>NC_055999.1:26742708-28165208 GCF_018446385.1 Zingiber officinale | reverse complement strand
TCGACATATTTAAGATAATATGAATATATACTTAAGCAATCAATAAAAGTCTCAGTTAGGCATATGAGATCATAATAAATACGCACATTAAATGAGAAAAAAGAAGATAAAAAAAACTTAATTAATAATGATAAATTATAATAAAATTTATTTAAATATAAATGAAAATATAATAAAGAATCAAGTCCAATAGCATAGGAGTATTCATATAATCAACCCTACTAACTGGGATAAAAATTTAATTATTGTTGTATAGATATATTAACAAACTCAATTGAAACATGCCCCATGCATTTTTTCATATTGTGAAACTAAAACATCATCTATCTAACTAGAAATCTGAATCATATCCAGTTGGAATCATGAATAGGTTCTAATAAGACAATTAAACTCAAGAGTTATCCCAGATTTCAACCAAACCAAAATTGTAACGCTCCATGAAAGAAACAAGGCTTTAGAATTTAAGTCGAACCGAAGTAGTGCAGAAAAACTTCATCAAACATCCGCGCAGCAATGGAGTGTAGCAGAGTCCAAGTCACCCTCCCGAGGCTTTGGAGGCTGCGGGAGATGGATTCATAGGCTCAAAAGGACTCCAAGGGATTCTCCGGCATGATCTTAACTTCAGCAGCAGCGTGGAAGAGGAGGTGGAGGTTCACAACGGTTTGAATACGGAGGATCGAAGCAGCATGGTCGCTGTTCCCTCGAGAGATTGTTCGGAACGGCGAGTACTACGTAGAGAAGCAGCACAAGTGTTTCCATCTCCCTCAATTGTAGTAATGATGATAGAACCCGAAGGAGAGCGACATTGAAACGAAGGAATTGCTAAAGGAAAAGGGCATTGTGGACTCTCAGACAGAAACTGAGATTCCATAATGATCAATGCACGGGCCATTACACCACATGCAAAACAGCCTATTCACAATTCACATAAGAAACCAACATAACATTCAAATTTCAAATAGAGTTCATAATATTAATCGTTGCAGGCATATAAATGGATCACCGCAGACTCATCATAACACAAATGAAATCAAAGAACCCCTAAACTACATCTTAAAAACTTGTTTAAACATTACAAAGGTTTAAAGTCACATGAAAGTTTTGCAAGAACCGTGGTGGTAATATTTCGAACCAGTTAACAAACCAGCTATTATAATGTAAATGTAACAAACAAACAAATCGACCAAGCATGCATTAAAAAAAAGCAAGAGCTTTTTCAGTTTTAGCTTTGTTCTTCGCCATCTGCCAACTCCCTCTCCTCGGCTGCAGCAGCCATTAGTTCATCAAAATTTTCCGTCTTACCCAACAATATCTCAATCTGGATGTGGAACACAAACCATTAGATGGAGAGCAGCACAAGAAGCACTTGGTACCTAACTGTGCTTGCGCAAGTCACCATATGCAGATAAAAGCTGTCATGGTGTATTAATCAATTGATTAACCTAACATAAACATGATACTTTCTTGCATTTTCTTTTACATTTATACATTTTCCATGTTCTATTTACACTTGCAAATTGCAATTGTGAGCATCACATTTCAAGTCGATGCAAATGTAATAATTGGAGCCCTAAATGTTTTGACTATATGGTTTTTGTTCACGTTTTAATAATGATGTCCTACTGGGACAGTGCGATGGTTAAGACATGGGATGTTACCACATGAGGTATTGGGATCAAAACTCGACGCGTCCGAGCATGTCTTCCCCCATGCCTTAGCCACCTACACTAATGACTAGTATCCATCTGTGATTTACCTCCTACATGTTGGCCTAGGGATATGTTGGCGGGGGCACGGGTATGAGTGAATCGCCTTTTTATCACATGTTTTAACAATGCTATCCTAAATGAAACAGCGAAATTTTTGTACGCTACTTTTTTGCAAGTTTCCTTTGAAGAAAGCAAATTCAAGGGCAATCTAATGGCCTACGTAATGAATATTAATACTACAATATATTGAATACCTTGGCTTTTTGGATAGGCCTGCCCCTAGATTCATCATTGATATCAACAGTAGATGTAGTGATCTCTGCACCAAATTGATCAAAATTCAATCTCTTATGCACTTAAACAATATAAGAAAAAAGTAGAACAAGAGAGAATCTTACTTCTCTCAACAGCAAGTCCATTGTTTTTCAGTATCTCAGCAATGGTGACAACAGTTGCAATTGCTGACAAATAATGCAATAGGTTAAATATGCATCAAAAGCAGATACTGAGCAAGGGAATTTACAAGCTACTATAAATAATGAGTGAAGCGCATAAATTACAATCAAAATTTTAGCAACAAATTTGCAATTTAACTAGTTACCATAACCCCAAAGAATGCTGTAACTCAGAGAGCCCAAAACATAACAAACAATAATGTATTAAAATAACTTAATAGGATAAATAAAAAAATATAGACAGCATAAAATATCTGACATCTATTAATCCTCATATGAGGCGCAAGTATACTATCTGCAAAAAATATTAAAGTAAAAAAACAAGGAATTCAAAAATTCAAACAAGCCAGACAAGGTCATAAGATTTGTAACTGATAAAACAAAACAAAATTTAAAAAAAAAAAACTCAAGGATAAACATAGGATATAGTTACCGTGGCAAAAATTAGTAAGCATTTAATTTAATGATATCACACCAACACAATGGATCCATACAAGATAATGCTCTAGTCATTTCCAAGCAAGAATTAATTAAACACACAAGAGTCTCAAACTAGAACAGTGGTTTTCATAAGTTTAGAAAGAACCAATGGCTATGAAAAATCTACTTAGATGTAAGAACAAAAGATAAATGATAAAGATTTATACATGATGATGGTTTAATAAAAGTGCAGAAAAGAAAGATAAATAGCTTGACAGTTTAATGCCTTTCTCTTAGCTTGACCAAAGAGACAAGTATATAGATAATAAGTCATATGGATAAAGATACACTTAAAGAAAGAAATATGTAGACCTAGGTCAAAGAGACAAGTATATAGATAATAAGTCATATGGATAAAGATACACTTAAAGAAAGAAATATGTAGACCTAGGTCTACTTGATATGCACCACATTTCAAACTCATAAGATAAGCTTGTTTGTCATATTTATAAGCTTTAATTACTAAATCTAGCTTGAAAGTCTTGACTTTTTAATATATCCAGTACAGAAATTTCCAAGGCAAAGAATCAATCTATGACTAATCTATATAAAATTTTATTTTTGCAACAAACCTAGGAACCTATTTAGGTCTCAATAGCATGTTTCGTTGATCATGACATGTGCATACAAGTTCATGTATAGGTCAACATCTAACAACTAGTCATACAAAAATATTTTTGGTTAATGGCAGAATCATAACTCCATTAAGATCTACATCAGATCATATCATCAATATCTAATAAACGTATTATCCAGATTTTTTTGTAGATTTTCAACCACAGTTATGTTTATCTTTCTTAATTATCACAGTTCAACTATTGATTCAATTTATCTAAATATAGAACCTATAATCTAAATCCCTTCTTTGAAAGACTTTGTTATTTATCTAGCTTATCTAAACATTTTCTTTATTAATGACAAAGACTTCAGATACCCAACCTTTTACTAAACTTCATGCATTTTAACATGAATATAATTAGAAAGAATCTCTAATAATAATGTACGATGGTCAACCAGTAAAGTAAACTATAGTCATATGAAACTCATTGGTGACATTCAGTATTCAAACACTACAAGCTACATTGGAGAAGTGTTTTTTTCTTATTGATATTACTAGATATTCTTTAGTTTTCAAAATCCTGCATGGAGTTTTAATAGGAGCTCTATCATATGTTTTTTTCCACATGCAATTCATTTTTTTTGATAAATTTATTATTATCTAATATAATTATAAATAATATCTGACTAATTTACCATTTAAAAGCATCCTTATTGGATTCTAAAGAAAGAATATTTCTTGTCATAGTCTTCTCTTAATTATTGTTCCCTATGTTATTTTGGTGTGACTCACTAAGTTTTTTATGTTTATAGGATTAAAATTTCATTCTCATTCCAACCTGAGGCTTCAAACCTCAGCCGGAATGAAATGGTATCGTGTCATTTCACCTGTGTTGGTGCTAACACATGGTGTTGGTGACACCAATGAGGAAGAAGAAGGGGCATGATGAATCAAAATGGAGGGGAATGCAGAAGGAGGTAGCAGAGAGGAGAAGACAACCTACGTACTCAAGAAAGGCTGCAACTTGGTGCAGTTCATAAAATTCAGGAAGATTAGTTATGGAGACCCATTTCATGTGTCTTGAAGTATTTTGAGTGCCCTCATCTATAGGGCAAAACAATAATTTTTGTCCATGCCAGCTAACATGACAGAAAATGTAAAACCATGGCTTATATTGACTTTCAGACATATACTGGATGAATCAAATTAATGATTTCATGAAGTTTTTTCTCAATTTGTAATCATTCGCTTATTGTATATATATAAATACTATCAGTTACACACACTTTATAATTGCTTGAAACTTTGTTAACCTATATTTACAAACTAATCAAATTCTATGGTTCATAAACTTGACATAAGTTTCTATTTCAACAAGTTTCTATTTTAACGTACCATAAGTTGACTTTTTAGAGTAAGATATTGGTTCAAGGTATAGCTTCCAAATGGTATAGTGTTGCATAACATTCAATAGAAAAATACGATCCATGTATCCAAACCCAGAAGGCTGAGGCAAAATACAGCATGTTTATGTTGATTTGAGGTACGTCTAGAGCAATCAAACAGGAACTCCTATGCACGTGCCTAGAACTGATAAACACAAACCAACAAACTATATTGAATTATTTAGCACGTAAACAAGCATCTAACTAAGAACAAGGAAGTTTAATGCAAGGACATCCACCTGAGCAATATAATGAACCAATTTAGATTAGTTACTGTGAGATTTTGATATAGGAAATCCCAAAAATAACACTCGACACTTAATCTTGCTTAAAGTTGAATATACACAAAAAAAAACACTAAACTCGAGAACCTACCCATTCCCAGAGCTGATAGCTCGACTTCGTTATGTTGCTGCATGTATCTCTGCAATGAAAGAGCATAATCATGATCAATTAAACGAAACAAAGAAATAACGACCAGAGAACAAGGACAGAATAAAAATATGATAAAGAGAGCCATCACTCATCAGTACTAAGTGCATCCAGCGGCAAGCGAAACGAAAACACAAAAACTAGGGCTTCCAATTAATACCATCAGACACTAGAATAGCCTTCAACCCAAGACCGGAAATGACTATAAAATCAGAGAGGATAATGAAGATCGAACCTTAGCGAGGTTGACGTAGAAGAACAGCGGTTTCTTGGTGTTGGAGACCTGGATCCGATTCTTCTTGTAGGAATCGGAAGCCGTGATGTGGAGATTGTTGACGCCTTCCGTGACCTCCTCCATGGGCGACTAGCTCCTCCTCCGCGCTCGAGGTTTCCGAAACCCTAACCCTAATTTCCTTGTGTGGCTGCGGCCTAGGGAGAGGAAGGAAGCAGACGGGTATAAAGCGACCACCGTTTACAGAAAGCAGCGAACCGAATCGGATCCTGTCAGTGCTCGGGTTGGGTTTTGTCGGATCTGAAATCGGATCGGATTCAGAATGGAACCCACCGACTTGAATTTATTTTTGTTAGATGATTATAATAATATTTTAAAATCTACGTTGACTTTTTATCTTTATATTTAATTGACATTATACTGAACCAAATCACGTATTACCTAAATTACGTAATTAATTTTCATAATACTTACCATATTTCTGAAATATCTCATCTGTTTTTCTTTATAGGTTATAGGTTCTAGAAAGTGTTGGTTAATAAATAAGACTTTGTATGTTTAAAAATTTATTATCCTCAATTTATACTATGAAATTTAGATATTATGAAAATTGAACAAGTAATTTGGGTAATATAGGGGCAGATGATATTGTTTTTTTCTAAAGAATCATGTATCGTCCGGCGCACGATATCTTCTTTAGACAGGAGAGATCAGACCTAACTTTGATAATATTTAAGTTAGAAATAAAAAATAATAATAATAATTAATCTCATTAATTATTTTAGAATGATCGAATTAATCTTATAAAAATTTTCTATCTATATCAAAATAAATCACGTGACGATAAGACTAAAAGTTTAGTATTTTTTTAATTATATCATAAATATAATTTGAATATTCCAACCTAATCACGAGGACTGAATAATATCTAAACTAGTTTACGAGGTTGAGTAAATTCCGTATTTAAATTGTCAAATAGTTTACTCTTCCAAAGCCACGTGCGAGCCAGGTGGCAACCTTAGAGAATGAGAGCGTCAACTAGATTCCAGGCATGCATGAGATCACGTACACGTTTCGCCCACTTCCTCTGCTTTTATATTTTCCTATGCTCCGCTCCGGTGGCCTCTCCAGCCTTCCTTTCCCTGCTTTCCCCTCTCCATTTACACATCAGATGCAAAGATCGAAGAGTAGCCCTCAAAGATGTTGAGCAGCGCCGCCGGAGCTCTGCCGCTGGCTTCCTTGAACCACATCTCCATCGTCTGCAGGTCCGTGGAGGCCTCCCTCGATTTCTATCAGAATGTGCTGGGCTTCGTCCCCATCCGCCGTCCCGGCTCTTTCGACTTCGACGGCGCCTGGTAAGGGACGTATACCGCTGATAATTAATTGACTCTGTGCCTAATGCCTACCGCTAAAGAAAAGAAAGTTCATAGGCTGTTCAACTACGGGATCGGAGTCCACTTGCTGCAGTCTGAAGACCCCGAGAAGATGCCTCGGAAGAGGGAGATTAACCCCAAGGACAACCACATCTCCTTCCAGGTGTTTGCAATCGAACCATCCTCCTCTGTTTTGCTCTGTTTTGTTGATGGGTTGTTAATTGTGGCAGTGTGAGAGCTTGGCGTCGGTGGAGAAGAAGCTGGCGGAGTTGGGAATAGCCTACGTGCAGAGGTGCGTGGAGGAAGCCGGGATCAACGTAGACCAGCTGTTCTTCCACGACCCCGACGGGTTCATGATCGAGATCTGCAACTGCGACAACCTACCGGTCATCTCCCTCTCCGGCGAGCCCGTCATGGCCTGCAAGAGAGTGGCGAGCCTCGTCGCCCAGAAGCAGCAGCACCAGCAGACCACCGCGTAGTGCCATAATTAATCAGAAGCAACAGCAGCAGCATGCTACTGTGCTTCGATTTCCTTGTCTGATCATCCTGTTTTAAAATCAAGAAAATAACACAAAACAAAAAGTGATAATGATGGATATCCGTCGCTATTATCTCCCATGATTTACGTTTCTTCAGCGTAAGCATGTGAAGGCGGCGCAAACAGTTTGTCTTCTCTCGCCGTGCCTGACAATAATTATTCAGCATTTTACTGAACTGCGCATAATTATTGAGCATTTTACTAAATGACATATATATAGATTTGTAAAATACCTATTTTATTTATACAACTTCTAAAATGCAGAAATTATATATCGAATACAGATTTTACCCTCCATCTCTATCTGTCTTTTTTTCAAGTTGGCTGTCGCGTGTATTCTAATCATGCAATTTGTCTTCTCAAAGTGTGTTTGAATCAACACCGACGGCTGACAACGGTGTATCTTTTTCATCTAATCTAAATTTAAACACAGCATCGTTCATCTTTTCTTCAAACGCACGATGCAGCAACTACACTACTTATCTGACATTGTAATATTGTGCAACGGTCGATTTCTCTTCCTGACGTACGTCCGAACCAATACCAATGGTTGGTGCATCTTCTTCGTCAAACCTAAACACGATTCAACAATTTAATGTGTTTCATTCGGTGCAGCATGATGTAGGATCTCAATGAAGACAAATAACCCTCCCCTCTAAAGTCCTAATCAGTGAAACGCAACCTTCCTCCTCGTCATCTCCTTTTGCAACGGTCGAGCGATGTATGTTATATATTTGGTTCAGCGCTCAAAGCTTCCTATAGTATGAACGATCCTTATAAATGAATATTGAGACAAACGACCCTCCCCTTTGAAGTCATAATCAGTGAAACGCAACCTTCCTCCTCGCCATCTCCTTTTGCAACAGTCAAGCGATGTATGTTATTTATTTGGTTCAGCGCTCAAAGCTTCCTATAGTATGAACGATCCTTATAAATGAACATTGAGACAAACAACCCTCCCCTTTGAAGTCCTAATCAGTGAAACGCAATCTTCCTCCTCGCCATCTCCTTTTGCAACGGTCGAACGATGTATGTTATTTATTTGGTTCTGCGCTCAAAGCTTCATATAGTATGAATCATCCTTATAAATGAAGTTTGCGCTTTGGTTTGGTGTAAATCAATGTTCCGGCAACTCCAAAACTTTTGACACTATTTTGAAAATTGTATTCATTCAAGAAAAACTTCAAAGCACCGGCAACATTTAAAATCCTACCGAGGAAGAAACTTTTCACTGTGATCAATCTAAACATGTATGTTGTCTTCTACTCTATTTTAGTTATCTTTTTCCCTTTTTATATATTAGTATTATATTAGTATTAGAAATTTGTAGGAAGAATAACCTTTATGATTTATACATGTCTTTATTTAACTTTTTAAATCAAAATACTATTTTGGGTTTATCTTACAGATAATTATTTCTTAAAAGATCGATTATAAAAAATTTATAGTACAATTTTAATAAAATATACTGACTTTCTCTAGTCGGTTAATGTGTTTTTTAAATATTAATAGAATTTTTATTTGTAATATGATTACTTTATGATTTTATAAATGCAGAGAAGATCAAATTTCTGATGAAGTGCTCACAGTTATGATGCAATCTATAAATTCACAAATAGATAATCGAAACAAATCCATTACTCCAAATATAAATTTGGGTACCTGAGGTTTGTCACATTCAACTTCATCTAGTGTTGTGGTCAATACTAGAGAGACTATTCATCACAGGTTCAATTTGAATGAACAATCTCCTAGTTTGGAGGATTACCTAATACATATGAGTACATGATTGGAAGATATTTTTGAGGATATGTGAACTAAACAAGAATATAATGAGAATAGAATCGAAGCGAAAATTCAAATGAATATTTCTGAGGATGAATTCTTAGCAAATGATATGCACTATTCATTAGATGAGGCAATCAACACTAATGAATATAGTGACCTTGAAAAGCGGTTTCCATTAGTTGAAGATGCATATGAAATGAACACAAGACTTTTTCCATTGCTAATCGAACAAGTAGATGATTTAGTTGAGAAATTTTTTGTTGAGAAATTTTTTGTTGGTCAGGTAATTGTGTATTTTTTTTTAACTTTTATTATGTTAATTCAACTAAATTTCAATAGTGCTTACATAAACATATATAAATTAATATTGTAGGTATATGCAAAGCAAAAACATTTTAAAGATGCACTTGCTAAATATGCTATGAACAAACGCTTCACATACAAAATAAAGGACACAAGAATAGAGTTAAAGCAATTTGTGATGAAAAAAATTGCACATGGACAATAATTGCAAGGGGAGATATTGAGTTCATGGTTACAAAATATTTAAATCGTCATTAGTATGGTCTTTGTATGGCAACAGTTGATCATCCTGCATGCACATCTTCATTTATAGCTTCTTAGATTGAAAGTCATTTTGTGGCATCAGAATATTATAGACCCATAAACATTCAGAATGAGATGAAATCATGATTCAAATTGAATATATCATATCAAAAGACATACTATGCACGTATGAGTTATAAATAAGGTGGTAGGTGATTTTGATATGGATTATGATGATATCCCTAGACTATTTCGTGAGCTAAAATATAGAGACTCAGATACATATGTTGTTAGTTAGAGCCCTAGAGCCAATCATTTTTTTGATGATTGTATGGACTCATGTATATTATATTCTTGTATATTAATAAAGGCATTTGTTTGGTTATTATACTTATTTGTATTAGTGTCAAATAGACTAAGTATAATAGCGTCCTTGAGTAGAAGGTTCATACCAATATCAATCGATTAGTTGAATCGATAGTGAGATGATATAGGGAACACTACTCTAAATCATTCCTAGTCGAGTATTAACATTCAGGGACAATGTTAATGCAATAAGACTAGCATGTAGGTCAGTTCAATAACTTGATCTCACAAGTCATGGATATAGAGATATCAAGCTGACACATGGGTATACATTGGAGAATGTATACTGAATGACCCGCCATGAGAAAGTATCATGGATCGTTATATGAGTGTCATATACTTTCTCATGTGGCTATTAGTATGACTATTAGTCCTTGGACCTGAAGTCACCATGGATCCCTACATAAGGAGTTATATACTTTGATTTCGTCAAACGTCACCCGTAACTGGGTGGACTATAAAGGCGATTACTGGGTATGTAACGAATTATGCAGAGGGATGTGAGTGATGTAGATGGGATCTATCCCTCCCATATGACGGGAGTGACATCGCTATTATTGATAGAGTGAGACCACTAAGTGCATGGCCATACCCAAATGAGTCAACATTAGATGTTGAGCTCATTTGATCGAGTGAGTCTACTTGGAGTTCAAGATTTAGATTGATTAGAGGATGACACGGTCTATGCCTCACATTGATCAATCTAGATGTCTAGGATAGAAGGACAATGTCATATATTTTGTGAGGAGTCACAATTGGTAGTCACAAGGTGATGTCGGATCTCGACATTCTTGTAACTTGGGTAGTAATGATGTGTTGCTAGATACCGCTCATTACTTATGCTCCTAAATGGGTTTAGGGCATTGCCAACGTTACAAGAACCTATAGGGTCACACACTAAGGACAATTAGATGGAGATTTGGTTCATATGATGAACCAAGAGGATTAGATTCATTTGATGAATCATATTGGATTAAGAGTAATCCAAATTGGGCTAATTGAGTTGGACTCAAGTTGATTCATGTATTTAATGAGTCTAATTTAGATTATGACTCATTAAATCAACTTAATTTAATAAATTAGATTCATTATATTAAGTTGGCTTGAATCATATGGTTGGATTAGATCAACCATGAGAGAGATTTGATCAAGTTTGACTTAATTTGAGAGGAAGAGAAAAAGTCATGTTTGACTTGACTTTTTGCCACATCACTAGTGAGTTGGCAAGATGTGGACCAATAGGATTGCTCCACATCATCAATGTGTGCCACCTCATGGAGGTTACAAGCCTCCATAGCATTTAATGTGGTCGGCCCACATTAAATGAGGAGGTTACACTTGTTGCCATGTCATTTAGTGAGGTGGCAAGATGTGGACCAATAGTGTTGATCCACATCATCCTAGAGTGCCACCTCATGGGGGTTACAACTCTTAATGGTCTCCACATTAATTGGAATTAATGTGGGGAGTTACACCTCCAAGATGTGGCCGGCCACTTTAGTGGGGAATGAAAAAAAATTCATTTTTCCATTCAAGTGTGATTAAGTCATCTTCTTCCTCTAGAGCTCTCTCTTCTCCCTCTCCTCCTCTCTTGGCCGAACAAGACAAGGTGCTAGCACACCTTTGTTTGGTATTCTCCATCAAGGATTGTTCGTGTGGATACTTCTAGAGGACCGTACACTTGACGGTCTAGAGATCCGGCACCTTGGACGAGCGGGAACGCGAAGGGCTTCGCTACAAGGGTAATGATCTTAACTTTAGTGTAGATCTAAAGTTTTTACAAACTCGTACAAGAAAAAGGTTTTTCGAAAAGTTTTGTTTACGAATCTTTGCACGAGATCCATGGCTTTGGGTGACTCGGGGTTTCCGCGACGCGAAAAAGCGGTTTTCGCGGCCCGACGAACCCAACATATGTTGCATTGAAAAGAAATGATGATAAATTCCATCATTGTTTTTGGGCTTTTGGTGTTTGTGGAAGAGTCTTTCGAACCTATTTTCGAAGATTAATTAGAATTGACGCAACACACTTAAGGGTCAAGTATCCTGGTGTATTATTGATGGCCACAACAGTAGATGGTAATGGAAATCTTCTTCCAGTTGGCTTTGTAATTGCTGAGGTTGAGTGTGGCTCTGCATGGGAGTGGTTTTTAAATCATTTAAAGATATTTCGTGCAATTGATCCATCAAATATGACAATTATATCTGATAGATATCGTGGAATATTATTTACAATTAGTAAAGTTTATCCTACTGCTTACCATGAATTATGTTGTCATCACTTATCATATAATATGGTTATTGGACTGCAGTTAGAGCACATACAATTCCACAATTTGAGCAAATCATGCAGACTATGTGGGAGACACATGTAGATGCTTATAAATGGCTTCAAAATATAGAATCTATTGTAACGCCCACCCTCCCCTCTTGCCAAGTGGAGGCGGGGTTACCTTCTATTATACATAACGTACGTACAAAATAGTTTTTTATGATTTTTCTTTTTAAAACAGCGGAAGTAATTGTTCATTTAAATCACAACTAATCATACCAATATACCCAGCATAGTTATAAACTTAAAGAAACATAATTATCCATTCCTAACATAAGCGTAAGTAAAAGTGGTCATGCAAGTCATCAACATAAAATAAACATATTTCATATCATTCCTAAGTTCACATAAGCAGGTCATTTATTTTCTTTAGCCAAGCCACCACCACACACATCTCTTGCCCCTCCTGCTGCTCCTTTAGTTTATCCATCTTTTACCTTTATCTGTGGTACAAGGAAAGTAAGCTATGAGCACACAAGGCTCAGTAAGATCCTTTCCTACTCACAAAAATCGTACATATCATATAAGAGTAATCATATCACATATCATAGCATAAATGAAACTCATATCATATCATAAATGAAAATCATATCATGGTATAAAATAACAATCATATCATAGCATAAAGTGAGCATCATATCGTGGCATAAACTTATCGTATCATAGCATAAAGTAAGCATCATATCATGGCATAAACTTATCATGGCATAAATGACAATCATATCATAACGTAAAGTAAGCATCATATCATATCATGTCATATCGTAAAAGTAAGCATCATGACATATCATATCATAGCATAAAGAACATCCTACCATAGCATGTGAGTAAGACTCGTATCATATCATTCCATATCATAAACATATATGCAAGATGTCCTTTAAATCATGGGTGATGTCATGTGCAAGATGCTTTTCAAAACATGCTTCATGTCATGTGCAAAATGTCTTAAAAATAATATCATATAGTACTTAAAAATAATCTCAACATGAGGGGGCCCGGCTTAGTACCACATACATATATAATTGCGCGCATCCTAAGTAGACTCAAGATAGCTAGTTTTGAACCTACTAGGAAACTAGGCCCGTAGCTCGACCTAGGGGCACGTAAGGAGCCCACCCTTTACTAAGCCCGTTTCTTAGAGTCCATCGACCTAGGGGCGCATAAGGAGTCCACCCTTTTGGTACAAGCCATACAAAGTAAAATATTATGTCATATACATATCATATCATAGCATATCATGTTCATGTCATTCATAGCATATCATATACATGTCATTCATAGCATATCATATTCATGTCATTCATAGCATATCATGTACATGTCATTCATAGCATATCATGTACATGTTGTTGGTGCGGGAAGCATCCGACGATTGAACCTGAGTTTTGATAATAGCAAAGGATTCAAAGTTAAGGTTTGTGGTGATCTAACGTGCTGAATAAGTATTTCAGGAAAGTCCTAGCTGCGGTTAGGCAAAGGAAAAATCCTAAGGGGTGGTAACCTTAGGTCCTTGGGGGCGGTAACCCTAGGTAAGGGAAAATCCTAAGGGGTGGCAACCTTAGGTCCTAGGGGGCGGTAACCCTAGGTGGAGGAAAACCCTAAGGGGCGGCAACCTTAGGTCCTAGGGGGTGGCAACCCTAGGTGGAGAAAAACCCTAGGGGGCGGTAACCCTAGGCGAAAAGTCCAGTCGGTCTGGAGGACCGGACTGGCATCAGGTAATCTCTCCTGAGTGGAGTAGGTGAGGACGCGTTCCCCGTAGAGGGAACAGTAGGCGTCAGGTCGACCTAGGGTTTCCGGTTGGAAATCCGAAGTCAGACTCGGACAGTCCGAAGACTGTCAGTTATTCCTTACTGTGGTTTATCAGATTCTAACACTTGTTGGTGCAACCTTAGGTCAAGGTTGACCTGGTTGACCTGACTCGAGTTGACCTGACTCGAGTTGTATTTTGATGTTTGACTTAGGAAGATTGTCGGTGCAACCTTAGGTCAAGGTTGACCTAGTTGAGTTGTATTTTGATGTTTGACACTCGTGGAAGAGTTGTATTCTTGATATGGGACAAGAATAGATGTTTGGGAGATTATTGGGGCAACCGTAGGTCAAGGTTGACCTGGTTGACCTGATTCGGGAAAAAGTCCAAGTATGGAGACTTGACAACGGAAAAGTTCAAGCAGGGAGCTTGGCACTAGAAAAGTCCAAGTATGGAGACTTGGCACTGGAAAAGTCCAAGCAGGGAGCTTGGCACGCGAAAAGTCCAAGTATGGAGACTTGGCACGGGAAAAGTCCAAGTATGGAGACTTGGCACTGGAAAAGTCCAAGCAGGGAGCTTGGCACGCGAAAAGTCCAAGTATGGAGACTTGGCACGGGAAAAGTCCAAGTATGGAGACTTGCATCGAAAAGTCCAAGTATGGAGACTTGGCACGAAAAGTCCTAACGGGATGTTAGGCGGTGTGGAAAGTCCTGAGTGAGGCACGAGGGAAAGTCCTAACTGGATGTTAGGCGGTTGGAAAGTCCCGTGAGTGAAGCCAGTGGGAAAGTCCTAACTGGATGTTAGGCGGTGTGGAAAGTCCTGGTGAGTGAAGTCAGGCGGTGGGAAAGTCCTATGGGGATGTTAGGCAGTTGGAAAGTCCCGTGAGTGAAGCCGTGACTAAGAAAGTCCTAACTGGATGTTAGGCAGTGAAAACCCTAGTGAGTGAAGCTAGGTGAAAGTCCCGTGAGTGAAGCCGGGAGGAAAATCCAGATGGATCAAGGGTGATCGGACATCCGGTGATGGGAAGTCCAAGTAGGTCATAGGAGTGACCGGATACTTGGCACGGAGAGAAAAGTCTAAGTGGGTCAAAGGGATTGACCGGACACTTAGCGGGAGTCCTAGCAGTCAAGGGAGTGACCGGATGCTAGGCGCAATGTACCAACAGTCAAGATTGACCGGATGTTGGTTTGGACTTGGTTTGGGCGAAAACCATGAGTGGATCGATCCGTGATCGATCCGTGATACCGAGAATATTCGATCGGTCGGTGATCGATCGAACACATCAGTATATCAGTGTTAACCGATCGGTCCGTGACCGATCGAGTCGATCGGAACAGACGAGGCGCGAGGGGCCGATCGGTGCGGGACCGATCACAAAGCCCGATCGGTCCCCGGACCGATCAGAGGTTCTGATCGGTCCATGGACCGATCAGGGACGGAACAGAAGAGAAGGTGGATCGGTCTGCAGACCGATCAGGATGTTGCCTGATCGATCCAGGCACTAGCCGTTGCGCCGCAACGGCTAGATCTCTTCTGTGTTTCTTCGCTTTCTTCGCAGGTTATAAAAGGAGGGCTGCTGCTGCGAGCCTTTCTTCTTCTTTCTCTTCTTTCTACTGAGCTGCTGCTGTGCTCTTGAGCTTTGTTGAGTTCCGAAGCTTCGTGTGAGCTTCTTCGACTGGGTTCCTGCTGTTGTAGGCGTCTCGTGAAGTTGCTGCTTCAACCAGTCGACGAGAAGGCAAGCGTGTTTGTTTTTACATTCATATTGTCTTGTGCTTCTTTGTATTTTGTGTACTTCTATCTTGCTGTTGCAAGAGTTATTGTGGCGAGGTTTCTCCACCCACAAGGAGTATATATTAGCCGGTTCTCCGGGGACTCATCCACCGACGGATTGATAGGCTTCGTCCACCTTACGGACACGCCGAGGAGTAGGAGTTTCATCTCCGAACCTCGTTACATCGCTGCGTCTAAGGTTTGATTTCTCCATTTACGTTTCTGTTGTTATTTTTCCGCTGCGCTAACCTGATTTGTAGAAAGAAACGAGCGATTTGGGGCGGCTATTCACACCCCCCTCTCTAGCCGAGTACGTAGGATCCTAACAACACTGTCTTGCAGGGTATTTGCTCGGACTAACCTTGTTTTGCAGGTGAGGAACCTGCTGGAAAAAGGTGGTCCGGGCGCCCGGGACCAAATTTTATCCCTGCTGCGACTTCGCCACGTGGAGCATCCTGGTTGGTTGGCCACGTCACACTCCAGGCGCCCGGAAGAGATCCAGGCGCCCGGAATGTCATATAAAAAGAGGGTCGAGGGTGCAGCCAAAAGGACAACACATTCTAAGCTTTCCTTTGTGAAGTGCTGCCAACGAGACGACCTTGAAATGCTACTACTCGACGTCGACAACCCGAAGCTCAGACTCTTCGATCTTTTGTTGTCGGTATTAGTTTACTTATTGCATTAATTGTAATTCAAATTGTAATCTTTCCGATATATAGTTGTTGCCCACCGAAAGCGGTCAAGGACCGCGGGCCTTCGAGTAGGAGTCGCCATAGGCTCCGAACGAAGCAAAACACCTGCGTCTCTGTGTGTTTGTGTTTACTTTTCGCTGCGTTGAAACTTTGATTTTTAAATCATTAAAATAGCCACGAGCGCTATTCACCCCCCCTCTAGCGCTTTCGATCCATCAATTGGTATCAGAGCGGGGTCATTTTGAATCGGTGCAACCACCATTCAAAATATTTTTTCGTGGTATTTTTTAGATTTTCGGAGTCGATTAGAATTTAGCCTCATAGCTATATTCTAATTCTTTTTCCCTCGAATCAGTTTTTCTCGGAATTGGTGCAACACCACCCGAGTTTGTGATCCATTTTTTTCCCTACCGCACTACTAAGCCAGGACTAAGTCCTGGGACATCTTGTTGGTTATTTTTTGCTTTAGGTAAAACTAAAATGGCCCTTCAAGAAGGCTACAGTACTGCCCGCCCTCCGCTATTCACCGGAGACGACTTCGGGTACTGGAAAGGTCGGATGGAGGCATATCTCCAGACTCACTTTGAAGTCTGGATGATTGTCAAAACCGGATTCAAACTACCATCTGACAGCGCTGGCAAACCTCTACTGTATGAGGACTGGGATGCAACTTTGATCAAGAAAGTGGAAGCTAATGCCAAGGCAACCTGCACCTTCCAGTGTGGCCTATCAAAAGAAGAACTCAACCGCGTCGGCCCCTTCAACAGTGCCAAAGAGTTGTGGGAGAAACTAATTGAACTTCACGAAGGGACATCCGACACCAAAGTAAGTAAAAGAGACCTAATTTTTAATAAAGTATTTAATATCAAATTGCAGGAAGGTGAAACAGCTGCCCAACTCCATGCCTGGATTCAAGATCTGCTCAATGGTCTTCATGCAATTGGACAGAAGGTAGACAACTGGGACATCATAACGTATTCTCTAAACGCCTTTCCAAGGAACACCTTGTGAGCATCCATGGTAGATGCCTACAAGGTCTCCAAGGACTTATCTACCATTAAATTAGATGAACTGTTTGCAGAATTCGAACTTCACGAACAGACTAATGCACGCCCGACCGAGAAAGGGTTGGCTTTGGTTGCAGGAACAGGGAGATCACGTGAGTCAAAAATCAAGCGAAGAACCGAACCTGAGTCAGAAGAAGAACCAGATTCGGAAGACGATGATGAACTTACAACCGAGATAGTCAACTTAGTATAGAAGCTCTGCAAAAAGAAGGGCTTCAACAAAAAGGATCTCAGAAAGGTCATCCAGTCTAAAGAAGCCCAACCAAGCTCGAAGGTTAAATTCGAAGTGACCTGCTACGGGTGCAATCAGAAGGGTCACATCAAGGCAAATTGCCCGAACCAGAAGGATTCAAAGAAACCCAAAAGAAAGAAGGCATTGAAGGCAACATGGGACGAGTCTTCTTCCGAGGAATCTGACGACGAAGAACTGGAACAGACGAACTTTCTCGCCTTGACAGCCAGGGACTACACCAACGGATCTGGAAGTGAGGACGAATCGGAAGCCGAGTCCGAGAGAAGCCACGGATCCGCATCCGTTTCCAAAGGGCCGAACCCCTCTGTAAGTAAAAGTCGTTTATACAGTTTAATTAATTATTTAATGCATAAAGTAGCTAAGTCCAAGATTCGAATCAAAGCGCTTCTAAAGGAGGTAACACTCCTTAAAGAACCGCCTAACACCGAATCCTTAACTGATCAAGTTCAGACTGGAATCTTAACTCAAGTTCAAAAACTTGAGGAAGAGAATTCCAATCTGAAAAGTCAAGTCAAGGATTTGAAAACAACCCTAGAGCGATTTTCCTTGGGATCCAAGAATCTTGACTTGATTCTTGGAACTCAAAGGGCAATCTACAATAGAACTGGACTAGGATATAAAAAGAAGTATAAATCTTACATATCCTTAATAAACAAACCAAATAGAAAAATGGTCCAAGCATGGGTTGCCAAGTCCAACCTGAACAATCAAGTTGGACTTGGACATTATTGGGTTCCTAAGGATCAAATACATTACCTCAATAAACCTTATCGAGGCTATGATCCAGGGGGAGCTAAAACAATAAAAATTCGAAATTAATTCAAAAACCCAAAATTAAAAATTTGAAATTAATCAAAAACCCAAAATTAAAAAATTCAAAATTAATCAAAAACTCAAAAATTCAAAATTCGAAATTAATTAAAAACCCAAAATTAAAAATTCAAAATTAATCAAAAACTCAAAATTCAAAATTAATTAAAAACCCAAAATTAAAAATTCGAAATTAATCTAAAAAACTCAAAATTAAAAAATTCGAAATTAATCAAAAACCCAAAATTAAAAATTCAAAATTAATCTAAAAACCCAAAATTAAAAAATTCGAAACTAATCAAAAACTTAAAATTTAAAATTCAAAATAAAAATTCGTAATTAAAACTTAAAATTCAAATTCAAAAATTTGAAATTAATTATTAATCAAATAGAAGGAGGGACCAGAATAGCTGGCAACTCCGAAATCTATTTACCCAACAGGGTAACCGAACTTAATGTACCCGAAATGGGTAAATAAGAGTAGATTACCTGGATGGGTAAATAAGGATAGATTAAAAAGGGTTAAATTTTAACTTGAAGCACAGTACTGGTGAAGTTTTTGGATGATAGTACGTTGGGAAAACTTGGGCATCGCATGTCTAGGAAGATATGGATTCGACCTGGTGCATTTGGCCAAGTGGAACTAACCAAAGCTACCTTTAAATGGATCCTAACTAGTTAGACCAAGGTTTAGTATTAAGCTCAATGGGTAGGACTATTTGGGAAACCTCGAAGGCATGATTACTTTAATGAGCTCCTTGTGACTCACCATAGCCCAGAAGTTTATCCAAAGAACGCTTACTTGTTGAACCCAAAGCTAAACCCGAATCTAACATAAAGTTAAACATAACCCTATAAATTGAACTAATTCATCTCACAAAATAATAGGATCCCCTGATTGAAAACATACATCGAGTGAGATGACTAAGCAAACTAAAATTTATATAATCCTCCAAATTACTTAACTTAAACATTTTTAAAAATCAAATTAACTTAAACATTTTCAAAATTTAAATATTTCTCAATTAAACATCAAATCACCAAACAAACCCCCATAGAATTAACTCAGATTAGGTAAGATGCAAAATTAGGAACTTACCTCAATCAAACTGTCTTTTGATCCATCAACTACTTTATGTGTAGGAATTGGATCAATGGATGTTGGACAGTGGATGTTCCAGACATATGACTGGAGATCGGTTGAAGTTCACTAAGTTAAAACTAAAGAACCTAGGATCAGTTGCATTCGGCAACGATGGAAAACTGAAAGTAATCGGAAAAGGTAACATCGAACTTAATGCTGATTTTATTATTCGAAAAGTACTGTTAGTTGAAAATTTTAATTTCAATTTATTAAGTATAAGTCAACTATGCGATACTGGTTATTCAGTCAATTTTTCCAAGTCTGAATGTATAGTCAAACATGTCGATAATCCAAAAATCATACTTAAGGGCACAAGAAAAGATAATGTCTACACCGTCTATCTACCATCATCCTCAATAAAGTGTTTTCTAACACAACAAGAGGAAACTGAGTTATGGCACAGAAGACTCGGTCACACGCACACAAGACTCATTTCAAAAATGAGTCAAAATGGACTAGTTAGAGGGTTGCCCAAATTAAAAGTTATTGAAAACTCAATCTGTAATGCATGTCAATAAGGAAAACAAACCAAGTCCACCCACAAGTCAACCAATACGGTTAGAACTACCCATCTACTTGAGCTCCTTCACCTAGATCTATTTGATTCACATGGAGCCAAGTCACTAAGCAAGAACCAATATTGCTTAGTTATAATTGATGACTACTCCAGGTTCACCTGGGTAAAATTTCTAAAAACAAAAGATGAAACCTTTGAAATATTTAGTAATTTTTGCAAATTAACAGAAAATGAAAAATATACTAAAATTAAAAGGATAAGAAGTGATCATGGAGGAGAATTTGAGAATCACAACTTCACTGAATTGTGTGAGATAAATGGGTACAAACATGAATTCTCCTGCCCTAGAACCCCCCAGCAAAATGGTTTAGTAGAACGTAAAAACAGAACCTTACAAGAAGCTGCTAGAACCATGTTAAACGAATATAATCTATCTAATCAATTCTGGGCTGAAGCAGTTAGTACAGCATGCTACATTCAAAATAGGATCTTAATTAACAAATTTCAAAATAAAACCCCCTATGAAATTTACTATAATAAAATTCCCAACTTAAATTATTTAAGAGTATTTGGGTGTAAAGTCTTTATTTTAAACACTAAAGACTACTTAGGAAAATTTACATCAAAAATAACCCCAGGAATATTTTTAGGGTACTCAACCACTAGTAGAGCATATAGAGTATATAACAAGAATACCCTAAAAGTAGAAGAAACAACAAATATAAAATTTGATGAAGACACTATAGATGAAACTGAAGATACAGAAAATGCTAATCCAATAAACAGATAAGATAACGAAACTCAACCTGAACCTATTGAATCTGAAGAACAAATCACTAATTCAAATAACATACTACCAACCAGAACAAGCACAAATCATCCATCTGACTAAATCTTGGGTGATCCAACTGCAGGAGTAAGAACTAGGTCATCCTATAGAAACCAGAGTCAAATAGCCCTAATCTCAAAAATTGAACCCAAAACCATAGAAGAAGCCCTACCAGACCCAGATTGGACTATAGCAATGCAAGAAGAATTGGCCCAATTTGAAAGAAATCATGTATGGGAATTAGTGCCTAAACCCATTAACAAAACCATAATTGACACTAAATGGGTTTTTAGAAATAAATTAAATGATCAAGGTGAAATAGTAAGAAATAAAGCCAGATTAGTAGCCAAAGGGTTCAATCAAGTAGAAGGGCTAAACTATGATGAGACCTATGCTCCTGTAGCAAGACTTGAATCCATCAGGATGCTGTTGGCCTATGCAGCACACAAAGGATTCAAGTTATTTCAAATGGATGTAAAATCCGCATTCTTAAACGGATTCATAAAAGAAGAAGTATACGTAGGCCAACCCCCAGGATTTGAGGACATAGAACATTCAAATTATGTCTTCAGATTAAAAAAGGCCCTATACGGACTAAAACAAGCACCTAGAGCTTGGTATGAACGACTATCCAACTATCTAATATCAAAAGAGTTCAACCAAGGTCAAATAGATCCAACCCTTTTTGTAAAAACCTTTGAAGACGACATCTTTATAGCCCAAATTTACGTTGACGATATTATTTTTGGATCAACCAACTCAAAATTTCTAAAAGAATTTACCAAACTAATGGAAAATGAATTTGAAATGAGTCTAGTGGGTGAACTTAATTTCTTTTTAGGGTTACAAATTAAGCAAACCAAAGATGGAATTTATATTTATCAAACCAAATATGCTAAGGAATTAATTAGTAAATTTGGAATGGAAAACTCAAAAATCATTAATACACCAATGGCTACTAATGTTAAAATTGACTCGGACTTAGAAGGTAAACCAGTAGACTTGAAATACTATCGAAGTGCGATAGGAAGTCTACTGTACCTAACTGCAAGTCGACCAGACATCATCTTTGCAGTAGGTATGTGCGCAAGATACCAATCTTGTGCAAAAGAGTCTCACTTAACCCTAGTAAAAAGAATCCTTAGGTATGTTAAGGGAACCCTAAACGTAGGACTTTGGTATCCTAGATCTTGCACCCTTGATCTAACCGGCTACTCTGACTCTGACTATGCCGGGTGCAAGCTAGATAGAAAAAGCACAAGTGGCAGTTGTCAATTTTTAGGGCACTCCCTAGTAAGTTGGTCAAGTAGAAAGCAACACTGTGTTGCCTTATCTACCACTGAAGCTGAATATATAACACTAGGTGAATGCACATCTCAATTACTATGGATGATGCATACCCTTAAAGACTATCAACTTGAATATCAAAAAATAAAAATCTCAATCGATAACATAAGTACAATAAATCTAACAAAAAACCCAATTCATCACTCAAGGACTAAACATATAGAAGTAAAACACCACTTTGTAAGGGATCATGTAGCTAAGGGTGACATTGTACTCAACTATGTTGAGTCAAAATCAAACTTAGCTGACATCTTTACAAAACCCTTACTTGAACTTGAGTTCAGTACACTTAGAAGACAAATAGGAATGTGCTGGGTAGAATAGATACTCTCAATTCAGTCCTTTTAATGTTTCGTTTCATTTTTATAACTTCTAGGCAAAACTGATTTTTCAAAATCCCCACTTTACTAGACTTTCAAAAGTTGGATTTAGCCTAGGATTTCCCCCTAGAAATCATGTTCCCCCAGGACTCAGCCAGAGCATCTCACAAACACCTAGGTTTATCTTGATTGTGTTTGTAAAACATAGAACGGTGTGAGATGCATAGGGTACAGCCTGGACTCGAGAATGCTTATTTCTGTGCATCAATATGAGTCTGGGCGTTAAATACGTGATTAAAAGTAATCAAATCAAGTCCTCCAGCCTTAGTCAAATCTAACTGGATCAATTGACTTGACTTGACTAACCAAGTGAACACTGTTGCCCTCTAGGCAATCAGCAAGTAACAAAACGGTTAGACAGTGGGTAAAGGAAATAATAGATTTAAGCATGTCTGTACTTAAGGGATCTGATACCTGATCAAAACAAATCCTTACTCATGCTTAGACTTTAGGGCTCTGATACCTTACTAAAACAAAATGACAAGCTATTGAAAAATAAGGATATCGCTTCTCCTTTGCCTTAAGTATTCTTGAAATTCATTTCAAAACAGCTTTTTCCAAAACTTTCTCCAAATTTTAAACATTCAAGTGACCTCTATTCTGAAAATCTTTTTTAAATCTTGTTAGAAAGTTATTTAAGCAGAAACTTTTTCAAAAATTCGTGAAAATTATTTAAAGCTTTGAAATTTTTTTTGAAAATCTTCCTTGGAAATTTTCTTTAAAAACCTGAATATTTTCTCCAGAAAATTTCTCAAGCTGAAAATTTTGTTTTAAATTTTTTTTTTTTGTTTGAAAACTTCTGAAGTTGAAAATTTTGTCTAAAAATTTCTGAAGTTAAATTTTAACTTCAGAAATCTGTGAAAATTTTGTAAACTCCTAAAACACACTAAGAGTTCCTCTTTGCAAATATCTTCAAGCAAAATCAATTGACAAAATTTTGAAAAATATTGCTATTTAAGGTGTTACCTTGCTCCTTGCCTAAGTTAAAATGTTTTCTGCTAAATTTTGTCTTGAAAAATTAAGTTTTTTCAAAACTAGCTCATTTTTGATATATGGAAAAGGGGGAGAGTAGAGAAATTCAATTCAAAGAAAGAAATTAAAAGAAAATATTTTAAGGTAGCTTGTATTAAGGGGGAGCGATGTTTATCTTGCTATCACGCTTATCTTATTTCTTGTGCTTATACATAACTGCATATTTTTTACTTAACATTGAATTTCGGTTGTCATTATCAAAAAGGGGGAGATTGTTGGTACGGGAAGCATCCGACGATCGAACCTGAGTTTTGATAATGGCAAAGGATTCAAAGTTAAGGTTTGTGGTGATCTAACGTGCTGAATAAGTGTTTCAGGAAAGTCCTAGCTGCGATTAGGCAAAGGGAAAATCCTAAGGGGTAGTAACCTTAGGTCCTAGGGGGTGGTAACCCTAGGTGAGGGAAAATCCTAAGGGGTGGCAACCTTAGGTCCTAGGGGGCGGTAACCCTAGGTGGAGGAAAACCCTAAGGGGCAGCAACCTTAGGTCCTAGGGGGTGGCAACCCTAGGTGGAGAAAAACCCTAGGGGGCGGTAACCCTAGGTCCTAGGGGGTGGTAACCCTAGGCGAAAAGTCCAGTCGGTCTGGAGGATCGGACTGTCATCAGGTAATCTCTCCTGAGGGGAGTAGGTGAGGACGCGTTCCCCATAGATGGAACAGTAGGCGTCGGGTCGACCTAGGGTTTCCGGTTGGAAATCCGAAGTCAGACTCGAACAGTCCGAAGACTGTCAGTTATTCCTTACTGTGGTTTATCAGATTCTAACACTGTCTTGCAGGGTATTTGCTCGGACTAACCTTGTTTTGCAGGTGAGGAACCTGCTGGAAAAAGGTGGTCCGGGCGCCCGGGACCAAATTTTATCCCTGCCGCGACTTCGCCACGTGGAGCATCCTGGTTGGTTGGCCACATCACACTCCAGGCGCCCGGAAGAGATCCAGGCGCCCGGAATGTCATATAAAAATAGGGTCGAGGGTGCAGCCAAAAGGACAACACATTCTAAGCTTTCCTTTGTGAAGTGCTGCCAACGAGACGACCTTGAAGTGCTACTACTCGACGTCAACAACTCGAAGCTCAGACTCTTCGATCTTTTGTTGTCGGTATTAGTTTACTTATTGCATTAATTGTAATTCAAATTGTAATCTTTTCGATATATAGTTGTTGCCCACCGAAAGCGGTCAAGGACCGCGGGCCTTCGAGTAGGAGTCGCCATAGGCTCCGAACGAAGTAAAACACCTGCGTCTCTGTGTGTTTGTGTTTACTTTCCGCTGCGTTGAAACTCTGATTTTTAAATCGTTAAAATAGCCACGAGCGCTATTCACCCCCCCCTTCTAGCGCTTTCGATCCATCACATGTCATTCATAACTTTTCATAACATAGAGAGTGCTCTTAGTCCCACTTAATAGGGAAGCAACTCTTAGGCCTTTCACTTAGCTTGTCATAAAGAGTGCTTTTAGTCCCAACAAAAGGGAAGCATCTCTTAGGCCTTTTCTTTTCATTTCATAAAGCATACATATTTGAGCATTTAGCACATCATAGAAGACATTTTCATGCATAATTCATAAGCATACATAAATGAGCATTTAACATATCATGGAAAACATAAGAATGCATGGAACATAAGTTAGCATCTCCTAATTCATATCATGGCAAAGTGAAGCACATAAAGAGTCATAATTGGGTCTCAAACATCAACCTACTAAGGGTGGCCGAAACATGCAAGGGTTCTTCTAGATTGCAAGAAGTCATAAAAGCATATGAACCTTAATTCAATTCATAACATTTATCATAAGGAACATCATAAGCATGTTAAATTTAGGTTCTAAGCTTCCTAGGTCTAAACTTCATAATGTGGCCGAAACATGCAAGGCCTAAATCTAGGTTACAATTAGCATATCAACATGTGAACCCTAAACAGTTTTCATAACATTTATTATAAGCAACAACATGAGCATATTGAGTTTAGGTTTCAAGCTTCCTAGGTCTACAAACTATAAGTGGCCGAATGTCCTAAGGTGTGGAGCTAGGTTCTCAACCAAATACAAGTATGAGAATATCATGTTAATTTCACATCATATCATAGGGAAAAATATGAGCATGTTAGAGTTGAGTTTAAGCTTGTCTAAGCCTTAAATTCTATCTTGGCCGAAAGTTTGAAATGTGGAAACCTAGTTCTAAACCACATGAAATCAAGTTATCTTCATATCATATCATGAGGAAGATCATAAGCAAGTTAGATTTGAGTTTGAGCCTCACTAGGGTTTTTAATCCTTCCATGGCCGAAACCCTAAGGTAAGGTTCACCTAGTTCCAAACAACATGCAAGCATGAAACATCAAGGAAACATTCATAACATATCATGAGAAAGATCATAAGCATATTAGTTTGAGTTTTAAGCTTCTCTAGGGTTCTTATTCCTTTCATGGCCGAAACTCTAATGTAAGGTTCACCTAGTTCCAAACAACATACAAGCATGAAACATCAAGGAAACATTCATAACATATCATGAGAAAGATTATAAGCATGTTAGTTTGAGTTTTAAGCTTCTCTAGGGTTTTTAATCTCTTCATGGCCGAAACCCTAAGGTGAGGATTCACCTAGTTCCAAGCAACATACAAGCATGAAATATTAAGGAATATTCATATCATATCATGAGAAAAGCCCTAAGCATGCTGGTTTTGGGTTTAAGCTTTCATAGGTCTTACAACTCATCATGGCCGAAAGTTTCAAAGGGAAACCCTAGGTTTTTAAGCCATCTAAACTTGAAAAAAAAACCACATAACTACTTGTACCACAGGTGAGGGGATGCTTACCTCCTCTTGCTTGGTCTTTTTCTTAAGAAATATACCCTTGTGAAGAAGAAGAAGAGAGCTCCTCCTTCTAGTATTTTCCTTAGCTTCTCTTGCTTGTAAGAAGTAGGTCTTGAGGCTTTCTTCTTGAGGTTTAGTTTTCTTAGGGAGAAAACCTAGTTGAATCTCAGAAACTTGGGAGAGGGATGGCTCAAGGTCTCGGCAATGGTGAGGAAAGGGAGGAGGAAAATGAAACTCTTTTTTTCTATTTTCCTTCTTATGCCAAGTGGGAGGAAGAAGCAAAGATGAATTTTGCCTTCCCTTTCTCATTAACTCCTTCCTAATTATCCTTAATGAGGCAAAGTGTCCCCATTCATCCCCTTAATTCCTCTCATCTCATTCCCTCATGCATCTCCACGAAAATGGAAGAGAAGGAAGAAGGAAAAGACAACTTGCCCTTTGCTAGCTTTCTTCTTAATCATGAGAAGGAGGAAGAAAGCTACTTGAGATTTTCTTACTTCCTTACTCTTACTTTTTATCTACAATTTCCATTCTCTATTCAACAATAATTTATGATGGCCTGGTGGTCAATCCATAATCCTTAAAGCTTACTATTAGATTAAAAAGGTTCAAGGTTCAATCCTTGACCAATTCCTTTTCTTTTATATATTTTTGGTTCTATCTTATCTTTTTATTCTAAAAGAGAATCTTCACATACTTAGCTTAAGAAATTCGTGGGTGTTACATCTATAAAATGGGCAAATGCACATTTCCCTGGTAGAAGGTACTCAATGTTGATAATGAATTATTCTGAAAGTATGAATGCGTTGTTCAAGAAGACTCGAGAACTCCCAATTACAACACTAATAAATAACACAAGGAGGAAGGTTGCTCACTGGTTTTAGTACCACAGGGAGGAAGTGGCTAATTCCTCAAGAGTATTGACGCCATTTGCTATGAAGGAGTTGAGACTAGGAGACAAAAATTTGGGTACTATACTATTCATCCACATATCAGAACAGAAATGGAGGTACAAATTTCATCATCATCCTATATAGTTGACATGGAGTGTTGTAAATGTGATTGCGATGAGTTTCAAATTTCAGGACTTCCTTGCCCGCACGCTATGACAGTGTTGTTGTGTCATTTATTGTGGTAGAAAGTTGTTAAAAAAATAGTGGTCTCGATATGGTGTATTAAAAAATCTCTGGGCATAATACATTGTATCATAATGATATTAATGTGCATTTTCACCTTCAGGAGACCAGCCCGAACAAATGGAAACTTGTCCCCATGTCGATCCGATGACGTTTGGTCCATTAGTCGATTTTGGTCAAAATCATCTGATAGACTTTATAGATCCTAAAAATTAAAAATTTAAAATCTTTAGAAAGAGAATGGATGAAGCATCTTAAAATATGGTGTGTTTCAGTGATTATCATCTGCATTTCATTTATATTGAGCCAAAAAACCTCATTTTTCGTACCTAAATCGTGTTTAAAAAATCACTGCACTCTATACGATATATCGTAATGATATTAATGTGTATTATCACGTTGAGGAGACCAGATTAAACATATAGGAACTTGTCTCATATCGATCCGATGTCGTTTGGTCCCGACTGATTTTGGTCAAAATCGACTAATGGACTTCGGCTATCCAAAAAATGAAACTTTTAACACCATCACATAGAGGGAAGATGAAGGATCTCAAATATGGTGTGGGTCAGTGATTATCATATAATTTTCATTGATTGAGCTTGAATTAAGTCAAGCTCGAGTCTTGATGTTGTGGTTTCGATGTTTGACAATACATGTAGTCAATACATGAAGATTGCAGGTGCAATTGTTCATGTGTGAAGAAGAGTCAAGTAGGTTAAGATTGACTGGATACTGACTGAAAAGTCCTGGTGAGTGAAGCCAGGTGAAAGTCCTAACTGGGAAGTTAGGCAGAAGGAAATCCTAGTGAGTGTAGCTAGGTGAAAGTCCTGGTGAGTGAAGCCAGGCAGATGGAAAGACCTAGTGAGTGAAGCTAGGCCGAAGGAAAGTCCTGGTGAGTGAAGCCAGGTAGACATGAAGTCCTAGTGAGTGAAGCTAGGCAAAAGGGAAGTCCTAGTGACTGAAGTTAGGCAGAAGGGAAGTCCTGGTGAGTGAAGCCAGGCGAGGAAATCCAGATGGATCAAGGATGATCGGACATCTGGTGTTGGGAAGTCCAAGTAGGTCAAAGGGATTGACTGGATACTTGGCACGAGGAAATCCAGATGGATCAAGGATGATCAGACATCTAGTGTTGGGAAGTTCAAGTGGGTTAAAGGGATTGATCGGACACTTGGTGAGCGAGTTCTAGCAAGTCAAGGTTGACCGGATGCTAGGCATGATGTACCAACAGGTCATAGGTGACCGGATGTTGGTTTAGGGGGATTGGACTTGATTTTGGGCAAAATCAAGGAGCTAGATCAATCAGCCGATCGATTGGCTCATGCCCAATCGATCGACCGATCGATTGGGTGTGTCCTCGCGATAAGCCTTCTCCCAATCGATCAGTGGATCGATTGGGGAGAAGTGTCGCACGAACAGAACAACTCTGGATCGATCGACCGATCGATCCAGAGCCCCCAATCGATTAGTGGATCGATTGGGATGTTCGATTCTGCGCGATAAGCCCTGGATCGATCAGCCGATCGATCCAGGTAATTCCTGAGAGCACAGAGGCGCTCTGGATCGATCAGCAGATCAATCCAAAGCCTCCCCGATCGATTGGGAGTAATCCAATCGATCGGGATCCGACCGTTGACGCTGGATAAAGCCATTGGCGTGCGATTCCTTCGTCAGAGCTCGCACTGTTCACTCCCGATCCTCACATCAGCTTCTCCACAGCGTTCTCCACTCTCACCGCCAGTTCTTGAAGGATCTTGGAGAGACATCCAAGTCAAGAGGCGTGAATACAACAAGAGGAAGAAGCTAGGGTTAGGGTTTTCACTACATATCTTGTAAGATATTTCTTGTATTTGTCTTCCCTTGCTTTCTTGTTGTATTGAGAGTATTGTAGGGCTTCTCCGCCTTTGGTAGTAACCATAAAGGAGTGTTATTCATAGTGGAGGGTGTGTGAGTGCGTGGATCCTTGGATTAGTCACCTCTTGTGAGGTGGATACCAAGTGAATCCATTGTGTTAGCGTTGTATGTTTTTGTTTCTTATAATTTCTGCTGCATATCTTTGAAGAAACAAGCAACGAAGAGCACGACGAGCGCACCGAGCTATTCACCCCCCCCCCTCTTGCTACATTTTTGGTCCCAACAAGAACCACCCAAGTCCTTCTTCTTCCAAGTTTCGGCCAAGCAACCTTCTCCAAGAGATTATAAGTCTCGGCCACCAACCAAGCTCCAAGGAAAACTAGGAAACAAAACCTCCTTTCTCTTCTTCTTCTCCAAGCTAGATTCGGCCACCAAAACAAGCTCCTAGAGATTGATGAGGTTTGGCCACTAAGGAGGAAGAGGAGGAGATGATATGACCGACCACCACTAAGGAAAAAAAGAGAGAGGAAAAATAGAAGAGAGTTGTTATTAGGTGAGATACCTCTACCCTCTCTTTTATATTCCTTGATTTTGGCAAATAAGGAAATTTAATTATAATTAAAATTCCCTTATATTCCTTGTTTTTTGTTAATAAGGAAAATTTAATTAAACTTTCCTTTTAACCCTTATCATGGCCGGCCACATCCCAAACTCCAAATAAGGCAAGTTTTAAACACAAAATTAAAACTTCCTTATTTGTTTCCAGAAATTTAAAAATAAAAATTTTTCTAATAATTTTTTCCTTTATGGTTGGTTATAAAAGGAAATTTTATAAATTAAAATCTCTCTATTAAAACATGTGGATGATTTTCAAAAAGAAAAGTTTTCTTTAAAATTAAAATCTTCCTCTCAATCTACAAATAAGGAAAGATATCAAATCTTTTCTTAATCTTTTGTAGAAACTATAATAAGAAAGATTTAATTTTAAAACTCTTTTTTAAATCATGAACATGATTACAAAAAAGGAAAGTTTTATCAAAAATTAAAATCTTTCTTTTAACTACAATTAAGGAAAGATATCAAATCTTTCACTTAATCTTTCGTAGAAACTATAAAAGGAAAGATTTAAATTTTAAACTTTCTTTTAAAACCATGGATTCAACATAAGGAAAGATTTTGAATAAAATCTCTTTTATTTTATATGTGGCCGGCCACACCTAGCTTGGGCTCCAAGCTAGGGTCGACCACTAATCTTGGCTCAATCCCTTGGCTTTGGCCGACCCAAGCTTGGGCTCCAAGCTTGCTTGGCCGACCACCTAAGGGTGGGTAGGAAGTGGGTATGTGGTCGGTACAATTCTCTATATACAAGAGGCTACGATAGGGACCGAGAGGAGGAATTGGTTTTGGTCTCCCAATGAAATTAAGTTTCCCGTGTTCGCCCCGAACACCCACCTTAATTTTATCAATAATAATTCATACCACTAAAGAATTATTATTGAACTACCGCACCAATCCTAAATTACATTTTGGGCTCCTTCTTATTATGAGTGTGTTAATTTCCCTGTGTTTAAGATGTCGGATGCCCACTAATTAATTGAGTTACTAACAACTCATTTTAATTAATATCTTAGTCCAAGAGTAGTATCACTCAACCTTATTGTCATGTCAGGGTAAGTCCACCTGCAGGGTTTAACATGACAATCCTTATGAGCTCCTCTTGGGGACATTATCAACCTAGATTTCTAGGACACAGTTTCCTTTTATAATTAACAACACACACTATAAGTAATATCATTTCCTAACTTATCGAGCCTTTTGATTTATCGAGCTAAATCTCATCCTTTGATAAGTCAAAGAAATAAATATTAAATATATGTGCTTATTATATTAGGATTAAGAGTACACACTTCCATAATAACTAAGGTCTTGTTCTTTTATCAAGTCAGTATAAAAAGAACTTACCTTAAATGGTCATGCTCAATACACTCAGAGTGTACTAGTGTAATTTTATAGTTAAGATAAACTAATACCAAATTACACTACGACTATTCCAATGGTTTGTTCCTATCCATCTTAGTTGTGAGCTACAGTTTATAATTTATAAGGAGCCGATAACATGATCTTCTGTGTGTGACACTACACACCATATTATCTACAATATAAATTAATTGAACAACTACACTTAGCATATAAATGTAGACATTTTTGACCAATGTGATTTTTTATTTCGTAATAAATGTTTACAAAAGTTAGGCTTTTAGTATACACTCTAACAATATGTACTAGAAGCAAATAAAACAGAGAAAAAAAGATACAAAATATAAAATTTATAAAATAGCAACACATCCGAATCTGAATTGACTCGTTGACAATAAGTCCTCATTAGATTTTCAAATCTAGATCAATTTAGGTCTTTACTTGGAAAAAAAAATGTTTCAAATAATGCATCAGAAACAACATTGGAATCCATCTCGACATGTTTGCCTCTATTTGGGATTCCAAGCAATAATACTACATCATTGGCTGTGAAGGACACAACCACGTTGGCGAATTTGAATGTCTCTTTTTCGCAATCCCAACTCTCAAATATGTTGACAGTAATCCCCTAAGATGTCAAATTTCTGGTATGCTCAGAATATTGAAAAAGGGTTGCTTCTTATAACATTTATGTGTTTTTCATGGAATATTGCTTTTGAATGACCTTTTGTCTTTCCTCTTGTGGAAGTTTTAGAACAAAAATATATAAAATGTCTCAACTTGCTCATCTAATGTAACTTGTCATGCAAACTTGATACTTGAATTGAACTTTCTGAACTTGATGTATTTCTTTTACATTCCTTCCATATAAGAAAACAACAATCAAGATTTGTAAAAGTATAACCACTATAAAATTAGAATGAATGAAAACATAATTACTGAACCATTTTGAAATTAGAATGAATACAAACATAAATATGATATAATATAAACAACTATTAAATTTGTTGCTAACTTAAACTAAGTAAAAAAAAACTCATAGTTCTATATACACTATAAGGTGCTTGGTTTAGAGATGATATAACCAATTTAGATTAAGAAATCTTTAACACATTTTAGGTACGAAGTACAATAAATATTAAATCAAACTGCGCTTTTTATATTAGGTAACAATTTATCTTAATAGTATTACCTTATTTAGATAAAATATGTGTTGGCCAATTCATCTTGATACTATTAACAGGCTTAAAATAAAAAATATGTTTTCATAAATCAAGCTATAATCATAAATAAATGACCAATTCAAAAAAAAAAAAACTTTATTCTCAAATTTTTTACCTTTGGAGATGATGATATATATTTCGACATTCTCATAGATGTATTGATGTGACCCAGTGGGACAATAAGGAGGTAACACGGTGAAGAAGATGGTGAAGTTCAAGACAATAACGACCTAACACGGTGAAAAATGTGGTGAAACTAACCTTTGACCTAGGTCGTGAAGCTTCCAAGAATACAATAGCCGGTGATGATATGACTTGGACTTTGCAACTTCCAGAGAACACAGAAGAATGACGACGCCCGTGGAGGTGAAGAAGCTAGGACTTCATCGTCTGTGAAACGCTGAATGACGAGAATGAGCAGACGACCAAGTTCGGGAGGGATTAAGGATTGTGTTTATGAAAATAAGCGAAAGCGAGTAAGCAATGCTGAGAATGTAGGAGAAGTTAGGGTTCGGGATTAGGTATTAGCAGAATGCGGGAGTTCGCGAAATTAAGTGGGTCGGGAGAGCCTTTTCTTGCTTCGGACGAGCACATGAGGTGGACAACAACGACGTGGATAGCCAACGACGTGGATAGGGGTAAAATCAGTATCCGATACGTGATTTCAGTAAAATACTAATGCGCGGTTCAGTAAAATACTAATAATTATTTAAAGGAAAACAAAATTGATTTTATTAAATATAATTTTAAACTATTAAGTTATCTAAAAATCAATTATTAACATTATATTAAACAATTCTCAACAATATAATTTTAGAACATAAAGGATAGTGTAGTTGTAATACTAAAAATAGAATTTTTTTGATCACCAGAACTTTCTTTCAATTTACTATAAATATTCGACAAGACCTACTCGAATCCACTCTGGTTTTACCGAATTAGGAATGAAGACGGAATAATAAAGTTGGAGAATATTCCAGTATTACCCTAACTGACGGTCAAAAAGCTAACCCTAAAAATGCTTACCCTAATTAATTAACTTCTCCCACATCCTCCCTCCCTATTTCCACATACCTTCGAACGCACCCAATTGCCTTACTGACTTCTTTGTCCCCTTCCTCTACGTCACCAGTCTCATCGTACTGCGTCCATTTCTTGCTTGCGCCTCGAGGGGCCGCTTTCCTTCTCAGGATTAACCGCGCACTCGGACAAGAGGGAGAAGTAGCAGCGGAAGAGCTAACCATGTCGATTCTTTCGTTCGTTGCCGTGCCCGCCTACGCGGCCGTCGTCGTCCAGCATGGCTTCTCCGCCGCATTCCATTTCGTCTTCCTCCTCGCCTTCGCCTTCTTCTGGCTCCGACCGGCCTCAGAGCACGCCGGCAGCGCCAAACAGCGAGTAGAGCGCCGCATGTCTCTGTTCCAGAGATTGCTGATCTCCGCCTGCGCCGTCGTCGGAATGTTTTATCTCTGTCTTTCCGTGCTCACCTTTGTCTGCTATCAGGGCGGTCGGCGATGGCAGCGCGACCAGGCTGTGGCCCTCTCCGATGCTACCCTTCGCGCGGCCACTTGGCTCACTACCGCCGTTTACCTCGCTGTCGGCCTCCGCTCCCATCGCTTCCCGGTGTTTCTTAGGATCTGGTGGGGATTGTTATTCCTTATGTCATGTTCCTCCCTCGCCGTTGATCTCTTCTACCTGCGAAAACGAGATGCTTTGTCGATTCCCGCTTGGGTGTTCGATATCGTTTCCGCTCTGTCAGCTTTTATCGTCAGTTCTGCTGCCTTCTTTGGGAACAGCCGTGAGGAGAGAGCGGTGTCTGATACCGAGGAGCCGCTGTTGAACGGCGTCTCTGCGAATGCAGAGAGTTGCGCGGGAAACACCTCCCTTTTCGCCAATGCTGGATTCCTCAGCACGCTCACCTTCTACTGGATTGGTCCGCTGCTCGCCGTCGGCAACCGGAAAACCCTCGACTTCGCCGATGTGCCGCATCTGGAGCCGCGAGATTGCATTGACGGAATCTTTCCCATATTCAGAACCAAACTCGATTCCTGCACTGTTACCAGCAGCGCTTCTTCCGTAACCACATTCCAGCTCGCGAAGGCGTTGCTCCTCACCACGTGGCAGCAAGCGGCGGTCACGGCTGTTTACGCGATCGTTTACACCTTGGCCACCTACGTAGGCCCCTACCTCATCGACTTCCTCGTCCGGTACCTCAACGGCGAACCTCTGTTCGCCGGCGCAGCCTACTGGCTTGTGTTGACCTTCGTTGTGGGGAAGCTCTTGGAGTGCCTGTCGCAGCGGCACTGCTTCTTCCAGTTGCAGCAAGCCGGTATCAGAATCCGCGCCGCCCTCGTCGCCATCATCTACCAAAAGGGGCTCACCTTGTCGAGCCGATCGAAGCAGAGCCAGACCAGCGGCGAGGTCATCAATCTAATGAGCGTCGACGCAGACCGAATCGGGCTCTTCAGCTGGTACATGCACGATCTCTGGTTGGTTCCCTTGCAGGTCGCGCTCGCCTTGCTCATCTTGTACATCAACTTAGGCCTCGCTGCTGGCGCCGCACTGCTGGCCACGGTCTTGGTGATGCTGGCCAATGTGCCTCTCGGGAAGATGCAGGAGAAGTACCAGGGAAAGGTGATGGAGTGCAAGGATACGAGAATGAAGGCGACGTCGGAGATTTTAAGGAACATGAGAATTCTCAAGCTGCAAGGCTGGGAGATGAAGTTCTTAGCGAAAGTAATCAAGCTGAGGAAGAACGAGGAGAGCTCGTTGAGGAAGTTGGTCTACACGTCGGCTTTGACAAGCTTTGTCTTCTGGGGGGCGCCCATATTTGTGGCGGTCGCCACTTTTGGATTCTGCATGCTAGTAGGGATTCCATTATCGTCAGGGAAGGTCCTCTCGGCGCTGGCGACCTTTAGAGTGTTGCAGGAACCCATCTACAATCTCCCTGACATGGTATCCATGATCATCCAGACCAAGGTTTCTCTTGATCGAATTGCTTCATTCTTATGCCTCGAAGAGCTGCAATCGGATACCATAGAAAGGCTTCCGAGTGGCTTTTCCGAGATCGTAGCAGAAGTGGTAAATGGAACCTTCTCGTGGGATCACTCTCCGGAGGCTCCGACCTTGAAGGATTTGAACTTCAAAGTGCTGCAAGGCATGAGGGTTGCTGTTTGTGGCACAGTTGGTTCAGGGAAATCGAGCTTGTTGTCGAGCTTGTTAGGTGAGGTGCCCAAGGTCTCTGGAAGTGTTTGGCTCTGTGGCACAACTGCTTATGTACCCCAGTCGCCCTGGATACAGAGTGGTAAGATTCAAGATAACATTTTGTTTGGTAAGGAGATGGATCGGGAGAAATATGAGAAGGTGCTTAAAGCTTGCTGTTTGAAGAAAGACTTGGAGATCCTGGCATTTGGAGACCAGACAATGATAGGAGAGCGGGGCATCAACTTGAGTGGGGGACAGAAGCAAAGGATTCAAATTGCCCGGGCTTTGTACCACGATGCTGATATTTTCCTGTTTGATGATCCTTTCAGCGCCGTAGATGCTCACACAGGAACCCATCTCTTTAAGGTGCGCACTTTTTTCTTCCTAATCTTGTATGGTGTTATGAACCAATACACATGTGAATGCTTTGTTCCTATCTATGCTTTATGATTGGTGTTCAAGAATAAATATAAACTCAACATTTATGTATCTATGGTCATACATTTGTCAACCATATCAATTTTTTTTTTCTTTTACCCAAATAACTCTGCCATTAATTGCAGCTATGATTTAGGTTTCCACACTCAGTCCAGTAGGTGGTGTTGCTTGTCTGCAGTTGAGAATTTTAATATGTTTCTATCTTTACTTATTAAAGACCTTTATCTAGTATTAGCAGATTACGGTACATGGCTTCCCTCCAACTTCAATGATGATGTTTTGCTTTGTTTAAACTATTAAACAGTGAGCTAAGTAAGATGAAACAATTGCCATGTAGTCAAATTAAAAGCTGGCATATGATTTGATCTCTTTCTTTCTTTATTTTATTTCTGTTTGCTGGGTGATCTAAGTATTCTTATGGTATTGTTTTTAGCAAATTCAGTACATTCAATTTAAAGGCATCTTTCCTCTGTTTCTCATTATCTCCTGAATTGCAGGAGTGTTTGCTTGGTCATCTAGCTTCAAAAACAGTAATATATGTCACCCACCAAGTGGAGTTCTTACCTTCAGCTGATCTTGTCCTGGTGATTTATGCCCTTTTCTTTCCTTTTTCCTTCATGATTTTTGCATCATGTGATTGCTCCATAGGTTTCTTAGGGAACTTAGCAAAATGTTGCTTTCTAATTCATAGTGCATGAAAGATGGAAGGATTGTACAAGCAGGCAAGTATAATGACGTGCTAAACTCAGGGACAGAATTCAGGGAATTGGTTGGTGCTCACAGGGATGCTTTGGCAGCACTTGGCTCCATTGAGCTTGGCATTGGTGCTCCCAATAACATTGCACTAGTTGATGACAGCGACACAAATATTGGTGCAGGAGCTCCCAGCCAAGGTGTTAGCAGTGATGAACAAAATGGTAAGGCAGATGAAACGTATAGCCAAACGGGGCAACTTGTTCAAGAAGAAGAGAGGGAGAAAGGCCGTGTTGGATGTTGGGTCTACTGGAAGTATGTGACGATGGCCTATGGAGGAGCTCTTGTTCCTCTAATTTTGTTGGGACAAATTCTGTTTCAAATTCTTCAAATTGGAAGCAATTATTGGATGGCATGGGCAGCTCCCGTCTCAGAAGATGAGCAACCTCCTGTTAATGGATCAGTGCTCATCTATGTTTATGTTGCACTGGCTGTTGGAAGCTCCTTTTGTGTACTTGTGAGAGCTATGCTGCTTGTAACAGCTGGATACAAGACAGCAACACTTTTATTTAACAAGCTGCACAACTGCATTTTCCGTGCTCCTATGTCGTTCTTTGATTCTACTCCTAGCGGCCGCATCCTTAATAGAGTATGCAATTTAGTAAATCATCCCTAGCAGTAGAATTTTGTTTGCATGTGTTACCTCTCATCACTGTTTGCACTTTAACTTTTGCAGGCATCAACAGATCAAAATGCTGTGGACACCACTATTCCTTACCAAATTGGCACAGTTGCATTTGCTTTCATTCAACTTGTTGGGATAATTGTAGTCATGTCGCAAGTTGCATGGCAAGTATTCATTGTCTTTATTCCTGTGCTTGCAACCTGCATTTGGTATCAGGTATTAACCTTTGCTTGTTTTTCCTGCCAAGGTTGTTTTCTTCAATTTGACTTTGCCGTTGATTTCTGTAGCTAAAGCAAATGTTTCAGGAATTTGACAACACAGTCGATATTGGTCTAACATAGGACAACAAAAGTGAACGTTTGCCTATAAATTTAGCACTGTTGATTATAATTGTAATATGGTGCTCAATGATGGTCAAGATTATATAGCCATCCCACAATAATTAAAACAAATAGAACTCTAACTTTTTTTTATGCTGCTGTTGTAGAATTTGAACCGAAATTTCATTCCTCAACTTCTAAGTATGTTATTACTAAAAAGTAAAACCCAAGTAGTTTGTAGGAAAAGATAGGCATCTGAGGTTTTAGTATTCAATGCCTAAACAAGTACATCTTTGTATACACCATACACTAGCATTAAGCTTGGTCCATGGTGAAACAGGATTTGAGGGTTTGAGTCGTGTAAATCACCTTTCGGTGTGCATAGGTAGGAGAGCTACATATTTTTATGCACAGGTTTGGGCTTTCTTTTTGCTTGTCTTGCTTACTCTCTAAAAGCAAACTACTTAATATTCAACCAGTGCTGTTAGTCAGAAAGTGTGCTCTAGGACATGCATGTTATTGTGCTGATTGCTTGATTCATCTCCTTTTGATACACTGAGACACTTCTAGGCTAACAGACAAATGATAGCTTTAACAGAAATGAGAAACAGATGAAACGTGTGCCTCCCAGTAAGAACATCTAGATAGTAGCTAAAAAGTATCAATAATCCCGGCAAAAGTCCCCAAGAAGAGGAGGGGGATGTCTTGTGTAAGCCACAGTGCAAGATAAAGCACAAGAAATTCAAAAAGAGATCAAAATGACATAAGTTATCCCTAGGAAGCGAGCAATAAAGGATTGTGATCTATTGTATCCGAGGGGAGTTCTTGGTACCCAGGACTTCTAAATTAAAATTGATTTACTTGTTAGCATTTTCTAGTTGACATTTAGTTTCTCGTATTCAAACAAGTTTTTTATTCTATCTCTATTCGTCTAACAACAGTTCATATCATATTGATTTACTTTTCCAAAATGGTGGCAACTTTATTAACTCTGATGTTATTTCCTTTCCCTTAGCGTTCACTTGCTGATCATGCATTTGTCCTATTCTTGAAGAATTATTACATAGGTACAGCTCGAGAACTGTCCAGGTTGAATGGTGTGTGTAAAGCTCCAATTATACAGCATTTCTCAGAATCATTGTCTGGATCAACAACAATAAGAAGCTTTGATCAGAATAAAATATTTATAAAAACTAACTTCAACCTATCAGATCAGTTTTCTCAACTAAAGTTCCACACTGCTGCAACGATGGAATGGCTTTGCTTTCGTCTGGATATGCTGTCGTCGCTTATGTTTGCCTTTTCTTTAGTTTTCCTAATCTCCATGCCAAAAGGGGTGATTGATCCTGGTAATTTCCCGGCCGACTGTTCAGTTCTATATTACTCGAGGACATTTAATACTAATCTCTACCATTCTGGACTCACATCCTCTTCTTTTCAGGTATTTCTGGCCTTGCTGTGGCATATGGACTTAATCTTAATATGCTACTAACCTGGTTGATGTGGAGTCTCTGTCAACTTGAAAACTCAATGATATCAGTCGAGCGAATACTGCAGTATACAACCATTGACAGTGAACCACCTCTCTTGATCGAATCAAATAAACTGGACTCAAGTTGGCCATCCAATGGAGAAATTGAACTTCATAATTTACAGGTAAACCCAAACCTATATAAAGCAAACAAGTTCTTTCCAGTTCCCTCCAAGTAATTGGGATTTGTGGCTTCCTGTTATTTCTTATTGAGTGATAAATGATCATGAGTAGCTTCTCATATCTTTTACTCTTCAGTTTCTTCTCTTTTGTATCTGTTGATCCTATCCTAGTCCATTATCTAATTTTTCTGAAGTGCTGATTTGATGATGCAGGTTCGCTACAGAGCAAACATGCCTTTAGTATTGAGAGGCCTGACTTGTACTTTTCCTGGAGGAATGAAAACTGGAATTGTTGGAAGAACTGGCAGTGGAAAATCTACCCTAATACAAGCACTCTTCCGCATAATTGATCCAGCAGTTGGCCAGATAGCTATTGATGGGATCGACATTTCCACAATAGGACTTCACGATCTAAGGTCAAGACTAAGCATAATCCCACAAGACCCAACGATGTTCGAGGGAACTGTTCGTAGCAACCTAGACCCCTTGGAAGAGTACAAAGATGAAGAGATATGGAAGGTGACTTGTTTTTACTCATGTCTTTGCCCTCAGTTGTTTATTTACTCTTGCACCTCAGCTGATCTAATTCAATACAAATGTTTTAGGCCGTGGATAGCTGTCAGCTTGGGGACGAAGTGAGGAAGAAAGAACTAAAGCTCGACTCTGAAGGTAAAGGATCTTCACAATTAGATATAATAGTAGCTCATCGTGCTTTTAGCTTAAGAGTTCTTCACAATTGAGTTAAACCTATATTTGCTATTTCTGAATCTTCTCAGTGACTGAAAATGGAGAAAATTGGAGTGTTGGTCAACGCCAGCTTGTTTGTTTGGGTAGGGTGATTCTGAAAAAAAGTAAGGTGTTGGTTCTTGATGAAGCAACAGCTTCGGTGGATACTGCTACAGACAGTGTGATTCAAAAAACCCTGAAGCAGCAGTTTTCAGAGTCTACGGTGATCACCATTGCGCATAGGATAACATCTGTTCTTGATAGTGATATGGTTTTACTTTTAGATAATGGTAAGTTTTGTATTCATGTTCTTTGACTCAAGGTACCTCATTATTCATCTCAGATGCAATTCCTTCTCTTGGACCAGGAGTCATCGTGGAGCATGATAAACCGGCAAGATTGTTGGAAAACAAGTCGTCCCTATTTGCAAAACTCGTTGCAGAGTACACGATGCGATCGAGTGCAAGTTTTGGTGACCACAATAATTGAAGATTGCCACTTCTGGTTGTGAAGAACAACTCAGCTCTGATGATGCCTGAAAATTATATCGTTGGATGATCTGAATTTGATAGGACTAGTAGCCAACCTCAACCATACTTACTGATGCAGTAATCGTTCTTCCTCGGTATCATTTTGTCGACATATCCATGAATTTATGGTGAAGTGGGGGGATTAGGTTCACCTTCACGCAGGTGATCTGTTTCATAACTTTCACTATGTGATATATGATTGAGGTAGTTTGTGTTTCAACTAATTCATAAATGTAGTAAAAATATGAATCAGATATATTAAATTACTTGCTCTACAAATTCATGTATTGCATTTCAAAGTCATAGATCAGTATCAAACCAAATACATGACTTAGTTTGATTGGTCTGTGACTCGACTGGTCCACCTAGCTCAAATGGCTTCTTGGCCTATTCAAATTACTTGATTTCTCTACTTTGTATTTTCGATCCACTAGACCGATTGTGCCATAAGTTGTCATCATGTGCAACAAAGGTGACCCGCTCACCCTAAGCATTTTTCATCTCCGGCCCCATGGTGAGATGAAATTTTATTTTCCAAGAAATTTTTTTCTCACCGATACGATCTCTACTTTTATATCATCTAAATATCAGCTCGACTATGTTGGTGGGTGTCCATAATCATCCACAACAATTTACTTGTATTTGATTCTCAACCAAGCATTCCAAATAAAACATGTACAGTTTTCAATGTATTAAATTTAAAATCTTGTACAATAAGAAATCGCAAGAAACACGAACGCTACCATAACAAATAAACTAGTGTACTAACAATTTACCATGAACTTTTTATTCTACTTATAATAAACGAGAGTGACAAAAAATTTGACAAAAAGGAAAAGAACCCTAACCACAAAGATAAACAAAAATAAAAAGTAAAAAAAAAAAAAAAAAATCAAAAGATGCTTTTTTATTGGAATCATGAAAAGGGTGTCCCTTTTATATATTATCAAAATAGTATTTTATCTCATCTCAATTTTTTTTAAATTTTTTTATGATATTATAGGAATTATGAGATTATAACTGTGTTAGCAGTTATGATCCCTTAGTTGTTATAATTACGCAGTCGCAATAACTATGATTCTATATCTCCCACAATATAATGCAAACGAATATTGAATAGAAATAAATTATTTATGTTATACTAGCTATGATTCATAGCTACTACAATATAATGTTAACCAGTGTTGATTAGAGATAATTGCTATAACTGTATAGCAGCTATAATCTCATAGTTGCTATAATATAATATTGACTAGTATTGTAACAGTTACAATTTGTAGTTGCTACAATATAATATTAACCTATCTTGATCAGAGATGAAGTATCTATTGTTAGGATCCGTGCAAGCTAGAGGATAGGGTTAATAGCTTCGATCACTTTGTCTCGATTGCGGACTCGTTATTTGAATGCACAATGGAATACTTGAATTAAACTTGACGCCACATGTACAACACTTTGAGTTTACTTGATATCCGCCTCTTCATGCGACTAATCCAAGGTTTAGTACTAGCAATCTACCACTACTAAATCTTCTCCTTCACATATACCTTCCGAAAGCGGAGAAACCTCTTACAAGTTGTTCTTGCAACAAACACAAGCAAATACGAAAATACAAATAAAATAAAATAAAATTGAAACAAACACATTTACACAAGTAAGCTTTGCTTTGGATGTTTATTGTTGCTTTGAATTGCCTCTTGTTGGTCTAGAAATGCAGTAACACTTCGTTCTTAAATCCCCAAGAACTAGCGTTGAAAATCTCCTCAAAATCATTTTTTTATAGCCTTTAAGTCGGGGTTGATTTTTGCCTATTAGTTGACTGATCTTATTCATCAATCGATTGATCCGCTGTTGATTTGAATGTTGCTTTTGTTGGTCCCTTTGGAGGCCGGCAAGAGGGGAGGGGTGAATTGCCCTATAAAATAAAACTCGAACCTTTCTCGGATTTCAACTATATAATGAACACTTGTAATAAATAAATAAAAGAGACTAAGTAAAGAAAAGCAGACATCAGAGTTTTACTTGGTTTGCAATCAGGGGATTGCTAATCCAAGGAATGTAAGCGCACTATCTGATTCTCCTCTGGGCGGAGTAGCCTCTTTACAACGTTGACAGCACAAATGAAAAGAACAGAATTGAAAGCACAGAAGGAATTGGTTACAAGTGAGTTGAATGATCTGTGCAAACCAGTGCTATATTTATAGCACTGGTCGGGGCGCCCCGAAGGGGTTCCGGGCGCCCTGGGGGGATAAAACTTTATCCCCCAACGTTCAGATCGAGTTTGACTCGATCTGGTCAAAAACTTTGGTCTGGGCGCCCCGGAGGGTTCCGGGCGCCCCGGACCCCAAAAGTCAACTCTGGTTGACTTTTTCCGTCCAGTCGCTCCGCTTCGGTTCAGCTCGTCTCGGTCCGGGTCTTCTGTTTCGGCTCCACTAGCTTGGGTGATCTCGGCCATCCGGAATAGGGCTCACCCGAACCCATGTTCCGGCCTTCTCCTCGAGTTCCGGTTTCTCGTCCCTCGAACGCCGCGCACGTTCTTCTCGTCCACCGGTGTACTCTTCCGCGGTCACCTCGTCCCTCGGACGCACCGAGCCCGTCGGCTCTCTCCCCGTGCCGTCCTTCTCGCTAGCTGCGTCTTCCGCTCGACTTCCTGTGTTCCTAACCTCCTGCACGCTTAGATACAAGGGTTAAACAAACGCAGGACCTAACTTAGCTTGTTTGATCACATCAAAAACACCTTGGGGTTCCAACAATCTCCCCCTTTTTGATGTGAGCAACCCAAGTTAAGTTAGGGTAACCATATGCAATAAAAATAATTTATATTCAAATAAGTCCAAATATTTTTCAAATGAAAAATTATATAACCTCCCCCTAGACTTAACATACTTCTCCCCCTTTGATCACATAAAAATTGGGGTTATAAACAAGTCTAAGGTAAATTCAAACAAAAACTTTGAGTGTAAAATATTTAAAAATGTCTAAGTAAAGACACTCTTCAGAATTTTTCTTTCGAGAAAAATTTAAGTAAAATATTTTTCAGATAAAAAAAAATTCTAAGTTAATATTCATAAGAAACAATTCTAAGTCAATTTTAAGAAAAATTATAAGGCAATATTATAAAAAAAAATTCGAAGATAACTTTCATATAAAAAAATTTCTAAGTCAATTTTCATAAAAATTTCTAAGATAATAACAAATTTCTAAGTCAAGTTAAAAGTTTTACCTATTTTCTAACACAAATTGAATAACTCTTTTAAAGCATTAAGTAATTTAAATTAATGCTTTTCCAGTTAGTCAATTAAACTTTTCATTTCGATACTTGGCTTCCAGGTCGTGGCGAGGCACTAGGCCTTCTTGATTATTGGAGCAACAACCACTTCCTTAGACAAAACCTCATAATGAAATTAGTTGTTTAATTTCCTTGCTGAAAATGATAAGTCTGACTTTAATTTTAAATTAAACAGGTTTTTGGAACCCAGTAGAGGTTTCTACTTACAGGATTAACCAAGTATTTCCTAGGTATATAGATTTTTGATATATTTCTAATTTGACTTTGATGAAATCTATAATACCAATTTAAACCTCTATAATTTCTAAAAGTAGAAATATTTGAATCATTAGATTTTTTCAATCTTTCTATTTCTTCTTTTAGCTTTTCATTTTCAATTTTCAATTTTTCAAAATCCTCTATAAGACATGATTTTGCCAAAATTCTCTTTGTTTCTAAAATTTCATTTTCTAATTTGACATTTTTATTTTCTAATTTATACATGGATTTAGTCATTGCCTTAATACCAAAGTAAAGTTCATCAGGGGGTAAGAGGCATACCTCACTTACCATATCAGACTTAAAGCCTGAATCTCCCCCTGCTTCGCTACTTCCATCTGAGGTCGCTCCCCCTTCATCGATGCTGGGTTCTGATGTACTTTGTCCTTCGTAGCTTGCCATCAGTGCAATCCCCGCATATTCTTGAGCTTCTGATTCGGATGAAGAAGTGTCGTCCCAAGTTGCTTTTAGGTTGTGTTTCTTGGGTGTCTTCATTTTGACCTTCTTGAGTTCTGGGCAGTCTTCCCTTAGGTGTCCCTCCTTCTGACACTGGTAGCACCGTACCTTTCTTCTACCTTTTTGATTCTTTTTATTCTGCATTTTAAATTTATTAGATCTAAAAAACTTTTTAAAGTTTCTTACCATGTACGCTTCTTGATCGTCTTCGGAGTCTGACTCAGGTTCATCCTTGTTGGTTGCGTTCAGCGCCATAGTCTGGGTTGTGTCCTTTGATATCTCTGCATATCTAGTTTCATGTAATTCAAGGGTAGAAAACAACTCTTCTAAAGTACTTACCTCCAGGTCTTTTGAGATGTAGTAAGCATCGACGATTGATGTCCACTCCGGAGTTCTTGGAAATGCGTTGAGCGCGTAGCGTATAGTGTCCCGGTTTGTTACCGTTTCACCAAGGTTTTCGAGACCAGTAACTAGTTCTTTTACCTTTGCATGTAGACCGACTACTTTCTCACCTTTCTCCAGACGGATGTTCATCAGTTTGTTGCGGAGGATGTCCCTTCTAGCGAGCTTCGCTTCGGACGTGCCTTCGTGGAGTTCCAAGAACTTCTCCCAAAGTTCTTTAGCAGATAAATAGTTTCCGATGCGGTTGACCTCTTGAGGCGGTAACACGCTCAGCAGGTGATGTTCCGCACGACTGTTTGCTACCGACTCATTCTGCTCCTTCTTTGTCCAATCGCTCTCTTCTTTTTCTTTTCCATCTTTATCTATTGGAGCTACAAAACCATATTTCATAATAAACCGAATTTCAAAATCTGTTTTTAGGAATACCTCCATACGACGCTTCCAGTCTGCGAAGTTCCCCTCGAATTTTGGTGGAACAATGCTTGGTCCGGCCATCTTTGTTGCTTCGATCGGCGGTTAGTCCTCCTGAAGCGCCTTGCTCTGATACCACTTGTTGGTCCCTTTGGAGGCCGGCAAGAGGGGAGTGGTGAATTGCCCTACAAAATAAAACTCGAACCTTTCTCGGATTTCAACTATATAATGAACACTTGTAATAAATAAATAAAAGAGACTAAGTAAAGAAAAGCAGACACCAGAGTTTTACTTGGTTTGCAATCAGGGGATTGCTAATCCAAAGAATGTAAGCGCACTATCTGATTCTTCTCTGGGCGGAGTAGCCTCTTTACAACGTTGACAGCACAAATGAAAAGAACAGAATTGAAAGCACAGAAGAAATTGATTACAAGTGAGTTGAATGATCTGTGCAAACCAGTGCTATATTTATAGCACTGGTCGGGGCACCCCGAAGGGGTTCCGGGCGCCCTGGGGGGATAAAACTTTATCCCCCAACGTTCAGATCGAGTTTGACTCGATCTGGTCAAAAACTTCGGTCCGGGCGCCCCGGACCCCAAAAGTCAACTCTGGTTGACTTTTTCCATCCAGCTTCGGTTTAGCTCGTCTCGGTCCGGGTCTTCTGTTCCGGCTCCACTAGCTTGGGTGATCTCGGCCATCCGGAATAGGGCTCACCCGAACCCATGTTCCGGCCTTCTCCTCGAGCAGCCTTCCTTCCCGGTTTCTCGTCCCTCGAACGTCGCGCACGTTCTTCTCGTCCACTGGTGTACTCTTCCGCGGTCACCTCGTCCCTCGGACGCACCGATCCCGTCGGCTCTCTCCCCGTGCCGTCCTTCTCGCTAGCCGCGTCTTCTGCTCGACTTCCTGTGTTCTTAAGCTCCTGCACGCTTAGACACAAGGGTTAAACAAACGCATGACCTAACTTAGCTTGTTTGATCACATCAAAAATACCTTGGGGTTCCAGCAGCTTTGACATGTTAGCACAACGACTCCATCTATCCCAACATCAATCAATAGATCTTATTCATCAGTCGACTGTTATCTAATTAGTCCAGTCCCACACCTTAGTCAGAATGCTTCTGTTCAATTCTAATTGATATCAATTGAATGATATAAATCATCTAACGATTGATGTTATCAATTGAATCGAACAGTTGAATCAATTAACTTCTGTTCGATTCTGATTGACATCATATTAATCATCAATCAATTGATATCACCAATTGAGTTGAATAGTCGAATTCTAAAACCATGATCGAACACATCAGTCGATTGTTATTGTAGCAGTACTATAGCAAACCATTGTAGAAGTATTGTAGCAAATTATTATAGCAGTACTATAACAAATTACTACAACAACCATATTTTTGGTGTTTTACATTCTCTAGTCGATTGATACACCAATCAACTAATACTCCTGTTTCAACATTACTAAAACTAAATTCTCACCTTGTTTAGTATTCAATTAATCTCAACCTACCAGAACTTTCTTTGTCTGACATTCAGTCAACCTTGACCTACCGAGATTTCTTGTTGCTTAGCATCTGGTTAATCTTAACCTGTTAGGACTTTATGCTTCATGCTAACTTTATGTTGGACTTGTGACCACTAAGTGTTTGGTCAAGTATGACCTACTTGGACTTTCTTCTTGTGCCAACTCCATGTTGGACTTCCGACCACCAAGAGTTCGGTTTCCCATAACCACTTGGATTTCTCACTCACCAACTCCATGTTAGACTTCCAATCACTAAGTGTTCGATTAATTGTGATCCACTTAGACTTTCCATCTTGTCAATTATCTGATCAACCATGAGTACTTGACTCTTACTTAACCAATTAACATATTGATCGACTATCAAGTATCTGGTCAACCTTGACCTACTTGAAGTCTCACTTTACCAACTAATATATTGATCAAATATCAAAATCTCAACTCGAGTCAATTCGAGCTTGGTCAACTTTATCAATCTTGACAAGGTGTTGATTACAGTTATGAATTATAGCTAGTACAACACAGTATTATTAATATTGATTAGAGTTGAAGTGTTCATGTTGTAGTAGTTTTGATCGTACAGCTTCTATAATAACTCTAAAAACAAAAATATTTTCAAAAATAAATATGTGTTGAGATGGAGGGGAGGTTGTTTCAATAATAAAAGAAAAAAAAAGATACTCTTTTATAATTCTAATAAAAAATAGCAATTGCTCCTAGGGTTATGATGCGATGATAAAAAAATAAGATGCCTATATAATGAGTGTTCAAATCTCTAAAGCACATTACATCTGAGACGTTTGAAAAAACTTGTGACGCTAGCTTAATCTATGCTTTTTGATTTATTTTGATGGTCGATGAAAAAATTTTGTGAGATCGAGGTCGGTTATTTTCAAAATTAGTCAATCCTAAGAGTTGAATATTTGAATTATCAAAATAATAATAATAAACTATAATTTTTTCCCCCAAAATAAATGACAATGAGAAACATAAAACTTAAAAAACTATGAAATACGTTGTTGAGTTTCTCAAAGCCTCTACCAACAACGGGCAAAATAGGTAAAAAATAATTCCAGTAATAATGAAAAATAAAATATTATAAAATGTATCATGTAATAAGACACAAAATAAGTGGGGGAAAACAAAGAAGCAAAGGCTGAACACTAAAAATGTGCATTGCAAAGAACACACGTCTAACTATACCCACAAAACAATTTTCTAAAATAAAGATAAATATCGCAAAACATATTTAATTCAGAAACATATCGTCCATAATTTGGTCGGCAGGACCGGAGATGGTCTCGGAGATGCCCGTCGCCATTTATTGGACCAGCAGCACTAAGGGGAAAACATGAGGCAGCTTTTCTGGTCCTCACATTTTGCATCGAAAGTCAAGCCGACTGATTTTGGAACCATCTCCACACGTAGAGCCGTCTTTGTCCCGTCAAACAAATTAGCTGACCGTGACAAATTCGGTTTGGTTTGTGAGTTGAGAAACAAAATAAAAAAATTTTAAAAAATTAAAATAAAAAATTTAATAGGATGTGGACTTGATCTGCCTAATCCATAACTCAAAAATAAAAACTTCAATCTTTTTTATATATTTTTTGACCGGCTTGTGGGTTAGCCGTCTAACCCTGTCTTAAATTGCCAAGTCAACACCGCACCCCATTTTCAACCCTTTCGATAGCATGATTTTGCTGAAAATTGCTTACTTTAGAACTGGTCAATGGTTTAGAAATAATATTGCTTCATAAAAAAATTTTATGAGTCTTTTTTCTTTATTTTTCCATCAAGCTAGCGATTAGATTATAAATGGTTTGTATTTTTTTTTTAAAAAAAAAAATCAAATTTAATATATTTAAATGGCCAAAAAGTAACTCTTAACTATTTATTATATTTTTATTTATTCATTTTTGAATTGAGTTTTAAGAAATTAAAAAGTGCAGATGGAAATTTTTGCTATTGGATACAAAAACAAGGAAACGACACTTTAATTTAATTCCAGTTATTTTGCAATTGAACAGCTAAGATTAAATCAGTTAACTTAAATAATTTCTAAAAAAATATAAAATTGACACATCCCGAATAACATAGCAGAATATCAATTTTTTTTTTTTTAAAAAAAAAAATTAACGGCAGAGTATTGAGGTTGTCATTCATGTATTCCTGATTCAATCCCTAAGGATCAAGGACGGATTCAGGAATTAGAGATGGACTAGGCTACAGAAAAGATCTAAGTTCATTTCTAATATGTTACTATCTTACAAGAAAATTGAATTATCAAATACGAAATCAAATAAGAATGTAATATGTTTAAAATATAAATTTATTGGATAGACACTGATATAAAAATTACGTTGTTCGAAGTTGATTTGGACCAAATGCATGAATTGATTCTATAAATTTAAAATGACTTAGACAGGATCTTTTTTCCTCTTATCTCTCTACGTACGCATCTGCATTGCCACTCTCATCGCCTCACGACCCTTATTTTTCCACTCTCTTGTTATCTTTCTTCTTCTTCTCTTTTTTTCTCTCTATTTTTTCCAAGTGCAACTTCTACTCTATTCTTCTTGTACGACAACGACAACTTTGCTATTTTTTTCTTCTTCTAGGCTCCAAACTGCATCCTTTCCCTCTCCAGCTCTCCTATTCTCAACAGTAGCAACCCAAGCTGCCCTCTCCTCCTTTCTCTCAAATAGTAGTTGTTGTTGTCCTCTCTCAACCATAAAAGCAACACCTTGCTCTCAACAGTAGCAGCAACCATCTTTCGGTTGGCTGGTCAATAGCTCAACAAAAAGCTTCTTTCAAGTTTCCTTCAACCCTTAAGCAACAGTTTACCCTTGTCATTGTGTTTAGCAAGAGCAAGAACAATAGTATTCTTCTCTTCTTCCGGTTAATTTTTTTTTCCAATCCATAATAGTCAATTATAATTCTTCTCTTCTTTGTTTTCTAGGTGAGCAAAGCAATATGATCCGTTGAACATTATCAAAGTTGACCGAGAGCCCTCTCATTTTTCGCTTGGTTGTATTTATTTGTATTAGGGAATTGATCAATTATTTTTTCTTTCCCTTGACATTGTAAGCAGGGCTGGGCTATAGCCCAGGACAGCCCTTGGGTGGCTCCGTCCCTGCTAAGGATGACGAATTTATAGAAACTTTTCCTCTAAATGGGGCGCACAACCAAACGATGCTCAATTTTTTAGTCGTCCACTGTGAACGCTTCTCGATTTACCTTGATGATCGATGGAAAAATTCTGTGGATCAAATCGATCATCTCAGGACTAGTCAATGAGATTAATTGGATTTATTTTTTTCCCCAAAATATCAAATTTTAAAATAGCAAATATTTAAATACATATTTGCCCTGTGGTGTATATTATAAATTATATGGTTTGTCTCAAATTAATTATACTTGTGCCAAAAATTATATTTATTTTATTACATTATTTAATTCACACGAGTGATTAATTTTTTTTTGATAAAGAAAATAATTTTATTAAAATATCCAACCGCTTAAGACAAAAGTCGATGGCCTACATAAATTTTATTTATTTATTTTTGAATTTTTTTTTTTTTTTTATTATTATTATTATTATTATTATTATTATTATTGTTGTTGTTATTATTGTTGTTATACTGGTAAAGCTGGAACAGGCTCTAAAAATTTGCATGAAAATGTGTCGCCCAACTTGCTCTCTGTCCATGTTTTGACATTCAAATTGTCCTTTCGAATGGTTCTAGTGGTTAGTGCATGAGGTGCTATCATAATGAAATCTGAGGTTCGAATCTCGACAAAAGTTGAGGTAAATACCTCCTTTATGTGCTAGTCACTATTCCAAAGGCTAGTAGTCGTCCATGATTTACTTTCTCCGTGTTGGCCCTGGGACGGATTGACGAAGGTATTAGGGGTGAGCATATTCACCTTTTACCACAATGTTTTAGCATTCAAATTGTAATAATTTTATGTAAACCTTTACATGAAGCCAACAAAACCATCAGCTAGAATTTAGGTTTTGTTCATAAGACATAGAAGAATTTAAACATGATTTTATATAAATATGAACAAAAGAACAAAAGTAATAGTTCATTTATGTTCATTCCTATATACAAATAAACAAGTATAAATACTAATTAATGAGGTTAACTCACTAAGCTTTATAAGTATCCACAATGCAAAGTTTTTTAAAAGTTTTTTTTATATCGAGAACCGTGTCATAAACATGTGACCAACTGCCTGTGTACCAATATTGAACTCAAATTTTTTATTAAGACAGAGGGCCAGCATGCTATCGAGTAGTTTTCCCATTGCAAAGTAGCGCTTAAAGAAAATTATTATTATGATACTAGGAAGGAATTAATCATGACCGGCTCAAGTTTATTTGAAATCTTAGGTGGAAAATTTTTTTTTAGATCTTTTGACATTATTTTTGAAAAAAAAAATTCTCATCTTTTTCATTTAGATTTAGACCAAGAAAATGGTGGTTTAATTTTTTTAACAAATTAAATATTAATTTTAAAAAATATTTTTTATACAAGTTAATTTTCTATTTTTAATGTAAAAGTATTAATTAAATTTTTATATTCATAACAAAATTCATAGAAATATAAGTTTTATTATATTAAATAGAGTATTATTATTAGATATAATAATATATTTTAAGTAGATAATAAGTTTTCAATTCACTTAGCTAAAAATAAATATATTTAAATGAAAGATGGAGAGAACAACCCTTACAAGAAGAAACAAAATTGAAGAAATAAGAACAATAAAATAGGATAACAATATAAAAAAATCATGCTCTCATGCTCAACTCATCATCATCGGTGAAGCACAAAAAATAAATAAATAAAAAATAATATATAAAATGATAAAACTGAATACAATCCTTAGAAAATAAAGATCACAATGAGATCAAACAAGCTATTATCATTTATCAAGAACTAAATGGAAGTCTTTTTAGGCACAAAGCAAAGGAAAAAAAATAAATCATATTTTTCATTATCTAAATCAGAACAATTGTAAATGGTAGAATAGAGACAAATGGAAAATTGAATAATTTATGACGGTAAATATATTTAAATAAAAATTAAACTTAATGTCTATCAAGGAAGCGAAATGATAGATGTATCTAACTCGTTATTGCTAAAAAATAATAAAATATTCCATTTTGATGAGACACAATATGAATGAATGAACATTTGAATTTAATCAAGCAACAAGTATCGTAGCACTAACGACATCAGTGCGTTAGTGTTAGGTGCAGTTTCTCTTCTCCAATCTCAATGAGTAAGAGAAGCACGGAGAGGGGGAGTTGGAAAAGGGGAAGGGGGGAACTTAAAAAATTGATATTCATCTAGAATTTTCATTTAGAAAATTCATAAGGATAGACACATAAATGATAGGACCCACCATTTCACTTTTTGTGGGTCCCATCATTATGTCTATCCTTATGAATTTTCTAGATGAAAATTCTAGATGAAAATTCTAGATGAATATCATTTCTCTTTTTATTATTGTATGGGTAAGATAAAAAATTTCTAATTCATGTTCTTATTGATCAAAGGAGAAATCATCACCAACGAATGATAAATGTAACCAGAGTAGGTTATGATTGAAAGATATTGAAAACGAATAGATTAGATTTTATAAAATAACATCCATAATTAGAAATAATTTTAATTTGTTAAAAAAAGAGTCATTCTATTCATTGGAACCCTAATGAGCTCTTTGTGAAATCCGAAGTTTTGATAGATTGAGATCATGTAAATATTTAATCATGTGAGCTCTATTCTTTTCCATTCTCTTAAAAAAATATACATAAAAATATATTTAATATATTAAAAATAATGATCCCAATTTTTAAAAATTTTTAGAGAATAAGATTGTGTAATTTTTTATTATGTGGGCTATATTTTTTTCATTATTTTTAAAAAACATATAAAACTATATTTAATGTATTAAAAATAATAGGCCAAAATAAAAATTGGGGCCTAGGCATAGATCATAATGGCCTATGCCTAAAGCCGGCCATGAAACTAATTATTAATTACATACGGCTAATTTTGATCCATTATATTTTGCCAATAAATATATTATCTACTATCTTTTAATTTTTTTATTTAATCGACGCCTAATCAAGTCACTTGTTATTATCTCTATTCTCCTAGTAACCTGGCGGGTCTACTATAAACTAATTTTGTAATTTCTCTTTTTACATAGCTTGAGACGTAATGTAAGAGTTATAAGATGAACTTAATCACCTTTCCTACCATTGTTATTATCTTTATTTATTTATTTATTTTTTTATCCATTTCATCCTTCATTCTAAATTTCTATTGAAAAATCAAAATTATAGTGGATCTTGTAAATTTTTTTTTTTCAATTTGGAAAACTATACAACTTTGCAAAGTTCACAGTGCTCAATATTCTCGATTTTTTTACCTCCGGAGCAATGATATAATAGTTGAGTACTCCAATGGATAATCAAGACATTTAAAGCTCGTGTCTCATTACAGAGTATTAATTATAAGAGATTTTTTTCATCCAATGAGAAGTAGGCCTAAGAACATTAATCATTTGGATGGATCTCCATGAACACTTTCTAATTTTTCAATTAAAAAAAATATTCTCAATTTCACTTTCACGTAATAGCGCAAATTTTTTTAAATATTTCATACACTCTACAATTTACTCTAAACTTTCAAAGGCTCATAACCTTCCATACATTGCAACTCCATACGTATAAGTGAAGATATGTGATCTGAGAGTAGCATCCATAAAAAAGTATTGAGAAGTTTATTTTCAGAGGGGAGAGGCGGTATTTTAATTTTGATGTGACATGTGACATTTGGAAACTATAAAAAAGTCACTTTTGAGCTTCTTCATGAGATACCTAAATAATTTATTAATTTAGTTTTGTTCATTACAAAATAGTTTATAAATAAAGTTATTTATTGATCTATCTAAATTGGACCTCTGGTAAAGGCAGATCAAATTGGCTAAGCTCAGTTAATGAAATTTGAATTGACTTGACTCTAGTTTTGATATTTGATCAAATATATTTATAGATGAGAGTGGGACAACAATTGTAGAAAGAGAATTTATTAGAGAGGGAGATTGTTAGTCAACCTTGAATTTTGTTGACCAAAATTGATGTAAATATAGATGTTTGAGCAAAGAATCTAGTAGGTAAAAGTGTACTGAATCCTTAACAATGAAAAATTCCAAGTGAGTCATAGTTGATCAAACATTTGATAGCTGAACGCTCAATAGAGAGTTGTCAAGTCGAGAAATTTAAATGGATCATAGTTAACCAAACACTTGTGTCAGAAGTCCAATACGGAATTAGCAAGTGGAGAAGTTTCAGTGGATCACGATTGATTGAACATTTGATAGTTGAAAGTTCAACAGCAAGTTGACAAAAACGAAGTTCAAGTTGATTATGAAGGATTGATGGTGAAATCCTGATAGGTTACGATTGACCAAATGTTAGACATAAGACGAGAAATACAAGTAAATTAAGGTTGATCAGATTCTAGGTGGATAAAGTTCTAGTTGGTTGGAATTAATCAGATACTAGGCAAGGATGAAACCCTAGTAAGTCGAGGTTAACTTACATTAATTGTACGAAGAAGTTCCAGAAAAATGAGGGTCCTTTAGCATAAATAAATTTCGTGTGAACATTATTTTAGTATGATGAACAATATTTTCAACATGGCGAATAATATATTAGTCAATTGATGGAAAGTATCGGCCGAATGCTATAGTGTTTTTGCTACAACAACAAATGCTTGATGATCAATAACAATCGATTGATTACACTATCATAACAAATATAACATTTAGAACTCAATTGAAAAATTTATCTGATGTGCATCCGTCAATTAATAAACAGTAACAATCAATTGTTATCACTATTGTAACAAATAAAAGATTTTTGGGTTGAGTACGATACTTGACTGTTTGGGTATCAGCCAACTAATGAATAGTAACAATTGATTATTCATAATCAAACCAGAGTTAATAAGAGTCATTCTACAAGTGCAAGAGTCGAATTCAGTAGAGCAATCGACTGATGATAATGAACAATCGACTAATAAACAGAATCAGTCCCAACTTAAAAGTTATGAAAGAAGGATTTTGAAGAGATTTTCAGAGCTGGTTCTTGAGAGATTAGAGAATAGTATTGTTGTATTTCCAAATCTTAAAAGACATTCTAAAGCAATTACAAACTGCTCAAAGCAAAATTCCATTCATATAAATTTGTGGTTTTTGTTTATTCAGTTTCATTTGTATCTTTGTTTTATTTTTATATTTCTTGTATAACAACCAGTGTTGAAAAAAATTTCTCTACCTCTAGAAGGTATATAATAAAGAGAAAGCTAGCGATGATTTCATCAGGACAGTACGTAGATTATAGAGTAGGAATCAGATATTTCGAACCACGTTAAATCAATTTATCTCTTTATTGGTCTTTCTTTCGTGTTGTTTGTTTTTGTTTCTACTATACGTCTATGACGAATCGCTATCCACTCTCCTTGAACGACGTCAATGATCCGAACATATTTCACTCTCGGAACTCATATTTAATTTTATTTTATAATTTGAAATTGTGAAGAAATGTAAAAAAAGTATATTCCTTATAATTAAAAATATCTAGTGTTCCAGCCCCATATTCTTTGTGCATCACCCGCAATTCCACTGCATTGTGCAATGCGTCTCCGGGACCAGCGTGCATTATTTGCTCAGCACAATTCCCACCAGGTGAATTAAGAGAGCACTCAAAAGTCAAAAGAAACATTTAGCAAACTAACTATTTAGGTAAATCTTTTTAGTCAGAAGATGAGACTTAAATGATAATGTATACATGTAATTAATATATAGAGATAATATTATTAAAATATTTTTAATAATAATTTATAAAATATATTTTGACGGATCAAATTCTAATTATTTAGTACAATCTTTTTCCAAAACTATAAATATAGCATAGATAATAAGTATATCATTCTGATCATATTAAAATACATTAAAATGGAGCATCACTTCCAATTCCTATCACCCTTTTGCTCCTTTCAATATATATATCCATGCATGCACGCACGCACACTACTTAGAACTTGTAGATAATAACGTAATTAAGAAAACTACTAGTATAATTGAGCCGTAGCATGCATTTGCTCATTCCCTCTCTCTAGATCTTTCTCCCTTCTCCTCCTCCTCTGAGTTATTAATGCACGATCCCTGTTGAAATGCCAGTTTAATCGTGTTAGAGCTGATATATGATCGGTGATCCTATCAGTTAATTTTCTTGATTATGGTTAATTAATTACTCACCACCTCCCCTTGGTGCCTTGCAGCGAAAACATTCCTTCCTGCTTGCAAAGTTGTGCTGATTGCAACCAGACCTGCGAAAAAGACTATGTTAATTAAAGTGCTAAATGACAATTTAATTATTATATATATACATATATATATAGACACACACACCTTGTGCACAGCCAATCGCCGGACTTCCATTCGGCAGGCGCCCGCGCTGTCGGCGCGTCATTTCCGGCGACGACGTCGAAGCACCCGACGGAGTAGGACTCCTTAAGGCCGCCGCACCTGAGGCAGTTCGAGCGGCTGGCGAAGTTGTGCCCGCCGCAGAAGCAGTACCAGTCGCCGGGCCGGACGTCGGCCACGGCGACGGCGACGGCGGCGAAGGCGAAGGAGGAGCCTCCCCCGAAGTCGCCGGAGAGGAGGTCGCCGCCTCCGCCACCAGACCTCGGGAAGCCGCAATGCTGGCAAGTGTCGCGGCGGCTGAAGTTGTGGTGCTGGCACGTGCTGCAGTTCCAGTCTCCCGGCCACCTGCTCATCTTCCTGCAAAGTTAATTAAACTTAAAACGTTCAGATAAATGACGATAGCTAAAAATGTAGATCATTCAATCAATCAATAATTACCTGGAGAAATAAGGGAACTAATTCACTAGAGAGCTAGAGGAGAAGAGAAGGTTGTGTGGTGTTGTTAGAGGGAGGGTGGAGGAGGCCTTTTATACTTACATGGGACTCAATAATTGAGAATATAATCAGGTTCTGTTGCTGTCGTTGTTTTACCTTTACCTCCTTTTACATGCACGTACTCACTGTGCATCTTGAAATGAAGAAATTAAGAAAAAATAAAAAAGAATATTAAGAGAACACTTAGCTTACATACAATTGGCAATTCTATAGTGTAGTTTGGACTTGAGGGGCTTATTTGCACTGTCAAACAACCTAGTTAAACATTCTCTGAAGTGTTGGAATGATCTTCCATGCCACTTACTTGTATTGAGATTTGAGAATCTAGACTTAAGGCACACATTAATTACTTCAAAGTTGTGTGAACTTGTTAATTAGCCATATATACAAACTTAGTTAGTCAAACAATAATATAACTTTAAGTCTTTAATATATATATACACAATTCTAAATGGTTAGAATCTAGTCAGTCAAAATACATTTTGTAAGTAATTATTAAGGATATTTTAGTAATATTATTTTTATATATTAATTACATACATGTATTACAATTTAATTATATATATATATAAAAGATAATGTTAAATGATCAGAATCTGACCAGCCAGAATACATACATGGATGTATATACATGGACATTTTAGTAATATCATATGAATATATTAATTACATGCATGCATTATAATTGGAAGGTAGAGATTTCTAGCTGACCTGACCAACAAGATTTATATATATATATATATATATATATATATATATATATATGGGTAATGCTAAATAGCCAGAATCTGGCCAGCTAGAATCAATACATGCAAGTGTACATATGAGTATTTTAGTAATATCATATGTGTACATTAATTACATGCATGTACATGCATGCATTCTAATTGGAGGATAAAAAATTCTAGCTGGCCAGATTCTGGCCAACAAAAATTACCGTATATATATATATATGCACACACACCCACAAAAGGATATTTGAAGAAAATATTGTGATTGGAGGGAGAGACATCGAAGACCATGTCTCAACTTTAGATGATTCTCATGCTGCAAATCTTTTAAAAGGATGTGCAATCTCAATTATTTCCCAGGCATGATGCTTCCTTTTCTTTCCTTTATGTGGGTGACTGCTATCTGTTTCTTGTGCAGTATAATATAATTGTGCTAGCCCCTCCCTCTCCATTTTCCAGGTTTAACAGGAACATGCATGTACTCCAACTACTATATAATTAGCAAAATTTACACAAGGGCCAGTTCCTGATGACACACTGCCCAATTACTCACATTAATTAATGCCTTTCTGGAAACGTAAAACACTTCTTAATGAAGGCCAAAACGTGCACAACAACTCAATCACTAATAACTGGAACTTGTGATTATGCAACTAGTTAGTTAATCTACAGAATGGCTTAGCTTTATGGTACATATATATCAGACTCCACTCCTCACCAGGGAATCAATTCTCCATATGGAGAAGTCCAATCCCTCTTATTCCTGCCCCTTTACGTACCAATAATTCAAGAAATAGCTCATGGATCGATTCATCACTAACTTTGGTGCTCATTTATTGCTTTGCTTGCTTCAGACTTTCATGCAACTGTTGCATAGAGATGATCTAGTCTAAGTAGCTAAATTTGTGCATGATGAGGTGGCATGCTGGAGAGAAGGACAGGTGGGATGAGGGTGAGACATGCATGCATGGCTTGACCTAGGACTGGATAAGAAGGAACATGGAACACAAATGTACATGTACATGAAATCAGCAGACAATGTGAATATTCCACTCACTAATGAGGCTTTTACTCACCTCTTATTCCTCACCCTTACAGGAGTTGGCTCCTTCACCTTTCCAGACCCACCCCCACTTAGTATAGATGACTTAAATATTGGCCTTTCCTTTCCCTCGGATCATTTTCTTCTTCAATTCCTTCTTTCACTGACTTTGAATATTCCCACAGCTCCAAAGTTTGAATTGTTTTCGTATTTGATGGCTCCGCATCAAACTCAGCCTAACGCGACTAGGTCTCCTATCGATCCTCTGTTTTGCGAACTAACTATAACTTGGAGCCAAGAATACTTCTCTATGAGTTGAGATATGTGTGGACACACAATAAGTTAGCATATTTGTCTTGAGAGTTTATATAAATAGGGGCGACAATTCTCGTAGTGCTATGTTTATCGTATCGTAAAGATGTCATGTCGTTCGTATATAAAACTATAAAACTAGCATAAAGGTATAGTTAGACATTTTAATGCTACTTTTAGATGATGGAAAGACAGATTCCAATGTTTGATATAACTAATCCTAGAGAATTTGCATCTAGTGCTCTACTTTTCAACAAGATATATTAGCATCAACTTTTCAATACATCGATATATTCATATACCGTATATTTATACATCTTTGGCTGAAAGGAACATATCGATCTTCACATCTTACATAATTGCTAGCCAAAAGCTCCAACAGCGACCCCTCTCCAAGTGCATAAAAAAGAGAAATGATGTTGAAAGTTTATAAGCTTTTATGTAATACACACATAAGAAAATCATATAGAATGATGTTTATAGCACACATTAATTATTACTATATAAAGAACAGATAAATGTGTGATATTAATCGATATGTTTACTAGGTAAACTAGTTCTTAAAAATTATATATATTTTTTATAATGTATAATCATTATAAGAAAATTATTAATTAATGACTGAATTAACGATCGAATAAAATTTTGATCACTAATCTAATTTGAAATTTTATAGCGATAAAAAAAAATTCATAGTTGTAAATTAATGATGGAATAAAATTTTGATCGCTAATTATTGATGGAATACATTTTTTATTGCTAATTAGAGACTGAATAAAATTTTTGATCGCTATTTAACAACCCAATAAAATTTGATTACTAAATTAACCATCAAATAAATTTTCGGTCACTAACTTAATGACAGAAATTATTAATTACTTAGCGGCCGCGGCAGCCGGTTGCCGCCAGTCGTCGCCAGTCGCCGGCCGCTGCCGTCGCCACCGCCGATCGTCGGCCGTTGCCGACCGCCGTCGTCGTCGCCGGTCACCTGCGCCGATCATCGGCCGTCGCCGGCCGACCATCATCGGTCATCGGGCGCAAACTCCGACAAAGGTGCGGTGACCCGTCGATAGAAGTCGCAAGATATTTTTATCATTTTATAATAATATGAATTACATTCCTTATAAAAAATAATGGATACCAAACAAAAGAATGTAATCACCATTGTAATAAAAAATCACATACATTATATTACCAAACGTAGTAATGTAATCAAGATTACATTACATTACATTACAAATTTAATTACATTACAAGCTCGATTACATTACAGCTAACCAAACATAGCCTTAGTGACTTCATAATTTCTTGATTGTTGATAAAAAAAATTTTGGTTGCTAATTGACAATTATATTTATTTTTGTCACTAATTAGCGATAAAAATTTTATTTTTGTTGTTAAATTAGTAACCAAATAAAATTTTGATCGCTAATTAACGACAAAAAAAAACATAATAAAATTACAGTAGCTAGTTAGTGACATAAATAAATTCTAACACTAAAAAGTTACTTTCCCAAATTTATTTCCCATGGCTCCCTACAATCTCTCCCACAAGTTCTCTCTTCTCTTCTATCTTCTATCTTCTATCTTCTATCTTCTATCTTCTGTCCCTTCTTCCTTCTCCCTTCCTTTGATCTCTTCTCTATCGGCAGCTGAGGCTTGATCTCACTGTGTGCCTACTAGGAGGTCGCGTCTTGGCTATGGTTTTTGCAGTGAGGTTACGAGTGCAAGTACTCTAGGTGAGTTTTGATGTTATCAACTGGGTTAAGTTATGTCCTGTTGTATTTGATCCTAGTGTCTAAGTGTGTAGGAACTTAGAACACAAGAAGTCAATTAGAAGATGAAGTGGATAAGCAAGATGACACGGGAAGTGAGTCGACAGACTCGGTGCATCCAATGGACGAGAAGCTGCGAAAGAGTACACCGGCTGACGAGAAGGACGTGCGCGAAGCTTCCGAGTGATGAAAAGTCGGAGTAGAAGACTGCTTGAGGGGAAGGCTAGAGTTTGGTTCGAGTGAGCTCAACTCTAGATGGTTGGAGGATCACTTGAGCGACCAGATAAGAAGCCGGACGAGTCAACACGATGTTGACTCATCTGGGCGCCTAGACCATGTTTAGGCGCTCGGACGTCCAAGCGCTCGGACGTCCAAGCGCTCGGACCAGTTCAGGCTCCCCAACTACCCTGGTACCAGCCAGACATCCTTTTAGGTCGTTGTAGCATATATCACTTTTGGGTCCATGTCAATAACGGTCTAGGCTCCCAGACCGGTCTAAGCACCTGGAAGGGGATAAAATTTTATCCCTGTGTCATTGCGTAGCCATTCCATAGTGGATAATTCGCCACACAGGAGGCGCTCGGATCCACATCCAAGCGCTCGGAGATGTTGTTAGATTTTGAGGGGTGTCTTAAGGAAATCACCTTACAATTTTTACTAAATATAGATTCACTATTTGAGTACATATTATATGTTTGATTATCTTAAACTCATTTACTGAATGTTCGTAATACAATTCATAGCATGAAAGAAATTGTGATTGGATCACAACTAATGATTATCTCTACATGTGCAATTATGAACATATTGGAATTTCCTTAGTCGTCGAATTGATGCATTCGGACATCATTAATTATGTAAGACAAGCACGGGTTATACTCCTTGGTTCGCCAAATAACTATTTTCTCACTGGCTGGAGACATTGGGATGTCGAGAGTTAAATGAGGATGCTAGTTATGGTAACTAGTTCATTGGAGTGACTCACTGTAAGACTTCATATGGTTATCTACATATATAAATATGTCTGTGAAACTCTTACTGCAGCTCGAGTGCAAGTTTCTTTCAACTTGAGGTATACAAGTTATCTTGGTCATGGAGACTTATACTTTAACATCTTAAGCAAGCACCTTATTAAAGTGTGGACCCGGTATGATTGGGTATAAGTCGAAATATCTGAAGATTTTTGGATAGCCCATAGAGGATTTACCGCTCCTTGCGAGAAGACGTATACCCTGTGGTCACTCGTTAGGATTATTACCCAAAGTCTTTGGACAAAGTATCACATGTTAAGAGTATGAAACTCTTGTACACATGTACGAGTAATTTGAATCCGTAGAATGAGGAAGTATTACTTGAGCTAGGTGTGATGTAGTTAGTCTAGTTTGGGTAGACACATAAACCATCTCCTGAACCAAGTGGGTATAAGATGAGTGAAAGGAACAAGACATGACTCACTGTAGCTACTGAAGGGTTTAGAATTAGTTTTAAGATAAACTATTCTTTTCCAGTTAATTGGGGATCATGATGTACTACTAGGTGCCACTCATGATCGTTCTATAATTAAGTAGTTAATTATGGACGACCAAGATAAACCGGGAATCTATTGGGTTACACGTACTAATGAGTCTCTGAAAGACGTAAAATAAGTTAAAGAATATGATTCTTAGATCAAGAGATAAATATTTGGTTGGACCATACATACGACAAATATGTAAATATTTGTCATGATGGAAGTACGGATGGGCTACATCTCTTATGGTAGAGTTGAACCATATTTAGTTTAATCATGAATTAGTCATGAACCAACTTGGTTTAGTTGTGAACCAAACCAAGGGGTTAATGAACTAATTTTTGGTTAAGGAATAATTGGCTGGATTTGGGTTTTCTAATCCAACTCATTAAAGAAGATTATATATAGATATAATTAGGAGAAAATTAGAAAGTTTCATTATTTGATTGATTAGATTTTTGGAAACCCAATCCTCCTCTCCCTCTTCTCTCTCTCCCGCTGCCAACAAGAGGGTGTTCCCTCTTGTTGCCGTGACCATCACAAGGGAAAAAAACTCTCCCTTCTGTGCTTCTCTTCTTCTTCCTCTTGATCTCTCTTCTTCGCTTGTGGCTAGTAACTTCTGAAGGAGAGGGTTGTACTCACGTAGTTGTCTTAAGTAGCTCGACGTGGATACGAATAGAGGCGAGGTTCGACAACGTCGCTACGGTTGATGCCCTTCTCGTTACTGGTCATCCGTAAGGTATACTTAGCATAAATTTACTTTTCGTAAAAATTTTAATTATGCGATTATGTTTGACATGTTGTATCCTTGTATGCACGTGATGTGTGTGATGTAATAATTAGAAATTATTATTATTTTATTGTTCACTGTGCATGCTTACGAAACGTGTTCTAGCACACACCTACATCGATCATATCCCAATAGTGGTATCAGAGTTTGATCGTGTTTCGACATGATTGTAAAATTATTTTATTGTTCGTGATTAGTGTTGTAATTAATTTTGAAATTTTTCTAGAATTATTAAGACTTTTTTTATTTTTGGAAGTTTCCTAAATCATTAGGAAATTCTAATTTTAGATAGTTTCTGATATAATTTTAAAAAATTAAATTTATAAATATTTTGTTAATTTAGAAATTAATATTTCTGTATTTTTCTGAAATTTTAAGAAATATTCTATTTTTGAAAATTTTCCTAATTTGTCAGGTAATACCAAATATGGAAAGATTCTAAAATTTTTAAAAAATCTAGATATGAGATATTCTAAATTAAATTATAGAATTAAGTTTTTTTGAAAATTTTAGATTCATTAAAAGATTTTATTTTTGAAAAGTTTCCTAAATTGTTAGGAAATACCAAATTTGAAAAGTTTAAAAAATCATTAAAAATAAAGATTTTAGATATTCTAAATTAAATTATAGAATTAATCTTTGCTGGAATTGTTAGGAAATACCAAATTTAGAAAGATTTAGAAAATCATAAAAAATTCATATTTGAATTATTCTGTAATAAATTAAGAAATATTAATTATTTATTTTCTAAATTGTTAGGAAATTAATTTAAAAATTTGTTTCTAAAATAATTAAAGATTCTTAATTGATAGAAAGATTCTAGATGAAATATGTTAATTAAATTTGGAAATTGGTTTCCTAATTTGATTAGATGAATCTTGATTTATTAAAATTAGATTTATAACATATTTTTATTTCCAAAATAGAATTATAATATATGTAAATTTATGTCATGTTCATACCATATTGTATGCCATGTAGATGCATTAATTATGACATGAATAGATTTTGCTATGCGTGTAATGTGATTAAATCTTACTATATGTGTGATGTGTCATGCTATGACATGCGTGTGATATGTCATGTCATTATTTATGTTATATGTGTGACGTGTCATGTCATCATTTATGCCATACATGTAATGTCATGTAGATAGAATATTTGAATGATGTAGATGAGACCAAATTCCTTACACAATATTAAACCTACACCTTATGTTAATATGATACGAACCAGAGTTTAAATTCTTGTTTGAGTTGTTGGCCAAAGTTAAGCTTAAACTTGAAATTAAATATGTTCAAATCATAGAGATGCAATCTCATGATTAACTGGTTGGTTTTAAACTTGAAGCGTTGATTTTCTGTGCTAAAGCCATGATCAATGTGAATAGAGGTGAAGTTAAGTGATATGCATTTGATGTATACTTGTTAATGTGTTAACAACCCGATGTTTATATGAAAATCAATAAGTTGTTAGAATAATGTGATAGTTGCATATAAGTGATATGCAATCGGTAAACTTGTTACCTACCGCTATAGCTAAAAATGACTTGTTGGCCAAAGTCAAGGTTATTCTTATATGTAGTGGATATCAACCCACTTGGAGAAACCCTACCATCTCCCGAATTAAAAAATAAGGTATTTAAATTTGATAAATAAGAAGGCTTTTATGTAAATTGGTTACATAAATAATATCATGTCTCTCATACATTCTCATTTTTATATTTCTAAGTTAATCATTTAATTATAACTTCTGCTAATTTGCGTTCGATTTTGGACTCAAATAAACTGACTAGCTGAACTTCTTAGACTAGTTTTAAAATTTATGAATTATTCTCAAAGCTAAGAAACTAGCTTATGCCCTTGATCAACCTCTTCCGACAAGTCTTGATGCTAATACAACTGTGGACCAATTGTTGGCCCTTTAGAAACATAAGGATGATTCTGTACATGCAAGTTGTATCATGCTAGCTGCTATGACTCCTGAACTAAAGAAACAACATGAGCATTTGAATGCTTATGATATTGTCTATCATCTTTGTGAGCTATTTGATGAGCAAGCTAGATCCGAAAGGTTCGAGGTATCTAAGATTCTCTTTTGCTCAAAAATGCAGGAGGGTTCATCAACAGTACAATATCTACTAAAGATAAATGGCTACATAGAGCGTCTTGTTGGTTAGTCCTAGGAAGATCGTACAGATTCCACTTTACAAAAATTTTGTACAAGTGTCAAACCTTTCCTAAATAACCTATTGTATTCTTTAGAAGTTAAATTAGGAATCGCAAACGGAACTTAACATTATTGATTCCAAATTTAACATATCTGTTCTTAATAGTTTAGACTTAGATCGCAAGCAGAACTTAACACTATTGATCCAAATATACCTATGTTATAAATTTAATTAAATATTAATTTCCAAAATTGACTTCTAGGTTAAACATGGCGAGGCACTAGACCTTCTTGGATATGGGAGCAACCACCACTTCCTAGACAAAGCCTTTTAAGGAAAACTAATATTTAATTTCCTTATATAACTCTAGGTTTAACCAAAAAGAACAATCAAATCACAAATTTGAAAAAAAAAAATGAAACAAATCCGAAAAACTAGAATATAATGCCTCTTGTGTTTGGAATTCTAACAAAGAAAAATAACTAGCATGATGCGGAAAAAAATTACTAGTTATACCTTTTCTTTGCAAGCTAATGACCTCAAGATCTTCTGCCGTATTCCTCGTCTCACCTTGGATGTCGTGTGGGCGACGCTCCTCCAAGATGAACACCACCCAAAAGAGCTTCTCCTCCTTCTAGTATTCGGCCACCACTGCCAAGGAGCAAAAGAGAGCAAAGGGAGAAGAGAGGGCCGACCACCAAAGAGATCACCAACAAGAGAATAATAATTGTGTTATCTCATGAGGCCTCCCCTCCCCTTCTTTTATATTACTTGCCTAAGGCAAATAAGGGAAGACTTTTTACAAAAAATAAAATCTTCCTCTTGTTTTTTCTTTTCCCTTTTTATTTTTCCTTTTCTTTCCTCTTGATTGAATCAATCACCAAATCATGGATTGATTGGATGATGATTTGATTTAAACTTTGATTGGCCGACCCCTTACTTGGGCACCAAGCAAGGGTGGCCGACCACATCATCAAGGAGAGAAGAAAATAATTTTTATAAAATTTTATAAGAAGAAATCCTCTTATAAAATTTTACAAGCTCTCTTTCCTAAAGTGGATGTTAAAAAAGGAAAGTTTTAAAAAATTAAAACCATGTTTTAAAATTTAAAACTTCTCTTCTAAAAATTTTCCTTTTTAACATGGTTACAAAAATAGAAAATTTAATTTTAAAACTTCTCTTCCTTTTTTTTAAAACCATGAGGATGGTTAAGAAAGGAAAGTTTTAAAACTTTTAAAACTCTCTATTAAACCATGTGACCTAATTCAAATAAAGAAAGTTTTATATTTTAAAAACTCTCTTTTAAAACTTGTAGTTTTCTACAAAGAGAAGATTTTAAAAATTCAAAACACCCCTCATATTTGAATTAATCATGGTCGGCCCCTACTTACTTGGTCACCATGCAAAAGGGCTGACCCCCATAGAGGAGGATGTGGCCAGCCCTTGCTGGGTCACCAAGCATTGGACCGACCCCCTTCTTGGATACCAAGATGGGCTTATATTTGAATGGACTTGAGGCTTTAATGAGGCTACGACAGGGACCTAGAGGAGAAATTGGTTTTGGCCGTCCGATGAGCTTGAGTATCCCATGTTTGCCCTAAACACACAAATCAAGTTCATCAACAATAACTCATTCTACTAGAGAGTTATTGTTGCACTACCGCACCAATCCCAAATTACATTTATGAGCTCCTTCTTATCATGAGTGTGTTAGTCTCCCTGTGTTTAAGATAACAGATGCCCACTAATTAAGTAAGTTACTGACAACTCACTTAATTAATATCTAAGTCTAAGAGTAGTACCACTTAACCTCATTGTCATGTCGGACTAAGTCCACCTGTAGGGTTTAACATGACAATCCTTATGAGCTCCTCTTGGGAACATTCTCAACCTAGATTTTTTACTAGGATACAATTTCCTTCTATAATCAACAACACACACTATAAGTAATATCATTTCCCAACTTATCGGGCCTATTGATTTATCAAGCTAAATCTCACCCTTTGATAAGTTAAAGAAATAAATACTAAATATATATGCTTGTTATTATATTAGAATTAAGAGCACACACTTCCATAATAACTAAGGTCTTGTTCTATTATTAAGTCAGTATAAAAAGAACTTACCTAAAATGGTTCTGCTCAATACACTTAGAGTATATTAGTGTAATTTATTAGTCAAGATAAATTAATACCTAATTACACTACGACTATTCCAATGATTTGTTCCTTTCCATTTTAGTCGTGAGCAACTGTTTATAATTTATAAAGAACTGATAACATGATCTTCTATGTGTGACACCACACACCATGTTATCTACAATATAAATTAATTGAACAGCTACACTTAACAAATAAAATGTAGACATTTGACCAATGTGATTCTTTTATTTCTAAATAAATGTTTACAAAAGCTAGGCTTTTAGTATACACTCTAACACGTCTAGCATCACTCGATTTTACAATGGATCATGAGTTAAGTATTGACTTAATATTACATAGTTTACTGAAAAGTCATTAACAATTTGTGATGAACTATTGGATGAACAATTTGGAATCGACAATTCCCGAGATGATTAATATGTTGGACCCCGTGGTAGTTTTGATGTGATCAACCAAGTTAGTTAGGTCCTGCGTTTTGTCTGAACCCTATGTCTGAGTGTGCAGGAACTTAGGAGCACAGGAAGTCGAGCGGAAGACGCAGCTAGCGAGAAGGACGACACGGGAAGGGAGCCGACGGGCTCGGTGCGTCCGAAGGACGAGAGAGCTGCGGAAGAGTACTCCGGTGAAGCGAGAAGAACGTGCGCGGCGTTGGAGGGATGATAAGCTGGACGGAAGCCTGCTCGAGGAGAAGGCCGGGAATTGGGTTTGGGTGAGCCCTATTCCGGTAGGCCGGAATCACCCAAGAAGCCGAACCAGAAACAAGTCAACTGGAAGTTGACTTGTCAATGGTTCGGTCGACCGAACTCCTTGATCGGTCGACCGAACCCTTCTTTATCCGAAGCCAGCTGTTGGTGACACGTCAGAAGCCACGTCAAGAAGCCAACCGTTGGGGAGCTGATCGGTTGACCGAACCTTTGATCGGTTGACCGAACCTTTGATCGGTCGACCGAACCGAAGTCTATCCAGAGACCAAGTCGAGCAAACTGATCGGGCCAACTTAGCAGAAGACCGTTGGCAGATCGGTCGACCGAACAAAAGGATCGGTCGACCGAACCCAAGCTCGATCCACAGAGACTGCACCTGGATGCGAAGCTGTGCAAGTACAGCAGGTTCGGTCGACCGAACCTGGGGATCGGTCGACCGATCCCTCTCGAGTCAAACTTGATCCCGAAGGATCAGGTGAACTGATAAGCTCGAGTACCCCTATATAAAGAGGGTCTCGAGTAGCTCTTTAGATATCGAAAACAGTGAACGAATACGAACAATCTTGAAATACAACTCCTGTACTCTCATTTCCTAACCAACAGTTCTGTGCTCTTCAAGTGTAAAAGGCTACTCCGCCTTCAGAGAAGGAGACTTCTTTTAGTGCACTCTTTTACTGTCTTGGATTAACAACCTTCTTGGTTGTAACCAAGTAAATAGCTGCGTCTTATATTTCTGTTTATGTTAGTTCTGTTGAATTTCATAACTGTTGCTTTATTATTTAAGTTAAAAGCCTTGAGGAGGGTTTAGTTTTTATTGCAGGCAATTCACCCCCCTCTTGCCGGTCTCCGCTGAACCAACAAGTGGTATCAGAGCCCAACAGCCTCAGAGGGACTAACCGCCATCTGAAGTACAAAGATCTGAATAATGGCCAGCGCGAACATCCATCCCCCGAAGTTTGACGGAGATTTCGCAACATGGAAGCGAAAGATGGAGGTATTATTTAAAATAGATTTTGATATATTAATTATTATGAAATATGGTTTTGCAGCTCCTAAAGACAAAGAAGAAAACACATGGAGCAAGAAGGAGCAAGCCGACTTCGTTGCCAACGGGAAAGCGGAATTCCACCTCCTCAGTGTTCTGCCACCTCAGGAGGTAAGCCGAATCGGAAGTTACGACTCCGCGAAAAATCTCTGGGAGAAATTCCTGGAGCTTCACGAGGGTACATCCGAAGCGAAGCTAGCTAGGCGCGACATCCTCCGGAACCAGTTGACGAACCTCCGCATGAACCAAGGCGAGAAGGTAGCGCAGTTCCAAGCAAGGATCAAAGAACTGATCACGCAACTAATCAACCTTGGAGAAGAAGTAACGAACCGGGATTCCATCCGATACGCGCTCAACGCCTTCCTGAGGACTCCAGAATGGGCATCCTTAGTAGATGCGTACTACATCTCTAAGGATCTTGAGGTAAGTAGTTTAGAAAATTTGTTTTCAACTTTCGAACTTCACGAATCCCGAATTACAGAAAATCAAGTAGAAAAGTCGAACCTCAACATTGCCCTACGAGCTGAAAAGGACGATCCCGACTCCGAAGCAACGATTGATGAAAACGAAGCTGCGTTAATGTTAAAAAGATTTAACAAGTTTTTTAAATCTAACCAATTTAGATCGCAGTCAAGTAAACATCGTCAAAAGAGAAGGACAGTCCGTTGCTATAATTGCAACGAAGATGGGCATATCAAGGAGGACTGCCCAAAATTGAAGTGTAAGCAAAAGGAGAAGACAAAGACCAATTACAAGAACCCAAATTCCTCCAAGCACAAAAATCTGAAGGCGACATGGGACGACTCTTCATCCTCCGAGTCAGAAGTCGAAGAATTCTCGGGACTAGCATTGGTGGCCAACCACCTCTTTGAAGATAACTCAGACTCAGAGATGAGCATTGATCAAGGGGGAGAGACAGAAGAGGAAAGCTGCGATGAAGGGGGAGCTACCGACAAACAGGTAAGTAAGGTACGTGCCCTAAACCCAAAACAGTCTTTTGAGTTTATTAAAGCTTTATCTAAAGATCTATTCAAATCAGAAAAAGAAATTGCCAATTTAAAAATAAGTTTGGAAAATTTAAATTTGGAAAATGAGTTTTTGCAATTAGAAAATATAAAATTAAAAAATGAAATTGAAAAATTGAAAAGTGATGCATGTTTAAAGAAATTTCCAAAATCAAAAGTTAGAATTTATGGAAAATTGAATTGGTACATTAAACAACATCAGGGTCAACTTAGAAATATTCCTAAAAGTTATATACCCCCTATGTTTTTAAAGAATCCCGTAGGAAGGAACCTTTACTGAGTTCCAAAATCTGTACTTGATTAATTTTTCAAAAATTAAAGGCTTACAGTGAGATAATTAAACTTTGAGTTTCTTTATGGAAGCTTTGTCTAAGGAAGTGGTTGTTGCTCCAATAACCAAGAAAGCCTAGTGCCTCGTCACGACTTGGAAGCCGAAATATCGAAATAAAAATATTTAATTTTCTGAAAACGCACTAAAATGCTTTGAAAGTGCATAAACATTTTTTTTACTTTTCTAAATTTCGGATATTTTTTTTTACTTAAAAAAAAATAAATAGATTTTTTTATTATTTTTTTTAAAGAAATTTCTTCCCCGTTTTTGCTGTGATCAAAGGGGGAGAGAAAAGTACAAGTTTAGGGGGAGTTAGAAAAAATTTAAAAAGTTTAAATTTTTAATTCAGTACAAGTTTAGGGAGAGTTAGGAAAAATTTAAAAGTTTAAATTTTTAATGTTGCAATTTTACTTATTGCAAAACTTATGCTTAATATGCTAGTTTAGTAATTTTTTCTTTGAAATTACCTTTTGTGTCTGTTTTACCCTAACTTGAACTTGGGTTGATGCACATCAAAAAGGGGGAGATTGTTGGACCCCGTGGTAGTTTTGATGTGATCAACCAAGTTAGTTAGGTCCTGCATTTTGTCTGAACCCTGTGTCTGAGTGTGCAGGAACTTAGGAGCACAGGAAGTCGAGCGAAAGACGCAGCTAGCGAGAAGGACGACACGGGAAGGGAGCCGACGGGCTCGGTGCGTCCGAAGGACGAGAGTGTTGGGTTCTTCGGGCCGCGAAAACCGCTTTTTCACGTCGCGGAAACCCTGAGTCACCCAAAGCCATGGATCTCGTGCAAAGATTCGTAAACAAAATTTTTCGAAAAAACCTTTTTTTTTTTTTTTCTTGTACAAGTTTGTAAAAACTTTAGATCTACACTAAAGTTAAGATCATTACCCTTGATGCGCGCCCCATGCGAATCCCGCTCGTCCAAATGGTGCCGGATCTCAAGACCGTCAAGCGTACGATCCTCTAGAAGTATCCACACGGACACACTAGATGGAGGTGACCAAAAACCAAGGTGTGCTAGCACCTATGTGGTTCGGCCAAGGAAGGAGGAGAGGGAGAGAGCAAGAAGAATTCTAGGAGGAAGAAGAAGGAATGAATGATGGAATAATTTTCAAAATGAAAATTATTCTCCTCATTCAAGTGGCCGGCCACCTTCTCATGTCTAACTCCCATTTCCACATTAAATGCAATTAATGTGGAGCCATTAAAGAGTTGTAACCCCCATGAGGTGGCACTCTAGGATGATGTGGATCAACACTATTGGTCCACATCTTGCCACCTCACTAAATGACATGGCAACAAGTGTAACCTCCTCATTTAATGTGGGCCGGCCACATTAAATGCTATGGAGGCTTGTAACCTCCATGAGGTGGCACACATTGATGATGTGGAGCAATCCTATTGGTCCACATCTTGCCAACTCACTAGTGATGTGGCAAAAGTCAAGTCAAACATGACCTTTTCTCTTCCTCTCAAATCAAGTCAAACTTGATCAAATCTCTCTCATGGTTGATCTAATCCAACCATATGATTCAAGCCAACTTAATATAATGAATCTAATTCATTAAATTAAGTTGATTTAATGAGTCATAATCTAAATTAGACTCATTGAATACATGAATCAACTTGAGTCCAACTCAATTAGCCCAATTTGGATTACTCTTAATCCAATATGATTCATCAAATAAATCTAATCCTCTTGGTTCATCATATGAACCAAATCTCCATCTAATTGTCCTTAGTGTGTGACCCTATAGGTTCTTGTAACATTGGCAATGCCCTAAACCTATTTAGGAGCATAAGTAATGAGCGGTATCTAGCAACACATCATTACTACCCAAGTTACAAGAATGTCGAGATCCGACATCACCTTGTGACTACTAATTGTGACTCCTCACAATATATGACAAGTGTACTTCTATCCTAGACATCTAGATTGATCAATATGAGGCATAGACCGTGTCATCCTCTAATCAATCTAAATCTTGAACTCCAAGTAGACTCACTCGATCAAATGAGCTCAACATCTAATGTTGACTCATTTGGGCATGGCCATGCACTTAGTGGTCTCACTCTATCAAGAATACCGATGTCGCTCCCGTCATATGGGAGGGATAGATCCCATCTACATCACTCACATCCCTCTACATAATTCGTTATATACCCAGTAATCGCCTTTATAGTCTACCCAGTTACGGGTGACGTTTGACGAAACCAAAGTACATAACTCCTTATGTAGGGATCCATGGTGACTTCAGGTCTAAGGACTAATAGTCATACTAATAGCCACATGAGAAAGTATATGACACTCATATAACGATCCATGATACTTTCTCATGGCGGGTCATTCAGTATACATTCTCTAATGCATACCCATGTGTCAGCTTGATATCTCTATATCCATGACTTGTGAGATCAAGTCATCGAGCTAACCTACATGCTAGTCTTATTGTATTAACATTGTCCCTGAATGTTAATACTCGACTAGGAATGATTTAGAGTAGTGTTCCCTATATCATCTCACTATCGATTCAACCAATCGATTGATATAGGTAAGAACCTTCTACTCAAGGACGCTATTATACTTAGTCTATTTGGCACTAATATAAATAAGTATAATAACCAAACGAATTATATATTAATATACAAGAATATGATATACATGAGTCCATACAATCATCAAATGATTGGCTCTAGGGCTCTAACTAACAATCTCCCACTAGCACTAGTGCCAATCAGTATAGGCTCTAAGGCCTAAAGACCTAGTGTGACCATCATGCTTCCTCTGTGCCAAAGCCTTGGTCAAGGGATCTGCGATGTTAGCTTCTGTAGGTACTCTGCAAATCTTCACATCTCCTCTATCGATAATCTCTCGAATGAGATGGAAACGTTGTAGAACTGCTGTGAACTCTGCCAGCTCATAGCACTACCATTCAAGTAGAATACGAGCCCTGACTGCGATCTATAGCCACCCAGTTCGATGATGAACTTGTGGATCCAAATCGCCTCCTTCGCCTCGATGCAAGAATATACTCATTGTAGAATCACCATCGTATCCGCTTGAACTCTTCCACCGGACCACCATTAATGCAAAATACGAACCACGATTGCGATCGGTAATCATCCTGATCGGTTTGGAAGCTGGCATCATTGTAACCCTTTACAGTTAGCTCATCATTGCCTCCATATATCAAGAAATATTCTTTAGTCCTTCGTAAGTACTTAAGAATATTCTTGACCGCTATCCAGTGACTTTCACCTGGATCTGACTGGTATCTGCTCGTCATGCTCAAAGCATACGAGACATCAGGTCGAGTACATAACATGGTGTACATGATTGATCCTATGGCTGAAGCATAAGGGATCTGATCCATGCGGTCTCTCTCCTCTCTAGAAGAGGGACCTTGAGTCTTCGAAAGACTCACGCCATGTGACATCGGCAGAAATCCTTCTTGGAGTTCTGCATGGCAAACCGAAGGAGTACCTTGTCAATGTATGTACTCTGACTTAGGCCAAGCAATCTCTTAGATCTATCTCTATAGATCTGTATCCCTAGAATGCGGGATGCCTCACCTAAGTCCTTCATTGAGAAGCAACTCCCTAGCCAGGTCTTGACAGACTGAAGCATAGGGATGTCCTTCCCAATGAGTAGTATGTCATCCACATACAATATGAGGAAGACAACTATGTCCCCTACAACCTTCTTGTAGACACAAGGCTCATCTTCGTTCTTGATGAAACCAAACTATTTGATTGCATCATCGAATCGAAGATTCCAGCTCCGAGAAGCTTGCTTTAGTCCATAAATGGACCTATGCAGCTTGCATACTCTGCTAGTATGCTTTGGATCTACAAAACCCTCAGGTTGTGTCATGTACACATCCTCGAGTAGGTTTCCATTTAGAAACGCGGTTTTGACATCCATCTGCCATATCTCATAGTCATGGTAGGCTGCAATAGCAAGCATGATCCGAATGGACTTAAACATCGCTATTGGAGAAAAGGTTTCATCATAGTCAATACCATGAATCTGCTTGAAACCTTTAGCTACCAAGCGACCCTTATAGATAGGTCCATCCATGTCAGTCTTTCTCTTAAAGACCCACTTGCACCCAATGGGTTTTACCCCTTCAGGTGGATCAACCAAAGTCCATACTTGGTTGGTGTACATGGATTCCATCTCGGATCTCATGGCTTCTAGCCATTTCTTGGAATCTGGTCTCATCACAGCTTCTTGATAGGTGGTAGGCTCATCCTCTATGAGCACAATGTCATCATGGTCAGACAAGAGAAATGAGTATCTCTCAGGCTGATGACGTACCCTATCAGACCTGCGAAGAGGTATGTCTACATGAACCGGTTGTTGTTCCTCAACTCCTTGTGGAACAACATCATCCACAACACTTTGTGGTTCCAGTTCAATTTCCATCGTGGCATTAGTGCTATTGTTCACATCTTGAACTTCTTCAAGATCGAACGCGCTCCCACTAGTCTTTCTAGAAACAAAGTCCCTTTCTAGAAAGACCCCAGTCTTTGCCACAACTACCTTGTGCTGACTGGGAATGTAGAAGTAATATCCCTTAGTTTCCTTGGGATATCCGATAATAGCACTTGTCGGATTTGGGTCCTAATTTGTCTGAGACTTGACGTCGTACGTAAGCCTCACAGCCCCAAATCCTCATGAAAGACACCTGGGCATCTCTCCCAGTCCATATCCTATATGGTGTCTTTATCACGGCCTTTGATGGAACTCGGTTGAGTATGAAAGCTGCCGTGTCTAGAGCATATCCCATAGATATGTCGGAAGATCTGTGTAACTCATCATAGATCGTACCATATCTAATAGGGTACGATTCCTCCTTTCGGATACACCATTCCACTGTGGTGTTCCAGGAGGAGTGAGTTGGGATAGAATCCCACACTCAGCTAGGTAGTCACGAAACTCATGGCTAAGGTATTCTCCACCTCGATCTGATTGAAGTATCTTAATACTCTTGCCAAGCTGGTTCTGTACTTCATTCTTGAATTCTTTGAACTTTTCAAAGGATTCAGACTTATGTGTCATCAAGTACACATAACCATATCTACTGAAGTCATCAGTAAATGTGATGAAGTATCTATAACCGCCTCTAGCAGCAACATTGAAAGGGCCACATACATCACTATGTATGAGTCCTAACAAATCAGTTGCTCTCTCGTTGTGCCCACTAAAGGGAGTCTTGGTCATCTTGCCTCGTAGGCATGACTCGCATATCTCATATGATTCAAAATCAAATGAGTCCAGCAAACCATCCTTATGGAGCTGGGATAAGCGCTTGTCATTTATATGACCTAAGCGATAGTGCCAGAGATAGGTGTGGTTCATATCGTTCGATTTGAACCTCTTAGTACTAATGTTATAGATAGAGCTCTCAAGGTCTAGAATATAGAGTCCGTTCATCAGAGGTGCACTACAATAGAACATATTGTTTAAATAGACAGAACAACATTTGTTCTTTATTATAAACGAGAATCCTTTCTTGTCCAAACAAGAAACTGATATAATGTTCTTAGTCAATGCAGGCACATAACAACAATCGTCTAACTCTAGTATAAGCCCAGAGGGTAGAGATAGAAAATAAGTCCCTACAGCAACCCGTGCTCCATTGCCTACTCGTAGGTCTATCTCGCCCTTTGTCAATGCTCTGCTATTTCTCAGTGCTTGTACATTAGTACAAATGTGCGAAGCACATCCGGTATCTAATACCCACGTCGAAGAAATAGAGAGGTTGACTTCTATAACATTTATACCTGAAGTAGAAATCTTATTTCTCTTCTTGTTAAGATCTTCCAGGTGTCCTGTGAAGTTCCTCTTCCAGTGCCCTTGATATAGTTGACGAAGATGTGCAACCATATCGTAAGCACCCATCAACTCATGTTGCTTCTGAAGCTCAGAGTTCATGGTTGCGAGCATTAGACAGGACACATCTAATGCGTCATCTTGATGCTTCTTATAAGCATCCCGGTCAGCTCGCGTGGCAGTGGCAGGAGGAGCCTCCGGAATGGGCTGCTCCAGAACGTACAGTTTACGTTCCTGAGTGAGAACTATTCTCAGGTTCCTGTACCAGTCCAGGAAATTTGCTCCGTTGAGCTTGTCCTTCTTAAGGACAGATCGCAGAGAGAAAGTGTTCGTATTCGACGTCATGGATATTCTACACCAGAAATAAATGCAGAAATAAATATCATATTCTTTTAAAATCATTTAATTAGGCCTTTAATTAAATGATGCTCCCACTGAATTCTATAATTCTTATGGGACAAGATCCACATTATACTAACCCTTGAGTTAGCTTTGGCTAATACGCCCAAGGCTTAGTATGATCGGTAGGTAACGACTACCAATTACATCTCTATGCAACTCTTGTTTATAGAATCAATATCCGCATTTATATTAAAACTCGAGTTAGCTTTGGCTAATACGCCCGAGAGTTAATATAAACGTGATTTTGTCCTACCTTTCCAACTATTGGAAGAATGCCTATAGTTGATTCGATCCAACCGAGTAACTAGGAATACTCAATCTAATTGAGTTTGTATTCACCCATGCGTTGATAGGCGGGACCAAGATTGTCCCTCCGTACCCTACCAAGATAATATGTATTGCTCTGCTTTGACAGATTCAACAATACATGTGATCGAGGTAGTGATAGGTATCACGGCACGGTTAGGCATTTAGAGTTGGTTCGATCTAGATCTAATCTAATCGAGAAGGATGCATCTTGTGCACGACTTAGATCTAATCTAATCGCAAGGGTGCATCATGTGCACGACTTAGATCTAATCTAATCGTTAAGGCACTAATTAATTAATTAATTATTAAACATGCATCAGATACATAACAATTAATTAATTAATTAATCTATTTGTGATTTAGTCATGGCCCTACTACGATCTTCTCAAGCCAATGAGAAGATCGAATGGTCAACCTAGGGTCAATAGCTTCTCCAAGCTCCTCCCTTTGACCACCTTGTGTTGCTCGTGCCCGCCTCGGAACTCCGTCTCGTGTGGACCCTCCACCGCTCAAATTTGTACATTACAATTTGAAACTCGAGTTACATTCGAGTCTAAATCTAATTTACAACCAGAATAAGAGAAAGGCACGACGCGCAGGCCGTGGAAAAAAAATAAAAATACAGCACACACAATTATATGACGGCACGCAGGCCGTATTATGAATTACAATACAAATCCAATCTTATTGGGTATTTTGGGCCATGACTATCAAAAATTAATATATAATTCAAAATTATATATTTTTCATAATTTTCTATAATTTTAAAATAATTTTTATGAATAAAATTTCCCGGCGGTCCCATTTAGCGGTTTCGGGCGCAATCGCGGAACGGATCCCCTTGCGGGGCCCAGGGGCAGCGCCCCTACCCGCGATCTAACCATCGCGAGGGTTCCTTTGCGATCCAACAGCGCCTAAACCCGCTGTCCCAAAACGATTTGGGTCGAGACATTGCCGTTTCGGAAAAATCTTCCCGGCGGGTTCGTTTTTAGCGATTTCGGGTGCAATCGCGAAGCAAATTCCCTTGCGGGGTTAGGGGCTATGCCCCAACCCATGATCTAACCATCGTGAGTTGCTCCTTTGCGATCTAATGGCACCCGACCCCGCTGTCCCAAACGGATTTGGGGCAAAACGAAGCCGTTTAAAAGAAAACTTTTTGGTAGCCGAAGCCTACAAGTGCCGAGACACTTGTGCTTCGCTTCTACGGAAAAATTACTCATAAAAACTCTAAAAACTCAATTTTTAAAGAAAATTACAGAAGGTTTATTTTTCATAAAAATACAAACGAACTCGTACAAGTCTTTGCACGTGGCTCTGATACCACTGTTGGGTTCTTCGGGCCGCGAAAACCGCTTTTTCGCGTCGCGGAAACCCCGAGTCACCCAAAGCCATGGATCTCGTGCAAAGATTCGTAAACAAAATTTTTCGAAAAAACCTTTTTTTTTTTTCTTGTACAAGTTTGTAAAAACTTTAGATCTACACTAAAGTTAAGATCATTACACTTGATGCGCGCCACACGCGAATCCCGCTCGTCCAAATGGTGCCGGATCTCAAGACCGTCAAGCGTACGGTCCTCTAGAAGTATCCACACGGACACACTAGATGGAGGTGACCAAAAACCAAGGTGTGCTAGCACCTATGTGGTTCGGCCAAGGAAGGAGGAGAGGGAGAGAGAAAGAAGAACTCTAGGAGGAAGAAGAAGGAATGAATGATGGAATAATTTTCAAAATGAAAATTATTCTCCTCATTCAAGTGGCCGGCCACCTTCTCATGTCTAACTCCCATTTCCACATTAAATGCAATTAATGTGGAGCCATTAAAGAGTTGTAACCCCCATGAGGTGGCACTCTAGGATGATGTGGATCAACACTATTGGTCCACATCTTGCCACCTCACTAAATGACATGGCAACAAGTGTAACCTCCTCATTTAATGTGGGCCGGCCACATTAAATGCTATGGAGGCTTGTAACCTCCATGAGGTGGCACACATTGATGATGTGGAGCAATCCTATTGGTCCACATCTTGCCAATTCACTAGTGATGTGGCAAAAAGTTAAGTCAAACATGACTTTTTCTCTTCCTCTCAAATCAAGTCAAACTTGATCAAATCTCTCTCATGGTTGATCTAATCCAACCATATGATTCAAGCCAACTTAATATAATGAATCTAATTCATTAAATTAAGTTGATTTAATGAGTCATAATCTAAATTAGACTCATTGAATACATGAATCAACTTGAGTCCAACTCAATTAGCCCAATTTGGATTACTCTTAATCCAATATGATTCATCAAATAAATCTAATCCTCTTGGTTCATCATAATCAACTTATACTTTAATACTTCAAAATAATAATCAACTTCTCTTGGGCCCGACATTGTACCACTTTGCGCGCATTCTTAGTAAGAATCGAGGTAGCTAATCCTGAAACTACTAAGATACTTCTAGGCTTTGTGCCTAGGGGCAACTTGGAGCCCATCCCTTGGACCTTGTGTCCGGTACATGCCCTTTAAAAGTAAAATACTTTTTATCTTTAAATACTTCTTATAATAAAATGCCTTGGCATTTATTTAAGCACCTTGTGTGCCAAAATCCCTAAAGTCTCGACTTTAGGATCTACTTAAGGTCTTGGCCTTTTCTTTCTTTTCTTTAGCTTTCTTATACTTGTTAATACTTCTAAAAGAATACTTCTTTTAAAAGAAACTGAAATGTTTAAGCAAATTCTAACTTTGAAATGCTTAAACCAAAAATCTGCATACTATGTTAATAAAATTCTGCAATATTAATGCTCAACAGAAATCTGCACTAATACTTAATAAAAATCTGCACACTAATGATTAATAAAATCTGCACACTAATGCTTAATAAAAATATGCACACTAATGCTTAATAAAAATCTGCACACTAATGCTTAATAAAATTCTGCATATTAAGCTTAATAAAAATCTGTTCTAAGATTGAGGTTCTGCATGCAATACTTATCAAAATCTGCAAGCAGTACTTATGAAAATCTGCTTATTAAAATCTGCATACTATACTTATAAAAATCTGCACATGCTCACATTACAGCAATTAAAAAAAACTACTCGTGCTTATAAAATAAACAAGAAAACTAAATTTTCAATGCTACTAAACATGGCTGATCATGTTTATTAAATAGCAAGAAAGCTAATACTATGTTCCTGGATTTAGGGCTGTTCGTGCCCACTAAATAGCACAATTCAAACTAAAACCTGCTGGAATTCAAAAGCTTATGTAAAACTTGTTACATTTCTTCAAAACTAACACATGATATACTAAACACATGCTAAATCCATTTAAATCCCTTCTCCTCTTCTTAATCAAACTCACGGCAGCAAAAAGGGAAATTAACCCAAGCTAAGGCAGCAAAAAGGGAAATTAACCAGCAAAAGAGAATTATCATTGATAACCTAGATTCGAATCTGTTCTTCATGCTTACTGCCTAAAACAACAAAAGACCGAAACTAGAATCTGCTGAAGTTTTAAACCTATGTAAAGTTTGGTATGGCAGCAAAGGAAATTACATCTAACTTATCAGTCATCTTAATCCATAGTTTAGGAAGAACAAATCCAGAATCAACTAAATTAGTTATTGGTACAATCAGTGACCAAGTTTAGTATATATATTAATCAAACAATGTAATATTTTCAATATTTCTTTTATCTGTTATAGAAATTGTTGTTAATTCCTCATCATGATCAGTAATATCCATTCTACAGTTGAATAAGATCAGAAGATCAATGATATCAAGATGATGGAAGGTTAGTATATTAGAAAGGCATCCCTGTCATGGTCAAGAGTTCCAACTAGCCTATCCACATGGATATACAATTTTGCATCAGCTTCATAGTTCTAAATATTCAATACTAATTACAAGGCTTGGAAGGAAAACTACTCCACCTGCTTGAACAAAACTAACCCTTCCCTTTCTTTCTTTAGGGTTCATAGCAGCAAGCAAGAAAAATAAGAGCTTCATGAAACATGCTCCGAATTCAACACAATAACTAACATAAATCCGAAACAAAAGACATGCTGCGGATGATAAGGAATGAAATCGAATTCCGAAATCAAAAGGAAAAGAAGATCGATGTCGCAGAACTACTCCTACTGCAGGTGAGAAGCAACTCACCTTGTTGTTCTTGGACTTACAACCGAAAGGAAGAAGAAAAGCTCTAGGGTTTCGGTCAACTTAAGTCTTCCGGCTCCTCTTCGTCCGCCTACGTGTGCTCCTCGTCGAGGGGAGCTCGGCGATGTGAAGACCGGCCGGAAAAAAAAACCCTTCGCTGGCGCCGGAGATCAAGCCCTAGGTCCTCCTTTGTTTCCGCCCGTGAGTCGGCGCCGTCGCGCACCAGAGAAGAGAAGGAGAAGATTTTGAGAGAAAATTCCGATTTTCCCAAAATAAAACCTAAATCTCCTTTCTTATACTAGGGTTTAATCGAAACTATGCTATAAACTAAATTCTCTCCATATAAAGTTAACAAAACCGTGTAGCTCAGCTGGTTGGGCCGGTTTTGCTTGGGTCAGTCTGAGGTTGTGGGTTCGAAACCCAACTTCTACAAATTTATATTTTTTTGTCAAACTTTCTTTCTTTTTGTAAACATACCAAACGGACTCCAAAAATTGCATAAAAATACTCTAAAAATTCCTAAAAATCTCTAGAATATTTTAAAAGCATTTCCAAATATTTTTAAGAATATTTAGAACTCAAAATAGGGAAAATTGGGTCGTTACAATTCCCCATACCTTATAAAAAGTTCATCCTCGAACTTAGAATAGTTCTGGATCTTTCTGTCTCATACTATCCTCCCGCTCCCAAGTGACTTCCTCGTGCTTCTGGTTCTACCAGACGACCTTCACTAGTGGTACTTCTTTGCTTCTTAATCTCTTGACTGCTCTGTCCACTATCTGTGTAGGTCTGCTCTCGTAGCTAAGATCCTCTTGGATCTGTACTGTCTGAGGCTGAATCACTTGGCTAGGTCGTGAATACGCTTCTTTAGCATAAAGACATGAAATACATTGTGTATTGCTGACATGTCTTGTGGTAAATCCAGCTTATAAGCTACTTTCCCAATCCTCTCTATGATCAGGTAAGGTCCTTCGTAGCGAGGACTTAATTTGCCCTTCTTGCCAAATCTCATCACTCCCTTCATAGGAGCGACTTTGAGAAAAACTGAATCCCCTACTTGGAACTCAAGTGGCCTACGGCGTGTGTCAGCATAACTTTTCTGCCTACTCTGGGCAGTCTCCATCTTCTGTCTGATCTTCTGGATAGCCTGAGTGGTCTCATCTATCATCTCAGTCTAAATGCCCAGCTCTACTTCCATTTTTTTTTTCACTCGCTTCTTGCCAGCAAATATGTGATCTGCACTCCTGTCATACAGTGCCTCGTAAGGTGTCATCTTGATAGTGGCCTGATAACTATTGTTGTAGGCAAATTCAGCTAAGCACAGATACTTGCACCAACTTCCCTTGAAATCTAGTACACAAGCCCTGAGCATATCTTCTAAGATCTGATTTACTCGCTCTATCTGTCCATCAGTCTGAGGATGGAAGGCTGTGCTGAACTTGAGTTTGGTGCATAGTATCTTATGAACACACTCTCAAAGGTGAGAGGTGAAACATCCATCTCTATCAGAAACAATAGATTTCGGAACTCCATGAAGTCTGATCACTTCCTTAACGTATATTTGTGTCAACTGCTCTATAGAGTGGGACACCTTGATGGCTAGAAAATGGGCAGACTTAGTCGATCTGTCCACTACTACCCATATTGCGTCATATCCATTCGTAGTTCTTGGAAGACCTTTTATGAAGTCCATGGATATGTCTTCCCACTTCCACTCTGGTATTGGAAGAGGTTGTAACATTCCTCCTGGTCTCTGGTGCTCTGCTTTGACTCTCTGGCATGTCAGGCAGACACTGACATATTTCGCAACATCTCTTTTGAGTCCAGACCACCAGAACCTCTGTTCATTAAGTACATGAAGACCGTTGGTGCATTAGTCACACCAAAAGGCATGACTACAAACTCGTAGTGTCCGTATCTGGTCCTGAAAACTGTTCTGGGTATATCAATTCCTTTCACTTCCAACTGATGGTACCCAGAGCGCAAGTCTATCTTTGAAAATACTGTTACTTTGCTTAGCGCTCTAAAATCTATGCACATCCGCATAGATCCGTCTTTCTCCTTAACGAACAACTCTGGAGCTCCCCGAGGTGAATGACTAGGGCGGATGAAACCCTTGTCAAGTAGCTCCTGATATTGTTATTGTAACTCTTTTAGCTCTGCTAGAGACATTCGGTACAGAGATTTTGGAATTGGCTCCACTTCTCTGTTGGGAGGTAGTCCAGGTAGCCCTTCTGGAAATACTTCTGGATACTCACAGACTACCCGAACATCTTCCTGCTTGGGTCTTTCTTGTTATCTTTGTCCTTCCAGTTCTGATTACTTGACTGGGGTCTCTGTTCCCCCACTGTCTTGTCTTCTATCTTGACTGGCTTGTGTTGCATTTGTTGTGCCCTGATGTCGTTTAGATAGTGCTCACTAATGCCCTGCTGACCAACCCTTCACCATTCTATGGTCGGTAAGTTTCATTACTCACATTAGATGTTATTTCTGGTCTCAGCATTAGGAGCATCAGTCTGACTCGTTCTTTCACTATACTTACTAACTCTAGGCAAAGGTGAGCTAGCCTGTTAAATCTTTTAACCACTTCTTCTACTGGTAGATCACCTTGTGTAAATTCCATAAGCTCCTCATACTGTTTATTGGTGATCCGTTGACGGAAGAATTCTTCGTAAAACTCTGTCTCAAAGTCAACCCAGCTCATCTGGTTGTCTGCTCTCTTACTCTTAACTCGCTCCCACTACCTACGAGCACCTCCAGATAGGCAGAAAGAGGCACACTTACCCTTCTCGACTTCTGGTCAGTCAAGAAGCTTCATTGTGTTCTCAAGTGTCTTGAACCAAGCCTGGGCACCCCAGGGCTTAGTCGTGCCTGAGAAGCTTTCTGGTTTCAGCTTTAGCCACTAGATGAGGTATGCTTCTTGTCTTCTAGGTGTTGTGGCGACTTCTAGGACAACCGATAGGACTTCAACCACCATTAATGGTTGGGGAAGTGGGAGGAGCTGGCTTCTGATTGGTCATTAGATTGGCAATCACTTGCTGTTGCTCGCTACTTGTCTCCGAAGTTGAGTAACAACTTCAGAGAGAATAGGCCCAGAGGTTCTGGGCTCTTCGTTCTCCTGATCTTGGTTCTCAGTATAAACGGTACGGGGATGTCCTCTTCTTGACATCCAATTATGCAGAGGAAAAAGACTAAATAGCTTCTCTAACCCTTCTAATCATATATATATATATGAATAAAGAAAAGGGAAACAAAATCTTCTATCTTACTTAAGCACTTAAAAAAAATAAGTACTCTATACTGCAGTTAATAATAAGGTAAGCAGAATAAAGAAAGAATTTTAAATACTTTCTTACTTGGAGACGGCAAGGATGATGCTGATGTGTGTGTGATGCTGGAGAATGGAACACTGCTCTGATACCAACTGTAACGACCACCCTTCTTACTACTACTACTATTCTCTAAGAGTGACCGTTACTTAACTACTAACTCTACTTAACCGGTATAATTAAAAACCACGAGGAATCCCTACCGAAAAATTTCGACAGAGTCTCCCCTGTACCGGTGACCAAATCAACAATACAACCAAACTATACTCAGCCACAGGCGGCTGGAACATATATTTTCACAACCACGCAGTATAATATCACAAATAAAAGAAGGAAACTACCCTAACAATAGCAAACGACAATATCCCTCCATCAATAGAACCCAACTACAAATGCGGAATAAACTTAATTACAATCTTAACTCATAATAGCATTTAAAGAAAACTAAAGAACTCTAAACAGAAAAGTCTTAACAATTCTTTAGCAAACTCTTGATCTCCCCATAGTCCAGCCATCACACACCTTCATCACCACCACCTTGTCGCCTTCCTTGCTAAATCTTTTCCTTTCCTTTATCTGCAGTAGGAGGAAGTGCAGTCTATAAGCATAAAGCTTAGTGAGCGCTATCTACTCACAAAAACTCGATATGCATGTATATAAATAAAAACATGCTAAAACTGAATGCTAACATGTAAAGCTACTCATGCTCATAAATAGCAAAGGAATCAAACTAACTGAAATACTAAACATGTATAGCTAATCATGCTCATAAACCAATGAAGGAATCATACTAACTGAAATACTAAACATGTATAGCTACTCATGCTCAAAATCCAATAAAGGAATCATACTAACTGAAATACTAAACAGGTATAGCTACTCATGCTCAAAAATCCAATAAAGGAATCATACTAACTGAAATACTAAACATGTATAGCTACTCATGCTCAAAATCCAATAAAGGAATCATACTAACTGAAATACTAAACAGGAATAGCTACTCATGCTCAAAAATCCAATAAAGCTATAACTGCATGCTGAGAGCAAATAAAGCTAAACATGCTGAATAATCTAATAGCAAGAAACCAATAAAACTACTACTGCATGCTTCAAATAACAAGAACTAAACTTTCTAATTCTAAACATATTTAAAGCTTGTTTCATTTGTTTCAAAACTTATACTTTAATACTTCAAAATAATAATCAACTTCTCTTGGGCCCGGCATTGTACCACTTTACGCGCATTCTTAGTAAGAATCGAGGTAGCTAATCCCGAAACTACTAAGATACTTCTAGGCCTTGTGCCTAGGGGCAACTTGGAGCCCATCCCTTGGACCTTGTGTCCGGTACATGCCCTTTAAAAGTAAAATACTTTTTATCTTTAAATACTTCTTATAATAAAATGCCTTGGCATTTATTTAAACACTTAGTGTGCAAAATCCTAAAGTCTCGACTTTAGGATCTACTTAAGGTCTTGGCCTTTTCTTTCTTTTCTTTAGCTTTCTTATACTTGTTAATACTTCTAAAAGAATACTTCTTTTAAAAGAAACTGAAATGTTTAAGCAAATTCTAACTTTGAAATGCTTAAACCAAAAATCTGCATACTATGCTAATAAAATTCTGCAATATTAATGCTCAACAGAAATCTGCACTAATACTTAATAAAAATCTGCACACTAATGATTAATAAAATCTGCACACTAATGCTTAATAAAAATCTGCACACTAATGCTTAATAAAATTCTGCATATTAAGCTTAATAAAAATCTGTTCTAAGATTGAGGTTCTGCATGCAATACTTATCAAAATCTGCAAGCAGTACTTATGAAAATCTGCTTATTAAAATCTGCATACTATACTTATAAAAATCTGCACATGCTCACATTACAGCAATTAAAAAAAATTGCTCGTGCTTATAAAATAAACAAGAAAACTAAATTTTCAATGCTACTAAACAGGGCTGATCATGTTTATTAAATAGCAAGAAAGCTAATACTATGTTCCTGGATTTAGGGCTGTTCGTGCCCACTAAATAGCACAATTCAAACTAAAACCTGCTGGAATTCAAAAGCTTATGTAAAACTTGTTACATTTCTTCAAAACTAACACGTGATATACTAAACACATGCTAAATCCATTTAAATCCCTTCTCCTCTTCTTAATCAAACTCACGGCAGCAAAAAGGGAAATTAACCCAAGCTAAGGCAGCAAAAAGGGAAATTAACCAGCAAAAGAGAATTATCATTGATAACCTAGATTCGAATCTGTTCTTCATGCTTACTGCCTAAAACAACAAAAGACCGAAACTAGAATCTGCTGAAGTTTTAAACCTATGTAAAGTTTGGTATGGCAGCAAAGGAAATTACATCTAACTTATCAGTCATCTTAATCCATAGTTTAGGAAGAACAAATCCAGAATCAACTAAATTAGTTATTGGTACAATCAGTGACCAAGTTTAGTATATATATTAATCAAACAATGTAATATTTTCAATATTTCTTTTATCTGTTATAGAAATTGTTGTTAATTCCTCATCATGATCAGTAATATCCATTCTACAGTTGAATAAGATCAGAAGATCAATGATATCAAGATGATGGAAGGTTAGTATATTAGAAAGGCATCCCTGTCATGGTCAAGAGTTCCAACTAGCCTATCCACATGGATATAAAATTTTGCATCAGCTTCATAGTTCTAAATATTCAATACTAATTACAAGGCTTGGAAGGAAAACTACTCCACCTGCTTGAACCGAACTAACCCTTCCCTTTCTTTCTTTAGGGTTTATAGCAGCAAGCAAGAAAAATAAGAGCTTCATGAAACATGCTCCGAATTCAACATAATAACTAACATAAATCCGAAACAAAAGACATGCTGCGGATGATAAGGAATGAAATCGAATTCCGAAATCAAAAGGAAAAGAAGATCGATGTCGCGGAACTACTTCTACTGCAGGTGAGAAGCAACTCACCTTGTTGTTCTTGGACTTACAACCGAAAGGAAGAAGAAAAGCTCTAGGGTTTCGGTCAACTTAAGTCTTTCGGCTCCTCTTCGTCCGCCTACGTGTGCTCCTCGTCGAGGGGAGCTCGGCGATGTGAAGACCGGTCGGAAAAAAAACCCTTCGCCGGCGCCGGAGATCAAGCCCTAGGTCCTCCTTTGTTTCCGCCCGTGAGTCGGCGCCGTCGCGCACCAGAGAAGAGAAGGAGAAGATTTTGAGAGAAAATTCCGATTTTCCCAAAATAAAACCTAAATCTCCTTTCTTATACTAGGGTTTAATCGAAACTATGCTATAAACTAAATTCTCTCCATATAAAGTTAACAAAACCGTGTAGCTCAGCTGGTTGGGCCGGTTTTGCTTGGGTCAGTCCGAGGTTGTGGGTTCGAAACCCAACTTCTACAAATTTATATTTTTTGTCAAACTTTCTTTCTTTTTGTAAACATACCAAACAGACTCCAAAAATTATATAAAAATACTCTAAAAATTCCTAAATATCTCTAGAATATTTTAAAAGCATTTCCAAATATTTTTAAGAATATTTAGAACTCAAAATAGGGAAAATTGGGTCGTTACACCAAATCTCCATCTAATTGTCCTTAGTGTGTGACCCTATAGGTTCTTGTAATGTTGGCAATGCCCTAAACCTATTTAGGAGCATAAGTAATGAGCGGTATCTAGCAACACATCATTACTACCCAAGTTACAAGAATGTCAAGATCCGACATCACCTTGTGACTACTAATTGTGACTCCTCACAATATATGACAAGTGTACTTCTATCCTAGACATCTAGATTGATCAATATGAGGCATAGACCGTGTCATCCTCTAATCAATCTAAATCTTGAACTCCAAGTAGACTCACTCGATCAAATGAGCTCAACATCTAATGTTGACTCATTTGGGCATGGCCATGCACTTAGTGGTCTCACTCTATCAAGAATACCGATGTCACTCCCGTCATATGGGAGGGATAGATCCCATCTACATCACTCACATCCCTCTACATAATTCGTTATATACCCAGTAATCGCCTTTATAGTCCACCCAGTTACGGGTGACGTTTGACGAAACCAAAGTACATAACTCCTTATGTAGGGATCCATGGTGACTTCAGGTCTAAGGACTAATAGTCATACTAATAGCCACATGAGAAAGTATATGACACTCATATAACGATCCATGATACTTTCTCATGGCGGGTCATTCAGTATACATTCTCTAATGCATACCCATGTGTCAGCTTGATATCTCTATATCCATGACTTGTGAGATCAAGTCATCGAGCTAACCTACATGCTAGTCTTATTGTATTAACATTGTCCCTGAATGTTAATACTCGACTAGGAATGATTTAGAGTAGTGCTCCCTATATCATCTCACTATCGATTCAACCAATCGATTGATATAGGTAAGAACCTTCTACTCAAGGACGCTATTATACTTAGTCTATTTGGCACTAATATAAATAAGTATAATAACCAAACGAATTATATATTAATATACAAGAATATGATATACATGAGTCCATACAATCATCAAATGATTGGCTCTAGGGCTCTAACTAACAGAGAGAGCTGCGGAAGAGTACTCCGGTGGACCGAGAAGAACGTACGCGGCGTTCGAGGGACGAGAAGTCGGACGGAAGCCTGCTTGAGGAGAAGGCCGGGAATTGGGTTTGGGTGAGCTCTATTCCGGTAGGCCGGAATCACCCAAGAAGCCGAACCAGAAACAAGTCAACTGGAAGTTGACTTGTCAATGGTTCGGTCGACCGAACTCCTTGATCGGTCGACCGAACCCTTCTTTATCCGAAGCCAGCTGTTGGTGACACGTCAGAAGCCACGTCAAGCAGCCAACCTCTGGGGAGCTGATCGGTCGACCGAACCTTTGATCGGTCGACCGAATTGAAGTCTATCTAGAGACCAAGTCGAGCAAACTGATCGGGCCAACTCAGCAGAAGACCGTTGGCAGATCGGTAGACCGAATAAAAAGATCGGTCGATGGAACCCAAGCTCGATCCACAGAGACTGCACCTGGATGCGAAGCTGTGCAGGTACAGCAGGTTCGGTCGACCAAACCTGGGGATCGGTCGACCGATCCCTCTTGAGTCAAACTTGATCCCGAAGGATCAGGTGAACTGATAAGCTCGAGTACCCCTATATAAAGAGGGTCTCGGGTAGCTCTTTAGATATCGAAAACAGTGAACGAATACGAACAATCTTGAAATACAACTCCTGTACTCTCATTTCCTAACCAACAGTTCTGTGCTCTTCAAGTGTAAAAGGCTACTCCGCCTTCAGAGAAGGAGACTTCTTTTAGTGCACTCTTTTACTGTCTTGGATTAACAACCTTCTTGGTTGTAACCAAGTAAATAGCTGCGTCTTATATTTCTGTTTATGTTAGTTCTGTTGAATTTCATAACTGTTGCTTTATTATTTAAGTTAAAAGCCTAGAGGAGGGTTTAGTTTTTATTGCAGGCAATTCACCCCCCTCTTGCCGGTCTCTGTTGAACCAACATAATATCCTCAAGACTGTAGAGCCTTCTGTTAAAGGCGAACATAAAATTGTGATGTTAGTAGACTCCTCCAAGAAAGATTCTAAGATGAAATCAAAACATCAGGCTAAAGGGAAGAGCAAAAAGGCCAAGACAGTAGAACCAGTACATAAGAGCCCATGCCATCATTGTGGCAAGATAGGACACTGGCGAAGAAACTACAAGATCTATCTTGAGTCCGTGAAGAAGAATAAGGCATCCAATGTCCCATCCTCTTTAGTTATTTTCATTATTGATTGTCATGTTATTTCTTCAGACACTTGGATATTGGATACTGGTGTGACTCACATATATGTAATGACATACAGGGGCTAAGAAATAGTAGAAGGCTTATCAAGGGAGAAACAAGTCTACGAGTTGGGAATGGAGCAAAGGTTGCCGTAGTCACTATCAAAACATGTTACAGCTTCCTAGTGGACTTGTCTTAGAACTAGATAATTATTATTTTGTTCTTGTAGTAATAAAGAACATTGTTTTTATTTCTTGCTTAAATAGAAAAGGTTTCCATTTGACTTTTAATAACAATTATTGTTATATAACATTGAATGATATTCTTTATGGCACTAGAACTTTATGCAATGACATCTACGTATTAGATACATCTAGTGACACATTCAATATCGATATGAGCAATAAACGTGCCCAACTAGATAATTAATTAACCTCTTACTTGTGGCATTGTCACCTTGAACATATAAGCAAAAAACCCATGTATGAATTGTAAAAGATTGCAGTTCTCGAATCATTTAAATTAGATACATTTGATACATGCGATTCATGTTTAAAGGGCAAGATAATAAAGTTACTGATAGATCGATTAAGTGCGATAGAGGGGGGGGGTGAATATCGCGTATTTAAAACTTTTCTTTTTCTTTGAAATTAGAGTCGTGCACAGCGGAAAGTAAAAGAGTAGACAAGTTTGTTTACTTCGTTCGGAGTCTAGCTTGACTCCTACTCGAAGGCCCGTGGTCTTTAACCGCAACGATGGACAATCACTATAACCATTCTTTCCAAAATCTTCGGAAAGAAGTGGATCGTACAGATACAAATATGTAAGATAGTAACACTCCTACTATCTTATATGAAGTTAAGTGCAGTACAAATAAAATATACCGACAGTAGTAATTAAAAGTCGAAGCTCGATCGGTACTTCCGGAAGTAGTAGCTTGCAGGACTGATGAAGACTTATAGCACAATCCGTATGCAGAGAAAAGCTTTGAGATGATTAGAAGTGTTCTTCCAGCCTCAAACCTTGAGCCTCTTTTTATAGGTGTAATGGACGTTCGGTCAACCGATCCCTCTATTCGGTCGACCGAACTAGCTCCCTTCCTTCCTGGCTGGAGTCTGACGCTAGCTCGATCTTCTGGCATTAATTTCTCATTAAGGGTTCGGTCGACCGATCCCATTTTTCGGTCGATTGAACAAGCTCCTTCCCTGTTCGTCGAGATTTGCCGTGATCTGCATTTACTGCACCATTAATATTGATTGGTTCGGTCGACCGATCCCCAGGTTCGGTCGACCGATCAACTTTGTTTCCTTTTGCTTCTGATTGATGCTGGTAAGCTAGCCTGTGCTGAGTCAACTTGGTTCGGTCGACTGATCCCTACGTTCGGTCGACCGATCCGATCGAACTTGCAACACAGAATTAAACAAAGTATCTCTGCAACACAAAGGTTAGCATAGTAATATATATAATGCATGAGTAATATTTAGACAGTAAAACTGTCTTGATCTCAACTTGGAAACCTTCCCGGTTTCTTCAGTTGGACCAACGATCTTAGGTTGTTCCTTTCAGGAACTCGACCTCACTATCGCTTCTCCAGTTGTTTACCTCAACTTACCTGCCAAACATGATCCTCCAGACATGTTTGGACTTTGCCTGCTCAGTGTCTAATCACCTGATCCATTAAGACCTTTCCTGCAATACTATATTAACCAACAACAATAATAGCAATATAGAATATAATGGTAAACCTAATCTTAGATTTACCGAGATCCGCTGGTCTGGTCAACCGCGCGCCGTCGACCGGAAACCATCCGATCAACCTTGCTTGGAGTTCACTTCTCCAAGACTTCTCGTTACCTAAGGTTACCACCCCCTAGGGTTTTCTCCACTTGGCTTCACTCACCAAGACTTAGTATTCGGCTACCCAGGGATCAAGTCCTCCAAACCTATCCACATGGCTTTCACGATATACCAAGATTTTTCTTGCCTCAGTATTCGGCTATCCAGGGATCAGGTCCTCCAGACCTATCCACCTGACTTCCATGATATTCCGAGATTTCCCTTGCCTAGCCTACAACTAGGACTTCCCTAAATCAAGCTCCATACTTAAACATACTTAAACATATTTGTCTAACATTAAAACCTTGGAGGTCGATTGCACCAACAATCTCCCCCTTTTTGATGTTTGACAAATATGTTTAAGTTCGGTCAATTCAAAAGATTTAGATTTCTAACTTAAACCCTTCTTCTCCCCCTTTTGTCATACAACAAAAAGAACCATTCATAAATGTATTTGATTTCTAAGGCATTTCCTAAGTTTTGCACCAACAATGATGTAGTACCTTAAACATTCTCAGGATAGTTCCTAAGGTATTCCCTCACTCTTTTGAAAGAAAATAATAAATAGGTTTTAAAATTGAACATGCATCAAATATATTTTGAAAAATTATCGGTTTATAATTTCAAAAATTTCATTTTGAATAAATTTGCAATATCAATTTCAAATATTTTTCAATGAATTTTCAAAGAATGCTCTAAGTGAAATCTTTGAAGAATATATTTCAAAAATACATTTCAAGACTTAAAATATTTTTGTAAAAATTACAAAATTTCTCAAAATTAATACCAAAAAATTTTAAAGAATAATTTTCAAAAACATTTGTAAAGAATATTTTTTAAGCATTTTTCAAAAAGTGTTTTGAAATATGTTTTCAAAAGTAAGATTTAAAAAAAATCCTTGAAAAATATTTCAAAAAAAAAATGTCCTTCAGTAAAGTCTCTCCACCTTAACCAGATACTCTTTTTAGATATCCTTGTTACCCACAAGGAAGATATTCCTAGATGTGTCTAAGGGTCATGGTTGACTTAAAGATCTAAAAGACTTAGGTAGTAAATAACAATACTTTATATGTATAATACATCCAATCAATCATCAACCAAAATTTGAAAAATAGATTTACAAGTTTTTAAAATATTTAAAAAATATTTTAAATTTTAATTTTCTTAGCATCTCACCCATTCTAAATTTTCAAGTATGGTAATCCTATAATTGTGTGAGATGACTTTATTGATTGTAAGTTTCGTTATAATTAAGTTAAAGTTGTGTTTGAATTATTTTAAGTTAATTGTGTGTTAAAATGGATTATTAAGATTAATTAAGTTGATGGTAACATTTTTTATTTTGTGAATTAATTGAATTTGTTTAGTTTAGAAATTTTAAAGTTATTTGTTAAAGATAATTAGCTAATTAAGGATGAAGTTGATTTGGTTAAGAATTGTTTTTAATAGTTATGGTTATAGGTTGATTGTTAGATTAATGATTGATTTAAACTGAAAAATTAGTTTTAATTTAGTATGATTATTTATTAAAAATTTGATTTATAATTGTTAGATTAATTATTGCTTATTTCAAATAGTTATGGATTAATTGATTATGAATTAATTTAATTAATTTCTTAGGAATTAATTAGGTAAAGATTTTTGAATTAGTTTTAATTAATTTTGAAAATTTAATTTTGTTTAAGGTTAAAGTACTTTATTTGTTGATTAAAGTTAAGATTTCAAGTCAAATTCATTAAGAATTAATTAAGTGTAAAGTTAATGATTAATTAAGTTAAAGTTATTAATTATTGATTTAATATTGGTTAAAGTTAAATTAATTTATTGATAAAGTCATTAAAGATTAATTATGTCTATTAAGGTAAATTAGTTAATGATTAGGGATAATCAATTATATAAAATCTATATAGTGTGCTTTTTAATTATACTTTAGTAAATTTAAGTTTAAATTAAGTTTATTTTAAATTTAGTTTTATTAATTTAATTGAAGTTTGAATTAAATTTTGATTAATTTAAGGTTATAATTAATTTTAGATTTTAATTTATGTTTTTACATTTTATTTTACATTTAAATTAAATTTGGTTTTCATAATTAGGTTTAATATTTGAAATAAATTTGAATTAGAGTTTTTTTAAAAAAATCATTTTAATTAAGTTTTTAGTTAAATTTGAAAAAGATTATTAAACCCATGTTAGATTCAAACTTAACTTTGGGTTAATTAAGCAGACTTCTTAAGGATAAGTTTTCAGTTCTGTGGCGAGGCATATGACCTTCTTGTGTATCAACGATGGACCACTTGCTGAAGACTTTCCAAACTGTTCCTGTCCAAAAAACTTAATACTAAATTTTGGTCTAACTAGCCCATGTTTGACTGGGATAACTTTGATCAGATCCACTAAGTCTAGTGCACCAAGTAGAATACATAAGATTCAGCCTAGACATGCCTTCGATAAAGCTTCCTTAATGTACTATCATCCCAATCCATTTCGATGCTATGTTGTAGGGTTTGGTAAACCTTTTTTTAACTAACCGTTCTAAACTAACAACATAAAGAGAAGATGAATGACATGCTATATAGCAGATAAATATTCATGATCATGGCATGTCAATCACTTCAAATAAGTCATATTATTATTGTTGTTATCATTATTGTTTTTATTTATTATTGTTGTTGTTGTTATTATTATTATTATTATTATTATTGCTTATTATTGTTTTGTTATAGTTGTTGTTGTTTTGTTATTATTATTTATTATTGTTAATATTGTTGTTATTATTATTGTTTATTGTTATTGTTGTTATTATTATTAATATTGATTAGTTTCATAATTAAAGGGTACATGATTATAATTAGTTTTGTGGAAATTTTGTTTTAGATTTGGTTTTGATTTATAACTTAAATTTAGATTTTGTGAGTTGATAAAATTATTAATAATGTTTTCTAATTTATCAATTTTATTTTTTAAAACATTATTTAGTTTTTCTAGTTTTCTAAAATTTGATATTTTGTATTTAATTTATAGTTTAGTTTTTTATTTTTTAAATTTTTAGTTAAATTTTGTTTATTGTTAGTTAATTTTAGATTATTATTATTTTGATTTAAATTCAAATTATCTTGAATAAATAAATTTTGATTAACTAGATCTGGGTCTTGATTAAGGTTTAGGTTGATTTGATCAATTTTAGTTTTATTTGTATTAATTAAGTTTTTATTAATTATATTATTTTTGTTAAGTAATGTTAATGTAGGATTTTCATGCATTTTTAATTTCATAGTACACTTCAAACAAGAAGGATCTAAAGCATACAATTTTTCATGTAACATGAATTGTTTTACCTTAATTGCTCCCCCTGGATCCTTGGATCTTGTTTCTGGGCATTAAGATTTGTAGTGCCCCTTCTTTTTGCACTTGAAACATTCAATGTGGTCTTTCATTTTCCGGACTTTAGGTATCGGTTCCTCCTTTACCTCCGATTGTGCAGATCGATTCATCAGACATTTACTTTTATAGTGTCCTTTTTCACTGCACTTAAAACATGTTATATGAACCTTAAATTTAGAATTGACAATTTTACCTTCTGAATCCTCATTAGGATTTTCCCCCTTGACCATTGCTATTTCAGATTCAAGCTCGTGCATTTGGTCGGAATCAGGTTCGGGTTTGGACACTTGTTCTGACTTCAGTTTGGATCTATCAGCCTCCTCCTCAGCTACTAGAGCGATGAAGTTGATTTGGTCTTGTTCTTCTAGATCTGGCTCTGAGGATAGCTCTTCAGAATCAGACTCGAATTCGAACTCACTTTCGTCTTGATCTTCTAGCCTTGACGGAGTCTCGTGAAGCTCGATCAATTTGGTCTACATCTCGAATGCGTTCTTGTAATCTTCTAATTGACATAAAACTTTATTAGGCAAAATACTAATTAAAATGTCTATTACCTTTGAGTTTGCTTCTGAGTTTTGAGAAGGTTGTCTCAGTGCGATCCAGTTGTCGAAATTGTTGCTTCCAACGAAACACTCCATCATTTGCCTCCAAGAATTGAAGTAGACTTGATTGTACGGTGCAGGGTAGATAATTCGCCCTTCTTGATATGACATCGACATTCTTGCAATCAAAGAATTAAAAGAAAAATATTTCCAAGACTTTCGTCTTGAGATTAGTAGTGCAGGAAAAAAGAGATAAAAAAAATTCAAAGAGAAAAGAAAAAATTTAAAAAAATGCTTTGAAAAATGGTTAAGTTATTTCAGAGCTCACGAGGCTCTGATACCAATTGATAGATCGATTAAGTGCGATAGAGGGGGGGGGTGAATATTGCGTATTTAAAACTTTTCTTTTTCTTTGAAATCAGAGTCGTGCACAGCGGAAAGTAAAAGAGTAGATAAGTTTGTTTGCTTCATTCAGAGTCTAGCTTGACTCCTACTCGAAGGCCCTCGGTCCTTGACTGCACCGATGGGAAATCACTATAACCTTTCTTTTCGAAATCTTTGGAAAGAAGTGGATCGTATAGATACAAATATGTAAGATAGTAACACTCCTACTATCTTATATGAAGTTAAGTGCAGTACAAATAAAATATATCGACAGTAGTAATTAAAAGTCGAAGCTCGGTCGGTACTTCCGGACGTAGTAGCTTGCAGGACTGATGAAGACTTGTGGCACAATCCGTATGTAGAGAAAAGCTTTGAGATGATCAGAAGTGTTCTTCCAACCTCAAACCTTGAGCCTCTTTTTATAGGTGTAATGGACGTTCGGTCGACCGATCCCTCTGTTCGGTCGACCGAACTAGTTCCCTTCCTTCCTGGCTGGAGTTTGACGCTGGCTCGATCTTCTGGCATTAATTACTCATTAAGGGTTCGGTCGACCGATCCCATTTTCCGGTTGACCGAACATGCTCCTTCCCTGTTCGTTGAGATTTTCCATGATCTGCATTTACTGCGCCATTAATATTGATTGGTTCGGTCGACCGATCCCCGGGTTCGGTCGACCAATCGACTCTGTTTCCTTTTGCTTCTGATCGATGCTGATGAGCTAGCCTGTGCTGAGTTGACTTGGTTCGATCTACCGATCCCTACATTCGGCCAACCGATCCGGCCGAACTTGCAACATAGAATTAAACAAAGTATCCCTACAACACAAAGGTTAGCACAGTAATATATATAATGCATGAGTAATATTTAGACAGTAAAACTATCTTGATCTTAACTTGGAAACCTTCCCGATTTCTTCAGTTGGATCAGCGATTTTAGGTTGTTCATTTTAGGAACTTGACCTCACTGTCGCTCCTCCAGTTGTTTACCTCAACTTACCTGCCAAACATGATACTCCAGACATGTTTGGACTTTGCCTTCTTAGTTTCTGATCACCTGATCCACTAAGACATTTCCTGCAATACTATATTAGCCAACAACAATAATAGCAATACAAAATATAATGGTAAACCTAATCCTAGATTTACCGAGATCCGCTGGTCCGGTCGACTGCGCGCCATCGACCGGAAACCATCCGATCAACCTTGCTTGGAGTTCACTTCTCCAAGACTTCTCGTTACCTAAGGTTACCACTCCATAGGATTTTTTCCACCTGGCTTCACTCACCAAGACTTAGTATTCGACTACCCAGGGATCAAGTCCTCCAAACCTATGCACCTGGCTTCCACGATATACCGACATTTCCCTTGTCTCAGTATTCAGATACCCAAGGATCAGGTCCTCTAGACCTATCCACCTGGCTTCCACGATATACTGAGATTTCCCTTGCCTAGCCTACAACTAGGACTTCCCTAGATCAAGCTCCATACTTAAACATATTTGTCTGACATTAAAACCTTGGAGGTCGATTGCACCAATAGTTATCTTTTTCTGGAAAGGGTAAACGGGTTGATGAGTTACTTGGGCTCGTATATATTGATGTATGTGGACCAATGTCAACTCATGCACTAGGAGGTTATAACTACTTTATTACTTTCATTGATGATCACTCTCGTTATGGGTATGTGTATCTAATGAAATACAAGTTTGAAGCCTTTGAAAAGTTTAGAGTATTCAGAAATGAAGTAGAGAAACAACTTTATAAAAATATTAAGATACTTTGATCCAATCGAGGTGATGAGTATTTAATCCAAGAGTTTCAAGATTATCTAAGGGACAATGGTATATTGTCTCAATAGAATCCACCTTATATGCCACAACATAATGGTGTATCAGAAAGGTGTAATTGAACCTTGTTGGACATGGTTAGGTCAATGATGAATCATACAAATCTTCCTAAAATCCTTTAGGGATATGCACTACTGGCTGCTGTTTACTTGCTAAACAGAGTTCTAACAAAGGCAATCTCAACTACTCCATATGAGATATGTGTTGGTGCGGTTTGCACTAACAGTCTAACTCAGGTTTTGATGAATGACAAATTAAGGTTAAGTTAGTTTCAATGTGATCTAACACTTTGATGAAGTGTGCAGGAGAAGTCCAGCTAGGTCAATAGGCTGACCTGATAGTTGGCACGAAGTCTAGCTAGGTCGACGGGCTGACTTGATAGTTGGCACGAAGACCAGCTAAGTAGACGGGTTGACTTGATAGCTGGCATGAAGCCCAGCTAGGTCGATGGCCTGACCTGATAGCTGGCAAGAAGTCCAGCTAGGTCGACGGGCTAACTTGATAGCTGGCACGAAGTCCAGATGGGTCGACGGGCTGATCGGACGTCTGGTAAGTAAGTTAAGGTAAGTCACTGGAGGGGAGTGACTTGGTGAGGACATGTTCCCCATTTGAGGGAACAGTAGGCATCGATCCAATTTAGAACCATTTCAGAAATCTAAGTTGAGATCGTGACTAGATTCCGGTCTCGGTGAGATGAAATATAATTACTACTCTTTTATTATATTTATACTAACTTTTGTTTTGCAGGATAGTATAACTTTTATTTTGTCTCGGACTAACATTTTCTTGCAGGTGAAGGACTTTCTGGAAGATGGTGGTCTGGGTGACCGGAAGGTAAAACTCTATCCTATCGCAACGAGGAGCGTGCTGATTGGCCAGACCTACATCACGGTCCGGGCGCCCGGAAGGGATCCGGGTGCCCGGAAGGGATCCGGGTGCCCGGAAGGGATCCGGGTGCCCAGAGCATGCTTATAAAAGAAGGCCTCCACGTGCATTCAATCAACAACTTCTGCTAATAACTGCTCTATTGTGCTCTGCTCCTGCGATGCTGCGAAATCCCTCCAACAGCCTGCGACTCAAGTTTTGTTTTCTTATTGTTGACGGTATTTTCCATATAATAGTTCTTGTATTTACTATTGTAATAAATTTTTGACCTATTAGTGATTGCCCAACGAAAGCACTCAACGAGTGCGGGCCTTGGAGTAGGAGTCGACCAAGGCTCCGAACCAAGTAAAACTGGTTCGTGTTAGCATTATTTTATGCTTTTTCCACTACGTACTTAATCCAAAATTTTAAATCACTATTCACCCCCCTTTAGTGAGCTCTACGATCTAACAAGTGGTAACAGAGCAGGTACCGCTATGATTTGGTGCAACCACCAATCAGACAAAAGGGGTGAATTTATTTTTAAAATTTTCGAAACAATCCAAACTAGTATCGTTGCCTTTTTGGATCTTTTTTCGTAGCAAATTAAATTGAATTGGTGCAACACCAATTCAGTCTTAAATTTCTTTATTTCTCCCACACTGCTAATCCAAGACCAAGTCTTGGGATTTATTTTTTCTTGTTTTTTTTGGGTGTAAGGTAAAATGTCTCAAATCGAAGGTTTTAGCACAATCCATCCCCCTCTATTCAACGGTGATGATTTCCCCTATTGGAAGAAGAGAATGGAGGTCTATTGTAAAATATCGGAAAAAAGGGCAGATAATGATAAGGAAAATTTTCTAGAATTTTTGGAAATTTTTCAGGAATTTTTGGAAATTTTTCAGGAATTTTTGGAAATTTTTTGAGAATTTTTTGGAGCTTGTATGGACGAGTTAATGGGGATAAAAACGAGGTCCGGAAAAGCCTGTTTAGGCTACCCCATTTAAAAGAGGAAAAGTTTATTTTATTTTCTTTTTCTAATTCTTTTTCTTTTTATTCTTTTTCCGATTTTTCTCCGTTCCCTTCTCCTCCTCGCGTCGAACCATCCGTGCCCTAACCGACCTCTCCCAACCGGCGATGCAAACCGCCGTTTCCTCTCATGGATAAACCCTCGGCCAAGCTCTCTCTCCCTCCTCTCCTCTACCCGACGCCGACCTGATCCGTTCTTCATCGCGTGCCCTAGATTTTTTTGCCGCCGGCCGAGCCCTCTTCCCGCACGAAGCCAGCCCAGCGACGCCAGCCGATCGCCGACCATCCTCTGTGCTCGTGCCTTAGCTAGCCACCGGCGCCCGTCGCCCCTCGCCCCTCGCTGTGGAGATTCCAGTGGCGCCGCCGACCTCCTCTGCTGCCTAGTTTTTGTTCACCTCAGTTTCTCCTCAGCCCTAGCGCCGACTGCTGCCACCGTCGGCCAAGTTTCCCTCTTCCGATGCCGTCTCTGCCCTAGCTTCCTCTCCCCTCTGTAGATCTCCGGTTCTTCTCCGATCGACGACGCCGTCGGCTATCGCCGGAGCTGCGGAGCCCCTCTATCACGGAGGTCATGCCCTAGCCCCCTCTGTTATGATTTGGTAGCACAACTCCCACCTTCCGTGCCCTAACAACAATCCTTAAGGTAAGGTGTCGCCGGATTTCGATTGATTGAGCTATGTTCTGCGTTAATCCTTCTTGTTCTGGGTTAGGGAATGGGGTGGATCAGTTTCATTCCTTTTACCTCCTGATCAGATGTTGCACATTCTCCTATTTGCTGCGGGTTGAGGTAATAAGATTTGAGAAGAGGTAAGATGCATAGTCATTGCTGGAAATTATTTGGTGATAGGTTGTTGTGTTGAATTTTGATCATTTCTTCTTGATTTGGCTTGGAGGACAGCAGTTTTGATCAGGGCAGAGAAATAGATTCCAGCAGCGTCTCCTTTCCGGCAGCAACCTTTTTGGGCCGTGGATTAAGGTAAGAAGTAGGGTAATTAATTTGTATTGTTGATGAATAAGGTATGTGTTAAATTGGAGATGATATGGATTACTAGATGGTTAGTATATCACTAGTTGATTCATGATTTAATGATTGCTATTCAGAGTATAGAAATGATTATTAGATGTGGGGGAGGAGTTAGATGATCCAATTAGGGTTTATAATTGGATGTGGATTTATGTTAGCTTCTCGAGGATTTGATTTAGCTAATTTATTTATAAGTAATTGGCTAAATCTAGATATCATGTATTACAGGACTCTGGTTTGAGACGAGCATCTCGACGTTGGATTTGGACCAGATTGGACTTTTCTATTGGAGGCGGGTACTTTGACTTTATGTCATTTGATATGCATAGTAATGTTTTTAACAAATAGCAATGATTGTGTTTCTTATTTGTTTCGGTTGATCACTACCCGATCTGTTACATGTTTGTTTGTTTATTGGTTATGCACATCATGTTAGTATTTACCTGATTATATATGCTTATAGAGGTAGTGACACAATCATGCTATTTATTATGTTCAGGACCTAGGGTTTTTGATACCTTATCTGATCTGTGTACCTTTGATTTGGTTCATTGTCCTATGGTACACATTTTATATTTATATATGGATATTGCTATGCTGTTCAGGATATTGTCATGTTTTAGTGTCATGCATCATCTCGCATGATTGCATGCTGTGCGATAGTCTGCTCCATTATTATCGAGTACATCGCCAGTTACATGTATCTGTACACACCACCACTCATGGGTTAGTGGTATATCAGACAGGTGTGTGGCAGTTCTACTGTTTGGCTCCGTTGGTCTGGTGACTCAACGTGGTAGCTGGCTGGCGGTTGGACTCTGTTTGGCTCTGTTGGTCCGCTCATGGGTAGTGTGACGCAGCGTGATAGCCGGCAGAGATTCCTCCCCGTCATCGTGTACCGGGAGATGAGAGCATTGAGCTCCCCCATTTATGATTTGGGGTAGGAGGATAGGTGTACTCCGACAGCATCCCGTCCACTCGGTCACTCATCAGGAGCAGTGATGGCTGAGTGCACGGTTGTCACAGCCCTACCCACTCAGTCTCACCATTGTGTGTGAGATGACTGACTGGCGTCAGGGGTGACCATGACATTGGCATCATATGCATGATGCATTTATTGCTTGTGTTTGCTGCATTTACTTGCTGCATTTATATGGATGCATATGATTGACATGCATACAAGATTTATGACACTCTCGGTCTGACGACCTGTTGTACTTATACCTTGGTCCTGGTTAGTACAATTTTCTCCTGCTTATTTCAGTTTCATTTATCCTTTTTGTATCAGGAGACTGCACGCATGATTAGTGCTGATTGTTATTTTCTTTATTATGCATATCCGTTTTACCCACTGAGTTGTTGAACTCACCCCCGTGGTCATAATCTTTTCAGGTACCAGGTTGTTATGGAGTCGCTTGGAGTATCCTACCTGCTGGTCCCCACGTCACATCAGAAGATCTATCTCTATTTTTATTTATTTTCATTTTTGGTATATGAAATTTCTGTATTTCGCTTTGTGTTCCAGTTATGTTTTTGGAGTGTTGTTTTGTTGTTTGGTGTAAGCCTAGCCGGCTAGCAGTTTTCGTTTATAGTTGTATGTGTTGTCTATTAGATTTTCGCTGTGATTGGTTTTGGTACAGCCGAGTGGGCTGTTAGATTTATATATAACTGTGTGGTTGTATTTTTGTGGTATCAGCCGAGTAGGCTGCATTTATAACTACGTGGTTGTGTATATTCCAGCCGCCTGTGGCTGATGTTATATTATGTCTGTAGAAATGTTTCAGATTGTCACCCATACAGGGGAGGTGCTGTCGAAATTTTGTCGGATAGGGACTTTCCCGGGGCGTGACAATTTAGTGGTATCAGAGCCGGTATACGATACTTGCTATGTGTTCTGGATTTTTGAGATTTATCTGATACCAATTTATTGGGAGTTTGGTTTACGAGTCTTATTTCCGGTGTTTCGGATTTCGTGTTTTAGTCTTCTCGATGTGACTTTTCGGGTTTTTGGGACCTGGCAGCGGCAGGACATCTCCAAGTTATAGGAGGTATGTTGGTATACTGTCATCCTACTTTTTTGTTGGTATATGCATTGTTGGCTGTGATAGTTATGACATGTAATAGCACTTTGTATCTGGTATCTGTCTGATGTTGTAACCATATTACATGTGATGGATTAGCCACTGATGATGATCGACCCTATTAGAGATCAAGGATTACAGTTTCTGGTGATTTTTCATATTATACACCAGTAGTTTTAGCTTCTGTTACTACTAGTTGGTTAGCAGATTGAGGCACATACCAGCCTCTACTATTATTAGCTGGGTAGTGGATAGTATCTATGTCTTCATGTTGACCTAACCAGTAGTATACCATTTTATCTTAGTTAATTTCATCACTAAATATTGATTTACTCTTGTTAGATCGGTCAGTAGAAGACTGATTTACGTTTGTCAACTTGGGTAGTCGTAGATCGATATACCTTTGTAATTGCGGAGGATTAATGTACATTTGTTAGATTAAGATAGTCGATCACCGGTTCATTGTTTTGGTTGGTCCGATCAACAGGGGATCGACTTACTCTATTTTAATAAAAATGCTGATCTTTGGGTTATTTGTGCTTAGTTGGATATCTGGAGCACATTGAGTACATGACTTGTACTGACGTGGGGAAAGACTGAATTAGCCGTATACCATTGTCAGTTTGGTCAATCTATAGAGGATCGATGTATCCTATTCCATGGGTACTTTAACTTTAGACTATATGTACCTAGTTGGATAACTCAGAAGGTGCATTGGGATAGGTGACCCCCGCTGATGTAAGAAAGTGTAGAGCTAATTGCTTAACACTTATGAGATACAACCATTACTAGTGTATAACTTGGAGGGTACATTAGGATTTATGAAGATAAAATTTCCCCCATTAAATATAGTCTCGATAGTGTACGACATTGACTTGCAATGTTATACCATGGCGCGTATATCTTTCTTAGCCTCTACTAGTTCCTTTGAACCTAGAGCAGGGTTGTTACTGGATGATTAGGCTGCTTGATTTTGGATTGTCTATGATTGATGTACTCCTACTTGATACATATGCTTGATTTTTTGTTTAGGTATACCCGTAACCCATGAGTGTTGGTAGCATAGGGTTGGTCTCTTTGATTGAGCTAGTATGCTGATTATGCATGTCTACGTTGTGTGTATACATGATTATTATGTGTTGTAGGAGTGTTATGATGGACGGTCTAATTGCATGTAGTGGGTGTATACTTTTCCAGTTATGATTGTTGTGGATTTCTAGTAGAATATACTCGAGTGGTCTGATTGATTTATTGGAGGTATTTTGTCGATTAAATCTATGTTGTGAAATGTGCACATGTGTTTGAGTGTTTTATTGGAGGTATCTTATTGATTTAATCTAAGTTGAGATATGTGCAAATGTGTTCGGTGTAATATTCGAGGTATCTTGTTCATTATATTTGTTCTGTGTGTACACTCGTGTCGATTATGATTTGTTGGAAGTATTACGTTGATTATACTCTTGGGATAGGTGTATATATGTCATGTTAGTGTTGTTTGAGGTGTATTGTCGATTATACCTATGTTGATATATGTACACAGGTTCGGTATGCATTGTTGGAGGTATCACGATGATTTATACCTATGTTGTGATTATGTTTGGTGTGTACTAATTGGAGGATTGTGTTGAGCATACATATGTTGTGTGTGCATGTGTGCATGTGTGCTAGGTGTATGGTTGGTAGCATCATGATGATTCTACCTATGTTGAATGTAGAATGTTAAGTGTCTACATTATGTTATTGGTTGTATTACCCTGTCAACTAATTCTCCTATTAGTGGGTGACCGACCCACTAGGATGATGATAGAGTTGACTATGGATTTGATTTGCTTACTAGGTTGTTATACCCTAGGCTACCCACAGTGATCTGTGGTAGAGAGATCTCGTGCAGTCTCTAGCTGGATAGTTAGGTGCCTTGGGCACTTATGTATTGTTTGCAGTGGAGCGTTGCTCCCACACATGTTATGGATTGTTTGTGGTGGAGCGTTGCTCCCACATATTGCGGATTGCTTGTAGCGGAGCATTGCTCCCATATTTATTGCAGATACATATTACGGATTATTTATGGTGGAGAGTTGCTCCCACATATGGAGGATTTCTTGTGGTAGAGCGTTGCTCCCACATATGTGGTATTTCGTGTGATGGAGTGTTGCTCTCACACTGGAGGATCTATTCTTTGGTGATTTATATCGTAGGTGATCAGATTTCCTGACTTGTTGTCGAGGATCTTATGGTTAGGAATGTCTGTGATACGGACATTATGTCTTGGTTTTACCATTAGGGCTTGCGGAGCCTTAGATGTTTTCAGGGACTCATTGAATTTGGTATTCCTAGGATGCTTGGATCGGTTTCCATTGTCTTTGTTAACGATGTTGTGATCTATTTTGGATCCAAGGTGAGTCACGTACACCATCTTTGCATAGTTCTAGAGATGTTTCGACGAGAACATCAATATGTGAAGATCAGTAGTGCGTATTTGGATTGTCTTCTGTGAGATGTTTGGGACACACTGTCTTCCGTAGGGGTATACGTGGTTCCACAGGAGATAGAGGTTGCTATCATTGGGAACAGCCGAAATCAGTGCAAGAGATCCACAATCCTTGGGACTGGCAGGATATTACAGACCTTTCGTCGAGGGTTTCTCCCACATAGTTGTGTCATTGACATGCCTGACCAGGAAAGGTGTGAAGTTCACGTGGTCCGAGGATTGTGAGACCAGCTTCAGGAGGCTCATCGCTCACGATTTGCCATCTACCCAGGCGGTACCCGTATGTACCGAGATTTGAGACATTCTTATTGGTAGAACGACATGATGAAAGACATCGCAGAATTAGTAGCTAGATGTCTTGTCTGCCAGCAAGTGAAGGCTGAGCACCAGAGATCTGTCGGATTTTTACAGAGGATTCCTATTCCTGAGTGGAAATGGGAACACATTACCATGGACTTTGTGGTGGGTTTGACGAGGACACGACGAGCCCATGACGTGATTTGGGTAATCGTTGATCGATTAGCCAAATCGGCGCACTTCTTAGCGATCCGGAAGACTGATTCCCTGGATCGATTGGCAGATTTGTATTGCCGGGAGATCATCAGATTACATGGTGTCCTGTTGACTATTATTTCGGACAGAGATCCTCGGTTCACGTCTCGTTTCTGGCAGAGTCTGCAGCAGGCCTACGGCAGTTAGCTCTGTTTCAGTACAGCTTTCCATCTGTAGACAGATGGACAGTTAGAGCGGACCATTCAGACTCTAGAGGACTTGCTGAGGTCATGTGTGTTGGATTTTGGAGGCAGTTGGGAGGACCATTTGCCATTGGTAGAGTTTGCCTACAACAACAGTTTTCATTCGACTATGCAGAGGGCGCCGGTTGAATAGTTGTATGGTAGGCATTGTCGGACACCCACCCTCTGGGATAAGGTTGGGGAGGCCCAGCTGTTGGGACATCATAGAGCTCAGCATGACGCGGAGTTGGTCCGTACTATCAGACGGAGGATGTCAGAGACGTAGACCTTTGGATTTCTCTGCAGGCGACCATGTTTTTCTGCGAGTTTCACCACGAAAGGGGTGAAGAGATTTGGCCTCAGCGGTAAGTTAGCTCCGCGATACATTGGACCTTTCCATATTTTGGAGAGGATTAGAGCGGTAGCTTATCGTCTGGTACTACCACCATCCCTGACAGGCGTTCACGATGTATTCCACGTATCTATGCTGAGGAGATACATACCTGACCCGACACATGTGCTGACAGATGTCTCAGTTCCAGTTCAGCCTGACGTCACTTATGAGAAGATTCCGATACGGATTTTGGACCAGAAAGAGCGTCAGTTGCGGAACAAGACTATCCAGCTGGTAAAAGTCGGATGACAGCATCATTCGGACGAGGAGACTACTTGGGAGCTCGAGGATACGATCAGAGCTCGATGTCCCCATCTTTTCACTTGAGGTATGTGATTTAATTTACCGTTCAACATTTTGTACTCTTTACCTGTTGTTAGTATTTGCTGATGGTAGATAACGAAATTTGGGGACCAAATTTTTATTAGCGGGGAAGAATGTAAAATACCAGAAAAAAGGGCAGATAATGATAAGGAAAATTTTCCGGAATTTTTGGAAATTTTTCGGGAATTTTTGGAAATTTTTCGGGATTTTTTCGGAGCTTGTATGGACGAGTTAACGGGGATAAAAATGGGGTTCGGAAAAGCCTGTTTAGGCTACCCCATTTAAAAGAGGAAAAGTTTATTTTCTTTTCTTTTTATAATTCTTTTTATTTTTATTCTTTTTCCGATTTTTCTCTGTTCCCTTCTCCTCCTCGCGTCGAACCATCCGTGCCCTAACCGACCTCTCCCAACCGGCGATGCAAACCGCCGTTTCCTCTCGCGGATAAACCCTCGGCCAAGCTCTCTCCCCATCCTCTCCTCTACCCGATGCCGACCTGATCCGTTCTTCATCGCGTGCCCTAGATTTTTTTGCCGCCGGCCGAGCCTTCTTCCCGTACGAAGCCAACCCAGCGACGCCAGCCGATCGCCGGTCCTCCTCTGTACTCGTGCCCTAGCTAGCCACCGGCACCCGTCGCCCCTCGCTGTGGAGATTCCAGTGGCGCCGACGACCTCCTCTGCTGCCTAGTTTGTGTTCACCGCCGTTTCTCCTCAGCCCTAGCGCCGGCTGCTGCCATCGTCGGCCAAGTTTCCCTCTTCCGGTGCCGTCTCTGCCCTAGCTTCCTCTCCCCTCTGTAGATCTCCGGTTCTTCTCCGATCGACAACGCCGTCGGCTATCGCCGGAGCTGCGAAGCCCCTCTATCACGGAGGTCATGCCCTAGTCCCCTCTGTTGCGATTTGGCAGCACAACTGCCACCTTCCGTGCCCTAACAGCAATCCTTAAGGTAAGGTGTCACCGGATTTCGATTGATTGGGCTATGTTCTGCGTTAATCCTTCTTGTTCTGGGTTAGGGAATGGGGTGGATCAGTTTCATTCCTTTTACCTCCGGATCAGATGTTGCACATTCTTGTCTTTGCTGCGGGTTGAGGTAATAAGATTTGAGAAGAGGTAAGATGCATAGTCGTTGCTGGAAATTATTTGGTGATAGGTTGTTGTGTTGAATTCTGATCATTTCTTCTTGATTTGGCATGGAGGACAACAGTTTTGATCAGGGCAGAGAAATAGATTCCAACAGCGCTCCTTTCCGGCAGCAACCTTTTTGGGCTGTGGATTAAGGTAAGAAGTAGGGTAATTGGTTTGTATTGTTGATGAATAAGGTATGTGTTGAATTGGAGATGATATGGATTACTAGATGGTTAGTATATCACTAGTTGATTCATGATTTAATGATTGCTATTCAGAGTATAGAAATGATTATCAGATGTGGGGGAGGAGTTAGATGATCCAATTAGGGTTTATAATTGGATGTGGATTTATGTTAGCTTCTCGAGGATTTGATTTAGCTAATTTATTTATAAGTAATTAGCTAAATCTGGATATCATGTATTATAGGACTCTGGTTCGAGACGAGCATCTCGACGTTGGATTTGGACCAGATTGGACTTTTCTATTGGAGGCGGGTACTTTGACTTTATGTCATTTGATATGCATAGTAATATTTTTAACAAATAGCAATGATTGTGTTTCTTATTTGTTTCGGTTGATCACGACCCGATCTGTTACATGCTTATTTGTTTATTGGTTATGCACATCATGTTAGTATTTACCTGATTATATATGCTTATAGAGGTAGTGACACAATCATGCTATTTATTATGTTCAGGACCTAGGGTTTTTGATACCTTATCTGATCTGTGTACCTTTGATTTGGTTCATTGTCCTATGGTATACATTTTATATTTATATATGGATATTGCTATGCTGTTCAGGATATTGCCATGTTTTAGTGTCATGCATCATCTCGCATGATTGCATGCTGTGCGATAGTCTGCTCCATTATTGTCGAGCACATCGCCAGTTACATGTATCTTTAAACACCACCACTCATGGGTTAGTGGTATATCAGACATGTGTGTGATAGTTCTGCTGTTTGGCTCCGTTGGTCTGGTGACTCAGCGTGGTAGCCGGCAGGCGGTTGGACTCTGTTTGGCTCCGTTGGTCCGCTCATGGGTAATGTGACGCAGCGTGGTAGCCGACAGAGATTCCTCCCCGTCATCGTGTACCGGGAGATGAGAGCATTGAGCTCCCCCATTTATGATTTGGGGTAGGAGGATAGGTGTACTCCGACAGCATCCCGTCCACTCGGTCACTCATCAGGAGCAGTGATGGCTGAGTGCACGGTTGTCACAGCCCTACCCACTCGGTCTCACCATTGTGTGTGAGATGACTGACTGGCGTTAGGGGTGACCATGACATTGGCATCATATGCATGATGCATTTATTGCTTGTGTTTGCTGCATTTACTTGCTGCATTTATATGGATGCATATGATTGACATGCATACAGGATTTATGACACTCTCGGTCTGACGACCTGTTGCACTTATACCTTGGTCCTGGTTAGTACAATTTTCTCCTGCTTATTTCAGTTTCATTTATCCTTCTTGTATCAGGAGACTATACGCATGATTAGTGCTGGTTGTTATTTGCTTTATTATGCATATCAGTTGTTACCCGCTGAGTTGTTGAACTCACCCCTGTGGACACTATATTTTTAGGTACCAGGTTGTTTATGGAGTCGCTTGGAGTATCCTACCTGTCGGTCCCCACGTCACATCAGAAGATCTGTCTCTGTTTTTATTTATTTGCATTTTTGGTATATGAAATTTCTGTATTTCGCTTTGTGTTCCAGTTATGTTTCTGGAGTGTTGTTTTGTTATGTGGTGTATGCCTAGCTGACTAGCAGTTTTCGTTTATAGTTGTATGTGTTGTCTATTAGATTTCCGTTGTGATTGGTTTTGGTACAGCCGAGTGGGCTGTTAGATTTATATATAACTGTGTGGTTGTATTTTTGTGGTATCAGCCGAGTAGGCTGCATTTATAACTGCGTGGTTGTGTATATTCCAGCCGCCTGTGGCTAATGCATATTATGTCTGTAGAAATGTTTCAGATTGTCACCCGTACAGTGGAGGTGCTGCCGAAATTTCTTTGGACATGGACTTCCCCGGGGCGTGACATTTATCTTAAGACTGACTTCGAAAGTGGTTTAGCGTCACCAGAGAATACATGGTGCTGGTCGATAACTCTGGAAATCCACTGTACCCGCAACAGTGGATTCCGAACATGAAGAAGATAGACCAGACGGATTTCAAAGCCCTAAACACATTACAATGTGGGCTGACGAAGGAAGAGCTTAACCGAGTGGGCCCACACTAAAATGTGAACGAACTATAGGATAAGCTCGTCGAACTACACGAAGGAATGAGCGACACCAAGGTAACTAAACGTGATCTTTTTCTAAATAGATTATTTAATATTAAAATGCAGGAAGGAGAGTCGGTAAGTCAGCTCCATGCGAGGATCAAAGACATCCTCAACGGACTTCACGCTATAGGCCACCAAATGGAGAATCGCGATTTGATCAGGTACACTCTAAACGCGTTTCCTCGAAATGCATTGTGGGCATCCATCGTGGATGCCTACAAGATTTCAAAGAATCTCTCTAAGTTAAAATTAGACGAGCTGTTTTGTGAACTTGAGCTACACGAGCAAACTAACTCCAGAACCAAGACAGGTATCGCTTTGTTTGTAGGTTCCTCCAAGGAAAAGACAAAAACCAAGCCTAAATCAGAAGGTGAGTCTGACCAAGATTCAGAAGATGAAGAGTACCTGGTGAACTTGGTAAGGAAGATATTCACCAAGAGGAAGAAGAACTTTAGCAGAAAAGACCTGCAGAAGATCAACTCCACAACTGAACCAAGAAATGTGACCTACTTCAGGTGCAACAAGAAGGGGCCACTACAAGCACGAGTGCCAAAAATTGAAGAACAATAAGTCAAAGACAACCAAGAAGAAGGCACTTAAAGCAAGGTGGGATGACTAGTCTTCAGAGGAATCAGAGGCTGAAGAGCAAAAACACCAAAGTCACCTCACGTTGATGGCCCACGAATCAAAATCGGAGAACGAATCAGAAGACGGGTCCAAACCTGAATCGAGCCATAAGTCCGTACTCGTTTTCGAAGGTCCCGAGGAGGTATATCTTAGTTTAAATAAGAAGTTTTTTAAAGTTATTGCATGTTTAGATAGAAAGTTAACTGCAATTGAAAATGAAAATAAAATGCTTCTTGACGAAAACCAACACCTCAAGGAGCAAATTGAAAATTCAAATCCAAATCAAGTTTTAACACTTGAAGAGAAAAATTCAACACTAAAAACTGAAATCATAAATGTAACGCCCACCCTACTTCTTTACCACAAACCTAAGTCACGGACGTTACACTTTTCATACCTTCTAAAGACTTCGTTATATGCACACTGCTCGGTTCAAAGATCTACTTTGAACTTGTTTCGACTGTTAAGTCATGGTTTGGAGCGATGCAAAGTTGAGATGAAGTCTAGAGCTGCTAGAGGGTCTGGGCCGTGTGACACTGACTGACCATGTAGCCTCACCCGAGAAGGAGCTAGTCGTGGCCGTGTGGTGATAACCGGCCGTGTGACCTTACCAGGCCCGAGTTTGGGCACGACTGTGTATGCCACACGACCGTGTAAGGCCTTCACTGCTGGAGCAGGGCACGACCATGTGAAGCCACACGGCCGTGCCATCTTACCCAAGAAGAAGAGTTGCATGGGCGTGTGACTTCACACGCCCATGTTACCTTGGCCAAGACCAAAAGGGTGCACGACCATGTGAATCCACACGGCCGTGTCACTCTGGCCGATAGGAAGAGGTGCACGTCCGTGTGAAACCACACGACCGTGTCACCATGGCCGAGAGCAGGAGGTGCACGACCATGTGAATTCACACGACCATGTCACCTTGGTCGAAAGGGAGAGGACTGTGGCCGTGTGACTCCACACGGTCGTGTCACGGGCCGTGTGGGGGTTACACCCAACCATACAAAGGAGTTGTTCTCCCCTTTGTACTCCTCCTTAGACTACCCTTCTATCCCTTTACTTGAGAAAAAGTCTTTGACACACTAATTGCTAGCAAACTGTAAATTCATCATAGGCAACTCTTAATAGTATTTCATGCATAGCCAAAGATAGGAAAATACACTACACCAAGGTTTAACATGTTCCTTGCACTAGCAAGTTCCAGGATCTTCTTCCACGGTTCCGACACACACACCCACCAAGCACTGGTCCTGCTGCCCCCTCTTACTCAAGCTCTCCTTTACCTTGATCTACAGTATAAAGAAATGCAAATTCTATAAGTGGATGCTTAGTAAGTACCATCTACTCATAAAATGATACATTAACAGAGGACATGCTTTTTAAAACTACTGGAGGGAAACACAACAACGTAACCATGCTTTTAAAAATGCTTAGGGAAAACACAAGCATGCACTTGACAGTAACTCACACTAAAATCATATTTCGAAAAATATGTACATGACATGCATTTTAAAACCAGTTTATCATGCAAACAATCAACTTAAAAACCATGCTAGGAATGTAAAGAACACAGGATTCTTGGCATATTATAGAGTTCATCAATGCTACCCAATATAACTCAAATTCTCAACTTGGGAAGCTTATACTAAAACAAACCATGAAGTTTGAAAATATTATAGTACATAATTAGTGAAAATAATAATCATCTTGCTTTGGGCCCGACATTGTATCTCTTTGCGCACATCCTTAATAAGATCCGAGGTAGCTAATCCCAAACCTATCAAGGTACTACTAGGCGATCTAGGGGCCCTATGGACCTTGTGTCTGGTACATGCCTTTCTAAAGTAAAATACTTTCTTTTAACCATTAATTTCTTGTACTTGCACTTGCTTGGCATTTAACCAAACACCTTATGTGGGCTTAATTCCCCTGTACTTATAGGGAAGCACTTTAGACACTTGATTATACTTCTTAGTCCCAAAACTTAATGGGAAGAAAATCAAAATGATCTAACCATGCTTGAATCCCAAAACATTAGAGGGCATCATACATAACATGACATGCTTCTTCCTTAACACGTCTAATGCATATCTCAACATGCATCTTCTAAATCATGCATAAAAGACATTGCAAAATGCATCTTTAAAGCAACTTATACTGTAGGTGAGAGATACTTACATTCTTTTGCTATTCCTTACGATTATACCACTAGGGTTTTGGGAGAATAAGCCTCCCTTGTATGCCTTGGTCTCCGGATTTCTCCTTCCCTACGTACTAATCCTCGTGGAGAAGCCTCCTCTTAGGTTCTTTTCTTGAAAAGCTTTGGAAATTTGGAACCCTAGGATTCTTGGCTGCAAAATGACAAGAGGGGAGAAGGAATTCGGCTAGGGAGGAAGAAAGGGAATCAAGAGTTAGGTTTTTTGTCTCTTCATTTCCTTTTAATACTAAGTGGAAGTTGAAACATCTCTTCATACAAAATCTACTTATATGGAATTGTTTCCTATTACTAATGTGATGCTTTACCACCACCTAATTGCTACTTAAATAAATCTTTTGTAAGAGGTCTAGGGTTCAATCCTTGCTCAGGCCATTTATGAATATATTTTTATTTCTTTTCTCTTCTTCTATTTCTTTTTGCTCTTTTGGAATAGGGAAAAAATTTATGGGTGTTACAATCCCCCATACCTTTTAAAAAGTTCATCCTTGAACTTAGAACAATTGTGGATACTTCTGTCTCATATCTTCCTCACGTTCCCATGTTGCCTCTTCATACTGTTTACTTTGCCACAACACTTTTACTAACGGTATCTCTTTGTTCCTTAGCTTCTTAACTTCTCGATCTATTATCTGAATAGGTCGACTTTCATAACTGAGATCCTCTTGAACTTGTACCATCTGTGGCTCAATCACTTGGTTTGCATTAGGAACATGCTTCTTCAACGTTGAGACATGAAATACATTATGAATAGCTGATATTTCCTGAGGTAGTTCCAGCTCATAAGCTACCTTGCCAACTCTTTTAGTGATCAGGTATGGTCCCACATAATGTGGACTCAACTTTCCTTTCTTTCCAGACCGTATTACTCCTTTCATAGGAGTTACTTTGAGGAACATGTTGGTTAGTCCTTGGAAAACGTACCGGTTCCACTATACAAAATTTTTTTATACAAGTGTCGAACCCTAAACCCTAAACCCTAAACCCTAAACCCTAAACCCTAAACCCTGAACCCTTTCTTAAATAACCTATTGTGTTCTTTAGAAGTTAAATTAGGAATTGCAGACGGAACTTAACATCATTGATTCTAAATTTAACTTATCTGTTCTTAATGGTTTAGATTTGAATCGCAAGCGGAACTTAACACTATTGATTCAAATCCACCTATGTTATTAATTTCATTAAATATTAATTTCCAAAATTATCTTCCAGGACTGCATGGAGAGGCACATGACCTTCTTGGATATGGGAGCAACCACCACCGCCTAGACAAAGTCTTTTAAGGAAAGCTAATATTTAATTTCATTAAATAATTCTAGGTTAACCAAAAAGAACAATCGAATCACAAATTCGAAAACAAAGAAAACACAAATTTGAAAAACTAATTCAAAATACTAGATCTAATGCCTCTTGTGTTTGGAATTCATACAAAAAAAATTACTAGTATGATGCAGAAAATAATTGCTAATTATACATTCTCTTTGTAAACTAATGACCTCGAGATCTTCTGCCGAATTCCTCGCCTCGCCTTGGACGTCGTGTGGGCGACGATCCTCCAAGATGAACACCACCCAAAAGTTTTCTTCCTCTTCCTCTAAAATCCAGCCACCACCACCACCAAGGAGAAGAGAGCAAAGGTAAAAGAGAAGGAGAAGGGGCCGACCACACTAAGATTTCCAAGCAAGAGAATAAGAGTTGTGTTTCATGAAGTCTCTTCACCCCTTCCTTTATAATACTTGCCCAAGGCAAATAAGGGAAGAATTTTTACAAAAATTAAAATCTTCCTCTAGCTTTTCCTTTTCCCTTTTAATTTTCCTTTTCTTTCCTCTTGATTGAATCAATCACCAAATTAATTTGGATGATGATTTAATAATTTTGTTTTGGCTGGCCACCTTGCTTGGGCACTAAGCAAGGGTGGCCGACCCCTATAAGAGGAAAGGAATATTATTTTTTATAAAATTTTAGAAGAAGAAAAACTCTTATAAAATTTTACAAGCTCTCTTTCCTAAAATAGGAGTTAAAAAAGGAAAGTTCTAAAAAATTAAAACCATGTTTTAAAATTTAAAACTTCTCTTATAAAATTTCCTTTTTTTAACATGGTGATAGAAAATTTAAATTTTAAAACTTCTCTTCCTTTTTCCTAAACCATGAGGATGGTTTAAAAAGGAAAGTTTTAAAAATCTTTTAAACTTTCTTTTAAAACATGTGACCTAATTCAAATAAGGAAAGTTTTTGAAATTAAAATCTCTCTTTTAAGACTTATAGTTTTCTACAAAGAGAAGATTTTAAAAATTTAAAACAACCCTCCTTGTTTGATTAATGTGGCCGACCCCTACTAGTTTATTCACCAAACAATAGGGCCGACCCCTATTGGAAGAGGATGTGGTCGGCCCTTGCTTGGTCACCAAGCATTGGACCAACCCCTTTCTTGGACACCAAGATGAGCTTATATTTGTATAGACTTGAGGCTTTAATGAGGCTACGACAGGGACCTAGAGAAGAAATTGGTTTTGGCCTTCCGATGAGCTTGAGTATCCCGTGTTAGCCCCGAACACACAACTCAAGTTCATCGATAATAACTCATTCCACTAGAGAGTTATTATCGCACTACCACACCAATCCCAAATTACATTATGGGCTCCTTCTTATCATGAGTGTGTTAGTCTCCCTGTGTTTAAGATAACAAAAATTCACTAATTAAGTAAGTTACTGACAACTCACTTAATTAATATCTAGCTCCAAGAGTAGTACCGCTTAACCTCATTGTCATGTCAGACTAAGTCCACCTGCAGGGTTTAACATGACAATCCTTATGAGCTCCTCTTGGGGACATTCTCAACTAGATAACTAGGATACAGATTCCTTCTATAATCAACAACACACACTATAAGTAATATCATTTCCCAACTTATCAGGCATATTGATTTATCGAGCTAAACCTCACCCTTTGATAAATCAAAGAAATAAATATTAAATATATGTACTTGTTATTATATTAGGATTAAGAGCACACACTTCCATAATAACTAAGGTCTAGTTCTTTTATTAAATCAGTACAAAAAGAACTTACCTAAAATGATCCTACTCAATTCACTTAGAGTGTACCAGTGTAATTTATTAATCAAGATAAACTAATACTTAATTACACTACGACTATTTCGATGATTTGTTCATTTCCATCTTAGTCGTGAGCAACTGTTTATAATTTATAAAGAACCGACAACATGATCTTCTGTGTGTGACACCACACACCATGTTGTCTACTATATAAATTAATTGAACAATTACATTTAACAAATAAATGTAGATATTGACCAATGTGATTCTTTTATTTCAAAAATAAATTTTAACAAAAGTTAGACTTTTAGTATACACTCTAACAATATCCCACTTATACTAAAAGACTAAGCTGCCATATCTGTTGCCATACATCTGATTCCCATCGCCTCCACATGCCGATCAAAAGCTTTCGCCGGAAGGGCCTTAGTGAAAGGATCTACCAAGTTATCTGCTGATGCAATCTTGGCGACGACAACTTCTCCTCGCTTGACGATGTCTCGTATTAGGTGGTACTTGCGCTCTATATGTTTACTTTCCTTATGGGCTCGCGGTTCCTTCGAGTTTGCAACTGCACCGCTATTATCACAATAAATTGTGATGATCTTGGGCAAACCAGAAATCAGATCTAAATCCATTAGAAAGTTTCTGAGTCATACAACTTCTTTGGCTGCCTCAGAGGCTGCCACATACTCAGCTTCCATGGTTGAGTCCGAGACGCATTTCTGCTTAACACTCCTCTATGCAATGGCTCCACCTCCTAGAGTAAACACATAGCCTGACGTAGACTTACTATTGTCCCTATCTGATTGGAAGTCCGAATTCGTGTAACCCACAGGGAGCAAATCGTCTGCTTGGTAGACTAGCATATAATCTCTAGTCCTTCTCAGGTACTTCAATATATGCTTTATAGTAGTCCAATGTCCTTGTCCAGGGTTACTCTGATATCTGCTAACCATGCCCACGACAAAATAGATATCAGGTCTCGTACACAACATTGCATACATAAGGCTTCCTACAGCCAAAGCATAAGGAACTGCCTTCATATCCTCCATCTCCTTTGATGTCTTCGGAGACATCTCTTTAGATAAGGCTACTCCATGCCTAAAAGGTAAGAAACCTTTCTTGGAGTTCTGCATGCTAAAATGAGCAAGGATTGTATCTATATATGAAGCTTGAGATAGACACAACATTCTTTTCTTGCGATCCCTTATAACTTTGATCCCAAGAATGTGTGCACATTCTCCTAAATCCTTCATATCAAATTGTTTGGACAACCATACCCTTATGTCCGATAATATCTTGACATTGTTGCTACTTAACAAAATATCATCTACGTATAGTACAAGAAATACCACCACGTTTCCGTTACACTTCTTATATACACAAGACTCATCTGGACACTGAATAAATCCATATGACTGGATTACTTCGTTAAATCGGATGTTCCAAGATCTTGAAGCTTGCTTCAGTCCATAAATGGACCGATTGAGCTTGCACACTAGATGCTCTTTGCCTTTTTCAATGAACCCTTCTGGTTGCTTCATATGGATGTTTTCTTCAAGACTTCCATTAAGGAAAGCTATCTTGACATCCATTTGTCAAATCTCATAATCCATATTAGCGACAATGGATAAGAGTATCTGGATAGACTTAAGCATGACTACCGGTGAAAAGGTCTCCTCATAATCGATTCCCTCTTTCTGAGTGTACCCTTTTGCAACAAGCCTTGCTTTGAAGGTTTCTACCTTCCCGTCTGTCTCTCTTTTCCTTTTATAGATCCACTTGCATCCAATATATTTTACACCATCAGGTGGTTCTACAAGCTCCCAGACCTTATTAGAATACATAGATTCTATTTCTGAATTCATTGCCTTTTGCCAAGATACTGCATCTATATCTTGGAGTGCTTCATCATATGTCCGGGGATCAGGTTCATGTTTACTCAGGATCAAGTCCGAAGACTCTCCCAAAAACATGAATCTCTCAGGTTACCTTACAACCCTCCCACTACGACGAGGTACTATCTCTGGTTGTGTATCATGTGTGACACGTGTAGCAGTTTCTTGTGGTACTTCATCTTGTACTAATGTTACTAAAGTAGACGTGTCCTCTCTAAGTTCTTCTAGAACAATTTTGCTACTGGGCTTGTGGTCCATTATATAGTCTTCTTCTAAAAACTGGGCATTGGTGCTAACAATGACCTTCTGGTCTTTAGGACTATAAAATAAAACACCTTTCGTTCCTCTGGGATAACCCACAAACACGTGCACTTCTGTACGAGATTCTAACTTATCAGCATCAGGATTTAGCATATGTGCTGGACTACCCCAAATCCGAATATGTCTTAGACTGGGCGTTTGCCCATTCCATAATTCTATGGGAGTAGAGGATACTGATTTAGAAGGTACTAAGTTCAGAATGTGCGCTGCCGTTTCTAGAGCGTATCCCCAAAACGAATTTGGTAATTCTGAATAACTCATCATCGATCTAACCATCTCCATAAGTGTCCTATTCCTTCGTTCTGCCACACCATTCTGTTGGGGTGTACCAGGTGCGGACAACTGGGATTGAATCCCGGCCTCTGATAAGTAATTCCTAAACTCTCCTAAGAGGTATTCGCCACTATGATCAGACTGTAGTGTCTTGATACTTTTACCAAGACGTTTCTCCACATCATCCTTGTACTCTTTATCGAAGCACTCAGACTTGCGGTGCATTAGGTAAATGTATCCGTATCTTGAATAATCATCTATAAAAGAGACAAAATATTCAAAACCACCTCTTGCCTGGATAGACATAGGACCACACAGATCAGAATGAGGCAGTTCTAACGCTTCTTTGGCTCTATACCCCTTGGTCTTAAAAGGTCTCTTGGTCATCTTACCTTCCAAGTTAATATGACCAAGCCTTAGATGCCAAAGATACGTTTGGTTCATCTCCGAAGGTTCTTTTCTATTATTAGAGTTAGAAGATGTGTTATTAATTTTCATATTTTTCTTTATGAGAGAAATTGGATTTAAAGTATATAAATTGTCAACCAATGCACCAGAACAGATAATCACCTTATTTCTCTTTATAACGACATTGTTACTAAAGGAAACAGAATATCCATCCAAATACAGTTTATAAACTGAAATTAATTTTTTTCTAAAACTGGGTACATAAAGACAATTTCTTAAAATCAAACTTCTATTCCTATCAAAAGATAAGTAGACGTCTCCCACAGCAATAGCCGCCACCTTAGTAGTATTGCCCATGTAGACGGTTATCTCTCCATCAAATAGTCGTCGGGTTTCCTGGAACCCCTGCAAAGAATTGCAGACATGATTAGTGGCTCCCGTATCTACACACCAGGTGCTGGTAGATAACACCACTAAACATGTTTCAACTACTAGAGCATGAGATATACCTTTATTGTTCTGATTCCTACGAAGGCAGTCTGCCTTCCAATGTCCTGACTGCTTGCCGATGAAGCACTTGCCCTTCGGCTTCTTCATTCCAACTTTTGTCCCTGAGGTTTATTCACTCTCTTTGCTGAAAAGACCTGTTTCTTCTTCTTCTTGCCTTTTGGCTTAGAAGTAGAACCATTTTTAGCATAGTGAATCTGAGAACTTTGACGAAATATACCTTCTGTTGCCTGTAGTTCTGTCAGAAGTTTCGCCAATGTATACTCTCTTTTGTTCATGTTATAGTTCAGGTGGAACTGCTCAAAACTTCTGGGTAGCGTTTGGAGAATTATATCGACCAAGGTTTCCCCATCGATTTCTCCTCTAAGAACTTGTATTTCGTTCAGATAGGCCATCATTTTGAGGATATGATCCCTTACAGGTGTTCCCTCAGACATGGTGGCTGTCATTAACTTTCTCATTGCCTCTTGCCTAGTAGTCCGACTCTGGTGCCCAAAGAGTTCTTTGAGATTGTTCATTATATCATAAGCTGTTGGTAAATCTTGATGCTGATGTTGCAATACATTTGACATTGATGCAAAAATGTAACACCGCACCATCTTATCAGCTTTTACCCATTTCTTATGATACTCAATCTCCTCTGGGGTAGAGTCACCATCAGGTGCATCAGGGCAAGCCTCAGTCAGTACAAACTTATAGCTTTCTACAGTAAGAACAATGCCCAAGTTTCTTTTTCAATCAATATAGTTGGGACCAGTAAGTTTGTTCTCTTTCAGTATAATGGCTAGTGGGTTGAAAGTCATCTTAAGAATCACAAAAATAAACTTTAGTCAAGACTCTAAATTTAGAATAATATTGATTCCTCAAACAATACTATTTTAAATTAACCAATACCTCAAATCACCGTGAATTTTGCATGCCACAATAGTGTGGACGTATACAAAATCAAACATTTGTAAGAGGAGGTTTTACCCATTAATTTTATTCTTGTCAACCTAACTTTATGACAAATAAAATTAATAGTTAGTTTTCCTTCGGTCACACAAAAAATAGCAGTGACTCCGATGGGGAGGATACTATTAGATGTGCCTAAGTGTATACCATTACTTAACACTTAGTCCATTAATAAGATTGTGCCCCTTCCGATGGGGAAGATCACATGCTCTTAATTAATTTCCTATAGTTATCCAAAATGGAAGTTTGATCTAGTAATCTACAAACAAACTCATCCGATATGGAGGAAGGCACTCAGAGCCAACGCGTAAGTTTGTTTGCATCACTTATAAACCAGTAATGGAGACCGTGGAATTTCTTAAAATCCCTCTCCCACTTAGTTATTTAAAAATGAGGATTTTAACCTATGCTAGCATACATCACATGCACATAAACATCACAGTAAATAAAAGTAATAAATTTGGAAAATAATTTTCCAACTATTATGGCCTTTTCCATCACTGTCTTCAGTATGCACCAACCCTAGCTGCTATCATTTTTAGCCACCGCCATCGAGTTGAGTTGTCGCATCTATCTGGCTTCTTATTCTGCTGCATCTCTGGTCCTTTAAAAGCAACATGCCTCGCAAAGATACGATCCGCGACAAATAAAGATTTTACATATATCGATCATATATTCCATAAAGGAATGTACATGTATTCTAGATCGAACAAAAAATAAAATTCTAAAAATAATACAACTCCTGCTGTATTTGATACATACAATCATGCACACAAAATAATGGCCTTGACATGTCCAAGGGTCCAATCACACACAATATCTAAATGCTATAATAGTTGGAGTCTGCAACCACAAAGTTAGCACATCCTACTATTATCCTGCCTAAATTATGTATGACATGTGCATAATTAATTTGAAAATCAAAACACACAGAGGCAAACCCTAGCTCTGATACCAATTGTTGGTTAGTCCTAGGAAAATGTACCGGTTCCACTGTACAAAATTTTTTTATACAAGTGTCGAACCTTTCCTTAAATAACCTATTGTGTTCTTTAGAAGTTAAATTAGGAATCGCAGACGGAACTTAACATCATTGATTCTAAATTTAACTTATCTTTTCTTAATGGTTTAGATTTCAATTGCAAACGAAACTTAAAACTATTGATTCAAATCCACCTATGATATTAATTCCATTAAATATTAATTTCCAAAATTGGCTTCCAGGACTGCATGGCGAGGCACATGGCCTTCTTGGATATGGGAGCAACCACCACCACCTAGACAAAGCCTTTTAAGGAAAGCTAATATTTAATTTCCTTAAATAACTCTAGTTTAACCAAAAAGAACAATCGAATCATAAATTCAAAAAGAAAGAAAACACAAATTCGAAAAACTAATTCGAAATACTAGATCTAATGCCTCTTGTGTTTGGAATTCATACAAAAAGAAATAACTAGCATGATGCGGAAAACAATTGCTAATTATACCTTCTCTTTGTAAACTAATGACCTCGAGATCTTCTGTCGTATTCCTCACCTCGCCTTGGACGTCTTGTGGGCGACGATCCTCCAAGATGAACACCACCCAAAAGCCTTCTTCCTCTTCCTCTAAAATCCGGCCACCACCACCACCAAGGAGAAGAGAGCAAAGGGAAAAGAGAAGGAGAAGGGGCCGGCCACACCAAGATCTCCAAGCATGAGAATAAGAGTTGTGTCTCATGAAGCCTCCTCATCCCTTCTTTTATAATACTTGCCCAAGGTAAATAAGGGAAGAATTTTTACAAAAATTAAAATCTTCCTCTAGCTTTTCCTTTTCCCTTTTAATTTTCCTTTTCTTTCCTCTCGATTGAATCAATCACCAAATTAATTTGGATGATGATTTAATAATTTTGTTTTGGCCGGCCACCTTGCTTGGGCACCAAGCAAGGGTGGCCGACCCCTATAAGAGGAAAGGGATATTATTTTTTATAAAATTTTACAAGAAGAAAAACTCTTATAAAATTTTACAAGCTCTCTTTCCTAAAGTAGGAGTTAAAAAAGGAAAGTTCTAAAAAATTAAAACCATGTTTTAAAATTTAAAACTTCTCTTATAAAATTTTCTTTTTTAACATGGTGATAGAAAATTTAAATTTTAAAACTTCTCTTCCTTTTTCCTAAACCATGAGGATGGTTAAAAAGGGAAAGTTTTAAAAATCTTTTAAACTTTCTTTTAAAACATGTGGCCTAATTCAAATAAGGAAAGTTTTTGAAATTAAAATCTCTCTTTTAAAACTTATAGTTTTCTACAAAGAGAAGATTTTAAAAATTCAAAACAACCCTCCTTGTTTGATTAATGTGGCTGACCCCTACTAGTTTGTTCACCAAATAGTAGGGCCGGGCCCCTATTGGAAGAGGATGTGGCCGGCCCTTGCTTGGTCACCAAGCATTGGACCGACCCCCTTCTTGGGCACCAAGATGGGCTTATATTTGGATGGAATTGAGGCTTTAATGAGGCTACGACAGGGACCTAGAGGAGAAATTAGTTTTGGCCTTCCGATGAGCTTGAGTTCCCGTGTTCGCCCCGAACACACAACTCAAGTTCATCGATAATAACTCATTCCACTAGAGAGTTATTATCGCACTACCATACCAATCCCAAATTACATTATGGGCTCCTTCTTATCATGAGTGTGTTAGTCTCCCTGTGTTTAAGATAACGGAAATCCATTAATTAAGTAAGTTATTGACAACTCAATTAATATCTAGCTCCAAGAGTAGTACCACTCAACCTCATTGTCATGTCGGACTAAGTCCACCTACAGGGTTTAACATGACAATCCTTATGAGCTCCTCTTGGGGGCATTCTCAATCTAGATAAATAGGATACAGATTCCTTCTATAATCAACAACACACACTATAAGTAATATCATTTCCCAACTTATCGGGCATATTGATTTATCGAGCTAAACCTCACCCTTTGATAAGTCAAAGAAATAAATATTAAATATATGTTCTTGTTATTATATTAGGATTAAGAGCACACACTTCCATAATAACTAAGATCTAGTTCTTTTATTAAGTCAGTATAAAAAAAACTTACCTAAAATGGTCCTACTTAATACACTTAGAGTGTACCAGTGTAATTTATTAATCAAGATAAACTAATACTTAATTACACTATGACTATTTCGATGATTTGTTCCTTTCTATATTTGTCGTGAGCAACCGTTTATAATTTATAAAGAACCAACAACATGATCTTCTGTGTGTGACACCACACACCATGTTGTCTACTATATAAATTAATTGAACAATTACATTTAATAAATAAATGTAGATATTGACCAATGTGATTCTTTTATTTCAAAAATAAATGTTTACAAAAGCTAGGCTTTTAGTATACACTTTAACAGAACACTGAGTCCCCAACTTCAAATTCCAGTGGTCTTCGGCGCACATCCGCATAGCTCTTTTGTCGACTCTGAGCAATTTTTATTCTCTGGTGAATGTTCTGAATGAATTTGGTGGTGTCCTCGATAAGGTCTGTCTGGAGTCCCATTTCTTTTTTTTAACCACCTTCATACCAATAGATAGGAGATCTACATCTCCTCCCATATAAAGCCTCGTAGGGTGACATTCCAATAGTAGCTTGATAGTTGTTGTTGTATGCGAATTCTGCTAAGCATAGGTATCGATACCAGCTCACTTTGAAATCTAAGGCACAAGCCCGTAGCATATTCTCCAAAACTTGGTTCACTCGTTCTGTTTGCCCGTCAGTTTGAGGATGAAATGCAGTGCTAAACCGTAGCTTAGTGCTAAGAGCTCTCTGAACACACTCCCAGAAGTGTGAAGTAAAGCGACCATCTCTATCAAAAATTATGGTTTTGGGTACCCCATGCAATCTGATGACCTCCTTAACATACATTTGCGCTAGCTGTTCAATAGAGTAGGATATTCTGATAGCTAGGAAATGAGCAGACTTGATCAATCTGTCCACTATTACCCAGATGACATCATAACCATTCGTAGTTCTGGGTACTCCTACTATAAAATCCATAGATATATCCTCCCACTTCCACTCTGGGATTTGAATAGGCTGCAGAACTCCGCTGGGTCTCTGATGTTCTGCTTTAATCCGTTGACAAGTCAGACAGGTACTGACATATCTAGCAACATCTCTTTTCGTTTCAGACCACCAGAAACGTTCCTTTATATCTTGGTATATCTTGGTGGAACCTGAATGCATTCTATAGGGTGTTCTATGAGCTTCATCTAAAATTTTCCTTCGTAGTTCTTCTTGATTAGGGACACAGAGATGATCACCATAATATACTATCCCACGGTCTGACACTCGAAACTCTCCATTTTCTCCTTCCGGTATTCCTTGCTTGATCTTCTAAATATTAGGATCTTCATCTTGCCGTCTCTGTATGTCATCAAGAAGGGTTGACACTAGTGTCAAAGTGGAGAGTTGCCCAGTAATAATTTCAAGCCCAAAATTTACTATTTCTTTTTGTAGGGGATGAGACATAGCAGATATAAACAATAACGTTGCACAAGATTTCCTACTTAGTGCATCTGCCACTTTGTTCGCTTTCCCTGGATGGTAGAGGATTTCACAATCATAGTCTTTGACTAGCTCCAACCATCTCCATTGCCTCATGTTCAGGTCTTTCTGAGTGAAGAAATACCTAAGACTCTGGTAATCTGTGTAAATCTTGCACTGAGCTCCATATAGGTAATGCCTCCAAATCTTGAGAGCGAAGACTACCGTTGCTAACTCAAGGTCATGAGTAGGATAGTTCTTCTAATAATCCTTGAGTTGTCTCGAGGCATAGACAATGACTTTTCCATTCTGCATCAGTACAACCCCAAGCCCCAATTTAGAAGCATCGCTGTAAATATCGAAGCTCTCGCTATTCTCTGGAAGAGTAAGGATTGGAGCACTGGTCAGTCTCCTTTTCAGTTCAGTGAAACTCTTTTCACAATCCTCTATCCACTCAAATTTTCTATTCTTTCTGGTAAGTACTGTCAATGGGGAAGCGATCCTTGAGAAGTTCTCTACAAATTTCCTGTAGTAGTCTGCTAACCCAAGGAAACTCATGATTTCACGGGCATTCTTAGGTTTATTCCAGTTACTCACAGCTTCTATTTTTGTTGGGTCCACCATAACCCCATCTTTGGAAATAATGTGACCTAAGAAGGACACTTGATCGAGTCAGAACTCGCACTTGGAGAACTTTGCGTACAACTGGCTCTGTTGAAGAATCTGTAATACTGTCCCCACATGTTCAACATGTTCTTGTTGGGTGCTGGAGTATATAAGGATATCATCTATGAAAATGATTACAAACTTGTCTAAGTATGATTGAACACTCTGTTCATTAGATCCATAAATGTAGCAGGAGCGCTCGTCACCCCAAAAGGCATAACTACAAACTCATAGTGCCCATACCTCATTCAGAATGCCATTTTCGGTACATCATCCTCTTTCACTTTCACTTGATGATATCAGAACCGCAAGTATCTTGGAAAAGACTGTGGCTCCCTTTAACTGATCAAATAGATCATCAATTCTAGGCACGGGATACCTATACTTAATTGTTACGTTGTTCAGCGCTCGGTAGTCCACACACATTCGCATTGACCCGTCTTTCTTCTTTACGAACAACACCGGGGCTCCCTATGGTGAGTGACTAGGGCGAATAAAAACCTTGTCAAGTAGCTCCTGTAGTTGTCCCTGAAGTTCTTTCAATTCTGCCGGAGCCATGTGGTAAGGTGCTTTTGAGATTGGATGGGTACCAGGAATGAGTTCAATCTCAAATTCAATTTCTCTATCTGGAGCTAAACCTGGCAACTCATCTGGAAACACTTCCGGGTAGTCACATACGACTCTAACTTCCTCTAGCTTTTGGTCTCTTTCTTGTTGGGTTTTAACCACATGAGCTAGAAACCCGGCACATCCATCGACTAACATTTTCTGAGCTTTTATGGCCGATAACAATTTCTGGGTTCTCTTCCTTAATTCACCGATGAATTCAAACTTAGACTCTGCCTCAGGTTGGAAGAGGACTCTCCATTTACGGCACTCGATGGAAGCACCATACTTGCTCAGAAAGTCCATCCCAAAAATAACATCATAATCAGACATATTCAGTATTATCAGATCACTATATAGTTCCCTGTCTGAAATTTTGACTGGCACAACACGTAGCTAGTGTGTAGATGTCATTATCTCTCCCGAGGGTAGTTTTGTCAAGAATTATCCGCTTAGGACCTCCAGGGGTATACCTATACTTTCAGCAAATACTATGGAGACAAACGAATGAGTTGTCCCAGTATCAAATAGCATAGTTGTATATCGATTAAAAATGCGTATATGACCTATGACAATGGTGGAGGCGTTTGCTACCTCCTCTCTGGTAAGGGAGAAAACTCGAGCATTTGTAGAACTTGGTGGAGCTTCCAGTCTACCTTGGCTAATATAAGGACCCTCCAACGTGGTCTGCACCTGGTGTAGTTATGCCTGCTTGCCTCCATATTGCACAGGTTGTGCGGGAGGTAGGTTGATCTTGGTCGGGCAATTCTTGGCCATATGCCCCTCTTGACCACATGTATAACAACCACTCGTGCCCTTGCGGAAGATTCCAGGATGCATCTTTCCACACATGGAACATGTAGCATACTTAGGTTGCTTGCTTATGGATCCTCCCTTCTTATTACTCCACTGCTTTCTCTTGGAGCTCCCCTTCTAGTTTGACCGATGACTCTGGGGTTTCTGAGTGCCAGAACTCCCTTGAGTTTTATTCTCCATCAGTACTGGTTTCTGCTGCTTGATACTGTTCAGATAATGCTCCGTGATCAGGGCACTACTAATAAGCTCTTTTACAGTCTACGGTCTATTAATTTCGCCAGCTACATTTAGGGTTATCTCCGGCCTCAGCATTTTGAGCATTAGCCTCACGCTTTCTCGTTTCGTGCTGACCAGCTCGGGGCATAGGCATGCTAGTCTATTGAATTTCTTCATGGCTTCGTCCACTGATAAATCTCCTTGTTGAAATTCTGTGAACTCGTCATAATGTTTATTCGTGACTCACATATGGAAGAACTCTTTGAAGAACTCAGTCTCGAAGTCAGACCAGGTCATCTGATCCACTTTTCATTTTTCCTTAACCCGTTCCCACCACATTCTTGCATCACCAGTAAAGCAGAAGGATGCACACTTAATCTTTTCTACCTCCGGCCAATCCAGTAGCTCCATTATGCTCTCCAGGGGTTTGAACCATGCTTGGGCATCCCATGGTTCATTGGAGCTAGAGAAATTCTCTGGTTTCAGTTTCTGCCACTGGATGAGGTACGCTTCTTGCCTCACTACCTTTGCTGGTGCTACAAGTGTAACTGATGGAACTTCGACTGTAGTAGGTGTCACCATATTGGTTTTCGGTGGGACTACAGGAGGAGCTTGCTGATTAGCAGTCAGGGTGGCAATAACTTGCTGCTGCTCCGCCAATTGTCTCTGTAGTTGAACTACTACTTCTTAAAGGTTGGGCTGGGGTGTAGACTCATTTTCCACTAGTTGAGGTTCATTAACTCTCAGCTGTCTAGCCGGTCGTCCTCTAGCCATTCTACATATCATAAACCAAACCAGTGAGACATACGTCAGCCCATGCTCATTCCTACTTGTTATCCTTGCTATTTTTATATATAAGCATGCTAAATCTTAACAAGCATTTCTTACTAATCATAATGGAATAAAATGCATAAAAGTTATGAAAAAGGTACTTTCTTACTTGGAAGCTGCAGGATCAATGGTTGAGGTGTTTGTGGCGGAAGGGTGGAACTTGCTCTAATACCAAACTGTAACACCCGCCCTACTTCTTTACCACAAACCTAAGTCACGAACATTACACTTTTCATACCTTCTAAAGACTTCGTTATATGCACACTGCTCGGTTCAAAGATCTACTCTGAACTTGTTTCACTGTTAAGTCGTGGTTTGGAGCGATGCAGAGCTGAGAAGAAGTCTAGAGATGCTAGAGGGTCTGGGCCGTGTGACCTTGACCGACCGTGTAGCCTCACCCGAGAAGGAGCTAGTCATGGCCGTGTGGTGATAACTAGCCGTGTGACCTTACCGCGCCCGAGTTTGGGCATGGCCGTGTGTGACACATGACCGTGTAAGGCCTTCACTGCTAGAGCAGGGTACAGTCGTGTGAAGCCACACGACCATGTCATCTTACCCGAGAAGAAGAGGTGTACAGTCATATGACTTCACACGGCCGTGTTACCTTGGCCGAGACCAAAAGGGTGCACGACCATGTGGATCCACACGACCGTGTCACTCTGGCCTACAGGAAGAGGTGCACGACTGTGTGAAACCACACAGCCGTGTCACCTTGGCTGAGAGCAGGAGGTGCACGACCGTGTGAATTCACATGACCATGTCACCTTGGCCGTAAGGGAGAGGACCGTGGCCATTTGACTCCACACGGCCGTGTCACGGGCCGTGTGAGGGTCACACCCAGCCATACAAAAGGAGTTGTTCTCCCCTTTGTACTCCTCCTTAGACTACCCTTCTATCCCTTTACTTGAGGAAAAGTCTTTGACACACTAATTGCTAGCAAACTGTAAATTCATCATAGGCAACTCTTAACAGTATTTCATTCATAGCCAAAGATAGGAAAATACACTACACCAAGGTTTAACATGTTCCTTGCACTAGCAAGTTCCAGGATCTTCTTCCACAGTTCCGACACACAAACCTACCAAGCACTGCTCCTGCTGCCCCCTCTTACTCGAGCTTTCCTTTACCTTTATTTGCAGTATAAGGAAATGTAAATTCTATAAGTGGATGCTTAGTAAGTACCATCTACTCGTAAAATGATACATTAACAGAGGACATGCTTTTTAAAATTGCTGGAGGAAAACACAACAATGTAACCATGCTTTTAAAAATGCTTAGGGAAAACACAAGCATGCACTTGACAGTAACTCACACTAAAACCATATTTCAGAAATATGTGTTGGTCCCTTTGGAGGCTGACAAGAGGGGAGGGGTGAATTGCCCTACAAAAATTAAACCAAAAACCTTTCTTAGATATTCAACTAATTTAAAAGACACTTGTAATAATAAAACTAAGAGACTAAAAGAAAAGAGCAGACACAAGAGATTTACTTGGTTTGCAATCAGGGGATTGCTAATCCAAGGAAAGTAAGCGCACTATCTGATGATCAACTTCGGGCGAAGTAGCCTCTTTACAGCATTGACAGCATAAATAAAAGAAACAGAAATGAAAGCACAGAGAAAACTTATTACAAGTGTGATAATTTAATTGTGCAGATCAGTGCTATATTTATAACACTGGTCGGGGCGCCCTGGGGGGATAAAATTTTATCCCCCAACGATCAGATCATATTTGACGCGATCTTGGTCAAAATTCGAGTCCGGGCACCCGGAAGGGTTCTAGGCGCCCCGGAGGGCTCCGGGCGCCCCGGAGCCCAAAGTCAATAGATGTTGACTTTTTCGTCCGGGACCTCTTCTCTGGTTCAGTCCTGCCTCGGTCCGGTTCTTCTCCTCCGGATCCACTTGCTTGGGTGATCTCGGCCATCCAGAATAGGGCTCACCTGAACCCAAGTTCCGGCCTTCTCCTCGAGCAGCCTTCCTTCCCGGTTTCTCGTCCCTCGAACGCCATGCACGTTCTTCTCATCCACCGGTGTACTCTTCCGTGGTCACCTCGTCCCTCGAACGCACCGAGCCCGTCGACTCTCTCCCTGTGCCGTCCTCCTCGTTAGCCGCGTCTTTCGCTCGACTTCCTGTGTTCCTAAGCTCCTGCACACTTAGACACAAGGGTTAGATAAAACAAGACCTAACTTAACTAGTTTGATCACATCAAAACACCTTGGGGTTCCAACAATCTCCCCCTTTTTTATGTGAGCAACCCAAGTTAAGCTAGGGTAAACAAATGCAATAAAAACAGTTAATTTGCAATTAATTTGCAAATAAGTCTAAAGATTTTTCAAAAAATTGTACCTCCCCCTAGACTTAACATAACCTCCCCCTAGACTTAACATACTTCTTCCCCTTTGATCATATAAAAAATAGGGTTTCTAAACAAGTCTAAGGTAAGTTCACAAAAGAAATTTTAAGTGGCAAAATTGGAAAAATTTCTAAGTAAAACAAAATTTTGTGCAACAGAATAGATACCTTAAAAAAATTTAAAAAAAAACTTAACGCAATTTTTATAAAAAAGTTTCTAAGGAAATTTCCAAAAAAAATTTCTAAGAAAAAGAATTTTCTAAGGTAAATTTTTTTAAATTTGCAATGTAAGAAATTTTTTTAAAAAATTCTAAGTTAAAAAAAATTTTAATTTCCAAAAATAATAATAATTTTTTTTTATTAGAGACATTTTCTAAGGTAAAAATTTCTAACTCAATTTTAAATATTTTCAAATACAAATTGAATAACTCTTTTAAAGCATCAAGTAAATTAAATTAATGCTTTTTCAGTTAGTCAATTAAACTTTTCATTTTGATACTTGGCTTCCAGGTCGTGGCGAGGCACTAGGCCTTCTTGGTTATTAGAGGAACAACCACTTACTTAGACAAAGCCTCATAAAGAATTTAGTTGTTTAATTTCCTTGCTGAAAATGCTAAGTCTAATTTTAATTTTAAATTAAACAGGTTTTTGGAACCCAATAGAGGTTCCTACCTATAGGATTAACCAAGTATTTCCTAGGTACATAGACTTTTGATATATTTCTAATTTGACTTTGATGAAATCTATAATACCAATTTAAACCTCTATAATTTCTAAAAGTAGAAATATTTGAACCATTAGATATTTTCAATCTTTCTATTTCTTCTTTTAGTTTTTCATTTTCAATTTTCAATTTTTCAAAATCCTCTATAAGACATGATTTTGCCAAAATTCTTTTTGTTTCTAAAATTTCATTTTCTAATTTGGTATTTTTTTTTTCTAATTTATACATGGATTTAGCCATTGCCTTAATACCAAAGTAAAGTTCATTAGGGGGTAAGAGGCATACCTCACTTACCATATCAGACTTGAAGCATGAATCTCCTCCTGCTTCGCTACTTCCATCTGAGGTCGCTCCCCCTTCATCGATGCTGGGTTCAGATGTACTTTGTCCTTCGTAGCTTGCCATCAGTGCTATCTCGACATATTCTTGAATCTCGGACTCAGATGAAGAAGTGAGGTGTCGTCCCAAGTAGTTTTTAGGTTCTTGTGATTCTTGGGAATCTTGCCTTTGTCCTTCTTTAGTTCTGGGTAATCTTCTTTTAGGTGTCTTTCCTTTTGACACTGGTAGCAACGCATCCTTCTTCTATTTCTTGGATTCTTTTTATTCTGCATTTCTTTAAATTTATTAGATCTAAAAAACTTTTTAAAGTTTCTTACCATGTATGCTTCCTGATCGTCTTCTGAATCTGACTCGGGTTCATCCTTCTTGGTTGCGTTTAGTGCAATCATCTGGCTTGCTTCCTTTGTTGTCCCGACACACCTGGTTTCATGCAATTCAAGAGTGGAGAATAGTTCTTCTAAAGTACTTACCTCCAGGTCTTTCGAAATGTAGTAGGCGTCGATGATTGATGTCCAATCTGAAGTTCTGGGAAACACATAGAGTGCGTAGCGTATTGTTTCCCGATTTGTTACCATTTCTCTGAGGTTCTCGAGACCAATAATCAGTTATTTTACCTTTGCATGTAGACTGGCTACCTTCTCACCTTTTTCCAGTCGGATGTTCATTAGCTTGTTCCGGAGGATGTCTCTTCTAGCGAGCTTCGCTTCGGACGTGCCATCGTGGAGTTCCAGGACTTCTTCCAGAGTTCTTTAGCAGATGAATAGCTTCCGATGCGGTTGACCTCTTGAGGTGGCAACACGCTCAGCAGGTGATATTCCGCACGGCTGTTCGCTACAGACTCATTCTGCTCCTTCTTTGTCCAATGGCTCTCTTCTTTTTCTTCTCCATCTTGATTCATCGGAGCTACAAAATCATACTTCATAATAAACCGAATTTCAAAATTTGTTCTTAGGAATACCTCCATACGTCGCTTCCAGTCTGCGAAGTCCCCCTCGAATTTTGGTGGAACGATGCTTGGTCCGGCCATCTCGTTGCTTCGATCGACGGTTAGTCCTCCTGAAGTGCCTGGCTCTGATACCACTTGTTGGTCCCTTTGGAGGCCGACAAGAGGGGAGGGGTGAATTGCCCTACAAAAATTAAACCAAAAACCTTTCTCGGATATTCAACTAATTTAAAATACACTCGTAATAATAAAACTAAGAGACTAAAAGAAAAGAGCAGACACAAGAGATTTACTTGGTTTGCAATCATGGGATTGCTAATCTAAGGAAAGTAAACGCACTATCTGATGATCTCCTTCGGGCATAGTAGCCTCTTTACAGCATTGATAGCAAAAATAAAAGAAACAGAAATGAAAGCACAGAGAAAACTGATTACAAGTGAGATAATTTAACTATGCAGATCAGTGCTATATTTATAGCACTGTTCGGGGCGCCCTGAAGGGGTTCCGGGCTCCCTGGGGAGGATAAAATTTTATCCCCCAACGATCAGATTGCGTTTGACGCGATCCTGGTCATAATCCGTGTCTGGGCGCCCGAAAGAGTTCCGGGCGCCCCGGAGGGCTCCGGGCGCCCTGGATTGCTCCAGGCGCCCCGGAGCCCAAAGCCAACAGATGTTGACTTTTTCATCCGGGACCTCTTCTCTTGTTCAGTCCCGCCTCGGTCTGGTTCTTCTCCTCCGGATCCGCTTGCTTGGGTGATCTCGACCATCCGGAATAGGGCTCACCCGAACCCAAGTTCCGACCTTCTCCTCGAGCAGCCTTCCTTCCCGATTTCTCGTCCCTCGAACGCCGTGCACGTTCTTCTCGTCCACCGGTGTACTCTTCCGTGGTCACCTCATTCCTCGGACGCACTGAGCCCGTCTACTCTCTCCCCGTGCCGTCCTTCTCGCTAGCCGCGTCTTCCGCTCGACTTCCTGTGTTCCTAAGCTCCTGCACAATTAGACACAAGAGTTAGACAAAACAGGACCTAACTTAACTTGTTTGATCACATCAAAACACCTTGGGGGTCCAACAATATGTACATGACATGCATTTTAAAACCAGTTTATCATGTAAACCATCAACTTAAAAACCATGCTAGGAATGTAAAGAACACAGGATTCTTGGCATATTATAAAGTTCATCAATGCTACCCAATATAACTTAAATTCTCAACTTGGGAAGCTTACACTAAAATAAACCATTAAGTTTGAAAACATTATAGTACATAATTAGTGAAAATAATAATCATCTTGCTTTGGGCCCGACATTGTACCTCTTTGCGCACATCTTTAATAAGATCCGAGGTAGCTAATCCCGAACCTATCAAGGTACTACTAGGCGATCTAGGGGCCTAGGGGCGATCTAGGAGCCCACCCATGGACCTTGTGTCCGGTACATGTCTTTCTAAAGTAAAATACTTTCTTTTAACCATTAATTTCTTGTACTTGCACTTGCACTTGCTTGGCATTTAACCAAACACCTTATGTGCGCTTAATTCCCCCGTACTTATAGGGAAGCACTTTAGACACTTGATTATACTTCTTAGTCCCAAAACTTAATGGGAAGCAAATCAAAATGATCTAACCATGCTCTTAATCCCAAAACTTTAGAGGGCATCATACATAAGATGACATGTTTCTTCCTTAACACGTCTAGAACATATCTCAACATGCGTCTTCTAAATCATGCATAAAAGACAATACAAAATGCATCTTTAAAGCAACTTATACTGCAGGTGAGAGATAATTACATCCTTTTGCTATTCCTTACGATTATACCACTAGGGTTTTGGGAGAATAAGCCTCCCTTGTATGCCTTGGTCTCCGGATTTCTCCTTCCCTACGTACTAATCCTCGTGGAGAAGCCTCCTCTTAGGTTCTTTTCTTGAAAAGCTTTGGAAATTTGGAACCCTAGGATTCTTGGCCGCAAAATGACAAGAGGGGAGAAGGAATTCGGCTAGGGAGGAAGAAAGGGAATCAAGAGTTAGGTTTTTTGTCTCTTCATTTCCTTTTTATACTAAGTGGAAGTTGAAACATCTCTTCACACAAAATCTGCTTATAAGGAATTGTTTCCTATTACCAATGTGATGCTTTACCACCACCTAATGGATACTTAAACAAATTTTTTATAAGAGGTCTAGGGTTCAATCCTTGCCTGGGCCATTTATGAATATATTTTTATTTCTTTTCTCTTCTTCTATTTCTTTTTGCTCTTTTGGAATAGAAAAAAAATTTACGGGTGTTACAATAAAACTAAAAGGGCTTTTATAAAAATTTACAACTAGATCTAAAAATTTAGATCTTATCTTAATCAGTCAAAAGACTGTTTATAACAAATCTAAACTTGGATACAAGTCAAATAAGTCATTTATATCACTAATAACTCAACATAAACAACAAACTAAAGTTTGGGGTTCGAAAGCGTACTTAATCACGCAAGTAGGAATTAACCAATATTACATACCCAAAGATAAAATATTTTATGTAAAATTAGATAAACCAAATCAAAAGTCAAAACACAATCCTAGACCAACTAAATCAAAATCAAACTATTTTAGAACCTACCAAAAATTAGACTATCATCAAGTTAAATACAACTATAAAAGTAATCAATCAAAACTAAAATCTAAATTGGATCAATAATTCAGGGGGAGGCTCCAGAATAGCTAGCACCTCTGAAACTAACCTACCATGCAGGGTAACTAGGATGAGTTTAAAAAGGGACTAAGTTTAACTTGATGTATGGTACTGGTGAAGTTTTAGATGATAGTAAGTTAGGGAAGCTCAGTATATGCATGTCTAGGAAGATATGACTTCGATCTGATGCATTTGACTGAGTGTAACTAACTGAAACTACCCCTTACGGATCCTAACTAGTTAGATGTAACGACCCACCTTCCTTGCTACTCTCTAAAGGTGGCCGTTACTTAACTATTACTCTACTTACTAGTGTTACTTATGCTATTATTAGCAACACTTAAATTTATCACGGTCCCAGAGAAGTTCCTACCGAAAAATTTTGGCAGAGTCTCCCCTGTACCGATGATAATAATCATCAATACATGCAAAATAAACCATTAGCCACATGCGGCTGGTATATATACTTCACAACCACGCAGTAATAAGACACAACAACTTAAAAAACTATTCTAGCAATAGCGAATGAATAAAGCTCCAACAATGGGAAACAAGCAAACTAACAATGCGGAATAGACTCAATTATCAACATAAGAAAAAGGAAACAACTCTTTAACAATCTCAACTTCTCTAATAACATTAAAGAAGGACTCTAAACAACTTCTTAGCCAAGTCCCGAGGCTTCCATAGTTCAACATCACACACCATCCATCACGCATCCTCCTTGTCGCCTTCCTCTTTATACTTTAGCTTTTCCTTTATCTGCAGTAGGAGGAAAATAAATCTATAAGCTAAATGCTTAGTAAGTACTAAACTATCTCACAAAAACTTGAAAGTGCATAAGATACAAAGGATGCTAAAACTGAAATGCTAAAAAGAAAAGCTACACATGCTCATCTAATAGCAAAGCACTAAAATAATCTGCATACTCATGATATACAAGAATAAATATGCATGCTGGAAATAAAGCTAATCATGCTCAATAAACTCATAAGGAAAGCAAATGAAAACCAATAATGTATGCTTAGAATTATAAGAGCTAAACTTTGCTAGTTCTAAACATAGGTGATACTTGTTTCATTTACTTATAGCCTTATACTTGAAATTAATATTTAACTTTCTTCTTCTCTTTCTTGGGCCCAGGCTTAGTACCAAATGCGCGCTCTCTAATAGAGACTGAGGTAGCGAGCCTCCAGTCCTATGAGGGTAAAGATCTTGGTCTTACCAGGGCCAAGACCTTGGAATTGGTCACCTGGATTTGTTTAACGACAACCTTGGAAGTCGGGTACTAGCCTCTTACTTTAAATTACTTGTTATCTTTTCTAACTAGACCTTGGTCTTTTCTCTACTCATAACTTCTCATAATCTCCTAATAGAGCTTACTAGAACATTGTAAGTATGTCTAACAAGTACAGAATTGCCACTAACTGAGCATGCTATAAAAATAAAGCAAAGCCAATCAAACTACAAGATAAGCTTAATAGCTGTTCATGTTCAAGAAAACCAAGAAACTAACACTACATACTTTAAATAAAGGCTGTTCTTGCCTTTTTGAGTAGCAAGGAGAATGCTAAACCCATTCTAACTAAATGAGAGCTGTTCTTGCTCTTTGAGTAGCAAGAAAAATGCTATTCATGCTTACGGTAGTACCGAAAGGTTACAAAACTGCAAGGAATTAAATACTGGGATGCTAGATAAGGTAGCAAGACAAACAAATCCCGAATCCTTGTAATATGGCTGTTCATGCTAACCAAAATAAGCAAAGAATTCAGAATTGTAATGCTGGAAAGAAATAGGGCTGTTCGTATTCAAGAATAGCACCAAAAACTAATATTGCCACTTAGATAACCTGCTGATCATGCCTACTAATTAACCAGGATTACCTAAATTTGAAATGATAAAGATCAAGGGCTGTATATGCCCATCTGCATGGCCCAAAAGAAAAACAAACTTGCTGGAATTTATGGGCAGTAGGTAGATATACAAGGATACAACACTGAAGTGCTAAAGGCATGCTTAAAACATGAACTACGTGCTAGAATTAGAGGGCTGTTCGGATTATCACAATTGAAGCATATCAATCACAAAACTTACAATTCTCATGCAAGTAGGTATAACTGTTCGGCTTGACAAACCTAACCTTAGCAATTCGGCTAGATAAACAGAGCATGGAAAGAAAAGCTCTAGCATATAATTCTACTCGGCACAGTAAAATTCGAAAGCAAGGAAACGAAAACCCTAAGTTTGGAGCCACTCCTACCACAGGTGAGTAGTACTTACAATGCTTTCTTGGGCTTACAACCGAAGGGGACAGCTCTAGGGTTTCGGTTAGCTAGGATCTTCAACCTCCCTTGTGCCCACAGACCCTCCTCGACGAGGGGATCACCACCACGTGAAGGGATCTCTCGGAGAACACCCTCGCCGGTCGCCGGAGGCGTGCCCTAGGCCCGCTTCGTTTCCGCTCGAGAAGAGCCGGCGCCGTCGTGAGAGAAGAGAGGAGCGAAAGAATTCAGGAAAGAAAACCTAAGTTTCTTTTCTTATAACTAGGTATTCTATTAACTATTACCATATAAATATATTTCGCTCCTTCCTTAATTAGCATAGCTCGCTTGCACACTTGGTTAGCCGAATTCGCTTAAAGCTTGGTTCGGCCGGAGGTCTCGGGTTCGAATCTCGGCTTGGACATTTTTTGTCAAAACTTCTTTCGTTTAGTAAAAATACCAAACGACCTCCAAAAATTACGTAAAAATACTCTAAAAATTTATAAAAATCTCTAAAATATTTCTATAGCATTTCTAAGTATTAATAAGGACTTTTAGAACTTGAAATAGGGAAAATTGGGTCATTACATTAGACCAAGATTTTGTACTAAGTTTAGTGGATAGGACTTTTTGAAAAACCTTGAAGACATGGTTACTTTAATGATGTCCAAGTGACTCACATAACCCAGAAGTTTATCTAAATAATGCTTATTTGTTGAGCCCAAAGTTAAACTTGAATCTAACACAAAGTTAAACCAAATCCTAAAAATTGAACCTTCATCTCACAAAAATTATAGGGTTTCTTGATTAAAAACATAGATCGGGTGAGATGACTAAGGATCTCAAATCGAACCAAGTTAAATTAAATTAAATTAAAATTAAAATTAAAATTAAAATTAAAATTAAAATTAAAATAAATTAAATCAAATTAAATAAACTTAAAATTAAAATGAAATGAAATGAAATTAAATTAAATTAAAATTAAAATTAAATTAAAATTAAAATTAAATTAAAATTAAAATTAAATTAAAATTAAAACTAAGTTAAAAATAATTTTAAAAATTATTTTTACTTAAAAAATTATTTTAACTTAAAAATTATTTTTAAAATTAATGTAACTTAAAATTTATTTTAAATTAAAAATTATTTTAAAAATTAATTTAACTTAAAAATTATTTTAAAAATTAATTTAACTTAAAAATTATTTAAAATATTATTTTAAGTTAAAAATTATTTTTAAAATTAATTCATTTAAAAATTATTGGAAAAAATTAATTTAATTTTAAAATTATTTTAAAAATTAATTTAACTTAAAAATTATTTTAAAAATTAATTTAACTTAAAAATTATTCTAAAAATTAATTTAACTTAAAAATTATTTTAAAAATTAATTTAACTTAAAAATTATTTTAACTTAAAAATTATTTTAAAAGTATTTTAATTTTAAAATTATTTTAAAAACTTATCTTAAAAATTATTTTAAAAACTTAACTTAAAAATTATTTTAAAAACTTAACGTAAAAATTATTTTAAAAACTTAACGTAAAAATTATTTTATAAATTAATTTAACTTGACAATTGTTTAAAAATCTTTACCGAAACAACTAAACTTAAAATCTTTTCGAGTAAAATTAACTTCAAACTCAAACTAATCTTAATTCGTACCTATTGTAGGAAACCAAGTAGATCTTGGACAGTGGTTGCTCCAAACATATGATTGGGGATCACCCCAAATTCACTAAACTAACCTACAAAAGCTTAGAAATAGTTGCCTTTGGAAATAACGGTAAACTCAAGGTAATTGGTATAGGTAACATTAAACTTAGAGCTGACTTTATTATTATAAAAGTATTACTTGTTAAAAATTTCAAGTATAATCTTCTTAGTATTAGTCAATTATGTGACATTGGATATAAGGTTAGGTTTTATCTTTGGAATGCTTAATCAAACACTTAGATAATCCTTCTATAAGTTTAAAAGGGTTTAGACAAGACAACATCTATGTAATTAACCTAATCACTTCTTCAATTAAGTGTTACTTAACACAAAAAGAAGAAACCTAGTTATGACATAGAAGAATGTCACACACTAACTTCATAAATATAAGTAAATTAAATGGATTAGTTAGAGGATTACCAAAATTACCTAACTTAGACTCAACAATTTGTGATGCTTGTCAACAAGGAAAACAAACAAAATCTACTCACAAGCCAACTAATCAACTTCAAACAAACTCAATACTAGAACTTTTACACTTAGACTTATTTAACTCCCATGGGGTCAAATCAATAAATGGTAGCTTATATTATCTAGTAATAATAGATGATTATTCTAGATTCACCTAGGTGAAATTCTTAAAAAATAAAGATGAAATATTTGAAATCTTTACGAATTTTTGTAAACAAGTTGAAAATAAAAAGACCTAAAAATTAAAAGAATTAGAAGTGACAATGGAGGTGAATTTAAAAATCATAACTTCAACCAATTTTGTCTCGAAAATGGATATTATCACGAATTCTTGTGTCCTAAAACACCTCAACAAAATGGAATTGTAGAAATAAAAAATAGAACTTTACTTGAAGCCTCTAGGATAATGTTAAATGAATATAACTTACCTAAATACTTTTGGGCAGAAGCTGTTAGTACAACATGTTATGTGTAAAATAGAACCATAATAAATAAAACTCATAATAAAACCTTCTTTGAAATATATTATAATAAACAACCAAATATCAAATATTTTAAAGTATTTGGGTGTCCAGCCTACGTACTAAACACAAGAGAACACTTAGGAAAATTCACTTCTAAAATAGAAGATGGAATTTTTGTAGGATATTCACTAAACAGTAGAGGTTATATAATTTATAATAAAGTTACATTAAGAATTGAAGAAATCTCAAATGTGAAATTTGAAGAGTCTAATTGAATCCTAGAACAAACTCAAATTCAACCAATTGATTTTGTTCAAAGTAACAATAATCAAGAGGAGGCCAGTGAATTTTCAAATAACGAAGAAGAAGATCACCTTCAAGTGAATGAACCCCCTAGAACCATAAGAGTCAACCCAAATCACCCAATTGACAGGCAAGGAAGAAAAAAAATTAATTGAAGAATTTATTAAATTAAATAATAAAGTTTCTTTATTTTCTAATATTTAGAGTTATCATTAGCAAACACATTTGTATATGAGTGTGACTTGCCAATAGATAGATAAATTCTAAAAAAAATAGAGACATTTATTAGCCTATAGAGTTTTTGTTGAATCACACAATGCTCATAATATCTCTAAATTATTATATTTAATTTTAAAAGAATATGGATTACTTCTAAATATTTTTAATATCATTTGATAATGCTAGTTCTAATACTACTAGTATTGAAGAACTTAAATTTACATGTCAAACTACTATTGGTGGTTTATTTTTAATATTTATTGCATATGTCATTTTTAAATTAATATGTTCAAGATGGATTAAAAATTTTAGAAAATCAAATTAAACTAATTAAAATTGATATTTCTTATTATTGTCGCATCCTACAACAATGAAATAATAGGATAGATTTTATAAAAATAATGGAATGGGGCCTAAAAAATTTCACATAATGTATCAACATGTTAGAATTCAACAAATGAATTATTAAAAAATTAATTTCAATACAAAGAATTATTATGTTCACTTTTTACATAAAATATCAATAATACTAATATATATTTATTTTTCACACCAATGGAATATATGTATAGTATTTGTAAAAATTTAAAAGTATTTAATGATAGAACTAAATAACTTTTCGATATTTATTATCGTATTTCTCATTTAGTTATGGTGAAGTTTTTATTATATTTTTAGTTTTAAATGAATATACTATGAATGAATTTTCATCTCCTTGTGTATTAGCAATGCAAATAAAATAGTAAAAAAATTTATTAAATTTATGAAATTGATTTAGTTACATATTTTTTAGGTCTTACACTTAAATAATAAATTTTATAGGAAATATTAGTTTTGTATTATGATACTTTAATTCCATTTACAGATTATTCTTTTCTTGATGCTAAAATTATACATCATATTAAAGTCATATATATGAACTTTATAAAGATTATAGTATAAAATTTAATATGAATTAGAAACTAATATATTTGAAACATAAAATATCAATAGAAATTTAAAATTTATAAAAATGTTACTTTTATTAAAAGAATGGATAAAACAACTACAAGGATCGTTAAGCTCTAGATAGGAATTTGAGAATTATTTACGACTTCTTTAATTTTAGTGAAGTAGATAATGAGTTAGATTTTAATATTCTACAATAGAGGTCACAGAAGGATTAAAGTTTTCTCATCCTCTCCATTATTGCAAAAGAAATTTTGGTTTGTCTAATATCAAGCATTGTCATTGGATAGACATTTAGTTTCAGAGATTGTAAAATATGGAAATAAATAATACTAAAATAATAAATTTTAATAGGCAAGTATCTTTAATGGAATTTTTAAAAATTTTTTGGGAATTTTTCGGAGCTCGTATGGTATAGGTTAAGGGAATAAGTATTGGGCCAGGGAAAAACCAGTTTAGAATACCCAATTAAGATAGGAATTGATTAAGCTAAGTAACCTAGGCTTTAATAAAAGGAAACCTAAGTTTTTTTTCTTTTTTATTTTCTTTTCCTTTACTTATTTTTCCCATCGCCGAATCTTTCCTCCCTCACCCGCTTGCGACGCCACCCGAATCCTTTCCTCTCTTCTCTTCTTCTTCTTCTTCATCGAGCTCGCACCGCCGCCATCTCCTCTTCTCTTCCGAGCTGATCTCCCTTCCTCACCTCCTCTCCTCCGACGTTCTTCTTCTCCTCCTCCTCATCTTCTCCAACCGGCGCACTATTCTCTTCTTCGACGTGCTCCATCTTTCCTTGCCAACGCCGACGACTGGTTGGTGCTGTCGATACCACGGATTCACCATCAGAGTGTTGTGCCCTAGCACCTGAGGTACATCTCGTGACCTAGCTCTCGCTGCTGTTGCCTTGTTCCTAGCGCACCCGTGCCGTAGAATCACCGGAAGCCGGAAACTTGAGTAGGTCTTCGGTTAGGAGCAGGGACCCAAACCTTGGTGTCCCTTCTGTGCCCTAAATTCCATTGTTGGGTCTTCCTTCAGCCACCTCTTCAGACATTTTTCGTGAAGACTCCGGCAGAGGGGAAACGATTGTCGCCGTTTCAGCTTCTCCTACTTCTGGTCATCGTTTTCTGATACCACGCATCTTCGATAGTGACTCAACAATTGGGCACTCAGATTTGGGTGAGATTTTGGATTGAGTTTTAGGCTGATTTATGTATATACTTAAACCTAATTGAATAGTGGAACGATTAGGGTTAAGGAAACAAACCCTATTTGACCGATGGATTAAATTTAGGTAGGGATAATGTCTGTGATCGATCAGGGTTTTTCCTAATTAGGTTTGGGTATTTTATTTATCTATTTAATTCATATGAATTTAGCTAAATAAAATATACATATTGATTGGTGCAAGACTCTAATTCGAGACGAGCATCTCGACGTCGAATGGGTTGATACGATCTTCTTTGTAGAGGCAAGTATCTCTTGACTTATCTTTTATGATATTATCACTTTAATATGCATAGTAATTTATAGCTAGTAGCAATGATCATGCTTAGATTTGCTATGTCACTATTTGATACCTATAGTGTGTTTTATTTGTTGCCTGTTATGTATCCATGTTTATATCTCTTGATTATTGCCATGTGTACCTTGGTTCCTAGAGGAAGTGACATACTAGGCTTCACTGAGTATAGGAATAGTTTTATGGATTTTATTATCGGGCATGTGTACTTAGATCTGTGATACCTAGGTTATGGTATGATTTATTTTCCTATTTCTACATATTATGTGGAGGTGATTGTGGTTAGGATTTACATGCTTAGTGTCATGCACCATCTTGCATGATTGCATGCTGTGTGATTGTCGGCTCCATTATTATTGAACACATCGCTAGTTACATGACCTGCGCACACACAACTAGTCATGGGTTAGTGGTATTACAGGCAGGGTGTACGTTGCAGCTTGCTCTGTCAGGGCTCCGCTGGTCCACTCTTGGGTAGCGATGACTGCAGCGTATAGCGGGCAGGGATCCCTCCTCGGGATTGACTCCAGTGTGTAGCGGGCAGGGATTCCTCCTCGGGACTGACTCAGGGAGATAAGAGAATTGAGCTCCCCCACTCTATTTGGGGTAGGAGGATAGGTGTACTCCGACAGCATCCTGCCCACTCGGTCACTCAAGAGCAGTGATGGCAGAGTGCACAGTTGTTATAACCCTACCTACTCAGTCTCACCATCGCGTGTGAGATGGTTGACCGACGTCAGGGGTGACACATGTCATTTTTGCATCATATGCATTGATTGCATTTATTGTTTTTTATTACTGCATTTTTTTTGCTGTATTTTGGTGGTTGCATATGATTGACATGCATACAGGAGACATTATATATCTGGTCTGATGACCCTTACTGTAACGACCCGCCTCCTACTAACTAGGCTGTGAGGCTGATCGTCACATTATGCTGTGCTAATGCTATTCCATGACCATTATTAAATCTAGATGCGGAAGCTGTACTAATTAAAATTTTTCTAAACTATTGCTTTTCTTGATTCTATGCATACTAAGGGATGTAAACTAACTATTCATAACATGTCTTACTTCCCCCATGGCCAAGGAACTGAACTTAGACATTTTCCCGCTGATATTAGACCTCCCAATCGATCCATTGATTGATTGGAACGTCGGATCATCCCAGGGATCGATTCAGCCGGCTACTGTATGCGGGACATAGGTTGGATCGATCCAGTGATCGATCCCAGAACCTTCTGTTCGCGACAGAAATTACTGGATTGATCGACTAATCGATCCAGAAACCTACTGTTCGCGGAGCAATTTGCCCGATCGATCAGCTGATCGATTGGGACCCCCCAATCGATCCACCGATCGATTGGGGTTTCTGATTTTGCAGTTAAGCTCTGATTTCAGCACTATTTCGTGCCTCAATCCTATTACAAGTTCTAAAATAACTAGAAATCACTCTACCACGAACAAATAACATTCTAACATCATAAAAGAAGTGTTCTAAGCATGATCAGGTGCATGGTTAACTAATTCATGGAAATTAACATACTGAAGTGCAAAATACTAAAACACTGAAAAGTTCTAATGTTTAAACAACTTGCTAGAGTTTCCTAAGATCTTCTTTCCAAGTTCCTGCCCACACACATCTTCGTAGCATTGCCCTCCAGCCTCCGCTAGTCCATCTTTCCTTTACCTTTATCTGCAGTATAAGGAAAAAGTATCTGTAAGCTTTCGCTTAGTAAGAAACCATCTACCTCACAAAACATGCAATCGATGCAAATCATGCTTTGAAAACATGCTATTTAAAACATGTACTAATTAGGCTGAAACATGGCATGCTATCATACATGGAAATCAAAGCTAGTCATGGCATACTATCATCTAACATGTGTAACAAAACTGAACATGAACACCAAAGCATGACATACAAAGCTAACCATAAACTAGCATAGGTATCAATAATAAAAAAAACTGAACTGAACATAAACTGAGCTAGACTGGAGCTGAATTCAAACTCAGCTAACATAACTAATCTTTGTGAGTTTTGAAAAACTAATAATGTAATAGATTAAAGTACATAATCATACTGCTAACGGGCCCGACAACTGTACATGCTATGCGCGCATCCTTAACTAGACCCGGGGTTGCAAATCCCGAATTTAGTAAGGTTTACTAGGTTATCTAAACTTAGGGACCGACTATGGGAGCCCAGCCCAATGGATATCTAATCCTGTACAGTGCCCCTACTGGAAGTAAAATACTGGATCATAGCTAATTAATTTACCTTGCTTTTACTAGGTTATTTGAACCTAGAGGCGACTGTGGGTGCCCACCCATTGGACCGTAGTCCCATATATGCTGTGGCAAGGCTAACTAAACTATTTAAATGCTTCTATTGCATTTACTGAGCTATTAAAATGCCTAAGTTGCATTTTTCTGTGCTAAATAATTTAATTGGACACTTAGTATGCACTAATTTACATCCTTGTGCCGAAAGTCTACATATTACTAACTAAAACATGTAATTCACACGAAAGCTACTTATACTACAGGTGAGGGGTTTCTTACCTCCTGTTCGGATTTCCTTACGATTCTAATCGCTAGATTTCCTAAGGAGACGATCCTTTCGACGATCTTCTCGCGTCTATGCGTTCTTCTCGCGGAGAGGAACGTCTTCGTGTCGGAGATGTCGCCGGAAGGTGTCCTTGAAGCCCTAGGAAAGGAACCCTAGGCTCCTTCTTGTGGTTGGCGCCGAGAGCAGGAGAAGAGAAGGGGAGTCGGCGGTGAGGGTTTGAGGAGAGAAAAGCTACGATCCCAAAATAACTCTTCACTTAATTCCTCCCTATTTATATTAAAGGATTAATTCGCCCAACTCTAATATAAATTTAATTGCCTCCCTTTCCTTTCAGCACGACCCTGCTGGGTTCAACTGGTTACTAAAATTATCCGTAAACCATAGGTCTCGGGTTCAATTCCCGCTTAGGCCGTTTTCATTTTTTATTTGTTTTTGTTACTTCCGCTACTCTAAAAATTCTGTAAAAATATCCTAAAATTCTAAAAAAATCATAGAATATTTCTAGAATAGTTTTGAGAATTTTCAGGTGTTACAATCCCCCGTACCTTATAAAAAGTTCATCCTCGAACTTAGAATAATTCTGGGTACTTATGTCTCATGCTGGCTTCTGTCTCCCAAGTTGCCTCTTCTGCTGTGTGATTTCGCCAAATAACTTTGACTAATGGTACTTCCTTGTTCCACAATTTCTTAACTGCTCGGTCTATTATCTGAATAGGCCGACTATCATAGCTGAGGTCTTCGCGGACTGGTACCGACTGGGGCTCAATCACCTGGGTGGCATCTGGGATATGCTTTTTCAGCATAGAGACATGAAATACATTATGGATGGCTGACATATCCTGTGGTAGCTCTAGCTCATATGCTACCTTGCCAACTCTTCTAGCGATAGGGTATGGTCCCACATATCTGGGACTTAGTTTGCCCTTCTTCCCAAAACGCATTACTCCCTTCATGGGAGCTACTCTGAGGAACACTGAATCCCCAACTGAAAACTCTAAAGGTCTGCGCCGTGTATCAGCATAGCTTTTCTGGCGGCTCTGAGCTGTCTCTATCCTCTGGTGGATCTGCTGTATAGCTGCTGTGGTATCTGCCACTAGATCTGTCTGAAGCTCTAGTTCTTTCTGCTCACCACTCTCATACCAGCAGACTGGAGATCTACACCTCCGCCCGTAGAGAGCCTCGTAAGGTGCCATGCCGATAGTGGCCTGATAGCTGTTGTTGTATGCAAATTCTGCTAGGCTCAGATATTTGCACCAACTTCCTTTGAAATCTAGGGCACATGCTCGGAGCATATCTTCGAGTACCTGATTTACTCGCTCCGTTTGACCATCTGTCTGAGGATGGAAAGCTGTACTGAACTTTAACTTCGTGCCCAAAGCTGACTGTACACACTCCCAGAAGTGTGATGTGAATCTACTATCTCTGTCTGAAATAATGGTTCGTGGGACTCCATGTAGTCTAACGATCTCCTTGAGATACAACTGAGCTAGCTGTTCCATGGATTAGGATATCCTGATAGCTAAGAAGTGGGCTGATTTACTCAACATATCGACTATTACCCAGATGGTATCAAAACCATTCGTGGTTCTGGGTAGTCCCACTATGAAATCCATAGAAATGTCTTCCCACTTCCATTCTGGAATCTGAATAGGCTGCAAAACTCCTCCTGGTCTCTGATGTTCTGCCTTGACCCTCTGACAGGTGAGGCAGGTGCTGACATACCGAGCGACGTCTCTCTTCATTCCGGGCCACCAAAAACGCTTCTTCAAGTCCTGGTACATTTTGGTGGAGCCTGGATGCATCGCATAGAGAGTCTTGTGAGCCTCATCTAGAATCTTCCTTCTGAGTTCCTCCTGATCTGGAACACATAATCTGTCGCCAAAATACAGCACCCCGCTAGCTGACACTCTGAACTCTCCGCTTTCTGTTCCTGCTAATCCTTGCTTGATTTTCTGAATTTCAGAATCCTGTTCCTGAGCTGTCTGGATGTCACCAAGCAAGGTCGACTCTAAGGTCATAGTAGAGAGCTGTCCGACTATGAGTTCGAGACCGAAATCTGTGATCTCTTTCTGTAGGGGTGGCGACATGGCTGCTAGAGATAATAGGGCAGCACTGGACTTTCTGCTAAGGGCGTTTGCTACCCTATTCGCTTTTCCTGGGTGGTAGAGGATGTCTATATCGTAGTCCTTGACCAGCTCTAGCCATCTGCACTATCGCATATTCAGATCCTTTTGAGTGAAGAAGTACTTCAGACTCTGATGATCTGTATACACTCTGCACTGAGCTCCATACATGTAATGTCTCCAAATTTTGAGAGCGAACACCACCGCTGCAAGCTCAAGGTCATGAGTAGGGTAATTCTTCTCATATTCCTTGAGTTGTTTGGAGGCATAGGCAATCACCTTACCTTCTTGCATCAGTACTGCTCCTAGTCCCAATTTAGAGGCATCACTATATATATCAAAGCTGTCTGTATTTTCTGGTAGAGTCAGAATAGGTGCACTGGTCAATCTCCTCTTCAGCTCGCTGAAACTGTTCTCACAGTCCTCTGTCCACTGAAATTTTCTGTTCTTTCTGGTAAGAGCTGTCAGTGGGGAGGCTATCCTGGAGAAATCCTCTACGAATTTCCTGTAGTAACCTGCTAATCCCAGAAAGCTTCTGATCTCACTGGCGTTCTTGGGTCTTTTCCAGTTACTCACAGCTTCTATCTTACTGGGGTCTACCATGATACCATCCTTTGAGATGATATGACCCAGGAAGGACACCTGATCTAACCAAAATTCACATTTTGTGAACTTGGCATATAACTGGTTCAGCTGAAGGGTCTGCAATACTATTCTCAGGTGCTCTGCGTGTTCTTCCTGAGTTCCTGAATAGATAAGAATGTCATCGATGAATACGATAACGAACTTATCTAAGTATTCTCTGAATACCCTGTTCATGAGGTCCATGAAAGTAGCTGGAGCATTTGTCACGCCAAAGGGCATGACTAAGAACTCGTAGTGTCCGTATCTAGTCCTGAATGCTGTCTTTGGTATATCCCCTTCTTTGACCTTCACCTGATGATAACCCGATCTGAGGTCTATCTTAGAGAACACTGCCGCTCCCTTTAGCTGATCAAACAGGTCATCAATTCTGGGAAGAGGATACCTGTTCTTGATGGTGACTTGGTTCAGCGCTCGGTAGTCTATACACAGGCGCATGCTCCCATCCTTCTTCTTCACGAACAATACAGGCGCTCCCCATGGTGAGTGACTAGGGCGTATAAAGCCTTTGTCAAGCAGCTCCTGTAGTTGTGCATGAAGTTTCTTCAGTTCTGCTGGGGCCATGCGGTACGGTGCTTTGGAAATAGGGTTGGTACCGGGAATGAGCTCTATCTCAAATTCAATCTCCCTGTCTGGTGCTAATCCTGGTAAACCTTCAGGGAAGACTACTGGGTAGTCACATACGACTCGGACCTCTGCTAGCTGTTGGTCCTTGTCCTGGCTGGTATTGACTACATGTGCTAAAAATCCCGTACATCCTGAATCCATTAACCTCTGTGCCTTCATAGCTGAGAGAAACTTCTTGGCCTTTCTCTTGGGTTCTCCGATGAACTCGAACTGTGCTTCTGCTTTGGGTTGGAATGTGACTTTCTGCTTACGACACTCGATGGAGGCACCGTATTTGATCAAGAAATCCATCCCGAAGATGACATCGTAGTCAGTCATATTTAGCACTATCAGATCACAAAAGAGTTCTTTGTCTGCTATAATGACTGGCACTGCTCTGAGCCAGTGCGTGGATGCCATAATTTCTCCTGAAGGTAGCATCGTCAGAAACTGACTACTGAGTACCTCTGGAGGTACTGCTAACTTCTCAGTTAACGCCCTGGATATGTATGAATGGGTTGCCCCAGTATTGAATAAGACAGTTGTACTTTGCTGTAGAATACTAATCTGACCTGTAACAACTGTCAAGGCATTTGCTACGTCCTCTCTGGTCAGTGAGTAGATCCTCGCATTAGTCGTAGCTGGAGGGGCTTCTAATCTGCCCTGGCTGATGTGGGGACCATCTAAAGCGGCCTGCATCTGATGCAACTGTTCCGGCTTGGCTTCATACTGGATCGGCTGTGGTGGAGGAAAGCTGGTCTTGTTCGGACACTGCTTGGCCATGTGCCCTTCTTGTCCGCACTCAAAGCATCCTCGTGTGCCCTTACGACAAACTCTAGGATGGAATTTTCCACAAGTAGCACACTTTGGATAACTGGGCTGCTTGCTGGCTGGTCCTCCTTTTGGATAACTCCCTGGTTTGCGCTTGTTGTTGGAGTTCCCTTTCCAGTTAGAGCCGTGGGAGCTGTGGCCCTGCTGTTTCTGAGTACCTGAGCCTCCTTGACCTTTCAACTTTGAGAGAACTTGCTTCTGCTGCTTGATACTGTTTTGGTAGTGCACAGTGGTCAGAGCACAGCTGACTAGTTCTTCAGTGGTTTGCGGCCTATGAACGCCGCTAGCCACGTTCATTGCTATTTCCGGCCTCAGCATCTTGAGCATCAACCGAACTCTTTCCTTTTCTGTGTTGACTAATTCAGGGCATAGGTGAGCCAACCTGTTGAATTTCTTCACGGCTTCCTCAACTGATAGGTTGCCCTGACGAAACTCAGTGAACTCGTCGTAGTGGCGGTTCGTGACCCGCATGTGAAAGAACTCCTCAAAGAATTCTTTCTCAAAGTCGGCCCATGTCATCTGGTTCACTGGGCGCTTCGCTCTGATTCTCTCCCACCACATGCGTGCATCTCTTGTCAGACAGAAGGAGGCGCACTTCACCTTCTCATGTTCTGTCCAGTCCAGAAGCTCCATCGTACTCTCCAGTGTTTTGAACCAGGCCTGAGCATCCCATAGTTCACTGGTGCCTGAGAAACTCTCTGGCTTGACTCTTTGCCACTAGATCAGATAGGCTTCTCTTTTTACCTCTGCTGCTGGGGCTACTGGTGCTGTAGGCTGGACTGGTGGAACCTCTAAGACTACTGGTGTTGCTAAGTTTGGTTCTGGAGTGACTGTGGTGGCTATCTCCTGTTGCTGTTCAGCTAGCTGCTGCTGTAACTGAGCCACCAATGCTGTAAGGTCTGGGGGAGGCACTGAACTGCCTGCCTCATGCTGGGGCTCAGTGGCTGGTGTCCTTCTAGCTGGGCGTCCTCGTGCCATTCTAGAGACATAGAGGACATACATAACTAATACAATCATAAGGGAGTAACTATTGTTATCATGTCAACTACTATCATGAACAAGCATGCTTTAGTTATATCTAAACATGAAACAAGAAACGTAAAGAGAGTGAGAGATGTTCTTACTTGGAAGCTGTAGGTTCAATGCTGATGTGTGTGTAGGAAGTATGGAAACTGCTCTGATACCACTCTGTAACGACCCGCCTCCTACTAACTAGGCTATGAGGCTGATCGTCACATTATGATGTGCTAATGCTATTCCATGACCATTATTAAATCTAGATGCGGAAGCTGTACTAATTAAAATTTTTCTAAACTATTGCTTTTCTTGATTCTATGCATACTAAGGGATGTAAACTAACTATTCATAACATGTCTTACTTCCCCCATGGCCAAGGAACTGAACTTAGACATTTTCCCGCTGATATTAGACCTCCCAATCGATCCATTGATCGATTGGAACGTCGGATCGTCCCAGGGATCGATTCAGCCGGCTACTGTATGCGGGACATAGGTTGGATCGATCCAGTGATCGATCCAGCACACTACTGTGCTCGGGACGATATTATGGATCGATCGGCTGATCGATCCAGACTGACCAATCGATCTAGTGATCGATCCCAGAACCTTCTGTTGCGACAGAAATTGCTGGATCGATCGGTTGATGGATCCAGAAACCTACTGTTCGCGGAGCAATTTGCCCGATCGATCAGCTGATCGATTGGGACCCCCCAATCGATCCACCGATCGATTGGGACCCCCCAATCGATCCACCGATCGATTGGGGTTTCTGATTTTGCAGTTAAGCTCTGATTTCAGCACTGTTTCGTGCCTCAACCTATTACAAGTTCTAAAATGACTAGAAATCACTCTACCACTAACAAATAACATTCTAACATCATAAAAGAAGTGTTCTAAGCATGATGAGGTGCATGGTTAACTAATTCATGGCAATTAACATACTGAAGTGCAAAATACTAAAACACTGAAAAGTTCTAATGTTTAAACAACTTGCTAGAGTTTCCTAAGATCTTCTTTCCAAGTTCCTGCCCACACACATCTTCGTAGCATTGCCCTCCAGCCTCCGCTAGTCCATCTTTCCTTTACCTTTATCTGCAGTATAAGGAAAAAGTATCTGTAAGCTTTCGCTTAGTAAGAAACCATCTACCTCACAAAACATGCAATCGATGCAAATCATGCTTTGAAAACATGCTATTTAAAACATGTACTAATTAGGCTGAAACATGGCATGCTATCATACATGGAAATCAAAGCTAGTCATGGCATACTATCATCTAACATGTGTAACAAAACTGAACATGAACACCAAAGCATGGCATACAAAGCTAACCATAAACTAGCATAGGTATCAATAATAAAAAAAACTGAACTGAACATAAACTGAGCTAGACTGGAGCTGAATTCAAACTCAACTAACATAACTAATCTTTGTGAGTTTTGAAAAACTAATAATGTAATAGATTAAAGTACATAATCATACTGCTAACGGGCCGACAACTGTACATGCTATGCGCGCATCCTTAACTAGACCCGGGGTTGTAAATCCCGAATTTAGTAAGGTTTACTAGGTTATCTAAACCTAGGGACCGACTATGGGAGCCCAGCCCAATGGATATCTAATCCTGTACAGTGCCCCTACTGGAAGTAAAATACTGGATCATAGCTAATTAATTTACCTTGCTTTTACTAGGTTATCTGAACTTAGAGGCGACTGTGGGTGCCCACCCATTGGACCGTAGTCCCATATATGCTGTGGCAAGGCTAACTAAACTATTTAAATGCTTCTATTGCATTTACTGAGCTATTAAAATGCCTAAGTTGCATTTTTCTGTGCTAAATAATTTAATCGGACACTTAGTATGCACTAATTTACATCCTTGTGCCGAAAGTCTACATATTACTAACTAAAATATGAAATTCACACGGAAGCTACTTATACTGCAGGTGAGGGGTTTCTTACCTCCTGTTTGGATTTCCTTACGATTCTAATCGCTAAATTTCCGAAGGAGACGATCCTTTCGACGATCTTCTCGCGTCTATGCGTTCTTCTCGCGGAGAGGAACGTCCTCGTGTCGGAGATGTCGCCGGAAGGTGTCCTTGAAGCCCTAGGAAAGGAACCCTAGGCTCCTTCTTGTGGTTGGCGCCGAGAGCAGGAGAAGAGAAGGGGAGTCGGCGGTGAGGGTTTGAGGAGAGAAAAGCTACGATCCCAAAATAACTCTTCACTTAATTCCTCCCTATTTATATTAAAGGATTAATTCGCCCAACTCTAATATAAATTTAATTACCTCCCTTTCCTTTCAGCACGACCCTGCTGGGTTCAACTGGTTACTAAAATTATCCGTAAACCATAGGTCTCGGGTTTAATTCCCGCTTAGGCCGTTTTCGTTTTGTATTTGTTTTTGCTACTTCCGCTACTCTAAAAATTCTGTAAAAATATCCTAAAATTCTAGAAAAATCATAGAATATTTCTAGAATAGTTTTGAGAATTTTTGGGCGTTACACTTACATCTGGATTGGAGGTCCTGGTGAGTACAATTTCTCTTCTGTTATATTTTTAGTTTGCATTTCTTATTATTGATCAGAAGACTGTACTCAATGATTATTACTGATAGTTATATCTTACTAGGTATGTCAGCTTGATATCCGCTGAATTCTTTGAACTCACACCATTGAGCTATTTCTATTTCAGGTAGCAGGTAGATTTTTGGGGTCACTTAGAGTATCCTGTGTGTCGGTTCCCAAGTCACATCCAAAGACCTGTTTCTGGTTTTTCATTTGTACTTTATTTGGTCTATATTTTTGGTTTACTTAGCATTGTATATTTTGGTTTTGTTTCTGGAGTGTTGTTATGTGGTATTTTGTGTTGTTTGTTATGTAAGCCTAGCTAGCTAGCAATCATTCTTTTGGTTTGTAATTGTTTTCTGTTGTATGGTTTTCTTTATCATTTTTCCGCTATGTTGGTTTGTAGTACAGCCGAGTGGGTTGTTAAATATATATATAATTGCTTGGTTGTGTTTATTTTGTTCCAACCGAGTGGACTGATGATATAAACTGCATGGTTGTGTATATATTCCAGCCGTGTGTGGTTGATATATATTTTGTATATAGTAATGCTTCAGATTGTCACCCGTACAGGGGAGATGCTATCGAAATTTCTTCTTGTAGGGACTACCTGGGGAATGCCAATTTATTTGGTATTAGAGCCACAGGTTTATGAGGCTTACTTTTCATGTTTTGATTTCTCGATGTGACTTTTCTGGTTTTGGGACTTGGCAGTGGCAGGACATCTCCAAGCTATAGGAGGTATGTCGGTATATTGTTATCATACATTTCTGTTAGTATATGCATTGTTGACTATGATAGTTATGACATGTGTTAGTACTCTTTGTTAGTACCTGCCTAGTTGTTATAGCATATATTACATGTATTAGGCCAACCACTGATCATGGTCAACCTTAATAGAGATCAAGGATTACAGTCTCAGGTGATTTTTTTCATATCATACCACCATTAGTTTTAGCTTCTGTTACTACTAGTTGGTGAGGAGTTGGAGGCACATACCAGTCTCTGCTATTATTAGCTGAGAAATGGATAGTATTTGTATATTCATGTTGAGTCAGCCAGTAGAGTACCGATTTAACTTAGTTAGTTTTGATAGTAGATAATTAATATACTCTTGTTAGATTTAGTCAGTAGATGATCAATCTGATTTTTGGTTGGTTCGATCAGCAGGGGATCTGCTTACTCTATTTTATAAAGATGTTGATCGTTGAGTTACTCATGCTTGGTTAGATATTGAAAGCACATTTGAGTACATGACTTGTATCGACGTGGAGAAGATTGAATTAGCCGTATGCCATTGTCAGCTTAGTCAGTCTATAGAGGATCGATGTATCCTATTCCAATAGGGCTTTACTCTTGGACTGTATGTACCTAGTTAGATAACTTAGAAGGTACATTTGGGCTAGGTGACCCCCACTGATGTAAGAAGGTGTAGAGCTAATTGCTTAACACTTAGGAGATGCAACCGTTAGCAAGGTGTTAGTTGGTTAACACTTATGAGAGCCACTATTCCGAGTGGAAATATCATATGATGATCTACGAGGGTTGGGGTGTCAATTGACAAATATTTTGACTAGCTATTTAGTTATAGTGTTTCTCTATCTTGTGTGCATTGCTCGCCTCTAGATGTTACTGAACCTCAGGTAGAGTAACCGTAGCATGAAGTAGTGGAACATAATGGTTAGATGGCTCAACTAATATTGTCTCTATCTAGTAGCTTGAGGTCGTGATCACATGATCATTTACCAAGGTCTTGAGGTCTATATGTCAGATCAGAGTGTTCGACTTTTTGTTGACATTTGACAGAGGATATTTATAGTCATGACTATGAGAGTTCTAGAAATACACTCTTGATAGGTAGACTCTTAGTCAGGAGGTTGAGTGAACCATTAGATATAGTCTTTGTAGTGGTACGACATAGACGTGCAATGATGAACCATGGCGAGTATTTCTTTTTGGCCTCTATTTGTTCGTTTGAACTTAGAGAATGTTATTATTGGATGATTAGGCTGCCATACCTTGGATTGTCTATGATTATTATTTTTCCTGCTTGATACTTATGTTTGATTTTTGAGGTATACCACTAACCCATGAGAGTTGGTAGCATAGGGTTTTGTCTGGTTGATTGGGTTAATATGCTGATTATACATACCTATGTTGTGTGTACACATGATTGGTATATGTTGTAGGAGTCCTAGGATAGACTGTCCATTTGCAGATAGTGTTTGTATATATGTCCAGTTATGATTGTTGTAGGTTTCTTGTGGATTATACCTATGTGGTTAGGTGTACATCTCTGATTGATTTAGTGGAGCTATCTTGTCGATTGAACCTATGTTGTGGTATGTGCAAATGTATTTGGGTGTTATGATGGAGGTATCTTGTCGATTAAATCTGTGTCGTGGTATTGTACATGTGATTTGGTGTATTATTCGAGGTATCTTGTTGATTATATCAGTTCTGTGTGTGCACTCATGTCTATTATGTTTATTGGAAGTATTATGTTGGTTATACTCTTGGCGTATGGTTATATATGTTAGGTGAGTAATGTTTGAAGTGTATTGTCGATTATACCTACGTTGATACATGCACACGGGTTCGGTATGTATTGTTGGAGGTATCATGCTGATTTATACCTGTGTGTGTGCGTTTGATGTGTACTAATTGGAGAATTATGTCGATCATACCGATGTAGTGTATGCACGTGTGTCGGGTGTATTATTGGTAGTATCGTGATGATTCTACCTAGGTTGAGTGTCTACATTATGTCATTGGTTGTATTACCCTGTCAACTAATTCTCCTACTGGTGAGTGGCCGTTATGATGTTAAGGGAGTTGATAGAGGATTTGATATGCTTATTAGATTGTTATACTCTTGGCCACCCACAGTGATTTGTGGTAGAGTGATCGTATGCAGTCTCTAGCTAGATAGTTAGATGTCTTGATCACTTATAGATTGTTTGTGGTGGAGAGTAGCTCCCAAATATTATAGATTATTTGTGGTGGAGCGTTGCTCCCACATATTATGGATTGTTTGTGGTGGAGCATTGCTCCCACATATTGTGGATTGCTTGTAGAGGAGCGCTGCTCCCATATAGGTTGTATTGTTGGTGGTAGAGCGTTGCTCCCACATATGTAGTATTTCTTGTAATAAAGCATTGCTCTCACATTAGATGATCTATTCTTTGGCGATTTGTAGTTGGTGATCAGATTTTAGACTTGTTATCGGGGATCTCTGGTTGAGAATGTTTGTCGTACGGACATTATGAGTTCTTGGTTTTACCATTTAGGTTTACAGTGCCCTAGATGTTTTCATGGACTCGATGATTTTGGTATTCCTAGGATGTTTGGATCAGTTTCCTTTGTCTTTGCTGATGATGTTGTGATCTATTTCTGATCCGAGGTGAATCACATAGACCATTTTTGCATAGTTCTAAGGATGTTTCGACGGGAACATTTATATGTAAAATTCAGTAGTGTGTATTTTGATTGTCTTCTATGAGATGATTGAGACACAGGGTCACCAGTAGGGGTATACCATGGATCCATAGGAGAGAGGTTGTTATTAGTTGGGAGTTATCGTAGTCTATACAGGAAATTTGCAACTTCCTTTGTCAAGCTAGTTATTAGCGGAGGTACGTTGAGGATTTTCCTCACGTTGCTATGCTACTGACACGCCTGACCAGGAAGGGTGTGTAGTTCGCGTGGCCAGAAGCCGGCGAGACTAGCTTCCAGGAATTGAATCGGAGATCAGTGTCGACACAAGTTCTAGTTTTGCCTCTGGAGAGGACGAGTTCATACTCTATACCGACGCTTTTCTATAGGGTTTGGGCTCTGTTTTGATGCAACACGGCAAGGTAGTCTCCTATGCTTCTCGTCAATTGAAGGAGCAAGAGAAGAACTACCCTGTACATAATCTAGGGTTAACCGCCATTATTTTTCTTTGAAGATTTGGCGACATCATCTGTAGGGTATTACATTTGGGGTTCTTACGGATCAAAAGAGTCTCGAATATCTTTTCACCCAGACGGAACTTAATCTCTGATAGAGGAGATGGATGGAGTTCCTGAAGGATTATGATTGTACCATTAGTTACCACTAAGGGAAAGCTAATGTGGTTGTCGATGCGCTTAACTAGAAGTTCAGAGGGGCTTTAGCTCACCACCGAGTTTTAAGAATGGACTTGATTGAGGATTTCTCTGAATTGGGCCTTGAGGAGCAAGGATAGATAGAGTAGGGTATTCTTGTTACCATGGTTGCTAAGTTGTCGATCAGGATGAGGATCCGAGAGGTCCAGGCCGGTGATCAACGCTTACAGTCCATTGGTAACCAGATAGCTTCCGGGCAGCAGACCGAGTTCACCCTATATGACGAGGGCATTATATATTTTCGAGGTAGGTTATGTGTACCTCAATCTCATCCGGTCTTGGAGGAGCTACTTTAGGAGACTTATCACTCTCGATTTGCCATCCACCCAGGTGGAACTTGTATGTATCGAGATTTGAGGCGTTCCTATTAGTGGAACAACATGAAGGAAGATATCGCGGAGTTTGTAGCTAGACATGATGTGCGTAGATTATATACTCTTTTATGCATGTTTTTACGCACATTTACATACTTTGAGCATGCTTGATCTATGCATTTTTCTACTTCCAGTTTTCCTTTTAGCATATTTACTCTTTTGGTTCAGAGATCTACTTTTTGTGCATTTTCTGTACACAGGAGTCGATTTGGTGAAGAATCTACATCTTTGGGCATGCATTGGAGGAAACGAAGGGAGAAAGCACCGGGCCGTGTACCTCACACGGCCATGCACTGGGATGGAGCTCGGGCCGTGTGGAGTTTGGCACCAACAGAAGTGGAAGATGACATGACCGTGTGAACCTCGCACGACCGTGTCAAGATTTGAAGCCAACCAGAGCAGAAGCCTTACATGGCCGTGTGGATCTACACGGCCGTGTGAGACTTCCAGAGACCAAGCGGTGTGGCGTGTGCACCACACGTGTATCATTCGAGCGAAGGGTTACGGCGTGTGGAGTCTGCAGTTTGTTAGAGAGGCGGACATGGCCGTGTGAATCTCACACGGCCGTGTCACTGGGCGTGTGGCGCCCGATTCCTCCTCTATTTAAACCCTTCTTCATGAATTGAAAGGATCTCTCCCCTTTGGGAGAAAGCAAGATTTGGTGGTTTCCTCCCATTCTTGGGAGGATTTCAGGCGATTCTAAGGGAGATCTCGGCGATTCGACTCCGGAGCGAGGATTGGATCCGAAGACAAGGCTTCTTCGTAGATAAGTTTTCTCTTTTCACCTCTTCTTGTTTTCTTGGATTGGGGATTCAAGGAATGCTTGTAATCTCTATTTCTTCGGGTTTTCTTCCTCGATTCATGGAGTAGATCTTGTATTCTAGGATTAAGGGAGTATTTGTATGATGGATTGATGTAATCTCTTATGGATTTGCCATTTTCTTGTTTCAATGACATTATCTTGCTTGTATCAATTAGATCTTGAATGATTGATGGTGGTTTGTGCTTAATTCTCATTTTTGATTGATTGTTTGGATTTCTTATGGACTTGGTAAGGATAAACTCTCACTCGATCATCCGAGGGATCCACGTGATAGTGCACGTGTAAGGACGTTTGAGAGATAATCTTGAAGAGGAAATAGGAATATTCAAGAGAGTAGGATGGATTCTATGATTAGCTTCTTGTATCTTTATAGATTAATAAGGTGTGGGCTTCTATGTTGATATTCGAGGAAGGCATAGTAATAGGTGCGCTTCTGTGTAAGGACAACGTAGGTTCATGTCTAATTAATCCTATTTTGATACATTTCTCAGTCCTTAGCCGGTTGTCTATTGCAAGAGGGAACCGGCAACTTTCTACATGTTTGGCAATTGAGGAATAAGAATTGGTGAACCATTTACATTCAAGAAATCTTACAAAGAAACCGAAACTCCTAGAATCTCCCTTTATCATAACCCAAAACACTAAACTCTTGTTTGTTGATCTCTAATATTAGATTTGTTTACCTTTACTTTGCTTTTGAAACGATTGGATAGTTGTTTAGCTAATTCGCATTGAGACATTCCTAGTGCTTATTCCAGTCCCTGTGGATACGATAATCTTTTATATTACTTGCGACATTTCCGTACACTTGCGGAGCGTAACAAGTTTTTGGCGCCGTTGCCGGGGACTGCGCTATAACCTTAGGAATTATCAATTGAGTTAGACTAAACATAACATTTGTTTTCCTTTCATATTGCATAGTTGTAACTAATCATTAGATTTCTGTTTTTTTTTTACTTTCTTGTATAACTTTCACTTCTTGTTAATTCTTTTTGTACAAACTCAATTCTGCATTTTTGATTCTTCTATTTTCCTTTTTGTGTCGAATTGCTATCTGCTATCTTGTTCTTGTGTATGCGAAGATCTAACTTTGCAGGGGAATTCTTTCCTTTTGACCCTGAGATTGATAGAACTTTCCATAAAAGAAGAATTCTGCAAAGGCAAATTGAAGAACATGAACATTTGAATATTGCAAATAGACCACTTAAGGATTACGCAGCACCCTATGCGAGAGGTTTTCGATCTAGTATTTCAAGACCTTCAGTGGAAGCTAATAACTTTGAGATCAAACCCACAATTATATCTATGGTGCAGCAGAACCAATTTGGTGGAGGACCTCATGAGGACCCTAATCAACACTTAGAGGTCTTTTATGAAATATGTGGTACCATGAAAATGAATGGAGTTCCTTCAGATGCAGTTAGATTATTATTATTTGGGTTTTCTTTAAGAGATAGGGCAAAGCAATGGCTGAATTCTTTGGCCCCTAACAGCATCACCACTTGGGAACAGTGTGAGCAACAGTTTCTTGATAAGTTCTATCCACCAAGCAAAACAGCTCATATGAGGAATTTAATTGCAAGCTTCAAGCAAACCGACTCAGAATCTCTTTTTGAAGCATGGGATAGATATAATAGTATGCTCAGACAATGCCCACATCATGGGTTGGAAAGATGGTTAGTGTTGCACACTTTTTACAATGGTATCAATTATCATACCAAAGTGTCCCTTGATTCAGCTGCTGGAGGGGCACTTATGAACAAAAGCTTAGATGAAGCCGAAGAAATCATTGAAAGTGTAGCACAAAATCATCATCAATGGGCAAATGAAAGAAGTGGTGGCTATTCCTCTGTAAACCCAACAATTAAAGCATCAGGGAAGTTTGATGTAGATGCAGTCACTCTTTTGTCTGCAAAATTGGACGCTCTTACAAAGAAATTTGAGAATATGGGGACTAGTGCTAATATGGTCAATGCTATTAGTACATCTTGTGAAGTATGTGGGAGTTCAGAGCATTCAAATGACTCATGTCCATTGGGAGCTATCATTGCACAAATCAATCAACTTGAACAATGTGATGCAATCATGAGTTACAATCAAAGGCAGAACAACCCATACTCAAATACTTATAACCCTGGATGGAAGAGTCATCCAAATTTTTCTTACAGAAATAATCAAGACCAAGGACCATCTATGGGGGCAAGACCAAATTTTCAAGCTCGGCAACAAAATTTTCAACATCTATCTTCTCAAGGCTTACCAAAGTCAAATGTTGAAAAGATGCTTGAAGAAATTATCTCAACTCAGAATGAAATGAAGCAAGATATAGCAAAGCTCATTCAGAGAATGGATAATTCTGAAAAGCATCAAAAGATTCAGGATAGTCAAATTGCCCAACTAGCTGCCTCATCATCCAGAGCACCAGGACAACTTCCAGGAAAACCTGATGTGAATCCTATGGAGCATTGCAATAGGATTGAGCTTAGGAGCGGATGGACCTTGGGAAACTCCCAAGTGACTGCTTCAAAAGGGATACAAAAAGAAGAAGAGCTCCCTCCTCCTATACCGATTCAGATTCAAGCTAATGAGGAGAGTACCATTGAGGTTGAAGAGACTCTTCCACTGAACCATCAGAGCAAAGCTGTCCCTTTTCCTCAGAGACTTACAATGCTCAAGAAGGATGAAGAATTTGGCAAGTTTCTAGAAAAGGTTAAGGAAATTTGTGCAGAGGTACCTCTTATTGATGCTATTCTACAAATGCCTAGATTTGCCAAATTTCTGAAGGATCTCATGTCAAATAAGAGAAGAAGAGGAGAGGTCGAGACCATTGCGCTTAGTGAGGAATGTAGTGCTATTTTTGAGAAGAACACTTCTCCAAAACTGAAGGACCCAGGGAGCTTTTATATTCCTTGCAACATAGGAAAAGAATTTTTTGAAAAAGCTTTTTGTGATTTGGGGGCGAGTGTTAGCCTCATTCCCTATTCAATTTGTAATAAATTAGGTCTCAAAAACATTAAACTTACTACTATGGCACTTCAACTTGCCGATCATTCCTGCAGGTACCCTTTGGGTATAATAGAGGATGTGCCGGTAGAGGTGGATGGGAACGTTATTCCCACATATTTTGTTGTGTTGGACATGGAAGAGGACCCTAGGATTCCTATCATATTAGGAAGACCTTTCCTTGCTACAGCTGGAGCTATAATTGATGTTAAAAATCATAAGCTTTCTTTGGTAATTGGTAAGGAAAAGTTGGAATATGATTTATCTAATATCTCTAACCATGTCTCGTCTCTTTTAAATGCTTGTAGCAGGACAAGCATTTATAAACTTGAGGAATGGAATTTCCATCCTCATGGAAGGCCACCAAATGAAGGAGACAATGTGGTGGAAGATGTTGGGAGAAGATCTCCCAACAGAAACGAAAAGTATATCTATCCTCCAAGGGCGAGGAAAAGGAGCGAATGATTAAGTTTGGTCGAGCTAAAGACCTTAAACAAGCGCTTCTTGGGAGGCAACCCAAGGGTTTTTTTTAGTTAGTTTTGATTTGTATTGTAATTTCTTTTAGTTTGATGCATTCTTTTGATTTTGTTTTCAGGTTAGGTGCAAAACAGAGTCAGGCCGTGTGCTATACACGGCTAGGCAAAGGTTGCAGAGAATGGAAGTGTTTGGGCCGTGTCATCCAGACACGGCCGTGTGGGATCTCCCGAGGAGAAAAAGGTATAGGCCGTGTCATAGACACGACCGTGCAAAGAATCCCGAGAGGAAAGATGGAGAGGCCGTGTCCCAGACACGGCCGTGCGAGGAATCCAGAGAAGGAAGAGGGGGAGGCCGTGTGGATCTACACGGCCCGTGCAAAGAATCCCGAGAGGAAAGATGGGGAGGCCGTGTAGATCTACACGGCCTGTGTAGGAGAACTATTAAAGTCTACCTCCTACCTCACACGGCCAGATCGTGGCCGTGTTCCGCACACCCCCAACTCTCCAAAACATATCTTTCTCTCCCAATTTCTTAAAAACTCCTCTCTAATCTCTCAAGATCTTTTAGATCCGATTCTCCTCCTCTCTAAGACTTGGACTTTTGTTCTCTTAACCTAAGATCTTTTGTTCTTTGAAGTTTTGCTCTTTGAAGTTCCACAACTCTAAATAATTCTTCCCCTATCTAAACTCATCAAGATGTCCAATATTTTGAAGAGATTACGCAAAGGAGGTGGTGGATCTAGTGGAGACAAAGAGAAGGAGCCATCAAGAGACAAAGGAAAACAACCAGTGAAGGGCAAAGGCAAAAGGACTTCACGCAACGAAGGTAATGACAATGAATTCAATATTGTGTTCAGAAATGATGATCAAGTAACTAGATTTGCAATTCTTGTCAATAGAAAGATAGTGTGTACTAGATATATGGACCCAACTGTTCTTGATATGCTTGGAATTAGGGAAGATGTAGATTTGATGATTGGGTTTTTGGATTGGAGTGATATTATGTACACACATTTGCCTACATATCCTCGTCTTGTTTTGGAATTTTTAAGTTCATTGGATGTCCATTTTACTAATGAAGATGATTATTTTGGAAAAATCTCTTTTAGATTAATGAATCAAGAATTTCTATGGGCATTTAGTGACTTTAATTCTTGTTTTGGAATAACCACCGGTAGCCCTCGTAGGTTTGATCCAAGGTTTAATTGGAATCATTTTTGGAATGCAATAACTGGGTTAGATCAACCTTATGAGCCTTCAAGAGCTAAGGCCTCCCATATGCAAAACCCCATCTTTAGGTATCTACATAGAGTCATGAGTAAAACTATTTTTGGTAGGGGAGAGAGTGATGGGGTGGTTAAGAAGATAGAGCTTTATGCTTTATGGGCTATGCTTTATAAGGTTGAATTTGACTCTGGTTTTCATTTTGTTCAAACCTTATTGAGATCAGCTAGGGCATCATCGGGATCAATTGTTTTTGGTGGTTTGATTACCCGAATAGCTTGTAATTTAAATCTTGATGTTGATGGGTTGGAAATAATTCATGGTAATGACATGATTGACATTGATACATGTCTTGCTATGAAAATGATCGTTCGGGATGAGAATGGTTTTGCGTTTCCTAGGAGGAGTGGTTCTCCTTTACCACTTCCTTTTCCTGAACGAACTACTATTCGTAACCAGGCTAATTGGGTAATTTCTGAGTTAGATTTTGAGGATAACCCTTCTATACCTGGAGACACTGAGCCACATAATGAACCCTCGTCATCTGGACATACGCAGCCTTCTAGTTTTATGGAGCCTGCTAGGCATTCTTTTGCATATGGCACGGGATCTTCTAGGTTTGATTTTTCAGATTTTCGTACGTCTCTAGAATCACTTCATGAGAAGCAAGATTCCCAACGAAAAATGTTGGAGGGGCGCTTCTCTTTATCTGATGATCAGTTTAGGGAGGTACAAAATCATTTTCAGTTTACGAGGAATTTTCAAGGTCAAGTGGCTGAGTTTGTGCAGGATTATGATACTGATCAGGCTAGGATGAGAGATTTTATGCAGAGTATGACGCTTACTAGCCAACAAGTTGATGCTTTATATGAGTATCATAGATCCTTGGGTGAGATTCCAGGTTTTCCTAGTTTTCCTATTGGCCAACCACGTCGTAGACCTCCTTTCCCTCGTCCACCTCCACCTCCTCCACCATACTGATTTCATCGGGACGATGAAAAGTTTAAGTCTGGGGGGGTGTCATATATTGTTTAGTTTGGTTTTCAGTTTTTAGTTTTTGATTAGTTTTTCATGTTGGTTCTTATTTTCATTGCTTGTTGCTTTATTTTGCTTGTTTTTGAAATAATCATGGCAAAAAATTTTTTTTTGAGAACATCAAATCTTCACTTATATGCTTTCTTGGATTCAAGCGAAATGTTAGCATGATTATTGTCTCGATTTATGATGTTCGCATGATGCTACTAGTAAACTTTGTGTAGTTCTTTTTTCTATCTTGGGTAGCATGAAACAAGCTAAGAATCTTATGGTGATGAGTTTTAGTTTTGGTTCAACCTTAAGGATTTTATCTTCACTACACTTGTGCTTGATGCTTGAATAGTTGATGTCATTGAAATAGTCATGATTCATCTTGTTTGCTTAGTACTTGGTTTCCATAGTGATTTCTCAACTTTCATTTTGGTTACTGGATGAGGCTCAAATCATTAAAGCTCATTTGGAAAAATCAAAATATCCCAACATGTGTGCTAAAAGTACATTTGTGAATAAGTTTTGCACAATGCAAACACTTAAAAAAAAATGAAAAAATGAACAATAAGGGATATAAAAAACAGTTGTCATGAGTGGAATCTAGCAAGTCACCCTTTGAGACCGAGTTAGGTTACTGGGGAAATGACTGCTTAGCTTCCCTTGAGATTGAGCACACCTTTGAGACCTTGGGTTAGTTGAGAAATATGAACCAAGTGAATGGTAAGTAAGTGCCTATCACTGGTTACTTGTCTTTCACTAGAAACATTAGGAATTCAAATTTGATGACGACTTGACTAGGACATGGATTGAAACTTGAAGGGTGTTGAGTTACTTTTACACTGCGCACAAGATTCTTATGCTTGAACCATACTTTACTTGTTTCCATGATCATGCTTGTTAATGAAACTTTTTGATAAAATTAGGAAAGTGCACTGGGTTTTATGAATGTGTTATAGAACATATGAATTTAGACTGCAGCATTTTGCTTGAGGACAAGCAAAGGTTTAAGTCTGGGGGGTGTGATGTGCGTAGATTATATACTCTTTTATGCATGTTTTTACGCACATTTACATACTTTGAGCATGCTTGATCTATGCATTTTTCTACTTCCAGTTTTCCTTTTAGCATATTTACTCTTTTGGTTCGGAGATATGCTTTTTGTGCATTTTCTGTACACAGGAGTCGATTTGGTGAAGAATCTACATCTTTGGGCATGCATTGGAGGAAACGAAGGGAGAAAGCACCGGGCCGTGTACCTCACACGGCCATGCACTGGGATGGAGCTCGGGCCGTGTGGAGTTTGGCACCAACAGAAGAGGAAGATGACATGACCGTGTGAACCTCGCACGGCCGTGTCAAGATTTGAAGCCAACCAGAGCAGAAGCCTTACATGGCCGTGTGGATCTACACGGCCGCGGGGGTGGCCGTGTGCACCACACGACCGGGTTCTGGCCGTGTGGAGTCACACGGCCGTGCAGCTTTGGCAGAGAGGGAACTGGACATGGCCGTGTGAATCTCACACGGCCGTGTCACGGGGCCGTGTGGCGCCCGATTCCCTCCTCTATTTAAACCCTTCTTCATGAATTGAAAAGGGATCTCTCCCCCTTTGGGAGAAAGCAAGATTTGGTGGTTTCCTCCCATTCTTGGGAGGATTTCTGGGCGATTCTAAGGGAGATCTCGACGATTTCGACTCCGGAGCGAGGATTGGATCCGAAGACGAGGCTTCTTCGTAGATAAGTTTTCTCTTTCCCCCTCTTCTTGTTTTCTTGGATTGGGGATTCAAGGAATGCTTGTAATCTCTATTTCTTCGGGTTTTCTTCCTCGATTCATGGAGTAGATCTTGTATTCTAGGATTAAGGGAGTATTTGTATGATGGATTGATGTAATCTCTTATGGATTTGCCATTTTCTTGTTTCAATGACATTATCTTGCTTGTATCAATTAGATCTTGAATGATTGATGGTGGTTTGTGCTTAATTCTCATTCTTGATTGATTGTTTGGATTTCTTATGGACTTGGTAAGGATAAACTCTCACTCGATCATCCGAGGGATCCACGTGACAGGTGCACGCCCGTGTAAGGACGTTTGAGAGATAATCTTGAAGAGGAAATAGGAATATTCAAGAGAGTAGGATGGATTCTATGATTAGCTTCTTGTATCTTTATAGATTAATAAGGTGTGGGCTTCTATGTTGATATCCGAGGAAGGCATAGTAATAGGTGCGCTTCTATGTAAGGACAACGTAGGTTCATGTCTAATTAATCCTATTTAGATACATTTCTCAGTCCTTAGCCGGTTGTCTATTGCAAGAGGGAACCGACAACTTTCTACATGTTTGGCAATTGAGGAATAAGAATTGGTGAACCATTTACATTCAAGAAATCTTACAAAGAAACCGAAACTCCTAGAATCTCCCTTTATCATAACCCAAAACACTAAACTCTTGTTTGTTAATCTCTAATATTAGATTTGTTTACCTTTACTTTGCTTTTGAAATGATTGGATAGTTGTTTAGCTAATTCGCATTGAGACATTCCTAGTGCTTATTCCAGTCCCTGTGGATACGATATTCTTTTATATTACTTGCGACATTTCCGTACCTCAATCTCATCCGGTCTTGGAGGAGCTACTTTAGGAGACTTATCACTCTCGATTTGCCATCCACCCAGGTGGAACTTGTATGTATCGAGATTTGAGGCGTTCCTATTAGTGGAACAACATGAAGGAAGATATCGCGGAGTTTGTAGCTAGACGTCTAGTCTAACTATGTATTTTGTGGTAGGATTGCCTAGGACACAATGAGGCCATGACGCGATTTGGATGATTGTTGATCGATTAATCAAATCCGCACACTTCTTACTGATTCGGAAGACAGATTCGCTGGATCGATTGACAGTGCTGTATTATTGGGAGATCATCAGAGGTAAATTAGCTCCACGATACATTGGACCTTTCCAGATCTTAGAGAGGATTGGAGCGGTAGCTTATCGTTTGGCGCTACCACCAGCTCTGGCAGGCATTCACGATGTATTTCATGTGTCCATGCTAAGGAGATATGCACCCGACCCAACACATATTTTGTCAGATATATTAGTTCCCATTCAGCCTGATATTACCTACGAAGAGGTTCTGGTATGGATTCTAGACCACAAAGAGCGTCAGCTTCGGAACAAGACTATCAGGCTGGTTAAAGTCGGATGGCAGCGTCATTCTAACGAGGAGGCTATACCTGGGAGCTCGAGGATACGATTCGAGCTCGATACCCCCATTTGTTTATTTGAGGTTTGTGGGTTAGATTTTCGTTCAACATTTATATTGTTTAGCTATTGTTAGTACTTGCAGATGATAAATAACAAAAATTTGGGGACCAAGTTTTTATTAGTGGGGGAGAATATAAAATACGACAACAAATAATACTAAAATAATAAAGTTTAATAGGCAAGTATCGTTAACAGAATTTTTAGAATTTTTCAGAAATTTTTTGAGAATTTTTCGGAGCTCGTATGACGTAGGTTAAGGGGATAAGTATTGAGCCAGGGAAAAGCAAGTTTAGAATACCCAATAAAGGTAGCAATTGATTAAGGAAGTAACCTAGTCTTTAATAAAAGGAAACCTAAGTTTTTTTTTCTTTTTTTTATCTTCTTTTCCTTTACTTATTTTTCCCGTCGCCAAATCTTTCCTCCCTCACCTGCTTGCGACGCCGTCCGAACCCTTTCCTCTCTTCTCTTCTTCTTCTTCATCGATCTTGCACCACCGCCATCTCCTCTTCTCTCCCGAGCTGATCTCCCTTCCTCACCTCCTCTCCTCTGACGTTCTTCTTCTTCTCCTCCTCATCTTCTCCAACCGGCGCCCCATTCTCTTCTTTGGCATGCTCCATCTTTCCCTACCGACGTCAACGACTGGTTGGTGCCGCCGACACCACGGATTCACCATCAGTGTGTTGTGCCCCAGCACCTAAGGTACATCTCGTGCCCTAGCTCCCGCTGTTGTTGCCTTGTTCCTAGTGCACCTATGCCCTAGAATCGCCGGAAGCCAGAAACTTGAGTAGGTCTTCAGTTAGGAGCAGGGACCCAAACCTTGGTGTCTCTTCCGTGCCCTAAATTCCACTGTTGGGTCTTCCTTCAGCCACCTCTTCAGATATTTATTGTGAAGACTCCGGCAGAGGGGAAACGATTGTCGTCGTTTCAGCTTCTCCTAATTTCGATCACCGTTTCCCGACAACACGCATCTTCAACAGTGACTCAATAGTTGGGCACTCAGATTTGGGTGAGTTTTTGGATTGAGTTGTAGACTTAAACCTAATTGAATAGTGGAACGATTAGGGTTAAGGAAACTAACCCTAGTTGACCGATGGATTACATTTAGGTAGAGATAATGTCTACAATTGATCAGGGGTTTTCCTAATTAGGTTTGAGTATTTTATTTAGCTGTTTAATTCATATGAATTTAGCTAAATAAAATATACATATTGATTGGTGTAGGACTTTGATTCGAGATGAGCGTCTCGACGTCAGATGGGTTGATACGATCTTCTTTTTGGAGGTGGGTATCTCTTAGCTTATCTTTTATGATATTGTCACTTTAATATGCATAGTAATTTATAGCTAGTAGCAATGATCATGCTTAGATTTTCCCTTAGTATGTCACTATTTGATACCTATAGTGTGTTCTGTTTGTTGCCTACTATGTATCCATGTTTATATCTCTTGATTATTGCCATGTGTACCTTAGTTCCTAGAGGAAGTGACATACTAGGCTTCATTGAGTATAGGACTAGTTTTCTGGATTTTATTATCGGACATGTGTACTTAGATTTGTGATACCTAGGTCATGGTATGATATATTTTCCTATTTTCTACATATTATGTGGAGGTGATTGTGGTTAGGATTTACATGCTTAGTGTCATGCATCATCTTGCATGATTGCATGCTGTGCGATTGTCGACTCCATTATTGATGAACACATCGCTAGTTACATGACCTACGCACATGGGTTAGTGGTATTTCAGGCAGGGTGTGTGTTGTAGTTTGCTCTGTCAGGGCTGCGCTGGTCCGCTCCTGGGTAGCGATGACTACAGCGTGTAGCGGGCAAGGATCCCTCCTCGGGACTGACTCAGGGAGATGAGAGCATTGAGCTCCCCTACTCTGTTTGGGATAGGAGGATAGGTGTACTCCGACAACATCCTGTCCACTCGGTCACTCAGGAGTAGTGATGACAGAGTGCACAGTTGTCATAGCCCTACCTACTCGGTCTCACCATCGCATGTGGAATGGACGACTGGCGTCAGGGGTGACACATGTCATTTTTGCATCATATGCATTGATTGCATTTATTGTTTGCAATTGCTGCACTTTATTTGCTACATTTTAGTGGTTGCATATGATTGACATGCATACAGGAGACATTATATATATGGTCTGATGACCCTTACATCTGGATAGGAGGTCCTGTTGAGTACAGTTCTTCTTCTGTTATATTTTTAGTTTGCATTTCTTATTATTGATCAGAAGACTATACTCCATGATTATTACTGATAATTATATCTTACTAGGTATGTCAGCTTGATATCCATTGAGTTCTTTGAACTCACACCATTAAGCTATTTCTATTTCAGGTAGCAGGTAGATTTTTGGAGTCACTTGGAGTATCCTGTCTGTCGGTTCCCAAGTCACATTTGAAGACCTGTTTCTGGTTTTTCATTTGTACTTTATTTGGTCTATGTTTTTGGTTTACTTAGCATTGTATATTCTGGTTTTGTTTCTGGAGTGTTGTTATGTGGTATTTTGTGTTGTTTGTTATGTTGTGTAAGCCTAGTCGGCTAGTAGTCATTCTTTTGGTTTGTAATTATTTTATGTTGTATGGTTTTCTTTATCATTTTTACACTGTGTTGGTTTTTAGTACAGCCGAGTGGACTGTTAAATATATATATAACTGCGTGGTTGTGTTTATTTTGTTCCAACCGAGTGGGCTGATGATATAAACTGTGTGGTTGTGTATGTATTCCAACCGTGTGAGGCTGATATATATTTTATATGTAGTAATACTTCAGATTGTCACCCGTACAAGGGAGATGTTGTCAAAATTTCTTCTAGCAGGGACTGTCTGGGGCGTGACAGAGATAATATATTAGATGAATGACTATTTACTTTATCTTCTGACTCTTTAGGAGCGAAAGCATTAATTGATCATTGCATAAGAGACAAAAAAAAGAATACAAGGAATGTAATTTTAAGATGATGTAGTAGAAGACTTTATACTGAAGGAATGAACACTACAGGAACTAAAAATAAACGTGACTAATAACATATTTCATAAGGTAAAAGGGTATAAAGGTAAGCGAACTATGTGGACTTTGATTCACCTATACCTTCAGGGAATACATCGATAATTTTTTTTTTTATATATATATATAACCATGATGAGCTGTGATAAATGTGAACTGGCAGTTCCGAACCGTGAACCTATGATTTTGAACTGTGAACCTATGGTTCTGAACCATGAACCTGTGGTTCGATCGTAAATAGAGATTTCGAACCATGAACCATAATCATCTTAAATAGTTAAGGTTAAGGGTCGACCTTCTAAGAACGGTTGAATTGAAGGTTCTAAACCGTCGATTCTAAATCATAGACGGGTCTACCATCTGTTGGCGCAGCGGGCCGGAAAGAGGAGAGGGGCGAATTACTTGAAACAGAAAAAGATACCCTCCTCGTTCTTTCAACTTTTCTTAAAGTGCAACAACATTAATAAAATAAAAATGAAAAAACTGAGGAAGAGACTCGGGATTGGCTTGGTTACAACCTAGGTGGTTGTTAATCCAAGGCGATTGCAAAACTCACTAAGAATCTCCTTTCTCTAAAGGCGGAGAAGCCTTTTACACACAATGAAAGCTCGAACAATTGCTAGGAAGTTAATACAAGAGTTGATATCTTATTCCCTAGATCCAAGGCCCTTTTTATAGCTCCTAGAAACTCTATCCATAGCTTGAGGGTGCCTCCCAAGGGCATGGAGGGTGCCTCCAGCGTGGCAGCAGCGGATAAGGTTTTATCCGATGTAATGGATAAAAAATTGGGTCGAGGGCGCCCTCCTTAAGCATGGAGGGCACCCTCTATGCCTCATGGAGGGCGCCCTCTGTACCACATGGAGGATGCCCTCTATAGCTCATGGAGGGTGCCCTCCACCTGTAGGGTGTAAATTTCTCCAGCCTTCCTTTGGTTCTTCCGCTGCTCCATTCGCTTGGGTGATTGCGGCCAATCGAAATAGGGATCACCCGAACTCAATTTTTAGCCTTCTTCTTGAGCAGGCTTCCGCTCCGGCTTCTCATCCCTTGAACGTCACGTACGTTCTTCTTGTCCACCGATGTACTCTTCTGTAGCTCTTTCATCCTTCGGAAGCACCGAGCCCGTCGGCTCCCTTCCCGTACCGTCCTTCTCGCCATCTGCGTCTTCTGCTCGACTTCCTATGCTTCTAAGCTCCTGCACACTTAGACACAAGGATCAAAACCAAACAGGACCTAACATAACTTAGTTGATCACATCAAAACAACCACGGGGTCTAACAATCTCCTCCTTTTTGATATGCATCAACCCAAGTTCAAGTTAGGGTAAAAACAAATAAGTAGTAATTTTAAAATAAACATTTTAAGCATAAATTTGCAATAAAAGAAATTGCAACATAAAATGTAATTCAAATTGAAAAAAAAATATTAAATAAAAAAACTTAACTCCCCCTAATTCCCCTAGAACTTGTACCTATTTCTTCTCCTTTGATCATATAAAAAAAATGCTTGTATTAGGTAAAAATTTCCAAGTTAATGATTTTCTAAAAAAAATTTAGAAATTTTGAGATAATAATAAACATTAAAAAATTTTAAAACAATTTCTAAGTTATGAAATTTTCAAATAATTGACAAGGATTTAAAAGTATTATCTTAATCACATGCTTATCAGTTTGTCAATTAAATATTCAATTCGATAATCAGCTTTCAGGCTATGGCGAGGCACTAGGCCTTCTCGGTTATTGGATCATCTACCACTTCTAGGAAAAGCCTTTTAAGGAATTTAAATATTTAATTTTTCTGAAAGCCTTAAATTTAAAAAAAATTAAACTAAGTACGATTTCGGAACCCAATATAGGTTCCTTCCTACTGGGTTGGTTAAATATTTGGGGGATACATATCCTCTAAGTATTCTTCTAAGTTGTCCTTGATATTTTCTAATGTACTAGTTTAATGATGTGCATAAATATTATGATTGTTTATGCATGTTTTAACGCACATTCACTTTCTTTATATGTATATATTCTTTGCATGATCATCTCTTTTATCATATACTCATCATAAATACTCTTTTGTTCGGATATTTGCTCTTTGTTTGATTTTGTGTTGACAGGGACAACTTTCGGAGCAAAAACAGCGATTGTCGATGCACCAAAACGAGGCAGAGAACACAGCCGTGCAACCTCACACGACCGTGTGACCAAACAGAAGAAGAGCAGTGCACGGCTGTGCAACTCTTGCACGGCCGTGCGACCAACCAGAGATGGATCCTTGCATGGCCATGCAATCCTGCACGGCTGTGCCCCCCACGACCGCAGCCAAGCAATGCATGACCGTGCAATCCTGCACAGCCGTGTCCCAGGAGCCGAGTCCCAGATCCACATGGCCGTGCCAATTGGCACGGCCGTGCAGCGTAGCCAGGAGCAGAAGAAGGCACGACCGTGCCATATCTACACGACCGTGCCCTAGCCTATATATAGGGTTTTAACCCTTCTCCTCGGAGGGAAGCGAGCCGTCAAAGGGAGAATCACCTTGGTGCCGTTCCACACCGTCCAGGACCTCCATCCAACGATCCTTCATTACCACATCGACTCCAGAAGCAAAGGATTGGATCCGAAGATCACTCATCGTCGTTGGATAAGCATCCTTTCTCTTTCTCTCTTTGTGTTTCGATAATTGTATGCTTAATTACATTATGTCTTTGGGGTTTTCTCCGACGTCTATGGAGTAGATTCCTTGTTCTAGGATGAGGGAGTAGTTGTGTATTGGTTTTGATATAAGACTCATATTTATGCCTCTATTCATTGGATGATTTCATTTGCTTTGTTTCAACTACTATGCATGAGACTTGTTGCATATTAATTGATTGTGTAGGAATTGCTAACCTCGTAGAGAGAGTATCTTAGATCGTATATCCGAGGGGCCCTAGTGACAGGGGTAACCCATTCACAGACATCTAGGGCCCTTCCTTGAAAGGAGAGTCAACTTCTCCACAAGGAAGTAAGAGACTAAACCAAGCCCTTATTTCTATCCTTAATGACACCAATTAGAGTTTCGTTCTTGTGATCTACCGAGGCACCCTAGTGACAGGGGTTAATCGTAACAGGATTTCACAGGGATCTTCTCTATGTAGTACTTAAGGATAGTTGCTTTAGCTTCCGGCGAATGCATGTTGATGGACAATGAGAAAAGGATAGAATGTGATACATTAATACCACCACAATGAAACCAAACTCCTAGAACTCTTCATAAACCAAGTTAATTACTCTCTTTTCACTAGTTCTCATTTCCGCTTCTCAATCTCTTTTCTTTAGATAACTTACAACCATCAGTAGTTTAGCTAATCCTAAGTGAACCATTGCTAGTACTTATAACAAGTCCTCGTGGGATCGATAATCTTTATTCCTGACGACGAATTCGTGCCCTTGCGGAATCGTAACAAGTTTTTGGCACCGTTGCCGGGGACTGCGTCTATAACATTAGCAAAATCATATTAGATTAGGCTAGACTTTGTTTTTTTCTTTATCTTTCCTTTTTCTAATATTCTGCATTTCAGAGATAAATAGTTTTATTTTTGTTATTCTTTATTTTTTGTAATTTTATTAAAATGAAATATTCCATATCTTGTTCTTGCATGCAAAGGGCTAACCTTGCAGGAGATTCAACTACCCCACATGTCTGTCTATTTCGGACTCCCGGTCTGTTCAAATAGGACATGATGTTAAGACTATTAAAGGATTATGGAGCCTCAAAGTCTGCTAAAGAGCTAGGGCCCATTGTGTTTCCAGAAATCCCAGTGAATAACTTTATGCTTAGACCTTCGTTCATCTCTAAAGTTCAAGAAAATCAGTTTGGGGGATTGAATTTAGAGAATCCTTACTTGCATCTCCTAGATTTCCATAGTTATTGTAATACACTGAAAGTTGAGGGTGTTCTGGCTGATTCAATACAACTCATAGCTTTCCCATTCAACCTCAGAAGTAATGCGAAGGTTTGGTTCAACACTCTGCAACCGAGAAGCATCAGGACAGAGAAAATTTTTAAATAGATACTTCCCTCTAAAAAGGACTGCTCAGTTGAGGGATGAGATTCTACACATCAAACAATGTGACGAAGAAGCACTGTATCAAGCTTGGGATAGGTACTTATCAATTCTATATCAGTGCCCACATCACGGTATTGAGAGTTCACTACAAGAAAATTGGGATTTCACAACACTTAAAAGACAACGCTTTTTTTAAAAAGCGTTGTCATTTTCTTTTTTACAACGCTTTTAGTGAAAAGCGTTGTCTATTGGTGATTTTTTTTTTGTTCAAAGAGTGAAAAGCGTTGTATATTGATGTTTTTTTGGATCAAAGACAATGCTTTTAAATCTAGAAAGATCTGGACTGTTGGATGTCACACTATAGAAGAGAAGAGAGAAGCCTAGGGCTTTACACAACTTCTCTTCGTGTGTCTCCTCTCTCACGCCCAACGCTGAACGCCGAACGCCGCCACCCCTCATGCCGAACGCTGACCTCAATCTGCCGGTCGACGTTCATCCTCCTCCATCTTCACCGCCGGCCTACCGGTCTCGGCCTTGTGGCGATCTCGTATGTAGCGCTCGATTACCTCCGCTACTGTTGGAGTGTATACTAAAAGCCTAGCTTTTGTAAACATTTAATTTTGAAATAAAAGAATCACATTGGTCAATATCTATATTTATTTGTTAAATGTAATTGTTCAATTAATTTATATAAGTAGATAACATGGTGTGTGGTGTCACACTCAAAAGATCATGTTGTCGGTTCTTTATAAATTATAAACAGTTGCTCATGACTAAGATGGAAAGGAATAAACCATCGGAAGAGTCATAGTGTAATTAAGTATTAGTCTATCTTGATTAATAAATTACACTGGTATACTCTAAGTGTATTGAGTAGGACTATTTAGGTAAGTTCTTTTTGTACTGACTTAATAAAAGAACTAGATCTTAGTTATTATGGAAGTGTATGCTCTTAATCCTAATATAATAACAAGCACATATATTTAATATTTTTTTCTTTGACTTATCAAAGGGTGAGGTTTAGCTCGATAAATCAATATGCCCGATAAGTTAGGAAATGATATTACTTATAGTGTGTGTTGTTGATTATAGAAGAAATCTGTGTCCTAGTTATCTAGGTTGAGAATGTCCGCAAGAGGAGCTCATAAGGATTGCCATGTTAAACCCTGCAGGTGGACTTAGTCCGACATGACAATAAAGTTGAGTGGTACTACTCTTGGAGCTAGATATTAATTAAGTGAGTTGTCAGTAACTTACTTAATTAGTGGACATTCGTAATCTTAAACACAGGGAGACTAACACACTCATGATAAGAAGGAGCCCATAATGTAATTTGGGATTGGTGCGGTAGTGCGATAATAACTCTCTAGTGGAATGAGTTATTATCAATGAACTTAAGTTGTGTGTTCGGGGCGAGCACGGGATACTCAAGTTCATCGGAAGACCAAAACTAATTTCTCCTCTAGGTCCCTGTCGTAGCCTCATTATAGCCTCAAGTCCATCCAAATGTAAGGCTCTTCTTGGTGTCCAAGAAGTGGGCCGGTCCAATGCTTGGTGACCAAGCAAGGACCGGCCACATCCTCTTTATAGGGGCCGACCCTATTGCTTGGTGACCAAGCTTGTAGGGGCCGGCCAAGATTAATTCAAATAGGAGGGTTGTTTTGAATTTTTAAAATCTTTTCTTTGTAGAAAACTATAAGTTTTAAAAGAGAGATTTTAATTTTAAAAACTTTCCTTATTTGAGTTTGGCCACATGCTTTAATAGAGAGTTTTAAAAGTTTTAAAACTTTCCTTTTTTAACCATCCTCATGGTTTAAGAAAAAAAGGGAGATAAGTTTTAAAATTAAAATTTTCTATCATCATGTTAAAAAAGGAAATTTTATAAGAGAAGTTTTAAATTTTAAAACATGGTTTTAATTTTTAGAATTTTCCTTTTTTAACTCCTACTTTAGGGAAGAGAGCTTGTAAAATTTTATAAGAGTTTTTTCTTGTAAAATTTTATAAAAAATATATTCCCTTTTTCCCTTGATGAGGTGGCCGACCACCTTGCTTGGTTCCCAAGCAAGGGGCCGAACATATTAAAAATAATAAAATCATCACAAAATCAAACTTGGTGATTGATTCAATCAAGAGGAAAGAAAAGGAAAAATAAAAAGGGAAGAGGAAAAATTAGAGATTGATTTTATTTTTTGTAAAAAGTTTTTCCTTATTTGCCTTGGGCAAGTAATATAAAAGAAGGGGTGAGGGGGGCTTCATGAGACACAACTCTTATTCTCTTGCTTGGAGATCTTGGTGTGGCCGGCCCCTTCTCCTTCTCCTTTCCCATTACTCTCTTCTCCTTGGTGGTGGTGGTGGCCGGATTTTAGAATAAGAGGAAGAAACTTTTGGGTGGTGTTCATCTTGGAGGATCGTCGCCCACACGACGTCCAAGGTGAGGCGAGGAATACGACAGAAGATCTCGAGGTCATTAGCTTACAAAGAGAAGGTATAACTAGTAGTTTTCTTCCGCATCATACTAGTTATTTTCTTTGTAAAAATTCTAAATACAAGAGGCAATTAGATCTAGTTTTTTGAATTAATTTTTCGAGTTCGTGTTTTCTTCTTTTTCAAATTTGTGATTCGATTGTTCTTTTTGGTTAACCTAGAGTCATTTAAGGAAATTAAATATTAGCTTTTCTTAAAAGGCTTTATCTAGGCGGTGGTGGTTGCTCCCATATCCAAGAAGGCCATGTGCCTCGCCATGCAGTCCTGGAAGCCAATTTTGGAAATTAATATTTAATGGAATTAATAACATAGGTGGATTTGAATCAATAGTGTTAAGTTCCGCTTGCGATTCAAATCTAAACCATTAAGAACAGATAAGTTAAATTTGGAATCAATGATGTTGAGTTCCGTCTGCAATTCCTAATTTAACTTCTAAAGAACACAATAGGTTATTTAAGGAAAGGTTCGACACTTGTACAAAATTTTTTTTACAGTGGAACCGGTACGTTTTCTTAGGACTAACCAACAATTAGTATCAGAGCTAGGGTTTGCCTCTGTGTGTTTAGAATTCAAATAGGTTATGCACATGTCATACATAATTTAGGCAGGATAATAGTAGGATGTGCTAACTCTTTGGTTGCAGGCTCCAACTATTATGGCTTATTGATGTTGTGTGTGATTGGACCCTTGGACATGTCAAGGGCAATGTTTTGTGTGTGCATGATTGTATGTAACTAATACAACAGGAGCTGTATTAGCCCTAGGATTTTAGAATTTTATTTTCGATCTAGATTACATGTACATTCCCTTGTGGAATATAGGATCGATATGTGTAAAATTCTATTTTTGTTGCGGATCGGATTCTTGCGAGGCGTGGTACTTATGGAGCACCAGAGGTGCAGTGGAATAAGAGAAAAGATAGATGCGACAAATCGACCCGATGGCGGTGGCTAAAGATGGCAGCAGCTAGGGTTGGAGCATACTGAAGACAGTGAAAGGAAAATGCCATAATAGTTGGAAAATTAATTTCCAAATTTATTGTTTTTATTTACTGTGATATCTATGTGCATGTGATGTATGCTAGCATAGGTTAAAATCCTCATTTTTTAAATAACTAAGTGGGAGAGGGATTTTAATAAATCCCATGGTCTCCATTACTGGTTTGTAAGTGATGCAACAAGCATGCGTGTTGGCTCTGAGTGCCTCCCTCCACAACGGATGGGTTTGTTGCGGATCACTAGATCAAACTTCCTTGATGGATGGTTATAGGAAATTATTTAGGAGCGTGTGATCTTCTCCAACTGAAGGGGCACAATCCTATTTAATGGACTTAGTATCAAGTAATGGTATACACTTAGGCACATTCAATAGTATCCTCCCCAACGGAGTCACTGCTATTGTTTTGTGTGACCAAAGTGAAACCAACTATTAATTTTATTTTTCATAAAGTTAGGATGACAAGATAATAAAATTAATGGGTCACACCCTCCTCTTACAAATGTTGAATTTGTATACGTCCACACTAACGTGGCATGCAATATTCAGGGTGATTAGAGGTGTTGGTTAATTTAAAATTGTATTGTTTGAGGAATCAATATTATTCTAAATTTAGAGTCTTGACCAAAGTTTATTTTTGTGATTCTTAGGATGACTTTCAACCCACTGGCCATTATACTGAAAGAGAACAAACTTACTGGTCCAAACTATATTGATTGGAAAAGAAACCTGGACATTGTTCTTACTGCTGAGAGCTATAAGTTTGTACTGACCGAGGCTTTCCCTGATGCACCTGACGGTGACTCTACCCTAGAGGAGATTGAGTATCATAAGAAATGGGTAAAAACTGATGAGATGGCGCGGTGTTACATTTTAGCATCAATGTCAAATCTATTGCAACATCAGCATTAAGATTTACCAACAACTTATGATATAATAAACAATCTCAAAGAACTCTTTGGGCACCAGAGTCGGACTGCTAGGCAAGAGGCAATGAGAAAGCTAATGACAACCACCATGTCTGAGGGGACACCCGTAAGGGACCATATCCTTAAAATGATGGCTTATCTGAATAAAATACAAGTCCTTGGAGGAGAAATCGATGGGGAAACTCAGGTCGATATAATTCTCCAAACGCTACCCAGAAGTTTTGAGTAATTCCGCTTGAACTATAACATGAACAAAAGAGAGTATACATTGGCGGAACTTCTGACAGAACTACAGGGAGCAGAAGGAATATTTCATCACAGTTCTCAAATTCACTATGCTGAAAATGATTCTACTTCTAAGTCGAAAGGCAAGAAGAAGAAGAAACAGGTCTTTTCAGCAAAGAAGGTAAATAAACCTCAAGGTGCAGGACAGAAAGCTGGAATGAAGAAGCCAAAGGGCAAGTGCTTCATCTGCAAGCAGTCAGGACATTGGAAGGTAGACTATCCTCGTAGGAATCAGAACAATAAAGGTATATCTCATGCTCTAGTAGTTGAAACATGTTTAGCGGTGTTATCTACCACCACCTGGTGTGTAGATACGGGAGCCACTGATCATGTCTGCAATTCTTTGCAGGGGTTCCAAGAAACCCGATGACTATTTGATGGAGAGATAACCGTCTACATGGGCAATGCTACTAAGGTGGTGGCTGTTACAGTGGGAGACGTCTACTTATCTTTTGATAGGAATAGAAATTTGGTTTTAAGAAATTGTCTTTATGTACCTAGTTTTAGAAAGAATTTAATTTCAGTTGCTTAACTGTATTTGGATGGATATTCAGTTTTCTTTAGTAACAATGTGGTTATAAAGAGAAATAAAGTGATTATCTGTTCTGGTGCATTGGTTGACAATTTATATACTTTAAATCCAATTTCTCCAACAAAGTAAAATATGGAAATTAATAACACATCTTCTAACTCTAATAAGAGAAAAGAATCTTCGAAAATGAACCAAACGTATCTTTGGCATCTAAGGCTTGGTCATATTAACTTAAGTAGGATTCAAAGGCTTGTAGCCGATGGACTCTTGGGTTCATTGGAGTTGTAAAATTTTCCTACATGTGAATCCTGCTTGGAAGGTAAAATGACCAAGAGACCTTTTAAGGCCAGGGGTATAGAGCCAAAGATGCGTTATAACTGGTTCATTCTGATTTCTGTGGTCCTATGTCTATCCAGGCAAGAGGTGGTTTTGAATACTTTGTCTCTTTCATAGACGATTATTCAAGATACGGATACATTTACCTGATGTGCCGCAAGTCTGAATGCTTTGACAAGTTCAAAGAATATAGGGTTGATGTGGAGAAACATCTTGGTAAAAGTATCAAGACACTACGGTCTGACCGTGGTAGTGAATACCTCATTGGAGAGTTTAGGAATTACTTATCAGAAGTCGGGATTCAATCCCAATTGTCAGCACTTGGTACACCCCAGCAGAATGATGTGGAAGAACGAAGGAATAGGACTCTTATGGAAATGGTTAGATCGATGATGAGTTATTCAGAATTACTAAATTCATTTTGGGGATATGCTTTAGAAACAATAGTGTACATTCTGAATATGGTACCTTCTAAAATAGTTCTTTCTACTCCCATGGAATTATGGAATGAGCATAAGCCTAGTCTGAATCATATCCGGATATGGGGTAGTTCAGCACATGTGCTGAAGGAAGATACTGACAAGTTGGAATCACGTACATAAGTTTGTCTGTTTGTGGGATATCCTAAGGGAACGAAAGGTGGTTTATTTTATAATCCTTAAAATTAGAAGATCATTGTTAGCACCAATGCTCGATTTTTAGAAGAAGATTATGTAATGAATCATAAGCCCATGAGTGAAATAGTTCTAGAAGAAATAAAAGAGGACACGTCTACTTTAATACCAACAGTACAAGATGAAGTATCACAAGAGACTGCAACACGTGTCACACATGATACACAACCACAGACGGTGCCTCGTCATAGTGGGAGGGTTGTAAGGCATCTTTTGATATTCATGTTTTTGGGAGAGTCTTCGGACTTGATCCCGGGTAAACATGAACCTGATCCCCAGACATATGATGAAGCACTCCAAGATATAGATGCAGTATCTTGGCAAAAGACAATGAATTCTGAAATAGAGTCTATGTACTCTAATAAGTTCTGGGAGCTTGTAGAACCACCTGATGGTGTAAAAGCCGTTGGATACAAGTGGATCTACAAAAAGAAAAGAGGGACATATGGGAAGGTAGAAACCTTCAAAGCAAGGCTTGTTGCGAAAGGGTAACTCAGAAAGAGGGAATCGATTATGAGGAGACTTTTTCGCCGGTAGCCATGCTTAAGTCTATCCGGATACTCTTATCCATTGCCGCTCATATGGATTATGAGATTTGGCAAATGGATGTCAAGACAACTTTCCTTAATAGAAGTCTTAAAGAAAACATCCATATGAAGCAACTAGAAGGGTTCATTGAAAAGGGAAAAAAGCATCTATTGTATAAGCTCAATCGGTCCATTTATGGACTGAATCAAGCTTCAAGGTCTTGGAACATCCGATTTAATGAAGTAATCCAGTCATATGGATTTATTCAGTGTTTGGATGAGTCTTATGTATATAAGAAGTGTAACGAAAATGTGGTGATATTTCTTGTACTATACGTAGATGGTATTTTGTTAATTGGCAACAATGTCAAGGTATTATCGGACGTAAGGGTATAGTTGTCCAAACAATTTGATATGAAGGACTTAGGAGAATGTGCACACATTCTTGGGATCAAATTCATAAGGGATCGCAAGAAAAGAATGTTGTGCCTATCTCAAGCTTCATACATAGATATGGTCCTTGCTCGTTTTAGCATGCAGAACTCCAAGAAAGGTTTCTTACCTTTTAGGCATGGAGTAGCCTTATCTAAAGAGATGTCTCCGAAGACATCAAAGGAGATGGAGGAAATGAAGGCAGTCCCTTATTCTTCGGCTGTAGGAAGCCTTATGTATGCAATGCTGTGTACGAGACCTGATATCTGTTTTACCGTGGGCATGGTCAGCAGATATCAGAGTAACCCTGGACAAGGACATTGGACGGTTGTAAAGCATATATTGAAGTACCTGAGAAGGACTAGAGATTATATGCTAGTTTACCAAGCAGACGATTTGCTCCCTGTGGGTTACACGGATTCAGACTTCCAATCAGATAGGGACAACAGTAAGTCTACGTCAGGCTATATGTTTACTCTAGGAGGTGGAGCCATTGCATGGAGGAGTGTTAAGCAGAAATGTGTCTCGGACTCAACCATGGAAGCTGAGTATGTGGCAGCCTCTGAGGCAGCTAAAGAAGCTGTATGGCTCAGGAACTTTCCAATGGACTTAGATGTGATTCCTAGTTTGCCCAAGATCATCACAATTTATTGTGATAATAGCGGTGCAGTTGCAAACTCGAAGGAACCACGAGCTCATAAGGAAAGTAAACATATAGAGCGCAAGTACCACCTGATACGAGACATCGTCAAGCGAGGAGAAGTTGTCGTTGCCAAGATTGCATCAGCAGATAACCTGCTAGATCCTTTCACTAAGGCCCTTCCGGCGAAAGCATTTGATCGGCATGTGGAGGGGATGGGAATCAGATGTATGACAATAGATATGGCAGCTTAGACTTTTAGTATAAGTGGGAGATTGTTGGAGTGTATACTAAAAGCCTAGCTTTTGTAAACATTTAATTTTGAAATAAAAGAATCACATTGGTCAATATCTACATTTATTTGTTAAATATAATTGTTCAATTAATTTATATAAGTAGATAACATGGTGTGTGGTGTCACACTCAGAAGATCATGTTGTCGGTTCTTTATAAATTATAAACAGTTGCTCATGACTAAGATGGAAAGGAACAAACCATCAGAATAGTCATAGTGTAATTAAGTATTAGTCTATGTTGATTAATAAATTACACTGGTACACTCTAAGTGTATTGAGTAGGACCATTTAGGTAAGTTATTTTTGTACTGACTTAATAAAAGAACTAGACCTTAGTTATTATGGAAGTGTATGCTCTTAATCCTAATATAATAACAAGCACATATATTTAATATTTTTTTCTTTGACTTATCAAAGGGTGAGATTTAGCTCGATAAATCAATATGCTCGATAAGTTAGGAAATGATATTACTTATAGTGTGTGTTGTTGATTATAGAAGGAATCTGTGTCCTAGTTATCTAGGTTGAGAATGTCTCCAAGAGGAGCTCATAAGGATTGCCATGTTAAACCCTGCAGGTGGACTTAGTCCGACATGACAATAAAGTTGAGTGGTACTACTCTTGGAGCTAGATATTAATTAAGTGAGTTGTCAGTAACTTACTTAATTAGTGGATATTCGTAATCTTAAACACAGGGAGACTAACAAACTCATGATAAGAAGGAGCCCATAATGTAATTTGGGATTGGTGCGGTAGTGCGATAATAACTCTCTAGTGGAATGAGTTATTATCGATGAACTTAAGTTGTGTGTTCGGGGCGAGCACGGGATACTCAAGTTCATCGGAAGGCCAAAACTAATTTCTCCTCTAGGTCCCTGTCGTAGCCTCATTATAGCCTCAAGTTCATCCAAATGTAAGTTTCTTCTTGGTGTCTAAGAAGTGGGACGGTCCAATGCTTGGTGACCAAGCAAGGACCGGCCACATCCTCTTTATAGGGGTCGACCCTATTGCTTGGTGACCAAGCTTGTAGGGGCCGGCCAAGATTAATTCAAATAGGAGGGTTGTTTTGAATTTTTAAAATCTTCTCTTTGTAGAAAACTATAAGTTTTAAAAGAGAGATTTTAATTTTAAAAACTTTCCTTATTTAAATTTGGCCACATGTTTTAATAGAGAGTTTTAAAACTTTCCTTTTTTAACCATCCTCATGGTTTAAGAAAAAAAGGGAGATAAGTTTTAAAATTAAAATTTTCTATCATCATGTTAAAAAAGGAAATTTTATAAGAGAAGTTTTAAATTTTAAAACATGGTTTTAATTTTTAGAACTTTCCTTTTTTAACTCCTACTTTAGGAAAGAGAGCTTGTAAAATTTTGTAAGATTTTTTTCTTGTGAAATTTTATAAAAAATATATTTCTTTTTTTTCCCTTGATGAGGTGGCCGGCCACCTTGCTTGGTGCCCAAGCAAGGGGCCGGCCATATTAAAAATAATAAAATCATCACAAAATTAAAATTGGTGATTGATTCAATCAAGAGGAAAGAAAATGAAAAATAAAAAGGGAAGAGGAAAAACTAGAGATAGATTTTATTTTTTGTAAAAAGTTTTTCCTTATTTGCCTTGGGCAAGTAATATAAAAGAAGGGGTGAGGGGGGCTTCATGAGACACAACTCTTATTCTCTTGCTTGGAGATCTTGGTGTGGCCGACCCCTTCTCCTTCTCCTCTCCCTTTGCTCTCTTCTCCTTGGTGGTGGTGGTGGCTGGATTTTAGAAGAAGATGAAGAAGCTTTTGTGTGGTAGTCATCTTGGAGGATCGTCGCCCACACGACGTCCAAGGTGAGGCAAGGAATATGGCAGAAGATCTCGAGGTCATTAGCTTACAAAGAGAAGGTATAACTAGTAGTTTTCTTCCACATCATACTAGTTATTTTCTTTGTAAGAATTCTAAATACAAGAGGCAATTAGATCTAGTTTTTCGAATTAATTTTTCAAGTTCGTGTTTTCTTCTTTTTCGAATTTGTGATTCGATTGTTCTTTTTGGTTAACCTAGAGTTATTTAAGGAAATTAAATATTAGCTTTTATTAAAAGGCTTTGACTAGACGGTGGTGGTTGCTCCCATATCCAAGAAGGCCATGTGCCTCGCCATGCAGTTCTGGAAACCAATTTTGGAAATTAATATTTAATGGAGTTAATAACATAGGTGGATTTGAATCAATAGTGTTAAGTTCCGATTGCGATTCAAATCTAAACCATTAAGAACAGATAAGTTAAATTTGGAATCAATGATGTTAAGTTCCGTCTGCTATTAATAATTTAACTTCTAAAGAACACAATAGGTTATTTAAGGAAAGATTCGACACTTGTACAAAAATTTTTGTACAGTGGAACCGGTACGTTTTCTTAGGACTAACCAATAGCTACGTCTCCCCGTCGTGGCACGCGTGGCTCCAGCCGACGTTGTGGGTGGTGCTAGCCCTCTCTGCTGCGGTGTGCGCACCCTTCTACTCGCATTGGCCCTCTCAAGATTTCTGGCGTTAGGGCATTGGACACGGCTGAGCGAGTAAGTTGATTTGGCACAGGCATTTATGTTTTATTTGAATTTGCTACTTTCAAGCCTGCAACTCACGACTTTGGCGATGTTTTATTTGTATGCGAAATATAGGCACTCATGATTTTGATGTCTGGATTTGCTTGCGGATCTAATTCAAAGTAATCTCTTGCTCATGGATTCCTTGCTAATTTTTTTCCCTACTTTATTGGTAGAATGTGAGACAAGCTTCTTGTGCTCTAGAACAAGGGAAAGCTTTGATTCTAAAAGGTGTATCTGAAACAAAGAAAGAGCATGGGAAGGAATTGCTTGAAAAGCTGGCTGTTGGGATGCAAGAGCTTGAAGGCATTATCCAGCAAAGAGATAGGGAGGTAGTGTCCCCAAAGCAGAAGGAACTCTTACAATATGTTGGAGGGTGAGAACTATCTTCTATTTTAGTTACGGGTCAATGGTCTTCTTCTTTAATCATAGACTTTAGCTACTAATTCTTATTTTTTACTTTGGTTCCTATCAAAAAGAGAACCAAACTTTTCTTGGTAACATGCCATTTATTTTGTTTTCATATGTAATGGTTGTGTTTCTTTTATTTTCCTATGTTGATGATATAATAAGCACAAACTGTCTCTCAACGGTTGATGATTGTAATTATTGTGCCTGAACTTGAAAACAAACTATGTATTAGTATTGCAATTTGTTGAAATGGGATAATTGTTCAACCTCCCTATTTTAATTTGGTTCCTAGAATATTTATTTTCTCACCAAATGATTCCTGAATGATTTGGTGAATAAATAATTGTTCAGAGGCATAATACTCTTAATTTTGTATCAAGCTCAATAGGAAATCTCTGTAGGAAAGAATTGAAGCATAACTCCATACTCACTGTTTAGTTGTTACTCGAGAAGCATTGCTTAAATGTGTCAGGCTTTGCTTGAATAAGGTATACTTTTGTAGGATGTTGCGACATACCTCCGAAATAGGATCCCTATACTGTCTGTTGATCATCTTGAATAAACAAATTTTCTAGCCCCATTTTGATAATGTTTTTAATAATCGTTTAAATGGCCTGCCAAATTGCAAATGGGCAAAGCTGCAATGTTTAATCACTTAATAGTTATACTTTATATCAACCTCACATCACAGTGCAAACTTTCTTTCTGACACTATATATCTTGAGTTTTCTAGCTTCTCACAGTTAGACAATCTGGCACTAGAAGTTGATGCAAGCCTTCATGTATGCTTCATTCTCATATATAACTTTGTCATTCACTGCAGCTGAGACTTCCTGCGACATTACATTTCTACAATATTGAAGAGGATATGGTGGATGGTTTCCCCTTCGAGATTCCAGAGGAGTACAGTAATTTGCCTCTTTTAAAAGGAAAAGCAACTGTGGATATTAAGGTTAAAGTTAAGGACAATCCCAATGTCCAGGATTGCGTGTTCCGCATAGTACTCAATGGGTACAATGCCCCATTTACACTGCTAAGAATTCAGTCTGCTCAAATTCTTTTTATCTTAAATTTGTTAGTTCTTTTATTTGTCTAGAAGTTATGCAAGTATATTGAATTGATTTATATTTTGAATCTTGTTTTTTTTGCTATTTCATATTTCATGTCTATTATCTAATATTTGAATTTTCTTTGTTCATAAATTCTTTTCTTTTCCCACAGAATGGATTTGCATCATTGCTGGAGTTAGTTTTGGGTGACAAAACTTTGACTAAGTCTGTATCTCAACATTGTGAATCTATAAACACCTACATAGAACGGATACTAGTTATCCCCGTCAGACCTTGCCATGTGGACTACAGAAACAATCTTACATGTCATCTGCAAGGTATTTACTTTTCCTATATTTGCGTTTATGTTTAGTTGATAGTTTTATTTAGTTGTGGAAATTTCACATGTCGTTTGCTTATTCCTGTTGCCTTTCATTAAATATTAAGATTTTGGATATTTCACATGCAGTGTCTTTTCAGAAATTTTGAATGGTGAATGGAGGTATTCAAAAACTCTTGCTAAACAACTCGGATATGGATGATTATAGGAGCAACAACTACATGCTATGTGGCACTGCATCCGAACCTCAAGGGTGTGAATGGAAAGTACTTCGACGAAGAACTATTAAGAAGACTTTGGGCTTTAAACGAGAAGATGATTAAAGCCAACGAGTAAAGAATATTCAAGTCAAGAGGATAAGTAGCATCTATCAAGATTCTTTAAGTTCATGCAATAAGATGTAGTCGATAGGAGTAATTTTGAGTGTCTCCTAATTAAAATTTCTTTGTATGCAAGTAATTATGTTTGTTATAGAAATGTAAGGATGATACTTTGTATATTGATCTTAGTTGTTTATTTAATAATATGTTGTTGATTGAAATAGATTTATTTTCATTTATCTTTTATTTGTCTTTGGTATTAAAAGATAATAGTTTAAAACTTCTTATCTTTTACTAAAAAAACAATGATTTTGTATGCATTGTGAAACTATTGACTTTGCTAAAAAAGACAACGCTTTTTATGCGTTGTCTTTAACAAAGACAATGCTTTTTATGTGTTGTCTTTAATAAAGACAACACTTTAAAAGCGTTGTCTTTGTAAAAAATGACAACGTTTTTAAAGCGTTGCAAAAGCGTTGTCTTTGAGCAGACTTTTAACAATAGTACTTTTAACAATGATTTTTCAGCCATATAGACAATGCTTTTAAAGTGTTGTCTATTAGCTTTTTTCTTGTAGTGGTTGGTTGATTATTCACGTATTTTACATTGGACTTTTATTCCAGAACAAGAGGCTTCTGGACGCAATGGCTGGGGGGGGCACTCATGAAAAAAAGTTTGGATGAAGCACAAGAAATAATCCATATGGTGGTATAAAATCTCAACGAGTGGTCAGGACAAGATGTGCTAAACTTATCTCTACACCCGATCGAAGCAGGAGAGGATATGAGAGTGCTAATGGACGAAAACAAGTTAAGTCACGCAAGAAATGAGGTTCAGGAAGAATTAGAGGAATCCATCTGTGTGCGGTGCAAGGATGTACAAAAAATGTTTCCTTGGTGTGGAGAGATCTTATTAAAATCGCCAGGAGGTTTGATATCTACCTTAGCATCATTTATGGAGGAGGACTTGGATGATGATGATGATATTGAGAGAAGGGCTCAAGAAAGTGAGGGAGAGCCAGAAGAAGTCATGTTAAACGAGGAAATATAGTTATTAGAAAAGGAACCAACCTTGCCTGAGATTGTACCACCTCAAATGGAGTTAAAACCTCTGCCGCCTAACCTTAAATATGCGTTCTTTGGTCCAGATTCCACCTTCCCAGCAATAATTAATGCAAATTTGACTGAGATGGAGACACAGAAATTGATCAAGGAGCTGAGAGTATAGAGAAAAGCAATCGGATACACCATTGATGACATAAAAGGGATCAACCCTTCGATTTGCACGCACAGAATTCTGCTTAAAGAAGGATATAAAAATTCGATTGAGCATCAAAGAAGATTAAATCCGAATTTGAAAGAAGTTGTGAAGAAAGAAGTATTGAAACTTCTTGACACTGGAATCATTTATCATATATCAGATAGTGAGTGGTAAGTCCGGTCCATGTGGTCCCCAAGAGAGGGGGAATGATGGTGGTTAGAAATGAAAACAATGAATTGATTCCAACAAGGGCAGCCACAGAATGGCGGATGTGTATTAATTAGAGGAAGATAAATAAGGAGACTAGGAAAGATCATTTTCCTTTACCATTCATTGATGAGATGGTAGAAAGATTGGCAAAACATTCCTATTTTTGCTATCTGGATGGATACTCTGGCTTCTTTCAAATTCCAATATATCCCCTAGATCAAGAAAATACCACCTTCACGTGCCCTTTTGGTACCTATGCTCATCGACGAATGTCGTTTGGACTCTGCAATGCACTAGCTACATTTCAGCGATGTATGATGGCAATATTTTCAGATTTTACAGAAAAGATTATGGAGGTATTCATGGATGATTTCTCAGTCTATGGGAATGACTTCGACTCCTGTCTTCTAAATCTTTCTAAAGTTCTCCAGAGATGTGAAGATGTGAACTTAGTTCTGAACTGGGAAAAATGCCGCTTCATGGTCAAAGAGGGAATTGTTTTAGAACAAAGATTTTAGAACGAGGAATTGAGGTAGATAAAGCTAAAATAGAGACAATTGAGAAACTACCTCCACCTCTTAATGTAAAAGGGGTTAGGAGCTTTCTAGGGCATGCTGGATTTTACAGGTGTTTCATCAAGGATTTCTCAAAAATTTCCAAGCCACTAACTAACATGTTGATCAAAGATACTGAATTCTATTTTGATGATGACTGCAATGAGGCATTTAAGAAAATCAAGAGTGCTCTCATCTTAGCTCCCGTAATTCAAGCTCCAGACTGGGAGCTCCCATTCGAAATCATGTGCGACGCTAGTGACTTTGCGGTGGGTGCAGCTTTAGGACAAAGAAAGGACAAAGTACTGCATGCAATCCACTATGCGAGCAAGACATTGGATGCATCCCAAATGAATTATTCTATCACTGAAAAGGAATTATTGGCTATAGTGCTTGCAATCGACAAGTTCAGGTCTTATCTAGTGGGCTCAAGAGTGATAGTGTATTCTGATCATGCTACCATAAGATATCTGCTTAATAAGAAAGATGCCAAACCTCGTTTGATTAGGTGGATCTTGCTTCTTCAGGAATTTAATATGGAAATTAGAGGCAAGAAAGGGGCTGAAAATATTGTGGCAGATCATCTATCCCGAGTATGGCCAAATGGGCAGAAAGATGTGGATTTTGATCCACCCATAAATGATGTTTTCCCAGACAAGCATCTGTTGGCAGTAAGTTCTGAGAGAGTTTCTTGGTATGCGGATTTTGTTAACTATCTTGCAAGTGGAGTACTTCCCCCAAAATTCACCTGGCAGCAGAAGAAGAAGTTTTTCTCAGATGTCAAACACTACATATGGGACGAACCACTGCTTTTTAGGAAATACGGAGATACAATCTACCGAAGGTGTGTGCCGGAAGACAAGATCAATGACGTTTTATTTCACTGTCACTCATAATCTTGTAGCGGACATTTGGGAGTGTCAAAAATAGGTACAAAGATTTTACAAGCAGGATTTTTTTGGCTAAGTCTATTTAAAGAAATGAAAAAATTTGTGCAGTCCTGCGACCAGTGTCAAAAGACCAGGAACATCACTAGGAGAAATGAGATGCCACCGAATTGCATCCTCGAAGTGGAATTGTTCGAAGTATGGGGAGTAGACTTTATGGGACACTTTCCTTCATCATGTGGAAACAATTATATTTTAGTGGCAGTGGACTATGATCGAAATGGGTAGAAGCCATAGTTTCTCCTGCCAGTGATGCCAAAACAGTAATTAAACTGTTTAAAAAGGTGATTTTTCCATGGTTCGGTGTGCCTAGGGCAGTATTAGCGATGTGGGTTCACACTTCATTGAAAGATAGTTGGAAAATTTGCTAAAGAAATATGGAGTGAGCCACAATGTAATGACACCCTACTATCCCCAGACCAATTGACAAGTTGAGATTTCTAACCGGGAGATCAAAGCAATATTAGAAAAGACGATGCCCAATTCCCGCAAAGAATGGTCATTGAAATTGGATGATGCTTTATGGGCATACCATACTACTTTCAAGACTCCAATCGGTATGACCCCATTCCGACTTGTGTACGGGAAGCCGTGCCATCTTTCATTAGAATTAGAACACAAGACTTACTGGGCGATAAAATAGCTTAACATGGACCTGAAGTTAACAGGAGATAAAAGGAAACTCCAATTAAATAAGCTTGATGAGTTAAGGATGGATGCCTACAAACATGCCAAATCCTACAAAGAGAGAACAAAGAGATGGCATGATCAACATATCATGCGGAGAGAATTCAAGGAAGGTGACTCAGTGTTATTGTTTAATTCAAGATTGAAGCTTTTTCCTAGAAAGTTAAAATCAAGATGGACAGGACCATTCCATGTCAAAAAGGTTTACCCATTTGGAGCTGTTGACATTTGGAGCGAGAAGCGTGGAGAATTTAAAGTAAATGGGCATCATTTAAAAAAATACCTCCATGATGTGCCGGTAGAGGAAGATATGCTGATATACTTCTCGGATCCGCGCTCACCTAAATGAGTTAAAATGGGATCAACCTAAAGACCTAAAACAAGCGCTTCTTGGGAGGCAACCTTGTTGGGTTTTTCGGGCCACAAAAACTGCTTTTTGCGTTGCAGAAACCCCGAAACCCCCATGCCACGGATCCGTGCGAAGAAATAAAATTATGTAAAACTTTCATATACATGTTTTCTACTCCTAGATCAACATTAGATCTACAAAAGAAAAAGGTTACCCTTGATGTGAAGCCCTTCGCAATCCCGCTCGTCCAAGGTTCATCGCCGGAACTCGAGAGTATCAAAGTGGATACTCCTCTATGTGTATCCACACGAACAACTCGATGGAGAGAACCTCTAAGGATGTGCTAGCAACCTTAGAAGATCAGTAATGGTGGAGGAGAGGGAGAGAAGAGCTTGAGGAAGAAGAAGGAGTTACTCACCAAGCACACAAAATGCACTAACTCCCTCATCTAAAGTGGCCGGCCACTTTAAGAGAGAATGTAACCTCCATGGGATGCCAAGAGTCACAACTCTTGGTAACTCCCATGAGGTGGCATCTCACTTAAGCAACCATGATGATGTGGAGCATCATCATTGGTCCACTTCTTGCCAACTCACCAATGAGGTGGCAAATGGTCAAGTCAAACTTGACTCTTCATCTTCCTCTCAAGTCAAGTCAAACTTGACCACTTCTCTCCCATGGTTGATCAAATCTAACCATTGGTTCAAGTCAATTTTAATTTAATGAATCCCTATTCATTGAATTAAATTGATTCAATGAGTCTAAGTCCAAATTAGAGTCATTTAATACATGAACCAAATTGAGTCCAACTCAATTAGCCTAATTTGGATTACTCTTAATCCAATTTGGTTCATCACATGAACCTAATCCTTTAGGTTCATCAAATGAACCTAATCTCCATCTAATTGTCCTTTGTGTGTGACCCTATAGGTTCATGTAACGTTGGTAATGCTCCTAAACTCATTTAGGAGCATAAGTAATGAGTGGTATCTAGCAACACATCATTACTACCCAAGTTACAAGAATGTTGAGATCCAACATCACCTTGTGACTACTAATTGTGACTCTCCACAATATATGACATTGTCCTTCTATCCTAGACATCTAGATTGATCAATATGAGGCATAGACCGTGTCATCCTCTAATCAATCTAAATCTTGAACTCCAAGTAGACTCACTTGATCAAATGAGCTCAATATCTTATATTGACTCATTTGGGCATGGCCATGAACTTAGTCGTCTCACTTTATCAAGAATATCGATGTCTCTCCCGTCATATAGGAGGGGTAGATCCCATCTACATCACTCACATCCCTCCACATAATTTGTTACATACCCAGTAACCGCCTTTATAGTCCACCCAGTTACGGGTGACGTTTGAAGAAGCCAAAGTATGTAACTCCTTATGTAGGGAACCATGGTGACTTCAGATCCAAGGACTAGTAGTCATACTAATAGCCACATGAGAAAGTATATGACACTCATATAATGATCCATGATACTTTCTCATGACGGGTCATTCAGTATACATTCTCCAATGCATACCCATGTGTCAACTTGATATCTCTATATCCATGACTTGTGAGATCAAGTCATCTAGTTGACCTACATGCTAGTCTCGTCGCATTAACATTGTCCCTGAATGTTAATACTCGACTTGGAATGATTAAGAGTAGTGTTCCCTATATCATCTCACTATCGGTTCAACTAACCGAATGATATAGGTAAGAACTCTCTTCTCAAGGACGCTATTATACTTAGTTATTTGGCACCAATACAAGTAAGTATAATAACAAAACAAATGCCTTTATTTATATACAAGAATATGATACAATGAGTCCATACAAAAATCATCAAATGATTGGCTCTAGGGCTCTAACTAACAAACCCAAGGGTTTCTTTATTTTAGTTCATTATTCCATTTATAATTTTATTTCTCTTGTAAGTTTAGTCGAGTATTGTTATTATTGGGTATTCATTTTCAGGATGCGCATAGCCTCCATGAGCTGGCCGTGAGCATTTCATGGGCGTGAAGGCGTTAGAGGAACCAAAATGGTGAAAGACGAGCCACTGTGCGCTTAAAGGAGTCAGCCATGTGACCCCACATGGCCGTGCGAAGCCGAAGAGGGGACAAAGGCCATTGGCCGTGCAACCTCGCATGACCGTGTGGCCTATGCAGAGAGGAAGAAGACATGGGCCATGCCAATTGGCATAGACGTGCAAGAAGACCAGTGGAGAAGGAGACACAGGCTATGCCAATTGGCACGACCATGTAATCAAGGCAGAGAGGAAGAAGGCACGGGCCATGCCAAACGGCACGTCCGTGCGACTTTGGCAGAGGGGAGAAGAGAGGGGGCCATGCCAATTGGCATGACCGTGCAGCGCCACCAAGAGGAGGGCGTGTAACCCTACACGGCCCAACCCAAAATCCATCCTTATTAGGTCATGGGTGTGTAGAGGCTTGCACGCCCGTGCCGCCACCTTCACCCCCTTCCTCATACCTCCTTTCTTCCTCCAACTTCCCAAGGTGCTACCACCCCTTCCCCACATTCATCTCACTCAAATCTACCTTTCTCCTCATCCGTGATGTCGAACTTCGTCGAAGGGAGCTCTCGTCAAAGGAAAGGAAAAGAATTGTTGGTTGTCTCAAATGAGGAGAATACACGCTTCAAAGATATATCGAACAACTTCGGCATTATTTTCTCTAATGACGAACAATTGCATCATTATCATTCTTTATCTAAACGTTCCATTTTGAGCACTAGGTTTATGGACTGAGAAACCTTAGAAGTATTGGGGTTTGGGAATGATATTGATTGGTTGCTTGATAGAATAGGTTGGACTAGCATAATGGCCTTGAATTGCCCAACTTATCCTCGTATCGTCTTGGAAATTTTAAGCTCCATCACTATTGATAATGTTCAAGGAGGAGGAAAATTAAAATTTTGTTTATTTAATGATGACTATGAATGGAGTCTTGAGGATTTTAATATGTGCTATGATTTGCCTAGGGATGGAGCTTATATAATCTTACCTGCTTTTGAAAATTCAAATTTATGGGAGCAAATTGGTGGACAGTCTTGCTTTAATCCACATGTTTCTAATGGTAGTAGTACTATTAACCCAATTTTTCGATATGTCCATATGATGATAAGGAACATGATATTTGGAAGGGGCAGTAAAGAAGGAATTGTAAGACTTTCAGACTTGTATTGTTTATGGGCAATGGTAGAAAATGTGTCTATTAATTTAGGATATTTCTTTTTGAAGCACTTGGTAAAATTAGGGAAAATTTCTTCCCCTACCCCCATTGTTTTAGGTGGATTACTTACTCATATTGCAGTAGTATTAGGTTATGATCTGAGTGGTCTTGAAATGATTGAAGATGTTTATCGAATGGATTTAAATTTTTGTTTAACCACTCATTTGATTCGCCGAGAGGAATATGGGTATAGTCTTGTGGTTAAGGATAGTTTTCTCCTTAGATTGCCCAACCCAGCTTTGACCATGATCCATGTTAAGGAGAACTGACGTTTGACTTTAGCAAAGCAACAAATTAACCCACCTTCAATCTCCCTTCCTAGAAATATGCCTTCGGTTAGTCGAGATATTTTATGAATCGATTTCCAAGAATTTCACCCTATCATTGACTCTCTTCATCATGACTTAGAACAAAATAATGAATTGTTCACTAGAAACATTTGTATGAAGGATGAGTGATTTAAGTGTTTGCAGGAGTGTTTTAAGAGTGAGAGAGAGTTATGCACATGAATGCTTGAATTTATGGAGGCTCATAGAAAGCAAATGGTTTGGAACGAAGATTTTAGGTGGTATATGAGGAACTTTCAGAGTAATATTGATGAGTTGTCCGCATATCATAAACAGGTAAGGGACTTGAGATGGGTAGTTGAGACTTATCCTGAGCTTCCAGATCTCCCCGACCTTCGGCCTCATCGACCATTTTGATTTCATCGGGACGATGACAAGTTTAAGTCTGGAGGGGTGTTGTGTCTAACAACCTGTGTTGTGTCTGCACAACCTGAGTCGAGTCGAGTTTTTCTTTTCTTTCTGCATATTTTATTAGTCTGCTTTGTTTATTCGCATTTTATTAGTTTCATATTTCTATTTGCATCTCATTTGCACTTTTTTACTTAAAAATATATATATATATATAAAAAGTTTTGAGACATATTTGAGAACATCAAACCTTCTACTTTTTCTGCTACTTGTCCAATAGCAAAATGACTAGCATTTTCTTAGTTCATGTGTTGTCAAGATAGTGTTAGTATGTTTGGTGTATCTCCTTTCTCTATCTTTAGTAGCATGAAATAAGCTAAGTATTGTATGGAGTTTGGTATAAGTCTTGGCCTAACTTTAAGGATCTTATTTTCACTACACTTAAGTACTTAAGCTTGAATAGTAGAAATATTTTTGAAATAGTTATGATTCATCCAAATTATTTAGTACTTTTGTTCCCATGGTGATTTCTTATTTACATTTTGGTTACTGGATGACCTCGGATCATGGAAGCTCATTTGGAAAAATCTAAATCTCAACATATGCATCTCGCATTTGTGATTAGTGCTACACCTCTATAGCACCAAAATTTTTTTTTTGAATAAGGGATAAAAAAATAGTTATCGTGAGCAGAAACGAACAATCCACCCCTTTTGAGACCGAGTTAGGTTACTGGGGAAATGAATGTTATGTTTCTCTTGATTCCGAGTAGTATCCTTTGAGACCTTGTGTAATTTAAGGAAAACGAACCAAGTGTGTGGCAGGTAAGTGCCTATCACCGGGAACATTAGGAACTCAATTGTATGACGACTTAACTAAGACAGAGAGTTGAAACTTGAAGAGTTTGAGTTACTTATTGCACTGAGAACAAAGAACTTATAATTAGTCCATACTTAGGTTACTCCACAATCGTGCTTATTAATGAAACTAGTTGATAGAGTTAGGCGAATGCACTAGGGATTATGAAACACTGCCAGGAGCTCATGAACATAGTTTGCAGCGTTTTGCTTGAGGATAAGCAAAGTTCAAGTCTGGGGGTGTGATGTGCATAAATATTATGATCATTTATCCATGTTTTAACGCACATTCACTTGCTTTATACGTATATATTCTTTGCATGATCGTCTCTTTTATCATATACTCATCATAAATACTCTTTAGTTCGGATATCTGCTCTTTGTTTGATTTTGTGTTGACAGGGACAACTTTCAGAGCAAAAACAACGATTGTCGACGCACCAGAATGAGGCAGAGAACACGACCATGTCGCCAAACAGAAGAAGAGAAGTGGCCGTGCAATCTTGCACGGCCGTGCGACCAACCAGACATGGATCTGCACGGCCCTGTCCCAGGATTCGAGTCCCAGATCCACACGACCGTGCCAATTGACATGGCCGTGTAGCGCAGCCAGGAGCAGAAGAAGGCACAACCGTGCCATATCTACACGGTTGTGCCACGACGTCGTGCCCTAGCCTATAAATAGGATTTTAACCCTTCTCCTCAGAGGGAAGCGAGCCGTCAAAGGGAGAATCACCTTGGTGTCGTTCCACGCCATCCAGGACCTCCGTCCAGCGATCCTTCATTACCACATCGACTCCAGAAGCAAAGGATTGGATCCGAAGATCACTCGTCGTCGTTGGATAAGCATCCTTTCTCTTTCTCTCTTCGTGTTTCGAGAATTGTATGCTTAATTACATTATTTCTTTGGATTTTTCTCAGGCGTCTATGGAGTAGATTCCTTGTTCTAGGATGAGGGAGTAGTTGTGGATTGGTTTGATGTAATACTCATATTTATGCCTCTATTCATTAGATGATTTCACTTGCTTTGTTTCAACTGCTATGCATGAGACTTGCTGCGTATTAATTGATTGTGTAGGAATTGCTAACCTCGTAGAGAGAGTATCTTAGATCATATACCTGAGGGGCCCTAGTGACAGGGGAACCCATTCACGGACATCTAGGGTACTTCCTTGAAAGGAGAGGCAACTTCTCCACAAGGAAGTAAGAGACCAAACCAAGCCCTTATTTATATCCTTAATGACACAAATTAGAGTTGCGTTCTTGTGATCTACCGAGGTGCCCTAGTGACAGGGGTTAACCGTAACAGGATTTCACAGGGATCTTCTCTATGTAGTACTTAAGGATAGTTGCTTTAGCTTCCGGCGAATGCATGTTGATGGACAATGAGTAAAGGATAGAATGTGATACATTAATACCACCACAATGAAACCAAACTCCTAGAACTCTTCATAAACCAAGTTAATTACTCTCTTTTCACTAGTTCTCATTTCCGCTTCCCAATCTCTTCTCTTTAGATAACTTACAACCATCGGTAGTTTAGCTAAACCTTAAGTGAACCATTGCTAGTGCTTATAACTAGTCCTCGTGGGATCGATAATCTTTATTACTGGCGACGAATCCGTGCACTTGCGAAATCGTAACATTTAACTTTCCATAAATTCTAAGTTTTGATTTTTGAAAGTTATTTTTCAAACATGTATCTTTTTTGAAGTCATCGATTTACAGTTTCAAGTTATCATTTTCAGATTTTAAACTGTTTAACTGTTCTTTTAAATCAATGTTCTCTTTGTCTAGTTTTACCAAATCTTTTGTAAGAACTTTGATAAACTTAAAAGACTGCTTAGGAGACAGAGCACGTACCTTACTTACCTCAATTTCTGATGCTTCCCATTCATCGCAACTTTCTTCTTCTGGTCCTCCCCTTTATCAATGCTCATCTATGAGCTGATTTCTTCTTCCACTTCATGGTTGGCCATTAGAGCTAGTCCCGAGAAGGCTACAACCTCGGAATCGAAGGATGATGAATCATCCCATGTGGCCTTCAGGGTCTTGTATTTGGAGGATGTTGGTCTTTTATCTTTCTCTTTGTCTCCTTTCTTCAATTTTGGGCAGTCATCCTTGATGTAGCCTTCTTCGTTGCAGTTGTAGCATCAGACCTTTCTTTTGTTTCGGTAATCCCTCTTTGTCTTTGATTTAAATTTATTAGATCAAATAAATTTATTGAATTTTCTTACCATAAGGGTTGCTTCGTTTTCACTGATTGATTTGTCAGAGTCTGAATTGTTTGTCCTTGCCTTCAGGGTAATATTTTGATTCGGTTCTTTTCTTTGTCTTGCACACCGAGATTTGTGTAATTCGAAAGTAGAGAAAATACTTTCTAATGTACTTACCTCGAGATCCTTGGATATATAGTAGGAGTCTACTATAGATATCCATTCAGGTGTTCTTGGGAACCCATTTAGAGCATACCTTTGTGCGTCTCGGTTCGTTACCGTTTGTCTGAGGTTTGTTAGTCCTGTGATCAGTTCCTTGATTCATCCGTGTAGTTATGCTACTGACTCTCCTTCTTCCATCTAGAAGTTTTTCAGTTGATTCTGGAGCATGTCCCGTCTCGCAAGCTTTGTTTCGGAAGTCCCTTTGTGTAACTCCAAGAACATTTCCCAAAGCTCCTTCACGGAGTTGTAATTTCTGATCCGATTTAATTCCTGGGGTGGAAGCACACTAAGCAGGTGGAACTCGACTCGTCCGTTTGCTACGAAATCTGCTCGCTCCTTCTTGGTCTAGTGATACTCTTCTTTTTCTTCTCCTTGGGGATTTTTGGGAGCTACAAAACCATATTTAATTATTAATAATATTTCAAAATCGGTTTTGAAAAATACCTCCATTCGTTTCTTCTATAATGAAAAATCTCTCTCGAATTTAGGTGGGAAGATTGTCGGTCCGACCATCATCTTGATCTTGTTGCTTCAGATGACGATTAGTCCTTATGAGGTGGTTGGGATCTGATGTCACTTGTTGGTGCAGTGGGTCAGCAAGAGGGGAGGGGTGAATTACCTGAAATAGAAAAAGATACCCTCCTCGCTCTTTCAACTCTTCTTAAAGTGCAACAACAAATAATAAAATAAAAATGACAAAACTGAGGAAGAGACTCGGGATTGACTTGGTTACAACCTAGGTGGTTGTTAATCCAAAGCAGTTGCAAAGCTTACTAAGAATCTCCTTTCTATGAAGGCGGAGAATCCTTTTACACACAATGAAAGCTCGAACAGTTACTAGGAAGTTAATACAAGAGTTGAAATCTTATTCCCTAGCTCCAAGGCCCTTTTTATAGCTCCTGAAACTCTATCTGCAGCTTGACGGTGCCTCCCAAGGGCATGGAGGGCACCTCTACCGTGGTAGCAGTGGATAAGGTTTTATCTACTGCAAAGGCTAAAAAATTGGGTCAAAGGTGCCCTCCATAAGCATGGAGGACACCTCCCATACTTTATGGAGGGCATCCTCTATGCCTCATGGAGGGCGATCTCTATGCCTCATGGAGGGTGCCCTCTATCCAACATGAAGGGTGCCCTTTATACCTCATGGAGGGCACCCTCCACTTGTAGGGTATAAATTGCTCCAGCCTTCCTTTGGTTCTTCTGCTGCACCATTCATTTGGGTAATTTTGGCCAGACGAAATAGGGCTCACCCGAACCCAATTTCCGACCTTCTCCTCGAGCTGGCTTTCGCTCCGGCTTCTCATCTCTCAAACGTCATGTACATTCTTCTCTTCCATCGGTGTACTCTTTCGTAGTTCTTTCGTTCCTCAGATGCACCGAGCCCGTCGGCTCCCTTCCCGTGCCGTCCTTCTCACCAAATGCGTCTTCCGCTCAACTTCCTGTGCTCTTAAGCTCCTGCACAAGTAGATACAGGGATCAAAATCAAACAGGACTTAACCTAACCTGGTTGATCATATCACAACAACGACATGGTCAAACAATCAACCCAATCCTTTTTATTAAAAATAAATGGAAATTACAAAGTTCAAAGAAATTAAAAATGGGTTTCTAAAAAATTATTGAAAATGTTTTTTGAAATAACAAAATCTAAGGGTAAATAAAAAACCTGTAACGCCAGCCCTTCCTGCTAGTAGGGCGGGGTTACTTACTTAACTATTACTATTTGCGGAACATACATGCATATTAAAATTTCTTTCGAAGGTAAAACAGTAGAAATATCATGAAGTCATGCGGAATAATAACATAATAACTTAGTTCATGTCAACATAACAAAATAACATAAGCAGGTCATTTATTTGTCTTAGCCGAGCCACCACCACACACATCTCCTTGCCTCTCCTGCAGCTCCCCTAGTTCATCCATTCTTTGCCTTTATCTGAGGTACAAGGAAAGTAAGCTATAAGCACACAAGCTTAGTAAGATCCTTTCGTACTCACAAAAACCATATATCAAAGAATAAACACATAAGAATATAACCATGGAAATATGATCATCTAACATCATATTGTGAAAACATAGCATCATAATATATTATCTCATAAAGAACATCATGCTATATCATATCATAAATCATCATGTCATATAAATCATAAGGGCATAACATCTCATATCATAAATCCTAACATATCATCTCATAAAGAACATCATGCTATATCATATCATAAATCATCATATCATATAAATCATAAGGGCATAGCATGTCATATCATAAATCCTAACATATCATCTCATAAAGAACATCATGCTATATCATATCATAAATCATCATATCATATAAATCATAAGCGCATAGCATGTCATATCATAAATCCTAACATATCATCTCATAAAGAACATCATGCTATATCATATCATAAATCATCATATCATATAAATCATAAGGGCATAGCATGCCATATCATAAATCATATCATATAAGATGTCTTTTAAAACATGTGTCATGTCATATGCAAGATGTCTTAAAATATATCATATAGTACTTGAAAATAATATCATCATGAGGGCCCGGCTTGTACCACATACATATATAAATGCGCGCAATCCCTAGGACAGGGTAGCTAGCCTCGAACCTACTAGGGATCTAGGCCCGTACTACGACCGTCGACCTAGGGGCGTACTAAGGAGCCCATCCCTTTACTAGACCCGTTCATAGTCCGTCGGCCTAGGGGCGCTTATAGAGCCCACCCTTGGTACAAGCCATACAAAGTAAAATAGCATATCATGGTTCATGTCATAACATAGCATATCATATCTTATCATATCATGAAGAGTGCTCTTAGTCCCCAAGGGGAAGCAACTCTTAGGCCTTCACTTATCATGTCATAAAGAGTGCTCTTAATTCCAACAAGAAGGGAAGCAACTCTTAGGCCTTTGCTTATCATATCATAAAACATGCATATTTGGGCACATAGCACATCATAAGAGACATTATTATGCATGGATCATAAGCATACATAACTGAGCATATTATTTGTCATATCATAAAGCATGCATACTTGAGCACATAGCACATCATAAGAGACATTATCAAGCATGGTTCATAGGTTTACATAAATGAACACATCACCTATCATAGAAAAGACATAATCATGCATGGAATCATTAAATAACATCTCTTAATTCATAACGTAGCATGTGAGACACCTCTAGGCTCCTAAACCCATTATGGACGAAAGTTCAAGAGTATGAACTTAAACTCTAAACAACATACAAGCATAAGAATCTCATGTTAACTTCATATCATATCATAAGGAAAGTCATAAGCATGTTAATCCAATTTTAAAGCTTTCCTAGGTCTTGATCCTTATCATGGACGAAAGTTCATGAAGAAGGAAAATAAACTCCAAACAACATACAAGCATGAATATCAAGCTAACTTCATATCATATCATAAAGGAAATCATGAGCATGCTAGATTAAATTTTAAGCTTCCTTGAACCCTAGAAATGTTCATGGCCGAAACTTTATAAAGAAGAAAATCAAGCTCTAAACAACATGCAAACATAAATATCTAGCTAAATTCATATCATATCATATCATATCATAAGAGGATTCATGGGCATGCTAGGTTAAATTTTTAGCTTCCTTGAACCCTAAAATGGATCATGGCTGAAAGTCTCATGAAGAGGAAAATCAAGCTCTAACAACACACAAGCATAAATATCTAGCTAAATTCATATCATATCAATAGAGGATTCATGAGCATGCTAGGTTAAATTTTTAGCTTCCTTGAACCCTAAAATGGATCATGGCCAAAAGTTTCATGTAGAGGAAAATAAATTCTAAACAACATACAAGCATGAATATCAAGCTAACTCCATATCATATCATAAAGGAAATCATGAGCATGCTAGATTTAGTTTAAATCTTCCTTAGACCCTAAAATTCTACATGGCCGAACCATAAAGAAACATGTGTCTAGATTTCAAGCAACATCAAAACATGATAACCCTAAGTTAGCTTTATATCATATCCTAAGGAGAGTCATGAACATGTTAGACTAAGTTTTAAGCTCTCCTAGGTCTTTCATTCACATCATGACCGAAACCCTATAGTGTAATACCACTAGGTTCCAACACATACAAGCATGCAAACACTTAGAATCTTTCATACCATTTCATAAAGAAGGTCAATGAGCATGATAACCTAAATTTTTAACCTCTCCTAGTCCATTATTTCAAGTCTTGGCCGAACACCTTATGAGTATGACATTAAGTTTTAAGCAACATACAAGCATAAGAACACCAAACCAATCTCTTATCGTAGCATACATATCATAAGGACATAGTGAACATGGTTAGTTTAGGTGTTAAGCTTTCCTAGGTCTTTCATCTACACTTGGCCGAAAGTTCAAAATCATAGATCTAGGTTTTAAGTAAGCATACAACATAAGAACATTCCTAGCTTCCTATACTAGGGTACTTATCATAAGAACATAATGAACATGCTTATTTAGATCTTGAACTTCCCTAAACCTTTTATTCATGTCTTGACCGAACACCTTAGGAGCATGAAATTAAGTTTTAAGCAACATACAAGCATAAGAACACCAAACCAATCTCCTATCATAGCATACATATCATAGGGACATAGTGAACATGGTTAGTTTAGGTCTTAAGCTTTCCTAGGTCTTTCATCTACACTTGGCCGAAAGTTCAACCTTGTGACCCTAGGTTTCGAGCATTCTAATCTTATGAAAAACATAAACAACTTGTACCACAAGTGAGGGGATACTTACATCCTTTCTCTTGTTGTTCCTAAAGAAAATGGTACCCTTGTGAGGAGGAAGAAGGAGCTTCTCTTCCTAGTTCTCCCTTTTGTTTTCTCTTTCTTGTAAGGAGTAAACCTTGAGACTCCTTCTTAGGAATTGGTTTTCTTAGAGAGAAAACCTTAGCTTGGATTTTAGAAATGAGGGAGAGAGAGCTCTATGTCTCGGTGGATACGGAAGAAGGAGAAAGAAGGAGGAGGAAGAAGAAGGAGGAAGAATTAACAATTTTTTTCTTTCCCTTTTCTTCTCTCATTCCTATTTATTTCTCATGTAAATGAAACATGTCCTCATTCATCCCCTTAGCCCCTCTATCCCTTCCCTCTCTTAATTCCCTTGAAATTAGAGGAAAAGAAGGAAGGAAGGCAACTTGTCTTTTGCTTGCTTCTTTCCTTAACCAAGAGGAAGAGGAGGTATGCTACTTGGTTTTCTCTTGTTCCTTTACTTAACTATCTTCTTACTTTTAAATATAATTTCCATTCTTTTCTATTCATCTATTATTCATTACTCTAGTGGTTACCATACACCAATTTAACTCTATTATTTGTGGGAGGTTCAAGGTTCAAACCTTAACCTCACTTTCTTTTTATTTCATTTTGGTTTCTATTTCCATTTCTCTTTTTCTTTTATTCTAAAGGAAAAATACTCATAGGTATAGCTTATCATTTCGTGGGTGTTACAGTACCCCATACCTCATAGAAAGTTCATCCTTGAACTTAAAATAGCTCCGGATACTTCCGTTTCATATCATCTTCTCGTTCCCAGGTGGCTTCCTCGAACCGTTGATTTTGCCACAGGACCTTTACTAAGGGTACTTATTTATTCCTCAGTCATTTGACATCTCGATCTAATATCTGAACCGGTCGGCTCTCATAAGTTAGGTCCTCTTGCACTTGTACTGTCCGTGGTTCGATCACTTGGTCCGTGATCGGAATACATTTCTTTAGCATCGAAACGTGGAACACGTTGTGAATGGCTGACATCTCTTGATGCAGCTCTATTTCATAAGCTACCTTGCCAATTCTTTTCAGAACTTGATATGGTCCCACATAGCGCGGGCTTAGCTTTCCCTTCTTACCAAACCTCATTACTCCTTTCATAGGAGCTACCTTGAGGAATACTGAGTCTCCGACACTGAATTCCAATGGCCTTCGTCGCTTATCCGCGTAATTCTTCTGTCGACTCTGAGAAGTTTCTATTCTTTGACGGATGTTCTGTGTAAAATACAAAAAATAGGTAAATATTGATAAGGAAATTTTCCAGAATTTTTGGAAATTTTTCGGGAATTTTTCGGAGCTCGTATGGACGAGTTAACAGGGATAAAATTTGGGTGCCGGAAAAGCCTGTTTAGGCTACCCTGTTTTAATGAGGAAAAGTTTTATTTTCTTTTCCTTTTTAATTTCTTATTTCTTTTCCTTTATTTTCCTTTTTCCGTTTTCTTCCTCGCCGAGACCCCCCGCGTGCCCGAGCGGTTTCCTTTCTTCTCCTTCTCGTTTCTTCTTCTCACTTCCTCTTGCTGTGCCCTAGCCGTGTGCCGCCGACGCCCTTCTCTCGATCCCTCCTCTGGTCTAATAGCCATCGCCGGACACCCTTGCTCTTGGCCTCCCTTCTGCCCTAGCCGTGGAGATACCGATCACTGGCCGCCGACTCTCGATCTTAGCAGCACCGCCGCCTTACGGGACATCACCGCCATTCTCCCTTCTGCCTCTGTGCGCGTAGAGCCTCACACGAGCGGCGATCTCTCTTCCTCCTCGCGCCGAGCCGCCGAACCACCTGTGCCCTAACCGCCCCCTTCTCTTTCTCCTTGCCGATTGCCGATAGTAAGCGTTCCTCTGCCGGACTAGGTACCATATCAGCCCTTACCAGATTTCTTTTGTTTCTCTTTTTGATTGTTATTGCAACCTCCTCACTGTGCCCTAGGGCCTAACCGTGCTATGTTCAGGTTAAAGGGAGAGGAGGGTCGGCAGAGGCATCATCTCTATCAGAAGCTCACAGATTTGGATTTGGGTAAGTTGTTAGCATAAAGGTTATGGGAGTAAGGTAAGGGTTTGGTTTATGAATTGAGTTGACACATTTTGATACATGTTTTAGGTATGAATTGATACATATCTAATTTGGTTATAGTGTGATTTAGGTATGTTATGCTATGATACATAATAAATTATAGTCATGTGTCGGTTGATTAGGTTTATGTGTTTTTGGAATTAGGGTTTTTGCCCTAATTTAGGGTTAAAGAACTTATTTAGCTATTTATAGGAATTTAGCTAAATAATTCTGTATATATTGGTGACATAGGACTTTGACGCGAGACGAGTATCTCGGAGTAAGATTTGGACCAGTTTGGACTTTTCGATTGGAGGCAGGTACTTTTGACTTATGTCATTTGATATGCATAATAATGAATTTAACAAATAACAAAGATTATGTTTCTTATTTGTTTCGGTTAATCACTACCCAATACCTGTTACATGCTTGGTTGATTGCTTGTTTTGCATCTCATACTATTCCTTACCTGCTTATACATGCTTATAGGGGTAGTGATATACCATGTTTCACCATGTTCAGGACCGAGATCTGATACCTTACCTGATCTGTGTACCCTTGATATGATTTATTTGCTATGGTGCATATCATATATGTATATAGATTGATTCAGTATATTACCATGCTTAGTGTCATGCACCATTCGCATGATTGCATGTTGTGTGATATATTGCTCCATTATTGTCGAGCACATCGCCAGTTTCATCACTGTTCGGTGCTCCGTTGTGACGCTTATGGATAGCGTGACGCAGCGTGGTAGCATGTCAGTTTTCTCGTTCGGTGCTCCGTTGGTCCGATCATGGGTAGTGTGATTGCAGCGTAGTAGCACGTCGAGACCCCTCTCCGTCATCGTGTACCGGGAGATGAGAGCATTGCGCTCCCCCATTTATGATTTGGGGTAGGAGTATATGTGTACTCCGACAGCATCCCGTCCTCTCGGTCACTCATCAGGAGTAGTGATGCAGAGTGCGCGGTCGTCATAGCCCTACCCACTCGGTCCCACTTTTGTTGTGAGTTGGCTGACTGGCGTCAGGGGTGACCATGACATTGGCATCATATACATGATGCATTTATTGCTTGTGTTTGTGTTTGCTGCATTTATATGCTGCATATTGTTTGGGTGCCTATGATTGACATGCATACAGGATTTCTATACCTCTCGGACTGCTTGTCCTTATAACCAGGTCCTGGTTAGTATGGTTTTCTCTTGTTTACTTCAGTTGCATTTTATCCTTCTTATATCAGGAGACTGTACGCATGATTAGTGTTAGATGTTAATTCCTTACTATGTATATCAGTTGTACCTGCTGAGCGTTGGACTCACCCCGCCTCCATTGTTGATATTTTTCAGGTTGATGCTGTCAGGAGAGAGTTCCAGTTGCTAGTCCCCTGCAGACCATGAAAATGTTGGATGATCTTTTAGTTTTATTGTTTTGACTATGTACGACTTATTCTGGTTTTGATACTATGGATTTTTGATACTATGGATCTGGTATGAGTGTATGTGTCGATGGTTTTGGTGTTTGGATATGTTTTACTACATGCCTGCCTGGACGGCAGAAGAGGTAAGTTGATCTTATTGTCGGATTTGAGCTTTACGAGTGTAGTTGAGTAGGGTTGTTTTTGAGTCCTCTTATTTCTGTTTCAGTTTGTTATCTATTAAATTGCGTGGAATGTCTGTGTGTTATATTTTATTTCTGTTATTATTCCAGCCGCATGTGGCTGAGGTATATGAGATGTAGAAAGTTTCAGATTGTCTGCTGTACAGGGGAGATGCTGCCGAAATTTCTTCGGACAGGGACTCCTCCGGGGCGTGACAATTTAGTGGTATCAGAGCCAAGTTTTACGATCTTTGTTTCCGTATTCTGGATAGTTGGTATAACCTGATACCAATTGATATGGTATCAGAGCAGTGTGTGATACCTGCTTTTAGTATTCTGGATATATTGTGCTAGCCCAAGTTTGCGAGTCAAACTGGGTAGTTATTTTGGTTGCACGGGTTTTCCATTACGTATATGTTTTGGACTTTCATTTCGGATTTTATTATGGATTTTCGATGATTTTCTCGTACGGAATTCCGAGATCAATTTGGGGACTGGACAACGACGAAACATCTCCAGACAGCAATTAGGTATGAAATTATTTTGATAATTGTTGATAATTGTAGTAATATCTGTGATATAATTTAACAGATATGAAGAGATCTACACGTATTGCTGCGAGACGTGGTGCTGGACGACCACGTACGAGGACCTCGGGATCTCTGGATATGCCAGAGATGCCTACTATTGATGAGCCTATCAGTCAGGGATAGACTCAGGGTACTGTGGGTGCGTCGAGCTCTCAGAACCCGATGGCTCCCTTAGAGGTACCTACCTCAGCTGCACCGACAGTATCCACTCCTACTGTATTTCTGGTACCACCAGGGGTACCATTGGCATTCCCGACACTAGCTCCAGCCCAGCCTATGGCGTACCCGGCACCACCGCCACCTGGACCCACCGTGTATCCGGCACCAGCAGCACTTGTGCCCCCAGTACATATGGTGTACCTAGCAGCACCTGCATTAGGGATACCGGCTGCTCCACATCCGGTACCATTGCCTACCGTACATCCAGCCGCGACCACCTATGTTCACCCGGCAATACCACCGACGGCATATGCTCCAGTTTATACAATAGCACCGGGAGCTCCTACTCCAGTTTATTCAGCGGTACCACCTATAGCATCAGCTCCAGTGTTTCCGCCAGTTCCCACAGTCATTCCGACACACTTCACTGACTTTGTCGCGGCACGAGCCAGGATTCCAGTGTTGGCAGAGTCGATGAAGAGTTGATTCACCCTCTTCCGAGGAGACCGTGATCCGAGTGTGGCCCTGTCTTGGATTGAGACTATGGAGCGGACCTTCTTCTATATGGCTTGCTCTGAGTGGGAGAAAGCAGAGCTGGCTGCTTTTCATTTACGGGATGCGGCCGACACCTGGTGGATTACTCAGCGTTCCATCATCGGTGAGCAGAACATCACTTGGGCCAGATTCAGAGAGGCTTTTGAGAGCCGTTTCTTTCCACGAGCTTATCAGATGGCTCGCCGGCAGGATTTTCTGAGTTTGTGACAGAACAATCGATCGGTGACAGAGTATAGTACAGAGTTTGACAGATTGGCCAGATTTTGTCCAGAGCTAGTTGCTGAGGATAGTTCACGTATGCAGCAGTTCATTCAGGGGCGGGATTGACATTTGCAACTAAGACTTGTCGGTCTTGGTATCACATCTTATGCGGAGATGTTGGACAGAGCCCTCATTATTGAGTCAGCTCAGCAGAGAGTTTTTCTGGATAGGAAAAGGAAGCAGCCGAGTCAGACATCTGGACAGATCCAGCAGTCACAGGCTACACCACAGCAGAGCAGGCACAGTCGGTCAGATCAGGGTACTTCTGGGGTATCTCATAGGCCTCAGAAATCAGGGCAGTCTTCTGCAGGACGTTTTCGGTCTCCACAGCAGAACCGGAAACAAACCGCCAGCCACATTCGGTGTTTCAGATGTGGGTCCCGAGATCACATCACCACAGCCTGTACTATGGGACAACCAGTTTGCTTTTATTGCAAACTGCCTGGGCACCAGAGTTGAGATTGCCAGCTGAAGGCTCAGCACACTGCTCCCGGAGTTACTGCTCAGGGAGGACAGCACAGTCAGTCAGGGTCTCGACGAGGAGGGCGGAGATTCCAACCCTTACATCATCAGCAGGGGACAGCTTCGCCTGCAGCAGCATTTGGCATGCATGGACAAGAGTACTCTAGTGCTTCCATAGCACCCCAGAGTTCTGTTCCGGGACCTTATTATCCGACGCAGGGGCAGTATCAGATGCAGCCTCAGCCTCTAGGCCAGTACCAGACTCAGTCCCAGCCATTGGCACAGTATCAGTCGCCGCCTTCTCAATCTTCTTTGGCACATTATCCAGTACCGCCTCAGTGGCAGACTTCTGCCTAGCCGCAGCAGCCGCTGGCAGCGTTACCCCCTCCTCCTCCGTCAGAGACTGGACATGTTCATGCGATTACCAGGGAGGATGCACAGCGGGCCGACGGATCCATTTTCCGCGGTATGATTTCCATTTATGCATTTACCGCTGATATATTGATTGATACAGGTAGCTCACATTCTTTTATATCCCGTACCTTTATGCGGGAGATTGGTAGATTACCTACTTTTAGACTGCAGCGATTGACCGTCTCTCTACCGTCCGGTGATACTTTAGACGTCACCCAGGAGGTCAAAGGTTGCCCGTTAGACTTTGGCAACATGATACTTACGGTAGATCTTCTAGTATTGGAGATGGTCGAGTTTGATATCATTCTTCGCATGGATTGGCTGTCAGTATATCATGCTACCGTTGATTGCCAGACGAGGGTGGTCACCTTCCGACCTCCCAACCAACCCTCGTGGGATTTCACTGGCATCAGAGACGACGACATATCGATTATTTTGGCGATTCAGGCACAGAGGCTGTTGTCTCATGGCTGTCAGGGTTTCCTATTATCTTTGATTAGTACAGACGACAGCAGTAGTTCACAGCTCTCCGATGTTCCAGTAGTCTGAGAGTATCCGGATGTATTTCTAGAGGAGCTACCTGGTTTGCGTCCCAGAAGGCAAGTGGAGTTCGCTATTGAGCTGATTCTGGGGACTGCACCGCCATCGAAAGCTCCTTATCGTATGGCACCAAAAGAGTTGAACGAGCTAAAGGTTCAACTCCAGAAGTTTTTAGATAGGGGATTCATTCGCCCTAGTGTTTCTCCATGGGGTTCACTGGTATTATTTGTCAAGAAAAAGGACGGCACTATGTGGCTATGCATTGACTATAGACAGCTGAATGCAGTGACTGTCAGAAATAAATATCCTTTACCACGGATCGAGGATTTTTTTGATCAGCTCAGAGGTACGTCAGCGTATTTTAAGATTGATCTGCGATCCGGATATCATCAACTGAGAGTCAGAGACTCAGATATTCAGAAAACAGCTTTTCCTACCAGATACGATCATTATGAGTTTTTGGTAATGCCATTTGGGCTTACCAATGCTCCCGCCTCCATTGTTGATATTTTTTAGGTTGATGCTGTCAGGAGAGAGTTCCAGTTGCTAGTCCCCTGCAGACCACGGAAATGCTGGATGATCTTTTAGTTTTATTGTTTTGACTATGTACGACTTATTCTGGTTTTGATACTATGGATTTTTGATACTATGGATCTGGTATGAGTGTATGTGTCGATGGTTTTGGTGTTTGGATATGTTTTACTACATGCCTGCCTGGACGGCAGAAGAGGTAAGTTGATCTTATTGTCGAATTTGAGCTTTACGAGTGTAGTTGAGTAGGGTTATTTTTGAGTCCTCTTATTTCTGTTTCAGTTTGTTATCTATTAAATTGCGTGGAATGTCTGTGTGTTATATTTTATTTCTGTTATTATTCCAGCCGCATGTGGCTGAGGTATATGAGATGTAGAAGTTTCAGATTGTCCGCTGTACAAGGGAGATGCTGCCGGAATTTCTTCGGACAGGGACTCCTCCGGGGCGTGACATTCTGTATAGCACGGGTGGTGTTATCGATGAACTTTGTTTGGAATCCCATCTCTTTCTTTTCGCCGCCTTCGTACCAACATATAGGGGATCTACATTTCCTCCCGTACAGAGCCTCGTAGGGCGCCATTCCAATAGTAGCCTAGTAACTATTGTTGTAGGCGAATTCCGCAAAGCATAAATATCGGCACCAGCTTCCTTTGAAGTCTAAGGCTCAAGCCCGTAACATGTCTTCTAGTACTTGGTTCACCCTTTCTGTTTGTCCATCGGTCTGAGGGTGGAAGGCAGTACTGAATAATAGCTTTGTGTCAAGAGCCTTCTGAACATATTCCCAAAAACTGTGAAACAAAGCGACCATCTCTGTCAGAAATGATGGTCTTAGGAATCCCATGTAATCTAATAATTTCCTTGACATATAATTGAGCCAGTTGCTCAATTGAATAAGTCATCTTGATTGCTAGAAAATGGGCGGATTTGGTTAATCTATCCACGATTACCCATATAGCGTCATAGCCGTTTGTTGTCTTAGGTAATCCTGGAATAAAGTCCATAGAGATATCTTCCCATTTCCATTCTAGAATTTGGACAGGCTGCAGTAATCCTCCAGGCCTCTGGTGTTCTGCTTTAACCCTCTGACAGGTCAGGCAGGTATTGACGTACTGAGCCACATCTCTTTTCATATTGGACCACCAGAATTTCTTTTTCAAATCTTGGTACATTTTGGTGGATCCTGGATGCATTGCATAGGGAGTTGAGTGGGCTTCTTCTAGTATCTTCTTTCGCAACTCCGGGTCTTCGGGAACACATAAACGATCCTTGAGGTATAAATTCCATTGTCAGCGATATGGAATTCATCATTCTTTCCCTCTAATACTTCTTGCTTTATCCGCTGGATGCTTAGGTCACGAGTTTGCTTTTCCAATACATCATCAAATAGCGTCGGTGCTATAGTCAGGGTAGAGAGTTGTCCGGTCACATCTTCAGCTCCGTAGTACAAATTTTCCATGGGTTCCCCAATGAACTCAAATATCGGTTCAGCTTCAGGTCGGAAAATCACTTTTCTTTGACGGCACTCGATTGAAGCGTCGTACTTGCTCAGGAAATCCATGCCCAATATACTGTCATAATCTTGCATGTCAAGCACTATCATATCACAGTAGAGTTCTCTGTCTGCGATTCTGATAGGTGCGGCTCGCAGCATATGAGTAGATGACATTACTTCTCCCGAAGGCAGGGTTGTTAAGAATTTGCCATTTAAGGCTTGTGGTGGTATCTCTAACTTCTCCATGAAGGGTGTAGAGACGAACGAGTGTGTCGCCCCAGTATCAAATAACACATTAGCATATTGACTGAAAATAGGCAGCTGACCTGTGACAACGGTGGAGGCACTTGACACATCATCTTTGGTAAGAGAGAAAACCCTGGCGTTCGTCGTAGCTGGCGGGGCTTCCAATCTCCCTTGGCTACTCGGAGTTCCTTTAATGGCAGCCTGCTTTAGGTGTAGCTGTGAGGGCGCACTCCTGTTCTGGTTGTACTGCTGGGATGGTGTCTGGGACTGGGTAGGGAAGTTTCTGGCCATATGTCCTTCCCATTCAGAGCTGTAACACTTCCTCGTTTGTGGCATACTCCGGAATGCTGCTTCCCACAAATGGTACACTGAGGGTACTTAGGTTGCTTATTTGCTGGTCCTCCTTTAGTGTTGTTCCATTGCTTCCTTTTTCCATTAGAGTTTCATTTCCAGCTCGTTTTGGTACCCTGAGATTTTTGTCCATGCGTCTATGCCTGATTCTTATTCTCGTTCATCACCTTCTGATAATGTTCAGTGACCAGGGCACTGCTGACCAGTTCTTCTGTAGTCTACGGTCTATTAATTCCGCCGGCCACATTCAATGCTATCAAGGGTCGAAGCATTTTCAGCATCAGTCTAACCCTTTCTCTTTCCGTGCTGACTAACTCTGGGCAGAGGCGTGTAAGACGGTTGAAGCGCTTCACTGCTTCGTTCACTGATAAGTCACCTTGCCGGAACTCGGTGAACTCGTCGTAATGCCGGTTCGTTACTTGCATATGGAAGAATTCCTCGAAGAACTCCGCCTCGAAGTCCGTCCAGTTCATCAGATTAATTTGTCTCTTAGCCTTAACTTTTTCCCACCACATTCTTGCGTCTCCGGAAAAATAGAATGACACACATTTGATCTTTTCCGATGCAGGCCAGTCCAGCAATTTCACAATACTTTCCACTGTCTTGAACCAGGCTTGGGCGTCCAATGACTCACAAGTACCCGAGAAGTTCTCCGGCTTCAGCCTTAGCCACTGTATCAAGTAGGTCTCCTGTCGGACCACTAGGGTAGGGGCTACCAGTGGTACTGGTGCAGCTATTGGTATGACAGGGACTGCATTCTGATTTGCAGGTGGGGTGACAGGGTTTCCTTGCTGATTCATCAGAGCGGTGATTACTTGTTGTTGTTCCGCGATCTGACACTGGAGATCTGTGACTACCTGGTTTAGATCTAGTGGGGTCACTGGCTCATTAGCCCTGTTACTGCGTCTTCTAGCCATATCTATTTTCATAAATAACAATAAGGCTAGCATAACTCTAGAGTCATCCCTACTTATATTCGTGCACATTAAATATCGCTTATCATACGTAAAGGAAATCCATATCAGTCATACTTTGGTTCATGGATACTAAAACATTTCCTATCAAACATAAATAGAATAGAGTAAGTACAGAAAGTCTTACTTGGAGCGGCAGGATGGAGGCTTGATGTGTGTGTAGCGGAAAGACTAACTTGGCTCTGATACCAACCTGTAAATGTCACGCCCCCAAAGGAGTCTCTGCCAGACAAAAATCCGGCAGCATCTCCCCTGTACCGGTGACAATCTGAACATTACATACATGCAAAATACATTAGCCACATGCGGCTGGAATATATGTGCAAAAAAGAAACACAACCACGCAGTTAATATTCACAGCCTACCCGGCTGGATAAAAGAAATGAAAACAATCATACAACTAATATGTAGCCCACACGGCTATATCAAAAACACAACGGAAAGTCGAAGAGGAAACCCACAAACACAAAAGTCCACAAAAACACATCACATCTATGAAGTCCGTAGTACAAGTATCAAAACAAAATCAGTACTCAAAATACAACGAATACGAAATGTGGATAAGGAGAAACAAAACCAAAACTCATCCCTCGGATATGACACGGGAAATGGGACCGGCTGGCAATATGCTCCAAGCATCTCCATATCATCTATCTACTACTTGAAAATCAAAATGGTATAGACGGGGTGGTGAGTACAGGTAACTCAGCGGGTAATAGACAGAATAAAACATGTTTTGCATAATAAAGTAGGAATCAATAATACAGTCTCCATAAGTAAAGAATAGAATCATGCTGTCAAAAGTATAGTACATCTAACTATATCTAATACAACAATGGTATATGAATGAACCCGACATACTAAATGCACATAACATAAATATACATACCCGAAAGGAATCAATACCATGATACCATGATCTGTAACTCACCGAGTCAACAACATACTCCTGACACTTGTGCAATACATATACGACTGCAAATATATGTAAAGTAATTGACATGTATGCGGCATGACACCCATATGCAGCATACATAGCTCAAACAAATGTAACAATACACAATCACATGCGACTAATATCTAGTAAGCATGTATGCAAAAATATCCCCACAGATGCACCATGCATCATAATGCAAAAGTGCATGCATGCTCCATGGTCACCCCCGCCACCTCTCTAGACACCACGCCCCCTATATGGCTGAGAGGCTTGGGTCTATGACGACTGTACTACCCTCCAGCCCACAATAGAGTGGTTGAGGCGGACAATCCGCTAGTAGCTACCTAGCTACATAGCATCAGGGTCCCTGACTGCTTACAACGCCGGATCTCACAAAAACCTAGTGACTGGGTGGCATGACAGGACGAGCGGCAACTACTCCAGCTACCACTACCCATGAGTGGCAAAGTGTGCGGCGTTAAACCAAACCAACTGATGACTCTCTCAACCACAAGGGAGACAATGGTCATCAGATGCAATGAATGATGAACATGATATATATATAAATATAATCATCATCCACGCAACAACCCCAAATCCCATAAACACCCCCAATAGCCACGACATACCTAACTACACATACTACTATGCAAATGGAATGTTAATCATGAATAACCCATAACACATACCAATCACAACCTAGACAGGTATAGACCACAATATCCAATATAGTCATCCCTACAACACTATACATGTGTATATACAATAGAGTTCCAGATAACAAGGATAGAGACTGTAACGAATCAAACTAGATCATATCAAGGATCAAGCAAAAGTGTCAAGCAGGCAAGCAACAAATAATTAGATTTAAGGAATGCAACCTAATTATCCAAATATAACCATGCTTTAAAGTTCAAAGAACTAAATAGAAATTAAGGAAGAAATACACGCCTCGATATATCCCGCAATCAACAGAACCACCACGTCACGCGACTCATCCAGATCAAGGTCCTGTATCACATATTCAATCCATGTAACATGTAACTAAATATGTGTACATTACAAATAGGTGAATTACCTATAAATAAATAACCAACTTAAAAGTGATAGCTACTGTGATTACTATTCCTTCCATTGGTAAAGCTAAATTAAATCTCAATCTAGCTCAACTCATCCCAAAACTAAAATTCCCTTTAGATCCTTAATTATCCCTAATCCTTCCCTTATCACTTAACAAGAAGCAAACCTAAACATCATGGAATCCATATCAGATTTTAGGTTTATCTACAACTACAACCTCTAATTAACCAGCATAACAAATTTCACATCACTGTTAACCAATACCGATTAGCAACCCATAGCATTCCTAGCATAACAGTATGCTCAACATCTTCAACAATTGAACCGAACAACTCACAACTTTTGTTGATTCCAACGTTGATCTAAATCATGGAATACACAAAAACCCACTAGATAACATCCACTGCAACCATAGATCGAACAAGAGAACATGAATTAAACACTGTACCAATTCCCTACCACAAAACTACACATTGTATCTCCACCAACCGGTTCAAGAAGAAAGAGCATCAAGAAGTCATCAAACAATTTGTTAACAACAACAAAAAATTGATCTCAGTACCTCTTCTTTGATCGCCGGAGGAATCCACAGATCCAATGAAGAAGATAATCCGACAGAGTTGTGGAGGCTAGAACCTAAACGCAGGTATTGTTCCTCATCAGGATCACTCGGATCAACACTAGAAGAAGATCAAGGTTCGAATTCACAACCAAAACCAAACCGTTACCTCCAAGATCGAAGTTAGGGCAACGACTTGTTCTTGCCGACGAACAGGGACAGAGATCGGGAAGGAACAATGGTTGTTACCTCCTCCAAACAATCGATGCTGACCTGATCCAACGCCGATGCCCACATCCAACGCCGATGCCCTTGGTTCCCTCCCGACAGTCGGCGAAATCCCCAAACCGAGCTCCGACGCTGTTGTTCACCGAGATCAGAGAAGGGAGGAAGGAATCGGGGAGAAAGAGGGTTCGGCTGTCACTAACCTCTCTTCCTTGCAACGCTCCAAGGTCCGCTCCTCGCCGGCGCCACCGAGAGAAGAAGATATCGCCGGTCTCGGTCGCATGAAGTCCGAAGTCGCGAGCAGCAGAGAAAGAACAGAGAAGAGCGTCGGGGAAAAAAGAAAGGGCTTCGGCGCTTTATAGCGTGGTTAATCCAAACCTTAGGTTAGCTTAATTAAAACCTAAGTTTAACCTTAATCAATTCCTACTTAATTTGGGTATTCCAAACCTGCCTCCATCTAACCTTATCGATATATCCCTTAAAACGAGTCATATGGACTCCGTTTAACTCCAGAAAAATTTCTAAAAATTCTTAAAAATTTTCCTAAGGTTATTCCACGATAACCCTAAAAATAAATTCGCATATATTACATTCTCCTCCACTAACAAAAATTTGGTCCCCAAATTTACCACTACCAACTAAAAGTAAGAAGTAGTAGATAAACTTATTCTAGTTACTGAAATAAACTTTACTCACCTTCAGTAAATAGGTGTGGGTAACTGGCTCGCATCTTATCTTCCAACTCCCAGGTGGCTTCTTCGTCTGAGTGATGCCGCCATCCGACCTTGACCAGTCGAATTGTCTTGTTCCGCAACCAGCGCTCTTTGTGGTCCAAAATCTGAACTGGAATCTCCTCATAAGATATATCCGACTGAAGTACAACTGATAAATCAGTGAGAATATGCGAAGGGTGTGGTACATATCTTCTCAACATAGATACATGGAATACATCATACACCCCAGTAAGTGATGGTGGTAGCGCCAGTCGATACGCCACCTCACCTATCCTCTCGAGAATCTGGAAGGGTCCAATGTAGCGAGGTGCCAATTTACCCTTCAACCCAAACCTTTTTACTCCTTTCGTAGGGGATACTCGTAAGAATATATGATCACCAACAGAAAACTCTAAAGGTCTCTGTCTCCAATCCGCATAACTCTTCTGTCGATCCTGAGCCTCTAACAACCTGCGCCTGATGGTACAAACCATCTCTGCATCACGCTGAAGACTCTGTGGCCCCAAAATCTGTGTTTCCCCAACTTCTATCCATAAGGTGGGAGATCTACATGCTTTGCCATACAACGCCTCATAAGGTGCCATCTGTATCGCTGAATGATAACTGTTGTTGTAGGTAAATTCTACTAAATGTAAATGATCCTCTCAACTACCTCCGAAGTCTATGACACATGATCTCAGTAGGTCCTCTAATGTCTGTATAGTATGCTCTGACTGACCGTCTTTCTAGGGGTGGAAAGCCGTACTAAATCGTAACTCGGTACCCATAGCCTGCTGTAGGCTCTGCCAAAATCGTGACGTAAACCACGGATCTCGATCTGAAATAATACTGAGAGGTACACCGTGAAGCCTGATAATCTCTCTACAATACAACTCTGCCAATCGATCCAATGACTCCGTCCTACGGATCAGAAGGAAATGAGCAGATTTGGTTAATCGATCAACGATCACCCAAATCGTATCATGTGTCCGCCGGGTTCTGGGTAGACCCACGACGAAATCCATCGTGATATGCTCCCATTTCCATTCTGGTATCTGTATTTTCTGGAGTAAACCAGCGGGTCTCTGATGTTCAGCCTTCACTTGCTGACATACAAGGCATCGTGCAACAAAATCCGCGATGTCTTTCTTCATGCCAGCCCACCAATAAGAACGTCTGAGATCCCTATACATACGTGTACCACCAAGATGAATCACAAATCTGGATCGATGTGCCTCCTGAAGTAGGTCCTCCTTCAAAGAAGGTAGCTCAGGAACACACAATCTCCCCAGGAAGTATAGAATTCCATTTCCATCGCAAGAAAACCCTGTTTGTTGTTCTGGGGAAATTCTACTACACAAAAACTGCAGATGCTGATCTGTAGCCTGAGCTTCTTTAATCCTCTCTACAATGGGTGACTGGGCAACCATAGATAACAGAATAACCCGCTCAGTCTGACCCTGCTCTACTAATCCCAACTCAGAAAATTTCTATACCAGTTCTGTAACCATCACACGGTGACAGGCAAGAACTCCTCAGGATTTCCTACTCAACGCATCAGCTACCACGTTAGCTTTCCCTTGGTGGTAGTTGATCGTACAGTCATAGTCCTTCAAGAATTCCATCCATCTTCTCTGTCTTAAGTTCGATTCTTTCTGAGTAGATAGATACTTAAGACTCTTATGATCCGTGAATATCTCGAAGGTGATCCCGTATAGATGATGTCTCCAGATTTTCAGCGCATATATAATAGCTGCTAACTCCAGGTCATGCACTGGATAATTCTTCTCATGCTCTTTCAACTGACGTGAGGCATAAGAAACTACCCGTCCATGCTGCATGAGTACTGCGCCTAACCCCTGTAATGATGCATCCGTATAAAGTACGAAGCCATCATCTCCAGAAGGAAGTACTAATATAGGTGCAGAAATGGGTCTTCGCTTAAGTTCTGAAAACTCGTCTCGCAAGACTCTGTCTAGCAAAACTTCACCCCTTTCCTGGTCACCTGAGTCAACGGCAGAGCTATGCTAGAGAAGCCCTCATCAAATCTGCGGTAATACCCGGCCAGACCAAGAAAGCTACAAATTTCCTGTACAGACTTTGGCTGCTCCCAACTAGTAACAGCCTCTATCTTTTGTGGGTCCACGGATATACCACTGCTAGAAACAATATGTCCTAGAAAACTCACAGAAGATAACCAGAATGCACATTTGCTAAATTTTGCATAGAGACGTTCTCACTAGAGCGTCTCCAATACTATACGAAGATGTCGCCCATGCTCTTCTTCGGATCGAGAATATATCAAAATGTCATCGATGAACACAATCACGAACTGATCCAAGAACTCAAGGAATACCCTATTCATTAGATCCATGAAAACTGCTGGAGCATTAGTAAGCCCAAATGGCATTACCAAGAACTCATAGTGTCCATATCGAGTACGTAAGGCTGTCTTCTGTATATCTGAATCTCTCACACTGAGCTGATGATAGCCAGAGCGTAGATCTATCTTAGAATACACACAAGTATTCTTGAGCTGATCAAACAGATCCTCTATACGTGGCAGTGGATATTTATTCTTAATAGTCACTACATTCAGTTGTCGATAGTCGATGCATAATCTCATCGATCCATCCTTCTTCTTCACAAATAGTACCGAAGCTCCCCACGGAGACACACTAGGACGGATAAACCCTCTATCCAGCAGCTCCTGTAACTGTACTTTTAGCTCCTCCAACTCCTTAGGTGCCATGCGATACGGAGCCTTGGACACCGGTGCTGTCCCCGGGATCAACTCAATCGTGAACTCCACTTGCCTTTTCGGGGGAAAGCCGGGTAATTCTTTTGGAAATACGTCAGGGTACTCCTGAACTATAGGAATGTCAGATAGCTGTGTGGTAGTATCCTGATCAATCTTAATCATAGATAACAAATACCCCCGACATCCTTGAGACAATAATCTCTAAGCTTGCATTGCTGAGATGACAGAAATCCCCTCATCCTTGGTACCCATGAATACCCAGGATGGTAGACCCAGAGGTCTAAATGTAACTACTCTCGTGCTACAATCAACAGTAGCATAATATCTGGCCAACCAGTCCATACCCAAAATGATGTCAAATTCTAGCATATCTAGAACCTGCAAGTCCACCACAAGGGTCTGACCCCCGAAATCCAATGGACAATCTCTAATCTCCTGACTGATATTTAATATCTCTCCCGAGGGCAAAGATACCGCTAATGCATGAGTCCGACGAACCGGTAATCTACAAATCTTACTCAGAAATACCCGAGAAATAAAAGAATGGGAACTACCAGTATCTATCAATAATTCAGAAGGAAAAGTATAAACAGTAATCATACCCCGAAAGACCGATCCCTCGGCCCGCTGTGCCTCCTCTCGAGTAATATCATAAACCCGTCCTGCCTCCGTGCATGCCGGCGGCATCTCAGTGCCAGTCTGAAACTGTGCTAATGGAGTAGTAGCTAACTGCTGAGACTGGATCACCGGACAAGAGCTAGGTGGCGTCGGAAAATACTGATGTGCCGGATGTATCTGATATGACGGGACAGCCGAGGAATACTGCATAGCCACAGGTACTGCTGGGTACTGCTGACTCTGAATATGGTATACCTGTGCCTCAGAAGGTGGTATACTCTACTGATGTGGAGTGCTCTGCGTCTTCTGCGGTCCCTTCGGCTGTCGAGTCTGAGTATTATGACTTCCTTGAGCAGTAACCTTGGAAGCCTGCAGCTAAGCCTACAGAGTACAATCACGGCTCATATGCCCTGGAAGCTTGCAGTAGTAACATATATCTTGGCTCAATGGGAAGTTAGGTTTAGCGTGACCCTCAACACCACATCTAAAACATCTGAGTTCACCAGAGGAATCCTTCTGAGGAGGTCTAGAAGAACCAGCGGATGATCGTCCCGTCTTCGATGATCGATAGGACTCTCCTGAAGTAGCCTGGGATCCATGCCATTTCTTCCGTTTCTTCTGACCTTGGTTCTGTTGTTTCTGATTTGGAGTCGTACCCTGAGCCTTTTGCTTATCCTTTCCTTTTTCCAGTGAAATTTGCAGTTGTGTCATTTCAATCATCAAAGCTCTATCTAATGCCTCCCGCTACGTACTAGGAGTAAAGCCAGACATCCTGATACGGATATAAGCTGCAAGGCCCTGAGCGAACTGATCTAACCGATCGCTCTCCTGGGCAACTAGATGAGGGCAATACTCAGCCAATCGGTTAAATTCCTCATCATACTCCATCACAGACCGATCACCCTGCTTCAGATGTAAGAATTCCTGTCGACGTGCCATACGATAAGGAGCTGGGAAATACTGTCTCTCGAATGCATCTTGGAATAAAGTCCAGGTGATACTCTGGTCTCCAAAAAGTGTCGTCTGCATCTTCCACCATGTAACAGCCTGATCTCGAAAGTGGTACGCAGTTAATTCGGCTTTTTCTTCTTCGGTACACGACAAATACTCGAAAGTATCCTCCACATTTCCCAACCAAGAACGAGCAATACTAGGATCAGGAACTCCATGGAATAAAGTAAAACGATCCTTTACCGACCGGGCCAGTAATGGAATCCGAGCTCTGTCCCTTGTCCAAGAAGTGGCAGCAGGAGTGGGGGCTATGGGTGGTAATGTAGGAGGAACCCACTGAGGCTGAAAACCCGGATCTCTCATAGAAGCCTGAGGAGTCTGTCGGCTACTGTCAACCTCAACCCCTACAGGATCCCTAACAGAATCCGCCTCGTGCTCCTCTGGCTCAACCTCTACTGACTCGATAGGCTGCTTCCGGGGTCGCCCCGGACCACGACGCGGACGAGGGGTCGTATCTCCGCGCTTCATTCCTGATATGAACCACAAGGAAAGACTACAACAATATAATACAACAGTAATTTAACTTACATCCTATAGCTTGGAGATATCCTGCCGCTGCCTGGTCCCAATATCCGAACAGTCACATCGAAAAAATACGAATCCCGAGTGTAAAACCTCATAAACTTTGTAGTCCTCGTAAAACTCAAAAATCTCGCAATCCTCGGAAATCCAAGACCCGAGAAATAGACATCGTAACCACAAAATCCAAAACACAAAATAACGAAAACCTCCAAAAATCCAAAACACGAAAAGAAGTAGGCCTCATAAACCCGCTCTGATACCACTAAATTGTCACACCCCCAAAGGAGTCTCTGCCAAACAAAAATTCGGCAGCATCTCCCCTATACCGGTGACAATATGAACAATACATACATGCAAAATACATCAGCCACATGCGGCTGGAATATATGTGCACAAAAGAAACACAACCACGTAGCTAATATTCACAGCCTACCCGGCTGGATAAAAGAAATGAAAACAATTATACAACTAATATGTAGCCCACACGACTATATCAAAAACACAACGGAAAGTCGAAGAGGAAACCCACAAACACAAAAGTCCACAAAAACACATCACAGCTATGAAGTCCGTAGTACAAGTATCAAAACAAAATCAGTACTCAAAATACAACGAATACAAAATGTGGATAAGGAGAAACAAAACCAAAACTCATCCCTCGGATATGACACGGGAAATGGGACCGGTTGGCAATATGCTCCAAGCATCTCCATATCATCTATCTACTACCTGAAAATCAAAATGGTATAGACGGGGTGGTGAGTACAGGTAACTCAGCGGGTAATGGACAGAATAAAACATGGTATGCATAATAAAGTAGGAATCAAGAATACAGTCTCCATAAGTAAAGAATAGAATCATGCTGTCAAAAGTATAGTACATCTAACTATATCTAATACAACAATGGTATATGAATGAACCCGACATACTAAATGCACATAACATAAATATACATACCCGAAAGGAATCAATACCATGATACCATGATCTGTAACTCACCGAATCAACAACATACTCCTGACACCAGTGCAATACATATACGACTGCAAATATATGTAAAGTAAATGACATGTATGCGGCATGACACCCATATGCAGCATACATAGCTCAAACAAATGCAACAATACACAATCACATGCGACTAATATCTAGTAAGCATGTATGCAAAAATATCCCCACAGATGCACCGTGCATCATAATGCAAAAGTGCATGCATGCTCCATGGTCACCCTCGCCACCTCTCTAGACACCACGCCCCCTATATGGCCTAGAGGCTTGGGTCTGTGACGACTGTACTACCCTCTAGCCCACAATAGAGTGGTCAAGGCGGACAATCCGCTAGTAGCTACCTAGCTACATAGCATCAGGGTCCCTGACTGCTCACAACGCCGGATCTCACAAAAACCTAGTGACCGGGTGGCACGACAGGACGAGCGGCAACTGCTCCAGCTACCACTACCCATGAGTGGCCGAGTGTGCAGCGTTAAACCAAACCAACTGATGAACCTCTCAACCACAAGGGAGACAATGGTCATCAGATGCAATGAATGATGAACATGATATATATATATATATATATATATATATAATCATCATCCACGCAACAACCCCAAACCCCATAAACACCCGCAATAGCCACGACATACGTAACTACACATACTACTATGCAAATGGAATGTTAATCATGAATAACCCATAACACATACCAATCACAACCTAGAAAGGTATAGACCACAATATCCAATACAGTCATCCCTACAACACTCTACATGTGTATATACAATAGAGTTCAAGATAACAAGGTTAGAGACTGTAACGAATCAAACTAGATCATATCAAGGATCAAGCAAAAGTGTCAAGCAGGCAAGCAACAAATAATCAGATTTAAGGAATGCAACCTAATTATCCAAATATAACCATGCTTTAAAGTTCAAAGAACTAAATAGAAATTAAGGAAGAAATACACGCCTCGATATATGCCGCAATCAACAGAACCACCACGTCACTCGACTCGTCCAGATCAAGGTCCTGTATCACATATTCAATCCATGTAACATGTAACTAAATATGTGTACACTACAAATAGGTGAATTACCTATAAATAAATAACCAACTTAAAAGTGATAGCTACTGTGATTACTATTCCTTCCATTGGTAAAGCTAAATTAAATCTCAATCTAGCTCAACTCATCCCAAAACTAAAATTCCCTTTAGATCCTTAATTATCCCTAATCCTTCCCTTATCACTTAACAAGAAGCAAACCTAAACATCATGGAATCCATATTAGATTTTAGGTTTATCTACAACTACAACCTCTAATTAACCAGCATAACAAATTTCACATCACTGTTAACCAATCCCGATTAGCAACCCACAACATTCCTTGCAAAACAGTATGCTCAACATCTTCAACAATTGAACCGAACAACTCACAACTTTTGTTGATTCCAACATTGATCTAAATCATGGAATACACAAAAACCCACTAGATAACATCCACTGCAACCATAGATCGAACAAGAGAACATGAATTAAACACTATACCAATTCCCTACCACAAAACTACACATTGTATCTCCACCAACCGGTTCAAGAAGAAAGAGCATCAAGAAGTCATCAAACAATTTGTTAACAACAACAATAAACCGATCTCAGTACCTCTTCTTTGATCGCCGGAGGAATCCACAGATCCAATGAAGAAGATAATCCGACAGAGTTGTGGAGGCCGGAACCTAAACGCAGGTATTGTTCCTCATCAGGATCACTCGGATCAACACTAGAAGAAAATCAAGGTTCGAATTCACAACCAAAACCAAACCGTTACCTCCAAGATCGAAGTTAGGGCAACAACTTGTTCTTGCCGACGAACAGGGACAGAGATCGGGAAGGAACAATGGTTGTTACCTCCTCCAAACAATCGATGCTGGCCTGATCCAACGCCGATGCCCTTGGTTCCCTCCCGACAGCCGGCGAAATCCCCAAACCGAGCTCCGACGCTGTTGTTCACCGAGATCAGAGAAGGGAGGAACGAATCGGGGAGAAGAGGGTTCGGTTGTAACTAACCTCTCTTCCTCTCAACGCTCCAAGGTCTGCTCCTCGCCGGCGCCACCAAGAGAAGAAGATATCGCCGGTCTCGGTCATGTGAAGTCTGAAGTCGCGAGCAGCAGAGAAAGAACAGAGAAGAGCGTTGTGGAAAAAAGAAAGGGCTTCGACGCTTTATAGCGTGGTTAATCCAAACCTTAGGTTAGCTTAATTAAAACCTAAGTTTAATCTTAATCAATTCCCACTTAATTTGGGTATTCCAAACCTGCCTCCATCTAACCTTATCGATATATCCCTTAAAACGAGTCATATGGACTCCGTTTAACTCCAGAAAAATTTCTAAAAATTCTTAAAAATTTTCCTAAGGTTATTCCACGACAACCCTAAAAATAAATTCACATATATTACAGTAACGCCCGCCCCTCCTGCTAGTAGGGCGGGGTTACTTACTTAACTATTACTATTTGCGGAACATACATGCATATTAAAATTTCTTTCGAAGGTAAAACAGTAGAAATATCATGAAGTCATGCGGAATAATAACATAATAACTTAGTTCATGTCAACATAACAAAATAACATAAGCAGGTCATTTATTTGTCTTAGTCGAGCCACCACCACACACATCTCCTTGCCTCTCCTGCAGCTCCCCTAGTTCATCCATTCTTTGCCTTTATCTGCGGTACAAGGAAAGTAAGCTATAAGCACACAGGCTTAGTAAGATCCTTTCCTACTCACAAAAATCATATATCAAAGCATAAACACATAAGCATATAACCATGGAAATATGATCATCTAACATCATATTGTGAAAACATAGCATCATAACATATTATCTCATAAAGAACATCATGCTATATCATATCATAAATCATCATGTCATATAAATCATAAGGGCATAGCATGTCATATCATAAATCCTAACATATCATCTTATAAAGAACATAATGCTATATCATATCATAAATCATCATATCATATAAATCATAAGGGCATAGCATGTCATATCATAAATGCTAACATATCATCTCATAAAGAACATCATGCTATATCATATCATAAATTATCATATCATATAAATCATAAGGGCATAGCATGTCATATCATAAATCATATTATGCAAGATGTCTTTTAAAACATGTGTCATGTCATATGCAAGATGTTTTAAAACATATCATATAGTACTTGAAAATAATATCATCATGAGGGCCCGACTTGTACCACATACATACATAAATGCGCGCAATCCCTAGGACAGGGTAGCTAGCCCCGAACCTACTAGGGATCTAGGCCCGTACTACGACCGTCGACCTAGGGGCGTACTAAGGAGCCCATCCCTTTACTAGACCCGTTCATAGTCCGTCGGCCTAGGGGCGCTTATGGAGCCCACCCTTGGTACAAGCCATACAAAGTAAAATAGCATATCATGGTTCATGTCATAACATAGCATATCATATCTTATCATATCATGAAGAGTGCTCTTAGTCCCCAAGGGGAAGCAACTCTTAGGCCTTCACTTATCATGTCATAAAGAGTGCTATTAATCCCAACAAGAAGGGAAGCAACTCTTAGGCCTTTGCTTATCATATCATAAAACATGCATATTTGGGCACATAGCACATCATAAGAGACATTATTATGCATGGATCATAAGCATACATAACTGAGCATATTATTTGTCATATCATAAAGCATGCATACTTGAGCACATAGCACATCATAAGAGACATTATCAAGCATGGTTCATAGGTTTACATAAATGAACACATCACCTATCATAGAAAAGACATAATCATGCATGGAATCATTAAATAACATCTCTTAATTCATAACGTAGCATGTGAGGCACATCTAGGCTCCTAAACCCATTATGGCCGAAAGTTCAAGAGTATGAACTTAAACTCTAAACAACATACAAGCATAAGAATCTCATGTTAACTTCATATCATATCATAAGGAAAGTCATAAGCATGTTAATCCAATTTTAAAGCTTTCCTAGGTCTTGATCCTTATCATGGCCGAAAGTTAATGAAGAAGGAAAATAAACTCCAAACAACATACAAGCATGAATATCAAGCTAACTTTATATCATATCATAAAGGAAATCATGAGCATGCTAGATTAAATTTTAAGCTTCCTTGAACCCTAGAAATGTTCATGGCCGAAACTTTATAAAGAAGAAAATCAAGCTCTAAACAACATGCAAGCATAAATATCTAGCTAAATTCATATCATATCATAAGAGGATTCATGGGCATGCTAGGTTAAATTTTTGGCTTCCTTGAACCCTAAAATGGATCATGGCCGAAAGTCTCATGAAGAGGAAAATCAAGCTCTAACAACACACAAGCATAAATATCTAGCTAAATTCATATCATATCATAAGAGGATTCATGAGCATGCTAGGTTAAATTTTTAGCTTCCTTGAACCTTAAAATGGATCATGGCCGAAAGTTTCATGTAGAGGAAAATAAATTCTAAACAACATACAAGCATGAATATCAAGCTAACTCCATATCATATCATAAAGGAAATCATGAGCATGCTAGATTTAGTTTAAAGCTTCCTTAGACCCTAAAATTCTCCATGGCCGAACCATAAAGAAACATGTGTCTAGATTTCAAGCAACATCAAAACATGATAACCCTAAGTTAGCTTTATATCATATCCTAAGGAGAGTCATGAACATGTTAGACTAAGTTTTAAGCTCTCCTAGGTCTTTCATTCACATCATGACCGAAACCCTATAGTGTAATACCACTAGGTTCCAACACATACAAGCATGCAAACACTTAGAATCTTTCATACCATTTCATAAAGAAGGTCATGAGCATGATAACCTAAAATTTTAACCTCTCCTAGTCCATTATTTCAAGTCTTGGCCGAACACCTTATGAGTATGACATTAAATTTTAAGCAACATACAAGCATAAGAACACCAAACCAATCTCTTATCGTAGCATACATATCATAAGGACATAGTGAACATGGTTAGTTTAGGTGTTAAGCTTTCCTAGGTCTTTCATCTACACTTGGCCGAAAGTTCAAAATCATAGATCTAGGTTTTAAGTAAGCATACAACATAAGAACATTCCTAGCTTCATTACTAGGGTACTTATCATAAGAACATAATGAACATGCTTATTTAGGTCTTGAACTTCCCTAAACCATTTATTCATGTCTTGGCCGTACACCTTAGGAGCATGAAATTAAGTTTTAAGCAACATACAAGCATAAGAACACCAAACCAATCTCCTATCATAGCATACATATCATAGGGACATAGTGAACATGGTTAGTTTAGGTCTTAAGCTTTCCTAGGTCTTTCATCTACACTTGGCCGAAAGTTCAACCTTGTGGCCCTAGGTTTCAAGCATTCTAATCTTATGGAAAACATAAACAACTTGTACCATAGGTGAGGGGATACTTACATCCTTTCGCTTGTTGTTCCTAAAGAAAATGATACTCTTGTGAGGAGGAAGAAGGAGCTTCTCTTCCTAGTTCTCCCTTTTGTTTTCTCTTTCTTGTAAGGAGTAAACCTTGAGACTCCTTCTTAGGAATTGGTTTTCTTATAGAGAAAACCTTAGCTTGGATTTTAGAAATGAGGGAGAGAGTGTAAGATACCGTAAAATTAAATAATAAATATTATTGGACAAAAAATCTGATTGGATTTTTCAGAAATTTTTAGCAATTTTTCGGGATTTAAATGGAGTCCGTATGACTCGTTTTGAGGGGATGATTCGGTAGGTTAGGTGGAAGCCTAGTTGGGATACCCATTTAAGTGAGGAAAAGTTTTAAATTATAAATTATTTTCCTTTATTTTTCCTCTCTCCCCCAAACGACGATCCACCCAACCCGAACCTTTCTTCCTCTCTTCCCCGACGCCGAATTCCCCCTTCCTTCTCCGACGATTCCTCCTCGCCCGATCCCCGACCACCGTGAGTTCACCGTCGGAAATGATCTTCCTTCTCCTCTAGCGTGGCTCGGCAGAGTCTCCCTCCTTCTCCCTCTCGATGCGTGGAGTGTTTCTCCTCTTCCTCTCTCGCCCGCGGACGACTCGACGCCGACGGCTTCCCAGCGATCTCGGCTTCGTCACTTCATCATGGGGGAAAACGTCGCCAAATCTTGATGTCTCCGACCATCTACGACAGAGCAACCCTCCCATAAGCTGTCGTTGCACGCGCGAGTTCGACTCGGCAGAGCTTGGGCACGGTGAGGGGTTGACTCGCGTCCCCAATCGATCGGCTCCTCCCCAATCTGTTCGCTAGGGATTGCTTTGTTGCTCCATACCTGCTGGATTGGATCGGGTGACGACATCAGAGGCGACCGATCAAGGTATGTACCTTGCCTCATCCGAGAATTTGTGGATTTAAGGTTTTGGTTTTATAGGTTTCAATTTTCAATATTCCTCTTATTTTGGACAAGGGGAAAGTATCGGATCAGCTTAGCGAAAGATCTTCCATGAGAAAATCTTGACCTTCTTCCTCCTTGTGGTTGATTGGAGTTTCGGCTGAAGAATTAAGGTTCATTTGAGGTAAGTGTGGTCTGGTTTGTTAGAGTTCCAGTAAATCCATTGTTGTGCAATTGTTTCTTGAATCGGTCTTGGAAAGGATTGGTGTTGGGTGTTCAATTTAGCTTTCAGACAGTAGATTGTTGGGTGGTGAGCGGCTGAATTTCTTGTTCCCCTTTCTTGGCTGATCAGTGGATGCTGTTGCTAGAATTTCTATGGGCTATGATTGTGGATCAACTACAACCTGTCAAGGTAAGTGATGTTCCAATGAGGTATTTCTGTTGGATTCATTAGTATGTTGCTAAATTTAGTTTTTAGAGTATGGTAGGGTTTGTGCTTGCTTAGATTTATGTGAGGTTGATGTGGTGGTTAGGTATTGATTATGTGAAAGAATTATACATGTTAGATTTATGGGGAGATTTGATTTGCATGATTTGTGGTTGTTTGGATAAATTGTTAGAGGTGAATCTTGAGAATGATTAAGTATGATTGATTTATGATGTATAGTAGATAATAATGGGATGTTGGAGTTTATGATCGGTTATGGATTTGGGATTCATTTGTGGATTGAGTTAAACCTAGTTGGATTAATTTGGGTGGATGAATTTTATATGATGGATTCATGATTAGCTTTTTCTAATTGGGCTGTGTGGTTAAGGATTATTTGGAGATTAATAAGATATCAGATTTGAGTGGAGTTATCTTAATTGGGGTAGAGATTTTATTTAGCTATTTTAGTTCTTATGAATTTAGCTAAATAAATACATATACATTGATTGATGCAGGACTTAGATCCGGGACGAGCGTCTTGACGCGAGGTTACTTGACACGATATACATTTTAAGACGGGTATTTCTTCCTTTGCCTTTATGTAGATTTTCTTTGAGCTCAGTGCATGGTTATTATTTGACGGATTAGGTTACTTTATCTTATATCATGATCGGTTGCTGTTTTTCCTGCATGATACTTATGCTTGACCCTTGTGATGATCTATTTAATTCATATACAGTCTACACTCTTGATATCTACTCTGTTGTGATTACACATGTAGAGTATGTTTTTTAGGGATTGTCGGATTGTTGGTATTACCATACTGATTGGGTATATGATGTGGACTATACATAGGTGGGTATGTGTTATAGGAGTCATCTTGTTGACCGTGCATTTACATGTGGTGTGTACATACGTATTGGTCATGTACTTTTGAAGGAGTTGTGTTGATTGTATGTTTGGGGTATATACACCTGTTTGTTGTGTTTTTACTAGTGGATACATGTTGATTGTACTTATATTTTGTGTACATGTGTCGGGTGGGATTATTGGAGATTTTTGGTTGATTATACATGTGTAGTGTGTACATATGTTTGGTGGGATACGTGGAGGTATCATGACGATTATACTCTTGTTGGAGGTATTTATGAGGTTTGGGGTTGTTGCATGGATGATGATTATATATATATATATCATGTTCATCATTCATTACATCTGATGACCATTATCTCCCTTGTGGTTGAGAGAGTCATCAGTTGGTTTGGGAATAGCACCGCACACTCGACCACTCATGGGTAGTGGTAGCTGGAGCAGTTGCTGCTAGTCCTGTCGTGCCACCCGGTCATGAGGTTTTGTGAGATCCGGCGTTGTGAGCAGTCAGGGACCCTGATGCTATGTAGCTAGATAGCTACTAGCGGACTGTCTGCCTCAACCACTATATAGTGGGCTGGAGGGTAGTACAATTGTCACGGACCCAAGCCTCTCGGCCATACTGGGGTCGTGGTGTCTGGAGAGGTGTCGGGGTGACCATTGAGCATGCATACGCAGTTATTATTCCTGCATTTGATGCGCGGTGCATCTGCATTTGCATACATGCCTAGTAGATACTAGTTGCATGTGATTGTCGTTTTTGCACTTGATTGAGATATGGTTGTTGCATTTGGTTGCCATGCTGCATACATGTCATTTATTTTACATGTATATGCAGTCGTATTTATATTGCACAGGTGTCACGGTATATCTGTTGCAGATCCGGTGAGTTTACTGATCATTGTACCATGTGTCGATTCCAGATTGGGTATGTATCTGTCATTATGTTAGTTGTGGTTTGTACAGTTTATATGTCAGGCTATTATGCCAGATATGTTTAGGTGCATTGATTATGATAGTATGATCATGTTCTTTATTCTCTACTGAGACTGTATACTTGTGATCTCCATGTTGTTTATGGACCATGCATTATCTTGTCTATTATCCGCTGAGTTACCTATACTCACAACCGCACGTATATCTTTATGTTTTCAGGTAGATGGTTGGAGTGTCGCTCGGAGTATCCTGTCTGCCGGGTCCTACGTCACATCCGAAGGTCATTTTTGGTTTTGTATATGTTTTATTTGATTTGTTGTATTTGGTGGGTTGTTGTATTTGTTGTTGTGGTTGTTGTATAAAGCCTAGCTGGCTAGCCGTGTGTTGACTGTGTTGTATTGGGCTTTCCGTTTTCATTTTTCCGCTGTGTGGGTTTTTAGTACAGCCGTGTGGGCTGTTTTATATATAACTGCGTGGTTGTGATTGTGTCATTCCAGCCGAGTGGGTTGTTATTATAACTGCTTGGTTGTGTATATAAATATTCCAACTGCATGTGGCTGATGTATTTTGCTTGTATTGATGCTTTAGATTGTCACCGGTACAGGGGAGATGCTGCCGGATTTATGTCTGGCAGAGACTCCTTTGGGGGTGTGACAATTAAGTGGTATCAGAGTAGGTACGATGCCTATTTTGTTTCATGTTCTGGATTTTCGAGATTTATCTGATACCAATTTGGTATCAGAGCAGGTACGATGCCTGTTATTCGTGTTTTTGGATTTTATGTTTCGATTTTCTTGATGTGACTTTTCATGTTTTGGGACCAGACAGCAGCAGGACATCTCCAGGCTATAGGAGGTATGTTTGCATATTGTTATCATGCATTTCTGTTGGTGTATGTATTGTTGCCCATATAGTTATGATGTGTGTTAGTGTTCTCTTGTTAGTACTTGCCTATTTGTTTGTACCATACATTTCATGAGTTGGGTCAATCACTGATCACGGTTGACCTACTGGAGATCAAGAATTTACAGTCTCAGGGGATTTCCTCATATCATACTACTAGTAGTCTTGGTGTCTGTTACTACTAGTTGGTTGAGAGTTAGAGTCCCATACTAGTCTTGGTTACTATTAGTTGGATAGTGGATAGTATTTGTATACTCATGTTGACTCTGTTGGTAGAGTATCAGTTTACTCCTGTTTAGGATTGATTTACTTGGTCGACTTGTGTGGTTTCGATTTGACTTATCACCCTTGTTGACTTAGGTAGTTGTGTATCGATTTACCTTAGTTAGTTTCATCAGTGGATGATGGATTTACTTTTGTTGGATCAGATAGTAGTGGATCAATTCATTTTGTTGGCCCGACCAGTAGGACTGACTTACTCTATTTTAGAGATTATGATCTTTGGGGTTACTTGTGCTTGGTTAGATATTTGGGAGATACATTTGAGTACATGACTTGTACCATGGTGGAAAAGATTGAGTTAGCCGTATACAATTATCGGCTTGGTCAATCTGTAGAGGATTGTCATATCCTATTTCATGGGGACTTTGATCATGGACTGTCTGTACCTGGTAGGATGACTTAGAAGGTTCATTCGGATAGGATACTCCACTGATGTGGAAAAGTGTAAAGCTACATGCTTAACACTTATGAGATATATGTTGGTTGCTACTCGGAAAGCCTAGAGGTTCCACTGTACAAAAATTTTGTACAAAGGTCTGAACCTTTTCCTAGCTACCATGTGTTCTTTTAAATTAAATTTTGGATCGCCTGCGGAACTTAACACGTTTGATCCAAAACTTAATCTATTTGTTCTTTTAGGTTTTGACTTGGATCTCCTGCGGAACTTAACACGTTCGACCCAAATCACCTTAAGTTATTAATTCCATTAAATATTAATTTCCATAATTGGTTCCCAGTACTGACGTGGCGAGGCACATGGCCTTCTTGGATATGGGAGCAACCACCACCGACTAGACAAAACCTTTTATAGAAATCTAATATTTAATTTCCTAAAATAACTTTAGGTTAACCGAAAAGAACAATCAAATCACAAGGAAAAATAAAACAAAAGAACACAACTTCGAAAAACATATTCGAAATACTAGAATCGTAAGCCTCTTGTATTTGGTATTATTTCCATAAATAACTAGCATGATGCGGAAAGAAAAATTACTAGTTATACCTTTTAGAAAGACCTCTTGATCTTCTACCGTATTCCTCTTCTAACCTCGGACGTTGTGTGGGCAACGATCTTCCGAGATGAGAAACCACCAAGCACCTTCTTCTTCTCCTAGCTAGGTTCGGCCAATCACAAAGAAGCTTCACCAAGGACGAAGAACAAAACACCAACCAAACTCCAAGGGATGCTAGAGACTAGACTTGCTTTCTCTCCTTCTTCTCCTTCCTTGATCCGGCCACAAACAAAAGCTCCACCAAGAAGATAGGTTTCGGCCAACAAGAGGAGAAGAGAGAAAGGGAAGGGCCGGCCACCACACCAAGGAAAAGAGGGAGGAAAAATAATAGAGGTTCTTTTCATGAAGGCACCCTCACCTCTTCTTTTATATTCCTTGGCTTAGGCAAATTAGGAAATTTAATTACAAAATTTCCTTAATTCTTTTGCCATGTAAAGAAAAATTATTTTAATTAAAACAATTTTTCTTCTTTTAAACACAATGGCCGGCCACTTTAAAAACAAAACAAGGAGAGTTTTAATTAATTAAAACTTCCTAATTTGTCTCCAGAAATTTTATAAAAAATTTCTCCAATAATTTTTATCCCTTTTATGATTGGTTTATAAAAAGAAATTTCTATAATTTTAATTTTTCAACATGTGAATAATTTATAAAGAAGAGAAATAAAATATCCTTTCTAATCTACAAATAAGGAAAGAGATTTAATCTCTTTCTTTAATCTTTTGTAGAGATTTATAAAAGAGATATTTTAATTTTTAATCTCTTTAATAAATTATATCTTTCACATAAGAAAATTTTAAAATTAAAATTCTTTTTAAATTAAATAGGGCCGGCCACCTAAGCTTGGGTTCAAGCTAGGGCCGGCCACCCATGAACCAATGGTTTGGCCGGCCCTAGCTTGATCCTCAAGCTAGCTTGGCCGGCCCCTATAACATGGGTATGAAGGTGGGTATAGGTGGGTATATTACTCTATAAATAAGAGGCTACGATAGGGACCGAGAGGAGGAATTGGTTTTGGTCTCCCGATAAAATTAAGCATCCCGTGTTCGCCCCGAACACACAACTTAATTTTATCAATAATAATTCATTCCACTAGAGAACTATTATTGAACTACCGCACCAATCCCAAATTACATTTTTGGGCTCCTTCTTATTATGAGCGTGTTAGTCTCCCTGTGTTTAAGATATCGAATGTCCACTAATTAAGTGAGTTACTGACAACTCATTTAATTAATATCTAAGTCCAAGAGTAGTACCACTCAACCTTTTTATCATGTCGGACTAAGTCCACCTGCAGGGTTTAACATGACAATCTTTATGAGCTCCTCTTAAGGACATTATCAACCTAGTATCTCTAGGACACAGTTTCTTCTATAATCAACAACACACACTATAAGCGATATCATTTCCCAACTTATCAGGCTTATTGATTTATCGAACTAAATCTCACCCATTGATAAATTAAAGAAATAAATATCAAATATATGTGCTTGTTATTATATTAGGATTAAGAGTACACACTTCCATAATAACCGAGGTCTTTGTTTCTTTATAAAGCCAGTATAAAAGAAACGACCTCAAATGGTCCTACTCAATACACTCTAAGTGTACTAGTGTAATTATATAGTTAAGATAAACTAATACCTAATTACACTACGACCTTCCAATGGTTTGTTCCTTTCCATTATGGTCGTGAGTTACTGTTTATAATTTATAAGGTACTGATAACATGATCCTCTGTGTGTGACACCACACACCATGTTATCTACAATATAAATTAATTGAACAACTACATTTATCATAAATGTAGACATTTGACCAATGTGATTCTTATTTCTAGATAAATGTTTATACCAAAAGCTAGGCTTTTAGTATACACTCTAACAATATAACCGTTATTATGGTGTATGAGTTGGAGAGTACTTTCGGACATATGATTTGTTCTGGTGGGAGAGAGTTGAAGTTAGCTGCTTAACCTTTACGCGACCCGGTACCACGTGAAGGAGGAAGTAGAGAATACTTTTTGGAGATCAGGTCATCACTTAGTGATTTCCTTGAGGCGTTCAGAGAGAGAGTACTTCTTTACCTCTTTCAATAGCATGATGGTTTATAAGGCGATGATCAGTCGACTCACCTAAGGTTGTTCCATCGGAGATCTTGACTCATGGAACTATTGGATATGATTAGACATCCATGATGTACCTAGGAGGTCCGACAGATATTCTGATCAGCTATTTAGTTGTAGCGTTCTTCTATCTTTGTGTTCATTGCTCGATACTGGAGGTTATTGAACTTCAGGGTGGAGCAATCACAGTTTGATGAGGTACAAGACAATGATTAGATGACTCAGCTAACATTGTCTCTATCAAGTAACTCAAGACCTTGACTCCATGATCATTTTACCATGTCTTATAGGCTATATCTAAGATTGGAGGGTTCGTCCTTTTATCGATATATTTGTCGAGGGATATTTATAGGATGATTATGTGAGTTGTGGAGATACTTTCTTGATGGGTAGACTCTTAGTCAGTAGGTTGTCTGACCCTTTGACTTTGGATTGACATTCTTTTGCTGTGGATATTTGATTATCAGAAAGGATGAGATGATGAGATTTGGCAGACTTTATGGATACATTTAGTTTGTTGGCAGTAGGTGTTGAGGGTTGGATGCTTTCCTTTGACTCTATCTTTGTTTAGGGGACTATCTGATATGATTGATTGATAACGTGGAATGTTGAACCTTGGTGGATGGATGTTGGGAGATCATGCGCGGTGATATGTTGGATTTTTATGATCTATTAGTGGATATATGACTTGATGACCTATTATTTGGTGTTTGATGTTGATAGTGACATGAGGAGTGATATGTCTGTGATATTTATGGATTTGACGATTTGTGGTTGGTGATCCGATCATAGGTTTGCTGTTGGAGATCTTACGGTTGAGTGTACTTGTTGTACGGATATTATGAGTCCTTGGTGTTACCATTTAGGCATACCGTGCCTAGATGTTTTCATGGACTTGATGTACTTGGTATTCTTAGGGTGTTAGGTCATTTTTAATTGTCTTCATTGATGATGTTATGATCTATTCCTGATCCGAGGCGGTTTACGTACACTATCTTAACATAGATCTAGAGATGTTTCGACGGGGACATCTATATGCAAAGTTCAGTAGTGCGTATTGTGATTGTCTTCTGTGAGATTACTGAGACACGTGGTGACCAGTAGGGGCATATCGTGGATCCACAGGAGTTAGAGACTATTACCAGTTGGGAGTGGTCGTAGTCTATACAGGAGACTTGCAGCTTCCTTGGTTTGACTGGATATTACTGGAGATTGGTTGAGGGTTTCTCCAGCACTATGTCGTTAACTGACTGTCTAGGAAGGGTAGGGAAACTTTCTTGGTTAGATGCTTATGAGATCAGTTTTAGGAGTTGGAACGAAAAGTGGTTAACTGCACCATCTTAGTATTACTTTCTAGTGTAGACGGGTTTGTACTCTACACAGATGTATCGTACATGGGGTTGGGTGCAGTTTCGATGTAGCATGGGCGGAGCAGTCTCATGCCAGTATACCGAATGAGCTTGTAATGAGAATGAAATTCTTTATCTTCGTAGGAGATTATGTGTGTTTCTGAGTCATTTCTTATCCGGGAGGAGTTACTGCAGGAAACACATTGATCTGGATTTGCGATACATTAGGGTGATATATGATGTATGGAGACATTGGAGTGCTCTTATTTGTGGAACGATATGAAGAAAGACATCACAGATTTAGTAGCTTGAGGTCTAGTATGTCAGCAAGAGAAGGTTGAACATCAGATGTTAGTAGGATTGTCTCTGTTGGTTTGGATACTAGAGTAGAGTTGGGAAATATCCAAGATATGGAGAGGATATGATGGTTTGGATAATCATTGTTGGGCGACGACTTGCTTTCTAGCTATTGATTTGCAGGATGTATTCGTTTGCTTGAATAGCAGGATTATATTGTAGAGAGATTATCGAACCTTATGGTATATCTCTGAGTATTGTATCGGATGGAGATCCGCGATTTCACATTATGGTTCTGACCGAGATTACAAATTTTGGGTTTAGGAGTTTGAATTTAGTATAGATTTTCATCCTCAGACTGATGGATAGTTTGAGTGCCCTATATAGATGTTGGAGGATCTGATGATAGTGAATTTTGGATTTCGGAGGCAGCTGATTTATCCACTGTCGGTTAGGTAACAGTGTGGGAGTAGTAGTAGTAGTAGTAGGGTGAGCTCATAACCTATAGAGACATCATTTAGAGTTGGAGATTTGTTCTTGATACATGGATGGAGTGGTATATGAGTTTGTTGCTTGGATGTTATCCTTGGATGGGGATCCCTGAGTTGATCAATAAATTTGGGGACCAAATTTCTATTAGAGGAGGAGAATGTAAGATACCATAAAATTAAATAATAAATATTATTGGACAAAAAATCTGATTGGATTTTTCAGAAATTTTTAGCAATTTTTCAGAATTTAAATGGAGTCCGTATGACTAGTTTTGAGGGGATGATTCGGTAAGTTAGGTGGAAGCCTATTTGGGATACCCATTTAAGTGAGGAAAAGTTTTAAATTATAAATTCTTTTCCTTTATTTTTCCTCTCTCCCCCAAACGGTGATCCACCCAACCCGAATCTTTCTTCCTCTCTTCCCTGACGCCGAATTCCCCCTTCCTTCTCCGGCGATTCCTCCTCGCCTGATCGCCGACCACCGTGAGTTCACCGCCGGAAACGATCTTCCTTCTCCTCCAGCGTGCCTCGGCAGAGTCTCACTCCTTCTCCCTCTCGATGCGTGGAGTGTTTCTCCTCTTCCTCTCTCGCCCGCGGACGACTCGACGCCGACGGCTTCCCCAACGATCTCAGCTTCGTCACGTCATCAGGGGGGAAAACGTCAACAAATCTTGATGTCTCCGACCATCTTCGACAGATCAACCCTCCCATAAGCTGTCCTTGCACGCGTGACTACGACTCGGCAGAGCTAAGGCACGGTGAGGGGTTGACTCGCGTCCCCAATCGATTGGCTCCTCCCCAATCTGTTCGCTAGGGATTGCTTTCTTGCTCCATACCTGCTGGATTGGATCGGGTGACGACATCAGAGGCGACCAATCAAGGTATGTACCTTGCCTCATCCGAGTTTTTGTGGATTCAAGGTTTTGGTTTTATAGGTTTCAATTTTCAATATTCCTCTTGTTTTGGACTAGGGGAAAGTATCAGATCAGCTTAGAGAAAGATCTTCCATGAGGAAATCTTGACCTTCTTCCTCCTTGTGGTTGATTGGAGTTTCGGCTGAAGAATTAAGGTTCATTTGAGGTAAGTGTGGTCTGGTTTGTTAGAGTTCCAGTAAATCCATTGTTGTGCAATTGTTTCCTGAATCGGTCTTGGAAAGGATTGGTGTTGGGTGTTCAATTTAGCTTTCAGACAGTAGATTGTTGGGTGGTGAGCGGCTGAATTTCTTGTTCCCCTTTCTTGGCTGATCAGTGGATGCTGTTGCTGGAATTTCTATGGGCTGTGAGTGTGGATCAACTGCAACCTCTCAAGGTAAGTGATGTTCCAATGAGGTATTTCTGTTGGATTCATTAGTATGTTGCTAAATTTAGTTTTTAGAGTATGGTAGGGTTTGTGCTTGCTTAGATTTATGTGAGGTTGATGTGGTGGTTAGGGATTGATTATGTGAAAGAATTATACATGTTAGATTTATGGGGAGATTTGATTTGCATGATTTGTGGTTGTTTGGATAAATTGTTAGAGGTGAATCATGAGAATGATTAAGTATATTTGATTTATGATGTATAGTAGATAATAATGGGATGTTGGAGTTTATGATCGGTTATGGATTTGGGATTCATTTGTGGATTGAGTTAAACCTAGTTGGATTAATTTGGGTGGATGAATTTTATATGATGGATTCATGATTAGCTTATTCTAATTGGGTTGTGTGGTTAAGGATTATTTGGAGATTAATCAGATATCAGATTTGAGTGGAGTTATCTTAATTGGATTAGGGATTTTATTTAGCTATTTTAGTTCTTATGAATTTAGCTAAATAAATACATATACATTGATTGATGCAGGATTTAGATTCGGGACGAGCGTCTTGACGCGAGGTCACTTGACACGATATACATTTTAAGGCGGGTATTTCTTCCTTTGCCTCTATGTAGGTTTTCTTTGAGCTCAGTGCATGGTTGTTATTTGACGGATTAGGTTATTTTATCTTATATCATGATCGGTTGCTGTTTTTCCTTCATGATACTTATGCTTGACCCTTGTGATGATCTATTTAATTCATATACAGTCTACACTCTTGATATCTACTCTGTTGTGATTACACGTGTAGAGTATGTCTTGTAGGGATTGTTGGGTTGTTGGTATTACCATGCTGATTGGGTATATGATGTGGACTATACATAGGTGGGTATGGGTTATAGGAGTCATCTTGTTGACCGTGCATTTACATGTGGTGTGTACATACGTATTGGTCATGTACTTTTGAAGGAGTTGTGTTGATTGTATGTTTGGGGTATATACACCATTTTGTTGTGTTTTTACTAGAGGATACATGTTGATTGTACTTATATTTTGTGTACATGTGTCGGGTGGGATTATTGGAGATTTTTGGTTGATTATACATGTGTAGTGTGTACATATGTTTGGTGGGATACGTGGAGGTATCATGACGATTATACTCTTGTTGGAGGTATTTATGAGGTTTGGGGTTGTTTTATGGATGATGATTATATATATATATATCATGTTCATCATTCATTGCATCTGATGACCATTATCTCCCTTGTGGTTGAGAGAGTCATCAGTTGGTTTGGGAATAGCACTGCACACTCGGCCACTCATGCGTAGTGGTAGCTGGAGCAGTTGCTGCTAGTCCTGTCATGCCACCCGGTCATGAGGTTTTGTGAGATCCGGCGTTGTGAGCAGTCAGGGACCCTGATGCTATGTAGCTAGATAGCTACTAGCGGACTGTCCGCCTCAACCACTATATAGTGGGCTGGAGGGTAGTACAGTTGTCACGGACCCAAGCCTCTCGGCCATACTGAGGTTGTGGTGTCTTGAGAGGTGTCGGGGTGACCATTGAGCATGCATACGCAGTTATTATTCCTGCATTTGATGCGCGGTGTATCTGCATTTGCATATATGCCTTGTAGATACTAGTTGCATGTGATTGTCGTTGTTGCACTTGATTGAGATATGGTTGTTGCATTTGGTTGCCATGCTGCATACATGTCATTTATTTTACATGTATATGCAGCCGTATTTATATTGCACAGGTGTCACGGGTATATCTGTTGCAGATCCGGTGAGTTTACTGATCATTGTACCATGTGTCGATTCCAGATTGGGTATGTATCTGTCATTATGTTAGTTGTGGTTTGTACAGTTTATATGTCAGGTTATTATGTCAGATATGTTTAGGTGCATTGATTATGATAGTATGATCATGTTCTTTATTCTCTACTGAGACTGTATACTTGTGATCTCTATGTTGTTTATGGACCATGCATTATCTTGTCTATTACCCGCTGAGTTACCTATACTCACCACCGCACATATATCTTTATGTTTTCAGGTAGATGGTTGGAGTGTCGCTCGGAGTATCCTATCTGCCGGGTCCTACGTCACATCCGAAGGTCATTTTTGGTTTTGTATATGTTTTATTTGTATTTGTTGTATTTGGTGGGTTGTTGTATAAAGCCTAGCCGGCTAGCCGTGTGTTGATTGTGTTGGATTGGGCTTTCCGTTTTCATTTTTCCGCTGTGTGGGTTTTTAGTACAGCCGTGTGGGCTATTTTATATATAATGCGTGGTTGTGATTGTTTCATTCCAGCCGAGTGGGCTGTTATTATAACTGCGTGATTGTGTATATAAATATTCCAGCCACATGTGGCTGATGTATTTTGCTTGTATTGATGCTTCAGATTGTCACTGGTATAGGGGAGATGCTGCCGGATTTTTGTCTGGCAGAGACTCCTTTGGGGGCGTGACAGATAGAGCTCTATGTCTCGGTGGAGAAGGAAGAAGGAGAAAGAAGGAGGAGGAAGAAGAAGGAGGAAGAATTAACAATTTTTTTCTTTCCCTTTTCTTCTCTCATTCCTATTTATTCCTCATGTAAATGAAACATGTCCTCATTCATCCCCTTAGCCCCTCTATCCCTTCCCTCTCTTAATTCCACGAAATTAGAGGAAAAGAAGGAAGGAAGGCAACTTGGCTTTTGCTTGCTTCTTTCCTTAACCAAGAGGAAGAGGAGGTAAGCTACTTGGTTTTCTCTTGTTCCTTTACTTAACTATCTTCTTACTTTTAAATACAATTTCCATTCTTTTCTATTCATCTATTATTCATTACTCTAGTGGTTACCATACACTAATTTAACTCTATTATTTGTGGGAAGTTCAAGGTTCAAACCTTAACCTCAATTTCTTTTTATTTCATTTTGGTTTCTATTTCCATTTCTCTTTTTCTTTTATTCTAAACAAAAAATACTCATAGGTATAGCCTATCATTTCATGGGTGTTACAACAACGACAATGCACTTTAAGAGGCAGCGACAGCAGCAAGCTCCGAGGATCCACCTCGCCGGAGAGGTTTCTCTAACGTGACCTCCACCTTTCGGCACTCTTCTAACACATCTTCCTTTTAGGGTTCAGGTGGCAGAACAAGAAGGGAAGAGGTTGTCGGCTGGCAGTAGAGCAAGAAGAAGAAGTCTAGCAGTTCATCCCATTTCATAGTGTATTCTCATAGTCAGACAACTTCATTTGGAGAGGGTTTCTTCAAGTGAAGAGTCATCCCATCATTGTTGATGAAGTAAGTAGCAGACCGGAAATGTGCTACTGTTTATCAGAGTTAGGAGTTCTATCTCTAGGCCCTTGTGTGATGGCAAGGGCAATCATTTCGAATTAAAAGTTGAGTGTGAATTGTGGAGTGGTAACTTAGTTTTATTCATGTTGATGTTTATTAATTATGGTTGAATGCTTGTATTGAACTCGATTCTCCATGTTTGAATTACACATACTATACTTAAATAATTTCATGCACACAACTTATTTGATGAAATGTTCCAATGGTAGTTAGGTTCTAATTCATGCATATCATGTGTTCGGTGGAATGTCTCTTTAAATAGTTAGGTTTAATTTGATGCATCTCAGTTTGCTTAACTCTTACTTTGTATTGCTCTTTCAATTGTTTAGTTTTATGTCTTCATTTAATTGCTTTGTTAGATTAGATTAGAAGTTTTTAATGCTTAGTTCGTTAATTACTCACTTTATGTTTTGTTTAAATCTAGTGCAATTGTAATTTAGGTTAGGTTAGCTTTCCTTTACTTGCATTGTCTTTCATTTACTAGATTAGGTTTCATTTAATGCCTTATTATTTTATTCCTTAGTTTAATTCTATTAATGGTGAAATTATAGCGTAGAGTGACAATGCATTGTGAGATCACTATTAATGGGAGAGATTAACCAGGCTGGGTAACATCAAGCTTGGGGTGACCGGCCCGATCACACAGAAGTTTCCCACCGACCACCAAGGTAAATCGGGAAGCGCTCGCAACGGGCAGCCTAGGAGCCCAGCGTCCTTTAGTTGCATGCCCCATTTGGAGAAAAAATTCCTACAAATTCTCTATAGCTGGGGCTCAAACTGCGGTACTTGGATGACAACCTGGATACCCTGCCGCTGCATCATAACCCTGGGGGCGTGAGATCACTATTAATGGATAGATAGGATGTTGTTCATTTTATTAGGGTAAATTTCATATTTATTTTGCTATCTCAGTTGTTATGTTTAGAATCAAAAATCCAAACCCCCATTTCCATATGAAAAATCAAAAACATATATAACATACAATCCTATGGTTATTAATGCGCGTAGATTATATACACTTTTATGTATACTTTGATGTACATTCATGTACTTTATTTACGCTTGATCTGTGCATTTCTACATCTCTTATCATATTTTTAGCTTAATTACTCTTCTTTGTCAGAGATATTCTTTTTGTGTATTTTTCTATTGACAGGAGCCAATTTTGGGATAAAAACGACACTCATAGATGATTCAGAGAACAAGCGAAGCAAAAGGGCTTGGTTGTGTGAAGTTCACATGGCTGTGCCACTTATCAGAGGTGGAGAAGGCTCTGGGCATGTAATTCCACACGGTTGTGCCAACCAACAGAGAAGGAGAAGACTCCAACCGTGTGACCTAATAGAGGAGGAACAGACTGTGGCCGTGTGAATCACACGATCGTGTAGATCATCTAGAGACTAGGTAGAACACGACCGTGTATATCCACACTGTTGTGCCACCTGACCGGATGCCACACGACCGTGGCATGGACCGTGCCAGGTGTTAGTATTAGCCTTAGTACCAATTATGAGATGATTGTAAAGGGGCTCCTTTTGTATCATATTTCATTATTAATAAAAGGTAATGTTGGTTATTATATTACTTCAGTTCAGTGCCAAATGAATAAGTATAATAATATCTTAGAGTAGGAGGTTCTAATCTACAACACATCAATTGATTGAATTAATTGTGAGATATTGTAGATATACATAGAACACTACTTATAACAATTCATAGTCAAGTATTAATATACAAGGACAATATTAATGTGCTGAGACTAGCATATAGGTCAACGGATGACTTATTCTCATAAGTCATAGATATAAGATATTAGATTGACACATGGATATATATTAGAGAATATGCACTGAATGACCCGCCATGAGAATATTTCATGGAGCGTTATATGAGTTTCATAAACATTCTCATGTGACTATTGGTATGAATAGTCCTTCGACCTGAAGTCACTATGGGTCGCTACATAAGGCGTTGCATACTTTGGTATCGGCAAACGTCACCTATAATAGGGTGGACTATAAAGTCGATCACTCGGTATGCAATAACTTATCCGAAGGGATGTGAGTGATGTAGATGAGACCTATCCCTTCCATATGACGGAAGTGATATCCGTGGGCCCCTTGATTAGTAGGACATAAAATGTATGGCCATGCTCAAATGAGTCAATATGAGATATTGAGCTTATTTGATTGAGTGTGTCTACTTAGAGATCAAGAAAGACAAAGATTAATAAGAGGATGATACGTTCTATGTCTCATTGATCAATCTAGATATCAAGAATAGAAGAACCAAGTCATACAAGATAATAGATACAGAAAGGTTAGGTCGAATCTCGATATTTTCGTCACTTGGGTATCAATGATGCCTTGCTAGATACCGGTCATTGTTTATGTATCTAAAATGATGATTTGGATACATTGCCAACATTACGAGAACCTATTGGGTCACATACAAAGAACAAGTTGATTTGGAGATGGATTCATATGATGGATCATTGAATTAAATATAATCTAAATTAGACTCAATTGGATCTAATTATTGGATTGAGTCTAATTCGAATTAGATTCATGGAGTCAATTTGGATTGATGTTCATGGAGTCAATTGGGATTAATAAGGTTCAATAAGTTAGACTTATTGGGTGAACTCGAGTCCATAAAGGAAGATGAATGGTCAATTTTGAACCATTGGATTGAATGGTCAATTATGAACCATTTGATTGAACAGAGGAAGACCAAAGGGAAAAACCCTTTGGTATTCCTTAGATGGATATAAATATGATTTATGAATGGAATCTTCATTAGATGAAAACTTGTTGTGTCCATTGAGGTTCCTCCTCTCTTCTTCTTCCTTCTCTTGGCCGAAACCCACCTTGTGGTTTCTAGCACAATCTTAGGTGGCTTCCTTCTCCACTTTGTGAGTTTGTGAGACAAATGAAGGCTTGTTCATGTGGATACTATAGAGGCACGAACATGTGATCATGCTAAGATCCTAGCTATCGGAAGATCGAGTGCACATACCAAAGTTATAACCCTATAATTAAACTTAGTATATGTTATTTTGTTCCTTTGCGATCTTTTGGAGAGGATCTAGTAAATTTTTCATTTCTCTTTTCACCTGTTTAGCGTGCTAGATCCCTACACCAGGCCCGTGCCCGACACTATTTAAGAGGATCTCTTCCCCTTTCCAAGGAGGAAGGTTCTCCCTTTGGGAGATCTATTATAGTGATGATCTACATTTTCCATGCTCTTCACGATAATCTAAGGCTGTATTCGGAAGCAAAGGATTGGATTCGAAGATCAATCAACGCAATCAGATAAGCATTCTTCTCCCTTCCTCTTCTAGTTCGGTTTAGATACTTTCAATTCTTATGTCTTTGGATTCTTCCCTTCATGTCATGGAGTAGATATATTATTCTAGGATTAAGGGAGTAATTGTGATATGGATTGATGTAAGAACTAATGGATATGCCAATTTTCTATCTAACATTATCATGTCTCGTATCTATTTGATCTTATGTGAGTGTGTTGTGCTTGAACATAATTCTCATTTTTGTATGGAATTATTGATCCCGTAGAGGGAATGCCCTAGATTGTATGATTGAGGAGCCCTAGTGATAAGGGTAACCTATTTCCGGATGTCTAGAACAGTACCTTGAAAGGAGAAGCAATTCTCCACAAAGAAGTAGAGAATTGTACGTAATTGTTATCTCTATCTCTATGGGTATTGAGTATAAGTACATTCTTGTGATTTATGACCGAGGAGCCCTAGTGACAGGGCCGTGGTTGTTAGGATCGTTCATACTCGGCTAGAGAGGGGGGTGTGAATAGCCAACCCCAAATCTTCCGTTTCTTTCTACAATTAGGGTTAGCGCAGCGGAAATAACTAAATAGAAACGAAACGAAGATGATCAAACCTTAGACGCAGCGATGTAACGAGGTTCGGAGATGATACTCCTACTCCTCGGCGTGTCCGTAAGGTGGACGAAGCCTATCAATCCGTCGGTGGATGAGTCCCCGGAGAACCGGCTAATACAAGCTCCTTGTGGGTAGAGAAACCTCGCCACAACACACTCTTGCAACAGCAAGTAAGGAGAGTACAGAAATACAAGGAAAGACAGCAAGAAATACAACAGTAAGAAAACTCTTGCTTGCCTTCTCTTCGACTGGAAGAAGCAGCAGCTCCAAGCGCCTACAACAGCAGGTGACCCAGCCAAAGAGAAGCTCACGCGAAGCTTCAACGCTTCAAGAACTCAGCAGAGCTCAGCAGCAGAAAGAAGAAGAAGGTTCGGAGGAGAGTAGTCTGTAGAGTCGCTCGAACCCTTATATAACCTGCGAACCTGCAAGCCAAAAAGCCAGAAACACAGGAGCCAAAAATAGCCTAGCCGTTGTCTCTCAACGGCTAGGGCCAGACCGATCAGGCATCGCCCTGATCGGTCTGGAGCTATCCTGATCGGTCCGAGAGACCGATCAGGCCCCAGTCTGATCGGTCCCCGGACCGATCCCACCTCTCTTACAGAGAGGTGGCTGCGTCTCTGATCGGTCGTGGAGACCGATCAGGCTCCATGCTGATCGGTCTCCAGACCGATCCACCTGTTCTACAGAAAAGCGCCCAACTTTCTGTGCGTACCCTGATCGGTCCCGGGGACCGATCAGGATTCATGCTGATCGGTCCCCAGACCGATCAGTAAGCTCACAAAGGCACACTGATCACTTTCTGATCGGTCTCCAGACCGATCAGATGACCTGGATCGATCCACTGATCGATCCAGCTCTTGGTTTTTGTCCAAACCAATTCCCACGCCTTCCACACCAATATCCGGTCAACCTTGACCTATTGGTATCTCATGCTTAGCATCTGGTCACTCCCTTGACCTGCTAAGACTCCCTACCAAGTGTCCGGTCAATCCCTTTGACCCACTTGGTGTTTCCAACACCAGATGTCCGATCATCCTTGATCCATCTAGATTTTCCCTTGCCTGGCTTCACTCACCCGGACTTTCACCTGTCTTCACTCACCAGGATTTCCATACTGCCTAACATCCCAGTTAGGACTTTCTCACTGCCTGGCTTCACTCACCAGGACTTTCCAACTGCCTAACATCCCAGTTAGGACTTTCCCACTGACTGGCTTCATTCACCAGGACTTTCCACACTGCCTAACATCCCAGTTAGGACTTTCCCACTGCCTGGTTTCACTCACCAGGACTTTCCACATGCCTAACATCCAGTTAGGACTTTCCCTCATGCCAAGCTCACTGCTTGGACTTCTCCGTGCCAAGTCTCCATACTTGGACTTTTCCCGTGCCAAGTCTCCACACTTGGACTTTTCGCGTGCCAAGCTCCCTGTTTGGACTTCTCCGTGCCAAGTCTCCATACTTGGACTTTTTCCCGAATCAGGTCAACCAGGTCAACCTTGACCTACGGTTGCACCAATAATCTCCCAAACATCTATTCTTGTCTCACATCAAGAATAGAACTCTCTCACGAGTGTCAAACATCAACATGCAACTCAACTAGGTCAACCTTGACCTAAGGTTGCACCGACAATCTTCCCAAGTCAAACATCAAAATACAACTCGAGTCACGTCACCTCGAGTCGGGTCAACCAGGTCAACCTTGACCTATGGTTGCACCAACAATCTCCCCCTTTTTGATGTTTGACAAAACCCATAATCAAGTTAGGTTAACCCGATAACCTAACTTAGGTTTTCCAACCATCTTCCAATGTCCAATGTTCTTTCATTGAACATTCTCTGGACATTCTACCCTTAGGTTAACCCGATAACCTAACTTGGGTTCTCCAATAATTCTCCCCCTTTTTGACACACATCAAAAAGAATTCCAATGTTCTTCCTTGAACATTCCTTGACATTCTTCCCCTAGCTTAGGTTAACCCGATAACCTAACTTGGGTTCTCTAATAATTCTCCAATGAACACTCTCCCCTTTTTGACACACATCAAAAAAAAGAGAATCAAGGTCAAGAGTTTCCTCCTAATGAAAGTCCCATACCTTTCATTGAAACTCTTAATTTCCCCCTTGATACTAAACTCAACAATCAACTTAGTGACAATCCCATATCACTAATCCTCAAAAAGTCTTAAGGAGTAAAAACTCCCCCTAAAAGTCAACTCCCCCTTGACAATTAGGTAAGACTCCCCCTAAAGGTCAACTCCCCCTTGATCATTGCACCAACAATGTCTTGGAGAGTTTCAAACCTTTAGAAACCCGAAACTCAACTCCCACAGCTGAAATTTCAGACCACAGTCGAAATTCAGCAAATTCAGCACACCTGATCGGTCACCGGACCGATCAGGACCCCTCTGGATCGGTCCCCAGACCGATCCAGCCTTGGATCAGGCGGTTTCCGATTTCTTCTCTCCCAAAATTCAGAAACTCACAACAAATTCCAGAAAATTTCAAAAATTATAAAACCTTGAGGATACATTCCTCATATCATACACTATCAAGGAAAAATAGTTTTCTATGAAAATAGTTTCCATTTTTCAATCTTGATACAAAATTCAAAAACTTTGAAATAGTTCAAGTTTAACTCAACTTTGTATCACAATGTTCAATGATGAATGCTATCACTAGGAAAGCTTCATCAAGGTTTTTCAAATCAATTTTAAAATGCTTTTAAAACCATTTGAATTTAGGACCATAATCTTAGGGCTAGATGTACATGACTTATACACAAGCTTTCCCTATGATCCTTAATTTCTTGAATTAGGGTCATCTAGGTACAAGGACTATGCACCTTGATCCTAACTCATGATCCTAATATCTCACACACATCTAAGGTGTATCAAACCACATTCAAGTCAATTTGATGTGAGATATGGATTAAGGTCAACTTAGGCTAGGTTCTCATGCATTTTCTAAACACCAATTTGATCTCAATATCAAATTATATGTTTGTCCTTAAATCAATTTCATTGATTATAATGCAAGAGATGATGACATGGCATATACTGATATCATAAGTAAAAACATGTGCCAATGTCATGATGTCATGGCATAAAGTTTGAAAACTTAAATAAAGCATGACATATAAACTAGCCTAAGCATTATCATGACATTTCAAATGATAGTGAAACTAAACATGATGTCATGACATGTGAAGGCAAACAATCATGGCAAGATTTAGCATAAATAAATATACCTAGATTACCTATCTAAGTATCCTTAACCACTTTGCTAACCTAAAATTTAACCCTTGATTGCCCTAAAATGCAAAAATCCTAATTTTGACACTTCTTGAACTCTAGATTAATTCATGCCACTTAAAGATCAAATTTATCCTCAAAACTTGGCATGTTTCATTTTTCCTCGAGAGTTCTCTAGATTTTCCCAAATTGTGCCAATTAAAATCATTCTTTTCCATAATGGCACATTTTACTCTTCCAAGGAGTAAATGATAATTCCATTTCATTTTCAAAAGTTCTCAAAACCTTGAAAATGCTCCTTGAGTGTCAATTTCCTCAAAGTTGGGTTAACTACCCTTCTAATCGGAGTTGACACTCTCTAACCCATCTATGGGGTAGAGAAGATGCTCCTAGGAACCCAATACCTATTAGAGCTCATTGGGTTCACTAAATATTCACTAGGGATGACTTCCCTAGCAACCATCCTAATGACCCTCTTAGTCTTTGAAGCCTTGGTCATTTGGGACTCATCAAGATCAACTCTAGGGGTGACTCCCCTTGTGACCTTGGTGTTGGTCTTCCTAGCCCTAGATTTTGTTCCATAATCGAATGGAACATTGTGATAAGTGGGCTTGACCGTTTGGGACTTAGGTTTGTGACCCAAACCTTTCTTGTCCTTGGACTTGGATTTTTGACCCTTAAACCCTAGAGATGACTTCTCCAAGTTCTTAAGAGCCTTTTCCAAAGTATCAAGTCTTGACCTCAAGACTTGATTCTCCTTTTCTAATACCTCAAGTTTTAATTTGTCATTGTTCCTTGAGATACTCCTAGGCATATGTCGAGTAGTTTTGGGATTTCTACCTAGATTTTCCTTAGCCTTACATGAGTTGATCCTAGGGTTGGCTTTCCTAGTGTTATCCTTATCTAGGCTAACATGTTTAGCACCTAAGGACATATATTGGTTCCTAAAGTTAACATGCTTATCATTCTTGACAATTGCAATAAGACTACTAGCATGTATCTTATTAGAAGTGCAAGAATGAACCTTAGAGGATACCTTAGGGTTTGCCTTCGCTCCCCCTTTACACGTGCTTGGTCTTTTGTCCTTGTGAGATTGCCTCCCCCTTGGACATTGACTCCTATAGTGTCCCCGTTGCTTGCATTGGAAGCACACCACGTGCTCCTTGCCCTTGCGTTTTGGGACTCCGACTTCCTTGATCTTTGGCGCCGGTGGAGTCTTCTTAATCTTCTTTGGACATTTACTCTTGTAATGTCCAAATTCCCTACACTCAAAACACATTATATGCAATTTACTTGAACTTAAAGTGTTTGAGTTACCTAGGGTTGAGGATGGATGGATGCTCTCTTCTTCATCCCTCCCGGAGGTAGAAGCTTCTTCTTCGTGCTTCGATCTTGAAGAAGAACTCACCTCCTCTTCTTCTTTAGATGTTGAGTAGCCCTCAACTTCTAATTCGCTCCCTCCATGATGTGAGCTACTTGGCTCACTAGGCTCCTCTTCATGGCTTGAAGTGGAGCTCTCCTCATGGTACTTGGCCAAGTTATCCCATAATTCCTTGGCATTGTTGTAACCTATCTTACACAAGATGTTAGTAGGCAATAAAAATTCAATTATTCTCATTACCTCTTCGTTGATTTCGGATTTGTGAATTTGTTCTCTTGTCCACTCCTTGTTCTCAAGTGATTTTCCTTCCTTATCCACCGGAGGAATAAAACCTTCTTGTATACAAAACCAATTCATTATGTTAGTCATAAGAAAGTACTTCATCCTTACCTTCCAATACGCGAAGTCACCGCATTCGTAGAAGGGTGGAATGGTGACATCTTCTCCGAGTAGATCCATCCTCTAGCTCGTGCTCCCCGGGTGTTAATCCGATGAAGAGCAAACCTTTGCTCTGATACCACTTGTTAGGATCGTTCGTACTCGGCTAGAGAGGGGGGTGTGAATAGCCGACCCCAAATCTTCCGTTTCTTTCTACAATTAGGGTTAGCGCAGCGGAAATAACTAAATAGAAACGAAACGAAGATGATCAAACCTTATACGTAGCGATGTAACGAGGTTCGGAGATGATACTCCTACTCCTCGGCGTATCCGTAAGGTGGACGAAGCCTATCAATCCGTCGGTGGATGAGTCCCCGGAGAACCGGCTAATACAAGCTCCTTGTGGGTGGAGAAACCTCGCCACAACACACTCTTGCAACAGCAAGTAAGGAGAGTACAGAAATACAAGGAAAGACAGCAAGAAATACAACAGTAAGAAAACTCTTGCTTGCCTTCTCTTCGACTGGAAGAAGCAGCAGCTCCAAGCGCCTACAACAGCAGGTGACCCAGCCAAAGAGAAGCTCACGCGAAGCTTCAACGCTTCAAGAACTCAGCAGAGCTCAGCAGCAGAAAGAAGAAGAAGGTTCGGAGAAGAGCTGTAATCTGTAGAGTCGCTCGAACCCTTATATAACCTGCGAACCTGCAAGCCAAAAAGCCAGAAACACAGGAGCCAAAAATAGCCTAGCCGTTGTCTCTCAACGGCTAGGGCCAGACCGATCAGGCATCGTCCTGATCGGTCTGGAGCTATCCTGATCGGTCCGAGAGATCGATCAGGCCCCAGTCTGATCGGTCCCCGGACCGATCCCACCTCTCTTACAGAGAGGTGGCTGCGTCTCTGATCGGTCGTGGAGACCGATCAGGCTCCATTCTGATCGGTCTCCAGACCGATCCACCTGTTCTACAGAAAAGCGCCCAACTTTCTGTGCGTACCCTGATCGGTCCTGGGGACCGATCAGGATTCATGCTGATCGATCCCCAGACCGATCAGTAAGCTCACAGAGGCACACTGATCGCTTTCTGATCGGTCTCCAGACCGATCAGATGACCTGGATCGATCCACTGATCGATCCAGCTCTTGGTTTTTGTCCAAACCAATTCCCACGCCTTCCACACCAATATCCGGTCAACCTTGACCTATTGGTATCTCATGCTTAGCATCTGGTCACTCCCTTGACCTGCTAAGACTCCCTACCAAGTGTCCGGTCAATCCCTTTGACCCACTTGGTCTTTCCAACACCAGATGTCCGATCATCCTTGATCCATCTAGATTTTCCCTTGCCTGGCTTCACTCACCCGGACTTTCACCTGTCTTCACTCACCAGGATTTCCATACTGCCTAACATCCCAGTTAGGACTTTCTCACTGCCTGGCTTCACTCACCAGGACTTTCCAACTGCCTAACATCCCAGTTAGGACTTTCCCACTGACTGGCTTCATTCACCAGGACTTTCCACACTGCCTAACATCCCAGTTAGGACTTTCCCACTGCCTGGTTTCACTCACCAGGACTTTCCACATGCCTAACATCCAGTTAGGACTTTCCCTCATGCCAAGCTCCCTGCTTGGACTTCTCCGTGCCAAGTCTCCATACTTGGACTTTTCCCGTGCCAAGTCTCCACACTTGGACTTTTCGCGTGCCAAGCTCCCTGCTTGGACTTCTCCGTGCCAAGTCTCCATACTTGGACTTTTTCCCGAATCAGGTCAACCAGGTCAACCTTGACCTACGGTTGCACCAATAATCTCCCAAACATCTATTCTTGTCTCACATCAAGAATAGAACTCTCTCACGAGTGTCAAACATCAACATGCAACTCAACTAGGTCAACCTTGACCTAAGGTTGCACCGACAATCTTCCCAAGTCAAACATCAAAATACAACTCGAGTCACGTCACCTCTAGTCGGGTCAACCAGGTCAACCTTGACCTAAGGTTGCACCAACAGTGGTGACATGTTACTGAACTTTATAGGGATCATTTCTTTTTAATAGCATGGGATATTGATCTAAATAACATTCCGGATTGACCATTGCAGGGAAAAATTGATAATGAATCTAGCTTCCTACAAGTGCATAGGGATTGAGGATGGGCAATTGGTAAACCATAATACATTAATAAACATCACAATGAAACAAACTCCTAGAACATCTTCCAAATCAAGTCTCTCTCTCTTTCCTCTTCTCAATCTTATTTCTCTTACTTAGCAAGTGACCCTCAACCGTCAATTGTTTAGCTAATTCTCCATAAGAAATCACTAGTGCTTATAACTTGTCCCTGTAGGTTCAATAATCTTTTATATTACTTACGATGTAGTCGTGTACTTGTGGCAACATAACAAATTTTTGGTACCGTTACCAGGGACTGTGCTTATAACATTAGTAGATAATTATTTGAGTTAGTCTAAAATTGTAAATATTTCTACAACTCTATTTTTGCAGATACCTCTTGTATTTGTTTACTTTTTTTTCTACAACTTTCTTTTTGTAATTTAAATTCTGATCTTTGAATTTCCAACACTTTGATTCTTACTTCAAAATTGAAAATTCTGTTTTTTCTACATTTAAAATTTGCATTTGGAATATTTGAAATCTTATTCTTGCATGCGAAGATCTAATCTTACAGGAGATTTACTACCACTTGATCCAGAGATAGACAGAATATATCGAAGAAGAAGAAACCTGCAGAGATAACAAGAAGAACAAGAATCATCTGAAATGATAAACAAACCTCTTAAAGATTACATATCACCTTATGCACATGGGCTTCGGTCTAGCATTACTAGACCACCTATTGAAGCCAATAATTTTGAGATTAAGCCGTGGTGATCACAATGGTTCAACAAAATTAATTTGGAGGTGGAACACATGAAGACCTAAACCAATACTTGGAAGTCTTTTATGAAATTTACAGTACAATGAAAATGAATGGAGTTCTAGTAGAAGTAATAAGATTATTGTTTTTCAAGTTTTCTCTAAGGGATAGAGCCAAGCATTAGATTAATTCCTTATCATCTTGGGAGCAATATGAGTAACAATTCCTCGATAAGTTCTATCCTCCCAGTAAAACTACTTATATGAGGAATCTTATAGCAAGCTTTAGACAGTCAGATTCAGAATCATTATTTGAAGCATGAGATAGATTCAAAAATATGCTCAGGTAATGCCCACATCATGAACTTAAGAAGTGATTAGTTCTACACACTTTTTATAACGACATCAACTATCACACAAAGATGTCCCTTGACTCATCAGCTAGAGGGACATTAATAAACAATGATGCTAAAGATATTATAGAGAGTGTAGCTCATAACCATCATCAATTGGCATCTGAAAGATGTGGAGGCTCCTTCTCTAGAAATCCTATCAAGGCATCAAGAAATTTTGACTTGGATGCAATTACTCTTATGCCCACAAAGTTGGATGCTTTGACTTAAAAACTTAAGAATATGAGAACTAGTATGACCAATGCAATTGTATGTGTATGTGACACGTGTGGAAGCACGGACCATGCTCATGAAAATTTCCCTTTGGTGCACATCTTTGCACAAATAGATCAACTTGAGCAATGTGATGCAATAGTAAATTATAATCAAAGACAAAATAATCCATACTCTAACACATAATACCCTGGGTGGAAGAATTATCCAATTTTTTCTTACCGGAACAATCAAGATTAAGGACCATCTACAAGGACAAGGCCAAGTTACCAACCTGGACAACAAGGTTATCAACAACAACCATCACATGTCTATCAACTATCTTGGATAGAAAAGATGCTTGAGAAAGTTCTTACTAAATAAAAGGAAATGAAAAATGAAATCAAGCAACTCACTCAAAGAATGGATAGCATGTAAAAATACCAAAAGATTCAAGATAGCCAAATTGCCCAAATAGCCTCATCTTCTTCAAGAGCACTAGGAGCTTTCCCAAGCAAGCCCGATGTGAATCTAGTTGACCACCACAATAGAATAGAGCTTCAGAGCGGACGGACCTTGGGAGATCTTCAAGTGACTGCTCCCAAAGGGATTGATAATTTAGAAGAGCTCTCTCCTCCCTCACTTAACCTAGTTAACACTAGTAGAATTTCCTTGATTTACATCATATATTCACCGAAGTCATAGATAGATAATTACTGAAGTAGACGCACGTGAAGTAAAATGATACTATTTTACTTCATCTTATCACAGAAGTCGTATATGTGAAAAATAGCAAAGTCTTTGACCGGTTGAAGGAGGCAAAATCAGTTTAGAGGTGGACCAATGCTAAAGTAAAAAAATGTCTTTTACTTCATTGGTTTTGTAATGTGCGAAAGTAATAGATGATATGTAACTTCACAGTTTACATTTATTACCGAAGTAAATATATTCTATAACTTCACCATAATTTATATATGTCGAAGTATTTGGTATTATGTTACTTCATAGTTTATATTTATTGACAAAGTAATTGATTTAAACCATATATCTTTAGTATTGACGAATATCAATCTTACAAACAAGTTTATCCATAATTATATTTACAACTATATCCAAAAGTATATTCACAAAACTATATCCAATATTTACCATAAATTACATCCGCTAGAGTAGCACTAAAATCCACAATGATCCCAAATATGTATCCCGACATACATGACTTAGGCATGTTATACATACGAGTCGATGAATTCACTCCACTCATTTCTAACTTCATCAACTTGAGATTGGTTATTATATTTATTCTTGATTGTTCCTGTAAACTGAAATGTAAAAAAAATCAAAATGCATTAGATTTATCTAACTATAATTCACTAATAATATTATGATAAAAAGACCAAAAGGTTATTCAGAATCTAAAAAGTATTTCTACATATCATAATTTTACAACAAACAAACTTATCTATCTCACAAAAATCAATAAGATTGGAGACTAAGGTATTTAAGCAAATGATATCATGTTCCTTTAATTCAAGCCTAAAATATGTAGATTTCATAGAATCAAACATTAACATCTTTAATACATGAAACTTGCTAGAAGTTTATTTTTGAAAATTGAATTACAGCGGCACAAAAACCTTCTTGCCTTGAGATATATAACATTGTACCTTGGTCCTCAATTTGGAAGGCAGTAGACTTTCCACTTTAAGTCTATTATTTCTACTTCTTTTTGATGAAGTCTTACTCTGTAGTAGAGAGTTTGGCATTTTTAAGATATAAAACTAGTTTCAAGGAATTATGAAGATTAAAGAAACAATACAAAATAAGTAGAGATGAGACTTATATATCCTCTTACATTTTGGTTGCTCCTTTTCCCTTCACCAGATCCATGGGTTCCACTACTTGCTCTACAAGAATAAGATTGTTAGATCATATATATTCAATTTTAGAAATCTCATAAACTCTCAAACTTTTTAGATTATATTAGAGAAGGATGTTTGTCCTGACAACAAAATATTGTTTAGAGTAAAAGAATTGAGATTGTGGGCAATCATTTAGCAAAATACAATTTATAGGCCTCAAATTATGAATAAAGTTTCATGTATTACTAAAATAAACTGCAAAAAAATTATCTAGTTAGTAATTCTCTTACATAAGATGGATAAGAAATATTCATGCAAGCATGTAGGAAAACAAACCTAGTTCCAACATCCAAGTCAATGAAATTATTAATAGAACTTCATTAATATTCTCTTTGAACTTATGACTTAAAACAACTAATTCATCAAGAAGATCACTTCCATTGTATTATTAGACAATACTTCATCAGGACAATAAGAATAAGATTCATGTAGATAATCCATGGTTACAAATACTAAAAACACAATTATTGTTGTTATGATAGTACATCTAATACAGTATGAAGTGGAATTCTGTATCTCATTGATGTTCAAAGTGCCTTCAGTACAATTTGCAAAACATATTGTTCTTCCCTAGTAGTACAATGCTTTTCTGCACTTCTCCTCCCTTTCATTCACCTTCAAAATCCATCATGTAGTTTCAATTTGTTAGTTAGAGCCCTAGAGCCAATCATTTGTTGATTGTATTATGGACTTGTTGTATCATATTCTTATATAAATAAAGGCATTTGTTTTTGGTTATTATACTTACTTGTATTGGTGCCAAATAAATTAAGTATAATAGCGTCCTTGAGTAGAAGGTTCTTACCTATATCAATCGATTGGTTGAATCGATAGTGAGATGATATAGTGAACACTACTCTTAATCATTTCTAGTCGAGTAGTAACATTCAGGGACAATGTTAATGCAATAAGACTAGCATGTAGGTCAACTCGATGACTTGATCTCACATGTCATGGATATAGAGATATCAAGTTGACACATGGGTATGCATTGGAGAATGTATACTGAATGACCCGCCATGAGAAAGTATCATGGATCGTTATATGAGTGTCATTTACTTTCTCATGTGGCTATTAGTATGACTACTAGTCCTTAGACCAGAAGTCACCATGGATCCCTACATAAGGAGTTATGTACTTTGGTTTCGTCAAACGTCACCCGTGACTGGGTGGACTATAAAGGCGATTACTGGGTATGTAACAAATTGTGCGGAGGGATGTGAGTGATGTAGATGGGATCTATCCCTCCTATATGACGAGAGAGACATCGATATTCTTGATAGAGTGAGACCACGAAGTGCATGGCCATGCCCAAATGAGTCAATATGAGATATTGAGCTCATTTGATTTAGTGAGTCTACTTGGAGTTCAAGATTTAGATTGATTAGAGGATGACATGGTCTATGTCTCACATTGATCAATCTAGATGTCTAGGATAGAAGGACACTTATCATATATTGTGAGGAGTCACAATTAGTAGTCACAAGGTGATGTTGGATCTCAACATTCTTGTAACTTGTGTAGTAATGATGTGTTGCTAGATACCGCTCATTACTTATGCTCCTAAATGGGTTTAGGGGCATTGCCAACGTTACAAGAACCTATAGGGTCACACACTAAGGACAATTATATGGAGATTAGGTTCATATGATGAACCAAGAGGATTTGATTCTTGTGATGAATAAAATTGGATTAAGAGTAATCCTAATTGGGCTAATTGAGTTGGACTCAAGTTGATTCATGTGTTCAATGAGTCTAATTTAGATTATGACCCATTGAATCAATTTAATTAAATGAATTAGATTCATAATATTAAATTGGCTTGAATTAAATGGTTGGATTAGATCAACCAGGAGAGAGATTAAGTCAAGTTTGACTTCACTTGAGAGGAAGAGGAAAAAGTCAAGTTTGACTTGACTTTATGCCACATCATTTGTGAGTTGGCATTAAGTGACCAATAATGATGTGCCACATCATCAAGGCTAGCACATGTGTGTGCCACCTCATGGAGGTTACAAATCTCCTATTTAATGTGGCCTCCACATTAAATGAGAAGGGGGTTACAAGCTTTGTTGTGGCCGGCCACTTATGGCGGTTTTGATGAGGTGAATTTCATTCAAGCATTTTGTAACTCTCATCTTCTTCCTTGCTCCAATTCTTCTCTCCCTCTCCTCTCCATTGCCGAGACCTTCTTGGAGTGCTAGCACACTCTAAGGTTCTCCCTCCATCGATTTGTTCGTGTGGATACTTCTTGAGGGTTGTCTACTTTGACAATCTTGAGATCCGGCACCTTGGACGAGCGAGATTTGCGAAAGGCATGCATCAAGGGTAAAACTTGTACTCTAATATAGATCTAGAGTTTGTAAACTCATACTCGTAGGTTTTTCTAAATTTTATTCTTCGCACGGATTCGGCGGCGGTGGTTTCGGAGTTTCCTTGACGCGAAAAAGCGGTTTTCGAGGCCCGAAAGACCCAACAGTGGTATCAGAGCAAGGTTCGAAGACTTGTACGAGTTTAGTTTATATTTTTATGAAAAATATAGATTCTACAACATTCTGTAATTTTATGATTTTTAGAGTTTTTATGGGTATTTTTCTCGTAGAAGCGAAGCACAAGTGTTTCAACACTTGTAGTTTTCGACTACCGAGAAGATTTTTCCGAAACGGCAAGGTTTCACCCCAAAACTTTTCGGGACAGTGGGCTAAGGCGCTGTAGGATCGCTTAGGGATACTCGCAATGGTTAGATCGCGGATAGGGGCGCTACCCCTGGCCCCGCAAGGGGATTCGTTCCGCGATTGCGCCCAAAAACCGCTAAACGGGACCGCCGAGAATTTTTACTTGTAAAAATTGTAAAAATTGGTATTAAATTTACAGAAAATTATAAAAATTACATAATTTAGAATTATGTATAATTTTTGATAGTCATGGCCTAAAAAGACCCAATTGGATTGGTATATTTGTGTTGTAATTCATATTACGGCCTGCGCGCCGTCATTTGTATTGTGTGTGCTGTATATTTGATACGCGACCTGCGCGTCGTGCCTTTCTCCATTTATTCTTGTTGTAAGTTAGTTTAGACTCGAATTTAACTCGAGTTTCAAAATTGTAATGTACAAAATTAGAGCCGTGGAAGGTCCACTCGAGACAGAGTTACGAGGAGGGCGCGAGCAACACAAGGTGGTCAAAGGGAGAAGCTTGAGAAGCTGTTGACCTTAGGTTGACCATCCGATCTTCTCATTGGCTTGAGAAGATCATAGTAGGGCCATGACTAATCACAAATAAATTTAATTAATTTCTTGTGGGTATGTGATGCATGATTAGTAATTAATTAGTGCCTAACGATTAGATTAGATCTAAATCGTGTACAAGATGCACCCTCTCGATTAGATTAGATCTCAATCGCATCAACTCTAATGCCTACCGTGCCGTGATACCTATCACTACCTCGATCACATGTGTTGTTGAATCTTTCAAAGAAGAGTAACACATATTATCTTGGTAGGGTATGGAGGGACAATCTTGGTCCCGCTTATCAACGGATGGGCGAGTACAAACTCAATTAGATTGAGTATCCCGAGTTAACTCGGTTGGATCGAGTACAACTATAGGCATTCTTCCAATGGTTGGAAAGATAGGACATAAATCACATTTATATTAATTCTTGGGCGTATTAGCCAAAGCTAACTCAAGTTTTAATATAACTGCGGATAATGATCCTATGAACAAGAGTTGCATAGAGATGTAATTGGTAAATCGTTACCTACCGATCATACTAAATCTTGGGCGTATTAGCCAAAGCTAACTCAAGGGTTAGTATGATGTGGATCTTGTCCCACATGAATTATGGAATTCAGTGGGAACATCATTTAGTTATATGCCTAATTAAATGATTTAAAAGAATATGATATTTATTTTATGTATTTTTCTATTATAGATAACCATGACGTCGAATACGAACTCTTTCTCCCTGCGTTCTGTCCTTGAGAAGGACAAGCTCAACGGAGAAAATTTCTTGGACTGGTACAGGAACCTGAGAATAGTTCTCACCCAAGAACGTAGACTGTACGTTCTGGAGTAGCCCATTCCGGAGGATCCTCCTGCCACTGCCACGCGAGCTGAACGAGATGCTTACAAGAAGCATCAAGATGACGCAATAGATGTGTCCTGTCTTATGCTCGCAAGCATGAACTCTGAGCTTCAGAAGCAACACAAGTTAATGGGCGCTTATGATATGGTTGAACATCTTCGTCAACTGTATCAAGGACAAGTAGGGCACTGGAAGAGGAACTGCATAGGATACCTGGAAGATCTTAAGAAGAAGAGAAATAAGATTTCTACTTCAGGTATAAATGTTATAGAAGTCAACCTCTCTATTTCTTCATCATGGGTATTAGATACCAGATGTGCTTCTCACATTTGTACTAATGTACAAGCACTGAGAAATAGCAGAGCATTGACGAAGGGCGAGATAGACCTACGAGTAGGCAATGGAGCACGGGTTGCTGCTGTTGCTGTAGGAACTTACTATCTATCTCTACCCTCTGGGCTTGTACTAGAATTAGATGAATGTTGTTATGTGCCTGCTTTAACTAAGAACATTATATCAGTTTCTTGTTTGGACAAGAAAGGTTTCTCTTTTATAATAAAGGACAAATGTTGTTCTGTTTATTTAAAAGATATATTCTATTGTAGTGCACCTCTGATGAACGGACTCTACATTCTAGACCTTGAAAGCCCTATCTATAACATAAATACCAAGAGGTTCAAGTCAAATGACATGAATCAAACCTATCTCTGGCACTGTCGCTTAGGTCATATAAATGACAAGCGCTTATCCCAACTCCATAAGGATGGTTTGCTGGACTCATTTGATTTTGAATCTTATGAGACGTGCGAGTCATGCCTACTAGGCAAGATGACGAAGACTACCTTTAGTGGGCACAGCGAATGAGCGACTGATTTGTTAGGACTTATACATAGTGATGTATGTCACTGCTAGAGGCGGTTATAGGTACTTCATCACATTTACTGATGACTTCAGTAGATATGGTTATGTGTACTTGATGACACATAAGTCTGAATCCTTTGAAAAGTTCAAAGAATTCAAGAATGAAGTACAAAACCAGCTTGGCAAGAGTATTAAGATACTTCGATCAGATCGAGGTGGAGAATACCTTAGCCATGAGTTTCGTGACTATGTAGCTTAGTGTGGGATTCTATCTCAACTCACTCCTCTTGGAACACCACAGTGGAATGGTGTATCCGAAAGGAGAAACCGTACTCTATTGGATATGGTACGATCTATGATGAGTCATACAGATCTTCTGACATTCCATTGGGGCTATGCTCTAGATATGGCAGCTTTTATACTCAACCGAGTTTCATCCAAGGCCGTGATAAAGACACCATATAGGATATGGACTGGGAGAGATGCCCAGTTGTCTTTTATGAGGCTTTGGGGTTGTGAGGCTTACGTTCTGTAACACCCACTAAGCTTTTAAGATAAATATGAGAATGATGAATTTGCCTTAGAAAAATATTAGTGGAATATTGAACCAAAAATAAATAAAAAGGAATAAAATGAAATAAAAAGAAGTGAAGGTTAAGGATTGAACCTTGAACCTCTTATACTATAATTTATAGAATTAATTAGTAGAAACCAATTGGGATAGAGAGAAGATATTGATAGCAAGGAAAGGGAATGCATGATAAAGATAGGAGTAAAGATCTAAGAAGAGAAAGCAAGAAAAGAGCAAGAGAAAGGCAACTTGCCTTCCTCCCTTCCTCTCTCTTTTCCCTCTCTTTCCGTGACCATAAATGAAGAATTAAGGGGATTCATTCCCCCTTATTTCATCATGAATGATGAGAATAAATTAGAAAATAAAATAAATAAAAGAAAAATATAAAATGGGTTAAGGGAGAAGGAAAGCAAAAACCAATCTTGCTAACTCTTCCCCCTTAACATAAAAGGGAGCAAGAAAAGAGAAGTTTATTTTTCTCTCATTTTCTCTCATTCTTCCTCTCCCTCACCGAAACCATCAGTCCCCTCTCCTCCATCTTCGGCCCCAAAGCCAAGGTTTTTCCCCTAAGAAAGCCTAAGATACAAGGAGGACTTAGCAAGGGAATCAAGGGAAAGGAACTAGAAGAAGAGGCTACTTCTTCCATCACCATACCTTAGATCCACAAGCGAAAAGGATGTAAGCTTCCCCTCACCTGTGGTACAAGGCTTTTTATGTGATTTTCCAATTTTATGAGGATTAGAAAACCTAGGAAAGAATTTTATAAAATTCGGCTAAAGAAAGGGTTTTCAAATCTAGGAAGGTTTAAACAAGTCTTTATTTTATGATATGTTTTCTATGCTATGTAGGAAGGATTTTCTTCATGTTTTTATACCTAATTGATGCTTGATCAGAGGAGTGACTAACCCTAGAATTTTGGCCAAAAATATTTTAAGGAGGTTAGGGAAAACATGGTGTAACCAAACTAGTACAAGATTTCCTCCATGAACTACTAAGGGTCTTTTATTGGTTTTCTTGCTTGAAAGTTACCTGGAACCAAAAGAAATCCATTTATATGTTTCGGCCAAGAAAAAGGGCTTAGGGTTAGGAAGACCTTTAAATTTAAGTAACCATGTTTGTATGATAGAATATAGAGTTCTCTTAAAGAATTGCATGTTGAACATTGTTAGAAATTCATGAACTCTTATTTTAGATTTTCGGCCATGATAAGATGGATAGTTTAGAAAAGCTTGAACAAAATTCTAATATGCTCAAGACCTCTGTGATATCATGATATGAAAGTTGTTTAATGCTCTCATGTTTAATTGGAGTATAGAAAATTTGTTACATGATATATGACATGTAAGATCACAAGGGTCCTAGCTTGTTTATGAACCCACTTTGTATATGATGTTCTGAGTAATTTTTTCCATGAAACTTACTTAGGTTTTCCATGCTTTAGGCCACTTAAAACCTATTTTAAAGATTGGTAGGTTTCGGCCATGAGGAAAAATAAAAGAAAAAAAGGGAAAGAAACCTAGGAAGCCTAAGACACAATTCACATGTATGTTTATTATGCTTGTCTTTATACATGCTATGAAACTTGTATGATTTCTTATGCTTTTAGGTTATTTGAAGCAAGTTTATATAATGTTGAGTTTCGGCCAAGTAGGGTTTAAAAGACCTAGAGGCCTTAGAAATGAAACCAAAAGTGTTAAAAATGCTTCTTATGGAAATATGATAATGTGTTGATTGTGTCACATGCTTGTACAATTTTTCCATGACCTAAATGGACAATTCTATGTTTCGGCCATGAAGGGATAGAGGCCCTAGAAACCCTAGAACAAAAATTAAATATGCTTATGTCACTCTACATGAAATATGATAAGTAGAAAGACAAAGTTCCTATGCTATATGCTGGTTAATGACCTATTTGAGGCTAGGGTAAGTTTCGGCCATACATATTGTATAATGTCTTGTTATGAATTTATACATGATGTTAGTTCAAGTTCACATGATTGTATATTTGTTTTTAGCCCTAATGAACACTTGTTAAAAGTTTGACCATGACATATGTTAAGGGCTTGAAGGACTTAGGAACTAGCTCAATATGCTTACTATGTTACTTTGAAAAAAAAATGCTATAAATGTGGTTTAAGGTTTCCATGCTTTCATGACATTTGGGACATTGTTTCACACCTAATAGGGTTCGGCCACATGAAGTTTAGGGACTTGGAGAACTTAGAAACCAAGTAAATCATACTTATAATGCTCCCTATAAAATTTATGTAATGATAATTTAGGTTCCACATGCTTGGAGGTTGTTTTTACCTAAATTGAGATCTAAGGGGGTTCGGCCATGATAAGAACCCAAGAGATTAAGAAGCTTAGAACCCAAGCTAACTATGTTACCATATTTCTTATGATAGTATAATTACATGATACACCCTTATGCTTAAACATGTATGCTTGTGATTTCTACTTTCCATGATATGATATGTGCTTAGAAATATGCATACTTTGATGATATGTTATGTGCTTAAAATATGCATGTTTTTATGATATGATACGTGTTTAGAAATATGCATGCTTTGATGATATGTTATGTGCTTAGAATATGCATGCTTGATGATATGCTATATGCTTAAAATATGCATGTTTTTATGATATGATATGTGTTTAGAAATATGCATGCTTTGATGATATGTTATGTGCTTAGAATATGCATGTTTGATGATATGCTATATGCTTAGAATATGCATGTTTTTATGATATGATATGTGTTTAGAAATATGCATGCTTTGATGATATGTTATGTGTTTAGAAATATGCATGCTTTGATGATATGTTATGTGCTTAGAATATGCATGCTTGATGATATGCTATATGCTTAGAATATGCATGCTTTTTATGATATGCTATGTGGAAGGAAATATGCATACTTTGATGATATGCTATATGCTTAAAATATGTATGCTTTTATGATATGCATGTTAATATGATGTATGCCTAAGTGATGCATACTTTTATATGATGTATGCCTAAGTGATGCATACTTTTATGACATGATGTATGCCTAAGTGATGCATACTTTTATATGATGTATGTCTAAGTGATGCATACTTTTATGACATGATGTATGCCTAAGTGATGCATACTTTTATATGATGTATGCCTAAGTGATGCATGCTTGTATGATGTATGATAAGTATAAGTATGACATGTATTTTACTTTGAATGGCTTGTACCAAAAGGGTGGACTCCTTATGCGCCCCTAGGTCGAATTACGGGCCTAGTAAAGGGTGGGCTCCTTACGTGCCCCTTGGTGGAGCTACGGGCCTAGTTTCCTAGTAGGATCAAGACTAGCTACCTTGGATCTACTTAGGATGCGCGCATTATGTATGTATGTGGTACTAAGCCGGGGCCCTGAATATGTTGATATTATGTTCAAGTATATATGTAAGAAGAAATGGTTTTAAAGATCATGAGACATACACATGTTTTTCGGATACATGTTTTCAAAATCATATTGCATATACCTTATGATCATGTTGTGATGATGCTTTGATTTATGATATGCCATGATTAGATATGATTATATTATGTTTCATGCTATGCTGTAAGAGATGATATGCCATGATTAGATATGATTATGTTATGTTTCATGCTATGCTTTAAGAGCTTGATATGCCATGCCATCTTATGATGATACTATGATATGCCATGATTAAATATGATTATGTTATGTTGCATGATATGCTTAAAGAGTATGATATGTTATGCCATGATTAGTTGAGATCATGTTATGTTGAGACATTCTTTGATTATGTGATGATTTTCGGTTTTAGTGAGTAGGAAAGGAACTTACTGAGCCATGAGTGCTCACAGCTTACTTTTCCTTGTACCGCAGATAAAGGAAAAAGCTGGATGTGCTAAAGGAGCAGCAGGAGAGGCAAGAAGATGTGTGTGGCTGTGGCTAGGCAACCAAATAAGAACCTGCTTTAAGAACTTTTAAGAATTACGCTTTGGTTTCATAAATTGTAATACTAAATGGGTGACTTGATGTTATGTTTATATTTATCTTGTTATCATGTTATGGAAACCATATTAGTGTAGTTCGGATATGCAAACAAAAGAAAAGTTTTATTAATCTAAGAAAAATTATTTTAAGTCTTCCGCTGTAATATGTACGTAGAGTATCGTAGCCCCGTCCCTTAGGGTTAGCAGGGAGGGCGGGAGTTACAGGTTGGTATCAGAGCCAAGTTATTGCCAGCTCACTACACACACATCAAGCCTCCGACCTGCCGCTCCAAGTAAGAATGCTTATGTTTAATTTTCTTGTTATATGCTTATGCTTAGTTTCATGTTATACGATTTATGCTTTTTTTTCTTTGCTATATTGCTTATGCTTTATTTCCTTATGTCATATTGTTGTCACTCTACTTCCTACATTTCTTTATGTTGTTTATGCTTTAGCTTCATGTTTTACTTGCTTATGTTTGATGCTTTATTCTATGCTTTTAGTTATAATTTAGATTAGGATTTCATATTGGTAGGTTAGGAATAATACCAGAACAAATAGATAGAAACAAAACAGTACGTTAGATTGGCTAAAAACGATAACCACTTACACTAGTCTATTTGTCCTTATTTAGATAAACATGGTTAGGACACGCAATACCCGAACTGAGGGAACAGTGACTCCACCAGACCTTACGCAGGTAGTCGCAAATCTCCAGCATCAGATTGCCGAGCAACAGCAGCTGATCACTACCTTAATGGGTCAGCAAGGCAACCCAGTTACCCCACCGGCAAATCAGAATGCACTACCGGTTATACCAGTGCCCCCGGCAGCCCCTACTCCGATGGTCCGACAAGAGGCCTATCTGATTCAGTGGCAAAGGCTTAAGCCGGAAGCATTCTCGGGAAACTGTGAACCATGGGATGCACAAGCCTGGCTCAAGACCGTGGAAAACATAATGGAACTATTGGATTGGCCTGAACACGAGAAGGTCAAATGCGCGTCGTTCTGTCTTACCGGAGATGCCCGGATGTGGTGGGACAGAGTAAAGGCGAAAAGACAAATAAACCAAATGCAGTGGACAGATTTTGAGACAGAGTTCTTAGAGGAATTTTTCCATATGCAAGTGACCAACAAGCACTATGACGAGTTCACTGAGTTCCAGCAAGGTGATCTGTCAGTTAACGAAGCCGTCAAGAGGTTCAACCGCCTAGCCCGATTGTGCCCAGAACTGATCCGTACTGAAAAAGAAAGGGTCCGGATAATGTTAAAGATGCTCCGACCCGAGATAGATCTGAACGTAGCCGGCGGAGTTAATAGACCGCAGACTCCAGAGGAGCTAGTCAGCAGTGCCCTGATTACCGAGCACTATCAGGAAGCAATGAACAAGGGCAAGAACCAAGCACTGACTGGAGGACAAAAATCGCACAATACCATAACTGACTGGAAGGGAAACTCAGGTGGAAAGAGGAAACAGTGGAATAAAACAAAAGGTGGTCCGGCCAATAAGCAGACTAAGTACCCTCAGTGTGCCACATGTGGGAAGATGCATTCTGGAGTATGTCTTCTGAGCACCAGAAAGTGCTACAACTGCGGAAAGGAAGGTCATTTGGTAAGAAATTGCCCTACTCAGCCTCAGGCACCACCTCCACAGGACTTCCAGAACAGGAGTGCCCCCGCACACCTTCACCAGATACATACCGCCATAGAAGGGACTTCAATCAGCCAAGGAAGATTGGAGGCCCCTCCCACTATGACCAATGCCAGAGTCTACTCTCTTGCTCAAGATGATGTGGCGAACGCCTCTACTATCGTCACAGGTCAACTATCTAATTTCAGTCAGTATGCTAGAATTTTTTGCTAAAGTGAACTGATGAGGGAATCCATCGAGAAACTGAAACATGTTTCGTATCCGATAGTTGAAACCATGTCCGGACGACTCTCTACCCTCACCATAACACCAACGTTATTCGAGAACATGTTAGAGAAGCAAACCAGTGACCCGAGCCTTCAAAGAATTAAGCAAGAGACCGCAGAAGGAAAGAATGACGGGTTCCGTATCGCAGACGATGGAATATTATACCTCAGGGATCGATTATGTATTCCAGAGGATCCAGAGTTGCGAAAGAAGATACTGGAAGAAGCCCATACAACGCCTTATGCAATGCACCCGGGTTCCACTAAGATGTACCAGGACCTGAAAAAGAAATTTTGGTGGTCCGGTATGAAAAGAGAAGTGGCTCAGTACGTCAGTACTTGTCTGACCTGCCAAAGGGTAAAAGCTGAACACCAGAGACCCGACGGATTATTACAACCTGTCCAAATTCCAAAATGGAAATGGGAAGAAATCTCCATGCATGGATTTCATTTCAGGACTACCCAAGATGACAAACGGATATGATGCTATATGGGTGATCGTGGACAGATTGACGAAGTCTGCACACTTTTTGGCAATCAAGATAACTTATTCAACTGAACAACTAGCTCAACTATATGTTAAGGAAATCGTCAGATTACATGGTATCCCTAAGACCATTATTTCTGATAGAGACGGACGTTTTGTCTCACACTTTTGGGAGTGCGTTCAGAAGGCCCTCGGCACGAAGTTGTTGTTTAGCACAGCCTTCCATCCACAGACTGATGGGCAGACTGAAAGAGTAAATCAAATATTGGAGGATATGTTAAGAGCATGTGCCCTGGACTTCAAGGGAAGCTGGTGCCGATATTTATACCTGGCAGAATTTGCCTACAATAATAGCCACCAAGCTACTATTGGAATGGCACCTTACGAAGCTCTATATGGGAGGAAGTGTAGATCTCCTATATGCTGGTATGAAAGTGGTGAAAAGAAGGAAATGGGGTTCCGAACGGAACTTATTGATGACACCACCCGAGCTATACAAAAGATCCGTCAACGAATAGAAACCGCTCAGAGTCGGCAGAAGAATTATGCCGATAAACGGCGCAGGCCGCTAGAATTCAACATCGGAGACTTGGTATTCCTTAAAGTATCCCCCATGAAAGGGATAATGAGGTTCGGAAAGAAGAGCAAGTTAAGCCCACGATACGTAGGACCGTATCGGATTTTAGAAAGAGTGGGCCAAGTCGCATATAGACTAGAACTACCTCCAGACATGGCAGCCATTCACAATGTGTTCCATGTATCGATGCTCAAGAAGTGTATTCCCAGCACAGATCAAGTGATTGAGCCACAGTCGGTACAGGTTCAAGAGGACCTATGTTACGAAAGTAGACCTATTCAGATCCTAGACCGAGAAGTCAAGAGGTTAAGGAACAAAGAAATACACTTAGTAAAGGTTCTATGGTGGAATCAACGATTCGAAGAAGCCACCTGGGAACGTGAGGACGATATGAAACAAAAGTACCCGGAGCTATTTTAAAGTTCGAGGATGAACTTTTTATGAGGTATGGGGTACCGTAACACCCACTAAGCTTTTAAGATAAATATGAGAATGATGAATTTTCCTTAGAAAAATATTAGTGGAATATTGAACCAAAAATAAATAAAAAGGAATAAAATGAAATAAAAAGAAGTGAAGGTTAAGGATTGAACCTTGAACCCCTTATACTATAATTTATAGAATTAATTAGTAGAAACCAATTGGGATAGAGAGAAGATATTGATAGCAAGGAAAGGGAATGCATGATAAAGATAGGAGTAAAGATCTAAGAAGAGAAAGCAAGAAAAGAGCAAGAGAAAGGCAACTTGCCTTCCTCCCTTCCTCTCTCTTTTCCCTCTCTTGCCGTGACCTTAAATGAAGAATTAAGGGGATTCATTCCCCATTATTTCATCATGAATGATGAGAATAAATTAGAAAATAAAATAAATGAAAGAAAAAATAGAAAATGGGTTAAGGGAGAAGGAAAGCAAAAACCAATCTTGCTACCTCTTCCCCCTTAACATAAAAGGGAGCAAGAAAAGAGAAGTTTATTTTTCTCTCATTCTTCCTCTCCCTCACCGAAACAATCAGTCCCCTCTCCTCCATCTTCGGCCCCAAAGCCAAGGTTTTTCCCCTAAGAAAGCCTAAGATACAAGGAGGACTTAGCAAGGGAATCAAGGGAAAGGAACTAGAAGAAGAGGCTACTACTTCCATCACCATACCTTAGATCCACAAGAGAAAAGGATGTAAGCTTCCCCTCACCTGTGGTACAAGGCTTTTTATGTGATTTTCAGATTTTATGAGGATTATAAAACCTAGGAAAGAATTTTAGAAAATTCGGCTAAAGAAAGGGTTTTCAAATCTAGGAAGGTTTAAACAAGTCTTTATTTTATGATATGTTTTCTATGCTATGTAGGATGGATTTTCTTCATGTTTTTATACCAAATTGATGCTTGATCAGAGGAGTGCCTAACCCTAGAATTTCGTCCAAAAATATTTTAAGGAGGTTAGGGAAAACATGGTGTATCCAAACTAGTACAAGATTTCCTCCATGAACTACTAAGGATCTTTTATTGGTTTTTATTGCTTGAAAGTTACCTGGAACCAAAAGAAATCCATTTATATGTTTCGGCCAAGAAAAAAGGCTTAGGGTAAGGAAGACCTTTAAATTTAAGTAACCATGTTTGTATGATAGAATATAGAGTTCTCTTAAAGAATTGCATGTTGAACATTGTTAGAAATTCATGAACTCTTATTTTAGATTTTCGGCCATGATAAGATGGATAGTTTAGAAAAGCTTGAAAAAAATTCTAATATGCTCAAGACCTCTGTGATATCATGATATGAAAGTTGTTTAATGATCTCATGTTTAATTGGAGTATAGAAAATTTGTTACATGATATATGGCATGTAAGATCACAAGGGTCCTAGCTTGTTTATGAACCCACTTTGTATATGATGTTCTTAGTAATTTTGCCATGAAACTTACTTAGGTTTTCCATGCTTTAGGCCACTTAAAATCTAGTTTAAAGATTGGTAGGTTTCGGCCATGAGGAAAAATAAAAGAAAAAAAAGGAAAGAAACCTAGGAAGCCTAAGACACAATTCACATGTATGTTTATTATGCTTGTCTTTATACATGCTATGAAAATTGTATGATTTCTTATGCTTTTAGGTTATTTGAAGAAAGTTTATATAATGTTTATTTTCGGCCAAGTAGGGTTTAAAAGACCTAGAGGCCTTAGAAATGAAACCAAAGGTGTTAAAAATGCTTCTTATGGAAATATGATAATGTGTTGATTGCGTCACATGCTTGTACAATTTTTCCATGACCTAAATGGACCATTCTATGTTTCAGCCATGAAGGGATAGAGGCCCTAGAAACCCTAGAACAAAAATTAAATATGCTTATGTCACTCTACATGAAATATGATAAGTAGAAAGACAAAGTTCCTATGCTATATGCTGGTTAATGACCTATTTGAGGCTAGGGTACGTTTCGGCCATACATATTGTATAATGTCTTGTTATGAATTTATACATGATGTTAGTTCAAGTTCACATGATTGTATATTTGTTTTTAGCCCTAATGAACACTTGTTAAAAGTTTGACCATGACATATGTTAAGGGCTTGAAGGACTTAGGAACTAGCTCAATATGCTTACTATGTTACTTGGAAAAAAAATGCTATAAATGTGGTTTAAGGTTTCCATGCTTTCATGACATTTGGGACCTTGTTTCACACCTGATACGGTTCGGCCACATGAAGTTTAGGGACTTGGAGAACTTAGAAACCAAGTAAATCATACTTATAATGCTCCCTATAAAATTTATGTAATGATAATTTAGGTTCCACATGCTTGGAGGTTGTTTTTACCTAAATTGAGATCTAAGGGGGTTCGGCCATGATAAGAACCCAAGAGATTAAGAAGCTTAGAACCCAAGCTAACTATGTTACCATATTTCTTATGATAGTATAATTACATGATACACCCTTATGCTTAAACATGTATGCTTGTGATTTCTACTTTCCATGATATGATATGTGCTTAGAAATATGCATACTTTGATGATATGTTATGTGCTTAAAATATGCATGTTTTTATGATATGATACGTGTTTAGAAATATGCATGCTTTGATGATATGTTATGTGCTTAGAATATGCATGCTTGATGATATGCCATATGCTTAAAATATGCATGTTTTTATGATATGATATGTGTTTAGAAATATGCATGCTTTGATGATATGTTATGTGCTTAGAATATGCATGCTTGATGATATGCTATATGCTTAGAATATGCATGTTTTTATGATATGATATGTGTTTAGAAATATGCATGCTTTGATGATATGTTATGTGTTTAGAAATATGCATGCTTTGATGATATGTTATGTGCTTAGAATATGCATGCTTGATGATATGCTATATGCTTAGAATATGCATGCTTTTTATGATATGCTATGTGGAAGGAAATATGCATACTTTGATGATATGCTATATGCTTAAAATATGTATGCTTTTATGATATGCATGTTAATATGATGTATGCCTAAGTGATGCATACTTTTATATGATGTATGCCTAAGTGATGCATACTTTTATGACATGATGTATGCCTAAGTGATGCATACTTTTATATGATGTATGCCTAAGTGATGCATGCTTGTATGATGTATGATATGTATAAGTATGATATGTATTTTACTTTGAATGGCTTGTACCAAAAGGGTGGGCTCCTTATGCGCCCCTAGGTCAAATTACGGGCCTAGTAAAGGGTGGGCTCCTTACGTGCCCCTAGGTCGAGCTACGGGCCTAGTTTCCTAGTAGGATCAAGACTAGCTACCTTGGATCTACTTAGGATGCGCGCATTATGTATGTATGTGGTACTAAGCCGGGGCCCTGAATATGTTGATATTATGTTCAAGTATATATGTAAGAAGAAATGGTTTTAAAGATCATGAAACATACACATGTTTTTCGGATACATGTTTTCAAAATCATATTGCATATACCTTATGATTATGTTGTGATGATGCTTTGATTTATGATATGCCATGATTAGATATGATTATATTATGTTTCATGCTATGCTGTAAGAGATGATATGCCATGATTAGATATGATTATGTTATGTTTCATGCTATGCTTTAAGAGCTTGATATGCCATGCCATCTTATGATGATACTATGATATGCCATGATTAAATATGATTATGTTATGTTGCATGATATGCTTAAAGAGTATGATATGTTATGCCATGATTAGTTGAGATCATGTTATGTTGAGACATTCTTTGATTATGTGATGATTTTCAGTTTTAGTGAGTAGGAAAGGAACTTACTGAGCCATGAGTGTCATAGCTTACTTTTCCTTGTACCGCAGATAAAGGAAAAGCTGGATGTGCTAAAGGAGCAGCAGGAGAGGCAAGGAGATGTGTGTGGTTGTGGCTAGGCAACCAAATAAGAACCTGCTTTAAGAACTTTTAAGAATTATGCTTTGGTTTCATAAATTGTAGTACTAAATGGGTGACTTGATGTTATGTTTATATTTATCTTGCTATCATGTTATGGAAACCATATTAGTGTAGTTCGGATATGCAAACAAAAGAAAAGTTTTATTAATCTAAGAAAAATTATTTTAAGTCTTCTGCTGTAATATGTACGTAGAGTATCGTAGCCCCGTCCCATAGGGTTAGCAGGGAGGGCGGGCGTTACACGTTCGACGTCAAGTCTCAGACAAATTAGGACCCAAATCTGACAAGTGCTACTTTATTGGGTATCCCAAGGAAACTAAGGGATATTACGTCTACATTCCCAGTCAGCACAAGGTAGTTGTGGCAAAGACTGGGGTCTTTCTAGAAAGGGATTTTGTTTCGAGAAAGACTAGAGGGAGTACGTTTGATCTTGAAGAAGTTCAAGATGCGGACCATAGCACTGAAGCCTCGATGGAAGCTGAATTGAAACCACAAAGTGTTGTGGATGATGTTGTTCCACAAGGAGTTGAGGAACAACAACCAGTTCAAGTAGACATACCTCTTCGCAGATCTGATAGGGTACGTCGTCAGCCTGAGAGATACTCATTTCTCTTGTCTGACCATGATGACGTTGTGCTCATAGAGGATGAGCCTACCACCTATTAGGAAGCTGTGATGAGACCAGATTCCGAGAAATGGCTAGAGGCCATGAGATCTGAAATGGAATCCATGTACACCAACCAAGTATGGACTTTGGTTGATCCACCTGAAGGGGTAAAACCCATTGGGTGTAAGTGGGTCTTTAAGAGAAAGACTGACATGGGTGGACTTATCTATAAGGGTCACTTGGTAGCTAAAGGTTTCAAGCAGATTCATGGTATTGACTATGATGAAACCTTTTCTCCAGTAGCGATGTTTAAGTCCATTCGGATCATGCTTGCCATTGCAGCATACCATGACTATGAGATATTACAGATGGATGTCAAAACCACATTTCTGAATGGAAACCTGCTCGAGGATGTGTACATGACACAACCTGAGAGTTTTGTAGATCCACAGCATACTAGCAGAGTATGCAAGCTGCATAGGTCCATTTATGGACTAAAGCAAGCTTCTCGGAGCTGGAATCTTCGATTCGATGATGCAATCAAACAGTTTGGTTTCATCAAAAATGAAGATGAACCTTGTGTCTACAAGAAGGTTATAGGGGATGTAGTTGTCTTCCTCATATTGTATGTGGATGACATACTACTCATTGGGAAAGACATCCCTTTGCTTCTGTCTGTCAAGACCTGACTAGGGAGTTGTTTCTCAATGAAAGACTTAGGAGAAGCATCTCGCATTCTAGGCATACAGATCTATAGAGATAGATTTAAGAGATTGCTTGGCCTATGTCAAAGTACATATATTGACAAGGTACTCCTACGGTTTGCCATGCAGAACTCCAAGAAGGGATTTCTACCGATGTCATATGGCGTGAGTCTTTCGAAGACTCAAGGTCCCTCTTCTAGAGAGGAGAGAGACCGCATGGATCAGATCCCTTATGCCTCAGCCATAGGATCTATCATGTACGCCATGCTATGTACTTGACCTGATGTCTCGTATGCTTTGAGCATGACGAGCAGATACCAGTCAGATCCAGGTGAAAGTCACTGGATAGCGGTCAAGAATATTCTTAAGTACTTAAGAAGGACTAAAGAATATTTCTTGATATATGGAGGCAATGATGAGCTAGCTGTAAAGGGTTACAGTGATGCTAGCTTCCAGACCGACCAGGATGATTATCGATCGCAGTCAGGGTTCGTGTTTTGCATAAATGGTTATGCTATGAGATGGAAGAGTTCGAAGCAGGACACAGTTGCTGATTCTACAACAGAGGCCGAGTACATTGCTGCATCAGAGGCAGCAAAGGAGGCAATTTGGATCTACAAGTTTATCACTGAACTTGGGGTGATTCCTAGCATTGCTGACTCTATTGAGCTCTATTGTGATAATAATGGAGCTATAGCACAGGCTAAGGAACCTCGCTCATACCAGCGGACCAAACACATACTACGACGCTTCCATCTCATTCGAGAGATTATCGAGAGAGGAGATGTGAAGATTTGCAGAGTACCCACAGAGGCTAACATTGCAGATCCCTTGACCAAGGCTTTGGCACAGAGAAAGCATGATGGTCACACTAGGTCATTGGGGCTTAGAGCCTACACTGATTGGCACTAGTGCTAGTGGAAGATTGTTAGTTTGAGCTCTAGAGCCAGTCATTTGATGATTGTATTATGGAGTTGTTGTATTATATTCTTATATAAATAAATACATTTATTTTTGGTTATTATACTTACTTGTATTGGTGCCAAATAAACTAAGTATAATAACGTCCTTGAGTAGAAGGTTCTTACCTATATCAATCGATTGGTTGAATCGATAGTGAGATGATATAGGGAACACTACTCTTAATCATTCCTAGTCGAGTATTAATATTCAGGGACAATGTTAATGCAATAAGACTAGCATGTAGGTCAACTCGATGACTTGATCTTACAAGTCATGGATATAGAGATATCAAGTTGACATATGGGTATGCATTGGAGAATGTATACTGAATGACCCGCCATGAGAAAGTATCATGGATCGTTATATGAGTGTCATTTACTTTCTCATGTGGCTATTAGTATGACTACTAGTCCTTAGACCTGAAGTCACCATGGATCCCTACATAAGGAGTTATGTACTTTAGTTTCGTCAAACGTCACCCGTGACTGGGTGGAGTATAAAGGCGATTACTAGGTATATAACAAATTGTGCGGAGGGATGTGAGTGATGTAGATGGGATCTATCCCTCCTATATGACTGGAGAGACATCGATATTCTTGATAGAGTGAGACCACGAAGTGCATGGCCATGCCCAAATAAGTCAATATGAGATATTGAGCTCATTTGATTTAGTGAGTTTGACTTCACTTGAGAGGTAGAGGAAAAAGTCAAGTTTGACTAGACTTTATCCCACATCATTTGTGAGTTGACATTAAGTGGCCAATAATGATGTGCCACATCATCAAGGATAGCACATGTGTGTGCCACCTCATGGAGGTTACAAATCTTCTATTTAATGTGGCCTCCACATTAAATGAGAAGGGGGTTACAAGCTTTGTTGCGGCCGGCCACTTATGGGGGTTTTGATAAGGTGAATTTCATTCAAGTATTTTGTAACTCTCATCTTCTTCCTTGCTCCAATTCTTCTCTCCCTCTCCTCTCCTTTGCCGAGACCTTTTTGGAGTGCTAGCACACTCTAAGGTTCTCCCTCCATCGATTTTTTCGTGTGGATACTTCTAGAGGGTTGTCTACTTTGACAATCTTGAGATCCGACACCTTGGACGAGCCGGATTTGCGAAAGGCACGCATCAAGGGTAAAACTCGTACTCTAATGTAGATCAAGAGTTTGTAAACTCGTACTCGTAGGTTTTTCAAAATTTTATTCTTCGCACGGATCCGGCGGCGGGGGTTTCGGGGTTTCCGCGACGCGAAAAAGCGGTTTTCGCGGCCCGAAAGACCCAACACAATTTACATATTAACAATATGTATACTATAGAGTACAAAATTCTACTTCTTGGTTTCCCCAAAGCATTAACAATATGCACATTAAAGAGAAAATTCTACCTTAATGCCTCAGGAAGGTAATGGTAATAGTTTATACTCTGGAATTAGAGCCTCTGTTTATCAACAGCAATGCAACTCTAAAAGGATTTTCTTTTTTCACTTGATGGCATGGTTGTCTTCGGATATTAATATTCATCTATATCTTTTCTTTTCCCCTCACTATGTGATCTTAGGATGGCACTATTGAGATTCAAATATTAATGGTCTATATAACCTTACCAATAAGTCTATTAGTTCTACTAGCTCCTAAAGAATCTGCAATAAAAATATTCTTGTTCTCTATAACATTCTCTAGACGCAATGATATCAAGTCTACTAAATAAAATATATTAAAATTCTTTGTAGAACTAGTGTAAAAAATTTATATATATACCATGGTAACTTTGAAAATTACAATGAGGGGGGAAAATGGAAGAAAATAATGAAAGAAATAGTAGGCCATCAAACAATAACTTTCAATCATACCAGTTACTCTTAGGGGGAGCCCATTGAATCAGCAGAAACATAATAACATAAGAATTACAAGTAAAACTTGATCTTTTTGTTGTTATTAGAAAAAAATAAGTTTCATGGAAACAATGTGTACTAATTTACCTAATCTCCATCGACAGGGATTTCATCGTAATCTTCACGAAGGTCCAGGGCCCTCACTTTGTCGAACCCAGGGAGTTTGAACAAGGTCGGGGTCACCGAAATAGGAACTGGAGGGGGCGACGATGGAGTTGCAGAGGAAGGAAGGATAGTGAAGAGGGGAGAAGAAGAGAGGAGCAGGGTGGAGGATGAGAACAACGACCTCCTCGTTGTCGGGTGCAGAATTTTGTTGGTTAGGGCTTTACAAAGCAATTGGGGATTAGAGGAAGACGACGTCGGTGAGAAGGCCATCGCCATTTTAGGTTTCTCTAAGAAGATAAAAAGATAGCTAATCACATGAAAAGATTTGAAGAGGGAGAAAGTAACCAGATAAAGGCAAAGCGCAAAACCCTAAATCTTGCGCGGCAAAGAAAGAAAAGCAAGAGATTGATGTCTAGGAGAAGAGGTTGGTAGTTTTAGCATGCCTTAAATTGCTGGAAGAGATTGCTAGGGTTAGAGAAAAGAAAAGCGTTAGGTTCTAAGTATTTTGAGGACATATTTTTGGGCTAAGTATTTTGTTTGACGTTGAGGTAAAATTATCTGGTTCATCTTTTTTACTTCAACATCTATAAATTATAAATTTAAAATTACCTTTTAACTTCATCAAATACATTATGTCAAAGTAATATACTATACAAAAGGAGTGAAGCCCGTATTTTTTTAAAATACGAAGTAAAACATGCTTTATTACTTCTGCAATATTGTTACCGAAGTTGTTTGTTATATACTACTTCAAAATTGCTAATTACTGAAGCAGCCTGTGCCGAAATAAACAACGATTTTTCTACTAGTGTAAGATCCAGAATGATGAGAAGATTACCAAGAAGGTTGAAGAGACTCTTCCACCACCACCATAAAGTTAACCAGTCCCTTTTCCACAAAGATTAGCTATGACAAAGAAAGATGAAGAGTTTGGCAGATTTTTAGAAAAGGTCAAAGAGCTTTGTATTGAGGTTCCTCTGATTGATGCTCTTCACCAAATACCCAAGTTTTCCAAATTTCTAAAGGAGATCATGTCCAACATAAGAAAAAAAGAAGAGTTCGAGACCGTGGCACTAACAAAAGAGTGCAGTGCTCTATTTTTGGCAACCGTTCCCCTAAAGATTCAAGATCCAGGAAGCTTCTCAATTCCTTACACTATAGTAACTGAATTTATAAATAGAGTTTTTTGTGAATTGGGGGCAAGTGTTAGGCTCATTCCATATTCGGTTTGTAATAACTTAGGTCTCAAAAATTTTAAACTTACTACTATGGCACTTTAGTTAACTAATCATTCATGCAGGTACCATTGAAGACGTGTCGGTAGAGGTGGGTGGTTGTATCATACCCACTAATTTTGTGATCTTAGACATGGAGGATACCAAGATCCCAATGATATTGAGAAGACCCCTTCTTGTGTCTACCGGAGCTATTATTGATGTGAAAATCATAAACTATCTCTGGTTATTGGTAAGGAAAGGTTAGAATTAGATTTATCTAAATCTCCTAACCATATCTCTTCCTTTTAAAGAAATTACAGTGGGGAAAATGCTCACAAGATTGAGGAATTGAACTTCCATCCTCATGAGAGGATGTCGGATGTAGTACATAATCCAGCAAGAATTGGAAGAAGGCCCACAATCAAGAATGAGAAGTACATATGCTCTACAAGGGCAAGAATGAAGGAAGAGTCTGAAGTACCAATCCTAGGAGGGGAAGCCATGCCTCCATGGGTATAATCCATATCAATGGAGACGGGGTCGAGTTAAAGGCCTAAATTAAGCACTTCTCGAGAAGTAACCCAAGGGTTCTTTTTAGTTAGTTCACTTTAAAATTATGTCTCTTTAGTCTTAGCTATTTTTAATTTTATTTTCAGGTTGTGTATAGCTTCCACAAAGTTGAAAGAGGAGAAAATTTAGCTCTTACACACTTCAAAGAGGAAGCGGTGTAACCTCACACAGCCGTGTGAAGCTAGTAGAAAAGTAAAAGAACTAGGTTGTGTCATTTGACATGGCTGTATGGACCTGACAGAGAGAAAGAAGAGGGCGGTCATATGACTTCACACGGCCGTGTGAATCCAGCTGAGAGGAAGAAGAGCCCGGCTATGTCAATCGACACAGTCGTGTGAAGCTGGCAGAGAGGAAGCCAAACCTGGCCATGTCAATCAACACGGCCATGTGAACCCAACCGAGAGGAAGAAGAATTAGGTCGTGTCAATCGACATGGATGTGTGGAGAAACCCTCGACCGGGCTGTGTCTTTAAGACACGACCGTGCCAAGGCCATGTTCGCCGCACCACCACCTCAAAATCACTTTCTCCACCCCTTTCTTCTCTCTAATCCTTTTTCTCCTCAATCCTACTTCATCTACATCACAAATCTAGATTTTAGACTCCCTTTCTCCAAGATCCAGATCTAGATCTAAATCCCAAATCTAAATTCAAATCCAAGAATCCCTCATCATCTTCTTCTTCTTCTTCTTCTTCCTCATTTTTAAAGATCTACCTCTTCTCACAAAATCTCTCCTCCTTTTTCTTCAATTAATCACTCTCCCTCACTTATCTTCCCATCATGTCTTATCTTTTGAAAAGAATCTGATGTGAAAGTGGCAGATCTAACGGAGGAAAAGAACCGGGAGGAGACAAAGGCAAAAGAAAATCTATAACAAAGGGCAAAGGCAAGCAAAGTGCATGTAACGAAGGTAATGACAATGAGTATCATATTATTTTTAGAAATGAAGAACATAAATCTAGATATGATTCTCTTATTGTTAGAAAGATTGTTTACACTAGATATATGGATCTAACTACCATGGATGTTTTGGGTATTAGGGATAATATGGATTGGATGATTAGCACTTTTGATTGGAATGATATGATGTACACACATCTATTGACATATCGTTGTCTTGTCCCTAAGTTTTTGAGTTCAATTGAGGTCTACATCACTTTTGAAGAGGATTATATTGACAATATTAGTTTTAGACTAATGAACCAAGAATTCCAGTGGGTATTTAGTGATTTTAATAATTATTTCAGCTTACCTACCAGTAGTTCTCATAGATTTGATCCAAATTTAAATAAGAATAGGTTTTGGAATTCTATTACAAGGTTAAAAAATCCTTATGAGCCCTCTAGAGATAAGAATTCCCACATGCAAAACCTCATATTCAGATATCTTCATTGTGTAATGAGCAAAATCATATTTGGTAGAGGGGATAGTGATGAGGTAGTTAAAAAGGTGGAACTTTACTCTCTTTGGGATATGCTCAATAAAGTTGATTTTGATACCAATTTTTATTTTCTGCAAAACCTTGTGAGAGCCAGGAAAGTAACCTTGGGGTTGATAGTCTTTGGCAGATTGATCACTCAAATATCTATAAATCTAGATTATGAACTTGATGAGTTGGAAGTCATTCATGGCAACAACAAGATTGATATCGATGCATGTCTTACCATGAAAATGATTTGCCGGGATGAGAATGAGTTTACCTTTTCTAGAAAGGATGGTTTTCCAATACCTTTACTTTATCCCAAGCATACCACAATTCATTCCAGAGTTTGCTCCCCCCCTAATAGAGGACACCGAGCCCCACACGAAGCCCCACATCGAGCCCTCGTCATTTGGATACCCACAGCTATCTAGACATCTGGAACCTTCTAGGCATTCTTTTGCATATGGTACGGGTCCTTCCTGATTTGATTTTTTTGATTTTCTTGCCTCTTTGGATTTGCTTCATGAGAAGTATAGTGCCCAACAACAAATGTTGGAGGGGCACTTCAAATTATTAGATTGACTAACTCCAAGAGGTATGTGATCATTTTCAGTTCACGAGGAATTTTCATGGCTAGGTGGCCAAGTTAGTTCAGGATTATGATATTGACTAGGTGAGAATGAGAGAGTTTATGGAGGTCATGGACATCACTAGACATTAGGTAGACACTCTTTACCACTACCATGAGTACCTTGGCTAGATCCATGGTATGCCTAGGTTCCCTTCTGACCGGTGAGGATGAGGACCTCCCTTTCCCCCATGTCCACCACCATAGTAATTTCACCGGGATGATGAAAAGTTTAAGTCTGGGGGGGGGGGGGTGTGTTTACACAACCTGAGTCTTTTGCATTTCTTTTCTTTACATTTTCAACACTTTCATTTGTTTTGACTATTTTCATTTTTTAGTTTTATGCTGCATTTGCATCTTTGCTTATTTTCATATTAGTATTAGCTAGTATTATTCAGTTTATTTTAATTGTCACTTTGATTGTTTTTTCAAAATTATTGTGTGGCATATCGAGAACACCAATCCTCACATTACTGTTGATTTGTCTAATAGAAAAATGGTTAGCACATTCATTTTTTGATTCATGTTGCTATGGATATAGTGCTAGTATATTTAGTGTATCTCTTTTCTCTATCTCTAGTAGTATGAAATGAGCTAAGTATTGTACATAGATAAGTTTGAGTTTTAGCCTAACCTTAAGGATCTTACATTCACTTCATTATAGTCATGATTCATCTGAATTATTTAGTACTTTGGTTTCCATCGTGATTTCTTAGATTACATTTTAGTTATTGGATAACCTCGAATCATGTCAACTCATTTGGAAAAATCAAAATCCCAACATTTACATTATACTTACTTTTGTGATAGTGCTACACTTCTAAAGCACAAAATAAGGGATAAAAAATAATTATCATGAGTGAAAACTAACAATTTACGCCTTCGAGACTGAGTTAGATTATTGGAAAATAAATATTATATTTCTCTTGATTTTGAGTAGTCCTTTGATACCTTGTGTAGTTTAAGAAGAATGAACCAAGTGTGTGATAGGTAAGTGTCTATCATCGGGAACATTTGAAACTCAATTGGATGATGACTTGATTAGGACAGAGATTAAAACTTGAAGGGATTAAGTCACTTATTGCACTGTGCATAAGCACTTATGCTTAGACCATACTTAGGTTACTCCATAAGCATACTCACCAATTGTAACGCCCACCCTTCTTACCCAAGGGCGGCGCTACGATCTTATACTACTTAGGTACATGCTTTAGTTATACTATAACAGCGGAAAATTTTAAATCATTCCTTTTTCTTAAATAAGCATGATATCACATATTCTGATTAGTTCGAATGTGCATATATTGATCATATAATTAAAAATATTAATTTGTCTGAATCGTTCTTGCCGAGCCACCACCACACACATCACTATCTGCTCCTCCTGCTGCTCCGTCGTTCCGAATATCCGTCCCCCATATCTGCGGTACAAGGAAAGTAAGCTATGAGCACTCATGGCTCAGTAAGTTCCTTTCCTACTCACTAAAACCGAATTCATATCATTGCATATCAATATCATGCGAGGTATCATAAGCATATGACATACAAGGGTATCATATTCATATTCATATCATAATATCACATGACATTATATCTAATCATCAGATAATTCAAGCACATATGTAGGCAATGCATCATGAATTTGAAAACTTATACTTATAAGTACTTGAAATTAATATCATCATTAGAGGGGATCCCGGTTTGTACCACATACATAATGCGCGCGCTTCATAGGTAGGTCCAAGGTAGCAAGTCTTGAACCCTACCATGCATACATACTAGGCCCGAGTCTTACTCCATCGACCTAGGGCATTCAGAGGCCCATTACTGACGAGGCCCGAGTCTTACTCCATCGACCCCGGGGCGTTTACGGAGCCCACCCTTGGTACAAACCATACAAAAATAACTTATCATGCATAACTATCATATCATGTCCCTAACAATCTTTCATGCATTTCTTTTTTCATTTATTTTCATTATGTATAACATTTCCTATGCTATAACATATCATTACGTAACATAATTTCATTTCTTCTCATTATGTATAGCATTTCCTATGCTATAACATATCATGACATATTACGTAACATAATTTCATTTCTTCTCATTATGTATAGCATTTCCTATGCTATAACATATCATGGCATGTTACGTAACATAATTTCATTTCTTCTCATTATGTATAGCATTTCCTATGCTATGACATATCATGGCATATTACGTAACATAATTTCATTTCTTCTCATTATGTATAGCATTTCCTATGCTATAACATATCATGGCATATTACATAACATAATTTCATTTCTTCTCATTATGTATAGCATTTCCTATGCTATAACATATCATAGCATATTACATAACATAATTTCATTTCTTCTCATTATGTATAGCATTTCCTAGGTTTCTTTCCCTTTTTCTTTTATTTTCCTTCATGGCCGAAACCTACCAGTCCTTAAGCTAGGTTTCTTAAGTGGCCTAAAGCATGGAAAGCCTAAGTAAATATCATGGCAAAAGTTACTAAGAACATCATACACAAAATTGGATCATAAACAAGCTAGGACTCTTGTGATCTTACATGTCTTGTATCATGTAACTAATTTTCTACATTCCAATTAAACATGAGAGCATTAATCAACTTTCATATCATAATATCACAGAGGTCTTGAGCATATTAATATTTTTGTTTAGGCTAATCTAAGCTATCCCTTTTATCATAGCCGAAAAACCCTAAAAAGAGTTCATGAGTTTCTAGCAATGTGAACACCCTTTAAGAAACTTTATATCCTATCATAGGAGCATGTTTATTTAAATTTTTGAAGGTCTTTCTAACCCTTAACCTTTCTGGTCCGGAGCATACAAGTGAGTTTTCTTTTGGTTCCAATTAATTTCCAAGCAAGAAAACCATAGAAAGGTCCTTAGCATTTCATAGAAGGAACCTTGCACTAGTTTGGTTAGACAATAATCTTCCTAACCTCTTTAAAATATTTTTGGTTGAATCCTAGGGTTAGATACTCCTCTGATCATACATCATATCAGTATAAAATCATGGAAAAACTTTCTTTCAAGGCATAGAAAAAGAATCCAAAAATCACATGAAAGCCTTGTACCGCAGGTGAGGGGAAGCTTACCTTCTTTGCTTAAGTTTCCTAGAGTTGAGAACTTGCTTGTGGACCTTTCTTCCTTTCTTGCTTTGCTCGGCACCAATGGAGGAAGAAGTGGCTAGGTCTTTTGGTGGAGAGGAGGAGGAAGAAGAGGAGGCTTCTTCCTCTTGTGTTGCTCGGCAACAAAAAGAAAGAAAGAAGGGGGAGAGTTGTTGCTCTCGGCAACAAGAGGAAAGAGGGAGGGAGAGTGCTCGGCACAAATGGAGGAGAGGAGGAGAGTGAGTTGAGGATGAAGCCCCCCCCTCCATGCCTATTTATACTAAAGTGAGGGGAGGAAAACTTGACTTGATTCATCCTCCTCATTTACTTCTCCTCTTAATGAGAAAGAATATGCTAGAGAAATGCTTCTTGAGTTTCTCTCTTTTCTTTCTCTTAATTTCTCTCATTTCTTTCCTTTAATTATAATTCCCATCTCTCCTCTTACAATATTCACTCCTATCACACTTGGTTAACACATGCATGCATCCATAAGAGAACCAAGGATCAAATCCTTCTCCTAACATATTTTTGTACAAAATAATTCATGTATATGCATTATGCATAAATATTTCATAGATGCATATATAATATCTCATATTTCTTTTGTTTACATTAATTCCTTGCATTATAAATCATGTATAGAACTTTATATTCTCAACTTTATTTTCTTTCATAAAGTTTTTAATCATCTAAATCCTTCCCATCGTAACATTCAACGTAGACTATCTACACATTCTTTTCATTACATTCGTACTCTCATTGCCCTTACTTTATCTAGGCTTTCTAGGGGTGTTACACCAATGAAACTAGTTGATAGAGTTAGGAAGTGTACTATAGATTATGATGAATTATAGAAGCAAATGAATTTAAATTGTGGCATTTTGCTTGAGGACAAGCAAATGTTCAAGTCTAGGGGTGTGATGTTCATAGATTATATGCACTTTTATGAATGCTTTGACGCACATTCACGTACTTTATTTACATTTGATCTATGTATTTCTCCACCTCTTATCATATTTTCAACATAATTACTCTTTTTTATTTAAAATCTGCTCTTTGTGTATTTTTCTATGGAAAAGAGTCACTTTTGGGATGAAAATGACGGCCGTAGATGATTCAGAGAACAAGCGAAACAAAAGGGCTTGGTCGTGTGAAGTTCACATGGTCATGCCACCACTTGTTAGAGGTGGAGAAGGCACTGACCATGTAATTCCACACGACTATGCCAACCAGTAGAGAAGGAAAAGACTCCGACTATGTGGATTCACATGATCGTGTGACCTTCTAGGTGAGGAACAGATTGTGACGTGTGAATCGACATGGCCATGTAGTGTTAGGATATATACTAAAAGCCTAGCTTTTGGTATAAACATTTATCTAGAAATAAGAATCACATTGGTCAAATGTCTACATTTATGATAAATGAAGTTGTTCAATTAATTTATATTGTAGATAACATGGTGTGTGGTGTCACACACAGAGGATCATGTTATCAGTACCTTATAAATTATAAATAGTAGCTCACGACCAAGATGGAAAGGAACAAATCATTGGAAGGTCGTAGTGTAATTAGGTATTAGTTTATCTTAACTATATAATTACACTAGTACACTTAGAGTGTATTGAGTAGGACCATTAGAGGTTGTCTCTTTTATATTGACTTTATAAATGGACAAAGACCTCAGTTATTATGGAAGTGTGTGCTCTTAATCCTAATATAATAACAAGCACATATATTTGATATTTATTTATTTAATTTATCAATGGGTGAGATTTAGTTTGATAAATCAATAAGCCCGATAAGTTGGGAAATGATATCACTTATAGTGTGTGTTGTTGATTATAGAAGGAAACTGTGTCCTAGTAATCTAGGTTGAAAATGTCCCCAAGAGGAGCTCATAAGGATTGTCATGTTAAACCCTGCAGGTGGACTTAGTCTGACATTACGATGAAGTTGAGTGGTACTACTCTTGGAGCTTGATATTAATTAAATGAGTTGTCAGTAACTTACTTAATTAGTGGACATTTGTTATCTTAAACACAGGGAGACTAACACACTCATAATAAGAAGGAGCCCAAAATGTAATTTGGGATTGGTGCGGTAGTTCAATAATAGTTCTATAGTGGAATGAATTATTATTGATAAAATTAAGTTGTGTGTTCGGGGTGAACACGGGATGCTTAATTTTATCGGGAGACCAAAACCAATTCCTCCTCTCGGTCCCTATCGTAGCCTCTTGTATATAGAGTTTATACCCACTGTATACCCACCTTCTTACCCATCCAATGGGGCCAGCCAAACTAGCTTGGAACCCAAGCTAGGGCCGGCCAAGACCAAGTGGATGAGCCAAGTTGGTGGCCGGCCAAAGCTTGGGTCCCAAGCTTAGGTGCCCGGCCACTAGAATATTAAAAAAGATTTTTTATTAAAATTATTTCTTAGGTGGATATCATGGTTTTAAAAGAGAGTTTAAAAAATTAAAAATTCCCTTTTATAGCTTTCTACAAAAGATTAAGAGAAGAGATTAATCTCTTTCCTTATTTGTAGATTAAAAGGATGGTTTTAATTATTGGTAAAAACTTTCCTTATTTGTAAATCATCTACATGTTTAAAAGAGAGTTTAAAATTTGAAATCTTTCCTTATTTGTTGATTAAAAGGTGGATTTTAAATTTTAAGAAAACTTTCCTTTTTAACCATGTTCATGATTTAAAAGAGAGTTTAAAAATTAAATATTCTATTTTATAAGTTTCTACAAGAGATTAAGAAAAGATTTGATATCTTTCCTTATTTGCAGATTAAAAGAGATTTTAATTTTTAGAGATAACTTTCTTTTTATCCACATGTTTAAAAGAAAGATTTTAATTTATTAAATTTCCTTTTTATAAACCAATCATGAAGGGATAAAAGTTATTAGAGAAATTTTATTTTTCCGAAAACAAATTAGGAAGGTTTTAATTCTTGATTGAATTAAATTTCCTTTGCTTAGATTATTGTGGCCGGCCATGTTGATTAATAAAAGAGAAATTGATTTTATATCAATTAAATTTATTTTTCATGGCAAAGGAATTAAGGAAGTTTTTATTAAAATTTCCTTATTTGCCAAGACCAAGGATTATAAAAGAGGGGGTAGAGGTGCCTTGAGGACAAGAACTCTATTCTATTTTTCTCCCTCTTTTTCTTCCTTGGTGTGGCCGGCCATCCTCTCCTCCTATCTTCTCTTTGATGGCCGAACCTCATCCTTCTTGTGGAGATTCATATGGTGGCCGGATCAAGTTTAGAGAAGAAGAAGAAGAAGGAGAGAAAGAAAGCTTTGTTTCTAGCATCCCTTAGAGCATGGTGGTGGTGGCCGAACCTCTTCATCCTAGGAGAAGTTTTGATGGCCGAAACTTGCAAGGAAGAAGAAGGTGCTTGGTGGTTCTCGTTTCGGAAGATCGTTGCCCACACAACGTCCGGGATTAGAAGAGGAATACGGTAGAAGATCAAGAGGTCATTAAAAGTTCACAAAGGAAGGTATAACTAATATAGTTTTCCGCATCATGTTAGTTTTATCTCCATGTAAAAATACCAAATACAAGAGGCATGCGATTCTAGTATTTCGAATTTGTTTTCGATGTTGTATTCTTTTGTTTTTCTTTTCCTTGTGATTTGATTGTTCTTTTCGGTTGACCTAAAGTTATTTAAGGAAATTAAATATTAGCTTTCCTTAAAAGGCTTTGTCTAGGCGGTGGTGGTTGTTCTTATATCCAAGAAGGCCATGTGCCTCGCCATGCAGTCCTGGAAGCCAATTTTGGAAATTAATATTTAATGGAATTAATAACCTAGGTGATTTGGATCGAACGTGTTAAGTTCCGCAGGAGATCCAAGTCTAAACCTAAAAGAACAAATAAATTAAACTTAGGATCAAACGTGTTAAGTTCCGCAGGCGATCCAAGTTTAATTTAAAAGAATACATGGTAGCTAGGAAAAGGTTCAGACCTTTGTACAAAATTTTTGTACAGTGGAACCATTAGGTTTTCCGAGTAGCAACCAACAATTGGTATCAGAGCTAGGGTTTTGCCTCTGTGTATTTGGTATTAGTTTAATTATGCACATGTCATACATAATTTAGGCAGGATAATAGTAGGATGTGCTAACTTTGTGGATGCAGGATCCAACTATTATGGCTTATAGATATTGTGTGTGTGATTGTACCCTTGGACATGTCAAGGGCATTTTATTGTATGTGCATGATTGTATTATAAAATACAGCAGGAGCTGTATTTAGTTTTATTAGGATTTTATTTTTTGATCTAGATACATGTACATTCCTTCGAGGAATATAGGATTGAAAAATGTAAAATTCTATTTATGTCGCGGATCGAATCTTGCAAGGCGTGGAACCTTTTGAGGACCAGAGGCGCAGCGGAACAAGGAGCAAGATGGATGCGACAACTTGACCCGGTAGCGGTGGCCAAAGATGACAGTAGCTAGGGTTGGCGACACACGGAGGATAGCAATAGATAAAAGCCATAATAGTTGAAAATTAGTTTTTCTATTTATTGCTTTTTATGCTGTGTTGTGTGTGCTTGTTAGTATGCATGCTAAGTAGGCTAGCATAGTCAAAATTCCTCACTTTAAATAACTAAGTGGGAGAGGGATTTATTTTTTAAATAAATTCCATGGTCTCCATTACTGGTTTATAAGTGATACAACAAGCTTGCGCGTTGACTCTGAGTGCCTTCCTCCATATCGGATGAGCTTGTTTGCGGATCACTAGCTTAAACTTCCATTTTGGATGACTATAGGAAGTTAATTAAGAGCGTGTGATCTTCCCCATCAGAAGGGGCACAATCTTATTAATGGACTTAGTGTCAAGTAATGGTATACACTTAGGCACGTCTAATAGTATCCTCCCCATCGGAGTCACTGCTATTATTTGTGTGGCCAAAGAAAACCAACTATTAATTTGTCAAATAAATAGGTTGACAAGATAATAAAATTAAAAACGCCTCTTACAAATGTTTGATTTTGTATACGCCCACACTATCGTGGCATACAAAATTCAACGATGTTTGAGGTAATTTTATTTTGTCATAAAGATTTATTGACAAGATAATTAATGGGTAAAACCCTCCTCTTACAAATGTTTAAATTTTATATACGTCCACACTATCGTGGCATGCAAAATTTACGGTGTTTGAGGTGTTGGTGAATTTAAATAATATTGTTTGAGGAATCAATGTTATTTTAAATTCAAAAATATTTGACCAAATATTTGATCAAAGACAGATCAACTATTAATTTTATTCGTCATAAAGTAAAGTTGATGAGATAATAAAATTAATGGATAAAATCTCCTCTTTGATTTTGTATACGTCCACACTATCGTGGCATACAAAATTCATGAGGATTTTAAAGAATTGATCTTGACCAAATATTTTTGTGATTCTTAGGATTTAAAATGTTTGTTAATCCCCTAGTTGTTATACTATAGAAAAGACTTAGTAGCCCCAATTGTAATGATTGGAAATAGGACTTGGACATTAAGGTTGATTGTCTTCTTAGAACTAAGAACAATATAGATGTATTTAATTCATTAGTTGAAACATGTTTAGTGGTGTTATCTACCAAAACCTGGAGTGTGGATACAGATGCCATTAATCATGTCCGCAATTCATTGCAGGGTTCCAGGAAACCCAACAACTAAATGAAAATAAAAACACCGTCCACATGTGCACTGCTGTAAAAGTGGCAGCTGTTGAAGTGGGAGATGTTTATCTTTTGATAAGAATAAAACATGGATTTTTGAGTAATTGTCTTTACGTACCAAGTTTAGAAAGAACTAGTTTTCAGTTTCTAAACTATTCAAAGAACTTGATATTCTACTTCTTTTAATAACAAAGTTGTTATCAAGAAAAAGAGGAAAGTTATCTGTTCTGGTACGTTGGTTGGCAATTTATAAATCCAATAACTCCCACGATGCAACAAATGGAAATTAGTAACACATCTTCTAACTATAAGAGAAAGAACCTTCAAAATGAACCAAAAATATCTTTGGCATCTAAGGCTAGGTTATATTAACTTGAGTAGGATTCAAAGGATAATAATCGATGAACTCTTGGGTTCATTGGTAGAGGAAAATTTTCCAACCCGCGAGTCTTACTTGGAAGGAAAAATAACCAAGAAGCTTTTAAGTCTAAGGGGATTGCAGCCAAAGATATAAGAATAGGTTCATTCTGATTTGTGAAGACCTTTGACTATCCAGGCAAGAGGTTGTTTCAAATATTTCGTCTATTTTATAGACAACTATTTGAGATACGGATACATTACTTGATGTGCCGCAAGTCTAAGTGCTTTGATTAGTCCAAAGATTACGAGGCTGATGTGGAGAAATGTCAAAGTAAAATTATCAAGACACTACGGTAAGATCGTAGTGGCAAGTACCTCTTGAGAGAATTTAGGAGTCACTTATCAGAAGTAGGGATTCAATCCCAACTAACTGCACCTGGTACATCCTAACAGAATGGTGTAGTATAAAGAAGGTATAGACTCTTATGGAATAATTAAATCGATGATGAGTTATTCAGAAAATTACCAAATTTGTTTTAAGAATATACACTAGAAATGGAAGTGAACATAGTCAGAACTCTCTACTCCCATAGAATTGCAGATTGGGCGTAAGTCTAGTCTGAAGCATATTCGGATTTGGGAGGTCTAGCACATGAGAGACACTGATAAAGTTGGACAGGAATTCACTTGTTTGTGGGTTATCCTAGAGAAACAAAAGTAGGTTTATAGTCTTAAAAATCAGAAGGTCATTGTTAACATCAATGACCAATTTTTAGAAAAGGACTATTTAATAAACCACAAGCCCATAAGTAAATTTGTTCTTAAAGAAATTATAAAGGACATGTCTAATCTAGTACCAACTGTACAAGATGAAATATACAAGAAACTGCAACACGTATCATAAATGATACACAGACAGTGGCTCATCGTAGTGGGAGGGTTGTCAAGAAAACCTAAAAAATTCATGTTTTGGGAGAGTTTTCAGACTTGATCCCAAATGAACATGAGTCTGATCCCAGACATATGATGAAGCACTCCAAGATAAAGGTGCAGCATCTTGGCAAAGAGCAATGAATACAGAATTAGAATATATGTAAAATCTGGAAGCTTGTAGAATCACCAGATGGTGTAAAAGCCATTGGGTTAAAATAGGTCTACAATAGGAAAAGATGGATACACAGGAAGGTGGAAACTTTCAAAGCAAGACTTGATGAAAAAGGAAACTTTTTAACTGGTAGTCATGCTTAAGTCTATCTGGATTCTTTTATCTATTTGGCAAGTGGATGTCAAGACAGTATTCCTTAATGGAAGTCTTGAAGAAAGCATCCATATAAAGTAACCAGAAGAGTTCATTGCAAAGGGCAAAGAGCATCTTGTGTGCAAGCTGAATCAGTCTATGGACTGAAGCAAAGCTTCAAGGTCTTGGAACATCCGGTTTATCAAAATAATCCAGACCTATGGATTTATTTAGTAACCGGATAAGTCTTGTGTATACAAAAATGTGATGGAAACGTGGTGGTATTTCTTGTACTATACGTAGATAACATTTTTGGTAGTTGGAAACAATATCAAAATGTTGTCAGAAGTAAGGGTATGATTGTCCAAACAATTCAATATGAAGGACTTGGGAGAATGTATATATCTTGGGATCAAAGTAATAAGGGATCGCAAGAAAAGAATATTTTACTTATCCCAAGCTTCATATATCGAAAAAAAATCCTTACTCATTTTTAGCATGCAAAACTCCAAGAAAGGTTCTTACCTTTTTAGCATGGAGTAACTTTATCTAAAGAAATGTCTCCGTAGACATCAAAGGAGATAGAGGAAATGAAGGCAGTTCTTTATGCTTTGGTTGTTGGAAGCCTAATGTATGCTATGCACGAGATCAGAAATCTATTTTGCCAAGGGCATAGTTAGCAAATATCAAAGTAATCCTGGACAAGGACGTTGGACTGCAGTAAAGCATATATTGAAGTACCTTAGAGGCATTAGAGATTATATGCTAGCTTACAAGGCAGTTAATTTGGTCCCTGTGGGTTGCACAGATTTTGACTTCCAGTCGGATAGGGACAATAGTAAGTCAACCTCGGGGTTTTGTGTTTATTTTAGGAGGAAAAGTCATAACTATGGCAGAGTGATAAACATAGGTGTTTTTCTGGACTCCACCATAGAAGCTGAGTATATGGCAAGCCTCTGAGGTAGTCATAAAAGCTGAATGACTTAATAACCTCAAGATAGACTTAGATATGATTTCTGGTTTTTCCAAAGATTATTACAATTTATTGTAATAATAGTGGTGCAGTAGAAAACTCGAAGAAACCATAAGTCTATAAGGCATGTAAACACAATAGAGCGCAAGTACCACCCAATACGAGAAATCGTATAAACAAGGAGAAGTTGTTGTTGCCTAGATTGCATCAAGTGATAACCTAGAAGAACTTTTCACTAAGGCCCTTAAGGCAAGAGCTTTTGATGGACATGTTGAAGGGTTGGGAATAAGATGTATGGCAGCAGATATGACAGCTTAGTCTTTTATTATAAGTGGGAGATTGTTAGGATGTTTACTAAAAGCCTAGCTTTTGGTATAAACATTTATCTAGAAATAAGAATCACATTGGTCAAATGTCTACATTTATGATAAATGAAGTTGTTCAATTAATTTATATTGTAGATAACATGGTGTGTGGTGTCACACATAGAGGATCATGTTATCAGTAACTTATAAATTATAAACAGTAGCTCATGACCAAGATGGAAAGGAACAAATCATTGGAAGGTCGTAGTGTAATTAGGTATGAGCTTATCTTAACTATATAATTACACTAGTACACTTAGAGTGTATTGAGTAGAATCATTAGAGATTGTCTCTTTTATACTGACTTTATAAAGGGGCAAAGACCTCAGTTATTATGGAAGTGTGTGCTCTTAATCCTAATATAATAACAAGCACATATATTTGATATTTATTTCTTTAACTTATCAATGGGTGAGATTTAGTTCGATAAATCAATAAGCCCGATAAGTTGGGAAATGATATCACTTATAGTGTGTGTTGTTGATTATAGAAGGAAACTTTGTCCTAGTAATCTAGGTTGAAAATGTCCCCAAGAGGAGCTCATAAGGATTGTCATGTTAAACCCTGCAGGTGGACTTAGTCCGACATGACGATGAAGTTGAGTGGTACTACTCTTGGAGCTAGATATTAATTAAATGAGTTGTCAGTAACTTACTTAATTAGTGGACATTTGTTATCTTAAACACAAGGAGACTAACACACTCATAATAAGAAGGAGCCCAAAATGTAATTTGGGATTGGTGTGGTAGTTCAATAATTGTTCTCTAGTGGAATGAATTATTATTGATAAAATTAAGTTGTGTGTTCGGGGTGAACACGGGATGCTTAATTTTATCGGAAGACCAAAACCAATTCCTCCACTCGGTCCCTATCGTAGCCTCTTGTATATAGAGATTTATACCCACCGTATACCCACCTTCTTACCCATCCAATGGGGCCGGCCAAGCTAGCTTGGAACCCAAGCTAGGGCCGGCCAAGACCAAGTCGATGAGCCAAGTTGGTGGCCGGCCAAAGCTTGGGTCCCAAGCTTAGGTGACCGGCCACTAGAATATTAAAAAGGATTTTTTATTAAAATTATTTCTTATGTGGATATCATGGTTTTAAAAGATAGTTTAAAAAATAAAAAATTTCCTTTTATAACTTTCTACAAAAGATTAAGAGAAGAGATTAATCTCTTTCCTTATTTGTAGATTAAAAGGATGGTTTTAATTTTTGGTAAAAACTTTCGTTATTTGTAAATCATCTACATGTTTAAAAGAGAGTTTAAAATTTGAAATCTTTCCTTATTTGTTGGTTAAAAGGTGGATTTTAAATTTTAAGAAAACTTTCCTTTTTAACCATGTTCATGATTTAAAAGAGAGTTTAAAAATTAAATATTCTCTTTTATAAGTTTCTACAAGAGATTAAGAAAAGATTTGATATCTTTCCTTATTTGTAGATTAAAAGAGATTTTAATTTTTAGAGATAACTTTCTTTTTATCCACATGTTTAAAAGAAAGATTTTAATTTATTAAATCTCCTTTTTATAAACCAATCATGAAGGGATAAAAGTTATTAGAGAAATTTTATATTTCCGGAAACAAATTAGGAAGGTTTTAATTCTTGATTGAATTAAATTTCCTTTGCTTAGATTATTGTGGCCGGCCATGTTGATTAATAAAAGAGAAATTGATTTTATATCAATTAAATTTATTTTTCATGGCAAAGGAATTAAGGAAGTTTTTATTAAAATTTCCTTATTTGTCAAGACCAAGGATTATAAAAGAGGGGGTAGAGGTGCCTTGAGGACAAGAACTCTATTCTATTTTTCTTCCTCTTTTTCTTCCTTGGTGTGGCCGGTCATCCTCTCCTCCTCTCTTCTCTTTGATGGCCGAACCTCATCCTTCTTGTGGAGATTCATATGGTGGCCGGATCAAGTTTAGAGAAGAAGAAGAAGAAGGAGAGAAAGAAATCTTTGTTTCTAGCATCCCTTGGAGCATGGTGGTGGTGGCCGAACCTCTTCATCCTAGGAGAAGTTTTGATGGCCGAAACTTGCAAGGAAGAAGAAGGTGTTTGGTGGTTCTCGTTTCGGAAGATCGTTGCCCACACAACGTCCGAGATTAGAAAAGGAATACGGTAGAAGATCAAGAGATCATTAAAAGTTCACAAAGGAAGGTATAACTAATATAGTTTTCCGCATCATGTTAGTTTTATCTCCATGTAAAAATACCAAATACAAGAGGCATGCGATTCTAGTATTTCAAATTTGTTTTCGATGTTGTGTTCTTTTGTTTTTCTTTTCCTTGTGATTTGATTGTTCTTTTCGGTTGACCTAAAGTTATTTAAGGAAATTAAATATTAGCTTTCCTTAAAAGGCTTTGTCTAGGCGGTGGTGGTTGTTCCCATATCCAAGAAGGCCATATGCCTCGCCATGCAGTCCTGGAAGCCAATTTTGGAAATTAATATTTAATGGAATTAATAACCTAGGTGATTTGGATCGAACGTGTTAAGTTCCGCAGGAGATCCAAGTCTAAACCTAAAAGAACAAATAAATTAAACTTAGGATCAAACGTTTTAAGTTCCGCAGGCGATCCAAGTTTAATTTAAAAGAACACATGGTAGCTAGGAAAAGGTTCAGACCTTGGTACAAAATTTTTGTACAGTGGAACCATTAGGTTTTCAGAGTAGAAACCAACATGTAGATCATCCAGAGACTAAGAAGAACATGACCATGTAAATCCCCACGACCATGCCACCTGACCAGAGGCTAACTAGAGCATGGTTGTGTGTGTTGGTTAGTCCTAGGAAAATGTATCGGTTCCACTGTAGAAAATTTTTTTGTACAACTGTCGAACCTTTCCTTAAATAACCTATTATGTTCTTTAGAAGTTAAATTAGGAATCGCAGACGAAACTTAACATCATTGATTCCAAATTTAACTTATCTGTTCTTAATGGTTTAATTTTAATCGCAAGAGGAACTTAACACTATTGATTCAAACCCACCTATGTTATTAATTCCATAAAATATTAATTTTTCAAAATTGACTTCCAGGACTGTATGGCGAGGCACATGGCCTTCTTGGATATGGGAGCAACCACCACCGCCTAGACAAAGCCTTTTAAGGAAAGATAATATTTAATTTCCTTAAATAACTCTAGGTTAACCAAAAAGAACAATCGAATCACAAATTCGAAAAAGAAGAAAACACAAACTCGAAAAACTAATTCAAAAAACTAGATCTAATTGCCTCTTGTGTTTGGAATTCTTACAAAGAAAATAACTAGTATGATGCGGAAAATAAATACTAGTAATACCTTTCTTTGTGAACTTTAATGACCTCTTGATCTTCTACCGTATTCCTCTTCTAACCTCGGACGTTGTGTGGGCAACGATTTACCGAGATGAGAACCACCCAAACCCTTCTTCTTCCTTCCTAGTTTCGGCCACCAAAAGCTCCTCCAAGGATGAAGATATTCGGCCACCACCAAGCTCCAAGGGATGCTAGAAATATCGCCTCCTTTTCTCTCATTCTTCTCCAAGCAAGATCCGGCCACCACAAGGACTCCAAGGATGAGATGAGGTTCGGCCACATGATGGAGAGAAGAGAAAAGAGAAGGGGATGATGGCCGGCCACACCAAGGAAGAGAGGGGAGGAAATAGAATAGAGGTTCTAACCATGAAGGCACCCCTACCCACTCTTTTATATCTTTGGTCATGACAAATAAGGAAATTTTTCGTCAAAATTAAAACTCCTTATTTCATTGTCAATGGTTTATTAAGTAATGTTTAATTAAAAACTCCTTACCACCTCTCTATAGTCGGCCACATCAACACAAGCAAATAAGGAAAATTTTCGCTAGAAAAATTAAAGTTTCCTAATTTGCTTCCAAAAAAATTTAAAAATAAAATTTCTCTTTTTAATCCCTTCATGGTAGTTTATTAAAAGAAACTTTTATAATTTTAAAATTTTCTTTTAAACATGTGGATGATTTACAAATAAGGAAAGTTTTCGCCAAAATTAAAACCATCCTATTAATCTACAAATAAGGAAAGAGATTAATCTCTTCTCTTAATCTTTTGTAGAAAGCTATAGAAGGAAATTTTTAATTTTTAAACTCTCTTTTAAATCATGGATTCCACATAAGAAAAATTTTTAAAAATAAAATCCTTTTAAATTTAATAGGGCCGACCACCTAAGCTTGGGCTCCAAGCAATTGGCCGGCCACCTTAAAGGCTCAATCTTTAGGCTTGGCCGGCCCTAAGCTTGAGCTTCAAGCTTGGCTTGGCCAACCCCTATAGGTTGGGTAAGAAGGTGGGTATAGGTGGCTATAATTCTCTATATACAAGAGGCTACGATAGAGACCGAGAGGAGGAATTGGTTTTGGTCTCCCGATGAAATTAAGCATCCCGTGTTCGCCCCGAACACATAACTTAATTTCATCAATAATAATTCATTCCACTAAAGAACTATTATTGAACTACCGCACCAATCCCAAATTACATTTTGGGCTCCTTCTTATTATGAGTGGGTTAGTCTCCGTGTGTTTAAGATAATGAATGTCCACTAATTAAATGAGTTACTGACAACTCATTTAATTAATATCTTAGTCCAAGAGTAGTACCACTCAACCTTATCGTCATGTCGGACTAAGTCCACCTGCAGGGTTTAACATGACAATCCTTATGAGCTCCTCTAGGGGTCATTCTCAACCTAGATTACTAGGACACAATTTCCTTCTATAAATAATAACACACACTATAAGTAATATCATTTCCCAATTTATTGGGCTTATTGATTTATCGAGCTAAATCTCACCCATTGATAAGTCAAAGAAATAAATACTAAATATATGTGTTTGTTATTATATTATGATTAAGAGCACACACTTCCATAATAACTAAGGTCTAGTTCTTTTATAAAGTCAGTACAAAAAGAACTTACCTAAAATGATCCTACTCAATACACTTGGAGTGTATCGGTGTAATTTATTAGTTAAGATAAACTAATAATTAATTATACTACGACTACTTCAACGATTTGTTCCTTTCTATTTTAGTCGCGAGCAACTGTTTATAATTTATAAAGAACCGACAACATGATCTTCTGTGTGTGACACCACACACCATGTCGTCTACTATATAAATTAATTGAACAAATTACATTTAACAAATAAAGGTAGATATTTGACCATTGTGATTCTTTATTTCTAAATAAATGTTTATACAAAAGCTAGACTTTTAGTATACACTCTAACAGTGTGGATGTCACACGACCATGGTAAGGGCCATGCCAAGCCCATGCCCAATACTATTTAAGGGGATCTCTTCCCCTTTCTAAGGAGGAAGGTTCTCCATTTGGGAGATCTATCTTGGTGACGATCTACATTAGCTATGCTCTTTGTTCGATGATCTGAGGTTGTATTCATCATCTCATCAACTTCAGAAGCAAAGGATTGGATATGAAGATCACTCAACGCAATCAGATAAGCATTATTGTCCCTTCCTCTTATAGTTAGGTTTGGATGCATTCAATTCTTATGTCTTTGGATTCTTCCCTTTGTACCATGGAGTAGATCTATTATTCTAGGATTAAGGGAGTAATTGTGATGTGGATTGATGTAAAAACTCATGGTTATGTTAATTTCCTATCTATATGACATTATCATGCCTCGTATCTATTTGATCTTATGTGAGTGTGTTGTGCTTGAACTTAATTATCATGTTTGATTCAATGTTTGTATAAAATTGTTGATCCTATAGAGGGAATGCCCTAGATTGTATGACCAAGGGGCCCTAGTGACAAGAGTAACCCATTTTTGGATGTCTAGGGCATTACCTTGAAAGGAGAAGCAATACCCTACAAGGAAGTAGGGAATTGTACGTAATTGTTATCTCTATCTCTATGGGTATTGAGTATAAGTGTGTTCCATTGATTTATGACCGAGGGGCCTATTGGTTGCTACTCGGAATATCATCCTAGTTTCCCTGTACAAAAATTTAAACAAGCATAGAACTATCCTAGCTACCCATGTGCTCTACTGAAGTTAAATTTGGATTGCAAACGATGCTTAACATTATTAATCCAAATTGTCCTTCAGAAGTTAAACTTGGATTGAAAACAATACTTAATATTTTTACTCCAAGTTTAACCAATGTGATATTCTTAAGTTAAATCATATTACAGAAGTTAATCAAATATCTATTTCAAAGATCGGCTTCCAGGTTAAACATGGAGAGGCACTAGGCCTTCTTGGGTATGGGATCATCCACCACTTCCTAAACAAAACCTTTCAAAGAAATCAGATATTTAACTTCTTACAGTAAACTAGGTTTAACTATAGAGACCTCAATAGAAGCACATTATCGAAATATAAAATCGAAAAATAAAATCGATAACAAAAATGATAACTTAAAATCGATAAACTCTTGTGTTTGGTTTTTCAAGATCTATACAAAAGATGAACTAGTTATGATGCGGAAACTAATAACTAGTTATACCTTTTGTAGCTTATAGACCTCTTAATCTTCTGGTGTATTCCTCTCCTTCTCTTGTACGTCGTGTAGGTGACGATCTTCCAAGATGAAATCCACTCAAGCTTCTTCCAAGGCTTCCAAGATCCGGCCACCAACTAACCTCCAAGGGATGCTAGACAAGAGAGCTTCCTTCTCTTCTTCTTCTCCTTCAAGCAACCGACCACCAAGAGATTGTTTGTTGCTACTCGGAAAACCTAGAGGTTCCACTGTACAAAAAGTTTGTACAAAGGTCTGAACCTTTTCCTAGCTACCATGTGTTCTTTTAAATTAAATTTTGGATCGCCTGCGGAACTTAACACGTTTGATCCAAAACTTAATCTATTCGTTCTTTTAGGTTTTGACTTGGGTCTCCTTCGGAACTTAACACGTTCGACCCAAATCACCTTAAGTTATTAATTTCCATAATTGGTTCCCAGTACTGACGTGGCGAGGCACACGGCCTTCTTGGATATGGGAGCAACCACCACCGACTAGACAAAACCTTTTATGGAAAGCTAATATTTAATTTTCTAAAATAACTTTAGGTTAACCAAAAGGAACAATCAAATCACAAGGAAAAATAAAACAAAAAAACATATTCGAAATACTAGAATCGTAAGCCTCTTGTATTTGGTATTATTTCCATAAATAACTAGTATGATGCGGAAAGGAAAAATTACTAGTTATACCTTCTAGAAAGACCTCTTGATCTTCTACCGTATTCCTCTTCTAACCTCGGACGTTGTGTGGGCAACGATCTTCCGAGATGAGAAACCATCAACCACCTTCTTCTCCTCCTAGCTAGGTTCGGCCACAACAAGAAAGCTTTACCAAGGATGAAGAACAAATCACCAACCAAGCTCCAAGGGATGCAAGCTTTCTCTCCTTCTTCTTCTTCTCCAAGTAGTATCCGGCCTCCACAAGATCTCCAAGCAATAGGGATGATTCGGCCACCACAAATAGGAAGAGAAGAAAAGAGGTTGGCCGGCCACAACACCAAGGAAAAGAGGAAGAGAAAAAATAGAAGTTGTACCTCATGAAGGCACCCCCTCCCCTTCTTTTATATTCCTTAGCCTTGGTAATTTAAGAAATTTAATTACAATAAAATTTCCTTAATTTTCCTTGACATGAATTAATTAATAAAAATTAAACAAAATTTCTTAAAACAACATGTCTTGGCCGGCCACATCAAAGAGAAGCAAATTAGACAAGTTTCAATCAACAAATTAAAACTTCCTAATTTGTTTCCGAAAATTTTAAAATAAAATTTCTCTTCAATAATCCCTTCATAGTTAATAAAAATAAATTTCTATAATTTTAATTTTTCAACAAGTGAATAATTTTTAGAGAGAAAATAAAATATTTCTCCAATCTACAAATAAGGAAAGAGATTTAATCTCTTTCTTTAATCTTTTGTAGATCCTTTTCAAGAGAGATATTTTAATTTTAATTCTCTTTAATAAATTATATCTTCCACATAATAAAAATTAAAATTAAAATTATTTTTAATTTAATTATGGTCGGCCCCTCTAGCTTGGGTTAAAGCTAGGGCCGGCCACCCTAAACCATGCTTAGGCCGGCCCTAGCTAGATTCCAAGCTAGCTTGGCCGACCCCCTTTAGGTGGGTATAGAAGGTGGGTATAGGTGGGTATAGTACACTATAAATAAGAGGCTACGATAGGGACCGAGAGGAGCAATTGGTTTTGGTCTCCTGATAAAATTAAGCATCCCGTGTTCGCCCCGAACACACAACTTAATTTTATCAATAATAATTCATTCCACTAGAGAACTATTATTGAACTACCGCACCAATCCCAAATTACATTTTTGGGCTCCTTCTTATTATGAGTGTGTTAGTCTCCCTGTGTTTAAGATATCGAATGTCTACTAATTAAGTGAGTTACTGACAACTCATTTAATTAATATCTTAGTCCAAGAGTAGTACCACTCAACCTTATCGTCATGTCGGACTAAGTCCACCTGCAGGGTTTAACATGACAATCCTTATGAGCTCCTCTTGGGGACATTATCAACCTAGTATCTCCAGGACACAGTTTCCTTCTATAATCAACAACACACAATATAAGTGATATCATTTCCCAACTTATCGGGCTTATTGATTCATCGAACTAAATCTCACCCATTGATAAATTAAAGAAATAAATATCAAATATATGTGCTTGTTATTATATTAGGATTAAGAGCACACACTTCCATAATAACTGAGGTCTTTGTTCGTTTATAAAGTCGGGATAAAAGAAAACGACCTCTGATGGTCCAACTCAATACACTCTAAGTGTACTAGTGTAATTATATAGTTAAGATAAACTAATACCTAATTATACTACGACCTTCCAAAGGCTTGTTCCTTTCCATTTTGGTCGTGAGCTACTGTTTATAATTTATAAGGTACTGATAACATCATCTTCTGTATGTGACACCACATACTATGTTATCTACAATATAAATTAATTGAACAACTACAACAAATGTAGATGATTTGACCAAATGTGATTCTTTATAAATGTTTACAAAAGCTTAGACTTCAGTATACACTCTAACAATCTCCCACTTATACTAATGACTAAGCTGCCATATCTTCTGCCATACATCTGATTCCCATTCCCTCCACATGCCGATCGAAAGCTTTTGCCGGAAGGGCCTTAGTGAAAGGATCTGCCAGGTTATCTGCTGATGCAATCTTGGCGATGACAACTTCTCCTCGCTTCACGATATCTCATATCAGGTGGTACTTGCGCTCTATATGTTTACTTGCCTTATGAGCTCGTGGTTCCTTCGAGTTTGCAACTGCACCACTATTGTCACAATAAATTGTGATGATTTTGGGAAAACCAGGAATCACATCTAAGTCCATTAGAAAGTTCCTGAGCCATACTGCTTCTTTAGCTGCCTCAGAGGCTGCTACATACTCAGCTTCCATGGTTGAGTCCGAAACGCATTTCTGCTTAACACTCCTCCATGAAATGGCTCCACCTCCTAAAGTAAACACATAGCCTGATGTAGACTTACTGTTGTCCCTATCTGATTGGAAATCTGAATCCGTGTAACTCACAGGGAGCAAATCGTCTGCATGGTAAACTCGCATATAATCTCTAGTCCTTCTCAGATACTTTAATATATGCTTTACCGCAGTCTAATGTCCTTGTCCAGGATTACTCTGATATCTGTTGACCATGCCCACGGCAAAACAAATATCAGGTCTCGTACATAGCATTGCATACATAAAGCTTCCTACAGCCGAGGCATAAGGAACTGCTTTCATGTCTTCTATCTCCTTTGATGTCTTAGGAGACATCTCTTTAGATAGAGTTATTCCATGCCTAAAAGGTAAGAAACCTTTCTTGGAATCCTGCATGCTAAAACGAGCAAGGATTGTATCTATATATGAAGCTTGGGACAGACACAACATTCTTTTCTTGCGATCCCTTATTACTTTGATCCCAAGAATGTGTGCACACTCTCCTAAGTCCTTCATATCAAATTGTTTGGATAACCATACCCTTACATCTGATAATACCTTGACATTGTTGCTAATTAACAAAATATCATCTACGTATAGTACAAGAAATACCACCACGTTTCCGTTACACTTCTTATATACGCAAGACTCATCTAGACTTTGAATAAATCCATATGACTGGATTACTTCATTAAACCAAATGTTCCAAGATCTTGAAGCTTGCTTCAGTCCATAAATGGACCGATTGTGCTTGCACACTAGATGCTCTTTGCCTTTTTCAATGAACCCTTCTGGTTGCTTCATATGGATGTTCTCTTCAAGACTTCCATTAAGAAAAGCTGTCTTGACATCCATTTGCCAAATCTCATAATCCATATGAGCAGCAATGGATAAGAGTATCCGGATAGACTTAAGCATGGCTACCGGTGAAAAGGTTTCCTCATAATTGATTCCCTCTTTCTGAGTGTACCCTTTCACAACAAGCCTAGCTTTGAAGGTTTCTACCTTCCCGTCTGTCCCTCTTTTCCTTTTGTAGATCCACTTGCATCCAACGGCTTTTACACCATCAGGTGTGTAACGACCCAAATTTCCTTAATTAGAGTCCTAAAAGTAATTTAAAAATATTTAAAAATGCTATAGAAATATTCTAGGGATTTTTAGAAATTTTTAGAGTATATTTATGTAATTTTTGGAGGTCGTTTGATATTTTTACTAAACGAAGGAAGTTTCGACAAAAAAATGTCCAAGCCGAGAATTGAACCCACGACCTTTGACTCGGTCAAAACCCAGCTGACCAGGTGGGCAAAAAGATTTTTCTGTTTAGAAAAGGTAGCGAATTTATTTAAGATAGTTAACAGAATATTATAAAAGGGATAAGATGATCTTGGATTTGTTTGTTTATAAAAGGTAGCGAATTTATTTAAGATAATTAACAGAATATTATAAAAGGGATAAGTTGATGTTGGATTTGCTTGTTTAGAAAAAGTAGCAAATTTATTTAAAATAATTAACAGAATATTGGATTATAAAAGGGATAAGTTGATGTTGGACTTGTCTGTTTAGAAAAGATAGCGAATTTATTTAAGGAGTTAACAGAAATATTAAGTTATAAAAAGGGATAAGTTGATGCTCTGTTTTCCCATGACTTAAACCATTCTCTCCTTCTCTTCTGCGTACGATGGCGGAGCTCGGGCAGAAAACGAAAGGGAGTTAGGGCATCATCTTCGGCGGACGGCTAAGGTCCTAGAAGCCTTTTTTGTTCGGTTGTGAGTCCAAGAAGCAAGGTAAGTTGCTACTCACCTGCAGTAGGATTGCTCCGAGATTTTCTTTCCTTGCTGCCGTGGTTTAAGGATTTTGGTTTTATGCTTATTGGCGTGAGTTAGATTTCTGAAGCATGTGATAGGAGTAGTTTTCGGACTTGTTCTTCTTGATTTCGAATCATGCTGTAAAGATTATGCTTGTTCTTCTTGATTGTTGAAGCATGCTGTAAGGAGTTTTGTCTTTGAAGATTTCTGCCGTGAGTGTTCTATAGGTTATCGCTTGATTTCTAATTCTTTTTGGAAGTTAGAATGTTGGAGCTATGTAGCCCTATCTTTGCATGATTGTCTAATCCTTTGTATCGAAAAGGTTAGTAGTTGTTTGAATTTTCCTTGTTCTCCGAGTTTGGAATGGTAACTTAAGGATAATGAGCAAGTGATTCTATTTCCTGTATCTTTTCTGTTCGAGTACCTTGTTAGAGAAGGTTATTAGGTTTGTTCTTCATATCTAATTTGTATAAGGATTATTCTCTTTTATTAGCAGCAGTAATCTTTCTTATTGCTTTGTTTAGTTGGAAATAATTTAGGATGTGTAGATTTATTGAGTTATTGTTCTTGAATATGCAGATTTATTTTTCCAGTTTTGTTTGCTATGAGTTAAGCTTAAGATGTAGATTTTTGATAAGCTTATTATGTAGACCTTAGATAAGCTTAGTATGCAGATTTTGTTAAGCTTAGTATGCAGATTTTAGATAAGCTTAGTATGCAGATTTTAGATAAGCTTAATATGCAGATTTCTGTTTAAACTTGTATGAAGATTTTGTTTAAGCATTGCAATGTTAGAATTTGTTTAAACATTTCAGTTTTGTAAGAAGCATTCTTTTATAAGAAAAGTATAAGAAAGATAAAGAAAAGAAAGAAAAGGCCAAGGCCTTAAGAAGATCCCAAAGTCAAGACTTTAGGGATTTTGGCACACAAGGTGCTAAAGAAAATGCCGAGGCATTATATAGAAGTATTAAAAGATAACAAGTATTTTACTTTTATCAGTGGCACTGTGTTGGACTCTCTGTCCTTGGGCTGGGCTCCCATAGTCGTCCCTAGGTTTAGATAACCTAGTAGTAACGGCTCGGCCGACGGTCGACGGTCGACGACCATAGGGTCGCCAAATGGGCCGCCGAATGGGTCGGGTCGTTACAAAAGTAAAAGCACAGTTGCCGGGCCCAAGAAGAAGTTGATTATTATTTTGAAGTATTATAAGTATAAGTTTTTGAAAGTTTTACATAAGTATAAAGTATTAAAGAATAAGTTTTAAACAAGTGGAATAAGATTCAGAAGGTGTTTAGAATTCAGTAAGTTTAGTTCTTTATTCTACCATGTTTATCTAGTGGATGAGTAGTTTCTTGTTTACCTATTAGATGAGTAGCATGATTAGCGAGTAGAATTACATGAGTAGATTTATTAGCTTTTCTTTGCTATTAGTTTGACATGAGCAGTTATGTTTATGCTTTATTTCTTTTTAGAGCATATAGTTTTTAGTTCTTTTCGTATACATGCACATTCGTGATTTTGTGAGTTAGATAGCGCTTACTAAGCAAATTTTGCTTATAGACTACACTTCCTCTTACTACAGATACAGGAAAGGAAAAGATATAGAAAGGAAGGCGACAAGGTGGCGCGGATGGTGTGTGATGCCAGGACTATGGAAGCCTTGGGACTTAGTTTAAGAATTTATTAAGATTGCCATTTATTAAGAATGTATTAGATGAGTCATTTAGTCTTCCGCTGTTAGTTAATTGTATGTTTTATTTTGTTTCCGCTATTCATTACTTGCATGATTTGATTTCATTAAACTGCGTGGTGATGTTATTCTTTTTGTATGTTTGATATGTGTTCCAGCCGCCTGTGGCTGTGTATATTATGTTATGTATGTCAGTTTAAGGTCACCGGTACAGGGGAGATTCTGCTAGGGTTTCCATGTGGTTTTTAATCACACCGGTTAAGTAGAGTTAGTAGTTAAGTAACGGTCATCCTTAGAGAGTAGTAGTAGTAAGAAGGGTGGTCGTTACAGTTGGTATCAGAGCTGTTCCCATTCTCCAGCATCACACATCAGCACCATCCTTGCCGTCTTCAAGTAAGAAAGTACTTAAGTTTTCTTTTATACTTTCTTATTGTTTACAGTATAGAGTATTTGCTTAGAAATGTTTAAGTAAGATAGAAGTTCTTGATTTCTTTTGTTTACATATGTATATATGTTTAGAATGCGTAGGGACGATTTTAAGTTTCTCTACATAACTAGATGTCAAGAAGAGGACAGTATGAGATAGAAATATCCAAAAATTATTCTAAGTTCGAGGACGAACTTTTTATAAGATATGGGGAATTGTAACGACCCAAATTTCCTCAATTAGAGTCCTAAAAGTAATTTAAAAATATTTAAAAATGCTATAGAAATATTCTAGGGATTTTTAGAAATTTTTAGAGTATTTTTATGTAATTTTTGGAGGTCGTTTGATATTTTTACTAAACGAAGGAAGTTTCGACAAAAAAATGTCCAACCCGAGAATTGAACCCACGACCTTTGACTCGGTCAAAACCCAGCTGACCAGGTGGGCAAATAGATTTTTCTGTTTAGAAAAGGTAGCGAATTTATTTAAGATAGTTAACAGAATATTATAAAAGGGATAAGATGATCTTGGATTTGTTTGTTTAGAAAAGGTAGCGAATTTATTTAAGATAATTAACAGAATATTATAAAAGGGATAAGTTGATGTTGGATTTGCTTGTTTAGAAAATGTAGCGAATTTATTTAAAATAATTAACAGAATATTGGATTATAAAAGGGATAAGTTGATGTTGGACTTGTCTGTTTAGAAAAGATAGCGAATTTATTTAAGGAGTTAACAGAAATATTAAGTTATAAAAAGGGATAAGTTGATGCTCTGTTTTCCCATGACTTAAACCATTCTCTCCTTCTCTTCTGCGTACGATGGCGGAGCTCGGGCAGAAAACGAAAGGGAGTTAGGGCATCATCTTCGGCGGACGGCTAAGGTCCTAGAAGCCTTTTTTGTTCGGTTGTGAGTCCAAGAAGCAAGGTAAGTTGCTACTCACCTGCAGTAGGATTGCTCCGAGATTTTCTTTCCTTGCTGCCGTGGTTTAAGGATTTTGGTTTTATGCTTATTGGCGTGAGTTAGATTTCTGAAGCATGTGATAGGAGTAGTTTTCGGACTTGTTCTTCTTGATTTCGAATCATGCTGTAAAGATTATGCTTGTTCTTCTTGATTGTTGAAGCATGCTGTAAGGAGTTTTGTCTTTGAAGATTTCTGCCGTGAGTGTTCTATAGGTTATCGCTTGATTTCTAATTCTTTTTGGAAGTTAGAATGTTGGAGCTATGTAGCCCTATCTTTGCATGATTGTCTAATCCTTTGTATCGAAAAGGTTAGTAGTTGTTTGAATTTTCCTTGTTCTCCGAGTTTGGAATGGTAACTTAAGGATAATGAGCAAGTGATTCTATTTCCTGTATCTTTTCTGTTCGAGTACCTTGTTAGAGAAGGTTATTAGGTTTGTTCTTCATATCTAATTTGTATAAGGATTATTCTCTTTTATTAGCAGCAGTAATCTTTCTTATTGCTTTGCTTAGTTGGAAATAATTTAGGATGTGTAGATTTATTGAGTTATTGTTCTTGAATATGCAGATGTATTTTCCAGTTTTGTTTGCTATGAGTTAAGCTTAAGATGCAGATTTTTGATAAGCTTAGTATGCAGACCTTAGATAAGCTTAGTATGCAGATTTTGTTAAGCTTAGTATGCAGATTTTAGATAAGCTTAGTATGCAGATTTTAGATAAGCTTAATATGCAGATTTCTGTTTAAACTTGTATGAAGATTTTGTTTAAGCATTGCAATGTTAGAATTTGTTTAAACATTTCAGTTTTGTAAGAAGCATTCTTTTATAAGAAAAGTATAAGAAAGATTAAGAAAAGAAAGAAACAGGCCAAGGCCTTAAGTAAATCCCAAAGTCAAGACTTTAGGGATTTTGGCACACAAGGTGCTAAAGAAAATGCCGAGGCATTATATAGAAGTATTAAAAGATAACAAGTATTTTACTTTTATCAGTGGCATTGTGTTGGACTCTCTGTCCTTGGGCTGGGCTCCCATAGTCGTCCCTAGGTTTAGATAACCTAGTAGTAACGGCTCAGCCGACGGTCGACGGTCGACGGTCGACGGTCGACGACCATAGGGTCGCCAAATGGGCCGCCGAATGGGTCGGGTCGTTACAAAAGTAAAAGCACAGTTGCCGGGCCCAAGAAGAAGTTGATTATTATTTTGAAGTATTATAAGTATAAGTTTTTGAAAGTTTTACATAAGTATAAAGTATTAAAGAATAAGTCTTTAAACAAGTGGAATAAGATTCAGAAGGTGTTTAGAATTCAGTAAGTTTAGTTCTTTATTCTACCATGTTTATCTAGTGGATGAGTAGTTTCATGTTTACCTATTAGATGAGTAGCATGATTAGCGAGTAGAATTACATGAGTAGATTTATTAGCTTTTCTTTGCTATTAGTTTGACATGAGCAGTTATGTTTATGCTTTATTTCTTTTTAGAGCATATAGTTTTTAGTTCTTTTCGTATACATGCACATTCGTGATTTTGTGAGTTAGATAGCGCTTACTAAGCAAATTTTGCTTATAGACTACACTTCCTCTTACTGCAGATACAGGAAAGGAAAAGATATAGAAAGGAAGGCGACAAGGTGGCGCGGATGGTGTGTGATGCCAGGACTATGGAAGCCTTGGGACTTAGTTTAAGAATTTATTAAGATTGCCATTTATTAAGAATGTATTAGATGAGTCATTTAGTCTTCCGCTGTTAGTTAATTGTATGTTTTATTTTGTTTTCGCTATTCATTACTTGCATGATTTGATTTCATTAAACTGTGTGGTGATGTTATTCTTTTTGTATGTTTGATATGTGTTCCAGCCGCCTGTGGCTGTGTATATTATGTGTAACGACCCAATTTTCCCTATTTCAAGTTTTAAAAGTCCATAAAAATATTTGGAAATACTTTTAAAATATTCTAGAGATTTTTAGGAATTTTTAGAGTATTTTTACGTAATTTTTGGAGGTCGTTTAGTAGGGTTACAAAAAGAAAGAAGTTTAAAAAAAAAAACGTTGAAGGTGAGATTCGAACCCACGACCTCGGGTCGGACTGACCCAAGCAAAACCAGCCCAACCAGCTGAGCTACACGGTTTTATTAATCTTATATGGTGAGAACTATGTTTATAGCATAGCTAATGATTTGGGAATTAATTGGAAGAAAAATGGTTGCAGCCGAGACTCGAACCCGTGAGCTGCGCCTTGAGCAAAACGCAGACAACCAACCGGTTTGCAATTGTTTTGTGATCAAGAAGGGAAGCGAATATATTTAAGTAGTAGTTGATGACAGAAGTTTTTGGGTATTAAAAGGAGAACTTAGGTTTTAGCCGAAACCTAATTTTCCTTCTCCCTCTCTCTCGCGACGGCTTTTCGGGCGAAAAACGGAGACGAGGCTAGGTCGTCTCCGGCACCGACCAAGGGGTGTTTCCACGTGATTTTCACACCGTCGAGATCCTCTCGTTGAGGAGAAGCCATAAGCACGAAGCAGAGGCCGAAAGCTTGAGTTCTCCGAACCCTAGCAGCCATCTTCTTTGGTTGTAAGTCCAAGAATAGCGAGGTGAGTTGCTACTCACCTGCAGTAGGAGTAGTTCCGCGAGTTTTGATTTGCGAACGAGCTCTGATTTGGTGTTCCTGCACCTTCCTGTTGTTCGGCTGGTTTCCTTTGGGTTCCTGCGATTTCTGGTGTTTAAGTTAGATCAGTGAAGCTCTGTTTTCTTATTGTAATGAGATTTCTGGCCGGATTTGAATTTGGTGAAGCATTTGTGTTGCCGGCATTTCCATAAGCAGCATTTGTAGATCATAGTTTCCTTTCAAAAAGGGGCACGAACAGTCCCTTTCGAAGCTTACTGTTAAGTTTTGTTTGTGCATGTCCATGGGCAAGAACAACCCACAATTTCATAGCAGTTTAGATCTTGTGATGACTTAGTAAGCATGATATTCCGTTAATTCCAAGTATGATCAGCTTAAAATTCTTTTGCTGTGTAGACCTTTCATTTGCTATTAAATGGGCATGATCGGATTTCATTTAGCCTTGTAGTTGCAAGTTTTGTTATTGGGATAGTAGTGTATTGAGGTCACAACCAATGTTAAACCATTCTCACTGTCCTTATTTGGATACTACAGCAATAAACTTTAGAACCAACGTAGCTGGGGAGTGTTGGATCCTTATGTAGCTAAATGCTTAAAGTTATAGTCATGAATAGGTAGACTTTGATAAAACTGGTCTCCAATTAACAGAAGAAAGAATGCTATCTCCTAGTCCACAACATGCACATTTTCTCATACTTAACCCTTGCTTAAGTTCTGAATTACATGCTTAAATGCTTACCCAACAAGGAATGTGCATATTATGATCAGATCTAGGCTAGCTTGATAGCATACAACCCCAAACATTTTATTAAAGGTAATAACACTACCAAGCTTGAACTCTTTTATGATTAGCATAGTATGCAGATTTTTCTAAGCTAGTATGCAGATGTTTAATAAGCAGATTTTGTAAGTATAGCATGCAGATTTTTTTATAAGTATAGTATGCAGATTTTTAATAAGCAGATTTTCATAAGTATTGCTTGCAGATTTTGATAAGTATTGCATGCAGAACCTCAGTTTTAGAACAGATTTTTTTAGCTTACAGTGCAGAATTTTGATTAAGCTTGTATGCAGATTTGTCTTTTTGCCTTGAAAGTTTAGAATTGTTTAAGCATATCAGATTTAGAACTTGTTTAAACATTTTAGCTTAGTAGAAGCATTCCTTTATTGGAAGTATTAATGAGAACAAGTATTTTACTTGAACAAGTATAAGAAAGTACTAAAGAAAAGAAAGAAAAGGCCAAGGCCTTAAGTAGATCCTAAAGTCAAGACTTTAGGGATTTTGGCACACAGGGTGCTTATTAAAATGCCAAGACATTTTATTATAAGAAGTATTTAAAGATAAAAGTATTTTACTTTTTAATGGCATGTACCGGACACAAGTTCCAAGGGATGGGCTCCAAGTTGCCCCTAGACATAAGGTCTAGAAGTGTCTTAATGGTTTTGGGATTAGCTACCTCAATTCTCATTAAGAAAGGGATGGGCTCCAAGTTGCCCCTAGGCACATGGCCTAGAAGTATCTTAGTAGTTTCGGGATTAGCTACCTCGATTCTTATTAAGAATGCGCGCAAAGTGGTACAATGCCGGGCCCAAGAGAAGTTGATTATTATTTTGAAGTATAAAAGTAAAAGTTTTTGGAAACAAATGAAACAAACATCAAATATGTTTAGAATTAGAAAGTTTAGCTTCTTGTTATTTGAAGCATGCAGTATCAGTTTTCATTTACTTCCTTATGAGTTTATTTGAGCATGACTATATGTCTTATCATTTAGTTGATTTCTTGCTATTAGATCATTTAGCATGATTAGTTTTATTTGCTTTTCAGCATGCAGTTATAGTTTTATTCTTGTATAGCATGATTAGCTATACATGTTTAGTATTTCAGTTAGTATGATTCCTTTATTGGATTATGAGCATGATTAGCTATACATGTTTAGTATTCCAGATAGTATGATTCCTTTACTATTTATGAGCATGAATAGCTTTACATGTTAGCATTCAGTTTTAGCATGTTTTTATTTATATACATGCATATCGAGTTTTTGTGAGTAGATAGCGCTCACTAAGCTTTATGCTTATAGACTGCACTTCCTCCTACTGCAGATAAAGGAAAGGAAAAGATTTAGCAAGGAAGGCGACAAGGTGGTGGTGATGAAGGTGTGTGATGGCTGGACTATGGAGAGATCATGAGTTTGCTAAGGAGTTGTTAAAACTTACCTGATTAGAGTTTCCTTTTCTTTCTCCTTATTGCTATGATGAAGTTGAGATTGTAATTGAGTCTATTTCGCACTTTGTTATGTTTTATTGTTGGAGTATTATCTGTTTACTATTGCTAGAGTAGTTTCATTCTTCTTATTGAGTTATTATACTGCGTGGTTGAGTGATTATATGTTCCAGCCACCTGTGGCTGAGTATATATTATTTGTATTGTTGATTTGGTCACCGGTACAGAGGAGACTCTGTCGAAATTTTTCGGTAGGGATTTCTCGTAGTTAAGTAGCGTACCGGTTAAGTTGAGTTAGTAGTTAAGTAGCGTCCACCCTTAGAGAGTAGTAGTAGTAGTAAGAAGGGTGGTCGTTACAGTTGGTATAAGAGCAGTTCCCATTCTCCAGCATCACACACACATCAGCATCATCCTTGCCGTCTTCAAGTAAGAAAGTATTTGAATTCTTTCTTAATTGCTTTCCTTTATTATTATTTGCAGTATAGAGTGATTGCTTATAAGTGCTTAAGTAAGATAAGAGTTTTTGTTGTTTTCTTTCTTCATATACATATATGTATGTTTAGAAAGGATAGAGAAATGTTTAGAAGTACCTACTCATAGGTGTTGAAAGTCAAGAATCATGTATAAGTAAGATATATCTAGAAAGTATAGTGATAATTTTAAGTTTTCTTGTCATCTGCCTGACTTGATGGCAAGAAGAGAATGTTCTCGTACCGTTCGTACTAAGAACCAAGACCAGGAGAACGAAAAGCTTAGATTAACTGAGCCCAATCTCTCTGAAGTTGTTGCCCAACTCCAGAGACAAGTAGTAGAGCAGCAACAAGTGATTGCCAATCTAATGGCCAATCAGAAGCCAGCTCCTCCCACTCCCCAACCATCAATGTGGAGACCCCAGTGGTGATGAAGTCCCATAAGCTGCCCTGAAGTCGCCACAACACCTAGAAGACAAGAAGCATACCTCATCCAGTGGTGAAGCTGAAACCAGAAGCTTCTCGAGCACGAGTGAGCCCTGGGATGCCCAGGCTTGGTTCAAGACACTTGAGAGCACAATGGAGCTTCTTGACTGATCAGAAGTCGAGAAGGGTAAGTGTGCCTCTTTCTGCCTATCTGGAGATGCTTGTATGTGGTGGGAGCGAGTTAAGAGTAAGAGAGCAGTCAACCAGATGAGCCGGGTCGACTTCGAGACAGAGTTTTACAAAGAAGTCTTCCGTCAGCGGATCACCAATAAACAGTATGAGGAGCTTATGGAATTCAGACAAGGTGACCTACCAGTAGAAGAAGCGGTTAAAAGATTTAACAGGCTAGCTCACCTTTACCTATAGTTAGTAAGTACAGTGAAAGAACGAGTCAGACTGATACTCCTAATGCTGAGACCAGAAATAACACCTAATGTGAGTAGTGAAACTCACCGACCATAGATTGGTGAAGAGCTGGTCAGCAGGGCATTAGTGAGCACTATCTGAACGACATCAAGGTACAACAAACGCAACACAAGCCAGTCAAGATAGAAGACAAGACAGTGGGGAAACATAGACCCCAGTCAAGTAATCAGAACTAGAAGGACAAAGATAACAAGAAAGACCCAAGCAGGAAGATGTTCGGGTAGTCTGTGAGTATCCATAGGTATTTCCAGAAGAGCTACCTGGACTACCTCCCAACAGAGAAGTGGAGTTTGAAATTGAATTGGTTCCTGGTACCGGTCCAATTTTAAAAGCTTCGTACCGAATGTCTCTAGCAGAGCTAAAAGAGTTACAAGAACAATTTCAGGAGCTACTTGACAAGGGTTTCATCCGTCGTAGTCATTCACCTCGGGGAGCTCCAGAGTTGTTCGTTAAGGAAAAAGACGGATCTATGCGGATGTGCATAGATTTTAGAGCTCTAAGCAAAGTAACAGTTAAGGACAAGTACCCCCTCCCCAGGATCGACGACTTATTTGATCAGTTGAGAGGGGCAACAATGTTCTCAAAGATAGACCTGCGCTCTAGGTACCATCAGTTGAAAGTTAAAGAAAGGGATATACCCAGAACGGCTTTCAGGACCAGATATGGACACTACGAGTTTGTAGTCATGCCTTTTGGTGTGACTAAGGCACCAGCGGTCTTCATGGACTTAATGAACAGAGGTTCTGGTGGTCTGGACTCAAAAGAGATGTTGCGAAATATGTCAGTGCCTGCCTGACATGCCAGAGAGTCAAAGCAGAGCACCAGAGACCAGGAGGAATGTTACAACCTCTTCCAATACCAGAGTGGAAGTGGGAAGACATATCCATGGACTTCATAAAAGGTCTTCCAAGAACTACGAATGGATATGATGCAATATGGGTAGTAGTGGACAGATCGACTAAGTCTGCCCATTTTCTAGCCATCAAGGTGTCCCACTCTATAGAGCAGTTGACACAAATATACGTTAAGGAAGTGATCAGACTTCATGGAGTTCCGAAATCTATTGTTTCTGATAGAGATGGACGTTTCACCTCTCACTTTTGGGAGTGTGTTCATAAGACAATAGGCACCAAACTCAAGTTCAGCACAGCCTTCCATCCCCAGACTGATGGACAGATAGAGCGAGTAAATCAGATCTTAAAAGATATGCTCAGGGCTTGTGTACTAGATTTCAAGGGAAGTTGGTGCAAGTATCTGTGCTTAGCTGAATTTGCCTACAACAATAGTTATCAGGCCACTATCAAGATGGCACCTTATGAGGCACTGTATGGCAGAAAGTGCAGATCACCTATTTGCTGGTAAGAAGCGAGTGAAGGAAAGAAATGGAAGTAGAGCTGGGCATCTAGACTGAGATGATAGATGAGACCACTCAGGCTATCCAGAAGATCAGACAGAAGATTGAGACTGCCCAGAGTAGGCAGAAAAGTTATGCTGACACACGCCGAAGGCCACTTGAGTTCCAAGTAAGGGATTCAGTTTTTCTCAAAGTCGCTTCTATGAAGGGAGTGATGAGATTTGGCAAGAAGGGCAAATTAAGTCCTCGCTACGAAGGACCTTACCTGATCATAGAGAGGATTGGGAAAGTAGCTTATAAGCTGGATTTACCACAAGACATGTCAGCAATACACAATGTATTTCATGTCTCTATGCTAAAGAAGCGTATTCACGACCCTAGCCAAGTGATTCAGCCTCAGACAGTGCAGATCCAAGAGGATCTTAGCTATGAGAGCAGACCTACACAGATAGTGGACAGAGCAGTCAAGAGACTAAGAAACAAAGAAGTACCACTAGTGAAAGTCATCTGGCAGAACCAAAAGCACGAGGAAGTCACTTGGGAGCGTGAGGACAGTATGAGACAGAAATATCCAGAACTATTCTAAGTTCGAGGATGAACTTTTTATAAGGTATGGGGAATTGTAACGACCCAATTTTCCCTATTTTAAGTTTTAAAAGTCCATAAAAATATTTGGAAATACTTTTAAAATATTCTAGAGATTTTTAGGAATTTTTAGAGTATTTTTACGTAATTTTTGGAGGTCGTTTAGTAGGGTTACAAAAAGAAAGAAGTTTTAAAAAAAAAACGTTGAAGGTGAGATTCGAACCCACGACCTCGGGTCGGACTGACCCAAGCAAAACAAGCCCAACCAGCTGAGCTACACGGTTTTATTAATCTTATATGGTGAGAACTATGTTTATAGCATAGCTAATGATTTGGGAATTAATTGGAAGAAAAATGGTTGCAGCCGAGACTCGAACCCGTGAGCTGCGCCTTGAGCAAAACGCAGCCAACCAACCGGTTTGCAATTGTTTTGTGATCAAGAAGGGAAGCGAATATATTTAAGTAGTAGTTGATGACAGAAGTTTTTGGGTATTAAAAGGAGAACTTAGGTTTTAGCCGAAACCTAATTTTCCTTCTCCCCTTTCTCCTCTCTCGCGACGGCGGCTTTTCCCGAGCGAAACCAGAGACGAGGCTAGGGCATCGTCTCCGGCACCGGCCAAGGGGTGTTTCCACGTGATTTTCACACCGTCGAGATCCTCTCGTTGAGGAGAAGCCATAAGCACGAAGCAGAGGCCGAAAGCTTGAGTTCTCCGAACCCTAGCAGCCATCTTCTTTGGTTGTAAGTCCAAGAATAGCGAGGTGAGTTGCTACTCACCTGCAGTAGGAGTAGTTCCGCGAGTTTTGATTTGCGAACGAGCTCTGATTTGGTGTTCCTGCACCTTCCTGTTGTTCGGCTGGTTTCCTTTGGGTTCCTGCGATTTCTGGTGTTTAAGTTAGATCAGTGAAGCTCTGTTTTCTTATTGTAATGAGATTTCTAGCCGGATTTGAATTTGGTGAAGCATTTGTGTTGCCGGCATTTCCATAAGCAGCATTTGTAGATCATAGTTTCCTTTCAAAAAGGGGCACGAACAGTCCCTTTCGAAGCTTACTGTTAAGTTTTGTTTGTGCATGTCCATGGGCAAGAACAACCCACAATTTCATAGCAGTTTAGATCTTGTGATGACTTAGTAAGCATGATATTCCGTTAATTCCAAGTATGATCAGCTTAAAATTCTTTTGCTGTGTAGACCTTTCATTTGCTATTAAATGGGCATGATCGGATTTCATTTAGCCTTGTAGTTGCAAGTTTTGTTATTGGGATAGTAGTGTATTGAGGTCACAACCAATGTTAAACCATTCTCACTGTCCTTATTTGGATACTACAGCAATAAACTTTAGAACCAACGTAGCTGGGGAGTGTTGGATCCTTATGTAGCTAAATGCTTAAAGTTATAGTCATGAATAGGTAGACTTTGATAAAACTGGTCTCCAATTAACAGAAGAAAGAATGCTATCTCCTAGTCCACAACATGCACATTTTCTCATACTTAACCCTTGCTTAAGTTCTGAATTACATGCTTAAATGCTTACCCAACAAGGAATGTGCATATTATGATCAGATCTAGGCTAGCTTGATAGCATACAACCCCAAACATTTTATTAAAGGTAATAACACTACCAAGCTTGAACTCTTTTATGATTAGCATAGTATGCAGATTTTTCTAAGCTAGTATGCAGATTTTTAATAAGCAGATTTTGTAAGTATAGCATGTAGATTTTTTATAAGTATAGTATGCAGATTTTTAATAAGCAGATTTTCATAAGTATTGCTTGCAGATTTTGATAAGTATTGCATGCAGAACCTCAGTTTTAGAACAGATTTTTTATAGCTTACAGTGCAGAATTTTGATTAAGCTTGTATGCAGATTTGTCTTTTTGCCTTGAAAGTTTAGAATTGTTTAAGCATATCAGATTTAGAACTTGTTTAAACATTTTAGCTTAGTAGAAGCATTCCTTTATTGGAAGTATTAATGAGAACAAGTATTTTACTTGAACAAGTATAAGAAAGTACTAAAGAAAAGAAAGAAAAGGCCAAGGCCTTAAGTAGATCCTAAAGTCAAGACTTTAGGGATTTTGGCACACAGAGTGCTTATTAAAATGCCAAGACATTTTATTATAAAGAAGTAAAGTATAAAGAAAGTATTTTACTTTTTAATGGCATGTACCGGACACAAGTTCCAAGGGATGGGCTCCAAGTTGCCCCTAGACATAAGGTCTAGAAGTGTCTTAATGGTTTTGGGATTAGCTACCTCAATTCTCATTAAGAAAGGGATGGGCTCCAAGTTGCCCCTAGGCACATGGCCTAGAAGTATCTTAGTAGTTTCGGGATTAGCTACCTCGATTCTTATTAAGAATGCGCGCAAAGTGGTACAATGCCGGGCCCAAGAGAAGTTGATTATTATTTTGAAGTATAAAAGTAAAAGTTTTTGGAAACAAATGAAACAAACATCAAATATGTTTAGAATTAGAAAGTTTAGCTTCTTGTTATTTGAAGCATGCAGTATCAGTTTTCATTTGCTTCCTTATGAGTTTATTTGAGCATGACTATATGTCTTATCATTTAGTTGATTTCTTGCTATTAGATCATTTAGCATGATTAGTTTTATTTGCTTTTCAGCATGCAGTTATAGTTTTATTCTTGTATAGCATGATTAGCTATACATGTTTAGTATTTCAGTTAGTATGATTCCTTTATTGGATTATGAGCATGATTAGCTATACATGTTTAGTATTCCAGATAGTATGATTCCTTTACTATTTATGAGCATGAATAGCTTTACATGTTAGCATTCAGTTTTAGCATGTTTTTATTTATATACATGCATATCGAGTTTTTGTGAGTAGATAGCGCTCACTAAGCTTTATGCTTATAGACTGCACTTCCTCCTACTGCAGATAAAGGAAAGGAAAAGATTTAGCAAGGAAGGCGACAAGGTGGTGGTGATGAAGGTGTGTGATGGCTGGACTATGGAGAGATCATGAGTTTGCTAAGGAGTTGTTAAAACTTACCTGATTAGAGTTTCCTTTTCTTTCTCCTTATTGCTATGATGAAGTTGAGATTGTAATTGAGTCTATTCCGCACTTTGTTATGTTTTATTGTTGGAGTATTATCTGTTTACTATTGCTAGAGTAGTTTCATTCTTCTTATTGAGTTATTATACTGCGTGGTTGAGTGATTATATGTTCCAGCCACCTGTGGCTGAGTATATATTATTTGTATTGTTGATTTGGTCACCGGTACAGAGGAGACTCTGTCGAAATTTTTTGGTAGGGATTTCTCGTAGTTAAGTAGCGTACCGGTTAAGTTGAGTTAGTAGTTAAGTAGCGTCCACCCTTAGAGAGTAGTAGTAGTAGTAAGAAGGGTGGTCGTTACAGTTGGTATAAGAGCAGTTCCCATTCTCCAGCATCACACACACATCAGCATCATCCTTGCCGTCTTCAAGTAAGAAAGTATTTGAATTCTTTCTTAATTGCTTTCCTTTATTATTATTTGCAGTATAGAGTGATTGCTTATAAGTGCTTAAGTAAGATAAGAGTTTTTGTTGTTTTCTTTCTTCATATACATATATGTATGTTTAGAAAGGATAGAGAAATGTTTAGAAGTACCTACTCATAGGTGTTGAAAGTCAAGAATCATGTATAAGTAAGATATATCTAGAAAGTATAGTGATAATTTTAAGTTTTCTTGTCATCTGCCTGACTTGATGGCAAGAAGAGAATGTTCTCGTACCGTTCGTACTAAGAACCAAGACCAGGAGAACGAAAAGCTTAGATTAACTGAGCCCAATCTCTCTGAAGTTGTTGCCCAACTCCAGAGACAAGTAGTAGAGCAGCAACAAGTGATTGCCAATCTAATGGCCAATCAGAAGCCAGCTCCTCCCACTCCCCCAACCATCAATGTGGAGACCCCAGTGGTGACTGAAGTCCCATCAGCTGCCCTGGAAGTCGCCACAACACCTAGAAGACAAGAAGCGTACCTCATCCAGTGGCTGAAGCTGAAACCAGAAAGCTTCTCAGGCACGACTGAGCCCTGGGATGCCCAGGCTTGGTTCAAGACACTTGAGAGCACAATGGAGCTTCTTGACTGATCAGAAGTCGAGAAGGGTAAGTGTGCCTCTTTCTGCCTATCTGGAGATGCTTGTATGTGGTGGGAGCGAGTTAAGAGTAAGAGAGCAGTCAACTAGATGAGCTGGGTTGACTTCGAGATATAGTTTTACGAAAAATTCTTCCGTCAGTGGATCACCAATAAACAGTATGAGGAGCTTATGGAATTCAGACAAGGTGACCTACCAGTAGAAGAAGCGGTTAAAAGATTTAACAGGCTAGCTCACCTTTACCTATAGTTAGTAAGTACAGTGAAAGAACGAGTCAGACTGATACTCCTAATGCTGAGACCAGAAATAACACCTAATGTGAGTAGTGAAACTCACCGACCATAGATTGGTGAAGAGCTGGTCAGCAGGGCATTAGTGAGCACTATCTGAACAACATCAAGGTACAACAAACGCAACACAAGCCAGTCAAGATAGAAGACAAGACAGTGGGGAAACAGAGACCCCAGTCAAGTAATCAGAACTAGAAGGACAAAGATAACAAGAAAGACCCAAGCAGGAAGATGTTCGGGTAATCTGCGAGTATCCAAAGGTATTTCCAGAAGAGCTACCTGGACTACCTCCCAACAGAGAAGTGGAGTTTGAAATTGAGTTGATTCCTGGTACCGGTCCAATTTCAAAAGCTCCATACCGCATGTCTCTAGCAGAGCTGAAAGAGTTACAAGAACAACTTCAGGAGCTGCTTGACAAAGGCTTCATCCGCCCTAGTTATTCACCATGGGGAGCTCCGAGTTGTTCGTTAAGGAGAAAGACGGATCTATGCGGATGTGCATAGATTTTAGAGCGCTAAGCAAGTGAATTAAGGACAAGTACCACCTCCCGGGATCGACGACTTATTTGATCAGTTGAGAGGGCAACAACGTTCTTAAAGATAGACCTGCGCTCTAGGTACCATCATTGAAAGTTAAAGAAAGGATATACCCGAGCGGCTTTCGGGACCAGATATGGACACTACGAGTTTGTAGTCATGCCTTTTGGTGTGACTAAGGCAACAACGGTCTTCATGGACTTAATGAGCAGGGTTTCGGTGGTCTGGACTCAAAAGAGATGTTGCGAAATATGTCAGTGCCTGCCTGACATGCCAGAGAGTCAAAGCAGAGCACCAGAGACCAGGAGGAATGTTACAACCTCTTCCAATACCAGAGTGGAAGTGGGAGGACATATCCATGGACTTCATAAAAGGTCTTCCAAGAACTACGAATGGATATGATGCAATATGGGTAGTAGTGGACAGATCGACTAAGTCTGCCCATTTTCTAGCCATCAAGGTGTCCCACTCTATAGAGCAGTTGACACAAATATACGTTAAGGAAGTGATCAGACTTCATGGAGTTCCGAAATCTATTGTTTCTGATAGAGATGGATGTTTCACCTCTCACCTTTGGGAGTGTGTTCATAAGACAATAGGCACCAAACTCAAGTTCAGCACAGCCTTCCATCCCCAGACTGATGGACAGATAGAGCGAGTAAATCAGATCTTAAAAGATATGCTCAGGGCTTGTGTACTAGATTTCAAGGGAAGTTGGTGCAAGTATCTGTGCTTAGCTGAATTTGCCTACAACAATAGTTATCAGGCCACTATCAAGATGGCACCTTATGAGGCACTGTATGGCAGAAAGTGCAGATCACCTATTTGCTGGTAAGAAGCGAGTGAAGGAAAGAAATGGAAGTAGAGCTGGGCATCTAGACTGAGATGATAGATGAGACCACTCAGGCTATCCAGAAGATCAGACAGAAGATTGAGACTGCCCAGAGTAGGCAGAAAAGTTATGCTGACACACGCCGTAGGCCACTTGAGTTCCAAGTAAGGGATTCAATTTTTCTCAAAGTCGCTTCTATGAAGGGAGTGATGAGATTTGGCAAGAAGGGCAAATTAAGTCCTAGCTACGAAGGACCTTACCTGATCATAGAGAGGATTGGGAAAGTAGCTTATAAGCTGGATTTACCACAAGACATGTCATCAATACACAATGTATTTCATGTCTCTATGCTAAAGAAGCGTATTCACGACCCTAGCCAAGTGATTCAGCCTCAGACAGTGCAGATCCAAGAGGATCTTAGCTATGAGAGCAGACCTACACAGATAGTGGACAGAGCAGTCAAGAGACTAAGAAACAAAGAAGTACCACTAGTGAAAGTCATCTGGCAGAACCAAAAGCACGAGGAAGTCACTTGGGAGCGTGAGGACAGTATGAGACAGAAATATCCAGAACTATTCTAAGTTCGAGGACGAACTTTTTATAAGGTATGGGGAATTGTAACGACCCAATTTTCCCTATTTCAAGTTTTAAAAGTCCATAAAAATATTTGGAAATACTTTTAAAATATTCTAGAGATTTTTAGGAATTTTTAGAGTATTTTTACGTAATTTTTGGAGGTCGTTTAGTAGGGTTACAAAAAGAAAGAAGTTTTAAAAAAAAAAACGTTGAAGGTGAGATTCGAACCCACGACCTCGGGTCGGACTGACCCAAGAAAAACCAGCCCAACCAGCTGAGCTACACGGTTTTATTAATCTTATATGGTGAGAACTATGTTTATAGCATAGCTAATGATTTGGGAATTAATTGGAAGAAAAATGGTTGCAGCCGAGACTCGAACCCGTGAGCTGCGCCTTGAGCAAAACGCAGCCAACCAACCGGTCTGCAATTGTTTTGTGATCAAGAAGGGAAGCGAATATATTTAAGTAGTAGTTGATGATAGAAGTTTTTGGGTATTAAAAGGAGAACTTAGGTTTTAGCCGAAACCTAATTTTCCTTCTCCCCTTTCTCCTCTCTCGCGACGGCGGCTTTTCCCGAGCGAAACCAGAGACGAGGCTAGGGCATCGTCTCCGGCACCGGCCAAGGGGTGTTTCCACGTGATTTTCACACCGTCGAGATCCTCTCGTTGAGGAGAAGCCATAAGCACGAAGCAGAGGCCGAAAGCTTGAGTTCTCCGAACCCTAGCAGCCATCTTCTTTGGTTGTAAGTCCAAGAATAGCGAGGTGAGTTGCTACTCACTTGCAGTAGGAGTAGTTCCGCGAGTTTTGATTTGCGAACGAGCTCTGATTTGGTGTTCCTGCACCTTCCTGTTGTTCGGCTGGTTTCCTTTGGGTTCCTGCGATTTCTGGTGTTTAAGTTAGATCAGTGAAGCTCTGTTTTCTTATTGTAATGAGATTTCTGGCCGGATTTGAATTTGGTGAAGCATTTGTGTTGCCGGCATTTCCATAAGCAGCATTTGTAGATCATAGTTTCCTTTCAAAAAGGGGCACGAACAGTCCCTTTCAAAGCTTACTGTTAAGTTTTGTTTGTGCATGTCCATGGGCAAGAACAACCCACAATTTCATAGCAGTTTAGATCTTGTGATGACTTAGTAAGCATGATATTCCGTTAATTCCAAGTATGATCAGCTTAAAATTCTTTTGCTGTGTAGACCTTTCATTTGCTATTAAATGGGCATGATCGGATTTCATTTAGCCTTGTAGTTGCAAGTTTTGTTATTGGGATAGTAGTGTATTGAGGTCACAACCAATGTTAAACCATTCTCACTGTCCTTATTTGGATACTACAGCAATAAACTTTAGAACCAACGTAGCTGGGGAGTGTTGGATCCTTATGTAGCTAAATGCTTAAAGTTATAGTCATGAATAGGTAGACTTTGATAAAACTGGTCTCCAATTAACAGAAGAAAGAATGCTATCTCCTAGTCCACAACATGCACATTTTCTCATACTTAACCCTTGCTTAAGTTCTGAATTACATGCTTAAATGCTTACCCAACAAGGAATGTGCATATTATGATCAGATCTAGGCTAGCTTGATAGCATACAACCCCAAACATTTTATTAAAGGTAATAACACTACCAAGCTTGAACTCTTTTATGATTAGCATAGTATGCAGATTTTTCTAAGCTAGTATGCAGATTTTTAATAAGCAGATTTTGTAAGTATAGCATGCAGATTTTTTTATAAGTATAGTATGCAGATTTTTAATAAGCAGATTTTCATAAGTATTGCTTGCAGATTTTGATAAGTATTGCATGCAGAACCTCAGTTTTAGAACAGATTTTTTTAGCTTACAGTGCAGAATTTTGATTAAGCTTGTATGCAGATTTGTCTTTTTGCCTTGAAAGTTTAGAATTGTTTAAGCATATCAGATTTAGAACTTGTTTAAACATTTTAGCTTAGTAGAAGCATTCCTTTATTGGAAGTATTAATGAGAACAAGTATTTTACTTGAACAAGTATAAGAAAGTACTAAAGAAAAGAAAGAAAAGGCCAAGGCCTTAAGTAGATCCTAAAGTCAAGACTTTAGGGATTTTGGCACACAGGGTGCTTATTAAAATGCCAAGACATTTTATTATAAGAAGCATTTAAAGATAAAAGTATTTTACTTTTTAATGGCATGTACCGGACACAAGTTCCAAGGGATGGGCTCCAAGTTGCCCCTAGACATAAGGTCTAGAAGTGTCTTAATGGTTTTGGGATTAGCTACCTCAATTCTCATTAAGAAAGGGATGGGCTCCAAGTTGCCCCTAGGCACATGGCCTAGAAGTATCTTAGTAGTTTCGGGATTAGCTACCTCGATTCTTATTAAGAATGCGCGCAAAGTGGTACAATGCCGGGCCCAAGAGAAGTTGATTATTATTTTGAAGTATAAAAGTAAAAGTTTTTGGAAACAAATGAAACAAACATCAAATATGTTTAGAATTAGAAAGTTTAGCTTCTTGTTATTTGAAGCATGCAGTATCAGTTTTCATTTGCTTCCTTATGAGTTTATTTGAGCATGACTATATGTCTTATCATTTAGTTGATTTCTTGCTATTAGATCATTTAGCATGATTAGTTTTATTTGCTTTTCAGCATGCAGTTATAGTTTTATTCTTGTATAGCATGATTAGCTATACATGTTTAGTATTTCAGTTAGTATGATTCCTTTATTGGATTATGAGCATGATTAGCTATACATGTTTAGTATTCCAGATAGTATGATTCCTTTACTATTTATGAGCATGAATAGCTTTACATGTTAGCATTCAGTTTTAGCATGTTTTTATTTATATACATGCATATCGAGTTTTTGTGAGTAGATAGCGCTCACTAAGCTTTATGCTTATAGACTGCACTTCCTCCTACTGCAGATAAAGGAAAGGAAAAGATTTAACAAGGAAGGCGACAAGGTGGTGGTGATGAAGGTGTGTGATGGCTGGACTATGGAGAGATCATGAGTTTGCTAAGGAGTTGTTAAAACTTACCTGATTAGAGTTTCCTTTTCTTTCTCCTTATTGCTATGATGAAGTTGAGATTGTAATTGAGTCTATTCCGCACTTTGTTATGTTTTATTGTTGGAGTATTATCTGTTTACTATTGCTAGAGTAGTTTCATTCTTCTTATTGAGTTATTATACTGCGTGGTTGAGTGATTATATGTTCCAGCCACCTGTGGCTGAGTATATATTATTTGTATTGTTGATTTGGTCACCGGTACAGAGGAGACTCTGTCGAAATTTTTCGGTAGGGATTTCTCGTAGTTAAGTAGCGTACCGGTTAAGTTGAGTTAGTAGTTAAGTAGCGTCCACCCTTAGAGAGTAGTAGTAGTAGTAAGAAGGGTGGTCGTTACATTATGTTATGTATGTCAGTTTAAGGTCACCGGTACAGGGGAGATTCTGTCGAAATTTTTCGGTAGGGTTTCCATGTGGTTTTTAATCACACCGGTTAAGTAGAGTTAGTAGTTAAGTAACGGTCATCCTTAGAGAGTAGTAGTAGTAAGAAGGGTGGTCGTTACAAGGTGGTTCTACAAGCTTCCAGATCTTATTAGAGTACATAGACTCTATTTCAGAATTCATCGCCTTTTGCCAAGATGCTGCATCTATATCTTGGAGTGCTTCGTCATATGTCCGGGGATCAGGTTCATGTTTACCCGGGATCAAGTCCGAATACTCTCCCAAAAACATGAATCTCTCAGGCTACCTTACAACCCTCCCGCTACGACGAGGCACTGTCTATGGTTGTGTATCATGTGTGACACGTGTTGCAGTTTCTTGTGGTACTTCATCTTGTACTGTTGGTACTAAAGTAGACGTGTCCTCTCTTAGTTGTTCTAAAACAACTTTACTACTGGGCTTGTGATCCATTATATAGTCTTCTTCTAAAAACTGGGCATTGGTGCTAACAATGACCTTCTGGTCTTTAGGACTATTAAATAAACCTCCTTTCGTTCCTTTGGGATATCCCACAAACACTCAAACTTCTGTACGAGATTCTAACTTATCAGCATCTGGTTTCAGCACATGTGCTGGACTACCCCAAATCTGAATATGTCTTAGACTGGGTTTTCGCCCATTCCACAATTCTGTGGGAGTAGATGAAACTGATTTAGAAGGTACTAAGTTCAGAACGTATACTGCTGTTTTCAGAGCATATCCCCAAAATGAATTTGGTAATTCTGAATAACTCATCATCGATCTAACCATCTCCATAAGAGTCCTATTCCTTCGTTCTGCTACACCATTCTGTTGGGGTGTTCCAGGTGCAGACAATTGGGATTGAATCCCGGCCTCTGATAAATAATTCCTAAACTCTCCTAAGAGGTATTCGCCACCACGATCAGATCGTAGTGTCTTGATACTTTTACCTAGTCATTTCTCCACATCAGCCTTGTATTCTTTGAACTTATCAAAGCACTCGAACTTGTGGCGCATTAGGTAAATGTATCCATATCTTGAATAATCATCTATAAAAGAGACAAAATATTCAAAACCACCTTTCCTGGACAGACATAGGACCACACAAATCAGAATGAACCAATTCTAACACTTCTTTGGCTCTATACCCCTTGGCCTTGAACGGCCTCTTGGTCATTTTACCTTCCAAGCAAGATTCACAAGTTGGAAAATTTTCCAACTCTAATGAACCCAAAAGTCCATCGTCTATTAGCCTCTGAATCCTACTTAAGTTAATATGACCAAGCCTTAGATGCCAAAGATATGCTTGGTTCATTTCTGAAGGTTCTTTTCTATTATTTGAGTTAGAAGATGAGTTATAAATTTTCATGTTTTTCTTTGTGGAAGAAATTGGATTTAAAATATATAAATTGCCAACTAATGTACCAGAACAGATAATCACTTTATTTCTCTTAATAACTACATCATTACTAAAGGAAACTAAATATCCATCTAAAAACAGTTTAGAAACTGAAATTAAATTCTTTCTAAAACTGGGTACATAAAGACAATTTCTTAAAACCAAATTTTTATTTCTACTAAAAGATAAGTAGACGTCTCCCATTGCAACAGCTGCCACCTTTGTAGCATTGCCCATGTAGATGGTAATCTCTCCTTCAGATAGTCGTCGGGTTTCCTGGAACCCCTGCAAGGAATTGCAGACATGATCAGTGGCTCCCGTATCTACACACCAGGTGCTGGTAGATAACACCGCTAATCATGTTTCAACAACTAGAGCATGAGATATACCTTTGTTGTTCTGATTCCTACGAGGACAGTCCGCCTTCCAATGCCCTGACTGCTTGCAGATGAAACACTTGCCCTTCAGCTTCTTCATTCCAGCTTTAGGTCCTGTACTCTGAGATTTATTCACTTTCTTTGCTGAACCAACTTGTTTCTTCTTCTTCTTTCCTTTCGGCTTAGAAGTAGAACCATTTTCAACATAGTGAATATGAGAGTTGTGACGAAACAATCCTTCTGCTGCCTGAAGTTCTGTCAGTAGTTCCGCCAATGAATATACCCTTTTGTTCATATTGTAATTCAGGCAGAATTGCTCAAAACTTCTAGGTAGTGTTTGGAGGATCATATCGATCTGGGTTTCCCCATCAATTTCTCCTCCAAGGATCTGTATCTCATTCAGATAAGCCATCATCTTTATGATATGATCCCTCACAGGAGTACCCTCTTGCATGGTGGCTGTCATTATCTTTCTCATGGCTTCTTGTCTAGAAGCCCTATCCTGATGACCAAAGAGTTCCTTAAGATTGTTCATAATATCATAGGCTATTGGTAAATCTTGATGCTGATGTTGCAATACATTTGACATTGAAGCCAAAATGTAACACCGCGCTATCTCATCTGATTTTACCCATTTCCTATGATATTCAATCTCCTCTTGGGTAGTTTCACCAGTAGGTGCTTCAGGATAAGGCTCAGTCAGTACAAATTTATAGCTTTCAGCAGTAAGGACAATGTCCAGGTTCCTTTTCCAATCTATGTAATTAGGTCCAGTAAGTCTATTCTATTGAAGTATGATGGATAGTGGGTTGAAAGTCATCCTAAGAATCACAAATAACTTTTGGTCAGAACTCTAAATTTAGAATAATATTGATTCCTCAAACAATACTATTTTAAATTAACCAACACCTCAAACCACCGTGAATTTTGTATGCCACGATAGTGTGGACGTATACAAATTCAACATTTGTAAAAGGAGGGTTTTAACCCATTAATTTAATTATCTTGTCAACCTAACTTTTTGACAAATAAAATTAATAGTTGGTATCTTTTGGTCACACAAATAATAGCAGTGACTCCGATGGGGAGGATACTATTAGATGTGTCTAAGTGTATACCATTACTTGACACTAAGTCCATTAATAAGATTATGTCCCTTCCGATGGGGAAGATCACACACTCTTAATTAACTTCCTATAATCATCCTAAATGGAAGTCTGTTCTAGTGATCCACAAACAAGCTCATTCGATATGGAGGAAGGCACTCAGAGCCAACGCGCAAGCTTGTTTGCATCACTTACAAACCAGTAATGGAAACCATGGGATTTACTTAAAAATCCCTCTCCCACTTAGTTATTTATAAATGAGGAATTTTAACTATGCTAGCCTACTAAACATGTATACTAACATGCACACACAGCACAATATAAAAGCAATAAATAGAGAATCTAATTTTCAACTATTATGGCTTTTATCTATAGTTGTCCTCCGTGTGGTGTCATCCCAAGCTGCTGCCATATTTGGCCACCGCTACCGAGTCTAGCTGTCGCATCCATCTTGCTCCTTGTTCCGCTGCGCCTCTGGTCCTCAGAAGGTTCCACACTTTGCAAGATTCGATCCGTGACAAAAATAGAATTTTACATTTTTGATCCTATATTCCATAAAAGGAATGTACATGTATCTAGATCAAAATTAAAATCCTAATAAAACTAAATACAGCTCCTGCTGTATTTTATAATACAATCATGCACACACATATAAATGCCCTTGACATGTCCAAGGGTCCAATCACACACAAAAAACTATAAGCCATAATAGTTGGATCCTGCATCCACAAAGTTAGCACATCCTACTATTATCCTGCCTAAATTATGTATGACATGTGCATAATTAAACTAATACCAAATACACAGAGGCAAAACCCTAGCTCTGATACCAATTGTTGGTTGCTACTCGGAAAACCTAGAGGTTCCATTGTACAAAAATTTTGTACAAAGGTCTGAACCTTTTCCTAGCTACCATGTGTTCTTTTAAATTAAATTTTGGATCGCCTGCGGAACTTAATACGTTTGATCCAAAACTTAATCTATTCGTTCATTTAGGTTTTGACTTGGGTCTCCTGCGGAACTTAACACGTTCGACCCAAATCACCTTAAGTTATTAATTTCCATAATTGGTTCCCAGTACTGACGTGGCGAGGCACACGACCTTCTTGGATATGAGAGCAACCACCACCGACTAGACAAAACCTTTTATGGAAAGCTAATATTTAATTTCCTAAAATAACTTTAGGTTAACCAAAAGGAACAATCAAATCACAAGGAAAAATAAAATAAAAAAACACAACATCGAAAAACATATTCGAAATACTAGAATCGTAAGCCTCTTGTATTTGGTATTATTTCCATAAATAACTAGTATGATGCGGAAAGGAAAAATTACTAGTTATACCTTCTAGAAAGACCTCTTGATCTTCTACCGTATTTCTCTTCTAACCTCGGACGTTGTGTGGGCAACGATCTTCCGAGATGAGAAACCATCAACCACCTTCTTCTCCTCCTAGCTAGGTTCGGCCACAACAAGAAAGCTTTACCAAGGATGAAGAACAAATCACCAACCAAGCTCCAAGGGATGCAAGCTTTCTCTCCTTCTTCTTCTTCTTCTCCAAGTAGTATCCGGCCTCCACAAGATCTCCAAGCAATAGGGATGATTCGGCCACCAAAAAGAGGAAGAGAAGAAAAGAGGTTGGCCGGCCACAACACCAAGGAAAAGAGGAAGAGAAAAAATAGAAGTTGTACCTCATGAAGGCACCCCCTCCCCTTCTTTTATATTCCTTAGCATTGGTAATTTAAGAAATTTAATTACAATAAAATTTCCTTAATTTTCCTTGACATGAATTAATTAATAAAAATTAAACAAAATTTCTTAAAACAACATGTCTTGGCCGGCCACATCAAAGAGAAGCAAATTAGACAAGTTTCAATCAACAAATTAAAACTTCCTAATTTGTTTCCGAAAATTTTAAAATAAAATTTCTCTTCAATAATCCCTTCATAGTTAATAAAAATAAATTTCTATAATTTTAATTTTTCAACATGTGAATAATTTTTATAGAGAAAATAAAATATTTCTCCAATCTACAAATAAGGAAAGAGATTTAATCTCTTTCTTTAATCTTTTGTAGATCATTTTCAAGAGAGATATTTTAATTTTAATTCTCTTTAATAAATTATATCTTCCACATAATAAAAATTAAAAATAAAATTCTTTTTAATTTAATTATGGCCGGCCCCTCTAGCTTGGGTTAAAGCTAGGGCCGGCCACCCTAAACCATGCTTAGGCCGGCCCTAGCTTGATTCCAAGCTAGCTTGGCCCGCCCCCTTTAGGTGGGTATAGAAGGCGGGTATAGGTGGGTATAGTACTCTATAAATAAGAGGCTACGATAGAGACCGAGAGGAGGAATTGGTTTTGGTCTCCTGATAAATTTAAGCATCCCGTGTTCGCCCCGAACACACATCTTAATTTTATCAATAATAATTCATTCCACTAGAGAACTATTATTGAACTACCGCACCAATCCCAAATTACATTTTTGGGCTCCTTCTTATTATGATTGTGTTAATCTCCCTGTGTTTAAGATATCGAATGTCCACTAATTAAGTGAGTTACTGACAACTCATTTAATTAATATCTTAGTCCAAGAGTAGTATCACTCAACCTTATCGTCATGTCGGACTAAGTCTACCTGCAGGGTTTAACATGACAATCCTTATGAGCTCCTCTTGGGGACATTATCAACCTAGTATCTCCAGGACACAGTTTCCTTCTATAATCAACAACACACACTCTAAGTGATATCATTTCCCAACTTATCGGGTTATTGATTCATCGAACTAAATCTCACCCATTGATAAATTAAAGAAATAAATATCAAATATATGTGCTTGTTATTATATTAGGATTAAGAGCACACACTTCCATAATAACTGAGGTCTTTGTTCCTTTATAAAGTCAGTATAAAAGAAAACGACCTCTGATGGTCCTACTCAATACACTCTAAGTGTACAAGTGTAATTATATAGTTAAGATAAACTAATACCTAATTATACTATGACCTTCCAATGGCTTGTTCCTTTCCATTTTGGTCGTGAGCTACTGTTTATAATTTATAAGGTACTGATAACATCATCTTCTGTATGTGACACCACATAATATGTTATCTACAATATAAATTAATTGAACAACTACAACAAATGTAGATGATTTGACCAAATGTGATTCTTTATAAATGTTTACAAAAGCTAAGGCTTTCAGTATACACTCTAACAGAGATTACCACAATTGATGTCGTCGACCTCCAAGGAAGAAAACGAAAGAAGAAAAGAAAAGGACATGGGCTGGTCACCAAGGATTGGAAGAGAGGAATAGAAGATGTGTTGTCTCATGAGGCACCCCTCCATCTCTTTTAACTACAAATAAGAAAAGATATCAAACCTCTTCCTTAATCCTTTGTAGATAGCTATAAAAGGAAAGATTTTAAAATTTAAAAACTCTCTTTTAAAACCATGACATCCACAAAAGGAAATATTTTAAAATTTAAAATACCCTTTTAATTTTTTGTGGGCGACCACCTATCTTGTGCTCCAAGCTTGGCTGGCCACAACTGGGCTCCAATCTTTGGCTTGGTCGGCCCTAGCTTGGGCTCCAAGATTGGCTTGGCCAGGCACAACAAGATGGGTAAGAAGCTTGGCTTTAAGTGGATATAAGGCTTTATAAATAAGAGGCTACAACAGGGATCGAGGGGAGAAATTAGTTTTGGTCTCTCGATGAGCTTGAGCTTCTGTGTTCGCCCCGAACACCCAACTCAAGTTCATCAATAATAAGTCACACAACTAAAGAGTTATTATTGCACTATCGCACCAATCCCATATTACAATATGGGCTCCTTCTTATCAAGAGTGCGTTAGTCTCCCTGTGTTTAAGATATCGAATGCCCACTAATTAAATGAGTCACTGACAACTCACTTAATTAATATCTTGCTCCAAGAGTAATACCACTGAACCTTATTGTCATATTGGACTAAGCCCACCTACAGGGTTTACATGACAATCCTTATGAGCTTCTCAAGGGAACATCATCAACCTAGATTATTAGGACACAGTTTCATTGTATAATCAATAACACACCATATAAATAATATCATTTCCAAACTTATCTGGCCTATTGATTTAACGAACTAAATCTCACCCTTTGATAAATTAAAGAAATAAATGTTAAGTATATGTGCTTGCTATTATATCATGATTAAGAGTACGCACTTCCATAATAAAAGAGATTTTGTTCTTTTATGTAGTCATTATAAAAAAAAACTACCTTAAATGGTCCTGCTCAATACACTCAAAGTGTACTAGTGTAATTTTATAGTCAAGATAAACTATTACCAAATTGCACTACAACCACTTCAATGGTTTATCTCATTCCATCTTGGTTGTGAGCTACTATTTATAATTTATAAGGAACTGATAACATGATCTCTTGTATGTCACCTCATACCATGTTATCTACAATATAAATTAAATGGACAACTACACTTAACATAAATGTAGACATTTGACCAATGTGATTCTTATTGCAAAATAAATGTTAATACAAAAAGCTAGACTTTTAGTATACATTCTAACAATCTCCCACTTATACTAAAAGACTATGCTACTATAAATGCTACCATACATCTGATTCTCATCCCCTCAACATGCCGATCAAAAGCATTCGTCGGAAGGGTCTTAGTGATAGGATCTGCCAGGTTATCTGCTGATGTAATATTGGCGACAACAACTTCTCCTCACTTTACGATGTCTCGTATCAGGTGGTACTTGTGCTCAATGTGTTTACTCGCCTTATAGATGTTGGGTTTTTCGGGCCGCGAAAACCGCTTTTCGCGTCGCGGAAACCCCGAATTACCCAAAGACATAGATCCGTGCAAGGAAAACCGAAATAAAATTTCGAGTACGAGTTTAAAAACCTCTAGATCTACACTAGATGAGAGTTATACCTTCGAAGCGTGCCCTCGCAAATCCCGCTCGTCCAACGGTACGCCGGATCTCGAGACCGTCAAGTGTCGGTCCTCTAGAAGTATCCACACGAACAATTCTTGATGGAGAAAACCTAAACAAAGGTGTGCTAGCACCTTGATAGGTCACGGCAAGGAAGAGGAGGGAGAGCAAGGAGAGAGCACAAGGAAGAAGAAGGAGTAAATGAGGAGTTGAAATGAAAAATGAATTTTTCATCCCCACCTCTAAAGTGGCCGGCCACATTTTAGTGTTTAACCCCCATTTCCACTTAATTACAATTAAGTGGAGGCCATTAAGAGGTGTTGTGTAACTCCTATGATGTGGCACATCATGAAGATGTGGACCATTACCATTGGTCCACATCTTGCCACCTCACAATGATGTGGCAAATGAGTAACCTCCACTCATTTAATGGTGCCAACCCACATTAAATGCAATGGAGGCTTGTAACCTCCATGAGGTGGCAAAACAAGATGATGTGGAACAACACTATTGGTCCACATCTTGCCACCTCACTCATGATGTGGCAAAGAGTCAAGTCAAACTTGACTCTTCCTCTTCCTCTCTAGTCAAGTCAAACTTGACTCAATCTCTCTCATGGTTGATCTAATCAAACCATTTGATTCAAGCCAACTTAATATAATGAATCTAATTCATTAAATTAAATTTATCTAATGAGTCATAATCTAAATTAGACTCATTAAATACATGAATCAATTTGAGTCTAACTCAATTAGCCCAATTTGGATTACTCTTAATCCAATTTGATTCATCAAATGAATCTAATCCTCTTGGTTCATCATATGAACCAAATCTCCATCTAATTGTCCTAAGTGTGTGACCCTATAGGTTCTTGTAACGTTGGCAATGCCCTAAACCCATTTAGGAGTATAAGTAATGAGCGGTATCTAGCAACACATCATTACTACCCAAGTTACAAGAAATGTCGAGATCCAACATCACATTGTGACTACTAATTGTGACTCCTCACAATATATGACATTGTCCTTCTATCCTAGACATCTAGATTGATCAATGTGAGGCATAGACCGTGTCATCCTCTAATCAATCTAAATCTTGAACTCCAAGTAGACTCACTTGATCAAATGAGCTCAACATCTAATGTTGACTCATTTGGGCATGGCCATGCACTTCGTGGTCTAACTCTATCAAGAATATTGATGTCGCTCCCGTCATATGGGAGGGATAGATCCCATCTACATCACTCACATCCCTCAGCATAATTTGTTACATACCCAGTAATCGCCTTTATAGTCCACCCTGTTACGGGTGACGTTTGACGAAACTAAAGTACATAACTCTTTATGTAGGGATCCATGGTGACTTCAGGTCAAAGGACTAATAGTCATACTAATAGCCACATGAGAAAGTATATGACACTCATATAACGATCCATGATACTTTCTCACGGCGGGTCATTCAGTATACATTCTCTAATGCATACCCATGTGTCAGCTTGATATCTCTATATCCATGACTTGTGAGATCAAGTCATCGAGCTGACCTACATGCTAGTCTTATTGTATTAACATTGTCCCCGAATGTTAATACTCGACTAGGAATGATTTAGAGTAGTGTCCCTATATCATCTCACTATCGATTCAACTAATCGATTGATATAGGTATGAACCTTCTACTCAAGGACGTTATTATACTTAGTCTATTTGGCACTAATACAAATAAGTATAATAACCAAACAAATGCCTTTATTAATATACAAGAATATGATACAATGAGTCCATACAATCATCAAATGATTGGCTCTAGGGCTCTACCTAACAATCTCCCACTAGCACTAATGCCAATCAGTATAGGCTCTAAGGCCTAATGACCTAGTGTGACCATCATGCTTCCTCTGTGCCAAAACCTTGGCAAGGGATCTGCGATGTTAGCCTCTGTAGGTACTCTGCATATCTTCACATCTCCTCTATCGATAATCTCTCGAATGAGATGGAAGCGCCGTAGTATGTGCTTGGTCCGCTGGTGTGAGCGAGGTTCCTTCGCCTGTGCTATAGCTCCATTGTTGTCACAATAGAGCTCAACTGGTCCGATGTTAGAACCATCCCAAGTTCATGATGAACTCATGGATCCAATCGCCTCCTTCGCCTCGATGCAAGAATGTACTTGTAGAATCACCATCGATCCCGCTCGAACTCTTCCACCGTGACAACACCACCATTAATGCAAAATACGAACCCCGATCTTCAACCCTTTACAACTAGCTAGCATCACCTAACCCTTTACTGCTAGCTCATCATTGCCTCTATATATTAAGAAATATTCTTTAGTTCTTCTTAAGTACTTAAGAATATTCTTGACCGCTATCCAGTGACTTTCACCTGGATCTGACTGGTATCTGCTCGTCATTCTCAAAGCATACGAGACATCTGGTCGAGTACATAGCATGGCGTACATGATCGATCCTATGGCTGAGGCATAAGGGATCTGATCCATGCGGTCTCTCTCCTCTCTAGAAGAGGGACTTTGAGTCTTCGAAAGACTCACGCCATGTGACATCGGCAGAAATCCCTTCTTGGAGTTCTGCATGGCAAACCGAAGGAGTACCTTGTCAATGTATGTACTCTGACTTAGGCCAAGCAATCTCTTAGATCTATCCCTATAGATCTGTATCCCTAGAATGCGGGATGCCTCACCTAAGACCTTCATTGAGAAGCAACTCCCTAGCCAGGTCTTGACAAACTGAAACATAGGGATGTCCTTCCCAATGAGTAGTATGTCATCCACATACAATATGAGAAAGACAACTATATCCCCTACAACCTTCTTGTAGACACAAGGCTCATCTTCATTCTTGATGAAACCAAACTGTTTGATTGCATCATCGAATCGAAGATTCCAGCTCCGAGAAACTTGCTTTAGTCCATAAATGGACCTATGCAGCTTACATATCCTGCTAGTATGCTGTGGATCTACAAAACCCTCAGGTTGTGTCATGTACACATCCTCGAGTAGGTTTCCATTTAGAAACGCGGTTTTGACATCCATCTGCCAGATCTCATAATCGTGGTAAGCTGCAATAGCAAGCATGATCCGAATGGACTTAAACATCGCTACTGGAGAAAAGGTTTCATCATAGTCAATACCATGAATCTGCTTGAAACCTTTAGCTACCAAGCGACCCTTATAGATAGGTCCATCCATGTCAGTCTTTCTCTTAAAGACCCACTTGCACCCAATGGGTTTTACCCCTTCAGGAGGATCAACCAAAGTCCATACTTGGTTGGTGTACATGGATTCCATTTCGGATCTCATGGCTTCTAGCCATTTCTCGGAATCTGGTCTCATCACAGCTTCTTGATAGGTGGTAGGCTCATCCTCTATGAGCACAATGTCATCATGGTCAGACAACAGAAATGAGTATCTCTCAGGCTGACGACGTACCCTATCAGACCTGCGAAGAGGTATGCCTACTTGAAATGGTTGTTGGTCCTCAACTCCTTGTGGAACAACATCATCCACAACACTTTGTGGTTCCAGTTCAATTTCCATCGAGGCATCAGTGCTATTGTTCGCATCTTGAACTTCTTCAAGATCGAACGCAGCCCCACTAGTCTTTCTAGAAACAAAGTCCCTTTCTAGAAAGACCCGATCTTTGCCACAATCTTGTGCTGACTGGGAATGTAGAAGTAATATCCCTTAGTTTCCTTGGGATATCCAATGAAATAGCACCGATTTGGGTCCTAATTTGTCTAAGACTTGACGTCAGACGTAAGCCACCCCAAATCCTCATGAAAGACACTGGCATCTCCCATCCATATCTTATATGGTGTCTTTATCACGGCCTTGGATGGAACTCGGTTGAGAATGAAAGCTGCCGTGTCTAGAGCATATCCCCATAGATACATAGGAAGATCTGTGTGACTCATCATAGATCGTACCATATCTAATAAGGTACGATTCCTCCTTTCGGATACACCATTCCACTGTGGTGTTCCAGGAGGAGTGAGTTGAGATAAAATCCCACACCCAGCTAAGTAGTTACGAAACTCATGGCTTAAGTATTCACCACCTCGATCTGATCGAAGTACCTTAATACTCTTGCCAAGCTGGTTCTGTACTTCATTCTTGAATTCTTTGAACTTTTCAAAGGATTCAGATTTATGTGTCATCAAATACACATAACCATATCTACTGAAGTCATTAGTAAATGTGATGAAGTACCTATAACCGCCTCTAGCAGCGACATTGAAAGGGCCACATACATCACTATGTATGAGTCCTAACAGATCAGTCGCTCTCTCGCTGTGCCCACTAAAGGGAGTCTTGGTCATCTTGCCTCGTAGGCATGACTCGCATATCTCATATGATTCAAAATCAAATGAGTCCAGCAAACCATCTTTATGGAGCTGGGATAAGCGCTTGTCATTTATATGACCTAAGCGACAGTGCCAGAGATAGGTGTGGTTCATATCGTTCGATTTGAACCTCTTGGTATTAACGTTATAGATAGAGCTCTCAAGGTCTAGAATATAGAGTCCGTTCATCAGAGGTGCACTACAATAGAACATATCGTTTAAATATTCAGAACAACATTTGTTCTTTATTATAAACGAGAATCCTTTCTTGTCCAAACAAGAAACTGATATAATGTTCTTAGTCAAGGCAGGCACATAACAACAATCATCTAATTCTAGTACAAGCCCAGAGGGAAGAGATAGATGATAAGTTCCTACAGCAATAGCAGCAAGTCGTGCTCCATTGCCTACTCGTAGGTCTATCTCACCCTTCGTCAATGCCCTGCTATTCCTCAGCGCTTGTACATTAGTACAAATGTGCGAAGCACATCCGATATCTAATACCCACGATGAAGAAATAGAGAGGTTGACTTCTATAACATGTATACCTGAAGTAGAAATCTTATTTCTCTTCTTCTTAAGATCTTCCAGGTATTCTTTGGAGTTCCTCTTCCAGTGCCTTACTTGTCCTTGATATAGGTGACAAAGATGCTCAACCATATCGTAAGCGCCCATCAACTCATGTTGCTTCTGAAGCTCAGAGTTCATGGTCGCGAGCATAAGACAGGACACATCTAATGCGTCATCTTGATGCTTCTTGTAAGCATCTCGGTCTGCTCGCGTGGCAGTGGCAGGAGGAGCCTCCGGAATGGGCTGCTCTAGAACGTACAGTTTACGTTCCTGAGTGAGAACAATTCTCAAGTTCCTGTACCAGTCCAGTAAATTTGCTCCGTTGAGCTTGTCCTTCTTAAGGACAGAATGCAGGGAGAAAGAGTTCGTATTCGACGTCATGGTTATCTACAACAGAAAATTTGCAGAAATAAATATCATATTCTTTTAAAATCATTTAATTAGGCCTTTAACTAAATGATGCTCCCACTGAATACTATAATTCTTGTGGGACAAGATCCACATCATACTAACCCTTGAGTTAGCTTTGGCTAATACGCCCAAGGCTTAGTATGATCGGTAGGTAAAGATTACCAATTACATCTCTATGCAACTCTTGTTTATAGAATCAATATCTGCATTTATATTAAAACTCGAGTTAGCTTTGGCTAATACGCCCGAGAATTAATATAGATGTGATTTTGACCTATCTTTTCCAACCGTTGGAATAATGCCTATAGTTGACTCGATCCAACCGAGTAACTAGGAATACTCAATCTAATTGAGTTTGTATTCACCCATGCGTTGATAGGCGGGACCAAGATTATCCCTCCGTACCCTACCAAGATAATATGTATTGCTCTGCTTTGGCAGATTCAACAATACATGTGATCGAGGTAGTGATAGGTATCACGGCACGGTTAGGCATTTAGAGTTGAGTCGATTGAGATCTAATCTAATCGAAAAAGGATGCATCTTGTGCATGACTTAGATCTAATCTAATCGCAAGGGTGCATCATGTGCACGACTTAGATCTAATCTAATCGTAAGGCACTAATTAATTAACTACTTATTAAATATGCATGACATACACAAGCAATTAATTAATTTATTTGTGATTTAGTCATGGCCCTACTACGATCTTCTCAAGCCAATGAGAAGATCGACTGGTCAACCTAGGGTCAACAGCTTCTCCAAGCTCCTCCCTTTGACCACCTTGTGTTGCTCGTGCTCGCCTCGGAACTCCGTCTCGTGTGGACCCTCCACCGCTCCAATTTGTACATTACAATTTGAAACTCGAGTTACATTCGAGTCTAAATCTAATTTACAACAAGAATATAAGAGAAGGCACGACGCGCAGGTCGCGAAAAAAAATAAAAATATACAACACGCGCAAACACATAACGGCACGCAGGCCGTATTATGAATTACAACACAATCCAATCATATTGGGTTTTTGGGCCATGACTATCACAAAATTAATATATAATTAAAAATTATATATTTTCATAATTTTTATATAATTTTAAAATTAATTTTTACAATTTTTACGAGTAAAATTTCCCGGCGGTCCCGTTTAGCGGTTTCGGGCGCAATCGCGGAACGGATCCCCTTGCGGGGCCAGGGGCAGCGCCCCTATCCGCGATCTAACCATCGCGAGGGTTCCTTTGCGATCCAACAGAGCCTAAACCCGCTGTCCAAAAACGATTTGGGCCGAGACATTGCCGTTTCGAAAAAAATCTTCCCGGCGGGTTCGTTTTTAGCGATTTCGGGTGCAATCGCGGAGCAAGTCCCCTTGCGGGGTTAGGAGTAGTACCCCTACCCACGATCTAACCATCGTGAGTTGATCCTTTGCGATCTAATGGCACCCAAGCCCGCTGTCCCAAACGGATTTGGGACAAAACGAATCCGTTTTGGAAAAATATTTCCGGTAGCCGAAGCCTACAAGTGCCGAGACACTTGTGCTTCGCTTCTACGGAAATATTACCCATAAAAACTATAAAATTATAATTTTACAGAAAATTACAGAAACTTTAGTTTTCATAAAACCAAAAACAAACTCGTACAAGCCTTGCACGTGGCTCTGATACCACTGTTGGGTTTTTCGGGCCGCGAAAACCGCTTTTCGCGTAGCGGAAACCCCGAATTACCCAAAGACGTAGATCCGTGCAAGGAAAACCGAAATAAAATTTCAAGTACGAGTTTAAAAACCTCTAGATCTACACTAGATGAGAGTTATACCTTCGAAGCGTGCCCTCGCAAATCCCGCTCGTCCAACGGTACGCCGGATCTCGAGACCGTCAAGTGTCGGTCCTCTAGAAGTATCCACACGAACAATTCTTGATGGAGAAAACCTAAACAAAGGTGTTCTAGCACCTTGATAGGTCACGGCAAGGAAGAGGAGGGAGAGCAAGGAGAGAGCACAAGGAAGAAGAAGGAGTAAATGAGGAGTTGAAATGAAAAATGAATTTTTCATCCCCACCTCTAAAGTGGCCGGCCACATTTTAGTGTTTAACCCCCATTTCCACTTAATTACAATTAAGTGGAGGCCATTAAGAGGTGTTGTGTAACTCCTATGATGTGGCACATCATGAAGATGTGGACCATTACCATTGGTCCACATCTTGCCACCTCACAATGATGTGGCAAATGAGTAACCTCCACTCATTTAATGGTGCCAACCCACATTAAATGCAATGGAGGCTTGTAACCTCCATGAGGTGGCAAAACAAGATGATGTGGAACAACACTATTGGTCCACATCTTGCCACCTCACTCATGATGTGGCAAAGAGTCAAGTCAAACTTGACTCTTCCTCTTCCTCTCTAGTCAAGTCAAACTTGACTCAATCTCTCTCATGGTTGATCTAATCAAACCATTTGATTCAAGCCAACTTAATATAATGAATCTAATTCATTAAATTAAATTTATCTAATGAGTCATAATCTAAATTAGACTCATTAAATACATGAATCAATTTGAGTCTAACTCAATTAGCCCAATTTGGATTACTCTTAATCCAATTTGATTCATCAAATGAATCTAATCCTCTTGGTTCATCATATGAACCAAATCTCCATCTAATTGTCCTAAGTGTGTGACCCTATAGGTTCTTGTAACGTTGGCAATGCCCTAAACCCATTTAGGAGCATAAGTAATGAGCGGTATCTAGCAACACATCATTACTACCCAAGTTACAAGAAATGTCGAGATCCAACATCACCTTGTGACTACTAATTGTGACTCCTCACAATATATGACATTGTCCTTCTATCCTAGACATCTAGATTGATCAATGTGAGACATAGACCGTGTCATCCTCTAATCAATCTAAATCTTGAACTCCAAGTAGACTCACTCGATCAAATGAGCTCAACATCTAATGTTGACTCATTTGGGCATGGCCATGCACTTCGTGGTCTAACTCTATCAAGAATATTGATGTCGCTCCCGTCATATGGGAGGGTAAGATCCCATCTACATCACTCACATCCCTCTGCATAATTTGTTACATACCCAGTAATCACCTTTATAGTCCACCCTGTTACGGGTGACGTTTGACGAAACTAAAGTACATAACTCCTTATGTAGGGATCCATGGTGACTTCAGGTCAAAGGACTAATAGTCATACTAATAGCCACATGAGAAAGTATATGACACTCATATAACGATCCATGATACTTTCTCACGGCGGGTCATTCAGTATACATTCTCTAATGCATACTCATGTGTCAGCTTGATATCTCTATATCCATGACTTGTGAGATCAAGTCATCGAGCTGACCTACATGCTAGTCTTATTGTATTAACATTGTCCCTGAATGTTAATACTCGACTAGGAATGATTTAGAGTAGTATCCCCATATCATCTCACTATCGATTGAACTAATCGATTGATATAGGTATGAACCTTCTACTCAAGGACGCTATTATACTTAGTCTATTTGACACTAATACAAATAAGTATAATAACCAAACAAATGCCTTTATTAATATACAAGAATATGATACAATGAGTCCATACAATCATCAAATGATTGGCTCTAGGGCTCTAACTAACAATAGACTCGAGGTTCCTTCAAGTTTGCTATTGCACCACTATTATCACAATAAATTGTGATGATTTTGAGCAAACCAGGAATCACATCTATGTTCATTAAAAAGTGTTGGATTGAGAAGCGCTAGAGGGGGGGGGGGGGGGGGAATAGCGCTCGCGGCTTTCACACTTTTTGAATTCGTACGAGTAAAAACAAACGCAGCGGAATTAAAGAACAAGTATCTGAACATAGTGGATTTACTTCGTTCGGAGCCTGTGACGACTTCTACTCGAAGGCCCGCGATCCTTGATCACTTTCCGTGGGCAACAACTATAAGAACGAGAATTATTACAATCTACGTACAAATTAAAACAGTAATTGAAAATACCGACAACACTTAGAGAATATCAATTCTGGAGCTCAGGGTCGTAGGAAAGTAGTCGCAGCACTTCGGGAACCTTTCGTTAGAAGCTAATCGCGTATAGGGATCGCTTAGAATTCTTGTTCCGAGCTGCTGGTCGAGATCCCTTATAAAGGGTGTTCAAGGCGCCTTCCACTGTTCACTAAGGCACCTTGAATGAGCCGAGTCAGCCGCGGAGATAAGGGCTGAACTGGTCAAACCTTATCAGGTTCATGGCGCATTCAGCCTTTCCAAGGCGCCTTCATCAAGCTGTCCAAGGCGCCTTGGCTTCCTTCAAGGCGCCTCCAAGCTTGCTTTGTAGCCAGCTCAGGTTTTGCACCCGAGGCGCCTCCAAGCTCCATGGAGGCGCCTCGGTACTGTTCATCCGAGACCAATTTTGCACTTTGGTCCTTGCAAGATATGTTAAACACCAAAATACCCTGCAGCACAAAGTTAGCTCATAACACATAAGTGATAGTATAAAAGTGAAAGTTTGACAATCTCCGGACTATCCGAGTCTGACTTCTGGTTTCCTACCGGAAATCCTAGGTCGACCCGACGCCTACTGTTGCCTCTGCGGGGAACGCGTCCTCACCTACTCCACTCAGGAGATTTACCTGCTGCCAGTGCGATCCTCCAGATTGACTGGACTTTTGCTCAGCACTCGAAGCTTCCAGACTTTCTGCCGGACATCCGCTTCCCGGCTAGTCCAGTCTTTCACCTAGTTCGCGACACCAGGACTTTTCACCTAGGGTTACCACCCCCTAGGACTTTTTCCTGAAGCCTTCGACCTGCCAAGACTTTCCGCATAGGGTTACCACCCCCTATGACCTAGGGTTACCACCCCCTAGGGTTTTTACCTTGCCTAACCACAGTTAGGTCTTTTCCTGAAATGCTTAATAGATTTGTTAGATCACTAAACATCTTAACTTTGAATCCTTTGCCATTATCAAAATATGAGTTCGATCGTCGGATGCTTCCCGCACCAACAATCTCCCCCTTTTTGATTATGGTAACTCAAATTCAAAGTTAAGTAAATAGATATGCAAGTAAAGCGAGCATAAAGAAAAAGATTTTTAAGGCGAGCAAAAATGATCTTGTAAAGCTCCCCCTTAAGTATTACTCCCCCTTTAAATAATATTTTGCGATTAATTTTGAACTGGCTACTTTTGAATTGGCTACTCTCCCACTTTGCCATGTATCAAAAACAAGTAATGGAATACTTAGCTTTGGTAGAATAGACAATGATTTTCCAAAAACAATTGTTTGTTAGAAAGATAGCCAATAGATTTCTAAAGAGAGAAAGAAAATTTCAAAAACACTTAGCATTTTATAAGTGATTTCATCATTTAGCTAAGTGAAACAAAATAAGTAAGGGAGATTGACTTAGCTTAATGTTGAAAACACCTTTTAAACAATTGAAAAATATTCTTCAAAATTGACTAAAGTATTTGCTAAGAGATTTGAAGTCACTTAGATAAGTCTTTTGCAACTGTGTTAGTTAAAAACATTGAATTTTTTGGAGGAGTCTTAAAGGATAATTTTGAAAGGATATAAGAGAGAAAAGATAAAAAATGAACAAGTGAACCTAATTTCTTTTTGAAAGAATAAAGAAATACCAAAACTACTTTTCATTTTCAAATTTGTGAGTGAAAATATGAGTCAAAAGAGAAGTATTGGAACTAAATGATTCTTGAAAGCTACTTTTGCTTAGCAGAAATTTTTAAAGTTTGCAAAAATATGCTTTTTAAAACTTTTCAGTAACGAATGATTCTGTGAGAAGCCTTAGCTTAAAAAGTTTTTTTTTTAAATGAAAGTTGCTAGGTCTTTTGCAAACATTGAATTTCAAAAATATAGCTTAAGTTTTAAAAAAAAACTTAGCTTAACTTGAATAACTTGATTTTGAAAATAGGGGTAAAATTAAGAATTTTAGAACATAGAGGGAGTAGCTAAAAATTGAGGTTAATTATTCAGTTGGTCCTTAAGTCCAAGCATGAGTCAAATTAATCATGAGTCAAATATCGAATATGATTTGGTCAGGTATCAGTGCCCTAAAGTGCAAGAATGTTTAACCTTAATAGATCCATTTCCTTCACTAACTGTCTAACCTGTAGCTACTTGCTGATGGTCTAGAGGACAGCAGCTTTCACTTGGTTAGTCGAGTGTAGTCATTTAGTCCAGTTAGATTTGACTAAGACTGGAATACTTGATTGGATTACTGTTAATAAAGTATTTAACGCCCAGACTCATATTTGTTAGTTAGAGCCCTAGAGCCAATCATTTGATGATTGTATGGACTAATTGTATCATATTCTTGTATATTAATAAAGGCATTTCGATTTTGGTTATTATACTTACTTGTATTGGTGCCAAATAAACTAAGTATAATATGTCCTTGAGTAGATGGTTCTCACCTATATCAATCGGTTAGTTAAACCGATAGTGAGATGATATAAGGAACACTACTCTTAATCATTCCTAGTCGAGTATTAACATTCAGGGACAATGTTAATGCAATAAGACTAGCATGCAGGTCAACTCGATGACTTGATCTCACAAGTCATGGATATAGAGATATCAAGTTGACACATGGGTATACATTAGATAATGTATACTGAATGACCCGCCATGAGAAAGTATCATGGATCGTTATATGAGTGTCATATACTTTCTCATGTGGCTATTAGTATGACTACTAGTCCTTAGACCTGAAGTCACCATAGATCCCTACATAAGGAGTTATGTACTTTAGTTTCGTCAAACGTCACCTGTAACTGGGTGGACTATAAAGGCGATTACTGGGTATGTAACAAATTATGCGGAGGGATGTGAGTGATGTAGATGAGATCTATCCCTCCTATATGACGGGAGTGACATCGGTATTCTTGATAGAGTGAGACCACGAAGTGCATGGCCATGCCCAAATGAGTCAATATGGGATATTGAGCTCATTTGATTTAGTGTGTCTACTTGGAGTTCAAGATTTAGATTGATTAGAGGATGGCACGGTCTATGCCTCATAATAATCAATCTAGATGTCTAGGATAGAAGTGCACTTGTCATATATTGTGAGGAGTCATAATTAGTAGTCACAAGGTGATGTAGGATCTCGATATTCTTGTAACTTGGGTAGTAATGATGTGTTGCTAGATACCGTTCATTACTTATGCTCCTAAATAGGTTTAGGGAATTGCCAACGTTACAAGAACCTATAGGGTCACACACTTAGGACAATTAGATGGAGATTAGGTTCATATGATGAACCAAGAGGATTAGATTCATTTGATGAATCAAATTGGATTAAGAGTAATCCTAATTGGGCTAACTTGAGTTCGACTCAAGTTGATTCATGTGTTCAATAAGTCTAATTTAGATTTTGACTCATTGAATCAATTTAATTAAATGAATTAGATTCATTATATTAAGTTGGCTTGAATCAAATGGTTGGATTCGATCAACCATGGAAGTGATTTGGTCAAGTTTGACTTGACTTGAGAGGAAGATTAAAAGTCAAGTTAGACTTGACTTTATGCCACCTCATTGGTGAGTTGGCATTGAAGTCGACCAATGATGTTACTCCACATCATCATGGGTGCCACCTCATGGAAGTTACAAAGCCATTCTCTTTAATGACTTTATATTAATTGCAATTAATGCAATTAATTTGGGAGTTTCACAATGAAGAGTGACCGGCCACTTTGGTTTGAATGGAAAATTCATTTTTCCATTCAAGGTGTGTATCTTCTTCCTTCTTCCTCTTAAGCTCTCCCTCTCCCTCTCCTCCTTGCTTGGCCGAATCTTACCAAGGTGCTAGCCCACCTTTGTGTGAGGTTTTATCCACCTACGTGTCCGTGTGGATACTTCTAGAGGACCGATGCTTGACGGTCTAGAGATCCGGCAATTCCTTGGACGAGCGGGAACGCGAAAGGGCACGCTTCAAGGTATACTTCTTAACACATAGATCTAGGAGTAGATCTAGAAGTTTTTGAAACTCGTACTCATATTGTCTTCGAATTTTTCCTTGCACGGATCTACGGCTTTGGGTGATTCGGGGTTTCCGCGACGCGAAAAGCGGTTTTCGATGCCCGAAAAACCCAAAAGTGGTATCAGAGCCACGTGCAAGGCTTGTACGAGTTGAATTTTTGGTTTTATGAAAACTAAAGTTTCTGTAATTTTCTGTAAAATTATGATTTTTGGGTTTTTATGAGTATTTTTCTCGAGTAATCGAAGCACAAGTGTTTAGACGCTTGTAGGCTTCGACTACCGGGAAGATTTTTCCAAAACGGTGATGTTTCGACCCAAATCCGTTTGGGAAAGCGAGCGAAGGCGCTGTAGGATCGTTTAGGAGCAACTCACAATGGTTAGATCGTGGGTAGGGGCACTTCCCCTAATCCCGCAAGGGGATTTGCTTCGCGATTGCGCCCGAAATCGCTAATCGGGACCGCCGGGAAAATTCTTCTCAAAGGTTTCGTCCCAAATCATTTTGGGACAGCGAGTTTAGGCGCTGTTGGATCGCAAAGGAACCCTCGCGATGGTTAGATCGCGGGTAGGGGCGCTGCCCCTGGCCCCGCAAGGGGATCCGTTCCGCGATTGCGCCCGAAATCGCTAAACGGGACCGCCGGGAAATTTTACTCGTAAAAATGGTAAAAAATTAATTTTAAAATTATAGAAAATTATGAAAATATATAATTTTGAATTATATATTAATTTTGTGATAGTCATGGCCCAAAAACCCAATATGATTGGATTGTATTGTAATTCATAATACGACCTGCGTGCCGTTATGTGTTTGCGCGTGTTGTATGTTTTTATTATTTTTTTCCGCGACCTACGCGTCGTGCCTATCTCATATATTCTGATTGTAAATTAGATTTAGACTCGAATGTAACTCGAGTTTCAAATTTTAATGTACAAATTGGAGCGGTGGAGGGTCCACACGAGACGGAGTTCCGAGGCGGGCACGAGCAACACAAGGTGGTCAAAGGGAGAAGCTTGGAGAAGCTGTTGACCCTAGGTTGACCATTCAATCTTCTCATTGTCTTGAGAAGATCATAGTGGGTCATGACTAAATCACAAATAGATTAATTAGTTAATTGCTTATGTATATGATGCATGTTTAATAAGTAATTAATTAATTAGTGTCTTACGATTAGATTAGATCTAAGTCGTGCACATGATGCACCCTTGCGATTAGATTAGATCTAAGTCGTGCACAAGATGCATCCTTTTCGATTAGATTAGATCTCGATCGAACCAACTCTAAATGACTAACCATGCCGTGATACCTATCACTACCTCGATCACATGTATTGTTGAATCTGCCAAAGCAGAGCAATACATATTATCTTGGTAGGGTACGGATGGACAATCTTGGTCCTGCCTATCAACGCATGGGTGAATACAAACTCAATTAGATTGAGTATTCCTAGTTGCTCGGTTAGATCGAGTCAACTATAGGCATTCTTCCAACGGTTGGAAAATATAGGTCAAAAATCACATCTATATTAACTCTCGGGCGTATTAGCCAAAGCTAACTCGAGTTTTAATATAAATGCGGATATTGATTTTATAAACAAGAGTTGCATAGAGATGTAATTGGTAATCGTTACCTACCGATCATACTAAGCCTTGGGCGTATTAGCCAAAGCTAACTCAAGGGTTAATATGATGTGGCTCTTGTCCCACAAGCATTATAGAATTCAGTGGGAGCATCATTTAATTAAAGGCCTAATTAAATGATTTTGAAAGAATATGATATTTATTTCTTCTTTTATTCTGTTGTAGATAACCATGACTTCAAATACGAACACCTTCTCCCTACGATCTGTCCTTGAGAAGGACAAGCTCAACGGAGCAAACTTTCTAGACTGGTACAGGAACCTAAGAATAGTTCTCACTCAGGAACGTAAGCTGTACGTTCTGGAGCAGCCCATTCCGGAGGCTCCTCTTGCCAATGCCCCGCGAGCTGACAAAGATGCTTACAAGAAGCATCAAGATGACGTATTAGATGTGTCATGTCTAATGCTCGCGACCATGAACTCTGAGTTTCAGAAGCAACACGAGTTGATGGGCGCTTATGATATGGTTGAGCATCTTCGCCAACTATATCAGGGACAAGTGAGGCATGAGAGATTTGAGATCTCTAAGGCACTATTTCAGTGCAAGATGTCAGACGAGGCTCCCGTAGGTCCTTATGTACTCAAGATGATTGGGTACATAGAGAACCTACAAAGACTGGGGTTCCCACTTGGCCAAGAGCTGGCCACTGACTTAATCTTGCAATCCTTGCGGGATAGCTATAGTCAGTCGTTCTGAACTATAACATGAACGAGATTGACAAGCCACTGCCCGAGCTCCTTAGTATGTTACGAACTGCTGAGGTTAACCTTAAGAAGGTTAAGCCCATTCTGATGGTCCAGAAGCATAGGGGCAAAGGCAAGCCCAAAGGCAAGGGAAAGTCCCAAGCCAAGGGCAAAGGCAAGGCACTGAAGCCTAAAGGAGCCAAGAATGCTACCTGCTTCCACTGCGGTCAGACCGGGCACTGGAAGAGGAACTGCAAGGTATACTTGGAGGATCTTAAGAAGAAGCGAAGTGAGACTTCCACTTCAGGTATATATGTTATAGAAGTCAATCTATCTATTTCTACATCATGGGTATTAGATACTGGATGTTCTTCTCACATTTGTACTGATGTGCAGGCGCTGAGAAATAGCAGGGCATTGACAAAGGGCGAGGTGGACCTACGAGTAGGCAATAGAGCACGGGTTGCTGTTGTTGCTGTAGGGACTTACTGTTTATCTCTACACTCTGGGCTTGTATTAGAATTAGATGAATGTTGTTATGTGCCTGCTTTGACTAAGAACATTGTATCAGTTTCTTGTTTAGACAAGAAAGGTTTCTCGTTTACAATAAAGAACAAATGTTGTTCCGTCTATTTAAACGATATGTTCTATTGTTGTGCACCTCTGATAAACGGACTCTACATTCTAGATCTTGAGAGCCCTATTTATAACATAAATACCAAGAAGTTCAAGTCAAATGACCTGAACCAAACTTATTTCTGGCACTGTCGCTTAGGTCATATAAATGACAAGCGCTTATCCCAGCTCCATAAGGATGGTTTGCTGGACTCATTTGATTTTGAATCATATGAGATATGCGAGTCATGCCTACGAGGCAAGATGACCAAGACTCCCTTTAGTGGGCACAGCGAGAGAGCGACTGATTTGTTAGGACTCATACATAGTGATGTATGTGGCCCTTTCAATGTCGCTGCTAGAGGAGGTTATAGGTACTTCATCACATTTACTGATGACTTCAGTAGATATGGTTATGTGTATTTGATGACACATAAATCTGAATCCTTTGAAAAGTTCAAAGAATTCAAGAATGAAGTACAGAACCAGTTTGGCAAGAGTATTAAGGTACTTTGATCTAATCGAGGTGGTGAATACTTAAGCCATGAGTTTCGTGACTATTTAGCTGAGTGTGGGATTCTATCCCAACTCACTCCTCCTGGAACACCACAGTGGAATGGTGTATCCGAAAGGAGGAATCATACCCTATTAGATATGGTACGATCTATGATGAGTCACACAGATCTTCCGACATACCTTTGGGGCTATGCTCTAGACACAGCAGCTTTTATACTCAACCGAGTTCCATCAAAGGCCGTGATAAAGACACCATATAGGATATTGACTGGGAGAGATGCCCAGGTGTCTTTCATGAGGATTTGGGGTTGTGAGGCTTACGTTAGACGTCAAGTCTCAGACAAGTTAGGACCCAAATCTGACAAGTGCTACTTTATTGGATATCCCAAGGAAACTAAGGGATATTACTTCTACATTCCCAGTCAGCACAAGGTAGTTGTGGCAAAGACTGGGGTCTTTCTAGAAAGGGAGTTTGTTTCTAGAAAGACTAGTGGGAGCGCGTTCGATCTTGAAGAAGTTCAAGATACGAACAATAGCACTGATGCCTCGATGGAAGTTGAACTGGAATCACAAAGTGTTGTGGATGATGTTGTTCAACAAAGAGTTGAGGAACAACAACCAGTTCAAGTAGACATACCTCTTCACAGGTCTGATAGGGTACGTCGTCAGCCTGAGAGATACTCATTTCTCTTGTCTGACAATGATGACATTGTGCTCATAGAGGATGAGCCTACCACCTATCAGGAATCTGTGATGAGACCAGATTCTGAGAAATGGCTAGAGGCCATGAGATTCGAAATGGAATCCATGTACACCAACCAAGTATGGACTTTGGTTGATCCACCTGAAGGAGTAAAACCCATTGGGTGCAAGTGGGTCTTTAAGAGAAAGACTGACATGGATGGACTTATCTATAAGGGTCGCTTGGTAGCTAAAGGTTTCAAGCAGATTCATGGTATTGACTATGATGAAACCTTTTCTCTAGTAGCGATGTTTAAGTCCATTCGGATCATGCTTGCTATTGCAGCCTACCATGACTATGAGATATGGCAGATGGATGTCAAAACCACGTTTCTGAATGGAAACCTGCTCGAGGATGTGTACATGACACAACCTGAGGGATTTTTAGATCCACAGCATACTAGTAGAGTATGCAAGCTGCATAGGTCCATTTATGGACTAAAGCAAGCTTCTCGGAGCTGGAATCTTCGATTCGATGATGCAATCAAACAGTTTGGTTTCATCAAGAACGAAGATGAACCTTGTGTCTACAAGAAGGTTGTAGGGGATATAGTTGTCTTCCTCATATTGTATGTGGATGACATACTACTCATTGGGAAGAACATCCCTTTGCTTCAGTCTGTCAAGACCTGGCTAGGGAGTTGCTTCTCAATGAAGGACTTAGGTGAGGCATCCCGCATTCTAGGGACACAGATCTATAGAGATAGATCTAAGAGATTGCTTGGCCTAAGTCAGAGTACATACATTGACAAGGTACTCCTTCGGTTTGCCATGCAGAACTCCAAGAAGGGATTTTTGCCGATGTCGCATGGCGTGAGTCATTCGAAGACTCAAGGTCCCTCTTCTAGAGAGGAGAGAGACCGCATGGATCAGATCCCTTATGCCTCAGCCATATGATCGATCATGTACGCCATGCTATGTACTCGACCTGATGTCTCGTATGCTTTGAGCATGACGAGCAGATACCAGTCAGATCTAGGTGAAAGTCACTGGATAGCGGTCAAGAATATTCTTAAGTACTTAAGAAGGACTAAAGAATATTTTTAATATATGGAGGCAATGATGAGCTAGCTGTAAAGGGTTACAGTGATGCTAGCTTCCAGACCAACCAGGATGACTATAGATCGCAGTCGGGGTTCATATTTTGCATTAATGGTGGTGCTGTCAGGAAGCAGGATACAGTAGCTGATTCTACAACAGAAGCCGAGTATATTGCTGCATCAGAGGCAGCAAAGGAGGCAGTTTGGATCCGCAAGTTCATCACTGAACTTGGGGTGGTTCCTAACATCGCTGACCCAGTTGAGCTCTATTGTGACAACAATGGAGCTATAGCACAGGCGAAGGAACCTCGCTCACACCAGCGGACCAAGCACATACTACGGCGCTTCCATCTCATTCGAGAGATTATCGATAGATGAGATGTGAAGATTTGCAAAGTACCTACAGAGGCTAACATCGTAGATCCCTTGACCAAGGCTTTGGCACAGAGAAAGCATGATGGTCACACTAGGTCATTAGGCCTTAGAGCCTATACTGATTGGCACTAGTGCTAGTGGGAGATTGTTAGTTAGAGCCCTAGAGCCAATCATTTGATGATTGTATGGACTCATTGTATCATATTCTTGTATATTAATAAAGGCATTTGGATTTTGGTAATTATACTTACTTGTATTGGTGACAAATAAACTAAGTATAATAATGTCCTTGAGTAGATTGTTCTCACCTATATCAATCGGTTAGATGAACCGATAGTGAGATGATATAGGGAACACTACTCTTAATCATTCCTAGTCGAGTATTAACATTCAGGGACAATGTTAATGCAATAAGACTAGCATGTAGGTCAACTTAATGACTTGATCTCACAAGTCATGGATATAGAGATATCAAGTTGACACATGGGTATACATTAGAGAATGTATACTGAATGACCCGCCATGAGAAAGTATCATGGATCGTTATATGAGTGTCATATACTTTCTCATGTGGCTATTAGTATGACTACTAGTCCTTAGACCTGAAGTCACCATAGATCCCTACATAAGGAGTTATGTACTTTAGTTTCGTCAAACATCACCCGCAACTGGGTGGACTATAAAGGCGATTACTGGGTATGTAACAAATTATGCGGAGGGATGTGAGTGATGTAGATGGGATCTATCCCTCCTATATGACGGGAGTGACATCGGTATTCTTGATAGAGTGAGACCACGAAGTGCATGACCATGTCCAAATGAGTCAATATGGGATATTGAGCTCATTTGATTTAGTGTGTCTACTTGGAGTTCAAGATTTAGATTGATTAGAGGATGACACGGTCTATGCCTCATAATAATCAATCTAGATGTCTAGGATAGAAGGGCACTTGTCATATATTGTGAGGAGTCACAATTAGTAGTCACAAGGTGATGTCGGATCTCGATATTCTTGTAACTTGGGTAGTAATGATGTGTTGCTAGATACCGCTCATTACTTATGCTCCTAAATGGGTTTAGGGCATTGCCAACGTTACAAGAACCTATAGGGTCACACACTTAGGACAATTAGATGGAGATTAGGTTCATATGATGAACCAAGAGGATTAGATTCATTTGATGAATCAAATTGGATTAAGAGTAATCCTAATTGGGCTAACTTGAGTTCGACTCAAGTTGATTCATGTGTTCAATGAGTCTAATTTAGATTTTGACTCATTGAATCAATTTAATTAAATGAATTAGATTCATTATATTAAGTTGGCTTGAATCAAATGGTTGGATTCGATCAACCATGGAAGAGATTTGGTCAAGTTTGACTTGACTTGAGAGGAAGATTAAAAGTCAAGTTAGACTTGACTTTATGCCACCTCATTGGTGAGTTGGCATTGAAGTGGACCATTGATGTTACTCCACATCATCATGGGTGCCACCTCATGGAAGTTACAAAGCCATTCTCTTTAATGACTTCATATTAATTGCAATTAATGCAATTAATTTGGGAGTTTCACAATGAAGAGTGACCGACCACTTTGGTTTGAATGGAAAATTTAATTTTCCATTCAAGGTGTGTATCTTCTTCCTTCTTCCTCTTAAGCTCTCCCTCTCCCTCTCCTCCTTGCTTGGCCGAATCTTACCAAGGTGCTAGCACACCTTTGTGTGAGGTTTTCTCCACCTACGTGTCCGTGTGGATACTTCTAGAGGACCGACACTTGACGGTCTAGAGATCCGGCAATTCCTTGGACGAGCGGGAACGCAAAATGGCACGCTTCAAGGTATACTTCTTAACACATAGATCAAGGAGTAGATCTAGAAGTTTTTGAAACTCGTACTCGTATTGTCTTCAAAGTTTTCCTTGCACGGATCTACGACTTTGGGTGATTTGGGGTTTCCGCGACGCGAAAAGCGGTTTTCGTGGCCCGAAAAACCCAACAATATTGATGTTCAGAAATAAGCATTCTTGAGTCCAGGCTTTACTCTATGCATCTCACGTCCTTCTATGTTTTACAAACACAAGGAAGGTATACCTAGGTGTTTGTGAGATGCTCTGGCTTAAGTCTAGGGGAACATGATATCTAGGGGGAAATCCTAGGCTAAGTCCAACTTTCGAAAAATCTAATAAATTAGGATTTTGAAATAAATATTTTCCTAGAGTTATTAAAATTAAGTAGACCCCGATTATTTGAAACTAAGTAAATTGTTGACTAGCAAGCATGCAAATAAGTAGATATCACTTCAAAAAGGTTTAAAAAACCAATAGATAGTGAAGTGTAAGTTTCCATAGTCAACAGTCCATAGTACAATGCATAAAAGGGTCATATCAAAGAGTAGGATCATCTACTCGAGGAGCATCAGCTAGACGATCATCAGCGGGAGGTGGTGCATGGAGCTGCTCGGCTGCTGGCTGACCTAGACATCGTATCTCGTCTCAGAGGGAGGTAAATCCGGTAGCCATCTCAGATCGAAGGGAGAGAACTATCCGTCGTGTCTGGATGGACTTGACCTCGAGTCGAGCAAGTCTGTCCTCGACGGAGAGTGGTGCAGAGGTCGAAGGTTCAGCTGAGGTGGATGGCCCGGCAGACGGGGAAGGATCTACGAAAAGATCCGCAGCTAAGAAGTCGGCCCACTCGTCTCCCTCGCCTGGTATATCCTCGGCCTCTGGAGCGATAGGGGCAGCGGCTGGCTGTGGTCGTCCTGTCCAGGCTAGAACACCATCAGCGGTGACCTCAGCATGGGCTAGTCTAAAACTGCGGGACCCTAGCTCGTGATATATGGTTGGAGGGATGACTGTCCCTCTAGTTACATCTATGCCCTCTATGGTCGAAAAGAAGCGTGTCAAAATATGACAATAGGGCACGTGTACTATACTGGAAGTGACTGTCCCAAATGCAGAAATGATGTTCTAGAACATATGCAAGGCTATATCGATATCTAATCGATGACACAAGGCGTACAAGAAAAATGAGTGTGAAGACCGCATCTTCAGGACATCCCGAGATGAGATCGACAAAATACATGCTGTCAGGACCCTATACATCACATAGTCCTGAACCCGAAGAGAGACTGACCTGAACTCAGTCAGACCTAGAGGTGTCTCTTCCCCAAAGAAATACGTATAGATAGTATCTAACGTAATATGGGAGTAGGGATCGCCAAATGGAAGGTCCCTACTGGGGTAGCATAGGAAAGTAGACTCTGAAGCCCTAAGTCCTAGGGTGGTGCGTAACAAAGTGGAGTAAGCTCAATGTCAGTGCCAGCAACTCTGGTGGAGTACGTACTATCATCAAATCTCTCAAGGTTGTGATAGAACTATGCACATAATTCCTGATTTACTGTATTAGCGCAGTAAACCAGTTGGTCCAACTGATAGTGCTCTATCATCTGGATAGATGGCTGGCAAAACTGGGTAAAAAAGGACCTATTTACGTATCTAGATTTGATAGGATCAAAAGTGTAACTAGAAAAGGTATCCCTAAGATGTATAGTAGGGAATCTGATATCTGCTGATGGAAGTCTAGCTGGAGTAGGATCAACGTGACGGCGCTTCCTATTTTTAAGCATTTTACACAAAAATTGACAAAACATACAAAAATATTGTGTAAAAATTGATTGGAAAGTATTGAGATTATACCTAGGAGGCATTGCTAGGTGAAGGAGAGGAAAAATCGGGTTGAGGGCGCCATGGTTGCTAGAAATCGCAGGCGGAAATCGTGTGGAACGCGGCCGAAAAATGCAACAGAAAGGATTCTGTTCGGGGAAAAACTCGAGGTTGAAGGCGCCTTAGAATTGATGAAGGCGCCTTGAATGGTTTGTTTGAGGCGCCTCAGTTTGATCTGAGGCGCCTTAAGACGATGCGGCGGGAATTTTCCCGCCGCTTGCTAGGGCGCCTCTCTTTGGTGGGAGGCGCCTCTAATAAGCGCCACATGGGTTTTTTTTTAATTAATTTTGAAAAGGTTTTAAGTTAATGATTTCTAACAAATAATTTTAAGCTAATTAGGTTTTGAAAATAATTTTAAGTTTATTAATTTTGAAAATAATTTTAAGTTAATTAATTTTGAAAATGATTTAAGTTAATTAATTTTGGAAATAATTTTAAGTTTATTAATTTTGAAAATGATTTAAGTTAATTAATTTTGAAAATGATTTTAATTAATTAATTTTGAAAATAATTTGAAGTTAATTAAATTTTGAAAATAATTTTAAGTTAATTAAATTTTGAAAGTGATTTTAATTTATTAATTTTGAAAATAATTTTAAGTTAATTAATTTTGAAAATGATTTAAGTTAATTACTTTTGGAAATAATTTTAAGTTTCTTAATTTTGAAAATGATTTAAGTTAATTAATATTGAAAATGATTTAAGTTAATTAATTTTGAAAATAATTTTAAGTTTATTAATTTTGAAAATGATTTAAGTTAATTAATTTTGAAAATAATTTTAAGTTTATTAATTTTGAAAATGATTTAAGTTAATTAATTTTGAAAATAATTTTAAGTTTATTAATTAATATCGTTTTTCTTTTTGCTTCCCCTGGATCATAGCCTCGATATGGCATATTGAGGTAGTGTATTTGATCCTTCGGGACCCAGTATTGACCAAGTCCAACTTGATTGACCAAGTTGGACTTAGGTACCCATGCTTGGACTACTTTTCTATTATTTCTATTTACTAATGATAAATATGATTTATATTTTCTTTTAGTTTTAAATCCAAGTCCGGATTTGTTGTAAACGGCTCGCTGTTTTCCAAGAATAAGATCCAGATTCTTGGAACCCAAGGTGAACCGTTCCAACGTATCCTTGTGTTCTTTAACTTGAGTTTTCAATTTGGAATTTTCTTCCTCAAGTTGTTGGACTTGAGTTGAACTTCTAATTTGAACTGACTCAGTTAAGGGACTTGAGTTAGTCACTTCTTTAAGGGTTGTTACCTCCTTTAGAAGTGACTTGACCCGGACGTTAGATTTGGCCAACTTCTTAAGCAAGTAAGGAATTAAGTTTTCTGAATTATCTAGGTTAATACTAGACATTATAGAACTTACAGTGGGTTTGGGTCCTTCGGAAATGGATACGGATCTGTGGCTTCGCTCGAACTCGGTGTCTGATTCGTTCTCGGTTTCGGATTCAAGCTCGTACTCGATTTCGATAACATGTTCTAGTACTGGCAGAGCGAGGAGGCTTGCTTGTTCTTCTTCAACGGATTCAGATTCGTCTGATGACTCGAACCATGTTGCCTTTAACACTTTCTTCGTCTTGCTTGTACCTGCAAATAACGCAACACCTTTCTCGGTCGGAGTAGTATTAGTCTGCTCAAATAATTCATTAATTAAAACATGCTTACTTACTTGGGTACCTTCGTGTAACTAAATCAGATTCTCCCACAACTCCTTGGCGCTTGAGAATGGGCCGGCGCGGTTCAGCTCCTTATTCGTTAAGCCGCACTGAAGTGTATACGTTGCTTTTGCGTTTGCTTCTACCTTTTTGATAAGGTTCGCGTCCCAGTTCTCGTACGGTAGTGGTATGCCGACGCCGTCAGTTGGTATTTCGAGCCCGGTCTTGGTGATCATCCAGACATCAAACTCGATTTGTAGGTACGACTCCATTCGGCCTTTCTAATAGCCGAAGTCTTCGCCGGAGAAGAGCGGTGGTCGAGTGGTGCTATAGTCTTCTTGGAGAGCCATTGAATCTTGCATGAAAGAGTGAGCAAAAAAAAAACTTGTCCCAGGACTTAATCTTGATTAGTAGTGTGGTAGAAGGATAGAAATAAAAATTTACGAGTTTCGAGAAAAAATAATAAAATAATAATAAAATATTATTAAAAAATATTTAAAAAATATTATTTCAAATTTGGCCAAATTCAATATTTTATCAATACTAATAAACCGTAAAAGGATGAAAATGAATTTTTTGAAAATAATTTTGGAGGGAAAAAATGAAAGGCGTAAGGTTTTATTTTTACCCTATAAGAGCGAAAAAGCGACGAAAAAAAAATGCTCGAATGGTAGTTGTACCAATTCAGAGCAACCCCGCTCTGATACCAATTGTTAGATCGAGAAGCGCTAGAGGGGGGGGGGGGGGGGAATAGCGTTCGCGGCTTTCACACTTTTCAAATTCGTACGAGTCAAAACAAACGCAGCGGAATTAAAGAACAAGTAGATGAACACAGTGGATTTACTTCGTTCGGAGCCTGTGACAACTCCTACTCGAAGGCCCGCGATCCTTGATTGCTTTCCGTGGGCAACAACTATAAGCACGAGAATTATTACAATCTACGTACAAATTAAAACAGTAATTGAAAATACGGACAACACTTAGAGAATATGAATTCTAGAGCTCAGGGTCGTCGGAAAGTAGTTGCAGCACTTTGGGAAGCTTTTGTTAGCAGCTAATCGCATATAGGGATCGCTTGGAATTCTTGTTCTGAGCTGCTGGTTGAGATCCCTTATAAAGGGTGTTCAAGGCGCCTTCCACTGTTCACCAAGGCGCCTTGAATGAGCCGAGTCAGCCGCGGAGATAAGGGCTGAACTGGTCGAACCTTATAAGGTTCAAGGCGCCTTCAGCCTTTCCAAGCCGCCTTCATCAAGCTATGCAAGGCGCCTTGGCTTCCTTCAAGGCGCCTCCAAGCTTGCTTTGTAGCCAGCTCAGGTTTTGCACCCGAGGCGCCTCCAAGCTCCATGGAGGCGCCTCGGTACTGTTCATCTGAAGCCAATTTTGCACTTTGGTCCCTGCAAGATATGTTAAACACCAAAATACCCTGCAACACAAAGTTAGCTCATAACACATAAGTGATAGTATAAAAGTGAAAGTTTGACAGTCTACGGACTGTCTGAGTCTGACTTCGGGTTTCCTATTGGAAACCCTAGGTTGATCCGACGCCTACTGTTCCCTCTGCGGGGATCGCGTCCATACCTACTCCACTCAGGAGATTTACCTGATGCCAGTACGATCCTCCAGATCGACTGGACTTTTGCTCAGCACTCGAAGCTTCCGGACTTTCTACTGGACATCCGCTTCCTGGCTTGTCCAGTCTTTCACCTGGTTCGCGACACCAGGACTTTCCAACTAGGGTTACCACCCCTAGGAATTTTGCCTGAAGGCTTCGACCTGCCAAGACTTTCCGCATAGGGTTACCACCCCCTATGACCTAGGGTTACCACCTCCTAGGGTTTTTACCTTGCCTAACCACAATTAGGTCTTTTCTTGAAACGCTTAATAGATTTGTTAGATCACTAAACATCTTAACTTTGAATCCTTTGCCATTATCAAAATACGAGTTCGATCGTCGGATGCTTCCCGCACCAACAAAAAGTTCCTGAGTCATACAGCTTCTTTGGCTACCTTAGAGGCTGCCACATACTCAGCTTCCATGGTTGAGTTTGAAACGCATTTTTGCATAACACTCCTCCATGCTATGGCTCCACCTCCCAAAGTAAACACATAACCTGAGGTAGACTTACTAGTGCCCCTATCTGATTGGAAGTCAGAATCTGTGTAACCCGTAGGGAGCAAATTATCTGCTTGGTAAACCAACATATAATCTCTAGTCCATCTCAGGTACTTTAATATATGCTGTACGACAGTCCAATGTCCCTGTCCTGGATTACTTTGATATCTGCTAACCATGTCAACGGTAAAATAGATATCCAGTCTTGTGCATAACATTACATACATTTGGCTTCCTACGGCTGAGACATAAGGAACTGCCTTCATTTCCTCTATCTCTTTTGATGTCTTCGGAGACATCTCTTTAGATAAATATACTCCATGCCGAAAAGGTTGAAAACCTTTCTTGGAGTTTTGCATGCTAAAACGAGCTAGGATAGTATCGATATATGAAGCTTGGGATAAGCACAACATTCTTTTCTTGCGATCCCTTATTACTTTGATCCCAAGAATATGTCCGCATTCTCCCAAGTCCTTCATATCAAATTTCATGGACAAGCATACCCTTACTTCTGATAATATTTTGACATTGTTGCCAATTAACAAAATGACATCTACGTATAGTACAAGAAATACAATCACGTTTCCGTCACACTTCTTGTATACACAAGACTCATCCAGACACTGAATAAATCCATAAGACTGGATTACTTCATTAAACTAGATGTTCCAAGATCTTGAAGCTTGCTTCAGTCCATAAATAGACCGATTGAGCTTACATACAAGATGCTCTTTGCCCTTTGCAATAAACCCCTCTGGTTGCTTCATATTGATATTTTCTTCAAGACTTCCGTTAAGGAAAGCTGTCTTGACATCCATTTGCCAAACCTTATAATCCATATGAGCAGCAATAGATAAGAGTATCCAGATAAACTTAAGCATAACTACTTGAGAAAAGGTTTCCTCATAATCAATTCCCTCTTTCTGAGTATACCCCTTCGCAACAAGCCTTGCTTTGAAGGTTTCCACCTTCCCGTCTGCTCATCTTTTTATTTTGTAGATCCATTTACATTCAATAGCTTTTACATCATTTGATGGTTCTACTAGCTCCCAGACTTTGTTAGAATACATAGATTCTATTTCTGAATTCATTGCTCTTTGCCAAGATGCTGCATCTTTATCTTGGAGTGCTTCGTCATATGTTCGGGGATCAGGTTCATGTTTACCTGGGATCAAGTTCGAAGACTCTCCCAAAAATATGAATTTTTCAGGTTTCCTCACAACCCTCCCACTACGACGAGGCACTGTCTATAGTTGTGTATCATTTGTGATATGTGTTGCAATTTCTTGTGATATTTGATCTTGCACTGTTGGTACTAAAGTAGACATGTCCTCTCTCATTTCTTCTAAAACAATTTCACTCATAGGCTTGTGGTTTATTACATAATCCTCTTCTAAAAATCAGGCATTAGTGCTAACAATGACCTTCTGATCTTTAGGACTATAAAACAAACCACCTTTCGTTCCTTTAGGATAACATATAAATAGACGAACTTCTGTACGAGATTCCAACTTATCAGCATCTCCCTTCAGCACATGTTCTGGACTACTCCAAATCTGAACATGACTCAGACTAGGCTTACGCCCATTCTACAATTCCATGGGAGTATAGGGTACTGATTTAGAAGGTACCAAGTTCAGAATGTACACTGTCATTTCTAAAGCATATCCCCAGAATGAATTTGGTAATTCTGAATAACTCATCATTGATCTAACCATTTCCATAAGAGTCCTATTCCTTTGTTCTGCCACACCATTCTGTTGGGGTGTACCAGGTGCAGACAATTGGGATTGAATCCCAACCTCTGATAAGTAATTCCTAAACTCTCCTGAGAGATACTCGCCACCACGATCAGACTGTAGTGTCTTGATACTTTTACCATGACGTTGCTCCACATCATCCTTGTACTCTTTGAACTTATCAAAGCACTCAGACTTGCGGCGCATCAAGTAAATGTGCCTATATCTTGAATAATCATCTATAAAAGAGATAAAATATTCAAAACCACCTCTCGCCTGGATAGTCATAGGTCCACACAAATCAGAATGAACCAATTCCAACACATCTTTTGCTCTATACCCCTTTGCCTTAAAAGGTCTTTTGGTCATTTTTCTTTCCAAGAAAGATTCACAGGTTGGAAAGTTTTCCAACACTAATGAACCCAAGAGTCCATCGACTATTAGCCTTTGAATCCTACTCAAGTTAATATGATCAAGTCTTAGATGCCAAAGATATGTTTGGTTCATTTTTGAAGGTTCCATTCTTTTATTAGAATTAGAGGATGTGTTATTAATTTCTATTTGTTGCTTTGTGAGAGTTATTGGATTTAGAGTATACAAATTAGCAACTAATGTACCAGAACAGATAACTACCCTATTTTTCTTGATAACCACTTTGTCATCAAAAGAAACAGTATATCCATCCAAAAATAGTTTAGAAACTGAAATTAAATTCTTTCTAAAACTTGGTACATAAAGATAATTTCTCAAAATTAAAGTCTTATTCCTATCAAATGATAAGTAAACATCTCCCACTACAACAGCCGCAACTTTTTAGCATTGCTCATGTAGACGGTTATCTCTCCTTCATATAGTTGTCGGGTTTCATGGAACCTTTGCAAGGTATTGCAGACATGATCAGTGGTTCTTATATCTACACACTAGGTACTAGTAGATAACACCGGTAAACATGTTTCAACTACTAGAGAATAAGATATATCTTTATTGTTCTCTTTCCTACATGGACAGTCCGCCTTTCAATGTCTAGACTGCTTGCAAATGAAGCACTTGCCCTTCGGCTTCTTCACTCCTGCTTTTAGTCCAGTCTTGCCTTTTGACTAAGATGTAGAAATATTTTCAGCAAAGTGGATTAAGAATTATGATGAAATAGCCCTTCTGCTGCCTGAAGTTCTGTCAGTAATTCCGATAATGAATAAATCCTTTTATTCATATCGTAGTTCAGGCGGAACGGCTCAAAACTTTTGGGTAGCATTTGGAGAATAATATCGACCTGGGTTTCCCCATCAATTTCAGCTCCAAGGATTTGTATCTCGTTCAAGTAAGACATCATTTTGAGGATATGATCCCTTACGAGTGTCCCTTTTGACATGGTGGCTGTCATTAAGTTTCTCATAGCCTCTTTGTCACGCCCCGAGAGTAAGGTTGTCCGACAAAAATCGGACAACACCTTCCCTGTAGCAGTGACAAATGGAACCGGTATACATCACCAATAGATAGTACATATGCAAATTAAATCACAACCACGCAGATAATATGCAGCCCACACGGCTGTAAAATCAAACACAGCGGAAAACCAGAATAACAAGTATCAAGTAACGAAAACTCACCGCGGGCCGGCCCAGCTTGACTCCTCGACAAAACAACCAAATACAAAATAACAAGTCCACAACCCAATTATTACAATGCTAAATTCAAAGGTTTAACTCACAATAAAATGAAAACCAAAATCATAAAACCGTCCTCGGAAGCGACGTGGGACCAGCAATCGGGAACCTCCTCCGGTGTACTGGTATCATTTATCGACTACTTGGTGAAATTACCAATGTGGGTGGTGAGTATAAAGACTCAGCGGGTAATAGAATATACAGTGCATGAGTATCATAATGAACAGGAATACAAAAGGATACAGTCTCGGAAAGATAAATAGCAGATACTACTGGGTAAATAAAGTATATATCCATATCTGAAACCACATCCTGGGCTAACAGTGTAAGGTCTGAGATAAAATAAACTGCTAGAGTACTACTCATAATCACCCAGATCACATGTAAGGTACAATGTCAAAGAAAACAGTGTCCAAGCATACATAACAAATATGTAGTATCAGAATAACATAAGTAAACATATAACAGCAGAAACAAGTATAATAGAACCAACGTATGCACGGATGGTCATCCCGCCCACCTCTCTGCACCACGACCCCTGTATGATCGAGAGGCCGGATCGATGACAATTGTACAACACTCTAGCCGCCACTATTCTCGAGTGGCCGAGTGGACAGTTCGCATAGTAGCTATATAGTTACATAGCAATAGGGTCCCTGCGGCTCAACTCCAGTCGCCACTACCCATGAGTGACCGAGTGTAGCGCGATAGGACAAGCGACACGCTCCAGCCGCCACCTACCCATGAGTGGCCGAGCGTGCGGCTTTGGCCAATGATCGTCTCAACCACAAGGGAGCCAAGGTCATCGGTGATGCATGCATGACATGATGCGAATAATGCAACAGTCATCATATTTACAAAAATCAGGTATGCTACATGAATCCGCATGCTCAATACTAAGCATAAATAAACAGTAGTCAAGCAACATGGCATATAGTATCTGCTAGTTATCAAGAATAACAACGGGAGATTGTATAGATACGAAAGTGAGCATCTCGAAGATTGAGTGGATAAAGTATCAAGCACAAGAATAAAATGTGTGGAGTCAAGATAAACTCTACTTTATCTGAGCTACTCATGCACCGAGAACAATAACTAAAGAAACAAGTAAAAAGTACCCACCTCAAATGTAGGCTGAATCCGACGTCAACCTCGTCACAATACCCGCCTCGATCAAAGTACTGTATCAACGTACAAAATTTAACTAAGTACATATGAAACTAAATAACTATACTAATGTACATGACAGGTGAATTTAATCCAAGTTTCATTCATTACCCCAATGAAACCATTCTGATCTACTAACACCCAATCCACAACCCTAACCGTATGCCTTCATATCATAAAATTAGGATTCCCCCAAATCATGCATTTGTTCCCAATACACCAATGTACAAATATTTGTTCAATTAAACTAGGTATCGGAAAACCTAAACCTTACCTTACACCCCACTGATTACTCACTGCCGGAAGATGAGGTCTTCGGATCAAATCTTCTAGTGATGCCCACTGCCAAGATTCACGAACAGAGCTCCTACAGAGCCTTCAAACTATTGCAATCACACTATCAATGCACAATTCGGATGGAATACAACCTCAGATCCACAAATCTACTGTCTTAATACTGTAAATATCTTACCCATGAGTCCCGGATGATGAACAGCTACTGGAGGTTGTAGCCGAGCCCCTCACAGCAAGCCACTGCCCAAAACCAAACCACAATCCGTTCATCCTCCAATCTGGACACACATCACTACTTCAATAGCTACCAAAAACCCTAAATAAACAATCCTTACCTCCAATACCTCAGTGACAGCTTCCACCACCAGCGGCGAGGCGAATTCTGACGAATTTGGCTAAGCCCTAAAGCTCGGGAAGACGAGATACCTTCCCAAGGTGCAGATCCTCGACCAGCTTCGAGCTCTGGAATGGCGATTCAATCTCCGACGTCCCCAAAGCTCAGATCTGCTCTCCCGACCATGGATTCTTCACGAGCAGTGGCGTTTTGAAGGAAACGCTGTAGATGAGGCCGCCGACCAAACGTAGAGGAGACCGGAGACTCGTCTCGCAACCAAGCGCCGACGATCGACCACGGGCGTGCGTCGATGCTGATCCCGTCGGCGGATAGGGTGAGCTCGAGGGGGAATCAGGCTTTTCGGCGGAGTGAACACGAAGGGAATGAGAAGGGAATGAGGCAGCCTTTAGGGCTCAAGAACTGTAGCTTCTAGTTTATATAGGTTGGGTTTAATTACTCCACCTAATTAACTCCCTAATAAGCCTCTCAAATGGTGATTTCCATTATCCCTTTAAACACTATCATAAGTCCTCCAAATAAACCCAGAAAATGTCATAAAATTCCCATAAATCATTATAGGTTATTTTATTTTGCCGTATCTCACATTCTCCCCCTCTAATAAGAATTTGGTCCCCAAATTTATGACATAAATGCAATAAACGACAAACGACATGCGAAGTCAAACATTAAATAAAATAACTTACATACCTTCATCAAACAACCGCGGGTACCATGCTCGGATCTCATCCTCTAGCTCCCAAGTTGCCTCGTCATCGGAATGATGCTCCCATCCAACCTTGACCAGTCGGGTGGTCTTATTCCGCAGCTGGCGTTCCTTACGATCCAATATCCACACTGGAACCTCCTCATATGTTACATCTTGTTGAAGGGTGATCGAGACATCTGTCAAAATATGCGTAGGGTGTGGCACATATTTCCTCAACATAGATACATGAAATACATCATGCACCCCAGCAAGTGAAGGTGGCAGCGCCAGTCGATATGCTACCTCACCGATCCTCTCAAGTATCTGAAAGGGTCCGATGTAACGAGGAGCTAACTTCCCTTTTAATCCAAACCTCCTCACTCCCTTGGTAGGAGACACTCGCAGGAACACATGATCGTCCACAGAAAACTCCAAAGGTCTCCGTCTCCGATCTGCATAACTTTTCTGTCGGTCCTGGGCTTCTGACATTCTGCGTCTGATGGTGCCAACCAACTCTGCATCTCGCTGAATACGCTGGGGCCCCAAGACAGACGATTCTCCAACCACGTCCCATAAAGTAGGAGATCTACATGCTCTGCCATATAATGCCTCGAATGGTGCCATCTGAATCGCTGAGTGGTAACTGTTATTGTATGCAAACTCCACCAAGTGCAAATGATCCTCCCAGCTACCTCCGAAGTCCATAACACAAGATCTCAATAGATCCTCCAATGTCTGGATAGTCCGCTCCGAATGCCCATCCGTCTGAGGGTGAAATGCAGTACTAAAATGGAGTTCCGTACCCATGGCCTGCTGGAGACTCCGCCAAAATCGAGAGGTAAATCGTGGATCTCTATCTGATATAATACTCAGAGGTATACCATGCAATCTGGTGATCTCTCTGCAGTATAACTCTGCCAACCGATCCAACGAATCCGTCCGACGGATCGGTAAGAAGTGTGCAGATTTGGTTAACCGATCAACGATTACCCAAATCACATCATGACCTTTCCGGGTCCGGGGTAGTCCTACCACAAAGTCCATCATGATATGATCCCATTTCCATTCTGGTATTTCTATCTTCTGCAGTAACCCAGCTGGTCTCTGATGCTCTGCCTTAATCTGCTGACAAACTAAACACTGCACCACAAATGCCGCAATATCCTTCTTCATACCATTCCACCAGTATGATCGTTTTAGATCCCTGTACATGCGAGTACCTCCTGTATGAATCGCAAATCTAGATCGATGTGCTTCCCGTAATAAGTCCTCCTGAACAGGATGTGACTCAGGGACACATAATCTGCCGCAAAAATACAAAATTCCACTATCATCACAGGTAAACTCTGTCTACTGTCCTGAGGTAACTCTGCTACGTAAAAACTGCAGATGCTAATCCGTAGCCTGAGCCTCTTTGATACTCTCCACTATAGGTGACTGAGCAACCATGGTGACTAGCAAGCCTCGCTCTGTCTGTGCTTGCTCCATCAACCCTAACTCAGAGAAGCTCTGCATCAACTCTGTAACCATCACTCGGTGGCATGCCAAAATTCCACGGGATTTCCTGCTCAAAGCATCAGCCACCACGTTGGCTTTCCCCGGGTGATAGTTAATTGTGCAGTCATAGTCTTTCAAGAATTCCATCCATCTTCTCTGTCGCAAATTCAGTTCCTTCTGCGTAAACAGATATTTGAGACTTTTATGATCTGTATAAATCTCAAAGGTGATCCCATATAAATGATGTCGCCAAATCTTCAGTGCGAAGATGATAGCTGCCAACTCCAAATCATAGACTGGATAGTTCCTCTCATGATCCTTCAGCTGACGTGAGGCATATGACACCACACGATCGCGCTGCATAAGTACGGCACCCAATCCCTGATATGATGCATCCGTGAAAAGTACAAATCCATCCACGCCAGAGGGAAGTACTAACACTGGTGCAGTAACATGCCTCCGCTTGAGCTCCTGGAAGCTCTGCTCACAAGATTCTGTCCAGCTAAACTTCTCTCCCTTCCGGGTCAATCGTGTCAATGGCAAGGCTATGCTGGAAAAGCCCTCAACAAATCTCCGATAATACCCAGCTAATCCCAAGAAGCTACGAATCTCCTGTACTGTCTTCGGCTGCTCCCAACTAGTGATGGCCTCAATCTTCTGTGGATCTACAGATATCCCTCTGCTGGAGACAACGTGTCCAAGAAAACCCACCAAAGGTAGCCAAAAGGCGCATTTACTAAACTTCGCATAGAGGTGTTCTCGCCGTAGCGTCTCCAAAACTATGCGAAGATGTCGCCTGTGTTCCTCCTCAGATAGGGAATATATCAGAATATCGTCGATGAACACAATAACGAACTGATCCAAGTACTCGAGGAATACTCTGTTCATCAGATCCATGAACACTGCTGGGGCATTGGTAAGCCCAAATGGCATTACCAAGAACTCATAATGACCATAACGAGTGCGAAATGCTGTCTTCGGAATATCTGTATCTCCAACCCTGAGCTGATGATAGCCTGAGCGCAAATCAATCTTTGAATATACACAGGTATCCTTCAGCTGATCAAATAAATCCTCTATACGTGGCAATGGATATTTGTTCTTGATAGTGACCGCATTCAGCTGTCGGTAATCAATACATAATCTCAGTGATCCGTCTTTCTTCTTAACCAAGAGTACTGGTGCTCCCCACGGAGAAACACTGGGACGGATAAATCCTCTGTCCAACAGCTCCTGCAACTGAGTCTTCAGCTCCTCTAATTCCTTTGGTGCCATGCGATAGGGGGTCTTGGATACCGGTGCGGTTCCCGGAACCAACTCAATCGTAAACTCGACTTGCCTTTTAGGAGGCAAACCGGGGAGATCGTCAGGGAACACATCTAGAAATTCTCGGACGATAGCAACATCCGAGAGCTGTGGTAATGCATCTGAACCAGCTTTAACCATGGACAGGAAATATCCCTGACAACCCTGTGCCAACAATCTCCTCGCTTACATTACTGATATGACTGCTATCCCATCACTTTTGGTTCCAAAGAATACCCAAGATGGTAGACCGGGAGGTCGGAAAGTGACTACTCCAGCTCCGCAATCGACTGTGGCATGGTTCATGGCCAACTAATCCATGCCTAATATAATATCAAATTCCACCATCTCTAATACCTGCAGATCCACCATAATAGTCTGACCATTGAAGTCTAAAGGACATCCTTTGACTTCCAGACTAATACTTAGTACCTCGCCAGATGGTAGAGATACTGTCAGCCCGTGTGTCCGACGACTAGGCAATCTCCCGATTTTACCCAGAAATACCCGAGATATGAATGAATGGGAACTACCAGTATCTATCAACAAATCTACAGTAAATGTATAAACTGAAATAGTACCTCAAAAAACCGATCCCTCAGCTCGCTGTGCCTCCTCCCGTGTAACAGCATAAACACGACTCACCTCTGAGCTCGGCTGTGGTATCCCTGAAGTGGTCTGCGCTGGCATCGTAGGTGCGGGAACCGACTGCTGATACTGACTCTGAGGCTGATATGATGGATAAAGCTGAGGTGGATGAAAATATGGCTGTACTGGAAGGGCCTGATGAGAAGACGTCACAGCAAAATACTGTGTAGTCGCTGGTTCCTGACCCTGAATATGATATATCTGTCCCTGAGAAGACGGTGGTCGCTACTGACGTGGAGCACCTTGACTCTTCTGTGATCCTTTCTGTGGTCGCATCTATGAGGGATGTCCCCCCTGTGATGTACCCTTAGTAGCCTCCAACTGTGCCTTCAACGTACAATCCCGACACTCATGCCCTGGTTGTTTGCAATAATAACAAATGGGATGATCCAAGGGGCAATGAAATTTATATGGCTCTTGGAGCCACACTGGTAACATCTGGATCCCGTTCTATCTTTCTTCCAACCATGCTGAGGAGGACGAGATGTTCCATCAGATGTCCGTCTTGACTTCTGCTGCCGAGAAGATCCTCTCGTGGTAGCCTGTAAACTCTAACCTTTGTTCCCTCTCTTTTGTGACGACTGCTTATCATGGCCTTTCTCCTGATTTACCTGCTGTTGAGTCATCTCGATAAACAGTGCACGATCCAAAACTTCTCGGTAGGAGCTACCTGGAAATCCTGACATCCTGAGCCGAATATATGCTGCTAAACCCTGGGTGAACTGCTGCATCCGGTCATAATCCTGTGCCACCAAATGAGGGCAAAACTCAGCCAATCTACAGAATTCAGCATTGTACTCCATCATCGATCGATCGCCCTGCTTGAGATTCAAAAATTCCTGGCGCCGAGCTAAACAGAATGTTGCTGGAAAATACTGGCGCTCAAAAGCATCCCGGAACATCACCCATGTGATGCGCTATTCCCCAATGATTGTCTTCTGCATCTCCCACCATGTGACTGCCAGATCCCGGAGATGATACGCAGCCAATTCCACTTTCTCTTCATCTAAACAACTCATGTATCTGAAAGTGCTTTCCAAATTCTTCAACCAGCTACGAGCAGCCCAGGGGTCTGCTCCGCCCTGGTATAGAGTAACCCTGTCCTTGACGGACCTTGCCAACAGTGGTATACGCGCTCTATCCCTCATCCATTCAGTAGTAGCAGGAGTAGGAAATGCTGATGGTATCCCGGAGGGAATCCCCTGAGGCTGAAATTCCCGATTTCTACCAGATGGTATGACTGAAGGGATCTCCTGAGGCTGATGTCCCTGATCTCTAGGAGTCTGATGGGTCTATCCCCGACTAACCGTCTCAACATCCGTTGGATCCCTAGAAGAATCTGCCTCCTGAGTCACTGGTTCTGGTTCCTCAGCCTCAATGGGTTGTTTCCGTGGTCGTCCCGGACCACGACGAGCACCGGCTACCGATCGACCACATCTCATACCTGGTGTAAACCACTAATAAGTACTACAAACAATATAAGTTCGTACTTATAAAACTTACAGCATATAACTTGGAGGTGTTCCGTCGCTGCCTGGTCACAAATCCCAAAAAGTCACTTCGAGGAAAAATCACGAAAAAAATCCAAAACGTACGAATCTAGCATCGTAAACCTGTAGCTCTGATACCAATAAATTGTCACGCCCCGAGAGTAAGGTTGTCCGACGAAAATTGGACAGCACCTCCCCTGTAGCAGTGACAAATGGAACCGGTATACATCACCAACAGATAGTACATATGCAAATTAAATCACAACCACGCAGATAATATGCAACCCACACTGTTGTAAAATCAAACACAGCGGAAAACAAGAATAACAATTATAAAGTAACGAAAACTCACCGCGGGCCGGCCCGGCTTGACTCCTAGACAAAACAACCAAATACAAAATAACAAGTCCACAGCCCAATTATTACAATGCTAAATTCAAAGGTTTAACTCACAATAAAATGAAAACCAAAATCATAAAACCGTCCTCGGAAGCGACGTGGGTCCAGCAGTCGGGAACCTCCTCCGGTGTACTGGTATCATCTATCGACAACCTGGTGAAATTACCAATGTGGGTGGTGAGTATAAAGACTCAACGGGTAATAGAATAGACAGTGCATGAGTATCATAATGAACAGGAATACAAAAGGATACAGTCTCGGAAAGATAAATAGCAGATACTACTGGGTAAACAAAGTATATATCCATACCTGAAACCATAACCTAGCCTAACAGTGTAAGGTCTGAGAAAAAATAAACTGCTAGAGTACTACTCATAATCACCCAGATCACATGTAAGGTATACTGTCAAAGAAAACAGTGTCCAAGCATACATAACAAATATGTAGTATCAGAATAGCATAAGTAAACATATAACAGCAGAAACAAGTATAAGAGAACCAACATATGCACGGATGGTCACCCCGCCCACCTCTCTGCACCACGACCCCTGTAAGATCGAGAGGCCGGATCGATGACAATTGTACAACACTCCAGCCGCCACTACTCTTGAGTGACCGAGTGGGCAGTTCGCATAGTAGCTATATAGCTACATAGCAATAGGGTCCCTGCGGCTCAACTCCAGCCGCCACTACCCATGAGTGACCGAGTGTAGCGCGATAGGACAAGCGGCATGATCTAGCCGCCACCTACCCATGAGTGGCCGAGCGTGCGGCTTTGGCCAATGACCGTCTCAACCACAAGGGAGCCAAGGTCATTGGCGATGCATGCATGACATGATGCTAATAATGCAACAGTCATCATATATACAAAAATCAGGTATGCTACATGAATCCGCATGCTCAATACTAAGCATAAAAAAATAGTAGTCAAACAACATGGCATATAGTATCTGCTAGTTATCAAGAATAACAACGGGAGACTGTATAGATACGAAAGTGAGCATCTCGAAGATTGAGTGGATAAAGTATCAAGCACAAGAATAAAATGAGTGGAGTCAAGATAAACTCTACTTTATCTGAGCTACTCATGCACCGAGAACAATAACTAAAGAAACAAGTAAAAAGTACCCGCCTCAAATGTAGGCTGAATCCGACGTCAACCTCGTCACAATACCCGCCTCGATCAAAGTCCTATATCAACGTACAAAATTTAACTAACTACATATGAAACTAAATAACTATACTAATGTACATGACAGGTGAATTTAATCCAAGTTTCATTCATTACCCCAATGAAACCATTCTGATCTACTAACACCCAATCCACAACCCTAACCGTATGCCTTTAGATCATAAAATTAGGATTCCCCCAAATCATGCATTTGTTCCCAATACACCAATGTACAAATATTTGTTCAATTAAACTAGGTATCGGAAAACCTAAACCTTACCTTACACCCCACTGATCACTCACTGCCGGAAGATGAGGTCTTCGGATCAAATCTTCCAGTGATGCCCACTGCCATGATTCACAAGCAGAGCTCCTACAGAGCCTTTAAAGTATTGCAATCACACTATCAATGCACAATTCGGATGGAATACAACCTCAGATCCACAAATCTACTCTCTTAATACTGTAAATATCTTACCCATGAGTCCCGGATGATGAACAGCTACTGGAGGTTGTAGCCGAGCCCCTCACAGCAAGCCACTGCCCAAAACCAAACCACAATCCGTTCATCCTCCAATCTGGACACACATCACTACTTCTATAGCTACCAAAAACCCTAAATAAACAATCCTTACCTCCAATACCTCAGTGACAGCTTCCACCACCAGCGGCGAGGCGAATTCTGACAAATTTGGCTCGGCCCTAAAGTTCGGGAAGACGAGATACCTTCCCAAGGTGCAGATCCTCGACCAGCTTCGAGCTCTGGAATGGCGATTCAATCTCCGGCGTCCCCAAAGCTCAGATCTGCTCTCCCGACAATGGATTCTTCGCGACCAGTGGTGTTTTGAAGGAAACGCTACAGATGAGGTCGCCGACCAAACGTAGAGGAGGCCGGAGACTCGTCTCGCAACCAAGCACCGGCGATCGACCACGGGCGTGCGTCGATGCTGATCCCATCGGCGGATAGGGTTAGCTCGAGGGGGAATCGGGCTTTTCGGCGGAGTGAACACGAAGGGAATGAGAAGGGAATGAGGCGTCCTTTAGGGCTCGAGAACTGTAGCTTCTAGTTTATATAGGTAGGGTTTAATTACTCCACCTAATTAACTCCCTAATAAGCCTCTCAAATGGTGATTTCCATTATCCCTTTAAACACTATCATAAGTCCTCCAAATAAACCCAGAAAAATGTCATAAAATTCCCATAAATCATTATAGGTAATTTTATTTTGCCGTATCTCACACTCTTGCCTAGCAGCCCGATTTTGGTGTTCGAAGAGTTCCTTAAGATTGTACATCATGTTATAGGTAGTAGGAATGGAGTGATGATGATGTTGCAGCACATTTGACATAGAAGCCAAAATGTAACACCGCGCCATCTCATCTGCCTTGACCCATTTCTTATGATACTCATTCTCCTCTTCACTAGAATCACTATTAGGCTCATTAAGACAGACCTCTAATAGTATAAACTTATAGCCTTCAGTAGTTAGGACAATGTCTAGGTTTCTTTTCCAATCTATGTAATTTAGACTAGTAAGTTTGTTCTCTTTCAGAATAATAGCAAGTGGGTTGAAAGTAATCCTAAGAATCACAAAATAAGTTTTGGTCAAAACTTAAAAATTTAGAATAATATTAATTCCTCAAACAATATTATTTAAATTCACCAACACCTAAAAACACCGTGAATTTTGTATGCCACGATAGTGTGGACGTATATAAATTCAAACATTTGTAAGAGGAGGTTTTACCCATTAATTTTATTCATGTCAACCTAACTTTATGACAAATAAAATTAATAGTTGGTATTCCTTCGGTCACACAAATAATAGCAATGACTCCGATGGGGAGGATACTATTAAATGCGCCTAAGTGTATACCATTACTTGATACTTAGTTCATTAAATAGGATTGTGCCCCTTCAGATGGAGAAGATCATACGCTCCTAAATAATTTCCTATAATCATCCATAAAGGAAGTTTGATTTAGTGATCCACAGATAAACTCATCCGATGTGGAGGAAGGAACTCAGAGCCGACACACAAGTTTGTTTGTATCACTTACAAACCAGTAATGGAGACCGTGAAATTTATTTATAAATCCTTCTCCCACTTAGTCATTTAAGATCAGGATTTTAACATGCACACACACACATCACAACAAATAAAAGCAATAAATATGGAAAAATAATTTTCCAACTATTATGGCCTCTTCCATCATTATCCTCCCTGTGCTACCGGCCCTAGCAGTCGTCAAAACTAGCCGCCAGCCCTAGGGCTCATGTCGTCGCGTCCTTCGAGCTTCCTTTTTTGTTGCGCCTCTGGTCCTCAAATAACATCACGCCTCGTAAGGATACGATCCGCGACAAAAATAAAATTTTATATATATCGATCCTATATTCCACAAAGGAATGTACATAAAGTCTAGATCGAACAAAATGTAAAATACTAAAACTAATACAGCTCCTGCTGTATTTAATAAATACAATCATGCACACACATAAAATGCCCTCGACATGTCCGAGGGTTCAATCACATACAATTACAATAGGCCATAATAGTTGGAGCCTGCAACCACAGAGTTAATCTATTTGCACATCCTACTATTATCCTGCCTAAAATATGTATGACATGTGCATAATTAAACTAAAAACCAAACACACAGAGGTATAACCTAGCTATGATACCAATTGTTGGTTGATACTCGGAATACCATCCTAGTTCCCCTGTATAAAAATTTGAACAAGCATAGAACTATCCTAGCTACCCATGTGCTCTACTGAAGTTAAATTTGGATTGCAAACGATGCTTAACATTATTAATCCAAATTGTCCTTTATAAGTTAAACTTGGATTGGAAATGATACTTAACATTTTTACTCCAAGTTTAACCGATGTGATCTTCCTAAGTTAAACTATATTACAGAAGTTAATCAAATGTCTATTTCAAAGATCGGCTTCTAGGTTAAACATGGTGAGGCACTAGGATTTCTTGGGTATGGGATCATCCACCACTTCCTAGATAAAGCCTTTAAAAGAAATTGGATATTTAACTTCTTACAGTAAACTTGGTTTAACTATAGAGACCTCAATAGAAGCACAATATAAAAACATGAAATCGTACAATAAAATCGATAACAAAAACAATAACCTAAAACCAATAACCTCTTATGTTTGGTTTTCAAGATCTATACAAAAGATGAACTAGTTATGATGCGGAAACTAATAACTAGTTATACCTTTTGTAGCTTATAGACCTCTTGATCTTCTGTTGTATTCCTCTCCTTTTCTTGGACGTTGTGTGGGTGACGATCTTCCAAGATGAAATCCACCCAAGCTACTTCCTTTGTTTCCAAGATTCGGCCACCAACTAACCTCCAAGGGATTCTAGACATGAGAGCTTCCTTCTCTTCTTCTTCTCCTTCAAGCAACCGGCCACCAAGAGATCACAAACCTTGATGCCGCCGGCCTCCAATAGAGAAAATAAAAGGAGAAGAGAAAAAGACAAGGGCCGACCACTAAAGGATTGGAAGAGAGGAATAGAAGATGTGTTATCTCATGAGGCACCCCTCTATCTATTTTATAATCTTTGGTCTTGGCAAAAAAAGGAAAATTTCAAACACAATTAAAACTTCTTTATATTCCTTGCCAATGACTAAAAAGGAAAGTTTTAAAACAAAAAAAATTAAAACTTCCTTTAATGCTTGTCATGGTCGACCCTATACTTGTGCCCCAAACAAGGAAAATTTTAAACATAAAATTAAAACTTCCTTATTTGTTTCCGGTAAGAAATTTTAATTAAAAATTTCTTTTTTAAATCCCTTGTTGGTTATAAAAGGAAAATTTTATAAATTAAAATCTCTCTTTTAAAACATGTGGATGGTTACAAAAAAGGAAAGTTTTATCAAAAATTAAAATCTTTCTTTTAGCTACAAATAAGGAAAGATATCAAACCTCTTCCTTAATCCTTTGTAGATAGTTATAAAAGGAAAGATTTTAAAATTTAAAAACTCTCTTTTAAAACCATGGCTTCCACAAAAGGAAAGGTTTTAAAATTTAAAATACCCTTTTAATTTTATGTGGCCGACTACCTAGCTTGAGCTCCAAGCTTGGTCAGCCACAACTTAGCTCTAATCTTTGGCTTGGACGACCCTAGCTTGGGCTCCAAGCTTGGCTTGGCCGGCCACAACAAGATGGGTAAGTAGCTTGGCTTTAAGTGGATATAAGGCTTTATAAATAAAAGGCTACAACAGGGACCGAGAGGTGGAATTGATTTTAGTCTCCTGATGAGCTTGAGCTTCCCAAACACCCAACTTAAGTTCATCAATAATAATTCATACCACTAAAGAGTTATTATTGCACTACCGCACCTATCCCATATTATAATATGGACTCCTTCTTATCATGAGTATGTTAGTCTTCCTGTGTTTAATATATCGAATGCCCACTTAATTAATATCTTGCTCCAAGAGTAGTACCACTCAACCTTATTGTCATGTCAGACTAAGTCCCTTGCAGGATTTACATGACAATCCTTATGAGCTCCTCAAGGGAACATCATCAACCTAGATTACTAGGACAGAGTTTCATTCTATAATCAACAACACACCATATAAATAATATCATTTCCCAATTTATCAGCCTATTGATTTAACGAACTAAATCTCACCCTTTGATAAATTAAAGAAATAAATATTAAGTATACATGTGTAACGACCCGGCCCTTTGACCTCTTAGGCGGCCCTTGTGGCGGCCCTTATGTCGTCGGCCCATTTGGCAACCTCTCTTGTTGTCGACCGACGACCCTTTGGCCGTGCCGTTACTCACTAGGACTTTCCACCCCTGGCCAGTGGATTTTTGCCTCCCCCAGGATTCGAACTCTAAACCTCCAGGCTTAAGTATTAGAGTTTATGAATCCTGGTAACCAAGTTAGATGATCTCACTTGGTTACCAGGATTCATAAACTCTAATACTTAAGCCTGGAGGTTTAGAGTTCGAATCCTGGGAGGCAAAATCGTGGGTGGAAAGTCCTAGTAAGACGGCCAAAGGGTCGATCGACGACAAGAGAGGTTGCCAAACGGGCCGATGACATAACGCCACAACAAGCCTAAGAAAAGGGCGGTCGTTACAATAAAAGCGCCTTTTATTGTAACGACCGCCCTCTTGGCCCATTTGGCGGCCCATTTGGCGACCCTCGGGTCGTCGACGGTCGACCGTCGGCCCATTTGGCGACCTCTCATCGTCGACCGGCGACCCTTGGCCGTGCCATTACTCACTAGGACTTTCACCTGGTTTCCCCCGAGTTCGAACTCTAAACCTCCGGGCTTAAGTATTAGAGTTTATGAATCTGGTAACCAAGTGAGATGATCTTGGTTGCCTGAGATCATAAACTCTAATACTTAAGCCCTGGAGGTTTAGAGTTCAATCTGAGGCAAAAATCGCCGGGTGAAAGTCTAGTGAGTAACGGCTGAGGGCCGACGACATAAGGGCCGCCAGTTGGGCCGCCACAAGGGCCGCCCAAGAGGCCAAAAGGGTCGGGTCGTTACAACATGCTTGTTATTATATCATGATTAAGAGTACACACTTCCATAATAATAGAGGTTTTGTTCTTTTATGTAGTCAGTATAAAAAGAAACTACCTCAAATGGTCCTGCTCAATAGACTCATAGTGTACTAGTGTAATTTTATAGTCAAGATAAACTATTACCAAATTATATTACAACCACTCCAAAGGTTTGTCCCAGTCCATCTTGGTTGCGAGCTACTATTTATAATTTATAAGGAACTGATAACATGATCTCCTGTGTGTCACCTCACACCATGTTATCTACAATATAAATTAAAGGACAACTACACTTAGCATAAATGTAGACATTTGACCAATGTGATTCTTATTTCAAAATAAATGTTAATACAAAAAGCTAGACTTTTAGTATACATTCTAACAGGGCCCTTGTGACAGGGGTGACCCGTTACCAGATTTCATAGGGATCATTTCTATTTAATAACATGGGATATTGATCTAAATAACATTCCAGATTGACCACTACAGGGAAGAGCCGGTAATGAATCTAACTTCCTACAAGTGCATAGGAATTAAGGATGGGCAATTGGTGGACCATGATATATTGATAAACATCACAATGAAACTGAATCTTAGAATATCTTCCAAATTAAGTCTCTCTCTCTTTCCTCTTCTCAATCTTATTTCTCTTACTTAGAATGTGAGCCTCAACCATCAATTGTTTAGCTAATTCTCCATGAGAAATCACTAGTGCTATAACCAATCCATATGGGTTTGATAATCTTTTATATCACTGACGATGTAGCCATGCACTTGTAGAACATAACAGTTATCATTCCATCATTACATTCATTGGGAGACATCTCAAGTTGAACTTATGTTTACTAGCGTAGATAGATTCAGTACTTAATTCTTTTGATATCATATCATGACAATATGATCTTATCAAATTGGCACCATTGCGGGGGGTGTTAGCTATGTTTGGTGATCTTAGGATTGTTTTTTTATTTTTCTAAAGAAAAAAATTGTTTGGTACCATGATCCTTTTATGATTTATATATCCATGTGTTTTTTCATGACTACTTCTTGTATCTGATGATTTCATTGCCATTGTTTCACACTACAATAAAAATTACAAATGACAACGGATATTATCCATTGTCCTAGGGTCAAAAACCACTGTAACTGACTGTGTTGTAAAAGCCATTGCCCTATGACAACGGTTTTGAATCCGTTGTCTTTGTAGACATTCGACAATGGTTTTTATTCGTTGTTGTTTATATGGTCAAAATTTTTTTACCTGATATGACAACGCTTTAAAACCATTGTAGTAGATAATTTTGATAATAGATATAACCATTGTGGTAGACTCTTTTTACAACAGATATAAACCGTTGTGGTAGATAATTTAAAACATTGTGATTTTAAATTTTATAACAGTTGTGGTATATAATTTTAATATGTTTTATAATGGATAAAACCATTGTCTTTTATCACTTTTCACAAAAAAAAATTCCGTTGTGATTACATACTTTTTACAACATTTCTAACCATTGTCTTTAATGTTCATGTTGTAACATGATAATAACAAACAACCAATCTTTTTTTAATATAAGCAAACCACCAATACAAAACTAAATATTTACTACATTCAATCCAAAATATGCCAGCTAAAATATACAAAATAAGTTGTACTCATCAAACTTAGTAGTATCAAACCATAAATCACATGTTTTCCATTATTGTTCTCCATATGGCTTTTACACATTAGCATGGAAACTAGAACCTAACAAAGCTCACTCCTTGCATCAAAAATCTCAAGCCTCACGAATTACCTGAGTTACGTACCTGTAAGAGAAAAATTAAACAAAACTTACGTACCTATTGAACACATGTACAATTTGTAAAAATAGCCATGTCAGAAATTGCGATCATACTCATGTTGAACACTATATCAAGTCCAAGTAACATAGACATGGAACAGTTGCAGCACTGACACCATATTCAACTACATAAGCATTATCATACTAGAGATTTTGAACATTAGTTATTGATCCTGTCTGAAAGCATAATGAGATGAAGAGCTAGGGATGTCAGGCGATGACTCTGGAGGAAAGATAGGTGATGAACCCGGGGAAGGCAAATAATAATGGATATGAGAAAACCAAAGCATATCCCGAAAAAATCCAATCAAAAATACCTTCTAGTGACAATAATAGCAGGTTGAAGCTAGATATGAGAAACCCAAAGCAGATCTAAGGAAGACTCCGGCGAATTAGAGCACTGTGACGAAAAGAACCATAACTCAATGTTCTGGCGGATGTTGTCGCCTCCTGTGCACTATGGAACCTACCGACAAAGTGTTAGTGACCTAAGATCAGGGTGGGAATCCCTGGCTAGGCTCTCCAACACTCAAGTTAGTCTCCTCTATTCTCAGTAAGAAGAGGAAGAAGAAGAAGTACAGTAGAACTGAAGTGAAACTAGGGTTTTGGTGGTGGTGTTGTGCGTACCTTGCCAACAGAGAGGATTCCTCTTTTGATACCACCTCATATAACCTCCACGATCATGAAGTGGACCCCAATTTGTTAGAGTTTGTTATGAGATGACGTAAGTATCTATAATAATAGTTTAAGGAATCTTTTTTGTATCCCAAATATACCTTCTTTGTCGTCTAGCGCACTTATAGAAGTTTCAAGAAGCTGTTTCCTGATAAATTAACCAAATTATCATATGATCATATATTATTCTCATACCTCAAATATATTTAGTTATAATACTCCTTACTGGCTATGTTCATGAGATTTAATAATTGTGAGTGTCTTTATGCCCGGCCAGATTTTGCCTGGCTGATCTCATACTAATGGCCTTATAAAGGTGTGTGTGGATATACTCGCTTGTGATTGTATTGCTGAGCATATTTTGCCTATGTCTAACCGAATACTTCCAAACCGATCCTCTTCTGACAATCTTGGTTCATATGTCTGCTCGATCGCCTGAGATTATATTACCAAACGAGTTATGTGCATGCTCGATCGGGATTCTATTACCGAGTGTGTTATACCTGTGCCTGACTGGATATTTCCAAACCAATCCTCTTCTGACAATCTTGGTTCGTATGTCTGCTCGATCGTCTGAGATTATATTATGGAATGAGTTATGTGCCTGCCCGACCGAGATTCTATTACCGGACGTGATATGCTTATATTGTGTTGATGTTGGCTCAGGCTTTGCCTATTGAGTCATGTTGGACCTTGTGATATGCAATCGGTCTTCACTCGACTGACAAAAGAGATTGCTTAGGGATGTATGCCTTTAAGCTTAGCGAGGCTTTGCTTGCTAAGCGTTCCTAAGTTCATTGATCCTCTATTATTTTAACTTGGTCGGTACTTTATGCTCGGTCGAACCTCTACTACCGAGCGTATCTGAACGCGCTAATCCTTTGTCCGTTTTAGTTCAGTCGGGCTTATACTCTCGACCGGACTTATATTCTCGATCGGTATTTCATACTCGATTGATGCTTCCCTGTTGGGCGTAGGTGCGCTTGCTAATATTTCACCCATTTGGGTTCGTACGACACTATATGCTCGGTCGAGCTTTGTCTGCCGAATATACCTACTTACATTGTGCGTTCCGTTAGTTTTATCCTGGTCAGTCCTATATTTTCGACCGGGATTTGCTTACTAAGCACATTCATCTTATTTGGACTGCCCTACTTCTTCCCTCTTCTCCTTATATCCCCTTTCACATTGTTACATGAGATCCACTCCTTATAACCCATATCACTAGCCTTTCCTTCATAGTCGAAGGAGGTGTGTCCGACTGACTAGACCTGAGTCTCTTTTGTTTTTTTGTTAAATACCAATATTTCCTGAACCTTTCATATTTATGACAGTGATCTTGTGACCTCTGCTACAATGATCTTATGATTCATGATATAATGATCTCGTGACCCCTGCTACAATAATCCCATGACCCCTACTACAATGATCTCGTGATACCTCCAACAATTTAAATAAGTGTGTGATCCTACCTTACACAACATCCAGCTTTGCTCCTTCTTGTTCTACTTTCTTTCTGAAGATTTTATTAGAAGTCATGGCTTCAGATCTTCCCCCCTAGGATCAATTGCTACATGAGAAGGAAAAATCTTTAGTTGAGGCAATGCGAGTGTTGGATATATATCGTTCACATCAAAGCGAACTAGAGGAATGTTTATTAGCAGCTCGATCGCAGGTCCAATCAGAAGTGGCTTTGAGGAACAAAGCCTATTCAAAGTTGAAGCAAAAAATTAAGGAGTTGGATAATCTAAGAGCCCAGCACACCTCGGAGATAGTCATTCTAACTTGAAAAGTTCATGTAGATGGCTTTCTAATATCTCAACAACAACAAGCCTTGGATCAGCAGAAGACTAAGGTGGATCTTCTACAAGATGAGTTGGCTCAGATTAGGTCAGAGATGACCTTTCAGTCACATGTTTGTGAAAGTGCACCATACAAGCATCAAAGGACAAGATGAGCCTCTCCCTTCTACCCGGGTTGCCACTCTATTACTCGCCCTTACTTTGGACGGGAAGAGCAATCAGGAGGTTTCTATTATATTCTGTTGGATGATGAATTTTTCTATCGGTAATAATACCCGGTGAAATTTATTTTCGTCCCACAGAACGTGATAAAGTGTTGGTTTATCTATTCTTCTTGTCTCAAATTTTATATAGGTTGTTGTTCTATCATATCCTCTTACTTGAGAGGGATAGAGTAATCTAGTATTTCTAGGCTTCTTAATTTATTGTATTTGTTTATGGAAGCTCAAGGGCTATGATTGTAAAATTATTGATAGTGATATTAGAATTTTATATTTATGTTTGTGGAGGGTGTTCATAATCAGGTGATCAACTACGTTAGGAATAATTAAACAAAAGAACTTATGTACAGGCTCGGGCGAGTCTGAACTGTAATTAGGTTGTTTGTCTACACAACCGGTCGAGATTGTGTTTAGTCAGAATATTGTGAGTAAGACCCTGCCTTAATTTATTGTTTCACTACAAGAAATTATAGATTTAACCACACCAAATAGACAACAATTTTTTGAGAAACTGTTGTCTTTTTGTCATTTAACAACAGTTTTATTGAAAACTGTTGTTGTTGGTCATGTTTTTTAAAAAAAGACAACAATGTTTAAAAAACCGTTGTCTTTGACATACATAAGACAACGGTTTTTTAAAATTGTTGTCTATGAGATATATTTATTTGGCATACGACAACAGTTTTAATCAATCGTTGTCTATTAGCGTTGTTTACATTTTAATGTGCATATTTTAATTTGATGTCTAAAACTATGTTGTCTTTAAAAATTATTTTAGAAAAAAAATAGTCAAACATAGTTATTTGCCTATTTTCATTGATGAAGTGAAATTTATATCCCTTAATGTTTATCTCTAAGATAAAATTTATGGTTTATTTTAAGATGGATGGATTTATTCAAATAGTAAAAATAAAATTACAATTTTGTACGAACTATATTTTGCAACAACTATTCTAAAGTGGAGGTTATACGCATTGCGCGAGCGCAAACCCTAATCGCGCTCTACGGCACGGTGCCCGGGTACTGGTTCACGGTGTCACTGATCGACATCATCGGCCGGTTCACGATCCAAGTCCTAGGGTTCGGAATGATGACGGCGTTCATGCTGGGGCTGGAAGTGTCGTAGCACTACTGGACAACGCCTGGGAACCACATCGGCTTCGTGGTCATGTACGCCTTCACCTTCTTCTTCGCCAACTTCGGGCCGAACAGCACGACGTTCATCGTGCCGGCGGAGGTCTTCCCGGCTCGGCTGAGGTCGACATGCCACGGGATATCGGCAGCGACAGGGAAGATGGGGGCGATCGTGGGGGCCTTCGGGTTCCTGTACCTGGCGTAGAACCCGGACCCAGCGAAGGCGGACCGAGCCTACCCTGCCGGGATCGGGGTGAGGAATGCCCTCTTCTTGCTTGCCGTGTGCAATCTTCTGGGGCTAGCGTGCACCTTCCTGGTGCCGGAGTTGAAGGGAAGGTCGCTGGAGGAAATGACCGGCGAGAACGAGGCGACAGTGGACGATGATCACAAAAGTTGGTATGGAGGGCTTCGGCGGCATCACAAAAGTTGGGAACTGGCTGCACCGGATCGCTATCTACCGTGCCATCGACCGTAAAGGCGCATATGTCTCCGATGCCAGCGCCTCGTCCAGAAACATAGGTCACAAATTTTTGGGCATCGCCCTCCATGATCACCCCTCGGTCGACTTCTTCGTCATCCCACTCCCACGCCACTTGACCGTTCTCGAGGCCGACGCAAACATCCAAATCCTCATGAGCCAACTCGGATCGTTCAAGCATTCGAGTGTCAGATACTTCCAGGTCTTTGTTCAAATCTTTCCATTTCTTACATTTTTTTTCCCCCACTCCTGTTACGCTCAGAGTTCTATTAACTTGCAGCAAGAAGTATACATTTCCTTTTAACCGACAAAAGTTTACAATTCTTCATATTCTTTTTAATGCTTCTCCCCATCTGGATTGTGCAAGCAATGATGGAGAGTGACTGAATGCGTTTCATGGAAATTGGTCGTTTGGTATGATGTCGGATGCAAAGCATTTCGGTTGCATCCAAGAATTTGCTCATTTTTTTCTTCTTTTTGATGCATCTTTCGCCCCTTTCTTTACATTTTTTCAATTCTACTTGCTCCTTTATCATTCCACCAGGTTAGTCTTCCTGCTGTAACGATCACAAGATTGGGTATTCTATCCTTATTTTCGTTACTGATTGTTTAAGGGTCAGTGTGAAGTTCAAGGTCTAGTCTTGGAAGGATTGTTTTCCTGCACTTTTAGGTGTTCGACCAGATCGGTTGATTTCTTACCTTTTATAATGCTTCTCTTCATTCTTATGCTTCTACTGCTGGTTTGTGTGAGCTGATAAGAGATGGAATGCCTTAAAGAAATTGATGTCTAATAGAAAGAGATTTCCATTGCTCCCGACATTGCATCCAAGAATCTGCTGCCTTTTTTTGCTTTTTTTTTTTAAATTCTTTTTTGCCTTATTCTTTATGTTCTCAACTTCACTTGTTCATTTATCATTCCACAAGACATGGCTTTCTTCTGTAGTGCTCATCAAACATGTTATTCCATCCGAATTTTTCAAGCCTACATACACTTCATCACAACAATAGTTCACTTACTTTGAAATATATTTTAAGAATTCATCCATCTATTTAAACTGTATGAGAAGTTTAATTTAGAGTATATCACAATGAATAAAATAACAAACCTTGTTAGCCAGTTTTTGTTATATACTTTGCAAACTCTAAAGCTAGACTTGTTGTTGTTGAATGACAATCTGGACGATTCAATTAATTATCACAATTCACAAGAAGGGTCTGGTTCTTCAAGGACATGCTATGCATAAAAAAGCGGTAAAAATATCTATTGGTGTTTGCTGATAATAATATTCAAGTGATATGTTCTTGTGGCGATATATGATGTCTTTAGAATAGCTTACTATGGGAACAAAATTTACTTATTGTATCATAAGTGTGCATTTCTTTAATTTTCACTATATCTATGTGAAATTGCTAAATAAGTATTATGACATATTAATTTGTCATTTTGACATTCGAATATTCTGTAACTATTATTATCAATTTTGTGACTTTTATATTTACATGTGGAACTTGTTTAATAATTATGTTGAACTTTATGCTTAGTTTTAATTCTTAACTCCTATGTTTTGTGGTATATATTCACTTATATTAAGGGATTTGCAGGGATTTGCAGGGATTGCAGCTACTCATGCACTGAAAAATGCAGCTTTTCAGGTGTTATGTCAATATAAATTAACAGTTTTTTCAGTTGCCTTTACATATTAGATTCTAAGTTCTGATATGAATGCAGTGTGTGAAGTGGCTGGGTAAATTTGTATCACATGGAAGTTTATTTTTTATTCCTTAGGTTGTGCTTTTAGAATCTCGGGATAGAATTGGTGGTCGAGTTCACACTAACTACTCATTTGGTTTTCCTGTTGACATGGGAGCAGCCTGGTATGCTTCTTTTTTTTGTGTTTTTGTTTTCATTCCTTCTAAAGAGGATTGTGGCTAGCCTTCAAAATTTCAGTGACTAGAAGTTTTAATTTGGACACTTCAGGTTGCATGGTGTCTGCAACGAGAATCCATTGGCAACTTGGATTGGAAGACTTGGTCTACCAATTTATCGAACTTCTGGTGACAATTCTGTCTTGTATGATCATGACTTGGAGAGGTAATGGTTAATTGAATAACTAACATATATCACTGATCATGGAGACTATAATCTTATGGAGACAAATTTACTTCTATTTTTCAGCTACACACTCTTTGATGGTGATGGACATCAAGTGACTCAAGATCTAGTGGAAAAAGTTGGTCAGGTGTTTGAAACCATTCTGGAAGAGGCAAGTTCTTTATTAACCTTATATCTGCAGTGCTGATAACTTGGAAATATTTCACTTGTGAAATGACGATTCAACATTTACAGGCTAACAAACTTAGGTATGAAACAAATGAAGACATGTCTATAGCACAGGCTATTAAGCTAGTCATGGAGAGGCATTCAATATGATGCATTATTAATGAATTAAGTCTACTTTATGAGATTTCAGATTTTTTTTATCATTCATAGGCATTTAGTTTAGATCAAGTGACATTTCTTTATCTTCTTCTTACAGGTGGAGTTTGAAGGATTAGGAGAATTAAGAAGCAAGGATGAAGAAGATGAAGGATTAGGAGAATTAAGAAGCAAGGATGAAGAAGATGAAGGCATTTAGTTTATCTTCTTTCTTTATCTACTTGGTCCACTTCGATCCAAGTACAATGCAAACATGGCAAGGATGAAGAAGATGAAGGATTAGGAGAATTAAGAAGCAGTGTTTTGTTACTCTTCTAGTGTTGTACATGGTAAAAGTAGTTCAAATGCTCCAACTCTTCAAAACTGGACATCAAGATTAGGATGTTGTGTTACTCTTCTAGGATTAGGATGTTGTGTTGTTCTACCTTTGTTTTAATAGTGTCGTTGTCATTTTGTTGGTTGCTTTTGAAATTTCTTCGGAATGTTGTAAATATTATTTTCGAATGTTAGAAAATTATATGTTAAATTTTATTTACAAATTTAGTATTTTGAATGATTTATAATACTAGAAAATTGTATAATAAATTTTAATATTTTTTTTATTTTTTATCAAAAAAAGACAACGGTTTTTCACTGTTGTCATAAATAGTTTAAAACTGTTGTTGAAGACCCTGTTATTAAAGGTAGACGCTCAAAGACAACGGTGAAAAACTGTTGTCTTTGAAGGAAAAGACAACAGTTTTTCACCGTTGTAAAAACTGTTGTCATTGTCTTCAAAGACAACGGTTAAAAACTGTTGTCTTTGTCTTCAAAGACAACGGTTAAAAACTGTTGTCTTTGAGTACCCCCTTTAACAACACAGCCTTTAACAACAGTCCGAAAGGGGCTACGACAACGGTGAAAAACCGTTGTTGTAAGGCTTTTTTCTTGTAGTGTTTATTTTTTTCTCCTCAGTCTTCCATTTATTGCACCTAGGAAATTGAACACCTTTCTCATTGTTGATTGGTTCTTCAATGGAAAGAGAATATTGGAGGCGCACGATACTGCGACAATAACCCGAGCATGATTTAATCTATTATGTGTATCATAAATGCCCATTTATGGATTCCTGACACGTGCCACTTATTTCTTCTATCTGATGTAGTGGTTTGCACGCTTTCTCAGTAACATTCTATTGCACTCTTCTCTTAACAAATCAACGGCTCCCTTTGTAAGGATTCTTCATATCCAATGGCTATCATTATCAATAATATTCTTGCAAAAACCCTAAACCCTTTATCTTCTTACCTTTTTCCTCTTCTCCCTCACACTCTTTGCTGTTGTTGTTGCTGTTGCTTGCCATTCTTCGTCCTCTACTAACCCTTCTTCTTACCTAGTTTCTGTTAGAGTGTATGCTAAAAGTTTAGCTTTTTGTATAAATATTTATTTTGAGATAAGAATCACATTGGTCAAATGTCTACATTTATATGCTTAGTGTAGTTATTCATTTAATTTATATTGAAGATAACATGGTGTGTGGTGTCACACAGAAGATCATGTTATCAATTCCTTATAAATTATAAATAATTAAAAAACAAACAATAAAGATCAAGAAACTAAAGATCATCTCCACACAAATTTTCTCCACACAAATCATCTCCACACAAATTTTCTAGCAATACCTAGAAGATGGTAAAAAGAATTTAACTACGATCATTTTAAAGATCACAAACAATCATGAATACAATCCAAACAATAATCAGTAGGTATGGTAGTTTCAATCTAATTGAAGAATTAAGCAAGTTACAATCTCACAAGGTATTCACCTATTCTATCCCTCACACTCAAAAATGCATATTAGTGGAGTTCAACTCAATACAACTCACAACATTTCACTACCATAAGCTTGCTCATTTTCTAATTCTCCACCACTATACACATAGCATACATGAATCAAAAGGATTTATCATGAAGAATTGAAATGGAAGCAAAAAGAACAATGAAAATGAATGAAATAGGCAAAAGAAAAGTATTTAATGAAGAAATTGAGAAGATGAGAGTATTGGAGGAATATACTTGATGAGTTGACCATTTTGATGTGAAAAGAGATGAATACCATATGTTTTAACCAATTCAAAGTATCAAGCTAATGTAATGCCCGCCCTTCTTACCCAACCAAAGGCGGCGCTACGTTCTTATACTACTTACGTACATGTTTTACTATAACAGCGGAAGAATAAAAATTTTAAAGAATTTAATTTATTAAGCATAATATCACATATTCTGATTTGTTCAAATGTGCATATATTGAACTTATAACTAAAAATATTAATTTGTCCGAATCGTCCTAGCCGAGCCACCACCACACACATCACTATCTGCTCCTCCTGCTGCTCCATTGTTCATCCAGCTTTCTCTTTTATCTGCGGTACAAGGAAAGTAAGCTATGAGCACTCATGGCTCAGTAAGTTCCTTTCCTACTCACTAAAACTGAGAATCATCGTATATCAAGAATGGATCAACATATCATCGTCTCAACTAATCATAACATAACATATCATTCTATTCAAACATATCATGCATATTTCTTATTCACATATCTTTTCATAGAAGCATGAATATCATATCATAAAACAAATAAATCACAAGCATAAGACATACAAGGGCATCATATTCATATCATAATATCACATGACATTATATCATATCATCATATAATTCAAGCACATATGAATGTAGGCAATGCATCATGAATTTGAAAACTTATACTTAATAGTACTTGAAATTAATATTATCATCATTTGGGATCCCGGTTTGTACCACATACATAATGCGTAGGTCCAAGGTAGCAAGTCTTGAGCCCTACCATGCATACATACTAGGCCCGAGTCTTACTCCATCGACCTAGGGCACTCAAAGGCCCATTACTGACGAGGCCCGAGTCTTACTCCATCGACCCCGGGGCGTTTACGGAGCCCACCCTTGGTACAAACCATAAAAATAACTTATCATGCATAACTATCATATCATGTCTTTAACAATCTTTCATGCATTTATTCTTTTCATTTCTTTTCATTATGTATAGTACTTGAAATTAATATCATCATCATTTGGGATCCCGGTTTGTACGACATACATAATGCGTAAGTCCAAGGTAGCAAGTCTTGAGCCCTACCATGCATACATACTAGGCCCGAGTCTTACTCCATCGACCTAGGGCACTCAAAGGCCCATTACTGACGAGGCCCGAGTCTTACTCCATCGACCCCGGGGCGTTTACGGAGCCCACCCTTGGTACAAACCATAAAAATAACTTATCATGCATAACTATCATATCATGTCTTTAACAATCTTTCATGCATTTATTCTTTTCATTTCTTTTCATTATGTATAGCATTTTCTATGCTATCACATATCATAACATAACTTCATTTCTTTTCATTATGTATAGCATTTTCTATGCTATAACACATCATGGCATATTTCATAATATAACTTCATTATGCATATCATTTCGTAACTAAAGCAATCATGCATTCTAACTTATTATCATATCATTTTCATACAGCATGGCATAGACATATTTAATTTTTGTTCTAGGGTTTCTAGGGCATCTATCCCTTCATGGCCGAACACATAATGATTCATTTAGGTCATACAAACATGTATCACATTCACACATTATCAAGTTTTCATAAAAAGTACTTTTAACCCCTTAGGTTTCATTTCCAAGGCCTCTAGGTCCTTTAAACCTTACTTGGCCGAAATTCATAGAATATAAACTTCCTTTAAGTGGCCTAAAGCATGGGAAACCTAAGTAAATTTCATAGCAAGATTTACTAAGAACATCATACACAAAGTTGGATCATAAACAAGCTAGGACTCTTGTGATCTTACATGTCATAAATCATGTAACTAATTTTCTACATTCCAATTAAACATGAGAGCATTAATCATCTTTCATAACATAATATCACAGAGGTCATTGAGCATATTAGAATTTTGTTTAAGCTTCTCTAAACCATCACCTTACCATGGCCGAAATATTAAGAGTAAGGTTCATGAGTTTCTTTCAACATACAAGCATACAACTCTTAAGAACTTTATATCATGTCATATAAGCATAGTTATTTTAAATTCAAGGTCCTCCTAACCCTAATTTCTTTCTTGGCCGAAACATGAGAGTGGGGTTCTTTTGGTTCCATTCAACTTCCAAGCAAGAAAACCATAGGAAGGTCCTTAGCATTTCATAGAGGGAACCTTGCACTAGTTTGGTTAGACAATAATTTTCCTAACCTATTTACAATATTTTTGATTGAAATTCTAGGGTTACATACACCTCTGATCATGCATCATATATGTATAAAAACATAGGGGGAAACTTTGTTTCAAGGCATAGAAAAAGAATCCGAAAATCACATGAAAGCCTTGTACCGCAGGTGAGGGGAAGCTTACCTTCTTTGCTTAAGTTTCCTAGAGTTGAAAACTTGCTTGTGGACCTTTCTTCCTTGCTTGCTTTGCTCGGCACCAATGGAGGAAGAAGTGGCTAGGTCTTTTGGTGGAGAGGAGGAGGAAGAAGAGGAGGCTTCTTCCTCTTGTGTTGCTCGGCAACAAAAAGAAAGAAAGAAGGGGGAGAGTTGTTGCTCTCAGCAACAAGAGGAAAGAGGGAGGGAGAGTGCTCGGCACAAATGGAGGAGAGGAGGAGAGTGAGTTGAGGATGAAGCCTGCCCCTCCATGCCTATTTATACTAAAGTGGGGAGGAAAACTTGACTTGATTCATCCTCCTCATTTACTTCTCCTCTTAATGAGAAAGAATATGCTAGAGAAATGCTTCTTAAGTTTCTCTCTTTTCTTTCTCTTAATTTCTCTCCTTTCTTTCCTTTAATTATAATTCCCATCTCTCCTCTTACAATATTCACTCCTATCACACTTGGTTAACACATGCATGCATCCACAAGAGAACCAAGGATCAAATCCTTCTCCTAACATATTTTTGTACAAAATAATTCATGTATATGCATTATGCATAAATATTTCATACATGCATATATAATATCTCATATTTCTTTTGTTTACATTAATTCCTTGCATTATAAATCATGTATAGAACTTTATATTCTCAACTTTATTTTCTTTCATAAAGTTTTTAATCATCTAAATCCTTCCCATCGTAACATTCAACGTAGACTATCTACACATTCTTTTCATTACATTCGTACTCTCATTGCCCTTACTTTATCTAGGCTTTCTAGGGTGTTACAAACTCCCCTACTTATTGAAAGTTCGTCCCCGAACTTAGAATAACAATTTCTGCTCCGATTCCTTAGATACTGGTGGAGCTTCCAATCTCCCTTGACTTATTGAAGGTCCCTCAATAGAAGTCTGCAGTTGGTGTAACCTTGCGGGACCACCTTGGTTCGGCACATACTGTGGTGCTTTAGTTTTGGTAGGGCAGTCTCTAGACAGATGTCCTTCCAGTCCACAGTCGTAGCATTTAATTTTGCTCTTACGACAGTCTTTTGCTTTATGACCCTCTTATGTTATAGCCTAAGGTTCTTGTATCTAGGCTACCATTCATGCATCCTACTTATCATCATGCACCATTCTCTAGGGTATAGCTTAAGGTATCCTTCCTAGGCTACCATTCATGTATCTTAGAGTATCATACTATTTTGCATACAAATAAATTATGCAACTGTACTTACTTGGAGCGGCAGGAAGGAGCTTGATGTGTGTGTAGTGAGCTGGCTAAACTTGGCTCTGATACCACCTGTAACGCCCGCCCTTCTTACCCAACCAAAGGCGGCGCTACGTTCTTATACTACTTACGTACATGTTTTACTATAACAGCAGAAGAATAAAAATTTTAAAGAATTTAATTTATTAAGCATAATATCACATATTCTGATTTGTTCAAATGTGCATATATTGAACTTATAACTAAAAATATTAATTTGTCCGAATCGTCCTAGCCGAGCCACCACCACACACATCACTATCTGCTCCTCCTGCTGCTCCGTTGTTCATCCAGCTTTCTCTTTTATCTGCGGTACAAGGAAAGTAAGCTATGAGCACTCATGGCTCAGTAAGTTCCTTTCCTACTCACTAAAACCGAGAATCATCGTATATCAAGAATGGATCAACATATCATCGTCTCAACTAATCATAACATAACATATCATTCTATTCAAACATATCATGCATATTTCTTATTCACATATCATTTCATAGAAGCATGAATATCATATCATAAAACAAATAAATCACAAGCATAAGACATACAAGGGCATCATATTCATATCATAATATCACATGACATTATATCATATCATCATATAATTCAAGCACATATGAATGTAGGCAATGCATCGTCAATTTGAAAACTTATACTTAATAGTACTTGAAATTAATATTATCATCATTTTGGATCCCGGTTTGTACCACATACATAATGCGTAGATCCAAGGTAGCAAGTCTTGAGCCCTACCATGCATACATACTAGGCCCGAGTCTTACTCCATCGACCTAGGGCACTCAAAGGCCCATTACTGACAACGACCCCGCAACGTTTACGGAGCCCACCCTTGGTACAAACCATAAAAATAACTTATCATGCATAACTATCATCTCATGTCTTTAACAATCTTTCATGCATTTATTCTTTTCATTTCTTTTCATTATGTATAGTACTTGAAATTAATATCATCATCATTTGGGATCCCGGTTTGTACCACATACATAATGCATAGGTCAAAGGTAGCAAGTCTTGAGCCCTACCATGCATACATACTAGGCCCGAGTCTTACTCCATCGACCTAGGGCACTCAAAGGCCCATTACTGACGAGGCCCGAGTCTTACTCCATCGACCCCGGGGCGTTTACGGAGCCCACCCTTGGTACAAACCATAAAAATAACTTATCATGCATAACTATCATATCATGTCTTTAACAATCTTTCATGCATTTATTCTTTTCATTTCTTTTCATTATGTATAGCATTTTCTATGCTATCACATATCATAACATAACTTCATTTCTTTTCATTATGTATAGCATTTTCTATGCTATAACACATCATGGCATATTTCATAATATAACTTCATTATGCATATCATTTCGTAACTAAAGCAATCATGCATTCTAACTTATTATCATATCATTTTCATACAGCATGGCATAGACATATTTAATTTTTGTTCTAGGGTTTCTAGGGCATCTATCCCTTCATGGCCGAACACATAATGATTCATTTAGGTCATACAAACATGTATCACATTCACACATTATCAAGTTTTCATAAGAAGTACTTTTAACCCCTTAGGTTTCATTTCCAAGGCCTCTAGGTCCTTTAAACCTTACTTGGCCGAAATTCATAGAATATAAACTTCCTTTAAGTGGCCTAAAGCATGGGAAACCTAAGTAAATTTCATAGCAAGATTTACTAAGAACATCATACACAAAGTTGGATCATAAACAAGCTAGGACTCTTGTGATCTTACATGTCATAAATCATGTAACTAATTTTCTACATTCCAATTAAACATGAGAGCATTAATCATCTTTCATAACATAATATCACAGAGGTCATTGAGCATATTAGAATTTTGTTTAAGCTTCTCTAAACCATCACCTTACCATGGCCGAAATATTAAGAGTAAGGTTCATGAGTTTCTTTCAACATACAAGCATACAACTCTTAAGAACTTTATATCATGTCATATAAGCATAGTTATTTTAAATTCAAGGTCCTCCTAACCCTAATTTCTTTCTTGGCCGAAACATGAGAGTGGGGTTCTTTTGGTTCCATTCAACTTCCAAGCAAGAAAACCATAGGAAGGTCCTTAGCATTTCATAGAGGGAACCTTGCACTAGTTTGGTTAGACAATAATTTTCCTAACCTATTTACAATATTTTTGATTGAAATTCTAGGGTTACATACACCTCTGATCATGCATCATATATGTATAAAAATATAGGGGGAAACTTTGTTTCAAGGCATAGAAAAAGAATCCGAAAATCACATGAAAGCCTTGTACCGCAGGTGAGGGGAAGCTTACCTTCTTTGCTTAAGTTTCCTAGAGTTGAGAACTTGCTTGTGGACCTTTCTTCCTTGCTTGCTTTGCTCGGCACCAATGGAGGAAGAAGTGGTTAGGTCTTTTGGTGGAGAGGAGGAGGAAGAAGAGGAGGCTTCTTCCTCTTGTGTTGCTCGGCAACAAAAAGAAAGAAAGAAGGGGGAGAGTTGTTGCTCTCGGCAACAAGAGGAAAGAGGGAGGGAGAGTGCTCGGCACAAATGGAGGAGAGGAGGAGAGTGAGTTGAGGATGAAGCCCCCTCCATGCCTATTTATACTAAAGTGAGGGAGGAAAACTTGACTTGATTCATCCTCCTCATTTACTTCTCCTCTTAATGAGAAAGAATATGCTAGAGAAATGCTTCTTGAGTTTCTCTCTTTTCTTTCTCTTAATTTCTCTCCTTTCTTTCCTTTAATTAAAATTCCCATCTCTCCTCTTACAATATTCACTCCTATCACACTTGGTTAACACATGCATGCATCCACAAGAGAACCAAGGATCAAATCCTTCTCCTAACATATTTTTGTACAAAATAATTCATGTATATGCATTATGCATAAATATTTCATACATGCATATATAATATCTCATATTTCTTTTGTTTACATTAATTCCTTGCATTATAAATCATGTATAGAACTTTATATTCTCAACTTTATTTTCTTTCATAAAGTTTTTAATCATCTAAATCCTTCCCATCGTAACATTCAACGTAGACTATCTACACATTCTTTTCATTACATTCGTACTCTCATTGCCCTTACTTTATCTAGGCTTTCTAGGGGTGTTACAAACTCCCCTACTTATTGAAAGTTCGTCCCCGAACTTAGAATAACAATTTCTGCTCCGATTCCTTAGATACTGGTGGAGCTTCCAATGTCCCTTGACTTATTGAAGGTCCCTCAATAGAAGTCTGCAGTTGGTGTAACCTTGCGGGACCACCTTGGTTTGGCACATACTGTGGTGCTTTAGTTTTGGTAGGGCAGTCTCTAGACAGATGTCCTTCCAGTCCACAGTCGTAGCATTTAATTTTGCTCTTGCGACAGTCTTTTGCTTTATGACCCTCTTATGTTATAGCCTAAGGTTCTTGTATCTAGGCTACCATTCATGCATCCTACTTATCATCATGCACCATTCTCTAGGGTATAGCTTAAGGTATCCTTCCTAGGCTACCATTCATGTATCTTAGAGTATCATACTATTTTGCATACAAATAAATTATGCAACTGTACTTACTTGGAGCGGCAGGAAGGAGCTTGATGTGTGTGTAGTGAGCTGGCTAAACTTGGCTCTGATACCACCTGTAATGCCCGCCCTTCTTACCCAACCAAAGGCGGCGCTACGTTCTTATACTACTTACGTACATGTTTTACTATAACAGCGGAAGAATAAAATTTTTAAAGAATTTAATTTATTAAGCATAATATCACATATTCAGATTTGTTCAAATGTGCATATATTGAACTTATAACTAAAAATATTAATTTGTCCGAATCGTCCTAGCCGAGCCACCACCACACACATCACTATCTGCTCCTCCTACTGCTCCGTTGTTCATCCAGCTTTTTCTTTTATCTGCGGTACAAGGAAAGTAAGCTATGAGCACTCATGGCTCAGTAAGTTCCTTTCCTACTCACTAAAACCGAGAATCATCGTATATCAAGAATGGATCAACATATCATCGTCTCAACTAATCATAACATAACATATCATTCTATTCAAACATATCATGCATATTTCTTATTCACATATCATTTCATAGAAGCATGAATATCATATCATAAAACAAATAAATCACAAGCATAAGACATACAAGGGCATCATATTCATATCATAATATCACATGACATTATATCATATCATCATATAATTCAAGCACATATGAATGTAGGCAATGCATCGTGAATTTGAAAACTTATACTTAATAGTACTTGAAATTAATATTATCATCATTTGGGATCCCGGTTTGTACCACATACATAATGCGTAGGTCCAAGGTAGCAAGTCTTGAGCCCTACCATGCATGCATACTAGGCCCGAGTCTTACTCCATCGACCCCGGGGCGTTTACGGAGCCCACCCTTGGTACAAACCATAAAAATAACTTATCATGCATAACTATCATATCATGTCTTTAACAATCTTTCATGCATTTATTCTTTTCATTTCTTTTCATTTCTTTTCATTATGTATAGTACTTGAAATTAATATCATCATCATTTGGGATCCCGGTTTGTACCACATACATAATGCATAGGTCCAAGGTAGCAAGTCTTGAGCCCTACCATGCATACATACTAGGCCCGAGTCTTACTCCATCGACCTAGGGCACTCAAAGGCCCATTACTGACGAGGCCCGAGTCTTACTCCATCGACCCCGGGGCGTTTACGGAGCCCACCCTTGGTACAAACCATAAAAATAACTTATCATGAATAACTATCATATCATGTCTTTAACAATCTTTCATGCATTTATTCTTTTCATTTCTTTTCATTATGTATAGCATTTTCTATGCTATCACATATCATAACATAACTTCATTTCTTTTCATTATGTATAGCATTTTCTATGCTATAACACATCATGGCATATTTCATAATATAACTTCATTATGCATATCATTTCGTAACTAAAGCAATCATGCATTCTAACTTATTATCATATCATTTTCATACAGCATGGCATAGACATATTTAATTTTTGTTCTAGGGTTTCTAGGGCATCTATCCCTTCATGGTCGAACACATAATGATTCATTTAGGTCATACAAACATGTATCACATTCACACATTATCAAGTTTTCATAAGAAGTACTTTTAACCCCTTAGGTTTCATTTCCAAGGCCTCTAGGTCCTTTAAACCTTACTTGGCCGAAATTCATAGAATATAAACTTCCTTTAAGTGGCCTAAAGCATGGGAAACCTAAGTAAATTTCATAGCAAGATTTACTAAGAACATCATACACAAAGTTGGATCATAAACAAGCTAGGACTCTTGTGATCTTACATGTCATAAATCATGTAACTAATTTTCTACATTCCAATTAAACATGAGAGCATTAATCATCTTTCATAACATAATATCACAGAGGTCATTGAGCATATTAGAATTTTGTTTAAGCTTCTCTAAATCATCACCTTACCATGGCCGAAATATTAAGAGTAAGGTTCATGAGTTTCTTTCAACATACAAGCATACAACTCTTAAGAACTTTATATCATGTCATATAAGCATAGTTATTTTAAATTCAAGGTCCTCCTAACCCTAAATTCTTTCTTGGCCGAAACATGAGAGTGGGGTTCTTTTGGTTCCATTCAACTTCCAAGCAAGAAAACCATAGGAAGGTCCTTAGCATTTCATAGAGGGAACCTTGCACTAGTTTGGTTAGACAATAATTTTCCTAACCTATTTACAATATTTTTGATTGAAATTCTAGGGTTACATACACCTCTGATCATGCATCATATATGTATAAAAACATAGGGGAAAACTTTGTTTCAAGGCATAGAAAAAGAATCCGAAAATCACATGAAAGCCTTGTACCGCAGGTGAGGGGAAGCTTACCTTCTTTGCTTAAGTTTCCTAGAGTTGAGAACTTGCTTGTGGACCTTTCTTCCTTGCTTGCTTTGCTCGGCACCAATGGAGGAAGAAGTGGTTAGGTCTTTTGGTGGAGAGGAGGAGGAAGAAGAGGAGGCTTCTTCCTCTTGTGTTGCTCGGCAACAAAAAGAAAGAAAGAAGGGGGAGAGTTGTTGCTCTCGGCAACAAGAGGAAAGAGGGAGGGAGAGTGCTCAGCACAAATGGAGGAGAGGAGGAGAGTGAGTTGAGGATGAAGCCCCCCCCCCCTCCATGCCTATTTATACTAAAGTGAGGGGAGGAAAACTTGACTTGATTCATCCTCCTCATTTACTTCTCCTCTTAATGAGAAAGAATATGCTAGAGAAATGCTTCTTGAGTTTCTCTCTTTTCTTTCTCTTAATTTCTCTCCTTTCTTTCCTTTAATTAAAATTCCCATCTCTCCTCTTACAATATTCACTCCTATCACACTTGGTTAACACATGCATGCATCCACAAGAGAACCAAGGATCAAATCCTTCTCCTAACATATTTTTGTACAAAATAATTCATGTATATGCATTATGCATAAATATTTCATACATGCATATATAATATCTCATATTTCTTTTGTTTACATTAATTCCTTGCATTATAAATCATGTATAGAACTTTATATTCTCAACTTTATTTTCTTTCATTAAGTTTTTAATCATCTAAATCCTTCCCATCGTAACATTCAACGTAGACTATCTACACATTCTTTTCATTACATTCGTACTCTCATTGCCCTTACTTTATCTAGGCTTTCTAGGGGTGTTACAAACTCCCCTACTTATTGAAAGTTCGTCCCCGAACTTAGAATAACAATTTCTGCTCCGATTCCTTAGATACTGGTGGAGCTTCCAATGTCCCTTGACTTATTGAAGGTCCCTCAATAGAAGTCTGCAGTTGGTGTAACCTTGCGGGACCACCTTGGTTTGGCACATACTGTGGTGCTTTAGTTTTGGTAGGGCAGTCTCTAGACAGATGTCCTTCCAGTCCACAGTCGTAGCATTTAATTTTGCTCTTGCGACAGTCTTTTGCTTTATGACCCTCTTATGTTATAGCCTAAGGTTCTTGTATCTAGGCTACCATTCATGCATCCTACTTATCATCATGCACCATTCTCTAGGGTATAGCTTAAGGTATCCTTCCTAGGCTACCATTCATGTATCTTAGAGTATCATACTATTTTGCATACAAATAAATTATGCAACTGTACTTACTTGGAGCGGCAGGAAGGAGCTTGATGTGTGTGTAGTGAGCTAGCTAAACTTGGCTCTGATACCACCTGTAATGCCCGCCCTTCTTACCCAACCAAAGGCGGCGCTACGTTCTTATACTACTTACGTACATGTTTTACTATAACAGCGGAAGAATAAAAATTTTAAAGAATTTAATTTATTAAGCATAATATCACATATTCAGATTTGTTCAAATGTGCATATATTGAACTTATAACTAAAAATATTAATTTGTCCGAATCGTCCTAGCCGAGCCACCACCACACACATCACTATCTGCTCCTCCTGCTGCTCCGTTGTTCATCCAGCTTTCTCTTTTATCTGCGGTACATGGAAAGTAAGCTATGAGCACTCATGGCTCAGTAAGTTCCTTTCCTACTCACTAAAACCGAGAATCATCGTATATCAAGAATGGATCAACATATCATCGTCTCAACTAATCATAACATAACATATCATTCTATTCAAACATATCATGCATATTTCTTATTCACATATCATTTCATAGAAGCATGAATATCATATCATAAAACAAATAAATCACAAGCATAAGACATACAAGGGCATCATATTCATATCATAATATCACATGACATTATATCATATCATCATATAATTCAAGCACATATGAATGTAGGCAATGCATCGTGAATTTGAAAACTTATACTTAATAGTACTTGAAATTAATATTATCATCATTTGGGATCCCGGTTTGTACCACATACATAATGCGTAGGTCCAAGGTAGCAAGTCTTGAGCCCTACCATGCATGCATACTAGGCCCGAGTCTTACTCCATCGACCCCGGAGCGTTTACGGAGCCCACCCTTGGTACAAACCATAAAAATAACTTATCATGCATAACTATCATATCATGTCTTTAACAATCTTTCATGCATTTATTCTTTTCATTTCTTTTCATTTCTTTTCATTATGTATAGTACTTGAAATTAATATCATCATCATTTGGGATCCCGGTTTGTACCACATACATAATGCATAGGTCCAAGGTAGCAAGTCTTGAGCCCTACCATGCATACATACTAGGCCCGAGTCTTACTCCATCGACCTAGGGCACTCAAAGGCCCATTACTGACGAGGCCCGAGTCTTACTCCATCGACCCCGGGGCGTTTACGGAGCCCACCCTTGGTACAAACCATAAAAATAACTTATCATGAATAACTATCATATCATGTCTTTAACAATCTTTCATGCATTTATTCTTTTCATTTCTTTTCATTATGTATAGCATTTTCTATGCTATCACATATCATAACATAACTTCATTTCTTTTCATTATGTATAGCATTTTCTATGCTATAACACATCATGGCATATTTCATAATATAACTTCATTATGCATATCATTTCGTAACTAAAGCAATCATGCATTCTAACTTATTATCATATCATTTTCATACAGCATGGCATAGACATATTTAATTTTTTGTTCTAGGGTTTCTAGGGCATCTATCCCTTCATGGCCGAACACATAATGATTCATTTAGGTCATACAAACATGTATCACATTCACACATTATCAAGTTTTCATAAGAAGTACTTTTAACCCCTTAGGTTTCATTTCCAAGGCCTCTAGGTCCTTTAAACCTTACTTGGCCGAAATTCATAGAATATAAACTTCCTTTAAGTGGCCTAAAGCATGGGAAACCTAAGTAAATTTCATAGCAAGATTTACTAAGAACATCATACACAAAGTTGGATCATAAACAAGCTAGGACTCTTGTGATCTTACATGTCATAAATCATGTAACTAATTTTCTACATTCCAATTAAACATGAGAGCATTAATCATCTTTCATAACATAATATCACAGAGGTCATTGAGCATATTAGAATTTTGTTTAAGCTTCTCTAAATCATCACCTTACCATGGCCGAAATATTAAGAGTAAGGTTCATGAGTTTCTTTCAACATACAAGCATACAACTCTTAAGAACTTTATATCATGTCATATAAGCATAGTTATTTTAAATTCAAGGTCCTCCTAACCCTAAATTCTTTCTTGGCCGAAACATGAGAGTGGGGTTCTTTTGGTTCCATTCAACTTCCAAGCAAGAAAACCATAGGAAGGTCCTTAGCATTTCATAGAGGGAACCTTGCACTAGTTTGGTTAGACAATAATTTTCCTAACCTATTTACAATATTTTTGATTGAAATTCTAGGGTTACATACACCTCTGATCATGCATCATATATGTATAAAAACATAGGGGAAAACTTTGTTTCAAGGCATAGAAAAAGAATCCGAAAATCACATGAAAGCCTTGTACCGCAGGTGAGGGGAAGCTTACCTTCTTTGCTTAAGTTTCCTAGAGTTGAGAACTTGCTTGTGGACCTTTCTTCCTTGCTTGCTTTGCTCGGCACCAATGGAGGAAGAAGTGGCTAGGTCTTTTGGTGGAGAGGAGGAAGAAGAGGAGGCTTCTTCCTCTTGTGTTGCTCGGCAACAAAAAGAAAGAAAGAAGGGGGAGAGTTGTTGCTCTCGGCAACAAGAGGAAAGAGGGAGGGAGAGTGCTTGGCACAAATGGAGGAGAGGAGGAGAGTGAGTTGAGGATGAAGCCCCCCCTCCATGCCTATTTATACTAAAGTGAGGGGAGGAAAACTTGACTTGATTCATCCTCCTCATTTACTTCTCCTCTTAATGAGAAAGAATATGCTAGAGAAATGCTTCTTGAGTTTCTCTCTTTTCTTTCTCTTAATTTCTCTCCTTTCTTTCCTTTAATTATAATTCCCATCTCTCCTCTTACAATATTCACTCCTATCACACTTGGTTAACACATGCATGCATCCACAAGAGAACCAAGGATCAAATCCTTCTCCTAACATATTTTTGTACAAAATAATTCATGTATATGCATTATGCATAAATATTTCATACATGCATATATAATATCTCATATTTCTTTTGTTTACATTAATTCCTTGCATTATAAATCATGTATAGAACTTTATATTCTCAACTTTATTTTCTTTCATTAAGTTTTTAATCATCTAAATCTTTCCCATCGTAACATTCAACGTAGACTATCTACACATTCTTTTCATTACATTCGTACTCTCATTGCCCTTACTTTATCTAGGCTTTCTAGGGGTGTTACAAACTCCCCTACTTATTGAAAGTTCGTCCCCGAACTTAGAATAACAATTTCTGCTCCGATTCCTTAGATACTGGTGGAGCTTCCAATGTCCCTTGACTTATTGAAGGTCCCTCAATAGAAGTCTGCAGTTGGTGTAACCTTGCGGGACCACCTTGGTTCGGCACATACTGTGGTGCTTTAGTTTTGGTAGGGCAGTCTCTAGACAGATGTCCTTCCAGTCCACAGTCGTAGCATTTAATTTTGCTCTTGCGACAGTCTTTTGCTTTATGACCCTCTTATGTTATAGCCTAAGGTTCTTGTATCTAGGCTACCATTCATGCATCCTACTTATCATCATGCACCATTCTCTAGGGTATAGCTTAAGGTATCCTTCCTAGGCTACCATTCATGTATCTTAGAGTATCATACTATTTTGCATACAAATAAATTATGCAACTGTACTTACTTGGAGCGGCAGGAAGGAGCTTGATGTGTGTGTAGTGAGCTGGCTAAACTTGGCTCTGATACCACCTGTAACGCCCGCCCTTCTTACCCAACCAAAGGCGGCGCTACGTTCTTATACTACTTACGTACATGTTTTACTATAACAGCGGAAGAATAAAAATTTTAAAGAATTTAATTTATTAAGCATAATATCACATATTCAGATTTGTTCAAATGTGCATATATTGAACTTATAACTAAAAATATTAATTTGTCCGAATCGTCCTAGCCGAGCCACCACCACACACATCACTATCTGCTCCTCCTGCTGCTCCGTTGTTCATCCAGCTTTCTCTTTTATCTGCGGTACAAGGAAAGTAAGCTATGAGCACTCATGGCTCAGTAAGTTCCTTTCCTACTCACTAAAACCGAGAATCATCGTATATCAAGAATGGATCAACATATCATCGTCTCAACTAATCATAACATAACATATCATTCTATTCAAACATATCATGCATATTTCTTATTCACATATCATTTCATAGAAGCATGAATATCATATCATAAAACAAATAAATCACAAGCATAAGACATACAAGGGCATCATATTCATATCATAATATCACATGACATTATATCATATCATCATATAATTCAAGCACATATGAATGTAGGCAATGCATCGTGAATTTGAAAACTTATACTTAATAGTACTTGAAATTAATATTATCATCATTTGGGATCCCGGTTTGTACCACATACATAATGCGTAGGTCCAAGGTAGCAAGTCTTGAGCCCTACCATGCATGCATACTAGGCCCGAGTCTTACTCCATCGACCTAGGGCACTCAAAGGCCCATTACTGACAAGGCCCGAGTCTTACTCCATCGACCCCGGAGCGTTTACGGAGCCCACCCTTGGTACAAACCATAAAAATAACTTATCATGCATAACTATCATATCATGTCTTTAACAATCTTTCATGCATTTATTCTTTTCATTTCTTTTCATTATGTATAGTACTTGAAATTAATATCATCATCATTTGGGATCCCGGTTTGTACCACATACATAATGCATAGGTCCAAGGTAGCAAGTCTTGAGCCCTACCATGCATACATACTAGGCCCGAGTCTTACTCCATCGACCTAGGGCACTCAAAGGCCCATTACTGACGAGGCCCGAGTCTTACTCCATCGACCCCGGGGCGTTTACGGAGCCCACCCTTGGTACAAACCATAAAAATAACTTATCATGAATAACTATCATATCATGTCTTTAACAATCTTTCATGCATTTATTCTTTTCATTTCTTTTCATTATGTATAGCATTTTCTATGCTATCACATATCATAACATAACTTCATTTCTTTTCATTATGTATAGCATTTTCTATGCTATAACACATCATGACATATTTCATAATATAACTTCATTATGCATATCATTTCGTAACTAAAGCAATCATGCATTCTAACTTATTATCATATCATTTTCATACAGCATGGCATAGACATATTTAATTTTTGTTCTAGGGTTTCTAGGGCATCTATCCCTTCATGGCCGAACACATAATGATTCATTTAGGTCATACAAACATGTATCACATTCACACATTATCAAGTTTTCATAAGAAGTACTTTTAACCCCTTAGGTTTCATTTCCAAGGCCTCTAGGTCCTTTAAACCTTACTTGGCCGAAATTCATAGAATATAAACTTCCTTTAAGTGGCCTAAAGCATGGGAAACCTAAGTAAATTTCATAGCAAGATTTACTAAGAACATCATACACAAAGTTGGATCATAAACAAGCTAGGACTCTTGTGATCTTACATGTCATAAATCATGTAACTAATTTTCTACATTCCAATTAAACATGAGAGCATTAATCATCTTTCATAACATAATATCACAGAGGTCATTGAGCATATTAGAATTTTGTTTAAGCTTCTCTAAATCATCACCTTACCATGGCCGAAATATTAAGAGTAAGGTTCATGAGTTTCTTTCAACATACAAGCATACAACTCTTAAGAACTTTATATCATGTCATATAAGCATAGTTATTTTAAATTCAAGGTCCTCCTAACCCTAAATTCTTTCTTGGCCGAAACATGAGAGTGGGGTTCTTTTGGTTCCATTCAACTTCCAAGCAAGAAAACCATAGGAAGGTCCTTAGCATTTCATAGAGGGAACCTTGCACTAGTTTGGTTAGACAATAATTTTCCTAACCTATTTACAATATTTTTGATTGAAATTCTAGGTTTACATACACCTCTGATCATGCATCATATATGTATAAAAACATAGGGGAAAACTTTGTTTCAAGGCATAGAAAAAGAATCCGAAAATCACATGAAAGCCTTGTACCGCAGGTGAGGGGAAGCTTACCTTCTTTGCTTAAGTTTCCTAGAGTTGAGAACTTGCTTGTGGACCTTTCTTCCTTGCTTGCTTTGCTCGGCACCAATGGAGGAAGAAGTGGCTAGGTCTTTTGGTGGAGAGGAGGAGGAAGAAGAGGAGGCTTCTTCCTCTTGTGTTGCTCGGCAACAAAAAGAAAGAAAGAAGGGGAGAGTTGTTGCTCTCGGCAACAAGAGGAAAGAGGGAGGGAGAGTGCTCGGCACAAATGGAGGAGAGGAGGAGAGTGAGTTGAGGATGAAGCCCCCCCCCCCTCCATGCCTATTTATACTAAAGTGAGGGGAGGAAAACTTGACTTGATTCATCCTCCTCATTTACTTCTCCTCTTAATGAGAAAGAATATGCTAGAGAAATGCTTCTTGAGTTTCTCTCTTTTCTTTCTCTTAATTTCTCTCCTTTCTTTCCTTTAATTATAATTCCCATCTCTCCTCTTACAATATTCACTCCTATCACACTTGGTTAACACATGCATGCATCCACAAGAGAACCAAGGATCAAATCCTTCTCCTAACATATTTTTGTACAAAATAATTCATGTATATGCATTATGCATAAATATTTCATACATGCATATATAATATCTCATATTTCTTTTGTTTACATTAATTCCTTGCATTATAAATCATGTATAGAACTTTATATTCTCAACTTTATTTTCTTTCATAAAATTTTTAATCATCTAAATCCTTCCCATCGTAACATTCAACGTAGACTATCTACACATTCTTTTCATTACATTCGTACTCTCATTGCCCTTACTTTATCTAGGCTTTCTAGGAGTGTTACAGCCAACCTCCCCTTTAATTTGATGGCAAACAAAGAATCTTGATACTCTATCTTCCATTTGATACTCTCTTGAATGTGCCAATTTTCTAAATTTTTCTATTTTTCACTATTTTTCCACTTAATTTCCAGCATTTGGAAGCTCAAAAATAATCTTAAATCAATTAATGAAGAACTCCCTCCCCCACACTTAAACTTGGTCGTCTCGGGCAATGAAACATAACCATCATTTCCAATAACTTAGTACTCTTCCTTTCCACTTCCTTTGTCTTTCTTCAATCTGCAAGTGTCTGCATTTCCAATTCCAGCAACCCCTGATATCATTGTCTATCAAAGACTAGCTTTCCAGAAGGATACATAACAAAAACAATTAATCGGTAGGAGCTTCAATTCAAACATCATCAGATTTATTACACAAACATGTAATTGTTGTTCCATTAGTGTCATCTCTGCAGAATCAAAAATTGCAGAATTTATCAGATTGAAATATGGAATCTAAAAATCAGCAACAGAATTCAGCTTCAGAATTCTAGAATACAGCTCAAAATTTCTGAATGTTGGCACAATTGATCCTTTTCCTTTCCTCTGTTCTGTAGTGTCCCTTCACATTCCTGCCTTCTTGAAACTCCATTCATACAATTCAAGTTAATGTAACCTAGCAGTAACAATTCTAGGAATTTGGAACTAAGCTTGGCACAAAACACACCAACAAACATGTTACACATATTTGATAAGTTCTGGAAATTACAGCACTTTGAAGTTGGAAGTAATTCTTTATCCAAGTGTGTAATTTCCACTCAAAAACTCCACATTCCAGCATCAAGGTAAATCAGAATTTCCAGCTAACAAATTCCAGCAGAATGTAGCAATTCAGAAACATTTATCTGAAACTCAGATTAAGGAGTAAAATTCTTGTCTTGCTTCTGCTTACTTAATTTCTGATTTCAACCTTCAAATTACAGAACTTGTAGAGGCTTTTAAAACTACTTCTCCACTGCACAAATCTGATTCTGCACAAATCTGATTCTGTAGAAATGCTTACAAGGACAGATTCCTTTTCTTTCTACTGATTCCTTGTACTGCAGTGCAGTTGAACAAACCAGGTTCTGCAACATGGTACAGGTTATCAAAGATAGCAAGAAAAAATCCAGGTTTTACTTCAAAACTGTTGTTCTTTAACCAGCCAAGCCTCACAGACCCATAAATTCAACCCTATAAATTTTGCAATTTTAGCACTTCTTCTGGAATTCAGCACCATGCTGTATCTATGAATTATTGCTTCAATCTGCATCTTCAAAATAAATTTTATTGATTCCTATCAGCAGCCTTCCAAACATTCAGTTTTCCAGATTTCCATTTCAGCATTCTACAGCTTGAACATAATGTTTCTATTTCAGCAATTCAAATCCTGGACTTCTGAAACTGCATTCTAGTTCCTGATCTTAAGTTTCAAAAGTCACAATTTAAGGACATGCAGGCTCTAGCAGTAACATCATTCAGATTCTTAGCTTAAACAATTCCAAAAGTCAAGTTCAAAGAAAAACTGCCAGTTTTGATCAGAAATGTACAACACACTTGGCACACTAGAGACTCCAATTGTTAAATTCATTCATAGCTTGATTGATTTTGTTTTGGCCTTTGATTCCATGCGCCTGAATTCCAGCAACAATTTCCAGCTTTCTTCAAGCTCAAACTCATTTTAAATCTGCATTTCATTTCAAGTTTCCACATTCCTGCACAGCAGCAGTCTACTTTAAACAATTCCAGACATCAGGTTCATAGAAACATTTCTGGTTCTGACTTGATAAAGTCTTGGTAATGAAGGACCACTTGACAATAAGAGAAGAAAAAGTTTCACTTCTTTCCTTGATCATTTCGGCATATTTCTTTTCTGCAGGTTTTTGTTTATTCTTTTTCATGTTTCTGATTCTGGTCCTGCTCTAAAGTCTACATCTTCGACCAACTTTGAAACCCTAAAGTAGTCTTTGGCAATTAAAGGTTGAAATCCTTTCCCTATGTATCACTGCTCTGTATCATTGCACAAATCAAACCTTCTCAGAATTGCATATGTTAGATTGGTGATATTTAGTTTCAGAAATCATACGCTTGGTTCTAACAGATTTTTTCAACCAGAGTATCTATTGTTGCAAATCATTTAGTTTCAGTTTCAATTCCTTGTTCTTGTTCTGATTCCAATTTAGAACCTCACTTACCAATTTTTGCAGCTCAGAACTCACTTCTAGCAATCAAGAACTTAAATCAGCAACTTCCAAATACTCGTTTACCAGCATTATATGTATCAACTTATTTTCAACAGGTAATTTCTGTTGGTGCAACCTTAGGTCAAGGTTGACCTGGTTGACCCGACTCGAGTTGACCTGACTCGAGTTGTATTTTGATGTTTGACGAGAACATGATGGGAGATTGTTGGTGCAACCTTAGGTCAAGGTGGACCTGGTTGACCAGACTCGAGTTGACTTGACTCGAGTTGTATTTTGATGTTTGACGAGAACAAGCTTGGGAGATTGTGGGTGCAACCCATGGTAAAGGTTGACCTGGTTGACCCGAGGTAAGTTGACCTGACTCGAAAAAGTCCAAGCAGGGTGCTTGGCACGGGAAAAGTCCAAGCAGGGAGTTTGGCATGGTGAAAAGTCCAAGCAGGGAGCTTGGAACGGAAAAGTCTAAGTATGGAGACTTGGCACGGAGAAGTCCAAGTATGGAAGCTTGGCACATGGGAGGTCGGAGAGGGCTCGATAGCTCGTTCTCCGGACTGTGGTCAGAGAGGGCTCGGGAGCTCGTTCTCTGGACCGGATGGAAGTCGGAGAGGGCTCGGTAGCTCGTTCTCTCGATTGTGGTCAGAGAGAGGGATCGGGAGCTCGTTCTCTGGACCGGATGGAAGTCGGAGAGGGCTCGGTAGCTCGTTCTCCGGACTGTGGTCAGAGAGGGCTCGGGAGCTCGTTCTCTGGACCGGATGGAAGTCGGAGAGGGCTCTGTAGCTCATTCTCGTAACTGTGGTCAGAGAGGGCTCGGTAGCTCGTTCTCTGGACCGGATGTGGAAAGTCCTGGTGAGTGAAGCCAGGCAGACGGATAAACCCTAGTGAGTGAAGCTAGGTGAAAGTCCTGGTGAGTGAAGCCAGGCAGTTGGAAAGTCCTGGTGAGTGAAGCCAGGCAGTTGGAAAGTCCTGGTGAGTGAAGCCGGGCAGATTGGAAATCCTGGTGAGTGAAGCCAGGTGAAAACCCTAGTGAGTGAAGCTAGGTGAAAGTCCTGGTGAGTGAAGCCGGGCAAGGGAAAATCTAGATGGATCAAGGGTGATCGGGCATCTGGTGTTGAGAAGGTCAAGTAGGTCAAGGGAGTGATCGGATACTTGACACGAAGAGAAAAGTCCAAGTGGGTCAAAGGGATTGACCGGACACTTGGTGGGGAGTCTTAGCAGGTCAAGGGAGTGACCGGATGCTAAGCATGATGTACCAACAGGTCAAGGTTGACCGGATGTTGGTTTGGAAGGTTTGGGACTTGGTTTGAGCAAAAACCAAGCTCTGGATCGATCTGGGGACCGATCCAGTGATACGGCTGATCGGTCTGGTGACTGATCAATAATCAAACAGAATGCTTCTGTAGATTATCTGATCGGTCTGAAGACCGATCAGGAAGCAAACAGAAGAGAAGAAGGAGAAAGGCTGATCGGTCCAAGGGACCGATCAGACTCCTCCTGGACCGATCAGGACATAGCCTGATCGGTCCAGGCTTATCCTGATCGGTCCCCAAGACCAATCAGGGATAGTGTGGACCGATCAGGTTGGAGCCTGATCGGTCCAGGACTAGCCGTTGTGAGTGACAACGGCTAGGTTATTTCGGGCTTCTGTGTTCTTTTCTTTTTGCTTGCAGGTTCGCAGGTTGGCTCAGGATATCAGAGGTTATAAGAAGAGATCGAGGGTTGCTGACTACCACTCTTCTTCTTCCTCCTTGAGCTGCTGTTCTTCTGGAAGCTGTGCTTGAGCTTTGCTGAGCTCCGAAGCTTCGGGGGAGCTTCCTTGACTGAGTTGCTTGTTGGCATTCGTCCGTGAAGTTGGTGCTTAATCCGGGACTTCAGTCGACGAGAAGGCAAGCGAGTATTTGTACATTCATTGTATATTTTGTTCTTGCTCTTCTTTGTATTTCCTTCTTGCTGTTGTAAGTTTTTGTGGCGAGGTTTCTCCACCCATAAGGAGTTTACATTAGCCGGTTTTCCGGGGACTCATCCACCGATGGATTGATAGGCTTCGTCCACCTTACGGACACGCCGAGGAGTAGGAGTATCATCTCCGAACCTCGTTACATCTTCGTGTTGAGGTTTGCTTCTCCTTTTTCGTTTCTATTCATTTTATTTCTGCTGCGCTAACCCTAACCGTAGGAAGAAACGAAGAATTTGGGGCGGCTATTCACACCCCCCCTCTCTAGCCGTGATCATCGGTCCCAACAAGTGGTATCAGAGCGAGGTCGCTCTTCACCGGATTAACACGCGAGGGAGCACAAGCTAGAGATGGATCAACTCGGAGAAGGCATCACCATTCCACCCTTCTACGATCGCGACGACTTCGCGTATTGGAAGGTAAGAATGAGGTATTTTCTTATGACTAACCTTGAAAATTGGAGTTGTGTTCAATTAGGTTTCAAGCCTCCAATGGATAAGAAAGGAGAAACCCTAGAGAAGAAGAAGTGGACGAAAGAGCAAATCCACCAATCAACCATCAATGATGAGGTAACGAAAATCATTGAATTTTCTTTACCTAATGATGTTTTGTGTAGGATAGGTGGATATAATGATGCCAAGGAGTTGTGGAACAACTTGGCAAAGTTCCATGAGGGGAACTCCACTTCAAGCCATGAAGAGGAGTCAAGTGAGCCATGTAGCTCACATCATGGAGGAGAGGAATTAGAAGTTGAGGGCTACTCAACATCTAAGGAAGAAGAGGAGGAGAGTTCTTCTTCAAGAATGGAGCAAGAGGAAGAAGCTTCTACCTCCGGAAGGGATGAAGAAGAAAGTCTTCATCCATCCTCAACCCTAGGTAACTCAAGCATTTCAATTTCAAATAAATTACACATAATGTGCTTTGAGTGTAGGGAGTATGGACATTACAAGAGTAAGTGTCCAAAGAGGATTAGAAAGTCTCCACCGGCGCTAAAGGTCAAGAAAGCCGGAGTCCCGATACGCAAAGGCAAAGAGCACGTGGTGTGTTTTCAATGCAAGCGAAGGGGACATTATCGGAGACAATGTCCGAGGGGGAGGCAACCTCACAAGGACGAGAAGACAGCACATCGATAGGGGGAGCTAAGGCAAACCGTAAGGTAATCTCTAAGGCTCATTTTTGCAATTCAAATAGAACACATGCTAGTAGCCTTATTGCTATTGTTAATAATGGTAAGCATGATAACATTAGAAATCAATACACATGCTTAGGTGCCAAACATGTGAGCCTAGATAAGGATAACACTAGGAAAGCCAACCCTAGAATTAACCCATCTAAGGCTAAGGAAAACCTAGGTAGAAATCCCAAAACAACTAGACATATGCCTAGCAATATCTCAAAGAAAAATGATAAGTTAAAGCTTGAGGTATTAGAAAAAGAAAATCAAGTCTTGAGGTCAAGACTTGACTCTCTAGAAAAGGCTCTTGAGGATTTGACTCTAGGGTCTAGGGGTCAAAAACCCAAGTCCAAGGACAAGAAAGGTTTGGGTCACAAACCTAAGTCCCAAGTGGTCAAGCCCACTTATCACAATGTTCCATTCGATTATGGAACAAAATCTAGGGCTAGGAAGACCATCACCAAGGTCACAAGGGGAGTCACCCCTAGAGTTGATCTTGATGAGTCCCAAATGACCAAGGCTTTAAAGCCTAGGAGGGTCATTAGGAGGGTTGCTAGGGAAGTCATCCCTAGTGAATACTTAGTGAACCCAATGAGCTCCAACAGGTATTGGGTTCCTAGGAGCGTGATTTCATCACGCTAGATGAGTTAGGGTATGCCAACCTTACTTGAATAGGTAGTTAACCTAATCATGGCAAAAGGTGGCACTTTATGATTTTTCAAGGTATAATCAAGCCTTGAAAATGAAATTAAGAATTATTCCTAAGGTGATTAGAATGTGCCAATCAAATTTGAGGAGTTTTCTAGAGTCAATCTAATTGGCACATAGTGATCTAAAAGTCTTGAGGATATGATTTTAGGTCTAATACACTTAGGAATATAGAATTTATGGCAAAATGATCAAAATTATCAAAAATGGCAACTAAGGCTAGAATTAGGTATTTTCTATACCTTTAAATGTTATTTGCCATATATTGTTTGTCATATGCCATGTCATGACATCATATTTATTTTATGATCATTTGAAATGTCATGATAATGCTTAGGTTATTTATATGTCATGCTTTATTTAAATCTCATACTTTATGCCATGACATCATGACATTGGCACATGTTTTTATATAAGATATCATTTTATGCCATGTCATCATTTCTTGCATTTATAATCAATGAAATTGATTTAAGGTTAAAAACACAATTTGATATGGAGATCAAATTGTTGTTTAGAAAATGCATGAGACCTTAGCCTAAGATAACCTAAACCCATATCTCACATCAAAATTGACTTGGATGTGTTTGATACACCTTAGATGTGTGTGAGATATTAGGATGATGAGTTAGGATCAAGGTGCATGGTTCTTGTACCTAGATGAACCTAATTCGAAATTGGGGATCATAGGGAAAGCTTATGTACAAGTCATGTACATTTAGCTCAAAGATTGTGGTCCTAAATTAAATGGTTTAAAATCATTTCAAAATTGATTTGAAAAACCTTGATGAAGCTTTTCTAGTGATAGCATTCATCATTGAGCAAAGTGATACAAAGATAAGTTAACTTTGAGCTATTTCAAAGACTTTTAAACTTTGTATCAAGATTGAAAAATGGAAGTTATTTTCATAGAAAACTATTTTTCCTTGATAGTATATGTTATGAGGAATGTATCCTCAAAATTTCACAATTTTTGGAATTTTCTGTAATTTTCTAGAGGTTTCTGAATTTGGGGAGAAGAAAAATTCAGAAATCAGAAATCAGAGTTGTGGACCGATCAAAGGGGATTCTGATCGGTCCAGGGGTGCCTGGATCGGTCACCGTGACCGATCCAGGGAATCCATGATCGGTCTGGTGACCGATCAGGGCGTGCCAAGTTGCTGAATGTTGACTGTTTGTATGAAATTGCAGCTATGGAAGTGGTGTTTTAGAGTTCTAAAGGTTTGAAACTCTCCAAGACATTATTGGTGCAATGGTCAAGGGAGAGTTGACCTTTAGGGGGAGTTTTACCTATTAGTCAAGGGGGAGTTGACTTTTAGGGGGAGTTTTTACTCCTAAAGACTTGAGTGATATGGGATTATCACTAACTTAATTGTTGACCTTAGTATCAAGGGGGAAATTAAGAGTTTCAATGAAAGGTATGGGACTTTCATTAGGAAGAAACTCTTGACCTTGATTCACTCTTTTTGATGTGTGTCAAAAAGGGGGAGAGTGTAGGTTTGGGGAGAATGTTCAAGGAAGAACATTAGAAAACCTAAGTTAGGTTATCGGGTTAACCTAACTTGATTATGGGTTTGATTATGGGTTTTGTCAAACATCAAAAAGGGGGAGATTGTTGGTGCAACCTTAGGTCAAACCTAAGTTAGGTTATCGGGTTAACCTAACTTGATTATGCGTTTGATTATGGGTTTTGTCAAACATCAAAAAGGGGGAGATTGTTGGTGCAACCTTAGGTCAAGGTTGACCTGGTTGACCAGACTCGAGTTGACTTGACTCGAGTTGTATTTTGATGTTTGATGAGAACAAGCTTGGGAGATTGTGGGTGCAACCCGTGGTCAAGGTTGACCCGAGGTAAGTTGACCTGACTCAGAAAAGTCCAAGCAGGGAGCTTGGCACGGGAAAAGTCCAAGCAGGGAGTTTGGCATGGTGAAAAGTCCAAGCAGGGAGCTTGACACGGGAAAAGTCCAAGTATGGAGACTTGGCACGGAGAAGTCCAAGTATGGAAGCTTGGCACATGGGAAGTCGGAGAGGGCTCGGTAGCTCGTTCTCCGGACTGTGGTCAGAGAGGGCTCGGGAGCTCGTTCTCTGGACCGGATGGAAGTCGGAGAAGGCTCGATAGCTCGTTCTCCGGACTGTGGTCAGAGAGAGGGCTCGGGAGCTCGTTCTCTGGACCGGATGGAAGTAGGAGAGGGCTCGATAGCTCATTCTCCGGACTGTGGTCAGAGAGGGCTCGGGAGCTCGTTCTTTGGACCGGATGGAAGTAGGAGAGGGCTCTGTAGCTCGTTCTCCGAACTGTGGTCATAGAGGGCTCGGTAGCTCGTTCTCTGGACCGGATGTGGAAAGTCCTGGTGAGTGAAGCCAGGCAGACGGATAAACCCTAGTGAGTGAAGCCAGGCAGACGGATAAACCCTAGTGAGTGAAGCTAGGTGAAAGTCCTGGTGAGTGAAGCCAGGCAGTTGGAAAGTCCTGGTGAGTGAAGCCAGGCAGTTGGAAAGTCCGGGTGAGTGAAGCCGGGCAGATTGGAAATCCTGGTGAGTGAAGCCAGGTGAAAACCCTAGTGAGTGAAGTTAGGTGAAAGTCCTGGTGAGTGAAGCCGGGCAAGGGAAAATCCAGATGGATCAAGGGTGATCGGACATCTGGTGTTGAGAAGGTCAAGTAGGTCAAGGGAGTGACCGGATACTTGACACGAAGAGAAAAGTCCAAGTGGGTCAAAGGGATTGACCGGACACTTGGTGGGGAGTCTTAGCAGGTCAAGGGAGTGACTGGATGCTAAGCATGATGTACCAACAGGTCAAGGTTGACCGGATGTTGGTTTGGAAGGTTTGGGACTTGGTTTGAGCAAAAACCAAGCTCTGGATCGATCTGGGGACCGATCCAGTGATACGGTTGATCGGTATGGTGACCGATCAGTAATCAAACAGAATGCTTCTGTGGATTATCTGATCGGTCTGAAGACCGATCAGGAAGCAAACAGAAGAGAAGAAGGAGAAAGGCTGATCGGTCCAAGGGACCGATCAGACTCCTCCTGGACCGATCAGGACATAGCCTGATCGGTCCAGGCTTATCCTGATCGGTCCCCAAGACCGATCAGGGATAGTGTGGACCAATCAGGTTGGAGCCTGATCGGTCCAGGACTAGCCGTTGTGAGTGACAACGGCTAGGTTATTTCGGGCTTCTGTGTTCTATTCTTTTTGCTTGCAGGTTCGCAGGTTGGCTCAGGATATCAGAGGTTATAAGAAGAGATCGAGGGCTGCTGACTACCACTCTTCTTTTTCCTCATTGAGCTGCTGTTCTTCTGAAAGCTGTGTTTGAGCTTTGCTGAGCTCCGAAGCTTCGGGGGAGCTTCCTTGATTGAGTTGCTTGTTGGCATTCGTCCGTGAAGTTGGTGCTTCATCCGGGACTTCAGTCGACGAGAAGGCAAGCGAGTATTTGTACATTCATTGTATATTTGTTCTTGCTCTTCTTTGTATTTCCTTCTTTCTGTTGTAAGTTTTTGTGGCGAGGTTTCTCCACCCATAAGGAGTTTACATTAGCCGGTTTTCCGGGGACTCATCCACCGACGGATTGATAGGCTTCGTCCACCTTACGGACACGCCGAGGAGTAGGAGTATCATCTCCGAACCTCGTTACATCTTCGTGTTGAGGTTTGCTTCTCCTTTTTCGTTTCTATTCATTTTATTTCCGCTGCGCTAACCCTAACCGTAGGAAGAAACGAAGAATTTGGGGCGGCTATTCACACCCCCCTTCTCTAGCCGCGATCATCGGTCCCAACAATTTCCATGCTTAATATCAGCAATTGATTCCTCACAGCCTATCAGTTCTGCACACAAAAGTCTTGAAAGATGTAGAGCTTCACAAATCACAGATTTACACAACAGAATCTGACATCAGAATTCAGAATAAGTGACTAAAATTTCTCATTTTTTCCTCTTTTGCATTAGATTTAGAGTTAAGACAGGTTTCCAGACCAAAATTTCTATTCGCTTCCTAACTTTATGCCAACTAGTCATCATATTGCCACCAAAAATTCCAATTTCTTTTCACTTAACCTCTTAAGATCCTTTATAATGCATCACTGTGAAGCCTACAGGTTTCAGCATCTCTTAATAGTTACAATTCAAATCTCAATTTGGCACAAAACTGCCATATTTCTGCAAAATCTGCATTTCATGAAATCTGCACTATATTCATTCCTGTCATTCCAGCAATCTTCCTCTTTGTTTCCATTGTTCAATTTCAGATTTGATACTCCATTCATTTCCAACATTCTGAATTTCAGCTTCCAGCAGGTTTCAAAATTTCTCAATTCTGTAGTTTTTTTTTACTTGAGTTTAGTTCATTTCTGATCAGCAATTAGCTTGAAAATCTGTCTCAAACTTGTTCATTTTCTGAATATTTCCTCACTTCTACAGCTTCCTGCTTCCTTCATTTACCAATAAAGAGACCCAAACAAGATTTAATACTCCAATAGCAATTTTTATACTCAGCTCCCAACCACTTATGCAACTAACAGCTCTTGATTTTACAGACTTCATCAACAATCTGATTACAGAAATTAACAAACTCCACTAGCTTGATTTAATGACACTCCCAAAAACTTCATTTGGTGCTATCATCAAATATACTAGGCACTCAATTATCATTCCAAAACTTATCAGTGATAACATTCAAATTTCAGTAACCAGCTTAAGAAGTTCAGAATTATAGCCTTATTCATTATCTTCAGCATTGAAGTTGAATCATTGGTTTAATCTGTAAGCACAGATTCAGAAATTTGTGCATCATTTAGCACCAAATTAATAGGAACTCGAATTTTAAATGTTGCTGTTCAAAAACAACATGAGAAATTGGCACACAACATCAAATTTAGTAACTAAACTGGCACTAACAGCACAACAGATTTTCAGCAATATTAAATGTCAGCTCCCTGGAATCTTAAGAGTAGCACATACAACCAAAGTAGCTTCTAAACCAATCCAAAAGTAGAAACTTAAATAAGAACTCCAATTACTACACCTTATATCAAGTAACCATAATCAAGGTCCATATTTGAGACTCCCACATCACTCTCAAAAATCACAATTCAATACTTATGAAACCATCCTTCTTCTTCAAAATTGTTGAGCACAAACTAATTTTCCCCCACACTTAAAACTTTGTCCATCATCAAACAATCTAACTCATCAAGATAGTCAACCAAAACCCTCAATGAAATGGAACAAGCAAAAGTAATCAAAGGTTAAAGTGCAAAAGAAAAAATGTTTAAAGAAAATTATGAAGAAAGGAATTGGAATTTATGAGGGATCAAGAATGAAAATAATCCTCATCCATGCATACATATGCAATTATGACTTTGAAAAGAAACTAAGCAAGTTCTAGAGTTTAATTGCTATGAGTGCATACCACACAAAAGAATATAATCGTGTATAGGCTTAAAGTGGTCCTCTCTAGGTATTTTATGCAATCAAGCTTAATTAATCAAAATGGAATCCACCACCAAATTAACCAATATAATGCAAGAAAAGCATCCAATCATGTTAAATGACCTAAAATTGATGATCAAATTTAAGAAACTTTTACCATCTTAAAAATATTACTTATAAAATTTCCATGAAGCATATTATTCAAATTGAAATGCTATATACTAAACAAAATACAAACTATGGAAGCAAAGTGTGGAAGTAGAACGCAAATATAGGAAAATGAAACTAAAGAAATGTATAAAAAGAATTTATTAACAAAGCATGAATTAAAATGTAAAAGAAAATGAAATTGGAACCAACTCCCCTAGATTCCGGTGGTCGAAGAAGATTTAGCAAAAGAATCCACGTCGGAAATGCAGTACTTTTGATTCCACTCAATTTCTTTTTATTGACCATTTTTCCATTGCCAATTCTTTCTGGAGGTCTTAAGCGGTTCAGTGTAAGCATCCACTCCGGAAGCTTATGTTCTCCTACACAATCAATCAAAGAAAACATCTCCCACATGCATGTAGGGTAAGAAAATAGGAGAATATTAGTGTGGATAGAAAATTTAGCAAGGAATGAATCACAACTAATGAAATCAATAAATGGTACCTCTATTGAATTTTCTGAAAAATCACAAAAATCACTAACCTTGTCATGTTGAAAGGTACCTGGAGTGGTGATTGTTACCTCCTTTTCATCAAGATATGGCTCAAGCTCTTGTTCTAGTGGTTGTACATCCTCATGTAGTGATTCTTGGGTACTTGGCTCCATAGCACAAGTCCCTACACTTACATCTTCAACTCTTGGTGATTCTTGAGGTAATGCTTCCAGTAAGCATTCCCCTACACTTAAATCATCTTCAAAAATATATTCAGAACCTGATTCACTAACAACATCTTCAACAACAATATCAGTAGGATCATAAATTTGCATAATCACATAATCATCACAAAAAATATTAGAAAAATCATGTGAATTAATGGAAGTAGGGTCAGGCCTGACAGAATCGCTACTTTCCATCTCTCCACTGGAGTTTTGTTCTTGCGGCTGATTGATTGATGATGCAATTTGATCTAACTGAATCTGTAAGTTCTGTATCTTTGAAAATTGCTGCTCTTGATGTTCAATCATTTATTGCATCATCTCCCTGAGTTTCCATGTTGACTCATCCATCTGAGGATCGTTTTGTTGAAAAGGTTGTGGCATAAAATTTGTTGAAACTTCTTGGAACCCATATGAACTCTGGTAAGCTTGATATGGCTCAATGAATGGTCCTTGTGCACTTTCATACCTGAAACATGAATTGTCCACCCAATTAGCAATAAACCATTTGAAAATGACTCATACCTATTTTGTTGATCCATGCTTGGGTAAATTTGATACTCAGGTTGAAAATGATAACTCTCCATTCCACCTCTAAAATTCTGAAAATATGGATCCATGCTAAAGAAATCTCCTGTTCTTTCAAAACAACACTACAAATCAATGTTAGAAGATTCACGAGCATAAAGTTTCAATCTCATGAAAACATGAACAGTAAAAGCAATTAATAATTCAAGAACAACCCAACATGAAAATACAAAAGAGAAATAAGCAATCAAATCAATCAACATGCTAACAAATAAAATCAATCAATACACAATCTAAAATTATACACACTACTAGTTAGTTGTTCCCCGGCAACGGCGCCAAAATTTGGTGTCAGCCTTTTGCATGTCACAAGGCGCTCCAAATTAATAAAGATTGGAACTCAATTAAATTAAAACTAATATTATAGTAACGAGTCCCAAGTCGTATTTTTCCAAGGTTAACTAGTGAATGTGTGTATATCCTAGAATTAGTTCCAATCAAAGTATTACATCACAAGATCAAAGAATAAGATCTAATAATGTTCACTCTCATCTAAACATGATCCATTTCCTTCTCATCAAATAAGCATCAATTAAATTCAGATTTAAATGCACCATTGAATCCATTAACATACCTTCTATTTAAAGTCACAATAACAAAGTATTCCAAGCATTCTACACTCACCTTCTCAGAAACAATTTGAATCTCAAGTTGAGCATTCATCATCATAGCATGTTCACAGTTACAACAATCAAAAGTTAAGATCAAGGAGTTTTGATATAGGAATGGATTAAAGGCAAATAAAATTATGAAACTTCAAATCTAGATCAGATTACAGAAATTAAGAAGCTGAACAAAATTTGGATTACAGCAGTTCATCAAGATCAGGTTAGCAAGTAGAATTTCAGAATTGGAATTGCAAATAAGAGCAAACAGAAATTAACAAAATCTGAAGTAAGAAATATAGAACAAAGATTAAAACACAATCTAAACTATCAAATCTTCAAATCTGAGCATGTTCAAGCAAAATTCTAAAACAAGATAAAGAAATCTAAAACCCTAGCATTCCACAATCCGGATCCAAGGTCAACCTCCTCCAATCTGCTGTAAAACCAACAGAAATGATCTCGGAACCCCTATAAGCATTCAACAACAATCAAACAAGCTTCCTTCTATTACCAGGAGATGTTCATAGCTCTGGGAAACCTCCTCTCAGCTCATACCCGCCTGGTAATCTCATCAGCCGAAGAACAGAGCTAAAATCCTGTGAATTACAAAACTAAGTCGATTGATCGGATCTACTTAGCTTCGCTGCGGAATGGAGATCGGAACAAGATCAGAAGCTCTCAGGAGACCTCCCTCGAAGCTCTGGTGGATGCGAAATTCGTTGATCGGGAAACCTCCCCTCAGGAACGCGACGGCGGACAGAATTCAAGTCGCCATCGGGAAACCTCCTTCAAACTCTCTGGTCATCGGAAGATGAACGCCGGCAGCAGGAGATCGCCGTCGTTGAAGAAGAGGAAGAACTAGATCTGATTTGAGGAATGGGAGCGTCGGCGTTGCAGCGGAGAAGAAGACACACTGTAGATCAAAATCGCGAAGCCGAGCCCAGGTGCACTGTAGCTTCTCACGAAGCTTTTAAACCTCCTCAAAACTGATCGGACGGTCCAGAACAATCCGGGTCTTGATCAACTGCTGGATGAGGTCAGATCTAGATCAAAACTTCTGGATATTCATCAATGGACGAGATCTGCTCCTCATTAGGTTGGATGGACCAAATTCTCAATGGATGGCTCAGATCTCTCTGATCTTCAACGAACGGTCCATAATGTTCCAAGGTTTGATCACCTCGTTTAACCCTTGATTTGAGCCCAAGTGTGGTACAATCTGATCAGGTCCCTGACCCTTTTGATGCCTATAAAATAAGAATCAAATATTAGCACTAAATACCATGAAAATAAGCTAATTTATAATTAAGTCCAAAATCAAATGTAATTACAAAATGTAATGTATATATGAGTTTAAGGTATGAATAGACCATCAAAAATATGTATTATGAATCAAAATAATATAGCTAAATCATGGTTATCAGTGTGGTGTCACACAGAAGATCATGTTATCAGTTCCTTATAAATTATAAATAATTACTCACAACCCAGATGGAATAGGACAAACCATTGGAATGGTTGTAGTGTAATTTGGTATTAGTTTATCTTGACTATAAAATTATACTACTATACTCTGAATGTATTGAGTAGGACCATTTGGGGTTGTTCATTTTCTACTGACTGATAAAAAGAATAAGACCTATGTTATTATAGAAGTGTATACTCTTAATCATGATATAATAACAAGCACATATACTTAATATTTATTTCTTTAATTTATCAAAGGGTGAGATTTAGTTCTTTAAATCAATAGGTCCGATAAGTTGGGAAATGATATTATTTATATGGTGTGTTGTTGATTATAGAATGAAACTATGTCATAGTAATCTAGGTTAATGATGTCCCCATGAGGAGCTCATAAGGATTGTCATGTAAACCCTGCAGGTGGACTTAGTCTGACATGACAATAAGGTTGAGTGGTACTACTCTTGGAGCTGAGATATTAATTAAGTGAGTTGTCAGTAACTCATTTAATTAGTGGACATTCGATATCTTAAACACAGGGAGACTAACACACTCATTATAAGAAGGAGCCCATATTGTAATATGGTATTGGTGCGGTAGTGCAATAATAACTCTTTAGTGATATGAGTTATTATTGATGAACTTGAGTTGGCTGTTCGGGGCGAACATGGGAAGCTCAAGCTCATCGGGAGACCAAAATCAATTCCTCCTCTCGGTCCCTGTTGTAGCCTCTTATTTATAAAGCCTTATATCCACTTAAAGCCAAGCTTCTTACCCATTTAATGGTGGCCGACCAATCCAAACTTGGAGCCCAAGCTAGGGCCAGCCAAGCCAAGGATTGGAGTCAAGTTTATGGTCTGCCAAGCTTCGAGCCCAAGCTAGGTGGCCGACCACATTAAAATAAAATGGTATTTTAATTTTAAAATCTTTCCTTTTGTGGAAGTCATGGTTTTAAAAGAGAGTTTTTAAATTTTAAAATCTTTCCTTTTATAGCTTTCTACAAAGGATTAAGAGAAAGGTTTGATATCTTTCCTTATTTATAGTTAAAAAAAGATTTTAATTTTTGATAAAACTTTACTTTTTTTGTAACCATCCACATGTTTTAAAAGAGATATTTTAATTTATAAAATTTTCCTTTTATAACTAATATGGGATTTAAAAGAGAAATTTTTTAATTAAAATTTCTTACCGGAAACAAATAAGGAAGTTTTAATTTTATGTTTAAAACTTGCCTTGTTTGGACCACAAGTATATGGCCAGCCATGACAAACATTATAGGATGTTTTAATTTTTTGTTTTAAAATTTTCCTTTTTAGTCATTGGCAAGAAATATAAGGAAGTTTTAAATATGTTTGAAACTTTCATTTTTTTTCCCAAGACCAAGGATTATAAAAGAGATGGAGGGGTGACTCATGAGATAACACATCTTCTATTCCTCTCTTCCAATCCTTTGGTGGCCGACCCTTGTCATTTTCTCTTCTCCTTTTGTTTTCTCTCTTGGTGGCTGGCGACATCTAGTGTGGTGATCTCTTGGTGGCCGGTTACTTGAAGGAGAAGAAGAAGAGAAGGAAGCTCTCTTGTCAAGCATCCCTTGGAAGTTAGTTGGTGGTCGGATCTTGAAGCAAAGGAAGAAGTTTGGGTGGATTTCATCTTGGAAGATCGTCACCCACACGACGTCCAAGAGAAGGGGAGCAATATAACAGAAGATCAAGAGGTCTATAAGCTATAAAAGGTATAACTAATTATTAGTTTTCACATCATAACTAGTTCATCTTTTGTATAGATTTTGAAAAACCAAACACAAGAGCTTATCGATTTTAAGTTATCATTTTTGTTATCGATTTTATTTTTCAATTTCATGTTTCGATAATGTGCTTCTATTGAGGTCTCTATAGTTAAATCTAGTTTACTGTAAGAAATTAAATATCCGATTTCTTTGAGAGGCTTTGTCTAAGAAGTGGTGGATGATCCCATACTCAAGAAGGCCTAGTGCCTCTCCATGTTTAATCTGGAAGCTGATCTTTGAAATAGATATTTGATAACTTCTGTAATATGGTTTAACTTAGGAAGATCACATCGGTTAAACTTGGAGCTAAATGTTAAGTATCGTTTCCAATCCAAGTTTAACTTCTGAAGGACAATTTGGATTAATAATGTTAAACATTGTTTACAATCTAAATTTAACTTCAATAGAGCACATGGGTAGCTAGGATAGTTCTATGCTTGTACAAATTTTTATACAGGGGAACTAGGATGGTATTCCGAGTAGCAACCAACAATTGATATCAGAGCTAGGTTATACCTCTGTTTGTTTGGTTTTTAGTTTAATTATACACGTGTCATACATATTTTAGGCAGGATAATAGTGGGATGTGTAAATAGATTAACTCTGTGGTTGCAGGCTCCAACTATTATGGCCTATTGTGATTGTGTGTGATTAGACCCTTGGACATGTCGAGGGTATTTTATGTGTGTGCATGATTGTATTTATTAAATACAGCAGGAGCTGTATTAGTTTTAGGATTTTACATTTTGTTCGATCTAGACTTTATGTACATTCCTTTGTGGAATATAGGATCGATATATGTAAAATTCTATTTTTGTCGTGGATCGTATCCTTGTGAGACATGGTGCTATTTGCGGACTAGAGGCGTAGCAGAAAAGGAAGCTCGATGGACGCGACGACATGAACCCTAGGGCTGGTAGATAGTTTTGACGACTGCTAGGGCTGACAACACACGGAGGATAGTGATGGAAGAGGCTATAATAGTTGGAAAATTATTTTTCGATATTTATTGCTTTTATTTGCTGTGATGTGTGTGTGCATGTTAAAATCCTCATCTTAAATAACTAAGTGGGAGAGGGATTTATAAATAAATTCCACGGTCTCCATTACTAGTTTGTAAGTGATGCAAACAAACTTGCACGTTGGCTTTGAGTGCCTTCCTCCACATCGGATGAGTTTGTTTGTGGGTCCCTAGATTAAACTTCCTTTATGGATGATTATAGGAAATTATTTAAGAGCGTGTGATCTTCTCCATCTGAAGGGGCACAATCATATTTAATGGACTAAGTATCAAGTAATGATATACACTCAGGCGCATTTAATAGTATCCTCCCCATCGGAGTCACTGCTATTATTTGTGTGACCAAAGGAAAACCAGCTATTAATTTTATTTATGATAAAGTAAGGTTGACAAGAATAAAATTAATGGGTAAAACCTCCTCTTACAAATGTTTGAATTTGCATGCGCCCATACTATCGTGGCATACAAAATTCACGGTGTTTTGAGGTGTTAGTGAATTTAAATGATATAGTTTGAGGAATCAATATTATTCTGAATTCGTAAGTTTTGACCAAAACTTATTTTGTGATTCTTAGGATGACTTTCAACCCACTTGCTATTATTCTGAAAGAGAACAAACTTATTGGTCCCAATTACATAGATTGGAAAAAAACCTGGACATTGTCATAACTGCTAAAGGCTATAAGTTTGTACTGATGGAAGTCTACTCTAATGAACCTAATAGTGATTCTAGTGAAGAGGAGATTGAGCATCATAGGAAATGGGTCAAGGCAGATGAGATAATGCGGTGTTACATTTTGGCTTCAATGTCAAATGTGCTGTAACATCAGCATCAAGACATGCCAACTGCCTATGACATGATGAGCAATCTCAAGGATCGTTTTGAACACCAGAATCGGGCTGCTAGGAAACTAGCTATGAGAAACTTAATGATAGCCACTATGTCAGAGGCGACACCTGTAAGGGATCATATCCTCAAAATGATGGCTTACTTGAACGAGATACAAATCCTTGGAGCTGAAATCAATGGAGAACCCCAGGTCGATATTATTCTCCAATCGCTACCCAAAAGTTTTGAGCAATTCCTCCTGAACTACAATATGAATAAAAGGATTTATTCATTAGCGGAACTACTGACAGAACTTCAACCCACAGAAGGGCTATTTCGTCATAATTCTCAAATCCACTTTGCTGAAAATGTTTCTACTTCTAAGTCGAAAGGCAAGAAGAAGAAGAAGAAATAAGCTGGCTTGGAAAAGAAAGTGAATCAATCTCTAGGTACTGGACTAAAAGCAGGAGTGAAGAAACCGAAGGGCAAGTGCTTCATTTGCAAGCAGTCTGGACAATGGAAGGCAGATTATCCTCGTAGGAAAGAGAACAATAAAGGTATATCTTATTCTCTAGTAGTTGAAACATGTTTAGCGGTGTTATCTACCAGTACCTGGTATGTAGATATAGGAGTCACTGATCATGTCTGCTATACATTGTAGGGGTTCCAGGAAACCTGACAACTATATGAACGAGAGATAACTGTCAACATGGGCAATGCGACGAAAGTGGCGGCAGTTGCAGTGGGAGATGTTTACTTATCATTTGATAAGAATAGAAATTTGATTTTGAGAAATTGTCTTTATGTACCAAGTTTTAGAAAGAATTTAATTTCAGTTTTTAAACTATTTTTGGATGGATATACTATTTCTTTAGATAACAAAGTGGTTATATAGAAAAATAGGGTAGTTATCTATTCTAGTACATTAGTTGGCAATTTGTATACTCTAAATCCAATAACTCCCACAAAGTAACAAATGAAAATTAATAACACATCTTCTAATTCTAATAAGAGAAAGGAACCTTCGAAAATGAACCAAACATATCTTTGGCATCTAAGACTTGGTCATATTAACTTAAGTAGGATTCAAAGACTAATAGCTGATGGACTCTTGGGTTCATTAGTGTTGGAAAACTTTCCAACCTGTGAATCTTGCTTGGAAGGAAAAATGACCAAGAAACCTTTCATGGCCAAGGGGTATAGAGCTAAAGATGTGTTGGAATTGGTTCATTCTGATTTGTGTGGGCCTATTCAGATACTCTTATCTATTGCTTCTCATATGGATTATGAGGTTTGGAAAATGGATGTCAAGACAGCTTTCCTTAACGTAAGTCTTGAAGAAAACATCCATATGAAGCAACTAGAGGGGTTTTTTTGCAAAGCGCAAAGAGCATCTTGTATGTAAGCTCAATCGGTCTATTTATGGATTGAAGTAAGCTTCAAGATCTTGGAACATCCAGTCTGATGAAGTAATCTAGTCTTATGGATTTATTCAGTATTTGGATGAGTCTTGTGTATACAAGAAGTGTGACGGAAACGTGGTGGTATTTCTTGTACTATACGTAGATGACATTTTGTTAGTTGGCAACAATATCAAAGTGTTGTCAGAAGTAAGGGTATGGTTGTCCAAGCAATTCGATATGAAGGACTTGGGAGAGTGCGGACATATTCTTGGGATCAAAGTAATAAGGGATCGCAAGAAAAGAATGGTGTGCTTATCCCAAGCTTCATATATCAATACTATTCTAGCTTGTTTTAGCATGCAAGACTCCAAGAAAGGTTTTCTACCTTTTCAGCATGGAGTATCTTTATCTAAAGAGATGTCTCCTAAGACATCAAAAAAGATAGAGGAAATGAAGGCAGTTTCTTATGCTTCTGCTGTAGAAAGCTTAATGTATGCAATGTTATGCACGAGATCGGATATCTGTTTTGCCATGGGTATGGTTAGCAGATATCAAAGTAATCCAGGACAGGGACATTGGACTGCTGTAAAACATATATTAAAGTACTTGAGAAGGACTAGAGATTATATGCTGGTTTACCAAGCAGATGATTTGCTCCCTGTGGGTTACACAGATTCGGACTTCCAATCAGATCGGGACACTGGTAAGTTTACATCAGGGTATGTGTTTACTTTAGGAGTGTTATGCAGAAATACGTTTCAGACTCAACCATGGAAGCTGAGTATGTGGCAGCATCTAAGGCAGCCAAAGAAGCTGTATGGCTCATGAACTTTTTGATGGACTTATATGTGATTCCTAGTTTACCTAAAATCATCACAATTTATTGTGATAATAGCGGTGCAGTAGCAAACTCAAAGGAATCACGAGCCTATAAGGCGAGTAAACACATTGAGCGCAAGTAACACCTGATACAAGACATCGTTAAGCGAGGAGAAGTTATTGTCTCCAAGATTGCATCAGTAGATAACCCGTCAGATCCTTTCATTAATGCCCTTCTGGTGAAATCTTTTGATCGGCATGTTGAGGGGATGAGAATCAAATGTATGGTAGCGTTAATGGAAGCATAGTCTTTTAGTATAAGTGGGAGATTGTTAGAGTGTATGCTAAAAGTCTAGTTTTTTGTATAAACATTTATTTTGAAATAAGAATCACATTGGTCAAATGTCTACATTTATATGCTATGTGTAGTTGTTCATTTAATTTATATTGAAGATAACATATTGTGTGGTGTCACACAAAAGATCATGTTATCAGTTCCTTATAAATTATAAATAGTTGCTCATTACCAAGATGGAAAGGGACAAACCATTGGAATGGTTGTAGTGTAATTTGGTATTAGTTTATCTTGATTATAAAATTACACTAGTACACTCTGAGTGTATTGAGCAGGACCATTTGAGGTTGTTCTTTTTCTACTGACTGATAAAAAGAACAAGACCTCTGTTATTATGAAAGTGTGTACTCTTAATTATGATATAATAACAAGCACATATACTTAATATTTATTTCTTTAATTTATTAAAGGGTGAGATTTAATTCTTTAAATCAATAGGTCCGATAAGTTGGGAAATGATATTATTTATATGGTGTGTTGTTGATTATAGAATGAAACTGTGTCATAGTAATCTAGGTTAATGATGTCCCCATGAGTAGCTCATAAGGATTGTCATGTAAACCCTGCAGGTGGACTTAGTCTGACATGACAATAAGGTTGAGTGGTACTACTCTTGGAGCTAAGATATTAATTAAGTGAGTTGTCAGTAGCTCATTTAATTAGTGGACTTTCGATATCTTAAACACAGGGAGACTAGCACACTCATTATAAGAAGGAGCCCATATTGTAATATGGTATTGGTGCGGTAGTACAATAATAACTCTTTAGTGATATGAGTTATTATTGATGAACTTGAGTTGGGTGTTCGGGGCAAACATGGGAAGCTCAAGCTCATCGGGAGACCAAAATCAATTCCTCCTCTCGGTCCCTGTTGTAGCCTCTTATTTATAAAACCTTATATCCATTTAAAGCCAAGCTTCTTACCCATCTAATGGTGGCCAACCAATCCAAACTTGGATCCCAAGCTAGGTCCAGCCAAGCCAAGGATTGGAGCCAAGTTTATGGTCGGCCAAGCTTGGAGCCCAAGCTAGGTGGCCGACCACATTAAAATAAAAGGGTATTTTAATTTTAAAATCTTTCCTTTTGTGGAATCCATGGTTTTAAAAGAGAGTTTTTAAATTTTAAAATCTTTCCTTTTATAGCTTTTTACAAAGGATTAAGAGGAAGGTTTGATATCTTTCCTTATTTGTAGTTAAAAGAAAGATTTTAATTTTTGATAAAACTTTCCTTTTTTGTAACCATCCACATGTTTTAAAAGAGATATTTTAATTTATAAAATTTTTCTTTTATAACCAACAAGGGATTTAAAAGAGACATTTTTTAATTAAAATTTCTTACCGGAAATAAATAAGTTTTAATTTTATATTTAAAGCTTTCCTTGTTTGGAGGACAAGTATATGACCGACATGACAAGCATTAAAGGAAGTTTTAATTTTTTGTTTAAAACTTTCCTTTTTAGTCATTGGCATGGAATTTAAGGAAGTTTTAATTATGTTTAAAATATTCCTTTTTTGCCAAGACCAAGGATTATAAAAGAGATGGAGGGGTGCCTCATGAGATAACACATCTTCTATTCCTCTCTTCCTATCCTTTGGTGGCTTACCCTTGTCCTTTTCTCTTCTCCTTTTGTTTTCTCTCTTGGTGGCCGGCGACATCTAGTGTGGTGATCTCTTTGTGGCCGATTGCTTGAAGGAGAAGAAGAAGAGAAGGAAGCTCTCTTGTCTAGCATCCCTTGGAGGTTAGTTGGTGGTCGGATCTTGGAAGAAAAGGAAGAAGCTTAGGTGGATTTCATCTTGGAAGATCATCGCTGACACGACGTCCAAGAGAAGGAGAGGAATGCAACAGAAGATCAAGAGGTCTATAAGCTACAAAAGGTATAACTAGTTATTAGTTTCCGCATCATAACTAGTTCATCTTTTGTATAGATGTTGAAAAACCAAACACAAGAGCTTATCAGTTTTAAGTTATCATTTTTGTTATCGATTTTATTTTTCGATTTCATGTTTCGATAATGTGCTTCTATTGAGGTCTCTATAGTTAAATCTAGTTTACTGTAAGAAGTTAAATATCCAATTTCTTTGAGAGGCTTTTTCTAGGAAGTGGTGGATGATCCCATACTCAAGAAGGCCTAGTGCCTCTTCATGTTTAACCTAGAAGCCGATCTTTGAAATAGATATTTGATAACTTCTGTAATATGGTTTAACTTAGGAAGATCACATCGGTTAAACTTGGAGTAAAATTGTTAAATATCATTTCCAATCTAAGTTTAACTTCTGAAGGACAATTTGGATTAATAATGTTAAGCATCATTTGTAATCCAAATTTCACTTCAGTAGAGTACATGGGTAGCTAGGATAGTTCTATGTTTGTACAAATTTTAGAATAGGGGAACTAGGACGGTATTCCAAGTAGCAACAAACATTTTCCTCTTTTCCTTCATCCTTTTTAAGGCTTCAGTAAGTCGTCTCTCTTGTGTTCTTGTATTGTTCTATGGCTGAAGAGTATTTTACCGCTTGGTATGCTCAAACACCTTCCGCCTTTCGTAAGATCGATAGGACTTCCATTCGTTCGGAATATGAGATTTATAAAGAATATAGCATTGCAATTCCTACTTCTGATGCTCATCCTCATCTTCCTCCTGAGGGTTATGTTACTTTATTCAAAGATCAAATAATAGCTAGCCTACGTTTTCCCATTCCACTTTTTCTGATAGAAATAAGTAGATACTTCAATATTCCCTTACAATAATTTGCTCCTAATGCATTTTGTTATCTATGTGGTTTGTTCATGGTATTTCATCTTTTTGGCATCCCCCCAACTCCCCCAAATTTCTTTGTGTTTTTATACCCTAAGAAGTCAGACCCTGGTGTCTTCTTGTTTCAGTCTAGGCCAAAGATGATCTTTTTTGAAGAAATGCCTTCTTCCATCAAGGGCTGGAAATCATGTTTCTTTTTTGTGAATTTCCTGCACCTGTCCCTTGGTCTTCTTCCTGGCAATCCTCCCTTCCTACTCTTCCATATGTAAAAGAACTACATCGACATTCTTCTTTTACTACTTGATCCTGTCTGAGAAGCTTGACAAAATGGAGATCCGAGAGAAAAAACCTACCGCTGGTGAAGAATAATACCAGTAGAACAACGACCCAAGAAACCCAAAGAGGATCGGAAAGAATAGAGTCACCGAATGCCCTCCTTGCACGAAGACCCGATGACGAGAAAGAAATCCAATCGAAGAGAAACCAGACTCGGAGCTTCCGGGACTTCCTGCGCACAAGAGATCAGCCAACACTATCGTCAGTGACCTAAGACTGGGGTGAGAATCCTTGGCTAGGCCCTCCGATGCTCAAGTTAATGATCTCTCTTGGTGTGTAAGAAAGAAAAAGAAGATGAACAGTGGTTGAGAATTAGGGTTATGAATGTGCGCAATGATGTGAACTTACCTAGCCAACGGAGAGGACTCCCCTTTTTATACCACTTCATATAACCTCCGTAGTCATGAAGGGGACCCCAGTTTGTTAGAGTTTGTTATAAGATGACGTAAGCTGCGTACTTGCGGTAAATGACTTTTAAGGAATCTTTTTTGTACCCCAGATGTACTTTCTTTGTCGTCTAGTACCTACAAAATAATCTGAAAACACATTTCCTGCCAAAATATATAACACCTGTTATATAATCACATACTGCAAATGTCTTTATGGGCTACTTTGTTTGAAAATTTACTTCTATCCTGTTACACAATTCCTTTCAAAGTGTTTCTATCGTTCATTCTTGCCTCTCCTATTTTTGCTATATCACAGATAACTTAATATAACATTGTCCCTTGTATTGGTCAAGGGTCAACTTAACTAGGTTTGATCAATAATCATTACCTCTCATGAGGCTCCTTGGGTAGTGCCTGTCCGTGCCCTTCTGAGTTTGTTATCCTAGCTAGCACTGAGCTATATTTTGTCAAGTATGTAATCTTGATCAATATTGGTATATCTTTCCAAGGTACCGGCCGATATTGGCCTTCCTCCCCGAAGGTATATCCCGGCCAATATTGGCCTTCTCTCCGAAGGTATATCCCAGCCGATATTGGCCTTCTCGCCAAAGGTATATCCGGCCAATATTGGCCTGTCTCTCTGAAGATATATCCCGGCCGATATTGGCCTGTCTCTATGAAGGTATCTTCCGGACGATATTGGCCTTCCTCCCCGAAGGTACATCCAGGCCGATATTGGCCTATCTTCTTGAAGGTATATCCCGATCGATATTGGCTTGTTTCCCTGAAGGTATATCCCGGCCGATATTGGCCTGTCTCTCTGAAGGTATCTTCCGGATGATATTGGCCTCCCCCCCCCCCCCGAAGGTATATCCCGACCGATATTGGCCTATCTTCCTGAAGGTATAACCCGATCGATGTTGGCTTGTCTCCCTGAAGGTATATCCCGGCCGATATTGGCCTACCTCCTTACTTGGTTATCCCCTTTCCCTCTTTTATCGAGAGTTCATAATACTTAACCCATATCACTAGCCTTTCCTTCAAGTCTAGTCGAAGGAGGTGTAGACGACTAACTAGACACAAGTTTGATTTTTGTTCTTTCCCTGCCCGTGACTCTGCCATAGGTACTGAAGTGACCTTACAAATTTTGTGTACAGCTATCTTGTGGGCAGTAATCCCGTGAACCTTAGTATTGTGATTCCTTGTGTCCGTCGATCCTTTAAATAGGGCTACAACCCTCTCTTTGTTCATCACCCATCTTAGTTCTTTTCCTTCCTTGCTAACTTTTCCTGCTAAGAGTATGGTCTTGGATCCCCCTTTTTGGGGGCGATTCTTGTTGGACAAGGTGGGATCTATGTATGAGTTTATTCAGGTTTCTACTTCGGCTAACTCTAGGGTTCAAGAAATTCTCCCAAAAAGCAACGTTTCTGGAGATTTATCGTCTCCAACCAAATGCGCAGCTGCTCTGAAGACTCAACGAGCTTCAGAGGAATTCTCCTTACTAACGGAGGACTAACAAAATAGCCCATGGATGTCGCTACGAACGCGTAGCCCATGTTACCCTTGGGCTAGGGTTGGTTGCTCTATTTGGAGAACTCTTGGGCTCGAGCAGGGGAGAGGCTCTTTCAGTCACCTTTGCACCATGGCTGGAGTGGATCTGTCCCCTTCCCCTTGCCCTTTAGTTTCCCTGCTTCATAATTTCCTTCGTCCCGGGCAAAATATTGCCACTTCTGATGCCCGGGCAAGCTTCCTGGTAAAACATTCCCACTTTTGTTGCCCAGACAAGCTTTTTTCGTGCTAGGTAAAATGTTCCCACTTCTGCTCCATGGTAAGTTTGACTCTAGTGGGACTGAAATTTTCTAATCATCTCGAGAGCTTATGTTTGTAATTTTTGTTATCTGTTTGAGGTTTAATGTTCTGAGGGGAAATGTAATGTTATGTACTTGACCAGATTCTAAGTGTAAAAACAATCTTTTGTATTGAATCGAGTGACTCTATTGAACCCTTTTAATTTCTTAGAATAGACGTGATGTTGTGTTCCCCATTCACTTGTATGTTATAAACATTGTTATTTTGACAAATATTCCCTTATTTTATTATAGACAAGGTTGTCTTGACCAACATTATACGTATTTATTACGGCTAAATTTATGTCAGCCGATATGAGTAAAAAATCATCTTGATTAACACTAGTTTATATTTCACAATGACATTAATTTTAAAACATGTTATACGCCTAAATAGCTCTCCTTAATTTTTCATGTTCTTAACCTGGATTTAGTCAAACTCAGTCTCTCTCCCTTTATTATGCCTAGTAAACTACGACTTTTTTCAAAACTTCCTGGCTTGTGATTAGCTTTTCCTCTGGTAAAAGAATGTTGGACGCGTATAACGAGTTGTTACCAACCTCGGCGTGATCCGATTTGTCGCGTCCAACATAAATGCTTCTTTATGATTATGTGACACATATTTTCTCTCTCGGCTACGTCATGTAAGCCTTTGCCTTTTTTCCTCTAATCCTCAACGTCTACTGAGATGAAAATGTTTTAATCTAACGATGGCTATGTGTTTTTCAAACCCTAAACCCTTTGTCTTCTTTTCAACTTTGTCCCTTCTTTTCTTACCTTAGCGTTCTTTTCTTACTCCAGTTTTTGATCAAACCTCGTGCTCACCGTTTCTCGGCGATCTCTTTTCTTGCTTCCAGTAAGTAATCTATTGTTCTACTAGCCTTTACTCTTGTCTATGGTTGAAGAAGCGATTGCTCCTTGGTATATCCAAATGTCCTCTTCCTTTGATAAAAGTGCTAGGCTTACTATCCGCCATCAATATGAAATCCCCAAGGAGTATAGCATCTTAATCCTGAAACCAGATGATCGTCCTCATCGCCCCCCTGCTAATTGCGTGACTTTTTTCAAGGATTAGTTGATAGGGGGTTTAAGGTTTCTCATTCCTCCTTTCCTATTCGAAATAAGCCAGTATTTTGATATTCCTTTTGCAGCAGTTTGCCCCTAACGCCTTTCGCTGTCTATGTGGTGCTTACATACTATTTCGTCTGCTAGATATTCCTCCTACTCCTCAAAATTTCTTCATATTTTCTTACCCCAAATGTTTGGAACCCAGTGTTTTCTTGTTCTAGTCCAGTACTAAAATGGTTCTTTTTGAGAATATGCCTTCGTCTCTTAAAACATGGAAATCCCGCTTCTTCTTCATAAAGTTTCCAAGATCCATTCCTTGGTCTCATGCTTGGAAATCCTCCTTACCCCCCTTGCCCGATGTCAGGGAGTTCCATCTCCATCCTTTTCCTATTTATTGTGAAAAGTTGTTAAATTGTTGACTTTCTATTCCTAAGTGGCTGAGAGTCGATCTTCTATATTTGTTCGGCCTAAGCCCCATCAAGCCTGATACACAAGGCTCTTTAGGTAAAACCCTATTTCTTTCTCGTTGATTTTAACTGCCTAAACTATTTTTCTTTTCTATGTAGTGGAGAGCTTTTATTCTGCTTTGATCGATGAAGAACTGTGTCTGGAGGAAAACACAATTTGTGCAAAAGAAAAAGAACTTCTGGCTGTTATTATTCCGCCGCCTCCAATCGAAGAGCCAACTCCATTAGCTGAGGTACCCAGCTCTTCAGTGGTTCCTGAGGCTCCCGAAGGTCTTCTCGCAGAAATCCCTGTTGTTCCTTTGCCCGTTGTGGCTTCACCAGTGGCTGCTGCTACCTCATCAGCCACCCCTCTTCCTGTTATTGAACTCACGTCTCCTGGGAGTTCTGGTAAGTCAATAGCTGAAGTTGCTACCGGTAAATGCCCCAGGCGTAAACTCACTAGGGCTCCCCCTCCCAAAAGGAGACTCATCCTTCCTGCCGATGAGCTGTTTCAGAAGGTTTTATTTCTATTGACCTTCCTTCTGACGAACCTACTTTGGCCGAGCTATATCCTTCTCTAACCTTCACTGTCTCACCTTCTTCCAGTACCAGTGCCCCTGGTGATGCTTCTTTCACCTTCCCCTTGTCTATTCCAGAATTCATATCTTTACCTTCCTCACCCTCTTCTTATTTAGTCTTTGCTCCTCCATCTATTCCTACTTCCTCCTTCTCCGCTGGTTCTTCTGCTATTCCCGTCCTCCCCATATTGCTAGGAGGTTCCTTTGCCAACGCTTGGGATAAAGTTCGTCCCATTTTTGAAGAACTCACCACTTCTGAAACAATTGATCTTTTTTCCCATAATGAGAATCAGGTATGTTTATTAACGTCCACTTTCTATTCATTATTGATTATATCATGACCCTTTATTATATTTCTAGCGATAGATAGAAAATATAGGCTTGTCTCGGTTGATGCACAATTTATACAATGAGAACAAGAAGCTGAGATCCGAGAACGACAAGTTGAAACAACAAGTTACTGAGTTATCTTCTGCTACTTTTTCTGCCGCTTCCCAGAAACAACTTGAAGCCCAAATTGAAAGTCTTCAGACACAGTTCAAATTAGCTATGGATCTTAACCAAGAATTAACTTCCAAGATTGACAAATTAAAGGATGATTATGAATCAGAATTGGCTGAAAAACTTAAAGCCTTGCAGCTGAAGGATAATGAAATAACTTCTTTGAACACCTCCCTAAATTCAACTAAAACCGATGTCTCTATCAAAGAAAACGAACTGAAGACTTCCCAGATAGCTTTGGTGGTCTACAAGGCGAATGAAGATACTCGCTACGAAGAAAGGGCCGCCATCATGATTGAATCCATTGAATTCAATAGGCCGATCGTGAAGTCAATCTTAGCAGCCTTTACTGTGAGAGCTAAAGGGGCGGTTCAACAATTGCAAGAAGAAAACTTCTTATCTCGTGATCCCCCTCCCAACTTCCTAAATCACCTCAAACTTATTGATAATAGGCCACCTGATCTGTTTCCTCAGCTGACCTTAGTATGACTTTCTTTTCTTACTTAAATTCGAATCCCTGTAAGGGGGACCGGGACTTTGTGATGACAATCTAGTGAACTCATGTAAAGTTGATTCTCCCTTCTCATTGTTAAACTTGCTCTTCCTTATGACGGTCGTCTGTTTTGTTTGAATATGTTGAATGTCACTTGGCTGGTCATCATAAAACCTCACCCAACATATTATTATGTTTATCTATTTAGACCGTTCCATCGTGACCGGGCGGTATATATCAATGCTGATAAATACCGTTCGATACTTTATAGGTTAATTGTGTCCCGTTCGATCTAGTACAATCCTATTGCAATATTCTCAATATCGGTTGATTTGTTCTACTCGATTGATTTACCCTCGTATTTATGTATGTCATCTTATGTATTAACCAAATTTCATATGGTTTTAACATAGTGCATGTCATCTGACTTACCATGATAAACCTTTGGTCGACATATTTTAATAGCATTTATCTCGGCCGATCTACTATGATCGACCGATTCATATTCACATTTATGAATCTAGTCCGGTATCCTTTAATCAAGTCCTGTCTATCGACTAATGCCTTGTACCCAACTTTTGCCTGGTCTATTATGTCTATTTGGGTTTGTTATTTTATTAAACAAATAATCCGAACTTATAGTACCTGACCGATTTTTCTTATATTCGTCAGACTCTCATAAGAATTAAAGTTATATCTAGGGAAACTTTTCACATTTTTCGAGGAAGATTACTTAACTCAACCTCTCTTTCTTGGGATTCATTCCCCTTTTTTAGAATTTGATTTTATCCTTTAATGTCATCACCCCTTTATGACGATTGGAATTCCGAGCACTTTTTCCTATTTCTTCTGCTATCTTTATTTGGGGGTTTTATCACAGGACCGAAAGGAAAACAAGGGTTTTAAGAAGTTCTCTCCCGCTTTCCCACTTTTCTCTTCATCTCCCTCGATTCATCTTCCTTCTACTATTTTACCATGGCAACTTCCCCTCCTGCATGGTTCCTTTCGTGTGCTTCTGATCTTACAGAGATGGAAGAGGTGGATTTGAAGGCGACTTATGGTCTTCCTTATTATATAGTTCTCCCCACTCCACTAGATAGTCCACATCTTCCTCCTTTAGGGTGTATATTTATCTTCCGAGAACAAGTCCTACAAGGTTTTCGATTCCCTCTTCATCCCTTTTTATCTGATGTTAGTGTATACTTCAATATTCCCCTCAACCAGCTTATCCCTCAGTCTTTTTCTATTCTCATGGGTTTCATTGGAGTATCTAAATTGCTAGATTTTCCTTTATCCTCTCATCTTTTTCATCATTTCTTCACTCCACGTCAGATAGACATGGGTGTCTTCAAGTTTCAATCTCGCCCTAAGGCTATTTTGTTTAACCGCATTCACCCTCAAGGGGAATGGAGCCATAAATTTTTCTGTATGCATCTCCCTTCTCCTCCATATTTTCCTATCCAATGGATATACGATTTACCCCCCGTTCCTAGTACCCATAATCTCCTCAATAATTCCACTATTGCTTCTGCTGTATCTAAATTGAGGGGAGCAAAATTTAGCTTACCGCATTTGATCGTGGAGGGTTTAATGTTCCCCTTTGGGATAGGTAACATTGACACTCCCTTGGATGGTTCTTTCGGTATGTATAAACATTTCATGCTATGTTTACTGATTAGTATATCTCCCTTATAATGGTGCTTAATTTCTACGTTTCAGCCGATGCTCTTCTTCCAGCCTTCATGTACTGAAATACTATCATGACTAAGTCTTTTGTAAATAATCTCGGAGAAGAGTGGCTACGAATTCGAAGAGCTAATCCTAATTCCTCTACATTGGGCCTACTGTCTAAAGAAGAGCAACAGGCAGAAGCTGTCGCAACCATGGAAGAGGAAGAAGAACAGCTGTTCGTTGCCTTAATAAAAAAGCCAAGGCTTACTGAGAATGTACCCTTTGGTGTTCTTTTTGGTACTTTCGTACAAGCTCCTCTTGTTCCAGCGCCTGTTTCTCTTGAGAGAGGTAAGGCACCAATGTCTCCAACCCATATTATCTCTAATCCTATTCTTAGGATGATGAGACCTGGTCTACTCATCCCCTCTTCTTGTGCTATTATTTCAACTCCTTCTGCTTCTGCCTCTACTTCTGAGATGGCCATTGTCCCTTTTATGCCTTCTCCACCTCTTGCATTGGCCTTACCCCCTTTTGCTTCTGGGCCACGAGAAAAAAGAACACCTTACCGGAGATCTAATCCTCGTGCCAGGCCCTCGGCGATTCACGTTTCCATGACTGAGTCAGTATCCCTTGCATTGCCTCCTTCTATCCCATCTAGTTCTTCTTTTGCTGTTCTTGTTTCTACTACTTCTTTCCCTCCTATTGCGTCTTCTTCGTCCTTACCTCCTTCTTCTTCGATCTCCTCCCCTTTATTTAGACAAGCTTTGGGTCTTCCTTCTCAAATGGGGCAAACTTCCAATCCCCCTAGTTACGGTTCTCTTCAGTTACAAGGATTGTTGGCTGAATCTTGACTACATAGCCAAGAGCAATTAAGGGGCATCAATATTTCTGATCGGGCAGACAATCACAGTCGTCAGGCAGTCGCTGTAAGTATTCTTAGTTACATACTATTAACTTCTTCTCAGTATCTATAACTGTATCATTATTTTATTTAGTTCCTTGCCTCAAGTCTTCACATAGACCAGCTACTCATGGCTCGAGACCGGGAAAACACTAAGTTGAAAGCTCAACTAGAGACACTGAAGTCTACTTTACCTCCTTCTAATGATGACCTGACTCAGCTGCAAGAGAAAGTGGCCTTGCAAGATAAACAATTAGGGGTATTGAGACAGGAATTACAGGAATCACAACAATTATTGAAAGACAAAGAGCTTGCAAGGAGAACTTTGGAGCTATAGGTGGATCGATTACACTCTGGTCTTCGACTGGAAATTGCTTTAAAGGAGAAAGCTCTCTTAGACGCTTCTCATAAAAGTCTTATTTTAGAGAAAGTAGAGAAGCTTCATAATGTCTATCTTTTTGAACAAGCTCAAGACCTAGCCTCTCATGATTTTGCTATCCTACAAGAACAAGAGCAAAGAAAGGCTCAAGATACTGAATTGTCACTACTCCAGAAGGAATTGGAACAACTCAAATTGGAAAAGGATGTTTTAAAAGATCAAAACACTATACTACAAGCTGATTTTCAGAGTTATAAGGAGCAGGAGAAGAACCGATGGGAAAAGTGGCGCCTAGCTTATCTAAAGTCTCCGGAGTTTGCTCAAGAATTTGTCCGTTGAATGGTGGGTGCTTTAAATCATTCTGTGTCGGGAATTCTTCAACAATTGAGAGAGGGTGGTTATCTACCTAAGGAACCTCCTTCTTCCTTCATAAACCGTCGCAGACTTAACAAAGAGCTACCCGCAGATTTAACAAGTCATTTTAAGTAATCCTATCTATGCTTTCAAAAAGATTGGCAATGAAAAAACTTGTAATGGAAAAACTGGTAGTGAAAGGAACTGTAACCAAAAATTTTGTAATTAAGTAATTGCGATATACGGGAGAGTTTTAATACTTACCTGTTTCTCTTTTGTGTTGGTTTAAGAATGCCTCCTTTGAAATGCTTTTGAGTACTGAGTATACGTTTTATTCAAGAACTTCTTGCTTACTTTTTGAAGTTAATCCTTATCTTAAAAACCCTCTTTGCTGAGAACATTTCAAAAGAATGACTAATCCCGAGCGATTTTATATCAAGAACTGTATAGAACTCCTGAGCTTCGAGCTGGGTATAATACTCCGGGCGATTTTAAATAAAGAACTCCATGTGAACGGGCCTCCAGATATGAAATGTAACATGTGTATATATGCATAGAGTCCCCCTCGAACCTTGACTTTTGATTTAGCGTAGGATGTCAACTGATTTTTATGAGGAGATCTGTATAACTCTGAATTTGCCTAGACTATATTGTAATGCCCCGCCCCTTCCTGCTTAAGCTGACGGGGGTTACTTATCTTTCTTCTTTAAAACAGCGGAAGTCTTATCAATAGTATATTGTTTTTTATATTTTTTTTTTTAAACTTTTCCTTTACTTTTCAAATCATCATCACTAACTACCTATCATATAAAGTCACATAGCATGCTTAACATAACTTTAAGTCATAATACCAATGAGCATGATGAAATGTCCTGGAGTCATAAAAGAACGACATAAGCATAATTCATATTAACTAGAAGCAGGTCTTTCTCTTTAGCCGAGTCACTACTACACACGTCCTTCTTACCTCCTCCTGCTGCTCCCTTAGTACATCCATTCTTTGCCCTTATCTGTGGTACAAGGAAAGTAAGTTATGAGCACACAAGGCTCAGTAAGATCCTTTCCTACTCACAAAAAAACAAACGTATAGCATAGCATAATCTCCAAGGCATAAAGCATAAAGGCAAACTCATCATATCATGTATAGAAGCATCATGTCATAACATAATCGTAAGGTATCATGGCATATCATAAAGTGCATCCTAGCTTAACATAATATAGTCATAAGCATCATGGCATATCATGGTAAAATCATAAAGTGCATCCTAGCATAACATAACATAATCATAAGCATCATGGCATATCATAACATAATCATAAAGTATCATGGCATATCATAACATAATCATAAGCATCATGGCATATCATAACATAATCATAAAGTATCATGGCTTATCATGATATAATCATAAAGTGCATCCTAGTATAACATAACATAATCATAAGTATCATTGCATATCGTAACATAATCATAAAGTGTTATGCGAGATGACTTTCAAAAACATGTATCATGAAAAATATATGCAACATGTCTTTTGAAAACTTATTACATACATACTTAAAAATAATCTCAACAAGATTAGGGCCCCGGCTTGTACCACATACATAAATGTGCGCGTCCTATGTAGGTCCAAGGTAGCAAGTCTTGAACCCTACAAGGCATACATACTAGGAACGTTTCTTAGTCCATCGGCCTAGGGGCACTTAGGAGCCCATCCCTAACGAGGCCCGTTTCTTAGTCCATCGACCCCGGGGAGCTTATAGAGCCCACCCTTGGTACAAGCTATATAAAGTAAAGTAGCATGTCATACATATCATGGTTCTTATTATTTCTTGCACATCATATTCTTTTTTATCATACCATACAACATTTGGGCACACAGCTCATCATAATAACATGTATAATTTGGGCACACAGCACATCATAAGTACATGCATAGTTTGGGCACACAGCTCATCATAAAAGCATGCATAGTTAGGGCACACAGCTCATCATAAATAGCATGCATAATTTGGGAACACAGCTCATCATAATATCATGCATAATTTGGGCACACAACACATCATAAGGGTTACCAACATGCATAGATCATAAGTATACTTAATAAAACATAGAAGCATAGCAAGCTCTTACCACATTATAAAACATTGCATGTGAGGTACATGGGCAATCATATTTAGATCCCTAACCCTAATGTCATATAGTGGCCGAAACATATAGTTGTGACTTAGGTTAAAAATCAACATACAAGCATGTGAACCCTAAACCAATATCATATCATATACCATAAGGAACATCATGAGCATGTTTAGGTTAGGTTCTAAGCTTATAAACTTATCATGGCCGAATCTTATCAAGCATCACATTGGGTTAAAATCAACATTCAAGCATGTGAATCCTAAACCAATTTCATAGAAAATATTACAAGGAACATCATGAGCATAATTAGGTTAGGTTCCAAGTTCCCTAGGCCCTTAAACTTGTTGTGGCCAAAACCTTTAAGGCTTGGAACTAGGTTTCAAGTGTCATAAAAACATGGGAACCCTAAACCAATATCATAACAATTATTACAAGGAACATCATGAGCATAATTAGGTTAGGTTCTAAGTTTCCTAGGCGCTTAAACTTGTTGTGGCCGAAACTTGTAAAGCTTGGAACAAGGTTTCAAGTGTCATAAAAACATGGGAACCCTAAACCAATTTCATAGCAATTATTACAAGTGACATCATGAGCATAATTAGGTTAGGTTCCAAGTTTCTAGGCCCTTAAACTTGTTGTGGCCGAAACCTTTAAGGCTTGGAACTAGGTTTCAAGTGTCATAAAAGCATGGAAACCCTAAACCAATTTCATAGCAATTATTACAAGGGACATCATGAGCATAATTAGGTAAGGTTCCAAGTTTCCTAGGCCCTTAAACTTGTTGTGGCCGAAACCTTTAAGGCTTGGAACTAGGTTTCAAGTGTCATAAAAGCATGGAAACCCTAAACCAATATCATAGCAATTATTACAAGGAACATCATGAGCATAATTAGGTTAGGTTCCAAGTTTCCTAGGCCCTTAAACTTGTTATGGCCGAAAGTCCATGAAGCATGAAATAAGGTTCCACTCCACATACAAGCATGAGAAAAATCATGTTACTTCATATTCTATCATAAGGAAAAATCATAGCATGCTTGGTTTAGGTTTTAAGTTCTCCTAGGCCCTTAATCTTGTCTTGGCCGAAAGTTTAAAGAGAGAAAATTCAAATTCTAAGCAACATATAAGTAGGAGGATATTAAGCAAAGCTCTTATCAAGGGTTCATATCATAAGAAAACATGGTGAGCATATTTAGGGTCTAATCTCTTTCTAGGGTCCCTCTTCTTGTTGGCCGAACTTACCATGGATCACCCCTTAGGTTTTTAGAAATCTATTTTCATAAATGAAAGCACCTATAAACTACTTGTACCACAGGTGAGGGGATACTTACATCCTTTCACTTGTTATTTTTCTTAAGGAATAAGGTATCCTAGGTGCAAAGGAAGGAGAGAGCTTCTTCTTCTTGCACCTCCTTTTATTTCTCTTGCTTGGAAGGGGTAGATCTTGAAGGCTTCTTCTCGAAAATTAGTTTTCTTGGAAAGGAACTTAGCTTAGCTTTTGGAATAAGGAGAGGGAGGGGCTCTTGGTTTCGGTGGAGAATGAAGAAGGAGAAGGAAGGAGGAAGAAAAAGAATTTAATCTCTTGTTTTTTCTTCTCCCAATCCAATTTATTCCTTTGTAAATGAAGCATGTCTTCATTCATTCCCTCAACTCCTCTTTTCCCTCATTCCTTTAATTCCCATGAAAATAGAGAGAGGGAGGGGAGTAGGCAATTTATCTTTTGCTTGCTTCTTTTCTTAACCAAGAGGAAAAGAAGGTAAGCAACTTGGTTTTCTCTTGCTCTTTTACTTAACCATTTTCTCTCCTTTAACTACTATTTCTATTCTCTTTTATTCGCTTATCATTCATTTCTCTAATTGTTCCATCCACTAATTTAACTCTATTACTTGTGGGAGGTTCAAGGTTCAATTCTTAACCTCCTCTCTTCTTATTCTATTTTGATTTCTATTTTTTTTTCTTTTCTCTTATTCTTTTTATTTATATTCTCTAAAGAAAATAAAACCCATATACTTATCTTATAATTTCGTGGGTGTTACAGTACCCCATACCTCATAGAAAGTTCGTCTTCGAACTTAGAATAGCGACGTCAGGTGGTACCGGACTTCCGGCTGAGTGCATCGGCCACCTTGTTCGCTTTTCCCGGATGATAAAAGTTTTCGCAATCATAATCCTTGACAAACTCGAGCCATCTGCGTTGTCTCATATTTGGGTCTTTCTGCGTGAAGAAATATTTCAGACTCTGGTGGTCTGTATAAATCCTGCACTGGGCTCCATATAAGTAATGCCTCCATGTTTTTAGAGCGAAGACCACTGCTGCTAGTTCTAAGTCATGAATGGGGTAATTTCTTTCATGCTCTTTGAGTTGTCTAGAGGCATAGGCGATGACTTTGCCGTCTTGCATGAGTACAACTCCAAGTCCTAGTAAGGAAGCATCGCTATACATATCAAAGCCTTTGTTACTTTCTGGAAGAGTAAGGATCGGAGCACTGGTCAGTCTCCATTTCAGTTCCGTAAAACTCTTCTCGCAGTCGTCCGTCCATTCATACCTTTTGTTTTTCTTGGTGAGATTCGTCATAGGGGTTGCAACTTAGGATAAATCCTCTACGAACTTCCTGTAGTAGCCCGCTAACCCCAGAAAACTTCTGATTTCGCTGGCATTCTTTGGCCTGTTCCAGTTAGTTACGACTTCAATCTTGCTTGGATCTACCATGACTCCATCCTTGGAGATGACATGACCCAAGAATATTACTCGGTCTAGACAGAACTCGCATTTGGAGAACTTTGCATATAGTTGTTTTTCTCGGAGAATCTGCAGTACAATATTCAGATGTTCGGCATGTTCTTCCTAGGTTCTTGAATAGATGAGAATATCGTCAATGAAGATGATCACACATTTATCGAGATATGCTGCAAATAACCGATTCATCAAATCCATGAACACAGCAGGGGCATTTGTCACTCCGAAGGGCATAACTACGAACTCATAGTGTCCGTATCTTGTTCGAAAGGCTGTCTTTGGTATATCATCTTGTTTCACATTCACTTGATGATAGTTGGACCTTAGGTCAATCTTCGAGAAGACAGTTGCTCCCTTCAATTGGTCGAACAGATCATCGATCCGTGGAAAGAGGTATCTGCTCTTGATTGTCGCGTTGTTCATCGCTCGATAGTCTATGCACATTCGCATAGACCCATCCTTCTTTTTCACAAACAGTACCGGAGCTCCCCATGGAGAGTGACTAGGGAGAATAAGTCCCTTGCCGAGTAACTCCCTCAACTGTTCTTGAAGTTCCTTCAACTCAGTCGGTGCCATCCGGTAAGGTGCTTTAGAGATTGGTTTAGTACCAGGAACTAATTCGATCGTAAATTCTATTTCTCTATCAAGGGAGAATCGCGGAAGTTCATCGGGAAATACTTCTGGATAGTTGCATACCACCATGACTTCTTCTAGCATCTGGCCCCCGGTTCGACTGGTATCAACCACGTGCGCTAGAAATCCAGTACATCCTTTGTCTAACATCCTCTGTGCCTTTACAGCTAATAAGAATCTTTCAGTTTCTTTCTCTAGTTCCCCAATGAATTCAAACATCGATTCGGCTTCAGGTCGGAAGATTACCTTTCTCTTACGGCACTCAATTGAAGCACCGTACTTACTCAGGAAATCCATGCCCAGTATAATGTCATAATCCCGCATGTCGAGTACTATCAGATTACAGTAGAGTTCCCTGTCTGCGATTCGGATAGGTACGGCCCGCAGCATATGATCTGATGGCATAACTTCCCCGGATGGTAGGGTTGTTAATAACGTGCCATTTAGTGTTTGGGGTGGCATGTCTAATTTCTTCGTAAATGTTGCTGAGACGAATGAGTGTGTCGCCCCAGTATCATATAATACTATAGCATATTGACTGAAAATAGGCAGCAGACCTATAACGACGGTAGAGGCGCTCGCCACATCTTCTTTAGTAAGTGAGAAAACCCTGGCATTTGTTGTAGTTGGCGGGGCTTCCAATCTCCCTTGGCTAATCGGTGTTCCTTCAATAGCAGCTTGCATCTGATGTAGTTGTGAGGGGGCACTCTTGTTCTTGTTATTCTGCTGATATGGTGCCTGAAACCGGTTAGTGCAGTCTATGGCCAGATGTCCTTCCCCTTCACAATTATAGCACCTTCTTGTACCCTTGTGACATACTCCGGAATGCAGCTTTCCGCAAATATTGCACTGGGGGTATTTCGGTTGCTTATTCACTGAGCCATCTTTAGCATTGTCCCATTGTTTCCTTTTTTCGGTAGAGGTCCCTTTCCAGCTTGTTTTGGTACCTGAGGGTCTCTGTCCTTCTGTTCGGGCCTGACTCTTATTCTTGTTCATCGCTTTCTTATAATGTTCTTTGGTTAGGGCACTGTTGACCAATTCCTCTGTAGTCTGTGGTCTATTAATTCCGCCGGCCACGTTCAGTGCTATCTCGGGTCGAAGCATCTTCAGCATCAGTCTGACCCTTTCTCTTTCTGTACCAACCAACTCTGGACATAGGCGTGCCAGACGGTTGAAGCGCTTTACTGCTTCGTTCACTGATAGGTCACCTTGCAGAAACTCGGTGAATTCGTCGTAATGCCGGTTCGTCACTTGCATATGGAAGAACTCTTCGAAGTACTCTGTCTCGAAGTCCGTCCAGTTTATCAGATTAATCTGTCTCTTTGACTGCACTCTTTCCCACCACATTCTTGCATCTCCGGAAAAGCAGAATGATACACATTTGATCTTTTCCGATACGGGCCAGTTCAGTAATTCCACTATGCTTTCTACTGTCTTGAACGAGGGCTGAGCGCCCCATGGCTCGCAAGTACCTGAGAAGTTTTCCGGCTTCAGCCTTAGCCACTGTATCAAGTAGGTCTCCTGTCGGACCACTGGGACAGGGGCTATCGGTGGTACTGGTGCAACTACGGGGATCACGGGCACTGCATTCTGATTTACTGGTGGGGTGGCAAGATTTTCTTGCTGACCCATCAAAGTTGTTATCAGCTGTTGTTGCTCCGCGATCTGACACTGGAGGTTGGTGACTACCTGGGTCAAATCTGGTGGAGTCGCTGTCTCGTCTGCCCGGTTAGTACGTCTCCTAGCCATGCTTATCTTCATTAAATGACAATAAATTATAGTTATTTCTATCCAGGCTAACATAAGATCATTATTATTCTTATCCTACCATCATGCATACCTAAACTAGAACTGTGACTTATCATCATCGAAGAATAAGTAAACATGCATAATATTAAAGCATCATAGTAGAATTAAATTAAGCATATAAATTCTTACCTGGAGCGGCAGGATGGAGGCTTGACATGTGTGTAGTGAAAAGGCTAAACCTGGCTCTGATACCAAACTGTAACGCCCCGCCCCTTCCTGCTTAAGCTGACGGGGGTTACTTATCTTTTCTTCTTTAAAACAGCGGAAGTCTTATCTATAGTATATTGTTTTTTATATATATATTTTTTAAACTTTTCCTTTACTTTTCTAATCATCATCACTAACTACCTATCATATAAAGTCACATAGCATGCTTAACATAACTTTAAGTCATAATACCAATGAGCATGATGAAATGTCCTGGAGTCATAAAAGAATGACATAAGCATAATTCATATTAACTAGAAGCAGGTCTTTCTCTTTAGCCGAGTTACTACTACACACGTCCTTCTTACCTCCTCCTGCTGCTCCCTTAGTACATCCATTCTTTGCCCTTATCTGTGGTACAAGGAAAGTAAGTTATGAGCACACAAGGCCCAGTAAGATCCTTTCCTACTCACAAAAAAACAAACGTATAGCATAGCATAATCTCCAAGGCATAAAGCATAAAGGCAAACTCATCATATCATGTATAGAAGCATCATGTCATAACATAATCGTAAGGTATCATGGCATATCATAAAGTGCATCCTAGCTTAACATAATATAGTCATAAGCATCATGGCATATCATGGTAAAATCATAAAGTGCATCCTAGCATAACATAACATAATCATAAGCATCATGGCATATCATAACATAATCATAAAGTATCATTGCATATCATGATATAATCATAAAGTGCATCCTAGTATAACATAACATAATCATAAGTATCATGGCATATCGTAACATAATCATAAAGTGTTATGCGAGATGACTTTCAAAAACATGTATCATGAAAAATATATGCAACATGTCTTTTGAAAACTTATTACATACATACTTAAACATAATCTCAACATGATTAGGGCCCCGGCGTGTACCACATACATAAATGCACGCGTCCTATGTAGGTCCAAGGTAGCAAGTCTTGAACCTTACAAGGCATACATACTAGGCCCGTTTCTTAGTCCATCGACCTAGAGGCACTTAGGAGCCCATCCGTAACGAGGCCCGTTTCTTAGTCCATCGACCCCGTTGCGCTTATGGAGCCCACCCTTGGTACAAGCCATATAAAGTAAAGTAGCATGCCATACATATCATGGTTCTTATTTTTTCATGCACATCATATTCTTTTTTATCATACCATACAACATTTGGGCACACAGCTCATCATAATAGCATGTATAATTTGGGCACACAACACATCATAAGTACATGCATAGTTTGGGCACACAGCTCATCATAAAAGCATGCATAGTCTGGGCACACAGCTCATCATAAATAGCATGCATAATTTGGGCACACAACTCAACATAATATCATGCATAATTTGGCACACAGCACATCATAAGGGTTACCAACATGCATAGATCATAAGTATACTTAATTAAACATAGAAGCATAGCAAGCTCTTACCACATTATAAAACATTGCATGTGAGGTACATGGGCAATCATATTTAGATTCCTAACCCTAATGTCATATAGTGGCCGAAACATATAGTTGTGACTTAGGTTAAAAATCAACATACAAGCATGTGAACCCTAAACCAATATCGTATCATATACCATAAGGAACATCATGAGCATGTTTAGGTTAGGTTCTAAGCTTATAAACTTATCATGGCCGAATCTTATCAAGCATCACATTGGGTTAAAATCAACATTCAAGCATGTGAACCCTAAACCAATTTCATAGCAAATATTACAAGGAACATCATGAGCATAATTAGGTTAGGTTCCAAGTTCCCTAGGCCCTTAAACTTGTTGTGGCCGAAACCTTTAAGGCTTGGAACTAGGTTTCAAGTGACATAAAAACATGGGAACCCTAAACCAATATCATAACAATTATTACAAGGAACATCATGAGCATAATTAGGTTAGGTTCTAAGTTTCCTAGGCCCTTAAACTTGTTGTGGCCGAAACTTGTAAAGCTTGGAACTAGGTTTCAAGTGTCATAAAAACATGGGAACCCTAAACTAATTTCATAGCAATTATTACAAGGGACATCATGAGCATAATTAGGTTAGGTTCCAAGTTTCCTAGGCCCTTAAACTTGTTGTGGCCGAAACCTTTAAGGCTTGGAACTAGGTTTCAAGTGTCAAAAAAGCATGGAAACCCTAAACCAATTTCATAGCAATTATTACAAGGGACATCATGAGCATAATTAGGTTAGGTTCCAAGTTTCCTAGGCCCTTAAACTTGTTGTGGTCGAAACCTTTAAGGCTTGGAACTAGGTTTCAAGAATCATAAAAGCATGGAAACCCTAAACCAATATCATAGTAATTATTACAAGGAACATCATGAGCATAATTAGGTTAGGTTCCAAGTTTCCTAGGCCCTTAAACTTGTTGTGGCCGAAAGTCCATGAAGCATGAAATATGGTTCCACTCCACATACAAGCATGAGAAAAATCATGTTACTTCATATTCTATCATAAGGAAAAATCATAGCATGCTTGGTTTAGGTTTTAAGTTCTCCTAGGCCCTTAATCTTGTCTTGGCCAAAAGTTTAAAGAGAGAAAATTCAAATTCTAAGCCACATATAAGTAGGAGGATATTAAGCAAAGCTCTTATCAAGGGTTCATATCATAAGAAAACATGGTGAGCATATTTAGGGTCTAATCTTTTCTAGGGTCCCTCTTCTTGTTGGCCGAACCTACCATGGATCACCCCTTAGGTTTTTAGAAATCTATTTTCATAAATGAAAGCACCTATAAACTACTTGTACTACAGGTGAGGGGATACTTACATCCTTTCACTTGTTATTTTTCTTAAGGAAAAAGGTATCCTAGGTGCAACGGAAGGAGAGAGCTTCTTCTTCTTGCACCTCCTTTTATTTCTCTTGCTTGGAAGGGGTAGATCTTGAAGGCTTCTTCTCAAAAATTAGTTTTCTTGGAAAGGAACTTAGCTTAGCTTTTGGAATAAGGAGAGGGAGGGGCTCTTGGTTTCGGTGGAGAATGAAGAAGGAGAAGGAAGGAGGAAGAAAAAGAATTTAATCTCTTGTTTTTTCTTCTCCCAATCCAATTTATTCCTTTGTAAATGAAGCATGTCTTCATTCATTCCCTCAACTCCTCTTTTCCCTCATTCCTTTAATTCCCATGAAAATAGAGAGAGGGAGGGGAGTAGGCAATTTATCTTTTGCTTGCTTCTTTTCTTAACCAAGAGGAAAAGAAGGTAAGCAACATGGTTTTCTCTTGCTCTTTTACTTAACCATTTTCTCTCCTTTAACTACTATTTCTATTCTCTTTTATTCGCTTATCATTCATTTCTCTAATGGTTCCATCCACTAATTTAACTCTATTACTTGTGGGAGATTCAAGGTTCAATTCTTGACCTCCTCTCTTCTTATTCTATTTTGATTTCTATTTTTTTTTCTTTTCTCTTATTCTTTTTATTTATATGCTCTAAAGAAAATAATACCCATATACTTATCTTATAATTTCGTGGGTGTTACAGTACCCCATACCTCATAGAATGTTCATCCTCGAACTTAGAATAGCGACGTCAGGTGGTACCGGACTTCCGGCTGAGTTCATCGGCCACCTTCTTCACTTTTCCCGGATGATAAAAGATTTCAAAATCATAATCCTTGACTAGATCGAGCCATCTGCGTTGTCTCATATTTAGGTCTTTCTTCTTGATGAAATATTTCAGATTCTGGTGGTCTGTATAAATCCTGTACTGGGCTCCATTTAAGTAATGCCTCCATGTTTTTAGAGCGAAGACCACTGTTGCTAGTTCTAAGTCATGAATGGGGTAATTTCTTTCATGCTCTTTGAGTTGTCTAGAGGCATAGGCGATGACTTTGCCGTCTTGCATGAGTACAACTCCAAGTCCTAGTAAGGAAGCATCGCTATACATATCAAAGCCTTTGTTACTTTCCGGAAGAGTAAGGATCGGAGCACTGGTTAGTCTCCGTTTCAGTTCCGTAAAACTCTTCTCGCAGTCGTCCGTCCATTCATACCTTTTGTTTTTCTTGGTGAGATTTGTCATAGGGGTTGCAACTTTGGATAAATCCTCTATGAACTTCCTGTAGTAGCCCGCTAACCCCAGAAAACTTCTGATTTCGCTGGCATTCTTTAGCCTGTTCCAGTTAGTTACGGCTTCAATCTTGCTTGGATCTACCATGACTCCATCCTTGGAGATGACATGACCCAAGAATATTACTCGGTCTAGCCAGAACTCTCATTTGGAGAAATTTGCATATAGTTGTTTTTCTCGGAGAATCTGCAGTACAATATTCAGATGTTCGGCATGTTCTTCCTAGGTTCTTGAATAGATGAGAATATCGTCAATGAAGACGATCACACATTTATCGAGATATGCCTCAAATAACCGATTGATCAAATCCATGAACACAGCAGGGGCATTTGTCACTCCGAAGGGCATAACTACGAACTCATAGTGTCCGTATCTTGTTCGAAAGGTTGTCTTTGGTATATCATCTTGTTTCACTTTCACTTGATGATAGCCGGACCTTAGGTCAATCTTCGAGAAGACAGTTGCTCCCTTCAATTGGTTGAACAGATCGTCGATCCGTGGAAGGGGGTATCTGTTCTTGATTGTCGCGTTGTTCAGCGCTCGATAGTCTATGCACATTCGCATAGACCCATCCTTCTTTTTCACAAACAGTACTGGAGCTCCCCATGGAGAGTGACTAGGGCGAATAAGTCCCTTGTCGAGTAACTCCCGCAGCTGTTCTTGAAGTTCCTTCAACTCAGTCGGTGCCATCCGGTAAGGTGCTTTAGAGATTGGTTTAGTACCAGGAACTAATTCGATCGTAAATTCTATTTCTCTCTCAAGGGATAATCGCGGTAGTTCATCGGGAAATACTTCTGGATAGTTGCATACCACCCTGACTTCTTCTAGCTTCTGGCCCCCGGTTCGACTTGTATCAACCACGTGCGCTAGAAATCCAGTACATCCTTTGTCTAACATCCTCTGTGCCTTTACAGCTAATAAGAATCTTTCAGTTTCTTTCTCAGGTTCCCCAATGAATTCAAACATCGATTCGGCTTCAGGTCGGAAGATTACCTTTCTCTTACGGCACTCAATTGAAGCACCGTACTTACTCAGGAAATCCATGCCCAGTATAATGTGATAATCCCGCATGTCGAGTACTATCAGATTGCAGTAGAGTTCCGTGTCTGCAATTTGGATAGGTACGGCCCGCAGCATATGATCTGATGGCATAACTTCCCCGGATGGTAGGGTTGTTAAGAACGTGCCATTTAGTGTTTGGGGTGGCATGTCTAATTTCTTCGTAAATGTTGCTGAGACGAATGAGTGTGTCGCCCCAGTATCATATAATACTATAGCATACTGACTGAAAATAGGCAGCTGACCTGTAACGACGGTAGAGGCACTCGCCACATCTTCTTTAGTAAGCGAGAAAACCCTGGCGTTTGTTGTAGTTGGCGGGGCTTCCAATCTCCCTTGGCTAATCGATGTTCCTTCAATAGCAGCTTGCATCTGATGTAGTTGTGAGGGGGCACTCTTGTTCTGGTTATTCTGCTGAGATGGTGCCTGAAACCGGTTAGTGCAGTCTATGGCCAGATGTCCTTCCCCTTCACAATTATAGCACCTTCTTGTACCCTTGTGACATACTCCGGAATGCAGCTTTCCGCAAATATTGCACTGGGGGTATTTCGGTTGCTTATTCACTGAGCCATCTTTAGCATTGCCCCATTGTTTCCTTTTTCCGGTAGAGGTCCCTTTCCAGCTTGTTTTGGTACCTGAGGGTCTCTGTCCTTCTGTTCGGGCCTGACTCTTATTCTTGTTCATCGCTTTCTTATAATGTTCTTTGGTTAGGGCACTGTTGACCAATTCCTCTGTAGTCTGTGGTCTATTAATTTCGCCGGCCACGTTCAGTGCTATCTTGGGTCGAAGCATCTTCAGCATCAGTCTGACCCTTTCTCTTTCTGTACGAACAAACTCTGGACATAGGCGTGCCTGACGGTTGAAGCGCTTTACTGCTTCGTTCACTGATAGGTCACCTTGCCGAAACTCGGTGAATTCGTTTTAATGCCGATTCGTCACTTGCATATGGAAGAACTCTTCGATGAACTCTGTCTCGAAGTCCGTCCAGTTCATCAAATTAATCTGTCTCTTTGAATTCACTCTTTCCCACCACATTCTTGCGTCTCCGGAAAAGCAGAATGATACACATTTGATCTTTTCCGATACGGGCCAGTCCAGTAATTCCACTATGCTTTCCACTGTCTTGAACCAGGCCTGAGCGTCCCATGGCTCGCAAGTACCTGAGAAGTTTTCCGGCTTCAGCCTTAGCCACTGTATCAAGTAGGTCTCCTGTCGGACCACTGGGACAGGGGCTATCGGTGGTACTGGTGTAACTACGGGGATGACGGGCACTGCATTCATATTTACTGTTGGGTGGCAAGATTTTCTTGCTGACCCATCAAAGTTGTGATCAGCTGTTGTTCCTCCGCGATCTGACGCCGGAGGTCTGTGACTACCTGGGTCAGATCTGGTGGAGTCGCTGTCTCGTCTGCCCGGTTAGTACGTCTCCTAGCCATGCTTATCTTTATTAAATGACAATAAATTATCGTTATTTCTATCCAGGCTAACATAAGATCATTATTATTCTTATCCTACCATCATGCATACCTAAACTAGAACTGTGACTTATCATCATTGAAGAATAAGTAAACATGCATAATATTAAAGCATCATAGTAGAATTAAATTAAGCATATAAATTCTTACCTGGAGCGGCAGGATGGAGGCTTGACATGTGTGTAGTGAAAAGGCTAAACCTGGCTCTGATACCAAACTGTAACGCCCCGCCCCTTCCTGCTCAAGCTGACGGGGGTTACTTATCTTTTCTTCTTTAAAACAGCGGAAGTCTTATCTATAGTATATTCTTTTTTATCTATTTTTTTTTTAAAACTTTTCCTTTACTTTTCAAATCATCATCGCTAACTACCTATCATATAAAGTCACATAGCATGCTTAACATAACTTTAAGCCATAATACCAATGAGCATGATGAAATGTCCTGGAGTCATAAAAGAACGACATAAGCATAATTCTTATTAACTAGAAGCAGGTCTTTCTCTTTAGCCGAGTCACTACTACACACGTCCTTCTTACCTCCTCCTGCTGCTCCCTTAGTACATCCATTCTTTGCCCTTATCTGTGGCACAAGGAAAGTAAGCTATGAGCACACAAGGCTCAGTAAGATCCTTTCCTACACACAAAAAAACAAACATATAGCAATACATAATCTCCAAGGCATAAAGCATAAAGGCAAACTCATCATATCATGTATAGAAGCATCATGTCGTAACATAATCGTAAGGTATCATGGCATATCATAAAGTGCATCCTAGCTTAACATAATATAGTCATAAGCATCATGGCATATCATGGTAAAATCATAAAGTGCATCCTAGCATAACATAACATAATCATAAGCATCATGACATATCATAACATAATCATAAAGTATCATGGCATATCATGATATAATCATAAAGTGCATCCTAGCATAACTTAAGATAATCATATGTATCATGGCATATCGTAACATAATCATAAAGTGTTATGCGAGATGACTTTCAAAAACATGTATCATGAAAAATATATGCAACATGTCTTTTGAAAACTTATTACATACATACTTAAACATAATCTCAACATGATTAGGGCCCCGGCTTGTACCACATACATAAATGCGTGCGTCCTATGTAGGTCCAAGGTAACAAGTCTTGAACCCTACAAGGCATACATACTAGGCCCGTTTCTTAGTCCATCGACCTAGGGGCACTTAAGAGCCCATCCCTAACAAGGCCCGTTTCTTAGTCCATCGACCCCGTGACGCTTATGGAGTCCACCCTTGGTACAAGCCATATAATGTAAAGTAGCATGTCATACATATCATGGTTCTTATTATTTCATGCACATCATATTCTTTTTTATCATATCATACAACATTTGGGCACACAGCTCATCATAATAGCATGTATAATTTGGGCACACAACACATCATAAGTACATGCATAGTTTGGGCACACAGCTCATCATAAAAGCATGCATAGTTTGGACACATAGCTCATCATAAATAGCATGCATAATTTGGGCACACAACTCATCATAATATCATGCATAATTTGGGCACACAGCACATCATAAGGGTTACCAACATGCATAGATCATAAGTATACATAATTAAACATAGAAGCATAGCAAGCTCTTACCACATTATAAAACATTGCATGTGAGGTACATGGGCAATCATATTTAGATCCCTAACCCTAATGTCATATAGTGGTCGAAACATATGGTTGTGACTTAGGTTAAAAATCAACATACAAGCATGTGAACCCTAAACCAATATCATATTATATACCATAAGGAACATCATGAGCATGTTTAGGTTAGGTTCTAAGCTTATAAACTTATCATGGCCAAATCTTATCAAGCATCACATTGGGTTAAAATCAATATTCAAGCATGTGAACCCTAAACCAATTTCATAGCAAATATTACAAGGAACATCATAAGCATAATTTGGTTAGGTTCCAAGTTCCCTAGGCCCTTAAACTTGTTGTGGCCGAAAGCTTTAAGGCTTGGAACTAGGTTTCAAGTGTCATAAAAACATGGGAACCCTAAACCAATATCATAACAATTATTACAAGGAACATCATGAGCATAATTAGGTTAGGTTCTAAGTTTCCTAGGCCCTTAAACTTGTTGTGGCCGAAACTTGTAAAGCTTGGAACTAGGTTTCAAGTGTCATAAAAACATGGGAACCCTAAACCAATTTCATAGCAATTATTACAAGGGACATCATGAGCATAATTAGGTTAGGTTCCAAATTTCCTAGGCCCTTAAACTTGTTGTGGCCGAAACGTTTAAGGCTTGGAACTAGGTTTCAAGTGTCATAAAAGCATGGAAACCCTAAACCAATTTCATAGCAATTACTACAAGGGACATCATGAGCATAATTAGGTTAGGTTCGAAGTTTCCTAGCCCCTTAAACTTGTTGTGGCCGAAACCTTTAAGGCTTGGAACTAGGTTTCAAGTGTCATAAAAGCATGAAAACCCTAAACCAATATCATAGCAATTATTACAAGGAACATCATGAGCATAATTAGGTTAGGTTCCAAGTTTCCTAGGCCCTTAAACTTGTTGTGGCCGAAAGTCCATGAAGCATGAAATAAGGTTCCACTCCACATACAAGCATGAGAAAAATCATGTTACTCCATATTCTATCATAAGGAAAAATCATAGCATGCTTGGTTTAGGTTTTAAGTTCTCCTAGGCCCTTAATCTTGTCTTGGACGAAAGTTTAAAGAGAGAAAATTCAAATTCTAAGCCACATATAAGTAGGAGGATATTAAGCAAAGCTCTTATCAAGGATTCATATCATAAGAAAACATGGTGAGGATATTTAGGGTCTAATCTTTTCTAGGGTCCCTCTTCTTGTTGGCCGAACTTACCATGGATCACCCCTTAGGTTTTTAGAAATCTATTTTCATAAATGAAAGCACCTATAAACTACTTGTACCACAGGTGAGGGGATACTTACATCTTTGGCTTGTGGTTTTTCTTAAGGAAAAAGGTATCCTAGGTGCAAAGGAAGGAGAGAGCTTCTTCTTCTTGCACCTCCTTTTGTTTCTCTTGCTTGGAAGGGGTTGATCTTGAAGGATTCTTCTCGAATATTAGTTTTCATGGAGAGGAACTTAGCTTAGCTTTTGGAATAAGGAGAGGGAGGGGCTCTTAGTTTCGGTGGAGAATGAAGAAGGAGAAGGAAGGAGGAAGAAAAAGAATTTAATCTCTTGTTTTTTCTTCTCCCAATCCAATTTATTCCTTTGTAAATGAAGCATGTCTTCATTCATTCCCTCAACTCCTCTTTTCCCTCATTCCTTTAATTCCCACGAAAATAGAGAGAGGGAGGGGAGTAGGCAATTTATCTTTTGCTTGCTTCTTTTCTTAACCAAGAGGAAAAGAAGGTAAGCAACTTGATTTTCTCTTGCTCTTTTACTTAACCATTTTCTCTCCTTTAACTACTATTATATTCTCTTTTATTCACTTATCATTCATTTCTCTAATGGTTCCATCCACTAATTTAACTCTATTACTTGTGGGAGGTTCAAGGTTCATTCCTTGACCTCCTCTCTTCTTATTCTATTTTGATTTCTATTTTTTTTTTCTTTTTTCTTATTCTTTTTATTTATATGCTCTAAATAAAATAACACCCATATACTTATCTTATAATTTCGTGGGTGATACAAATATAATCCCAGTCAATTAGGCTTTTTGATAGTTTAAAGTCATCGGTTCCTCCCATGGAGACTCATCCGAGTTACTTCATGAGATTTCCCGATCGACTATGTTCTGTGATATTTGAAAGTCTCCGGTTCCTCCCATGAAGACCCGTCCGAGTTACTTCATAAGATTTCCCTATCGACTTTGTTCTGTGATAGTTTAAAGTCTCCGGTTCTTCCTATGAAGACTAGTCCGAGTTACTTCATGAGATTTCCCGTTCGAATATGTTCTATGATAGTTTAAAGTCTCCGGTTCCTCCCATGAAGACCCGTCTGAGTTACTTCATGAGATTTCTCGATCGACTATGTTCTGTGATAGTTTAAAGTCTCCGGTTCCTCCCATGAATACCCGTCCGAGTTACTTCATGAGATTTCCCTATCGACTATGTTCTGTGATAGTTTAAAGTCTTCGGTTCCTCCCATGAAGACCCGCCCAAGTTACTTCATGAGATTTCCCGATCGACTATGTTCTGTGATAGTTTAAAGTCCCCGGTTCCTCCCAGGAAGACCCGTCCGAGTTACTTCATGAGATTTCCCGATCGACTGTGTTCTGTGATAGTCTAAAGTCTCCGGTTCCTCCCATGAAGACTCGTCCGAGTTACTTCATGAGATTTCCCGATCGACTATGTTCTGTGATAGTTTAAAGTCTTTGGTTCTTCCCATGAAGACCCGTCCGATTACTTCATGAGATTTCCTGATCGACTATGTTCTGTGATAGTTTAAAGTCTCCAGTTCCTCCCATGAAGACCCGTCCGAGTTACTTCATGAGATTTCCCGATCGACTATGTTTTGTGATAGTTTAAAGTCTCCGGTTCTTCCCATGACGACCCGTCCGAGTTACTTCATGAGATTTCCCGATCGACTATGTTCTGTGATAGTTTAAAGTCTCCGGTTCCTCCCATGAAGACCCGTCCGAGTTACTTCATGAGATTTCCTGATCAACTATATTCTGTGATAGTTTAAAGTCCCCGATTCCTCTCATGATGACCCGTCCGAGTTACTTAATGAGATTTTCTGATCGACTGTGTTCTGTGATAGTTTAAAGTCTCCGGTTCCTCCCATGAAGCCCCGTCCGAGTTACTTCTTGAGATTTCTCGATCGACTGTGTTCTGTGATAGTTTAAAGTCTCTGGTTCCTCCCATGAAGACCCGTCCGAGTTACTTCATGAGATTTCCCGATCGACTATGTTCTGTGATAGTTTAAAGTCTCCGGTTCCTCCCATGAAGACCCGTCCAAGTTACTTCATGAGATTTCCCGATCGACTATATTCTTATGTAAAATTATAATGTTTGCACTGACCTTGTAATTGTTTTAAAACTTCTAGGTTTTTATTAGGGGAGTTGAATAGGTCTTTAGTATTCCCCACTGTTGATCGTTCGAATAGATTATAAAAGTTCTGCCAATACTTCTCAATCTATGTGAACCATATTTATTTCTTCGGCGGTGGTTGTCTCGCATTGCATTTATTGAAAGAAATAGAGTACATAAACTGTAAGCATACTTGTCCTCAGTTCGCCGGGAACTTACTTCATATAATTACGATTGGTTCCTTTAGACGTATTCTTGAGTGGTATGATCTTGTCAGGTTCGGTAAGGTTGTAAATGATTTGCACTCCAAGGATGTTCAAGAATTCTTTCTTCAGTATCCTAGAGATAATATGAACCTGATGTGAGCTTTTCCACCACTTTGTAAGGTCCTCCCCATTGTGGTGCCAACTTACTGACACCCCCGATAGGTTTGATACGCTTCCATGCTAAATCTCCCACTTGAAAAAATCTGGGGATGACTCTTTTGTTATAATTTTGCCTCATTTGTTGTCGATATGATGCGAGACGAGTTGCAACTTTATCTCTAATTTCCTCTATCAAGTCCAGCTCCATGAGTCGTCGACCCTCATTGTCTACATCATATAATTGTCTTCTATCAGATTCTACTCCCACCTCAATGGGAATTATTGCTTCTCCTCCATAAAATAATTGAAAGGGAGTGATTCCTGTAGCTTCTCGAGGTGTAGTACGGTATGCCCAAAGAACGCTAGGTAATTCATATACCCAACTACCTCCGACATGATCCAGTTTGGTTTTTAAACCCTTTATAATTTACCTATTAGTTACTTCCGCATTACTTTGTCGATAAGCTACAAAGGTGAAGGCCTGAATAATACCATAACTTTTGCACCAGTCTAAGATTCTATCCCCTTGAAATTACCTTCCATTATCAGAGACTAATTTATGAGGAATGCCGAATCTGCATATGATATTTTTCCACAGAAATTTAATAACTGTATCTTCGGTAATCCGGGCAAGCGGTTCTGCTTCTACCCATTTAAAAAAATAATCCACAGCTACCAATAAAAACCTTCTTTGTACAGCTGTCATAGGAAACGGGCCAACTATGTCCATACCCCATTGATCAAAGGGACATGAGACTATAGAGGTCCTCAATAACTGTGTAGGATGATGTAAGATATTTTGATGTTTCTGACAAGAAATATAAGTTCTTAACAACTTGTTGGCATCCTCGTGTAGAGTAGGTCAGAAATATCCTGCTAGTAAAATTTTGCGAGCCAGGGATCTTCCTCCTATATGACTACCACATGAGCCTTGATGAACCTCCTGTAAAATAAATTGTATATCTTCTGTGCCAATACACTTGAGCAGAGGTATAGAAAAAGATCTTTTATATAATTGTTCTCCTATCATAGTGTATTGAGCAGCTCTTTTCTTAAATATCCTTGCTTGTTCTACATTACTTGGAAGAATACCCTACTGTAGATACAATATGATTAGGGTCCTCTAGTCGTCGTGTATTTCAGCCTCAGCTTGTCTCTCGATACAAGATTTTAACAAAGCTTACTCCACGGGCTGATCCAAATTTCATGGTGTTATATCGGAGGGTAGCTTATCTAATTGATCTGCTACCTGATTCTCAGATCGAGGAACTTTTTGTATATTTACTTCTTGAAACTGGGACTTTAACTTATCAAACGCCTCAGCATATAACTTGAGCCTGCCATTATTAATTTCAAAGTTACCTGACAGTTGTTGGGCTGCTAATTGAGAGTCAGAATAGATGAAGACCCGAGCTGCTCCTATATGTCGAGCGGCTTGTAATCCAGCTATTAATGCTTCATATTCTGCCTCATTGTTAGTGGCTCTATAGTTCAACCTGATAGAAAGTTGGAGTCTATCTTCCCTTGGAGATATAAGAAGAACCCCAATTCCGCTACCTTGTCTGGTTGAGGAGCCATCTACATAAACTTTCCAAATATTTTCTTCCTCAGGGCCTTGAACTTCTATAATGAAATATGCTAGAGCCTGTGCCGTGATGGCCGAGCGGGGTTGATATTATATGTCATATTCACCAAGTTCAGTCGTCCATTTGATCAGCCGACCTGATGCCTCTGGGTTGAGTAACACCCGTCCGAGGGTACTGTTGGTCAATACAACAATTTCATGTGCTAAGAAATATGGGCGCAACCTCCGAGCAGTCAACACTAATGCGTAAGCCAACTTTTCTAGTGTAGTATATCTACACTCAGCTCCTTTTAATAAGTGGCTAGAGAAATATACAGGTTGTTGTTCCTTTCCCTCCTGCCTAACTAATACAGAGCCTACAACGTTTTCATTATTTGACAAATATACCCAGAGGGTCTCTCCTACTATAGGCTTAGCTAATACAGGAAGAGTAGACAAGTAATCTTTTAACTCTTGAAAGGCCTTATCACATTTCTCGTTCCACTGAAATTTGTTTGCCTTTCGTAGTATCTTAAAGAAGTGGAAGCTACGATCGGTCGACCGGGAAATGAATCTAGACAAGGCTGTAATTCGGCCAGTAAGTCTTTGAGCTTCTCTCATGTTGCGCGGAGGCTCCATGTTCTGAAATGCCTTGACTTTGCTCAGGTTGGCCTTTATTCCTCGCTCGGACACCATATACCCCAGGAATTTTCCCCCTTTTGCTCCGAATAAACATTTGCTCGGATTCAACTTGAGCCCATATTGTCTCAATGTCTTGCAGGTCTCCTCTACATCCCTGCACAGATCAACAACTTGAAGAGACTTAATTAAGATATCATCAACATATACTTCCATATTTCTCCCAATCTGCTTCTGGAATACCTTATTCATAAGCCTCTGATAAGTTGCTCCTGCATTTTTTAGTCCGAAGGGCATAACATTATAACAATAAGTACCTTCAGATGTTATAAAACTGACCTTTTCTTGATCCTCTTTAGCTAGGGGGACCTGATGATAGCCTTGATAAGCGTCCAGCATAGAAATGTACTCACACCCAGCAGTGGAGTCTACCAGTTGATCGATCCTGGGTAATGGATAATAATCTTTTGGGCAAGCCTTGTTGAGATCCCGGAAATCAATGCATACTCTCCATTTATTTCCTGGCTTGGAGACTAGAACCACATTAGCTAACCAGCTAGGAAATTGTACCTCCCTGATGTAACCGACCTCCATGAGCTTAGTTATTTCTTCTTTGATGATTTGGTTCTGTTCCGTGCTAAAATTCCTTTTCCTTTGCATGACTGGACGGGCATCTGGGAAGACATGTAAAGAATGCTCCATGACTGCAGGAGAAATGCTCGAGACCACTTTGGGCGTCCAGGCAAATACATCATTATTCTTCTTTAGCATTGCACCAGTTCAGCTTTCAGAGTGGAGTCAAGATCAGCCGCAACATAAGTAGTAGCTTCAAGTCACCCAGTCTGAATCTGAACTTCTTCCTTCTCTTCATAAACCAGCATAGGCGTCTTTTCTTGGATGGCATTGACTTCCATTTTTTTAATTTTTCGGGCAGCATTAGCTTCAGCCCGAACGATCTCTACATAACACTTCCTAGCTGTCTTCTGATCACCTCATACTTCTCCAACTTGATCATCAACAGGAAATTTAATTTTTTTGACAGAAAGTAGAAACGACCGCCCTAAACTCATTTAAGGCCGGTCAGCCTAGTATTACATTATAAGAAGACGGGGCATCCACCACCATAAAATAAGACTTTCTTGCTCTCATTAGAGGCTCCTCCCCTCGAGATATGGCCAACTTTATTTGACCAAGAGGTTGTACTTCATTACCCGTGAATCCATATAGAGGAGTTACCATCTGTTGAAGCTCACTCGGGTCGATCTGTAATTGATCAAAGGCCTTCTTAAAGATAATATTGACAGAATTACCAGTGTCAATAAAGGTACGGGAAATAGTATAATTGGCTCTCACATCTTTGATTATTAATGCATCATCATGGGATATTTCTACCCCCTCCAGATCTCGAGGTCCAAAACTTATTTCTAGGCCAGCTGCTCGTTCCATACTACATCCTACAGCATGAATCTCTAGTCTTCGTGCATGTGCTTTTCTGGCTCTATTAGAATCTGCATCAGTGGGCCCACCCACGATCATATTGATATTACCCCGGGCGGCATTACTCCTATTTTCTTCTTGTCGGTTTGTCATGGCTTCAGAAGGAGCCTTTTCCGACATCTAGCTTGTACCGGTCGGGGTAGGCAATGTCTCTTGCCGAGGTTCGACCGGGCGATATTCTAATTTAAGCGGGCTTTGTTGCCTGGGGTATTGCTGCCGATAATAATTTTGCCTCTGGTAGCGCTCCTTGTTTGCTCTTTTATTTCTTAAAACAAAACAATCTTCAGTATGGTGACTGTTAGTTTTGTGATAAGTGCACCATCTTCTTTGTGCCTCTGACTGTATCTCCACATGATGTACTGCTTACAGGCGATATTCTGGATGGCGATGAGGTGGATGAACTGCCCGAGGTCCTCTAGGTGGAAGAACGGGAGTAGGAGCCTTTTCCTTAATCGGGGTAGGAGAAGAAGTGGTGCCCTCTTTTCTACGGGCGGCTTGAGCTTCCTCAACATTAATAAATTCAGTGGCTCGTTCAATTAAGGAGTCAAAATTGGTAGGAGGATTTTTTACCAGATCTTTAAAGAAATCATTATCATTTAAATCCTGAGAGAAAGAACTCACTAAGATTTCAGTAGTAGCATTAAGTACATCGATGGCTACCTGATTGAACCTTTTGATGTAGGCTCGAATGGACTCTTTGGATGCTTGCTTAATTGAAAATAGACTCCAAGGAGTCTTATGATACCTTTTGTTGCTAGAAAAGTGTTGCAGAAAAACTTTTTGAAGTCTTTGAATTTTCGGATAGACTTTTCTGGCAGTCTCTTGAACCAACGTTGTGCAGCTCCCTCGAGGGTAGTAAGAAACATCCGACATTTCACCCCATCAGAGAATTGTTGTAATAATGCTACATTCTCAAATTTCAATAGATGATCTTCTGGATCTGTCGTTCCAGTGTACTCGCCAATCTGAAGATTTGATAACGCTTAGGAAGCGGATCATCCAGTACACTTTGAGAGAATGGGGAGATGACTTTTTCTGGTGAACTATCACTAGTTATCATTTTAATCTTACGCTTTTCTTTGTTCGGTGTTTCACCAGAAGATTCTTGGAACACGAGCCTTCGACCCCCTTGCTCCATGGGAGTACGAAGAAAGGCTCACGGACGTCGCGTCGGAGAAACTACAGCTGGAGGAAAATATGCATGTTCCTCTTCTTCCGGCTCCTTTCCTTTTCGATGCTCAGTAGTTGAAATCGCTGGATTATGAGCTGTTGGCAGAGTAGCTCCAGTATGAGCTTGAAGTTGTTGTTGTTTTTGTTGCAAGGCTTTTTGCACATGAGAATTAATGAGGAAATCCAGATCCTCACGGCTGATGGTGAGTAGATTTGATTTTCCGGCCTCTTCCATCTTGTAGTCTCAAATTCAGGTGAAGTTTCCCACAGACGGCGCCAAATTTGATCCTGTCTGAGAAGCTTGACAAGACGGAGATCCAGGAGAAAAAACCTACCGCTGGTGAAGAATAATACCTGTAGAGCAATGACCCGAGAAACCCAAAGCAGATCGGAAAGAATAGAGTCACCGAATGCACTCCTTGCACGAAGACCCGATGACGAGAAAGAAATCCAATCGAAGAGAAACCAGACTCAGAGCTTCCGGGACATTCTGCGCACAAGAGATCAGCCAATACTATCGTCAGTGACCTAAGACCGGAGTGGGAATCCTTGGCTAGGCCCTCCGACGCTCAAGTTAGTGATCTCTCTTGGTGTGTAAGAAGGAAAAAGAAGATGAACAGTGGTTGAGAATTAAGGTTATGAATGTGCGCAATGATGTGAACTTACCTAGCCAACGGAGAGGACTCCCCTTTTTATACCACTTCATATAACCTCCGTAGTCATGAAGTGGACCCCGGTTTGTTAGAGTTTGTTATAAGATGACGTAAGCTGTGTACTTGCGGTAAATGACTTTTAAGGAATTTTTTTGTACCCCAGATGTACCTTCTTTGTCGTCTAGTACTTGTAAAATAGTCTGAAAACATATTTTCCACCAAAATATATAACACCTGTTATACAATCACATACTGCAAATGTCTTTATGGGCTACTTTGTTTGAAATATTTACTTCTACCCTGTTACACAATTCCTTTCAAAGTGTTTCTATCGTTCATTCTTGCCTCTCCTGTTTTTGCTATATCACAGATAACTTAATATAACATTGTCCCTTGTATTGGTCAAGGGTCAACTTAACTAGGTTTGATCAATAATCATTACCTATCATGAGGCTCCTTGGGTAGTGCCTGTCCGTGCCCTTCTGAGTTTGTTATCCTAGCTAGCACTGAGCTATATTTTGTCAAGTATGTAATCTTGATCAATATTGGTATATCTTTCCAAGGTACTATTCAGGCCGGTCGATATTGGCCTTCCTCCCCGAAGATATATCCCGACCGATATTGGCCTTCTCTCCGAAGGTATATCCCGACCGATATTGGCCTTCTCTCCGAAGGTATATCCCGACCGATATTAGCCTTCTCTCCGAAGGTATATCCTAGCCGATATTGGCATGTCTCTCTGAAGATATATCCTGGCCGATATTGGCCTGTCTCTATGAAGGTATCTTCCACGATATTGGCCTTCCTCCCCGAAGGTACATCCCGGCCGATATTGGCCTATCTTCCTGAAGGTATATCCCGATCGATATTGGCTTGTTTCCCTGAAGGTATATCCCGGCTGATATTGGCCTGTCTCTCTGAAGGTATCTTCAGGATAATATTGGCCTCCCACCCGTGGGTATATCCCGGCCGATATTGGCCTATCTTCCTGAAGGTATATCTCGATCGATATTGGTTTATCTCCCTGAAGGTATATCCTGGCCGATATTGGCCTACCTCCTTACTTGGTTATTCCCTTTCCCTCTTTTATCGGGGGTTCATAAAACTTAACCCATATCACTACTTATTCAGAAAGATTATCAGGTTGTCACCTAATTATCCATAAATGGATACACAATGACCTCTATCTCTTTGGTTTGTGCCCCGTTAAGATAGTGCTTTGCGACTCTCTTGGTAAGTTATACTTTATACATTAAATATTTTTTTACTAACTAAAACATTTTCAGTTTTATGTATTGGATGCTCTGTTTGAGGCCGTGGTTGATGAGAAACAATTTTTGGAAGACGACGCAATCCGTGCTAAGGAGAAATAACTTCATGCTGAATTGGGAGAGCCTTCTTTAGTGGAAGTTCTAGTTTCCACAGGGGTTGCTTCTAGTTCCCATGCGGTGACCCAAGAAAGAAATTTCTTCGACCTTTCTCCAATCATCGAGCTTACCTCTCTAGTAGGTTCGGAGAAATCTTCTGAGGAAGCCCCTACTAAGAAACGATGCAAATTAACCCTTGCCCCCTCCCCTAAGAAAAAAATTGTCACCCTTTCAATCAATATTCCTCTTATAAATGTTACTCCTTCTTCTCCTGATCTTCCCATTTCTACTCTATATCCTACCCTTGATTCCTTTTCTTCTATGAAATTTCCTACTTGTAGTGATAGCTGTTACGCTTCCGCAAGTGCACGGATTCATCGTCAGTAATAAAAATATCGATCCCACAAGGACTGGCTATAAGCACTAGCAATCATTCATTTATGGTTAGCTAGACTACCAATGGTCTTGAATAAGCTAAGGAAAAAGAAAGGTCGAGAGAGAGAGTTGAGAGTTGCAAGGTCGAAATATTCACTTGGTGATGAGGAGTTCTAGGGGCTCGGTTTCGTCGTGGTAGTATTGATGTGTCTCATTTTATCTTACTCTCGCAGTCCTTATTCATGCTATTGCCAGAAGCTAAGTGGGTATTCTTAAGCACCAGAATAGGGTAATGCCCTAAGAAGTCATGTCACGGTTTATCCCTGTCACTAGGGCACCTCGGAAAATCTTGAGGACATGACTCTACCTGGTAAATTAAGAATAGTGAGTAAAGCTAAGCCTGGTCTCTCGCTCCCTTGGGGAGAATTTGCCTTTCCTCTGAAGGAACTATTCTAGATGTCCGTGAATGGGTTACCCCTGTCACTAGGGCCCCTCGGGTATACAATCTAGGGGTAGTCCTCTACGAAGCTAACAAGTTCTTCACAATCAAAAGTAAGCAATTAGTAATTGAAACAAAGCATGAAAGTTCATCCAACAAGTATAAACACAATACGAGTTTTACATCAATCCGTACCACGACTACTCCCTAATCCTAGAACAAGGGATCTACTCCATGAATGCTAGAGAAATATCTGAAAAGATAGTATGGACAAATATATAATTCTCAGCAAGTAAGAGGGAATATGCTTATCGGATGTCGAAGAGTGGCCTTCGGATCCAACTCTCTGCTTCTGGTGTCGATGTGGTGGTGGAAGTTCGCTGAACGGCGGTCCAAAATGGCATAGAATTGCTCCAAGATACTTTTCTCCCTGATGGCTCACCTCCCCCCTTGGCAAATAGGGTTAATACCCTTTTATAGCCTAGGGTTTGGCCGTGGTGGCACGGCCGTGTAAGGGTGTCACGGTTGTGCCCTTCTCCAGTTCTGGTGTGGCTGCATGACCGTGCAGGCTAGCATGACCGTGTAGCCCCTGGGCTCTGTCTCCAGGGGCACGGCCGTGCAAGTCTTCTTCTCTTCCTGGGGTGGCACGACCGTGTACTCTTCCTCTCCTGGTTGGCCACACAGCCGTGCTGGGTTGCACGGTCGTGTTGTCTTGTTGGTTCAGGTGCATCAATACTCTCCGTTCAAGCTCCAAAAATCTTCCCTGTCAACATAAAACCAAACAAAGAGCAGATATCCAAACAAAACAATAGATATGATGAATACAAGATAAAAGATGTGATCATGTGAAGAATATATGTGCATAAGTCAAGTGAATGCGCGCTAAAACATGCATAAAAGATCATAATATTTGCGCACATCACACCGCCAGACTTGAACCTTTGCTTGTCCTCAAGCAAAATGCTACAAACTATGTTCATGAAATCTTGCATTGTTTCATAATCCATAGAGCATTCGCCTAACTCTATCAACTAGTTTCACTGATAAGCATGACTGTGGAGTAACCTAAGTATGACCTAAACATAAGTCCTCTGTGCTCGGTGCAGTAAGTAGCTCAAGCTCTTCAAGTTTCCATTCTCTGTCCTAGTTAAGTCATCATACAATTGAGTTACTAATGTTCCCAGTGATAGACACTTACCTGCCACAGACTTGGTTCATTTTCCTTAAATTACACAAGGTCTCAAAGGGTACTTCTCGGAATCAAGAGAAACGTAACATTCATTTTCCCAGTAACCTAACTCGGTCTCAAAGGGGTGAATTATTAGTTTCCACTCATGACAACTATTTTTTTTTATCTCTTATTATTATTATTATTTTTATATAGTGCTATAGAGGTGTAGCACTTATTACACATGTGATGCATATGTTGGGATTTAGAGTTTTCCGAATGAGCTTCCATAATCCGAGGTTATCCAGTAACCAAAATGTAAATAAGGAATCACCATGGGAACACAAGTACTAAACAATTTGGATGAATCATAACTATTTCAAAAGTATGTCTACTATTCAAACTTAAGTACTTAAGTATAGTGAAAATAAGTCCTTAAGGTTAGGCCAAAAACTTATACCGAACTCCGAACAATACTTAGCTTATTTCATGCTACTAAAGATAGAGAAATGAGATACACTAAACATACTAACACAATTTGGACCACTCATGATCTAAGAAAATGCTAGACATTTTGCCATTGGACAAGTGGCCGAAAAAGTAGACGGTTGATGTTCTCAAATATGCCACATATAAGAAAATACAAATAATGTGCAAACAGAAACAAATAAAATGCAAATAGATAAAACAAAGTAGACAGATAAAAGAAAGCAAATAAAATATGCAAAAACAAAAGAAAGACTCTCAACCATACTCAGATTGTGCAACAACACCCCCCCCCCCCCCCCCCAGACTTAGAATTTTCATCGTCCCGATGAAATCAATATGGTGGTGGGGGTGGGGGATAAGGAGGTCCTTGATGTGGCCCTGAGGGAAATCTAGGAAAACCAGGGAGATGGCCTATGTGCTGATGATATTGATACAAAGTGTCTACTTATTGTCGAGTGATATGCATATCATCCATAAAGTTCCTCATTCTCTCCTGGTCCACCTCATAATCCAGTACGAACCCCGTCACTTGACTATGGAAGTCTCTAGTGAACTGAAAATGATCTCGCACCTCCCTAAATTGGTCGTCAGAAAGATTGAAGCGATCCTCCAACAACTGTTGTTGGGCATTGTGCTTCTCGTGAAGGGATTCTAAGGAGGTACGAAAGTCAGAAAAATCAATACTAGAGGGTCCCGTGTCATACGCAAAAGAGTGCCTAGGACATTCCGGATGTCTGGAAGGCTACGGGAAACCTGATGATGAAGGCTCATGGTGGTAATCAATGTCGTCTGCAGTGGAGGGAACATCCTCGGAAACTGGATCCGTGATCACCCAATTCGCGGGATTGCGAACTGAAGTGCGCTCGGGATAAGGAAGGGGTAGAGGAAATCCAAAGGCCCTAGGAAAGGCAAACTCATTCTCATCCCGACAAATCATCTTCATTGCAAGACAAGAATCGATGTCGATCTTGTCATTGCCATGAATAACCTCTAGTCCATCAAGCTCACAACCTAAATTATGTGCTATTGGAGTAATCAATCCATCAAACACAATTGCCCCCGAAGATGCCCTAGCTGCCCTTACTAAGGTTTGTAGGAAATGGAATCCAAAATCAAAATCAACTTTCTTCAACATTGCCTAAAGAGAATAGAGTTCAATCTTTTTAATCACCCCGTCACTATCTCCTCGACTAAAGATTGTTTTGCTCATCACTCGATGCATGTATCTAAAGGTCGGGTTTTGCATGCGGGATGCCTTGGCTCTAGAGGGTTAATAAGGGTCATTCGATCCGGTTATCGACCTCCAAAATTCATTCCATCTAATCCCACTATCAAATCCTCGGGCACATCCATTAGGTAAACCAAAACAATCATTAAAATCATTAAAGGTCCACCGAACTTTTTTGTTCATCATCCTAAAAGTTATGATCCCTATATAGTCCTCTTCAGATGAATATTTAACATCAAGCGAACTCAAAAATTCAAGGACTAGACGAGGGTAAGTCGGTGCATGATTTACATTATATCATTCCAATCTAAAGAGGTAATCATCCAATCAATATCATCCTTAATTCCTAGCATATCCATAGTGGCGGGATCCATATATTTCGTGCTTACAATTTTCCTAGCGACAAGGTTATCATATCTAGCTTTTTTATCTTGATTTCTTAAAAAAATATTAAATATATTTTCGTTACCTTCGTCGTGTGCTACCCTCTTCCCTTTGCCTTTTGATGATGAAGCTTTCCCTTTGCCTTTGTCACCTCCCGGTGCATCTCCTTTTTCAGATCCACCACTTCCTCAACGAAGTCTTTTCAAGATCTGCGACATGGCGAGCTTAGAATTCCATGGAGATAAGTCCTTGAGGATAGGAGCAGGGGAGAGGAGGAATAGGGGATTAGCGTCTTTTTCCAAAGTTTTGGCTTGGGAATGTGTTAGATCTAGATGTAGATCTAAGGAAAAGTGGACTCTAGAGGGAGAAATTAGGGTTAGATGAGGTGTATTAGGGAGGGGAAGGGTTTTGGGAGAGAAGAAGGTAGAGGCTAGGGTTTCATGGAGGGAGTAGGCGACACCGCACGGGATGGGGTGCGACACCACACGGGATGGGGCACGACCGTGTCTTATAGACACGACCGGGTTAGATCAGATTGCACAGCCGTGCTGAATAGCACGGCTTCTTCTTTCCTCCCCTCGACCGAGCTCGCACGGCCGTGCCGAATGGCACAGCCCAGGGCTTCCTCCTCTCTGGACTCTCCTGCACGGCCGTGCCAAATGGCACGACAACTTTCCTTCTCTTCTCTGCACTAGCCACACGACCGTGCAAGGGTGCACAGCTAGTGGCTTCTGCTTCTCTGCAAGCTCCACATGGCCATGCAGGTTCGCACGACCACCTCCTTTAAGCGTGGGATGACTCGTCCTATGTTGTTTTGGCTCCTCTGATGCCTCAACACCCATGAAACACTCACGGCCAGCTCGTGGAGATTATGCATATCCTGAAAATGAACACAAATTAAGTAATGCTACTCGACTAAATCTACTTAAGGAAATAAAAGGAAATAAAATGGATGATGAGACATTATATCAAAATGAAAAGAAAACCCTTGGGTTGCCTCCCAAGCGCTTGTTTTAGGTCTTTAGCTCGACCCCGTTTCAGTCAGTGTGGGCTAAACCCGTTGGAGGATTGCTCTCCTACTAGGGTTGATGTTCCATCTTACGTCTTCAGTTTCGCTCGTGCAGGACAGATGTATTTCTTACTGCTTGCTGGAGGGGAACTCTCATAGAAATCGTACTCCCCTTCTTTGTATATGATGATTTTGTGAGAATTTCCCTGAGAAGAGGGGTTGCATATGGAAGAATTGGACAAATCAAATTCAATCTTTCCCTTGCCAATCTCCAAGGATAACTTATGGCTTTTTACATCGATGATGGCTCCAGCAGTGGCAAGGAATGGTCTTCCAAGGATGATCGGTATCTTGGGATCTTCCTCTATGTCTAAGATAATGAAATCTATAGGAACTATGCATCCACCTACTTCAACTGACACATCCTCCACTATTCCCACCGGGTACCTGTATGAATGGTCAGCTAGTTGAAGTGGCATCCTGGTCAATTTAATGTTCTGGAAACCCAGCTTATTGCATAAAGAGTATGGGAGCAAGCTGACACTGGCTCCCAAGTCACAGAAAGCTCTTGGTATAAGTTCAGAACCAATTTGCTCAGTATGGAGAAACTTCCTGGGTCCTAAAGCTTGGGTGGAGGATTCTCCATAAGGTCGGTGCTACAATTCTCTATCAATGCTATAATCTCGAAGTCTCCTTTCTGCCTTCTATTGGATAAGATTCCCTTTAAAAATTTTGCGAACTTCGGCATCTGGTGCAGCGCATCTAACAATGGTACTTCAACGCAAATCTCTTTGACTTTTTTCCAAAACCGGTGGAACTCTTCATCCCTTTGGGATGCTATAAGCTTCTGAGGAAAAGGAATCGTGCGATTTTGTGGGATAGTCTGAAGAGCTTCTTCAATTTTTTTAGTAACCACTTCTCCATCCTTGTTTTGCGTCTGATTGGGCATTAGGGAGTGGGTTCCTTTTCTGAGTCAAGCTCCATCTGAGTCATGATTTGGGGGTTTCCCACAGTACATCCGCTTCGCAGCTCAATGCGATTGTAATGTTCCATCGGATTTAAATCTGGTTTCCCTGGGAATGTACCCTGTGCTCTCGAGAAGGACTGAGCTATCTGGGCTATCTGTCTGTCTTGCATCTTCTGGTGTTTTTATGAGTTCTCCAGCCTCTGAGTCAGTTGTTTGATCTCGCTCCTCATCTCCTTTTGCTCCGAGAGAGCTTCCTCAAGCATCTTTTCAATCCTAGACAGCTGTGTAGCTTGCGGCTGTTGATGAGTCTACTGTCTAGGTTGGTAGGTCTGATGTGCTGGCCCCTAGTCCTGATTATTTCGGTACGAAAAGTTGGGGTGGTTCCTCCATCCAGGGTTGTATGTGTTAGAGTACGGATTGTTTTGCCTCTAATTGTAGCCTGTTATTGCATTACATTACTCAAGCTAGTTTATTTGTGCCTGCATTGGCCTAAGGGGGCAAGTGTCTTGAGCGTGGTCCGCACTTCCGCAGATGTCGCAAGCACAAACTATTGCATTAGCTGTGTTGCTACCCATGGCTTCAAATTTCTTAGTTAGGGCGTCCAGCTTCGCAGACATGAGTGTGAATGCATCCATCTCGAATTTCCCTGACGCCTTCATCTGATTTCCTTAGAAAGCACCGCTAGATCTTTTAGATGCCCATTGATGGTGGTTTAGTGCCACATTCTCTATTATCTCTTCAGCTTCATCAAGGCTTTTGTTCATCAGTGCTCCTCCTGTCGTAGAATCTAATGATACATTCGTGTGATAATTTATTCCATTGTAGAAGGTGTGTAGAACCAGTCACTTCTCAAGTCCATGATGGGGGCACTGTCTCAGCATGCTCTTGAATCGGTCCCAGGCTTCAAATAGGGATTCTGAGTCTATCTGCATGAAGCTGGCAATAAGGTTCCTCATGTGGGCAGTCTTGCTTGGAGGGTAGAACTTGTTTATGAATTTCTGCTCATATTGCTCCCAAGACGATATGCTATCTACTGGTAGAGAATTCAGCGACTGCTTGGCCCTGTCTTTCAGAGAAAATCTGAAAAGAAGCAGTCTCACTGTTTCTAGAGGAACCTCATTCACCTTCATCGTGCCACAGATTTCATAAAACAACTCTAGATGATGATTCGGGTCTTCATGTGGTCCTCCTCCGAATTGATTTTGCTGGACCATGTGGATTACTGCGGGCTTGATCTCAAAGTTGTTAGCATCGATGGGTGGTCGGGGTGATACTAGATTGGACCCCTCGTGCATATGGTGCCGCATAATCTTTCAGCAGTTTATCGGCCATTCCTAAGGATTCTTTTGCTACTTGGAAAACTTTCTGTAAATTTCTTCTCCTCAGAAATGCCCTGTCAATCTTTGGATCAAATGGTAGCAGCTGTCCTGAAAGGTTAGCTCTACGCATGCAAAAGAAAAGAGAACAAGATAGAAAATATGACAGCAAGAAATAATAAAAAAATGAATGCAATAAGCAAGAAGAGTGAAAATATTTTATTATTAGTAGATTTTTTTTTATATATGTAGAGAATAAAGGAAACAAAGCCTAGTCTAATCTAATATGACTTAGCTAGTGTTATGGACGCAGTCCCCGGCAACGACGCCAAAAACTTGTTACGCTTCCGCAAGTGCACGGATTTGTCATCAGTAATAAAAATATCGATCCCATAGGGACTGACTAAAAGCACTAGCAATCGTTCACTTATGATTAGCTAGACTACCAATGGTCTTGAATAAGCTAAGGAAAAAAGAAAGGTCGAGAGAGAGAGTCGAGAGTCGCAAGGTCGAAATATTCACTTGGCGATGAGGAGTTCTAGGGGGTCGGTTTTGTCATGGTAGTATTGATGTGTCTTGTTTTATCTTACTCTCGCTGTCCTTATTCATGTTATTGCCAGACGTTAAGCGGGTATTCTTAAGCACCAGAATAGGGTAATGCCCTGAGAAGTCCTGTCACGGTTTACCCCTGTCACTAGGGAACCTCGGCAAATCTTGAGGACATGACTCTACTTGGTAAATTAAGAATAGTGAGTAAAGCTAAGCCTGGTCTCTCGCTCAGTTGGGGAGAATTTGCCTTTCCTCTCAAGGAACTATCCTAGATGTTCGTTAACGGCTTACCCCTGTCACTAGGGCCCCTCGAGTATACGATCTATGGGTAGTCCTCTACGAAGCTAACAAGTTCTTCACAATCAAAAGTATGCAATTAGCAATTGAAACAAAACATGAAAGTTCATCCAAAAAGTATTAACACAATACGAGTTTTACATCAATTCGTACCACGACTACTCCCTAATCCTAGAACAAGGGATCTCCTCCATGAATGCTAGAGAAATATCATAGTATGGATAAACATATAATTCTCAGTAAGTAAGAGGGAATATGCTTATCGGATGTCGAAGAGTGGCCTTCGGATCCAACTCTCTGCTTCTGGAGTCGATGTGGTGGTGGAAGTTCATTGAACGGTGGTCTAAAACGACGTAGAATTGCTCCAAGATCCTTTTCTCCTTGATGGCTCGCCTCCCCCCTTAGCAAAAAGGGTTAATACCCTTTTATAGCCTAGGGTTTGGCCGCGGCGGCACGACCGTGTAAGGGTGGCACGACCGCGCCCTTCTCCGGTTCTGGTGTGGCTGCATGATCGTGCAAGGTCGTACTGCTGTGTAGCCCCTGGGCTCTGTCTCCTAGGGCACGGCCGTGTAGGGGTGCACGGCCGTGAAAGTCTTCTTCTCTGCCTGGGGTGGCACGACCATGCATGGTTGCACGGCCGTGTGCTGACTGACTACTGTTTTGGTCTCACGGTCGTGCAGGGCTGCACGACCGTGTAATCTTCCTCTTCTGTTTGGCCACACGGTCGTGCAGGCTTGCACAACTGTGTTGTCTGGTTGGTTCCGGTGCATCAATACTCTCTGTTTAAGCTCCGAAAATCTTCCCTGCCAACATAAAACCAAACAAAGAGCAGATATCCGAACAAAACAATAGATATGATGAATACAAGCTAAAAGATGCGATCATGTGAAGAATATATGTGCATAAGTCAAGTGAATGTGTGCTAAAACATGTGTAAAAGATCATAATATTTGCGCACATCAATAGCTCTCCTTCTCCTTTTGTTATAACGTTCTCTGAACTAATGGTCTTACCCGTTTGAGGAGAAATGGCCAGGACTCACCCGTTTTGATTTTTTCCCCCCTTCAATCCAAACTACTCTATCCTTTACGTCTTTCTCCACTCCTACCCTTCCTATATTGTTGGGGGGAGGGGGTCTTTTACCACAGCATGGGAGGAAGTCCGCCATTAATTGAGGGGCTTAATCCTTCTGAACTGGCCAACTATTTTTCTCTTGAGGAGACTAAGGTAAAATCATTTATGTTTATACTTACCATTCCTTAAGTGTCTTCTTAATAATGACTTGTTGTTTCTGCAGTATTGGATAAACAATATGAGCATAGCTCAATTATTGTATAATTTAATCCAAGAGAATGGGGTATTAAGGAGGCAAGTCTCAGAATTATCCTTTGCCCAGGCCACTGAGAAACTAGACAGTCTTTCCTCTTAGTTGCAAGAAGCTCGTCAAGCACTACAAACTAAGACAGAGCAATCGAACCAATATAAGGTTGACCTAGAAAGCCTTCAATCTCAGTTTCGGTCTCCAACTGCCTGCATTGACGAGTTATCATCAAATTTGGAGTAGCAAGCTTCTAAGATCAATCAATTATCTTTCCTATTGCAATCACTGAGAGATACTCATGCAACTGAATTAGCAGACCAACTATCCACTCTGAATTTTAAAGAGGCTGCTTTAAAAGCTTCTCAAGAAGAACTAACAGATTATAAGGCCAATGAGGATGTCGTTTTGAGCAGCGAAGAAAGGAATACCTTGAATTTCCCGCCTTTCTTAATCCTATGGTGGATTCTTTCTTGAGGGCTCTTAACTATGAAGCTAATGGTGGAGCGGAACAACTAAAGGAGCTAGGATTATTGACTTTTGATCCTCTAGCTAGCTTTCCTTACCGGAGGAGACTAGTGAAAAATTGACCTCCTGACCTACTTCCCAAGCTATGTAATCAGGGATAAATTGATGTTTTTTATGCTTAGCATTACTATTGTAAATATTTGTGATGAATTTATATTCATCCCTTCCCAACGTTATAGGCTTCGACCTATTATTGACTGAGTTTTCCTTATAGATATTTCTTATGTTAGTTCTAATTGCTTGATTGGTCTAAAAAGAATATATGACTATTTTATACTTCTACTTGCCTTCAACAGTGATTTACTTCAAGATAAGCAAGTAAATTTATACATATATATATGTTCACTTACTTTCCCTATATACATGTATCCACTCTATAAGAGCTGAATGAAGTACTATGAATCTTTACATAGTTTAGGTTACTTGTTTGGTTTGTAATGACCGCTTGGTTACTTCTCCAACCTTTATATAATGTGAGTGTTCATTCAATCTATGATGGCTGAACGACTTGGCTTACCTATACGTTTTAGTTTTATTCTTCTTTTGCTCGACCGACCTATGCAGATCGGATGGACTAGTTCACTCGACATGATTGGGATGAACAAGTTGGTCATGTATTTCTATAAGGCCAAAGTATTTGATTGGCTTACATTGATTGGTCGGGATTATGCATCTAACCTAAATATCGCCTCAATTCATAAGAGTCGAGCGAAGCTATATTGAGTTATATGTTCGCTCGACCCTTAATCACCTGAGACTTCTCCGTATCCTTTTATGAACTAGATATTCATTCGGCCCTTAATGGCTGCTCGAATTTATTTCCCTGATAGTAATTGACCAAATCTATTTCTTTTATATGTTCATCTGTTCGATCCCTAAAGGACGAGTAGAATTCCTTTGTACAATGTACTCGCTCGGTTTTTAGTGTCCGAGTGTGCTTACTGATACCCGTGTGCCTTCTTTACTTGATAAATTCGATTAGCCGGATTCGGCTGACCGGGTCTTATTGAAAGTTTAAGATGATCCTCCTTTTCATGATTTCTCACTTTTTTTTCAAACTTAACGCCCCCTTGGGAACGTCATTTTCTATGCAATCTACTTGATGTGCGTAGATTGCATACTCTTATGTAGCATGTTTTGATGCACATTCACATGTTTTATATATGCATTTTCATACTTTCAGCTTTGCTTTTAGCATATTAATCTTTTTGTTCGGAGATATGCTTTTGTGCATTTTCTATAAACAGGAGTCGTAGTTGGTGAAGGATTTATGATCGTTGCCAGATCTGCAAGCAAACCAAAGGAGGAAGGCACCATCCTTGTGTGCCACACGGCCCTGCCATGGGGGGTTGCCCAGGTCGTGTGAGTATCACCACCCGTGTGGCTGCAGCAGGAAAGAGAGTGGCCATGATCGTGTGAGTTTCACACGGTCGTGCCAAGTTTTGAAGCCAGCAGAGCTATGCAGTGTACACCACACGACCTTGCAAGCCCTCCAGAGCTGAAGCAGTGCATGACCGTGTAGATCTACACGCCCGTGCAACATTTCTAGAAGCCAAGAACGCCTTGACCATGTGCACCACACGACCGTGCAGGAGCTCCAGAGCCGGAGGCAGTGCAGGCCGTGTAGATCTACACGGCCGTGCAAGAGGAGTAGTGGCAGAGCAAGCCATGGCCGTGTCTCACACACGGCCGTGTGAGACAGGCAGAGAAGGGAGTGAGACATGCCGTGTGAGCTTCACATGGCCGTGTCTCGGTGCCGTGTGGCACCCAAACCCCTCTTCTATATAAAGTCTTCTTCATGATTTGAAAGGGGATCTTCTCCCCTTTGGGAGAGAGCAATATTTGAGCAATTTCTCTCCATCTTGGAGGGATTTTCCGGCGATTCAAGGGCAGATTCTTCAATGTATTGACTCCGGAATCGAGGATTGGATCCGAAGACCATTCTTCATCTTAGATAAGATTTCTTTCTCTCATTTCTTGGATTTGGGAATCAATAATGCTTGTAATCTTCTTCTTTTAGGTTTTCCTTCCTCATTCTATGGATTAGATCTCTATGTTCTAGGATGGAGGGAGTATTTGTAAGATGAATTGATGTAAAACTCTCGTGGGTTTGCCAATTTCCTATTTCTATGATTTTTTTCCTATTTGCACCTATTCAATCTTGTGTGGATTGTTGTGATTTGGACCTAATTTCCATTCTTGATTGAATGTTTGAATACCTTGTGAATCTTGTAGAGATAATCTCTCATCCGATTTTTCGAGGGATGTTCGTGACAGATAAGCCCGTGTAAGGACATTTGAGGGATGATCTTGAGGGTGAAATAGGGTTATTCAAGGAGGTAGGATAGATTGCATGCGTTCATATCTTATATTTTGATGGTGTTGAGGAGTGATGAATTCTTATGTTGATTTTTCGAGGGACACACGTGACAGGCAAGCCCGTATAAGGACAACATAGATTCGTTTCCTAATTGATCACATTTAGGTATAGATTTCAGTACTAGGTCGGTTGTCTATTGCAAGAGAGAATCAACAACCTTCTACAAATGATGGACAATTGAGAAATAAGATTTGGTAGATCATTTACATTGATTAACCTTAAAAAAAACCAAAACTCCTAGAACATCCATTTATCATAGCCCTTATTCTTGTTTCTATTTCTTTTATTTCTATGTTTGCTTTTCATTAGTTGCACTTAGTTTCTGAAAACCAATTGATTAGTTGTTTAGCTAATTTGCGTTGAGAAATCTTTAGTGGTTATTCCAGTCCCTGTGGATACGATATCTTTTATTATTACTTACGACATTTCCGTACACTTGCGAAGCGTCAACAAGTTTTTGGTGTTGTTGCCAGGGATTGCGCTATAACATTAGAGATTATCAATTGAGTTAGATTAAACCTAACTTTTCTTTTCATTTGCATAGTTGAATCTAATCTTTAGAATTCTGTTTTCATTTTGTATACCTTACTACTTCTTAATAATTCTTTTTGATCTTTGTAATTGCATTTGTATCTCCTAATTTTCTTCTTTTGCAAGTTAAACATGGTATTTAGATCATTAGGAGATTATGGAGCTCCAAAGTCTGCAAAGGAATTAGGCCAATTGTTTACCCTGAGATTCAAGCAAGAAATTTTATGATTAAACCATCCTTTATCTCAATGATTCAACATGCTCAGTTTGGGGGTCTGGAAATTGAGAGCCCTTATTCACATCTCATTGAATTCTATAGATATTGTTATACTCAGAAATATGAGGAAGTTCCATCTGATGTTATACAACTATTGGTTTTTCCCTTTAGTCTAAAAGATGTTGGAAAGAGATGGTTTAATTCTCTGCAATCTCAAAGTATCAAAACCTGGGATGAGTTAGAGCAGAGGTTCCTAGACAAATATTTTCCTCCACAAAAGACTATTTACTTGAGAAGTTGAATCCTGAATTTTAAGCAACTTGTTCGGGAAGAACTGCATCAAGCCTGGGAAAGATATTCATCTCTTTTGCAGTTATGTCCACATCATGGTATTGAGAGATGGTTAACAATGCATTTATTTTATGTTGGGCTCTCTTTCTCAAACAAAAATCAATTAGATATAGCATATGGAGGATCATTTATGAAGAAGAGCTTAGAGGAAGCCTATGAGATAATTTGCAGGATTACATCGAATTTTAATGATTGGTCTGGGCAGAATAATGCAACCCCAACAGTTAATGCATTTGAGGGAAAGGAGAAGGATGAGAAGGGAATTACTATGGATCAAAATGTTCTTCAAGTATTATTTCCTTGGTGTTGTGAGTCTCTCTCAAAGATGTTTGATAAAGAGGTATTTTCAATCAAAAAGGAGGAATCTCCAAATGATTATAAAAAGGATGATATGTTTCTAGAAGATGAAGAGGATTTAGAAAATAAATTTCTAAAAGAAGAAGTTAAGTTGATAGGGCAAGAGCCAATTGTACCAGAAATAGTGCCACCTCAACTTGAGCTTAAGCCATTACCACCAAACTTAAAGTATGTATTCCTTGGGCCGAATTCCACTTTCCCAGTTATAATTAATGCAAATCTAACTGAGCTTGAAACATAGAGACTGATTGAAGAGTTGAAGTTGCACAGAAAAGCAATTGGATACACAATTGATGATATTAAAGGAATTAGTCCTTCTCTATGCATGTATAGAATCTTACTTGAAGAGGATTATAAAAAATTCAATTGAACATCAAAGGAGATTAAACCCAAATCTAAAAGAGATGGTGAAGAAGGAGATGCTTAAACTTCTTGATGCAGGGATCATTTATCCAATTTCAGATAGTTAATGGGTGAGTCCGGTACATGTGGTTCCTAAAAAAGGGGGAATGACTGTTATAAAAAATGAGGATAATAAACTAATTCCCACACGGGCAGTAACAGGGTGGCGAATGTGCATTGACTATCGGAAGTTGAATAAATAAAATAGAAAGGATCATTTTCCCTTACCTTTTATTGATGAAATGCTTGAGAGATTGGCTAAGCACTCATACTTCTATTATCTAGATGGGTATTCAGAATTTTTTCAAATTCCAATTCATCCTCAAGATCAAGAGAAGACTACTTTCACATGTCCCTATAGTACCTTTACTTATCGTCGTATGCCGTTTGGGCTATGTAATGCCCCAGCTACTTTTCAGAGATGTATGATGGTAATTTTTTCAGATCTAATAGAGAAAATCATGCAGGTGTTTATGGATGATTTCTCAGTTTATGGTAATGATTTTGATACTTGTTTGTTAAATCTTTCCACAATTCTTCAAAGATGTGAAGATGTGAAGATGTGAATTTAATATTAAACTGGGAGAAATGTCATTTCATGGTTAAAGAAAGAATTATTTTGGGACATAAAATATCAGAATGTTGGATTGAAGTGGATCAAGAAAAAGTGGAAGTAATAGAGAAGCTACCCCCACCGATTAATGTAAAAGGAGTAAGGAGTTTTTTGGGACACGCTGGATTTTATAGGCGTTTTATCAAGGACTTTTCGAAGATTTCTAAGCCATTAACAAATTTATTGATTAAAGATGTTGAATTTTTCTTTGATAAAGATTGCATGGAGGCTTTTAATAAAATCAAGAGTGCTCTCACTTCAGCGCCAGTAATTCAAGCCCTAGATTGGAGTCTTCCATTTGAGATAATGTGTGATGCTAGTGACTTTGCAGTAGGAGCAGTATTAGGACAAAGAAAGAATAAGATTCTACATGCAATCCATTATGCAAGCAAAACACTTGATGCAGCTCAAGTGAATTATTCCACTACAGAGAAAGAACTCCTAGTAGTAGTGTTTGCATTTAATAAGTTTAGATCTTATCTAGTGGGTTCAAAGGTAATAGTTTATATTGATCATGCAGCCATCCGATATTTACTAGGGAAGAAAGACGCTAAACCCAAGCTTATCAGATGGATTTTATTACTACAGGAGTTCAACCTTGAGATTAGAGATAAGAAGGGAGCAGAAAATGTAGTGGCAGATCATCTCTCTAGAGTATGGCAAAATAAAGAAAAGGATGCAGATTTTGATTTACCTATTGATGATGTTTTTCTAGATGAGCACCTTCTAGCTTTATCAAGTGTAAAAGTACCTTGGTATGCAGATTTTGTTAACTTTCAGGCGAGTGGAGTTCTACCCCCAAATTTCTCTAATCAACAATAGAATTTTTTTTTTCAGGTGTTAAGAATTATATTTGGGATGAACCTCTCCTTTATAAAAAAAATACAATGATGTGATTTATCGAAGATGTGTGCCCGAAGAAGAAGTTAGAGATATCCTATTTCATTGTCATTCTTCATCTTATGGAGGACATTTGGGTAGTTCTAAGGCAAATGCAAAAATTCTTCAAGCAGGTTTTTATTGGCCAACTTTGTTCAAAGACACCAAGAAATTTGTACAGTCTTGTGATCAATGTCAAAGAACTGGAAACATCACCAAGAGGAATGAAACGCCACTGAATTACATACTTGAAGTTGAATTATTTGAATTATGGGGAATAGATTTCATGGGGTCATTCCCTCTTTCATATGAGAATAGGTTTATTCTTGTGGCAGTAGATTATGTATCCAAATGGGTAGAAGCTATAGCTTCACCTACAAGTGATGCGAAAACAGTTATCAAATTGTTTAGAAGTATAATTTTTCCAAGATTTGGTATGCCTAAAGTAGTCATTAGTGTGTTGGGTTTTTCGGGCCGCGAAAACCACTTTTTCGCATCGCGGAAACCCCGAAACCCCGCCACCGGATCCGTGTGAAGAATAAAACTTTCAAAAAATATGAGTACGAGTTTACCAACCTATAGGTCTACACTAGAACTATATGTTAAGAGTTTTACCCTCGTTGAGTGCCCTTCGCGAGTCTCGTTCGTCCAAGGAGATGCCGGATCTCAAGTTGTCAAGGTAGAGAACTCTCTATGCGTATCCACATGAACAAATCGATGGAGGGAGAACCTTAGAGTGTGCTAGCACTCCAAGAAGGTCTCAGCAAGATGAGGAAAGGGAGAGCAAGAAGAGAGAGCAAGGAAGAAGATGGAATCAAAAATGCCTTGAATGAAAATGAATCCGATTCAATCATTAAAGTGGCCGGCAATAATGGGATTGTAACTCCCCATTCTTATTTAATGTGTCCATTAAAGAGATTTGTAACCTCCATGAGGTTGCATACACATGTGCTAAACATGATGATGTGTAACACCATTATTGGCCACTTAATGCCAACTCACAAATGATGTGGCATAAAGTCAAGTCAAACTTGACTTTTCCTCTTCCTCTCAAGTCATGCCAAACTTGACATTATAACTCCCATGGTTGATCTAATCCAACCATTTGATTCAAGCCAATTTAATATAATGAATCTAATTCATTTAATTAAATTGATTCAATGAGTCATAATCTAAATTAAACTCATTGAACACATGAATCAACTTGAGTCCAACTCAATTAGTACAATTAGGATTACTCTTAATCCAATTTGACTTCTATCCTAGACATCTAGATAGATCAATGTGAGGCATAGACCGTGTCATCCTCTAATCAATCTAAATCTTGAACTCCAAGTATGTAACACCCACGAAATTTTAAGATAAGTATATGAGCATTAATCTCTTTAGAGCATGAAAGTAAGAGGAATCAAAGAAATAAATAATAGAAATAAAAAGAAGAAGAGGTCAAGGTTTGAACCTTGGACCTCCCACAAATAATGAAGATAAATTGATGCATGACAACCACTAGGATAATGATTTACATATGGATAGGAAAGAATGGAATCTTAGTTAAAGGTGAGAAGAAAAATAAAAGAAAATTAAGCAAAAGAGCAAGAGAATACCAAGTGACTTACCTCCTCTTCCTCTTGGTTAAGAGAAGGAACAAGAAGAAGGCAAGTTGCCTTCCTCACCCTTCCCTCTCCTCATTTTCGTGGGAATCAAGAGAGGAGTGATGGATGAATTAAGGGAAGGATTAATGAAGGCATAAATTCCCCTCATGATGAATAATTAGAAAATGAGAAAAGAAATCTCTCATTTTTCTCCTTCTTCCTCCTCCTTCTCCCTTCTCTCTTCTCCACCGAGACCAAGGGGTCTTCCCTCTCCTTGATCCGAACACTAAGTTAAGTTCTTTTCCAAGAAAGCTAATTTCCGAGAAGAAATCTTCAAGTTCTAGCCCTTCCAAGCAAAGGAAACCAAAGGAGGCACAAGAAGAAGAAGCTTCTTCCTTTCTTTAGCAACTAGAACATTTTTTCTCTAAGAGAAACCACAAGCGAAAGGATGTAAGTTCCCCTCACCTGTGTACAATAGCTTATAGGGATTTTTCATGTAAATAGATTTGCTTAACAACCTAGGTATTGTTTCATGAAGATCCATGGTTTTTAACCAAGATCAAAAGAAAGAATCTAAGTTTAAAGACCTAACTAGATGTGCTCAATATACTTCTTGTGACATGTATATTATGGTAGGAGTTTATCCTTATGTTTTTACGCTAAAAGGGTTATAGGTTCATGAACTTAATATTTCGGCCAAGCATGAACAAAAGAACTAGAAGAGCTTCAAAACTAAACTAAGGATGATCTCTTGTACTCATAATATGTGCTCTATGATAATAGTGTGGTTAACATATTTGTTCCCAATTGTATGTTGATTTAACTTAATTTTCATTCACATGGGTATTCGGCCATGATAAAACTAAAAGCCTAGGAGAGCTTTAAATCTAAAACTAAGCATGCTATGTTTCTCTAAGATAGGGTAATTATGATGTGCCATGATTGTATGAAGATATAAACCCTATTTCATATGCAAGAAGATTCGGCCATATTAAGATGTGAAGCCTAGGGAAAATTTATAACAAGTCTAAGATGCTCATGACCTTCTTGATGAAATGATATGAAGTTAACTTGTTGCTTTTATGCTTATTTGTTGCATAGAATGATGATTACATGTCTATAACCTTCGTCCACTTAAGGTTCCAAGACCTAGGAGGATTAGAACTTGAACCAAATTGCTTATGTTATTTCCTTATAAATGACACCATGAAATTGTGTAGGTTCTCATGCTTTTTAGGACACTTGAACTTTGGTTTTGAGTCCTACACCATTCGGCCATATCATGTTTAAGGGCCTAGGAAACCTAGAACCTAACTCAACTATGCTCATGTTAGTCCTTAAAATGTTTGCTATGAAATATGTTTAAGGTTCTCATGCTTTTAGGACACCTGAACCTTGATTTTAAGACCTATACCATTCGGCCACATCATGTTTAAGGGCCTAGGAACCCTAGAACCTAACTCAACTATGCTCATGTTATTCCTTGGAATGGTTGCTATGAAAGTTGTTTAAGGTTCTCATGCTTTTAGGACACTTGAACCCTAGCATCAAGTCCTACAAGTTTCGGCAATGATGAAAGTAGAGACCTAGGAATCTAAGAACCCAAACCAAACATGTTCAAAGTATTCCTTATGATGTAAGATATGATAAAGGCTTGGGGTTCATATGCTTTCATGTTGCTTACTAAACTAGGTCACAAATTAGCATGTTTCGGCCATCACATGATATTAGGGTAGAAACCTAATTATGATCTTTTATGTGCCTCACATGCAATGCTTTATAACATGATAAGAATATGCTATGTAGCTATACTCATTTATGTGATTAGGACTTATGAGTAACAATATGCTGTGTGCTCAAATTTATGATGTGTTGTGTGCTTAATTATGCTTATGATCATGATATGCTGTGTGCTTAAATATGCTTATGATCATGATATGCTGTGTGCTCAAATTCATGATGTGTTTTGTGCTTAATTATGCATGTGATCATGATATGCTGTGTGCCCAAATTCATGATATGCTATGTGCTCAATTTCACATGCTTTAAGTATGCCTAAGAGTTGCCTCCCTACAAGTGGGATCAAGAGCACTCTTCATGATATGAATATGACATAAAAGTTATTCTAAGAATTTTATTATTATGATATGCTACTTTACTTTTAAGGCTTGTACCAAGGGTGGGCTACATAAGTGCCCCGAGGTTGATGGACTAAGAAACGGGCCTCGTTAAGGATAAGCTCCTAAGTGCCCCTAGGTCGATGGACTAAGAAACGGGCCTAGTATGTATGTCTTGTAGGGTTCAAGACTTGCTACCTTGGACCTACATAGGACGCGCGCATTTATGTATGTGGTACAAGCCGGGGCCCTAATCATGTTGAGATTATGTTTAAGTATGTATGTTATAAGTTTTAAAAGACATGTTGCATATGTTTTCATGATGCATGTTTAAGAGTTCACCTTGCATATACCTTAGGTGATGCCATGATACCTTATGTTTATGACATGATGATGCCATGATATTTATGATGATGCTTATGACATGTATGATGTTTATGTTGTGTGATACCATGATATCTTATGTTTATGTTGTGATCATGCCATGATATGCTACAGGATATGATGAAATTAACTCCATATGATATGATGACTTGTGTTCTTAATATGCTATACAGTTTTTGTGAGTAGGAAAGGAACTTACTGAGCCATGAGTGCTCACAGCTTACTTTCTTGTACTACAGATAAGGGCAAGGGATGGATGAACTAGGGGAGCAGCAGGAGGGGCTAGAAGGATGTGTGTGGCAGTGATTTGGCTAACGAAAAAGAAAAGACCTGCTTTCATAAAAATAAGAATTATGCCTAGCTTTATGTCACTACTTCATATCTCCATGACATTTTATTATGTGTTTGAGCATCATGTCTCAAAAATATGTTAAGTATGCTGTGTTGTTTATATGTTAGATGATTTATCATGGTGATTTAAAAGCTAAAGAAAAGTTTTAAAATTTTACGAATAAGACTTCCGCTGTAATTAGTAAGTAAATATGGTAAAGTAACCCCCGTGGCCTTAGCAGGAGGGGCGGGGCATTACAAAGTAGACTCACTCAATCAAATGAGCTCAATATCTCATATTGACTCATTTGGGCATGGCCATGCACTTCGTGGTCTCACTCTATCAAGAATATCGATGTCACTCCCGTCATATAGGAGGGATAGATCCCATCTACATCACTCACATCCCTCCGCATAATTTGTTACATACCCAGTAATCGCCTTTATAGTCCACCCAGTTACGGGTGACGTTTGACGAAGCCAAAGTACGTAACTCCTTATGTAGGTATCCATGGTGACTTCAGGTCTAAGGACTAGTAGTCATACAAATAGCCACATGAGAAAGTATATGACACTCATATAACGATCCATGATACTTTCTCATGGCGGGTCATTCAGTATACATTCTCCAATGCATACCCATGTGTCAACTTGATATCTCTATATCCATGACTTGTGAGATTAAGTCATCGAGTTGACCTATATGCTAGTCTTATTGCATTAACCTTGTCCCTAAATATTAATACTCGACTAGGAATGATTAAGAGTAGTGTTCCCTATATCATCTCACTATCGATTCAACCAATCGATTGATATAGGTAACAACCTTCTACTCAATGACGCTATTATACTTAGTTTATTTGGCACCAATACAAGTAAGTATAATAACCAAAACAAATATCTTTATTTATATAAGAATATAATATAACAAGTCCATAATACAATCATCAAATGATTGGCTCTAGGGCTCTAACTAACATAGTTATGGTGGATTGCATTTTATAGAAAGACAGTTTGAAAAGTTACTCAAGAAGTATGGAGTGAGCCACAAAGTAGCAACACCATATCATCCACAAACTAATGGGCAAGCTGAAATCTCTAACCGTGAAATTAAAGCCATATTAGAGAAAATAGTATCTACCTCACGAAAGGATTGGTCATTAAAGCTAGATGATGCTTTATGTGTTGGTGCGGGAAGCATCCGACGATCGAACACAAGTTTTGATAATGACAAAGGAATCAAAGTTAAGCTTATTTGTGATCTAACATGTCTGATGGAGATTGCAGGAAAGTCCTAAGTGTTCTTAGGTAAAAGTCCTAGCTGCGGTTAGACAAGATGAAAATCTTAAGGGGTGGTAACCTTAGGTCCTAGGGGGTGGTAACCCTAGGTGGAGGGAAACCCTAAGGGGCGGCAACCAGAGGTCCTAGGGGGTGGTAACCCTAGGTGGTGAAAATCCTAAGGGGGGGGGGGGTAACCTTAGGTCCTAGGGGGAGGTAACCGTAGGTGGAGAAAAACCCTAGGAGGTGGTAACCCTAGGTCCTAGGGGTGGTAACCCTAGGCAGAAAGTCCAGTCGGTCTGGATGACCGGACTAGCATCAGGTAATCTCTCCTGAGGGGAGTAGGTGAGGACGCGTTCCCTGCAGAGGGAACAGTAGGCGTTGGGTCGACCTAGGGTTTTCAGACGAAATTTCGAAGTCAGACCCGAATAGTCCGATGACTGTCGAACACTTGATTTATCATGTTTATATGTGTTCTAACTTTTGTTGGATCAAGAAGCGCTAGAGGGGGGGGGGGGGGGGTGAATAGCTCTCGTGGCTATTTCGTTCGATTCATAAAACTATCGAAGTTAAAACATGTAGCGGAATAAAGAAAAACAAAAAGAAAGAACACGAGGATTTACATCGTTCGGAGCCTAGATCGACTCCTACTCGAAGGCCTGCGGTCCTTGATCGCTTTCCGTGGGAAACAACTATAAGCTCGATAAGGTTTACAAGTATAACAATTTACAGCTTAATTTATACCAGAAATCTTATACCAACAACAATGGATGAAAAAGCGAAACTCCGGGTCGTCGGTGTCAAGTTGCAGCACTTCCGGGTCGTCGATTTAGCAGCACGCAGCAAGAGGATCACTTGGAATGAGTTTTTTGAGAGTTTTGGGTCGAGACCCCTTTATAAAGGGTGTTCAAGGTGCCTCTAAGTCCTCTGAAGGTGCCTCCATCCCTTCCGAATAGCTCGTACAGATCAGCGTTGAACAGTCGTCGCTTATCGCCTTGAAGGAACCTTCATCCATCTTCAAGGCGCCTCCAATGGGGCATCCAAGGCGCCTTCGTGCACCACGAAGGTGCCTCCAGCGGGTCTGCGCAGCCACGTCACTTTAGCACCCGAGGCGCCTCCAAGCTCCAAGGAGGCACCTCGGACACTGTTCATCCGTGGCTAAATTGTTCACCTGGTTCGCGACACCAGGACTTTCCACCTAGGGTTACCCCCCCTAGGACTTTTTCCTGAAGCACTCGACCCACCAAGACTTGCCGCATAGGGTTACCACCCCCTAGGGTTTTTACCTTGCCTAAGCACAGTTAGGGCTTTTGCCTAAGTACACTTAGGACTTTCCTGCAATCTCATTCAGATTGTTAGATCACCACACATCTTAACTTTGAATCCTTTGTCATTATCAAAACTTAGGTTTGATCGTCGGATGTTTCCCGCACCAACAATCTCCTCCTTTTTTATTATGGAAACCAAAATTCAAAGTTAATTAAAACAAATGCATAAGATATATTAAAAGGTTTTAAGTGAGCAAGCTTAAGTATATAAATTCAAATAAAAGCATAATTTAAGCTAAAACTTAAACTTTTGTGAAGCTTCCCCTTAATACAGGGCTTCCTTTTTGAATTTTTACTTTTGAATTTCCTACTCTCCCCCTTAATAAAAGCAACACTTTTTACTTTTGAATTTCCTACTCTCCCCCTTTGCCATATATAAAAAAATAAGCAGTTGAAAGCAAGTTTTAAGTTTTTAGAAAAAACAGATTTAGTCTTTGAAAGAAAAAATGCTTGTGTAACACTTAGCTTATAATAAAATTTTACTGAAAAATTGTTAGTTAAGAGAGAAAGAGGACTTAAAAAGGAATATTTTTCTCCTAAGTTAAAAAGGCTAATAGATGGATGACTTTGAAGGATGACTTTAGCCTCTTTTTAAACTTAGTTGTTTTTTTTTTAAAAAAAGATACTTAATTAAATTTAAAAAAAACTTAGCTAGATTTTAAAGAATTTTTTAAGCCAAATTATGTTTAAAGAAATTTGAAGTCTCATTTTACTTAGCAAAAATCTTTTGAAAGCCATGAGTTAAATTTTTGCAAGTAAAGAAATATGCTTTTAATACTTTTAGCTAAGTATAGAATGAATCTAAGAGGTAACTTAGAAAAGTATTTTAGCACTTAGAGTTAAAATTTATAAAGGTGGCTAAGTTTGAGATAGTTTGAAAGTTTTTTTTTTCAAACATTGAAAATGTAGAAAGGTACTTAGTTTGAAAACCTTAATTTTGACAATTAGGAGTAAGAATTTATTAAATTTTAGGATGAAGAGGGAGTAACTAAAAATTTAATTTGGGTTATTTTTCCAGTTGGTCCTTAAGTCCAAGCATGAGTCAACTTATCTAACTTGTCTTGATCCAGTATTAGAGGCCTAAATTACAAGCATGCTTAATCATAATATTTCTATTTCCTTCACCAACTGTCTAACCTTTAGCTACTTGCTGATTGCCTAGAGGGCAGTAGCTTTCACTTGGTTAGTCAAGTTAAGTCATTTAGTCCAGTTAGATTTAACCAAGGATAGAAGACTTGACTTGATTAATGTTAATAAATATTTAACGCCCAGACTCATATTGATGTATAGTAATAAGCATTCTTGAGTCCAGGCTGTACCCTATGCATCTCACACCGTTCTATGTATTTCAAACACAAGTAAGGTATACCTAGGTAGTTGTGAGATGCTCTGGCTTAAATCTAGGGGAGCAGGATTTCTAGGGTAGAGCCTAAACTAAGTCCAATTTTAAAAATTCTAAGAAAAGGGGATTTTGAAATTGTTATTTTTCCTAGAATTTTTGAAAAGAACAGAATGATTAAGTAGGAGAATGAGTTTGAAAAGCAGTATCTATTCTACCCAGCACATTCCTATTTGTCTTCTAAGTGCACTGAACTCAAGTTCAGGTAAGGGTTTTGTGAAAATGTCAGCTAGGTTTGATTTGGACTTAACATAGTTGAGTGCAAGTTCACCTTTAGCGACGTGATCCCTTACAAAGTGGTGCTTTACCTCTATGTGTTTAGTCCTAGATTGGTTAATTGGATTTTTTGTTAGATTAATTGAGCTTATATTATCAATTAAGATTTTTGTATTTTTGTATTCTAATTGATAGTCTTTTAAGGTATGCATCATCCACAAAAGTTGAGTTGCACACTCTCCTAGGGCTATGTATTCAGCTTCAGTGGTGGATAGAGCAACACAATATTGCTTTCTGCTTGACCAACTTACTAGACACTGACCTAGGAAGAATTTTTTAAATAATTTTGAAATTGATTTTGAAAAGATTTTTAAATAATTTTGAAATTAAGTTTTAAAATATTTTTAAATAATTTTGAAAATAACTTTGAAAAGATTTTTAAATAATTTTGAAATTAATTTTGAAAAGATTTTTAAATAATTTTGAAATTTATTTTGAAAATATTTTAAAAATATTTTGAAATTAATTTTGAAAAGATTTTTAAATAACTTTGAAATTAAGTTTTAAAAGATTTTGAAATTAATTTCATTTAAAATTATATTAATTATGAATTTAATTTGAATTAATTATAGTTACGAATTTAATTTGAATTTGAATTTTAAATTCCTTAGTCATCTCACCCGATCTAAATTTTCAATCAGGTACTCCTATAATTGTTGTGAAATGAATTGAGGTTGAAATTAAGGGTTTGGTTTAACTTTGTGTTAGATTCAGGTTTAGTTTTGGGCTCAACAAATAAACATTCTTTGGATAAACTTCTGGGTTATGGTGAGTCACCTGGACATCATTAAAGTAACCATGCTTTCGAGGTTTTCCAAATAGTCCTACCCATTAGACTTAGTACAAAACATTAGTCTAACTAGTTAGGATCCATAAGGGGTAGCTTCGGTCAGTTCCACTTAGCCAAATGCACCAGGTCGAAGCCATATCTTCCTAGACATGCGATGACTAAGCTTCCCCAACGTACGATCATCCAATACTTCACCAGTATCGTGGGTCAAGTTAAACCTAGCTCCTTTTAGTCTAACCTTAATTACCCTGCGGGGTAGTCTTCTTTTGTTTACCCATTTCGGGTAGATTAAATTCGGTTACCCAGTCGGGTAGTTTAGTTGGGGGTGCCAGCTATTCTGGATCCTCCTTCTATTTTTAATTTAATTTTAAATTTTATTTTGAATTTTGAATTTAATTTTGAATTTTAATTTAATTTTAAATTTAATTTCAAATTTTTAATTTAATTTTAAATTTTAATTTAATTTTGAATTTTAATTTAATTTCGAATTTTAAAATTTTAATTTTAATTTAATTTTGAATTTTAATTTAATTTCAAATTTTTAATTTTAATTTAATTTTTAATTTAATTTCAAATTTTTAATTTTTAATTTTAATTTAATTGAGTTTGTAATTATGTTCGTTTTATTAATATCATTTTTCTTTTTGCTCCCCCTGGATCATAGCCTCGATATGGTTTGTCGAGGTAGTGTATTTGATCATTCGGGACCCAATATTGACCAAGTTCAACTTGATTAATCAATTTGGACTTAGGGACTCATGCTTGGACTGTTTTTCTATTTGCTTTTTAAACAATAGATAAATAAGATTTGTATTTCCTTTTTGGTTTAAATCCTAGACCAGTTCTATTGTAAACGGCTCTTTGTGTCCCAAGAATTAGGTCAAGATTCTTGGAACCTAAAGAAAACCGTTCTAGTGTTTTCTCCAGATCCTTGACTTGAGTTTTCAGGCTGGAATTCTCTTCCTCAAGTTTTTGGACTTGAGTTGAGTTTCCAGTCTTATCACGCCCCAAGTAGTCCCTGCCCGAAGAAATTTCGACAGCATCTCCCCTGTACAGGTGACAATATGAATCCATAATACATATATCTATACCTCGGCCACACACGGCCGAAACAAAACACACAAATAGTTAACAATCCAGCAGTTATATTCAACATTTCCACACAGATATAATATGAACAATCCACGCAGTTATATAAAGAAAGAACGATATAAAATTTTGAAAATATATGTAAACACCCTACTCCACTACAACGAAGAATGACAAAATCCACGAAGTAATGAAAATATATCCGCAGCGGAAAACCAAAAGTAGTAAACCCAAGTGTTCGATATAAAATCCACAATACAAAACCCACATCACAAGTATATAAGATGCAAAAGAAAAACAGATCCCGACAACAGGAAATCCTCGCGATAAAGGGGCTAACGACTGGAATCTCTCCTGGCGGCCTCAACCTGAAAAATAGTAACAACGGGGTGAGTTCAAAGAACTCAGCAGGTAATCCAATAGATATGTACAACAACATATAACTACTAGCAATATCCTAAGGTACAGTCTCCTAAACCATAGGATCTATAGTACAGTTTCCTAACAGTACAATCTACGGTACAATCACCTAACAGTATAACAGATATGCATAGCTGAAATAAACTGTAATAACCAGCAATATGCATCAAGTACAGTCTATAGCAAGAATAATAAGAAAATGCATAACTGAAATAAACTGTACTCACCTGCGAGGCTTGTGCAACTGACTGTGAACATACACAGATAAAAATAGTCAGAGCAAAAGCATATAACCTGTATGCATGTCAATCATATGCAATCACCAAAATGCATCAATCACAAATAATGTAATCTGTGCATATGATGCAAATGACATGTCCTGGTCACCCCTACTGCCATGCTCAGCCATCTCACACACAATGGTGAGACCGAGTGGGTAGGGCTGTGACAACCGTGCACTCTGCCGTCACTACCCCTGATGAGTGACCGAGTGGACGGGATGCTGTCGGAGTACACCTATCCTCCTACCTCAAACATAGTGAGGGAGCGCAATGCTCTCATCTCCCGGTACACAATGACGGGGAGGGACCCCGGCGTGCTACCACGCTCCTGTCACGCTACCCATGAGCGTCCTAGCGGAGCACCACCGGGCAACCTACCATACACACCCTGAGTGCTGTGCCACTACCCATGCAGTGGTCATGTTGTGTGCAGGCCCATGTAGCCGGACGACGAGCTCAACAATAATGGAGTCGTCAATCGCCCAGCATGCAATCATGCAATATGGTGCATGCGGCTACAGTATGTCATACCTGAACATATTCTCCTCCATATGTGTAGGTGCCAAAAAGATAAACACATATATAACAAGGATAATAAACAACATGAATCCAATATCACATATCCAATATATCAATCAACTAATCCAGTATAGAGGGAAGCACAATAAATACCTCTATCTCTATGAACACAGATAACATAGCCAGAAAGAAGAGCATACTAAGGTATAGCAGCTAACAGTAGAACTATGTATCAGGTATCAACTAAACTAAAACCAGGGGAAGTACTAAAACTACTAATCACTAGTAACCGCCTACAGGTATCGAATAAACTATAACCAAGGAAGTGATAAATCTACCAATCACTAGTAATTATATATAAAGTGCACATATCATAAGACAGTATCAAAAGATAAGTCAAAGGGTACCCGCCTCAAATAGAAGGTACAGTCAATCCAAATCCAAAGTCGAGACGCCCGTCTCGAATCAGAGTCCTGTGTCAAACAAACAGTTTTATTTAGCTAAATCAAATGAATAGCTAAATAAAATCCCTAAAACTAAATTAGGGCAAAACCCTAATCAACACAATCACAACCTACCTAATTAATCTAACGGTCAATTAGGGTTAGTTACCTAATCCCTAATCACCAATTAGATTAGAAATCCAATCTTAGATTAAATCCAATAGTTGACTAGGGTTAATTGTCTTAACCCTAATCATTCCATTAATTTAATCTAAGCAATTAAATCTAATCACAATCAACATAACCCTAATTCAACTCTACACATCATGTATCAACTAATCAATCAATCACCCTACACTTTACCTAAATCTCCAACCTCTGCTCTTGATTCAGCCAAAGAGGTGCTGCTGGTACTAAAACAACCCCACAGCAACAGTGCAGAACCTCACTGGAATCATTCGTATCACAATAGGAATCAAACAGAAATTCATTGATAAGATCAATATGGGAATCCAAGAAATCAAACAACAATCTACTCATCTTACCTTAATTCCTAGCTCTGATATGTTGATCCACACAAAAAAATGATGCTGCCAAGAAGGGTAGCTGCTGCTGGAGCTAAAGAAAAACTCCACATAAATAGAACTTCGGATCCACAGAAACCACCTTGTTGAAATCAACCGGATCAAGAAGGATTCAAGCAAGCAGATGACTGATCGAGCCCACCTTCTAGCCTCTGCCCAATAGCTCAAGAACACCTCATCAAGACCTCCCCGGAATTCCTCCTCACTAGATTCAATCGGATCACAACAACACCAGAACAGAGCACTTACCCGTGAATCAACAAGGATCCAACAACGAATCAAGAGGAAAGAAGGGTTTCAGTTGCTTACCCTCGAAACCCTAGGGCATATTCACGCCAGCAATCAGATCTGGCTGGATTCCGGTAGCGTCGGATCGGGGAAGAAAGGATCGACAGATACAACCAATCAAGGGTAGAGAGAACCAGGATGAAGGAGACCAGAGAAAGGAAGGGTTGATTGGCTAGGAGACGATGCGAATCTTGCTCCTCACCGTGCCCTAGACACCAAAGAATCGTCGATGATCGGCGCAAGAAGCCACCGAGATAGAGATCCCTCGGCCAGATTCAACTTGTCTTCTTCAGCCAAAGACGACCGGGAGCCTACTGGTTCCCGTCGAGCTCCGGTGATGTGCTCCTCCGGTCTCGATGCCGATTCGTCCGCGAGAGGGAACAAAGAAAGAGGGGATCGGGGAGGAAGAGGGGAAGGAGTTCGGGTGATCGGCGATTTGGGAAAAGAATTAAAAGAAAAGAAATTTATAATTAAAACATTTCCTCTTTTAAATGGGTATCCCAAACAAGCTTAATCCGTACACGAAATTAATCCCCTCAAAATCCGTCATACGAGCTCCGAAAAATTCCTAGAAAATTTCTAAAAATTCCAGAAAAATTCTATAAGGCTATTTTCCAAATAACCCTATTAATTTAATTTTTCCGAGATCTCACAAGTCTGAACTGGTTCAGTCAGAGATTTGGACTTAGTCACTTCTTTAAGGACTTCTACTTCCTTTAGAAGTGACTTAACTCTAAGGTTCGACTTAGCTAATTTTCGCAATAAATAATTAATTAAGTTGTTGAGACGTGGGATACTTACAGGGGGATTAGGCCCTTCAGAAACGGATACGGATCCGTGGCTTCGCTCGGACTCGGCCTCCGACTAGATCTCGCTCTCAGATTTGTCGATCTGGTCCCGGGCCATCAGCGCAAGTAAACTCGTCTGATCGAGTTCGTCGTCGTCGTCTTCTGAGGAAGATTCGTCCCATGTCGCCTTTAAGGCCTTCTTCCTTCTTTGCATCCTTTTGATTAGGGAAGTTGGCCTTGATATGCCCCTTCTGGTTGCACCCATAGCAGATTACTTCGAACTTTACCATAGAACTTGGTTGGGCCTCCTTGGATTTGACTGCCTTCTTTAGGTCCTTCTTTTTGAAGTCTTTCTTCTACTTGTAGAGTCTCTTCACAAGGTTAATGAGCTCGGTTGTTAGTTCTTCATCTTCATCATCTGAGTCGGGTTCTTCTTCTGACTCTGGTTCAGTTCATCGTCGTGATCTCGGTTCACGCGTTCGACTGGTACCTGCAACCAAAGCAACCCCCTTCTTGGTTGGCTGTGCATTAGTCTGCTGATGTAATTCAAACTCACAGAAAAATTCATCTAACTTTATTGAAGATAAATCCTTGGAAACTTTGTAGGCATCTACCATTGATGCACACAATGTGCTCCTCGGAAACGAGTTTAGTGCATACCTTATGACGTCTCGATTCTCTACCTTTTGCCCGATTCCGTGGAGAGAATTGAGGATGTCTTGAATTCTTGCGTGCAGTGAACTTGCCGACTCACCTTCCTGCATTTTCAGATTATATAATTTATTAAGTAAAAGATCTCTTTTACTTACCTTGGTGTCGGAGGTGCCCTCGTGGAGTTCTATCAGTTTCTCCCACAGCTCCTTTGCGGTTGAAAATGGGCCGACTCTGTTGAGCTCCTCCTTGGTAAGACCACAATGGAGGGTGCAGGTAGCTTTGGCGTCGGCTTCCACCTTCTTGATTGTAGTCGGTTCCCATTTTTCACAGGGTGTCGGTTTGCCATCTTCGTCGGATGGGAGTTGTAGTCCGGTCTTGATTATCATCCACGTATCGAATTGCGTCTTCAGGAAAGTTTCCATTTGCCCCTTCCAATATCCGAAGTCTTCTCCGGAGAAAAGTGGGGGGCGAACGATACTGAAACCTTCTTGTTGGGCCATTTGTAATATGCAGCAACAAAAAGTAAAGAATGTTCCAAGACTAGGTCTTGGATTAGCAGTGCTGGAGAAATAAGGGAAAACGAGCTCGAGTGGTATTATACCAATCTCGAGCAAAACTGATTCGATAAAACAATTAGAATGTAGCTAGCAAGCTAATTCTAATTTGACTCCGAAAATCCTGAAAATACCACGAAAATTTGTTTTGAAAGGTAGTTCCACCGATTCAAAATGACCCCGCTCTGATACCAATTGTTGGATCGAGAAACTCTAGAGGGGGGGTGAATAGCGCTCGTGGCTATTTCGTTCAATTCGTAAAACTATCGGAGTTAAAACACGCAGCGGAATAAAGAAAAACAAATAGAAAGAACACGAGCATTTACTTCGTTCGGAGCCTAGATCGACTCCTACTCGAAGGCCCGCGATCCTTGATCGCTTTTCGCCTTGATCACTTTTCGTGGGCAACAACTATAAGCTCGATAATGTTTACAAGTATAACAATTTACGGCTTAATTTAAACCAGAAATATTATACCAACAACAATGGATGAAAAAGCGAAGCTCCGGGTCGTCGGTGTCAAGTTGCAGCACTTCCGGGTCGTCGATTTAGCAGCACGCAGCAAGAGGATCACTTGGAATGAGTTTTTTGAGAGTTGCTGGTCGAGACCCCTTTATAAAGGGTGTTCAAGGTGCCTCTAAGCCCTATGAACGTGCCTCCATCCCTTCCGAATCGCTCGTGAAGATTAGCGCTGAACAGTCGTCGCTTATCGCCTTGAAGACGCCGTCATCCATCTTCAAGGCGCCTCCAATGGGGCATCCAAGGCGCCTTCGCGCACCACGAAGGCGCCTCTAGTGGGTCTGCGCAGCCACGTCACTTTAGCACTCGAGGCGCCTCCAAGCTCCATGGAGGCGCCTCAGACACTGTTCATCCGAGGCTAAATTGTGCTCCTTTGGTCCTGCAAAAAGTGTTAGTCCCAAACACATATCCTGCAAAATAAAGTTAGCACAAAACAATAATATGGATATGATAGAATATGATGACAGTCTCGGGACTGTCTGGGTCTGACTTCGGATTTCCAACCGAAAACCCTAGGTCGACCCGACGCCTACTATTCCCTCTACGGGGAACGCGCCCTCACCTACTTCACTCAGGAGATTTACCTATTGCCAGTGCGATCCTCCAGATCGACTGGACTTTTGCTCGGTGCTCGGTGCTCGATGCTTCTGGACTTTCTGCTGGACTTCCGCTTCCCGGCTGGTCCAGTCTTTCACCTGGTTCGCGACACCAGGACTTTCCACTTAGGGTTACCCCCCCTAGGACTTTTGCCTGAAGCACTCCACCCACCAAGACTTGCCGCATAGGGTTACCACCCCCTATGACCTAGGGTTACCACCCCCTAGGGTTTTTACCTTGCCAAACCACAGTTAGGGCTTTTGTCTAAGTACACTTAGGACTTTCCTGCAATCTCATTTAGATCGTTAGATCACCACACATCTTAACTTTGAATCCTTTGCCATTATCAAAAATTAGGTTCGATTGTCGGATGCTTCCCGCACCAACAACTTTGTCTTGCAGGGTATGTTGTTGTTTTGGGACTAACGTGCCTTGCAGATACAAAAGAAACAAGCTAAGCCTCAGATGAACAGTGTCCGAGGTGCCTCCATGGAGCTTGGAGGCGCCTCAGGTGCAAAATGGAGCTGTTTGCGAAGTGAGCTTAGAGGCGCCTTAAAGGATAGTGGAGGCACCCTGGACTGCTTCTTGGAGGTGCCTCCATGGGGCATTGGAGGCGCCCTCAGGCGGATAAGAGGTAGTGGCGAGAGCCCTTTGACAGTGAGGATTGCGGGATAAAACTTCGGCTTGGAGGCACCCTCAACGAAGTATTTAAGCAGGTCTCGAGGTAGCAGCAAAACAATCAATTCTCAAGCTACCTTTCTCCTATGTGCTTCTAACAAGATGACTTAGAAGTGCTATGACAAGTTACCGATGACCCGGAGCTGCGATTTTTCAATCTTTTGTTGTCGGTATTATTATTTTTGTTTATTTTATTGTAATCCTTATTGTACTTCAGATGTAATATTTCTTGATATTATAGTTGTTACACATCGAAAGTGATCAACGATCGTGGGCCTTGGAGTAGGAGTCGCCACAGACTCCGAACCGAGTAAATACTTGTGTTTGCGGTTGTTGTCGTTTATTTCCGCTGCTTTAACTCGATAGTTTTACGAATCTGAAATGCGTGAAAGTCATGAGCGCTATTCACCTCTCCTCTAGCGCGATCTCGATCCAATAATTGGTATCAGAGCGGGGTAGCTATAATTTGGTGCAACCACCAATCATGCATTCTTTTCGCGGTACTTTTTATTTTTCGGAGTCGCTTAGAATTAGCATAATTGCTACATTCTGATCTAGTTCTTTTCATAATTGTATTCTTTTCTCGAAGTTGGTGCAACACCACTTGACAACGCAATTTATTTCCATACCGCACTACTAATCCAGGATCAAGTCCTGGGATATCTTTTTATTTTTTTTTGTGCATATCCTCTAAAGGACCCAACAAGAAGGCTACAACACTATTCGCCCCCCGCTCTTCACCAGAGAAGATTTCGGTTACTGGAAGGGCATAATGGAAATTTTCCTGAAGATCCAGTTCGAAATGTAGATGATCGTCAAGACTGGATTTGAACTATTGACTGACGAAGATAGCAAACCAATACCCTGTGAAAACTGGGATCTAGCATTAATCAATAAGGTGGAACCAAATGCCAGAGCAACTTGCACCCTCTAGTGTGGACTAACAAAAGAGGAGATCAACCGCATCGGCCCTTTCTCCAGTGCTAAGGAATTATGGGAGAAGCTGATCGAGCTTCATGAAGGAATGCCCGAAACCAAGGTAAGTAAAAGAGACTTAATATTTAATATGTTATATAATATTAAATTACAGGAAGCTGAGATGGCTACCCAACTCCATGCCCGGATACAAGATCTACTCAATAGGCTACATGCGATCGGGCAAAAGGTACACAACAGGGATGTAATCAGGTATTCCTTAAATGCCTTTCCAAGGAATACCTTGTGGGCATCCATGGTAGATGCCTACAAGGTCTCTAAGGACCTTTCAGTTGATAAATTAGATGAATTGTTTGTTGAGTTTGAACTTCATGAACAGATTAACTCACATCCGGCCAAGAAAGGTTTGACTTTGATTACAGGTACAGGAAAACACACGAGTCAAAATCAAAGCACAGAACCGAACTGGAGTCAGAAGAAGAACCGGATTCAGACAACGACGACGATGAACTCACTGCCGAACTCGTCAACCTAGTGAGGAAGCTCTACAAGAAAAAAAAAGGCTTCAACAAGAAGGACCTCAAAAAGGAAATTCAATCCAAGGAGGCCCAAGCAAAGGTAATGTTTGAGGTGACATGCTACGGGTGCAATTAGAAGGGGCACATCAAGGCGAACTGCCCGAACCAGAAGGATCTGAAGAAACCAAGAAGGAAGAAGGCCCTGAAGGAGACGTGGGACGAGTCTTCTTCCGAGGAATCCGACGATGAAGAACTCGAGCAGGCAAGCTTTCTTGCGTTGACGACCCGAGACTACACCAACGAGTCCGAAAGCGAGGACGAATCGGAAGCCGAGTCCGAGAGATGCCACGGATCCATATCCGCTTCCGAAGGGCCAAACCCCTCTGTAAGTAAATGTCATTTATACAATTTAATTAATTATTTAATACGTAAAGTAGCTAAGTCCAATGTTCGGATCAAGTCGCTTCTAAAGGAGGTAACATCCCTTAAAGAAGCGACTAATACCGAATCCTTGACTGATCCAGTTCAGACTGGAACCTCAACTCAAGTCCAACAACTTGAGGAAGACAATTCCAACCTGAAAAGTCAAGTCAAGGATTTAAAAATTATATTGGAACGATTTACACTGGGTTCCAAGATTCTTGACTTGATTCTTGGAAAACAGAAAGTTGTTTACAATCGATCTGGACAAGGATTCAAAGCAAACAGGAAATTTCGATCTTGTTTATATTTAGTGAACATACCGAATAGTAAAATAGTCCAAACATGGGTACCTAAGTCTAAATTAGTTAATCAAGTTGGACTTGGTCAATATTGGGTCCCCAAGGATCAAGTACATTACCTTGATAGACTATATCGAGGCTATGATCTAGGGGGAGCAAATAGAAAAATCATCTTAATAAATAAAATAAAAGTTAAAATAATACTAATTAACCATTAAAGGAATAAAACTTTAATCTAATTTATAAATTAAATAAACAAAAAATCTTAAACAAACAATCAATAATGTAGGGGGAGGCTCCAAAATAACTAGCACCTCCAAAAATAATCTATCTGGCAGGGTAACCAAAGATAATCTACCCGGCAGGGTAATTAGGATTAGAATAAAAAGGGACAACAATTTTACTTGACCAATGGTACTGGTGAAGTTTTGGATGATAGTACATTGGGGAAGCTTAGTCTATGCATGTCTAGGAAGATATGGCTTCAACCTGGTGCATTTAGCTAAGTGAAACTGACCGAAGCTACCCCTTATGGATCCTAACTAGTTAGACTAATGTTTTGTACTAAGTTCAGTGGATAGGACTATTTGGAAAACCTCGAAGGCATGGTTACTCAAATGATGTCCAAGTGACTCACCATAACCCAGAAGTTTATCCAAAGAATGTTTATTTGTTGAGCCCAAAACTAAACCTGAATCTAACACAAAGTTAAACCAAACCCTATAATCGAATCTAATTCGTCTCACAAAATTATAAGATTCTCTGATTTAAAATTTAGATCGGGTGAGATGACTAAGAATCAAAAAATTAACTAATTAAAATCAAATAATTAAATTAATTAAAATTAAAATTAAATTAAACTTATTTAAAAATTCTTTTAAAAACTTTTTTAAAAATTCTTTTAAAACTTATTTAAAAATTCTTTTAAAAACTTATTTAAAAATTCTTTTAAAAAACTTATTTAAAAATTCTTTTAAAAAACTTATTTAAAAATTCTTTTAAATATTTATTTAAAAATTCTTTAAAAAAAACTTATTTAAAAATTCTTTTAAAAACTTATTGAAAATTCCTTTTAAAACATATTTTAAAATTATTTAAAAAAAAAATTCGTAAGTCAAATTGTTCGAACCTAACTAATCAAATTAACAAACTTGACTCATCAACCTAATTAACTTAGACAAAACAACTTGATAATCTAACCATCTCACAATCACTCATAAGGGATATCAGATTGGAAACCAAGATTGGGTGAGATGGAAAATTAAGGAGTTAACTTCATTCAAACTATCTTTCCCATAAAATAGATTCCAATTCAAATACTTTATGTGTAGGAACATAAAGAATTGGATCAATGGATGTTGGATAGTGGATGCTCCAGATATATGATTGGAGATTGACTGAAATTCACAAAGCTCAAACTAAAGAATTTAGGATCTGTTGCATTCGACAACGATGGTAAACTTAAGGTAATCGGAAGAGGTAACATCGAACTCAGTTCCAATTTTATTATTCGAAAAGTATTATTAGTTGAAAATTTTAACTTTAACTTACTCAACATAAGTCAGTTATGTGATAATGGTTATTCAGTAAACTTTACCAAATCTGGGTGTATAGTTAAAAATATTGATAACCCTGAAATCACACTTAAGGGCATTAGGAGAGACAATGTCTACACAATTAATCTACCAACATCCTCAATAAAGTGTCTCCTGACACAACAAAAGGAAACTGAGTTGTGGCACCAGAGATTAGGTCACACTCATACTAGACTCATTTCAAAAATGAATCAAAATGGTCTTGTTAGAGGTCTGCCTAAATTAAAATTTATAGAAAATTCAATCTATGATGCTTGTCAACAAGGTAAAAAAACCAAGTCAAACCATAAGTTAACCAATCTAAACACAACTGCTTCGATACTTGAGCTCCTTCACCTAGATTTGTTTGATTCACACGGAGCCAAGTCACTAAAAAAAACCAATATTGCTTAGTAATAATCCATGACTACTCAAGATTTACTTGGGTAAAATTTATAAAAACTAAAGATGAAACTTTTGAAGTATTTAAGACTTTTTATAACATAATAGAATATGAAAAAGACACACAGATAAAAAGAATAAGAAGTGACCATGGGGGAGAATTTGAAAATCATAAGTTTATTGAATTTTGTGAAATTAATGGATATCAACATGAATATTCTTGCCCTAGAACCCCCCAACAAAATGGTCTAGTAGAACAGAAAAATAGAACCCTACAAGAAGCCGCTAAAACCATGTTAAACGAATACAAATTATCCAATCATTTCTGGGCTGAAGCAATTAATACAGCCTGCTATATACAAAATAGGATTTTAATTAACAAATTTCAAAATAAAACATCCTATGAAATATACTATAATAAAATTCCTAATTTAAACTATTTAAAAGTCTTTGGGTGTAAAGTATTCATCTTAAACACTAAAGACTACTTAGGAAAATTTTCATCAAAAACAACCCCAGGAATATTTTTAGGGTACTCAACAACCAGTAGGGCATATAGAGTTTATAACAAAAATACCCTAAAAGTTGAAGAAACAATGAATGTTATATTTGATAAAGAAAATAAACTACTTGATATAAGAAATGGAAATAATAATACAGAAAATATTAACTCAAGAAATACAGAAGATAATGACAGAATTCAACCTGAACCTAATGAATCTGAAAAACCAATTCCTAACCCAAGTGTAAGGCTAACAAGAACAAGCACCAATCACCCATCTGACCAAATTTTGGGTGATCCAACTACAGGAGTCAGAACTAGGTCATCTTATAGGAATCTAAGCAAAATAGCCCTGATTTCTAAATTTGAACCAAAAACTATAGTTGAAGTCCTGCCAGACCCAGACTGGACCTTAGAAATGCAAGAAGAGTTAGCCCATTTGAAAGAAAATCAAGTCTGAGAATTAGTACCTAAACCCATGAACAAGACTATAATTGATAATAAATGGGTTTTTAGGAACAAATTAGATGATCAGGGCAATATTGTCATAAACACAGCTAGGTTAGTAGCCAAAGGATTCAATCAAGTAGAAGGGTTAGATTATGATGAGACCTATGCCCCTGTAGCTAGACTTGAATCCATTAGGATGCTGCTGGCCTATGCAGTACAAAAGGGGTTCAAGCTATACCAAATGGGCGTAAAATCTGCATTCTTAAATGAATTTATTAAAGAAGAGGTATATGTAGGTCAACCCCCTGGATTTGAGGACTTAGAATATCCAAATCATGTCTTTAGACTAAAAAAGGCCCAATATGGATTAAAACAAGCTCCTAGGGCTTGGTATGAATGCTTATCCAATTATCTAATATCAAAAGGCTTCAACCAAGGTCAAATAGATCCAACCCTCTTTGTAAAAACCTTAGAAAAAGACATCTTTATAGCTCAAATCTACGTAGACGACATAATTTTTGGATCCACCAACTCCAAATTTTTAAAAGAGTTTACCAAATTAATGGAAGATGAATTTGAAATGAGTCTGGTAGGCGAGCTGAACTTCTTCTTAGGTTTACAAATTAAACATACCAAAGATGGAATTTACATTTATCAAACTAAATATGCTTAGGAATTAGTTAGAAAATTTGGAATGGAAAAATCAAAAAATATTAATATACATATGGCCACTAATATTAAAGTTGACTCAGACTTAGAAGGTAAACCAGTAGACTCGAAATACTATCGCAGTGAGATAGAGAGTCTACTGTACCTAACTGCGAGCCGATCAGATATTCTTTTCGTAGTAGGTATGTGTACAAGATATCAATCTTGTGTAAAAGAGTCACATTTAACTCATGTTAAAAGAATACTTAGATATATTAAGGGAACCCTAAATGTAGGACTATGGTACCCTAGGACTTGCACTCTTGATCTAACTAGCTATTCTAACTCAGACTATGTTGGGCGCAAGCTAGATAGAAAAAGCACAAGTGGTAGCTGTCAATTTCTAGGTCAGTGCCTAGTAAGCTGGTCAAGCAGAAAGAAACATTGTGTTGTCCTATCAACCACTGAAGCTAAGTACATAGCCCTAGGAGAATGTGCATCTCAATTATTATGGATGATGCATACCCTAAAAGACTATCAATTAGAATATCAGCACACTAAAATTTCAATTGACAACATAAGTTCAATTAATCTAACCAAAAACCTAATTCACCACCCAAGAACTAAACATATAGAAGTAAAACACCATTTTGTAAGGGATCACGTAGCTAGGGGTGATATTGTACTTAACTATGTTGAGTCCAAATCAAACCTAGCTGACATATTCACAAAGCCCTTACCTGAACCTGAGTTCAGTGAACTTAGAAGACAAATAGGAATGTGTATAGTAGAATAGACCTTATGTTCCTTATCTTTAATCAGCTTGGTTTTTGTATCCTTCAAAATTTTAGGAAAAATAATATTTTCAAAATCCCAATTTTATTAGACTTTCAAAATTTGGACTTAGCCTAGGCACTAACCCCCTAGAAATCATGTTCCTCTAGTTTCAGCCAAAGCATCTCACAAACACCCTAGGCTTAACTTGCATGTGTTTGAGAAACTTAGAACGGCGTGGGATGCATAGGGTATGTAACACCCGCCCTCCCTGCTAACCCTAAGGGGCGGGGCTACGATACTCTACGTACATATTACAGCGGAAGACTTAAAATAATTTTTCTTAGATTAATAAAACTTTTCTTTTGTTTTCATATCCGAACTACACTAATATGGTTTCCATAACATGATAACAAGATAAATAGAAACATAACATCAAGTCACCCATTTAGTACTACAATTTATGAAACCAAAGCGTAATTCTTAAAAGTTCTTAAAGCAGGTTCTTATTTGGTTGCCTAGCCACAGCCACACACATCTCCTTGCCTCTCCTGCTGCTCCTTTAGCTCATCCAGTTTTTCCCTTTATCTGTGGTACAAGGAAAGTAAGCTATGAGCACTCATGGCTCAGTAAGTTCCTTTCCTACTCACTAAAACCGAAAATCATCACATGATCAAAGAATATCTCAACATAACATGATCTCAACTAGTCATGGCATAACATATCATACTCTTTAAGCATATCATGCAACATAACAAAATCATAACTAGTCATGACATATCATCTCTTAAAGCATAGTATGATACATAACATAATCATATCTAATCATGGCATATCATAGCATCATCATAAGGTAGCATGGCATATCAAGCATAGCATGAAACATAACATAATCATATCTAATCATGGCATATCATAAATCATAGCATCATCACAACATGATCATAATGTATATGCAATATGATTTTGAAAACATGTATCCGAAAAACATGTGTATGTCTCATGATCTTTAAAACCATTTCTTCTTACATATATACTTGAACATAATCTCAACTTAAAGGGGATCCCGGCTATGTAGCACTTACATATTGCGCGCAACCTATGTAGGTCCAAGGTAGCAAGTCTTGAACCCTACAAGGCAAACATACTAGGCCCGAGTCTTACTCCATCGACCTAGGGGCACTTAGGAGCCCATCCCTAACGAGGCCCGAGTCTTATTCCATCGACCCCGGGGCGCTTATGGAGCCCACCCTTGGTACAAGCCACATAAAGTAAAGTACATGTCATACTTATACATATCATACATCATAAAAGCATGCATCACTTAGGCACACATCATATCATAAAAGTATGCATCACTTAGGCATACATCATGTCATAAAGGTATGCATCACTTAGGCATCCATCATATCATAAAAGTATGCATCACTTAGGCATACATCATGTCATAAAGATATGCATCACTTAGGCATACATCATATCATAATATTATGCATCACTTAGGCATAGATCATAAAAACATGCATATCTTAAGCATAAAGCATATCATCAAGCATGCATATTTCTATCCACATAGCATATCATGAAAGCATGCATATTCTAAGCACATCACATATCATCAAAGCATGCATATTTCTAAGCACATATCATATCATGGAAAGTATAAATCACAAGCATACATGTTTAAGCATAAGGGTGTATCATGTGATTATACTAACATAAGAAACATGGTAACATAGTTAACTTGGGTTCTAAGCTTCCTAATCCCTTGGGTTCTTATCATGGCCGAACCCCCTTAGATCTCAATTTAGGTAAAAATAACCTCCAAGCATGTGGAACCTAAATTATCATCACATCAATTTCATAGGAAGCATTATAAGCATGATTAACTTGGTTTCTAAGTTCTCCAACTCCCTAAACTCATGTGGCCGAACCCTATCAGGTGTGAAACAAGGTCTCAAATGTCATGAAAGCATGGAAACCTTAAACCATATTTATAGCATTTTTTTTCCAAGTAACATAGTAAGCACATTTGAGCTAGTTACTAAGTTCTTCAAGCCCTTAACATATGTCATGGCCAAACTTTTAACAAGTATTCCTTAGGGCTAAAAACAAGTATACAAGCATGAGAACTTGAACTAACATCATGTATAAATTCATAATAAAACATCATACAATAGGTATGGCCGAAACTTACCCTAGCCTCATTTAGGTCACTAAATAACATATAGCATGAGAACTTTGGTTTTCTACTTATCATATTTCATATAGAGTGACATAAGCATATTTAATTTTTGTTCTAGAGTTTCTAGGGCATCTATCCCTTCATGGCTGAAACATACAATGGCCCATTTAGGTCATGGAAAAATTATACAAGCATGTGACACAATCAACATATTATCATATTTCCATAAGAAGCATTTTTAACACCATTGGTTTCAATTCTAAGTCTTCTAGGTCTTTTAAACCCTACTTGGCCGAGACTCATCAGTGTATAAAATTTCTTCAAATAGCCTAAAAGCATAAGAAGTCATACAAGTTTCATAGCATATATAAAGACAAGCATAATAAACATACATGTGAATTGTGTCTTAGGCTTCCTAGGTTTCTTTCCCTTTTTCTTTTATTTTTCCTCATGGCCGAAACCTACCAATCCCTAAACTAGGTTTTAAGTGGCCTAAAGCATGGAAAACCTAAGTAAGATTCATGGTAAAAATTACTAAGAACATCATATACAAAGTTGGTTCATAAACAAGCTAGGACCCTTGTGATCTTACATGTCATATATCATGTAACTAAATTTTTCTATACTCTAATTAAGCATAAGAGCATCAAACAACTTCCATATCATAATATTACAGAGGTCTTGAGCATGCTAAAATTTTGTTTAAGCTTTTCTAAGCTATCCATCTTATCATGGCCGAAAATCTAAAATAAGAGTTCATGAATTTCTAGCAATATTCAACATGAAATTCTTTAAGAGAACTCTATATTCTATCATACAACATGGTTACTTAAATTTAAAGGTCTTCCTAACCCTAAGTCCTTTTTCTTGGCCGAAGCATATGAGTGGGTTTCTTTTGGTTCCAAGTAACTTTCAAGCAAGAAAAACCAATAAAAGACCCTTAGTAGTTCATGGGGGAAATCTTGTACTAGTTTGGTTAAACAATGATTTCTCTAACCTTTTGAAAATATTTTTGGCCGAAATCCTAGGGTTAGGTACTCCTCTGATCAAGCATCATATAGGTATAAAAACATGAAGGAAAAAAAACCTTCCTACATAGCATAGAAAAATATCATGAAATGAGGACTTGTTTAAACCTTCCTAGATTTGAAAGCTCTTCTTTGGCCGAATTTTCTTAAATTCTTTTCTAGGTTTTCTAATCCGCATAAAATCCGAAAATCACATAAAAATCCTTGTACCACAGGTGAGGGGAAGCTTACATCCTTTTCGCTTGTGGATCTAAGGTGTGGTGATGGAAGAAGTAGCCTCTTCTTCTAGTTCCTTTCCCTTCATTCCCTTGCTAAGTCCTCCTTGTATCTTAGGCTTTCTTAGGAGAAAACCTTGGCTTGGGGCCGAAGATGGAGGAGAGGGAAGTGGTGTTCGGTGAGGGAGAGGGAGGATGAGGAAATGAGAGAAAAATAACCTTCTCTTTTCTTGCTCCCTTTTATGTTAAGGGGGAAGAGGTAGCAAAATTGATTTTTGCTTTCCTTCTCCCTTAACCCATTTTCTATTTTTCTTTTATTTATTTTATTTTCTAATTTATTCTCACCATTCATGATGAAATAAGGGGGAATGAATCCCTTTAATTCCCTCTTAAATTTTCGGAAAAATGAAGAAAGAAAGAGGGAGAGAAAGAAGGAAGGCAAGTTGTCTTTCTCTTGCTCTTTTCTTGTTTTCTTTTGGCTAACTTTCACTCTCACCCTTATCATGAGTTTCCCTCCTTTGCTATCAATATCTTCTCTCTATCCCAATTGGTTTCTACTAATTAATCCTATGAATTATAATATAAGAGGTTCAAGGTTCAATCCTTGACCTCCTCTTCTTTTTGTTTCATTTTACTTCTTTTTGCTATAACCCACTTCTCATTATTTTTCTAAGGCAAAAATCCTACATTCATATGCTTATCTTAAAAGCTTAGTGGGTGTTACAGTACCCCGTACCTCATAAAAAGTTCGTCCTCAAACTTTAAAATAGCTCCGGGTACTTTTGTTTCATATCGTCCTCGCGTTCCCAGGTGGCTTCTTCAAATCATTGATTCCGCCATAGAACCTTTACTAAGGGTATCTCTTTGTTCCTTAACCTCTTGACTTCTCGGTCCAAGATTTGAATAGGTCTTTTTGCGTGAAGAAATATTTCAGACTCTGATGGTCGGTATAAATCTTACACTGGGCTCCATATAAATAGTGTCTCCATATTTTGAGAGCGAAGACCATGGCTGCTAGTTCTAAGTCGTGAATGGGATAATTCTTCTCATGCTCTTTAAGTTGTCTAGAAGCGTAGGCAATGACTTTTCCATCTTGTATGAGTACAGCTCCAAGTCCTGTGATGGAAGCATCGCTGTACATATCGAAGCCTCTGTGGGTTTCCGGAAGAGTAAGAATCGGAGCACTGGTTAGTCTCCTTTTTAATTCCGCAAAATTCTTCTCGCAAGCTTCTGTCCATTCATACTTTATATTTTTTTTGGTGAGGGCTGTCATAGGGGCTGCAATTTTGGAGAAATTCTCTACGAATTTCCTGTAATAGCCTGCTAGCCCGAGAAAACTCCTGACTTCACTGGCATTCCTTAGTCTGTTCCAGTTATTTACAATTTCGATTTTGCTTGGATCCACCATAACTCCATCTTTGGAGATGACATGACCTAGAAATATTACCCGGTCAAGTCAAAACTCGCATTTGGAGAATTTTGCATATAGTTGTTTCTCTTGCAGGATCTGTAGTACAATATTCAGGTGTTCAACATGTTCTTCTGGGGTTCTTGAGTAGATAAGTATATCGTCAATAAAGACGATTACAAATTTATCAAGATATGCTGTAAATACCCGATTCATCAGGTCCATAAATACTGCAGGAGCGTTGGTTACTCCGAAAGGCATAACTATGAACTCATAGTGTCCATATCGGGTTTGAAATGCTATTTTTGGTATATCATCTGGTTTCACCTTCACTTGATGATAACCGGATCGTAGGTCTATCTTTGAGAAAACGGTCGCACCCTTCAGTTGATCGAACAGGTCATCGATCCGTGGGAGTGGGTACCAATTCTTGATCGTCACATTATTCAGCGCTCGGTAGTCTATACACATTCGCATAGACCCATCCTTCTTCTTTACGAACAGCACTGGAGCTCCCCATGGAGAGTGACTAGGACGAATAAGTCCCTTGTCGAGTAATTCGGATAACTGTTCCTGAAGCTCCTTTAATTCAGCTGGAGACATACGATAAGGTGCTTTTGAGATCGGCTGAGTACCAGAAATCAATTTGATCTCGAATTCTATCTCTCTGTCAGGGGCCAACCCTGGTAGTTCATCAGGAAATACTTTTGGATAGTTGCATACTACTCTGACATCCTCTAGCTTCGGGTCTTTGACTTGATTGGTATCAACCACGTGCGCTAGAAACCCCATACATCCTTTATCTAACATCCTTTGTGCTTTAATAGATGACAATAACTTCTCCGTTCCTTTCGGTTCCCCGTAAAACTCAAACTCTGGTTCATTTTCAGGTCGGAAAATCACTTTCCTTTTGCGGCACTCGATTGAAGCGCCGTATTTGCTAAGGAAATCCATGCCCAATATTATGTCATAATCCTGCATATCAAGTACTATCAGATTGCAGTAGAGTTCTCTGTTTGCGATCTGAATGAGTACTGCTTGCAGCATATGGTCTGATGGCATAATCTCCCCGGATGGTCAGGTTGTTAAGAAAGTGTCCTCTAGAGTTTGGAGTGGTATGTCTAGCTTCTTCATAAAAGGTGTTGAGACGAACGAGTGTGTTGCCCCGGTATCAAATAATACTACAGCATACTGATTGTAAATAAGTAGCTGACCTGTGACGACAGTAGAGGCATTCGCCACGTCTTCCTTGGTAAGAGAGTAGACTCTGGCATTCGTCATAGTGGGAGGGGCCTCCAATCTTCCTTGGCTGATTGAAGTCCCTTCTATGGCAGCTTGCATTTGGTGAAGCTGAGCAGGGGTACTCATATTCTGGTTGTTCTGCAGAGGTAGTGTCTGAGACTGAGTAGGGCAATTTCTTACCAAATGACCTTCCCTTCCGCAGTTGTAACAATTTCTGGTGCTCAGAAGACATATTCCTGAATGCATCTTCCCACATGTGGCACACTGAGGGTACTTGGTCTGCTTATTGGCCATACCACCTTTTGTTTAATTCCACTATTTCCTCTTACCACCTGAGTTTCCCTTCCAGTCAATTCTGGTATTGTGCGATTTTTGTCCTTCGGTCAGTGCTTGGTTCTTGCCCTTGTTCATTGCTTCCTGATAGTGCTCGGTAATCAGGGCACTGCTGACTAGCTCCTCTGTAGTCTGCGGTCTATTAACTCCGCCGGCTACGTTCAGAGCTATCTCGGGTCGGAGCATCTTTAACATTAACCGGACCATTTCTTTTTCAGTACGGATCAGTTCTGGGCACAATCGGGCTAGGTGGTTGAACCTCTTGACGGCTTCGTTAACTGACAGATCACCTTGCCGGAACTCAGTGAACTCATCATAGTGCTTGTTGGTCACTTGCATGTGGAAGAATTCCTCTAAGAACTCTGTCTCAAAATCCGTCCACTGCATTTGGTTTATTTGTCTTTTCACCTTTACTCTGTCCCACCACATCCGGGCATCTCCGGTAAGACAGAACGACGCGCATTTGACCTTCTCGTGTTCAGGCCAATCCAATAGTTCCATTATGTTTTCCACGGTCTTGAGCCAGGCTTGTGCATCCCATGGTTCACAGTTTCCCGAGAATGCTTCCGGCTTAAGCCTTTGCCACTGAATCAGATAGGCCTCTTGTCGGACCATCGGAGTAGGGGCTGCCGGGGGCACTGGCGCGGCTGTAGGTATAACCGGTAGTGCATTCTGATTTGCCGGTGGGGTAACTGGGTTGCCTTGCTGACCCATTAAGGTAGTGATCAGCTGCTGTTGCTCGGCAATCTGATGCTGGAGATTTGCGACTACCTGCGTCAGGTCTGGTGGAGTCACTATTCCCTCGGTTCGGGTATTGCGTGTCCTAACCATGTTTATCTAAATAAGGACAAATAGACTAGTGTAAGTGGTTATCGTTTTTAGCCAATCTAACGTACTGTTTTGTTTCTATCTATTTGTTCTGGTATTATTCCTAACCTACCAATATGAAATCCTAATCTAAATTATAACTAAAAGCATAGAATAAAGCATCAAACATAAGCAAGTAAAACATGAAGCTAAAGCATAAACAACATAAAGAAATGAAAGAAGTAGAGTGACAACAATATGACATAAGGAAATAAAGCATAAGCAATATAGCAAAGAAAATAAAGCATAAATCATATAACATGAGACTAAGCATAAGCATATAACAAGAAAATTACACATAAGCATATAACAAGAAATTAAACATAAGCATTCTTACTTGGAGCGGCAGGTCGGAGACTTGATGTGTGTGTAGTGAGCTGGCAAAAACTTTGGCTCTGATACCAACCTGTAACGCCCGCCCTCCCTGCTAACCCTAAGGGACGGGGCTACGATACTCTACGTACATATTACAGCGGAAGACGTAAAATAATTTTTCTTAGATTAATAAAACTTTTCTTTTGTTTTCATATCCGAACTACACTAATATGGTTTCCATAACATGATAACAAGATAAATAGAAACATAACATCAAGTCACCCATTTAGTACTACAATTTATGAAACCAAAGCGTAATTCTAAAAAGTTCTTAAAGCAGGTTCTTATTTGGTTGCCTAGCCACAGCCACACACATCTCCTTGCCTCTCCTGCTGCTCCTTTAGCTCATTCAGCTTTTTCCTTTATCTGTGGTACAAGGAAAGTAAGCTATGAGCACTCATGGCTCAGTAAGTTCCTTTCCTACTCACTAGAACCGAAAATCATCACATGATCAAAGAATATCTCAACATAACATGATCTCAACTAGTCATGGCATAACATATCATACTCTTTAAGCATATCATGCAACATAACAAAATCATAACTAGTCATGGCATATCATCTCTTAAAGCATAGTATGATACATAACATAATCATATCTAATCATGGCATATCATAACATCATCATAAGGTAGCATGGCATATCAAGCATAGCATGAAACATAACACAATCATATCTAATCATGGCATATCATAAATCATAGCATCATCACAACATGATCATAAGGTATATGCAATATGATTTTGAAAACATGTATCCGAAAAACATGTATATGTCTAATGATCTTTAAAACCATTTCTTCTTACATATATACTTGAACATAATCTCAACTTAAAGGGGATACCGGCTATGTACCACTTACATATTGCGCGCAACCTATGTAGGTCCAAGGTAGCAAGTCTTGAACCCTACAAGGCAAACATACTAGGCCCGAGTCTTACTCCATCGACCTAGGGGCACTTAGGAGCCCATCCCTAACGAGGCCCGAGTCTTATTCCATCGACCCCGGGGCGCTTATGGAGCCCACCCTTGGTACAAGCCACATAAAGTAAAGTACATGTCATACTTATACATATCATACATCATAAAAGCATGCATCACTTAGGCACACATCATATCATAAAAGTATGCATCACTTAGGCATACATCATGTCATAAAGGTATGCATCACTTAGGCATCCATCATATCATAAAAGTATGCATCACTTAGGCATACATCATGTCATAAAGATATGCATCACTTAGGCATACATCATATCATAATATTATGCATCACTTAGGCATAGATCATAAAAACATGCATATCTTAAGCATAAAGCATATCATCAACCATGCATATTTCTATCCACATAGCATATCATGAAAGCATGCATATTCTAAGCACATTACATATCATCAAAGCATGCATATTTCTATGCACATATCATATCATGGAAAGTATAAATCACAAGCATACATGTTTAAGCATAAGGGTGTATCATGTGATTATACTAACATAAGAAACATGGTAACATAGTTAACTTGGGTTCTAAGCTTCCTAATCCCTTGGGTTCTTATCATGGCCGAACCCCCTTAGATCTCAATTTAGGTAAAAATAACCTCCAAGCATGTGGAACCTAAATTATCATCACATCAATTTCATAGGAAGCATTATAAGCATGATTAACTTGGTTTCTAAGTTCTCCAACTCCCTAAACTCATGTGGCCGAACCCTATCAGGTGTGAAACAAGGTCTCAAATGTCATGAAAGCATGGAAACCTTAAACCATATTTATAGCATTTTTTTTCCAAGTAACATAGTAAGCACATTTGAGCTAGTTACTAAGTTCTTCAAGCCCTTAACATATGTCATGGCCAAACTTTTAACAAGTATTCCTTAGGGCTAAAAACAAGTATACAAGCATGAGAACTTGAACTAACATCATGTATAAATTCATAATAAAACATCATACAATAGGTATGGCCGAAACTTACCCTAGCCTCATTTAGGTCACTAAATAACATATAGCATGAGAACTTTGGTTTTCTACTTATCATATTTCATATAGAGTGACATAAGCATATTTAATTTTTGTTCTAGAGTTTCTAGGGCATCTATCCCTTCATGGCTGAAACATACAATGGCCCATTTAGGTCATGGAAAAATTATACAAGCATGTGACACAATCAACATATTATCATATTTCCATAAGAAGCATTTTTAACACCATTGGTTTCAATTCTAAGTCTTCTAGGTCTTTTAAACCCTACTTGGCCGAGACTCATCAGTGTATAAAATTTCTTCAAATAGCCTAAAAGCATAAGAAGTCATACAAGTTTCATAGCATATATAAAGACAAGCATAATAAACATACATGTGAATTGTGTCTTAGGCTTCCTAGGTTTCTTTCCCTTTTTCTTTTATTTTTCCTCATGGCCGAAACCTACCAATCCCTAAACTAGGTTTTAAGTGGCCTAAAGCATGGAAAACCTAAGTAAGTTTCATGGTAAAAATTACTAAGAACATCATATACAAAGTTGGTTCATAAACAAGCTAGGACCCTTGTGATCTTACATGTCATATATCATGTAACTAAATTTTTCTATACTCTAATTAAGCATAAGAGCATCAAACAACTTCCATATCATAATATTACAGAGGTCTTGAGCATGTTAAAATTTTGTTTAAGCTTTTCTAAGCTATCCATCTTATCATGGCCGAAAATCTAAAATAAGAGTTCATGAATTTCTAGCAATATTCAACATGAAATTCTTTAAGAGAACTCTATATTCTATCATACAACATGGTTACTTAAATTTAAAGGTCTTCCTAACTCTAAGTCCTTTTTCTTGGCCGAAGCATATGAGTGGGTTTCTTTTGGTTCCAAGTAACTTTCAAGCAAGAAAAACCAATAAAAGACCCTTAGTAGTTCATGGGGGAAATCTTGTACTAGTTTGGTTAAACAATGATTTCTCTAACCTTTTGAAAATATTTTTGGCCGAAATCCTAGGGTTAGGTACTCCTCTGATCAAGCATCATATAGGTATAAAAACATGAAGGAAAAAAACCTTCCTACATAGCATAGAAAAATATCATGAAATGAGGACTTGTTTAAACCTTCCTAGATTTGAAAGCTCTTCTTTGGCCGAATTTTCTTAAATTCTTTTCTAGGTTTTCTAATCCTCATAAAATCCGAAAATCACATAAAAAGACTTGTACCACAGGTGAGGGGAAGCTTACATCCTTTTCGCTTGTGGATCTAAAGTGTGGTGATGGAAGAAGTAGCCTCTTCTTCTAGTTCCTTTCCCTTCATTCCCTTGCTAAGTCCTCCTTGTATCTTAGGCTTTCTTAGGAGAAAACCTTGGCTTGGGGCCGAAGATGGAGGAGAGGGAAGTGGTGTTCGGTGAGGGAGAGGGAGGATTAGGAAATGAGAGAAAAATAACCTTCTCTTTTCTTGCTCCCTTTTATGTTAGGGGGAAGAGGTAGCAAAATTGATTTTTGCTTTCCTTCTTCCTTAACCCATTTTCTATTTTTATTTTATTTATTTTATTTTATAATTTATTCTCACCATTCATGATGAAATAAGGGGGAATGAATCCCTTTAATTCCCTCTTAAATTTTCGGCAAAATGAAGAAAGAAAGAGGGAGAGAAAGAAGGAAGGCAAGTTGCCTTTCTCTTGCTCTTTTCTTGTTTTCTTTTGGTTAACTTTTACTCTCACCCTTATCATGAGTTTCCCTCCTTTGCTATCAATATCTTCTCTCTATCCCAATTGGTTTCTACTAATTAATCCTATGAATTATAATATAAGAGGTTCAAGGTTCAATCCTTGACCTCCTCTTCTTTTTGCTTTAACCCACTTCTCATTATTTTTCTAAGGCAAAAATTCTACATTCATATGCTTATCTTAAAAGCTTAGTGGGTGTTACAGGGTATAGCCTAGACTTCAGAATGCTTATTTCTGTGCATCGCAGTAAGTCTGGGCGTTAAAAACTAACATTACATTAATCAAGTTAAGTCTTCAATACCTAGTCAAATCTAACTGGATCAATTGACTTAACTTAACATACCAAGTGAAAGCTATTACCCTCTAGGTAACCTGCTAGTAGCTAAATAGTTAGACATTTGACCCTAGGAACTAAATGATTAATTTTAATTTTCAAGTTACTCATGATTGGACTTTAGGACTTCTTGAACTTATGTGAAAATGACCTTAGTTGCAACTTTACAAGCTTATTTTTTCTCAAAAGCCTTTTAAAACTTAGTCTTTTTCGAAGTCTTTTGAAAATCTAGATTTTCAAATTACTTTACCAAATATTTTTTCAAATCTTTGCTTTAAAAGTATTTTCAAAATTCAATTCTTTTTGCAAAAAACTTTCTAAACTAAGTGTCTTTAAAAATTTAGCTAAATATTTTTTAGATTCTTTTAAAATTAAGCAAAGTATTTTTTGAAAAAGCTTTTTTAATTTTAACTTAATATTATTCAAAAATCTTTTCAAAATAAAGAAAATGTCTTTTAAAAGGCTTTAAGAATTTAACGAAATATTTTTCAATAAAGCCTTTCAAATTTAACTTTTCAAATTAAGCATTTTACAAGCTTACCTAGCTTTTTAAGCCTTCAATATTTTTTCAAATTTAGCTGAATTACTTTTCAAAGTCAAAATAATTTTCCTTGGCTAAAGTCATTTTTCAAACTTAATCAAAAATATTAATTTCTAAAAGTTAAAAGTTTCACTTAGGTAAAAGTTTTAAAATAATATTAACTACTAAAAGCTAAGTATTAAACGCCTTATCTTTTCTAAATATTTTTGAAAAATTAAAAACAAGCTAAGTCCATTAAACACTATTCCTTTTTACTCCCTTGTTTATTTTGATATATGGCAAAGGGGGAGTGTAGGAAAATTCAAAACAACAAGTAGGAAAATTCAAAGAAAAATTTAAAATTTAAATTAAAAAGAGCTAGAGCTCTTATTAAGGGGGAGCCTTACATCGTTTAAAGTTTAAGTATGTTTTTGCTTAAGTTATGATTGCATTTAAATTTATTTACTTAAGCTTGCTTATGTTTCTTACTTAAACTTTGAAGATCATTTATGAATCTATTTTACTTAACTTTGAATTTCAATTGCCATAATCAAAAAGGGGGAGATTGTTGGTGCGGAAAGCATCTGATGATCGAACCCAAGTTTTGATAATGGCAAAGGAATCAAAGTTAAGCTTATTTGTGATCTAACATGTTTGATAGAGATTGCAAGAAAGTCATAAGTGTTCTTAGGCAAAAGTCCTAGCTGCGGTTAGGCAAGGTGAAAATCCTAAGGGGTGGTAGCCCTAGGTGGAGGAAAACCCTAAGGGCGGCAACCTTAGGTCCTAGGGGGTGGTAACCCTAGGTGGTGAAAATCCTAAGGGGAGGTAACCTTAGGTCGTAGGGGGAGGTAACCCAAGGTGGAGAAAAACCCTAGGGGACAGTAACCCTAGGTCCTAGGGGTGGTAACCCTAGGCAGAAAGTCCAGTCTGTCTGGAGGACCAGACTGGCATCAGGTAATATTTCCTGAGGGGAGTAGGTGAGGACTAGTTTCCCGCAGAGGGAACAGTAGGTGTCGGGTCGACCTAGGGTTTCTAGACGAAAATCCGAAGTTAGACCCGGACAGTCCGATGACTGTCGATCACTTGATTTATCATGTTTATATGTGTTCTAACTATGTCTTGCAGGGTATGTTATTGTTTTGGAACTAACGTGTCTTGCATGTACAAAAGGAACAAGCTAAGCCTCGGATGAACATTGTCCAAGGTGCCTCCAAGGAGCTTAGAGGTGCCTCGGGTGCAAAATGGAGCTATCTGCGAAGTAAGCTTAGAGGCGCCTTAGAGGACAGTGGAGGTGCCCTGGACTGCTTCTTGGAGGCACCTCCATGGGGCATTGGAGGCGCCCTCAGGCAGATAAGAGGCAGCGATGAGAGCTCATTGATAGCGAGGATTGCGGGATAAAACTTCGGCTTGCATGGCCTCCATGGGGCATTGGAGGTGCCCTCAACGAAGTATTTAAGCAGGTCTCGAGGCAGCAGCAAAACAATCAATTCTCAAGCTACCTTTCTCCTGTGTGCTGCTAACAAGACGAATCAGAAGTGCTACGATAAGTTACCGACGACCCGGAGCTGCGATTCTTCAATCTTTTGTCGTTGATATTATTTTTCAGTTTATTTTATTGTAATCCTTATTGTACTTCAGTTGTAATATTTCTCAATATTATAGTTGTTGCCCAACGAAAGCGATCAATGATCGTGGGCTTGGAGTAGGGGTTGCCATAGGCTCCGAACTAAGTAAATACTTGTGTTCGCATTTGTTGTCTTTTATTTCCGCTGCTTTTACTCGATAGTTTTACGAATCTGAAACGCGTGAAATCCATGAGCACTATTCACCCCCCCTCTAGCGCGATCTCGATCCAACATTATGGGTATATCGTACCGCCTACAAGACTCCTATTGGAATGACTCCATTTGGGCTAGTTTATGGAAAGCCTTGTCATCTTCTAGTAGAACTAGAACATAAGGCTTATTGGGCAATTACAAATCTAAATATGAACCTCAAAGAGGTGGGAGAGAAAAGGGGGTTCCAGTTAAATGAGCTTGATGAATTAAGATTGGATGCCTATGAGCATGCTAGATCATATAAAGAGAGGACAAAGAAATGACATGATCAGCACATTCTTCGTAAAAATTTCAAATAAGGAGATTTAGTTTTACTGTTTAATTCAAGTCTAAAGCTTTTCCCAGGAAAGCTTAAATCGAGGTGGACGGGTCCATTCGAAGTTAAAAAGGTTTATCCTTTCGGAGCTATAGATATTTGGAATAAAGAGCTTGGGATGATTAAGGTAAATGACCAACGGTTGAAGGAATATGTGCATGGTATGGATTTAGAGGAGAAACAAAGATTGTATTTTTCTGAACCTCGTCCTCCAGATTGATTTAGTTAGTTTTATTTTATGTTTCTCTTAGTTGATTCTTTTAAAATTTACTTTTACTTTATTTTTCAGGTTGAAATTTCACTTCTATGAGCTGACCATGACTTCTGCATGGGCATGGAAGTATTGGGGAAGCAAGGAAGGAGTAGAGCAATCATTTGGAGCAAAACAGAGCTTCATCGTGTGCCATACACGACCAGGTACATCCTGTAGAAAGGAAGGATGCTAAGGCTGTGTCTACATAACATGACTGTGTAAGGAATTCTGTAGAGAAGACGAGCCAGACCGTGTCTCAGACACGACCGTATGGAGATTCCAGAGGAGGAAAGGATCTTGGCCGTGTCCCAAACACGGCCGTGTGAGCTGAACCGAGAAGAAGAAGGTTGTGGCAGTGCCAATTGGCACGACCGTGTGATTCCACCCGACAAGGAGATGGCCGAGGTCGTGTCTTAGACACGACCGTGTAGACTGACCTGACGAGGAGAAGGATGCGACTGTGTCTCACACACGATCGTGCGAATAAGTGTGATACTTACACGGCCCAGTCCACGCCCTTAAAAGGGGTTAGGCCACGGGGGTGTCGGCGACACACGGCCGTGTCCGCCGCACACCCCTTCTTCTTCCTCTTCCTTCCTCATTTCCTTATCTCTAGGGTTTTAAACTACCTCTTCTAATCTATTCCTCTCATTTTTCCTTTAAAGGCTCAATATTTTCTACCATGGCAAATGTGATCAAGGAGATTTCATCCACAAGAAAAGGGAAGGGAAAGATGATTGCAACGAAAGAAAGAAACTCATGCTTCAAAGGTATCTCTAACAACTTTGATATCATTTTTTCCAGCGATGAACAACAACTTAGATATTTTTCTTTATGTAAACTCCCTCTTTTGAGCACTAAATTTGTGGATGATATAACTTTGGAAACATTGGGATTTAAGGATGATATAGATTGGTTATTTGGAAGAAAAGGTTGGAGTGGGTTAATGAATATTAAATATCCTACTTACCCCAAAATTATTTTTGAATTTTTAAGCTCTATAACAGTAGATAATGTTCAAGGTGGGGGGAAACAAAAATTTCGATTACTTAATGAAGATTATGAATGGACGGTAAGTGATTTTAATATTTGTTATGAATTTCCAAGGGATGGTGTGTGTATGATTTTACCTAAATTTGTGAATTCATGCTTTTGGCAACAAATTTCTGAACAATCACCTTTTAACCCTCACAATTCTAGAGCTCTTCATATTATTAATCCCATTTTTAGATATGTTTATTTAGTTATGAAAAATACTATATTTGGGAGAGAGGATAAAGAGGGGTTAGTAAGACTTGTGGACTTGTATTGTCTGTGGGCAATGGTTGAAAATGTTGAAATTAATTTTGGGTATTTCTTTCTTAAGCATTTGGTAAAATTGGGAAAATCAGATTCTACTACACCGATTTTTTTAGGAGGATTGTTAACTCAAATAGCTTTGGTGTTAGGGTGTGATTTGAGTGGATTAGAAATGATTGATAATTCTTGTAGATTAGACTTGAATTCATGTTTAACAACAAAGATGATACAACATGAAGAACATGGATATAGTCTTCTTATTAAGAACAATTCCCCTTTAAGATTGCCCAATCATGATCTCACTAGTATTCATAATAAGGAAAATTGGCGGTTAAAATTAGCAAGTCAACAATCTAAATTATTGTCGAATTATGTTTCAAGAAATGTTCCTTTGACTAGTCGTGATGTTCAAGGTTTTAATTTCAAAGAAATACATTCTGTTTTAGACAATATTCATAATGATTTGGATTCGACTAGCAATTTTATTGCAAGTAAAGAACACATGGAAGAGGAAGAATTTAAAAAATTGCAAAAATGTTTTAAAAGTGAAAGAGAATTGTGTGAAAAGATTTCTAGAATTATGAATTCTTATAAGGCTCAAATGGAATTTCATGAAGATTTTAGAGGCTTTATGAAATTTTTGCAAGATGATATAGATAAACTATTTGAATATCATAAGTTTTTTAGAGATGAAGTAAAGTGGTTTATTAAGGCTTTTCCTTTTCCCCTCCCTGAATTTCCTGATTTACCACTTCCTCCACCATATTGATTTCATCAGGACGATGAAAAGTTTAAGTCTGGGGGGGGGGGGGGGGGGGGGTTTGAAAACTTGAAATTTTTTACATATTTTTTTCTGTTTTGTTCTGCAGTTTATTTTGTTTTGCATTTGTTCTTGTTTTGCTTTGATTGTTTGTTTTGATAGTCACTTGATGGTCTTTTGAAAACTTTGTCGCATACATCTTGAGTGGATCAAACTTCACTTATATGCTTTCTTGTCTTCAAGTGAAAATGTTAGCACGTTCATTATTTAGATTCATGGTGTTGCAAATTATGCTAGTAGTATGTTTGTGTATTTCTTTTCTCTATCTTGGGTAGCATGATATAAGCTAAGTATCATATGGAGATAGGTTTTAGTTTTGGCTTGACCGTAAGGATCTTACCCTAACTTCACTATACTTGAGCTTGGATTCACTACAACAAAATCGCTCATAGACATCGGTTTTTCACCGGTGTCTATTTGATTTTCGACCGATGTCTATGAAGCCGATGTTAAAAGTCTGCCATTTTAGACATCGGGTTAAAACCGGTGTAGTATCACTTAACGACACCGGTTTTCGAATCGGTTATTAACCGGTGTAGTATCACTTAACGACACCGTTTCATACACGGTGTAAAACCGATGTAATATAGTATGTTAATAACACCAGTTTTGGCAGCGGTAAATGACCGATGTAATATTACTTTATAACACCGGTTTTACATCGGTGGAAAACCGATGTAATATGTATTTTTTCTAACAGCACATATTTGATTTTAAAACCGACAATAATAAAAAAAACACAAATATTCACAAATTGTACAAATATTCTTCATTCAATAATATCCATAAAATACACAAATATTCACAAATTATATAAATAATCTTCTTACAACAATATCCATAAAATACCCAAACATTCTTTTTACATGTTTCAACAGCTAGCTAATAGATATCAAAATCAAAGTATAACATTCTGTTAACACATTAAGGTACAACTGTCTCAAATGTAATCTAGCATGCATTCAGCCCACTCGAACCGCACTTCATCAATTTCAACTCTGGAGTACTTGAGATTTGTAAACTGTAAAAACACATAAATTCACCATATGTCAAATAACTAAAACAAATGTGTGCATGTATCAAATAAAATAGAATACTGAGTTTTTAAAGGCTGCTGTGGAAGATAACGAATAGAACAGTGAAGGAAGCATAGAAGAACAAAGAAAATGTTCATAGTTAACAAGCAAATGAAGAGATATACTATTTATTGTACTACCTCTGATGCCATCTTCCAAATCTCATAAGCAAGAATGCAACTGTGCCCTTTGTATACACATGGCTAATAGACATAATACAATAAGGAGCAAAAGCTATAAAATTCACCATCACCACACAATCAATGAAGCAGGCAAACACAAGGTGGGTTGATATGCAGTGAAAGTGTTAATTAAGTGGAACTGCAGCAAATCATGACTCAAGTCTGAGCACTATTTTAACAATACATTGCAAGGATATCTGAAGGATGTGAACACTGTATTAGAATTGTACAAGGCATCACAAATCAAAATATTTCCCTACGAGCAAGGTTTAGACAAATTAGCCTCCTGGTCAAGAATGTTTTTGAAAGAAGCATTAACCACCAACCGAAATCACGAACAGTACCAGATGCGTTTACAAGAGGTAAATGGATATTACTTGCAAAGAAAAATCATGTCTGAACATTCATAAATTTGGAGTTTTGTTCAGGTGGATTATGCTCTAAATTTTCCGATTTGGTCCAATCTGGAACGTTTAGAGCATAAAAATACCATTGAGAACTTCACTCTTGGCAACTTGCAAGTTCTCAAAACTTCATACGAGTAAGATTCCAATATAATGTGTGGCAACAATGATATCTTCAACTTTCTGCATATTATGCTCCTGATTTTTTTGAACCTGTAAATAGGCGTTATAGCATAAAGGATAGGGATCTAGTGGAATTGGCATTGGTTTCCTTTGAAACTTCTCAGCGTATATATCAGGAAGAACTCCAAATACTTGACAAGTATTTCCACTGTTCTATTACCTACATGACTAGATAGTTTAATCCTCCTCTTTTTCTTTTTCAGTGATCATATTTCTTGAATTTGACAGTTGGGTGAAAGATAACAAACTAGATCAACTGGAACATAAAGAACATATCCCAAATTCAAGAACATAAAGATCCTAACATATCACACTTACAAAAAAAACTTTCTCTAATAAAGAAACATGATAGCATCTAATAAAGTAGGGTCATACTTGATGGTAGATGTACAAAAAAAAATTGGTTCTCAAAATTCAGAAAATACACTTAAACAATAAAAAAAAACTTAGTTTAGAGTCACAAAATGAACCTAATCTCTAATTCCTTTCTTCTTAGGCAATCATTTAGTCTCCAACTAGTATATGGTTTGTAACAAAAGCATAGCATTCGGTTTGTATAAAAAAAATCATTGTAACAAAAGCATAGCATCCGGTTTGTATCAAAAAATCATAGCAAGCACCAGGGGAACTAAATCAAAATTATCAAAATCACCAGGGGTAAATATTGTATTATTACCATTGCTGGAAGTGAATCCTTGTGGTTAACTCCAAAATTTTCAATTAAATCTTTCATATATCGCATGATATAGAAACCACATTGCTCCACATCCGGTTGTTGAGGAGCCTATGTTAGAAAAGAAATATTGGAATAACTCCTTCAAGGATAGTGAAACAGTTGCTAATCAAAAGGACATACCTTGACAGCTACCCATGTTGGTTGTTTTTTCCCTTTCCTTCCAGCCTCCGCATTATACATTTTCAAGGCCCTACATGCATATAACCCATGGGAATTGTATTGCCACATCAAAATACTTACATGTTTCAACAAAGGTAAGAAAAGAAGCCAAAAAACTTACATGTTGACAACATATTTCCAATCTTGATCACGAATGCGGTGACTAAGAGGATCCAACAAAAAAATAATCTCCTTCTCAACATTGATGATAGTCAAAATCCAGTGAAAACTACACAAAGAAATATAATTAGTGTATATATGCATCTTGCAAGTTCTCAAAATATGCAAGTGAGAGTGATATATAATGTTATTCTTACTCACCCAATGTTGCATGGCACAACAACCAATTGACCAGATGAGGTACCAATTAGCCTACTGCTCAAGTAACAAGCCCTTTTATTCAACTGTTCCTGGATGAAATCTCTATTCTGATTTCTTGATGGTACATATTCCACAGGCACTGGATCCACCAATCTGAAATCTTGCAGCAACATCTTTTCCTGCATCTTTCTATATAAATGCCTACAAAGAGTGGATCTGAGCTCAAGAATGGCACAGGTTTTGGTACTAACATCCATGTGATTAGATAATCTTGCTATCAAGTAGACATGGTAATAATTCATATTTATGCTTTAAAATGCTTCATGCCTTTCGGGAACTGACATATGTTTTGGTACTAACATATGCTTTCTGAAACTATTGAGTTCACAAATCTGTAAATTAGAGATATAATTTCCTAGGAAGTTGTACAAAATGTGAAACATAGGGAGGCAGCATTTGGTGAAGCTGTGTAATGAGATATAGTAGACAAGCCATGATTCATCAAAATGTCAAACATAAAGACGACTAGGATTACAAGAGAGGAGACTAGTGAGACAGAAAATATCCCAAAAAAATGATGAAATATAAATTAATGAAACACATAAATAAAGTCCAATTAAATTGAAAGCTTACCACATATACACAACTATGCAAGTGTTTGTGATTGGCTTCAATTCACAAAAGGGAAATATGTCATCGCAATTAACATGGACTGTGCGTTCCATGCCAAATACATCAGGAACTAATTCCAAAATCACATTCTCTGTTTCATCAAGACGTTGAAAATAACTATATAAGATGTGTAAGGGTCTTGGCACATTGGACGATTGTAACTTAGACTTCTCTTGTCTGTTGTCAACTTGTTTCTTCCTGGTCTTCTACATATGTAGATGCAACCATATATATATTAGATATGTGACATACTTTAAATGTACACAAAATTTACACAACACTTTATCACATTTACCTCATCCCGCATGCTGATTAAGTGCACAGGCCAAGCCACATAGCCACCTACAGCATCCCCAATACTCTGACATTTGGACGGGATTGCAACAGGCAGTGGTGCTGATTGATCAATTGCTTTATCAATGGCAATCCTCATGCAATTCACAGGTAATGGAACATCATCAATAAAGTTGCCAGGTCCATTAACAGAGACAATTGTCCCATATGCAACAGTCTTGTCGTTAGGCTGCAATAACAACATCACTGCTTTTCCCTATAAGACAAACAATTTATGAATCTTCAACATCACTGCCAAATTCATTAGATACTAACGATGGGATAATAATATCAACGTGAAATATAAATTTAACCTGTAAAGCCGAATCCTTCTCAATAACTTTCACATCATCATCATCATGTTCTTCTAGGCCTTCATTTGAGAGGCGCGTATGACGTTCAACTTCAGGTTTTATATCGATCAGGCATTGTGGTTTAACTGAGCAGCTACCCTTCTCCTCACTGTCAAATTCTCGACCAGAAAGTTTCAACACCATTGCTTCCAATTTTTCTAGTCTGTCACCTTGATAAGAAAGCATAGCTTTTGCCTCCTTAAACTCTTTCTGTTGGCTTTCATAGGCAGCCTTATCAATTTGCACCTTCCCTCTAGCAATCTTGAAGAAGGATGATGGAGTGACATTTGCTCCTATGCCTCTCACACGTCCACCATGTTCGTTAGAATTCAAGGCCTTCGTGAGAATATCCTCAAATGGTTTGGTAAAGGGCATCTTACCATCCTTCTTTTGGACAATATAATCATCTTGTCATGCATCCAAATACAATAACTTTAAATATATACATATATCATATATGTATAAAATAAGCTATTTATGTATACTTTTGCTTACAATCTTATTCACTATTTGCTTCAACTCATCGCCAACATATTTCCCAGCTTTGTTGAGCCGCCCTTTCTTCCAGAGGATGGCTCTGTTTATCTCTTCGTCATCACATAAAACACTGGACTGATACCAAAAACCACATGAAGTCAACGTACTCAACAACCATAAGTAGGAATTTATTAATGTTAACTAAATACTTACTATTTCTTCAGACAAACCCGCATATCCTTTTCGAGAAAGACGATGAGGGTATAAGTTTTCCTTGCTTCTCTGACTTTGTAGTTCCCTTTTCCTCTACATAGTGATAGATGAATTATAACCACATATATCAACTAGAATTTAAAAAGACCACCTTAAACAACTTACTATAAAGTCTTCAGACATCCGATTAATCACAAAACTACTCCAATCTTCACGTGAAATGCAATGTCCTTGAGGTACCTTATTGAGAAGCTTCGGATTATTTCTATTTGGATGGATGAATTTCCTGGTGAGGTGAGTTTTATACTGACGCCACTTGGTGTTTGCAGAGATCAAACACCCATTCCTCCATTTTGGGTCCAGTTCGTATGTCAACTACACAAACAAATATCTTAAGTATATAAATAACAGAATAGAAAAAAATGCATCACATAAGAAAGTTTCATGTTACTTACATTGACGGATTCCCATATCATGTTCTTAACTTCAATTGGCACTTGCTTCCAAGAGTTGTAATTAATATTAACTTTTTCTCGAGCAAGCACACCAATAAAACTTTGCAATTCAGAAGCATTTTCGCCAACTAGCTGTCCATACTCATTAAATTTGACACTTTGTTTGACTCCGTGAATCCTTTAAACAACAAGCTTATTCATTTGTGTACGACCTCTTTTTGATCTTGTTGTTTGGGCCGTCCCGGCTGATCCTATGTCCTGGCTATCCTCAGCACCCTCTTTTTCATCCTGTTCTTTGTCTTTTGCATTTGTGTGTGAATACTTATCATCTTCACGTGCTAAATGGGCCTTTTTTCTAGTGTTCATTGTGTCGAAAACCTAATCATAACAGTGAGAATTTGAAATAGAGCAGAGCATATCATTCAAAATCACAACAAAGTAAACATTCGTATATTTAAAAAAAAAACTACTACCAAACAATGAACCAAAGTTACCAAAATAAAGTAAATAGTCACATATATAAAACATACATAAAGTTACCAAACTAAAAATTCTCATTGTCAACCCAAATCCCATCACAATCTCCACGAATACAGGATGGTTCATTGTCATCAGTTTCGTCAATATCCATTGATGGCATCCTTTTGTGAAGCATTGGTAGTGGATTGAAGGATCTCCCAACTTATCATCAGTGATGTATTCAAAATACTCTCTATTTGTAGTTGAAAGTACAATAGACCATGTGGAATCTTGATGGTCTTTTACATAAAATACTTGCTTTGCTTGAGTGCCCAAGATAAATGGTTCGGATTTGAATCCCATTCTCTTAAGATTTACCAAGGTGAAACCATTATCATCTACTCTAATACCAGTGTTATTCTCTACCCAATCACACTTAAACATTGGAACTCGAAAATCATGGTAATTGAGCTCCCATATTTCTTGTATCACACCATAATACATCATGTCTGTTATAATTGGATTCTTATCCTTTGAACTTGCAACTTGCATTGTTTGTGCCACCAAGCTTACACTCGAGTTTTGAACAACTGTAACATTATCACATTTTTTCGTGTAATAAGTGACCCCATCGATCATATAACTAGAGTATTTTAGCACTTGCTTGCTAGGTCCATTTGCCAACAGCTTCACTCTTTTTGATAATTGATTGGAGGAAGATGATGTTGTATTTGTAACCTACAATTCATCATAAGGGGGCTTAATTATTAAAAGTCTTAAAGTTCTTGTGTTCAATAATAAACATGCTAATATTTATGGTACTTACATGTTCATGGAACCAAGAAATAAAACTTCTGTGGTGTTTATCTTGTAACCACTTTGCACCTTTAATAGGAAATTTTTGCTTCAAGTGTGTCATATGTTCCCTAATCAAAAAATTTTGAAGATATTAATCATATATTTTTTTAAACAATTTCAGGAGATTATTACTGAATTAGAGGGCTTACACAATGTAAGGATCAACCTCAGCTTCATTTTCCAATACATACCGATGTGCTTATTCCCACTCATCGTGACAACATAAGTGCACCTTGGCACCTGACAAGGACTTAGTGAGTATTGTTTCACGATGCTTTGATGGAATCCCTATCGTGTTCATATTAGATAGAAATTCTGAGCAAAACTCTACAGCTTCTTCAGCAATATAACATTCAGCCATGCATCCTTCTGGTCGATTTCTATTCCGCACATAACCTTTCAATGTTTTCATATATCTTTCAAATGGAAACATCCATCTATACCAAACTGGTCCACACAACTTGACCTCACGCACGAGATGAACTGTTAAGTGAACCATTATATCAAAAAATGAAGGTGGAAAATACTTTTCAAACAGACACAACGTCGTCACAATTTCTATTTGTACTTTATCCAACTTTGAGGCATCTATTACTTTGTTACATAACACATTGAATAAGAAACAAAACCTTGTGATAGCATTTCTGACATGCTTGGGTAGAATACCACGGATGGCAATTGGAAGCAAATGTTGCATTAAGGTGTGGCAGTCATGTGATTTAAGACCAACCAGTTTTAGGTCCTTCATTGAGACAAAGTTTTTGATGTTGGAGGAGTAACCCGTGGGAACCTTAATTCCGAACAATGAATTACAAAGTCTTCTTTTCTCATCCTTGCTTAATGTATAACATGCTGGGGGCAAAAATGTCCTTTTCTCCCCTTTTTGTGGTGCTAATTCTCCCCTAATTTTCATATCCACTAAGTCGTTTCTTGCTGCAATTCCATCTTTTGTCTTTCCTGGCATATCAAGTAATGTACCAATCAAACTTTCGCAAACATTTTTCTCTATGTGCATCACATCAAGAACATGTCGAACATGCAGATCTTTCCAATACTCAAGTTCAAAGAATATTGATTTTTTTTTCCAGCAGGACTTACCATCATTTTCCTTTGATTGAAAATTTGCTCTAATTTTTCCCCATCGGCATGTAATTCCTTCTACTTTTTTTAAAACTTCATCACCGCTTAGTGGTTTTGGGGCCATAGTAAAGTCTTGCGTCTCATCAAATGCCTTCTTCTGCCTTCGATAAGGATGATCTCTACGAAGAAACCGTCTATGACCTGTAAATGATATTTTTTTACTATGCTTCAACCTTTTTGCACAAGTTTCCTCACCACAGATAGGGCATGCTTGATATCCTTTTACAGTGCATCCCGGTTTCCATATGCCGGAAAATCATTAATTGTCCACAAAAGGACAGCTCTATGCAAGAATCTTTCTTCTCGGTGTGCATCATATGCTTCAACACCAACTTCCCATAATTCTTTTAAATCGTCAATCAAAGGCGCCAAGTACACATCAATGTCATTTCCCGGCTGTTTAGGACCAGAAATCAACAACGTGAGCATCATATATTTTCTCTTCATACACAACCATGGAGGAAGGTTATAGGTGATCATTATAACTGGCCAACAACTATATGTAGAACTCATCAAACTATGCTTAGATTTCTTGTCTCAGAAGCAAAATCTAGCCAATTATGATCCACAAGTCTCCAACAAGGTGCATCAGCTGGATGTCGCATATAGGCATCACATACTCTTTTATTAGCATGCCAAATTAACTCCTTAGATATTTCCTTGCTCCGAAACATTCTTTGAAATCTAGGAATAGGAGGAAAGTACCATAAAATTTTTGCAGGGACTCCTTCAATTATCCTAGAATTCTTGGCCAACTTCCACCTTGACACCCCACAAGTAGGACAATCGGTAAAATCCTCATACTCCTTCCAGTATAAGACACAATCATTAGGGCAAGCATGTATTTTCTTATAAGTCATCCCCATTGCACATAAGCTTTTCTTTGCATCATATAAAGATAAAGGCAATTCATTGTCAACGGGAAGCATTTCTCCAAACAATACAAGTAGTTCAGTAAAACTATTATCACTCCAGCTGTATTTCGCTTTCAAGTTATATAATTGCACAATTGCAGATAACTTTGTAAATTTAGTACACCCAACATACAGGGGTTTCTCAGCATCCTCAAGTAATTTTATAAATTGATCTGGATTCTCTGAACTTTTATATGCAGCGTGTACCATATCTATAGGTTTATCAGCAAAATAGTTTTCACTTTCTCCAACTGCATCATTCTCTTTCTTTAAATCTCCTAATACAGATTCTTCCCCATGCCATATCCATTTTTTGTATGTTAAGTCTATACCATTACAGTACACATGTGCCCTTATGCTGTTAATATTAGTGTTCCATAGATTGCCACATTTCGTACAAGGACAAGGTATACTAGTAGGATTAGTAGCATGTTGCAGCGCAAATTGCAAGAAAGATTCTAGTCCAAGTTCAAACTCATGTGATAATCTATCCTTTGCCATCCATGCCTTGTCCATTTTGTTGTACTAATGAATCTAGAATCAATCAAAAATATCAAGACAATTACAACACTGAGCCAAAATTCTTAATCCATCATTATACAAATAAATTAACTATGCGGGTCCTCCAAGAAACCAACTACGCTTACCAAGGAAAGGATACGAATAAATTTCATAAACCAGAAACCAACTACTTCATCATTATACCAATAAATTTTATACCAGAAACCAACTACTTCATCATTATACCAATAAATTTCTAAACCAGAAACCATGACATTTCAGTGAAAACAATTAGCCTAGACATAAAAGAAACTTGATAGTTCAAGGATTACATAAACCCTACTTAGCAACAGGAACTAACAACTCCTCAATCTATCAAATAAAAATGATCAAATCAACTCAAGGTAGTGTTTGAGGAAATTCATCAACCACATTGCATGCATCAATCAATTAATACTTGCAAACAAGAGATCAAGAAGAAGAAACTGTCGAAGATGAGGAAGAAATTCAGTAGCGATGATGTATAAAGGAAAAATTACCGGAATGTGAAGAAGGGCTCGAGCGGTGGCAGTGAATGCTGGACCGGAGATGGATGAAGCAAAAACTACTGGAATGCGAAGAAGGCCTCGTCTTCTCAACCAAATGGAGGAGTTGGAGGAGATGCAGTGTGGTTGGACGGAGAAGCAAGTTCGTCGTGTCTTGATCCTGATCGGGAGAGGATCTAGGAAGGGGGGAAGAGGGAGATGAGGTTGAGAGAGATGGTCAAACGACCAGCGGCTAGGAGGAAAGTCGTGGTGGTGTCGCGTGGTGGTCGGATGGTCGGAGGTTTAGGTTATCGCGAGAGAGATGTCGCGCGGAGGAAGGGTGGGATAAAGATTTAGGTTTGGAGGGAATTCACAGTGTGCAGATTTTGGCATGTGGGGAAAAATTAAAATATTTAAGAAGGGGTTTATTAACATCGGATTTTAAAAATCGATGTTAAAATCGATGTCTATTAACCAAAAAAAGGGCGCTCATAGACATCGCCTAAAAAACCGATGTCTATGAGCTAAAATCTGTGCTCATAGACACCGGTTTTTAGAAAAACCGGTGTAAAATACTCAAAGACTTCGGTTTTAGCCTAAAACCGTTGATGTTCCACTAATGTCTATGAGCGATTTTATTGTAGTGATTGTTGATATCATTGAAATAGTCATGATTCATCTTGTTTCTTTAGTACTTGGTTTCCATGGTGATTTCTCAAACTTTAATTTGGTTACTGGATGAGACTCAAATCATGTAAGCTCATTTGGAAAAATTAAAATATCCCAACATTTGTGATAAAAGTACATTTGTGAATAAGATTTGCACAATGCAAATACTTATGAAAAAAAGTGTGAAAAAAAGGAAAAAAGTGAATAAAGGATATAAAAAACAGTTATCGTGAGTGGAATCTAGCAAGTCACCCCTTTGAGACCGAGTTAGGTGTTGGGTTTTTCGGGCCGCGAAAACCGCTTTTCGCGTCGCGGAAACCCCGAATCGCCCAAGCCACGGATCTCGTGCAAGGTAAAACTTTCGAAAACACAAGTACGAGTTATAAACAATGATCTACAGTAGATCTACAAAGGGAAAAAAAACATTTTACCTTCGAAGCGTGCCCTCGCAAATCCCGCTTGTCCAAGGTACGCCGGATCTCGAGAGTGTCAACGTAGACACTCTTCTAATGATATCCACACGAACAAGGAGTGTCTCCTACACTCAAAGGATGGAGAAGAGAGACCCTAAGTGTGCTAGCACTCTCTCTAGGGCTCTCGGATGGGAAATAGAAAGGAAAGAAAAAGAGGAGATGCAAAAGAATCTCATACACTTACTAGTGGTAACCTCCTTTGTGACCTTCACCCTTCCTTTTTGTTGGAACTCACTCAAAACATCTTCTCCTCACCATGGATGTCACGGCAACCTCAAGAGGGAAAGGAGGAAGAAGCAAGGAGAGGAAGATGGAATGAATGCACACAAAATCAAAAACCCCCTTCACTAATGTGTGGCCGGCCACACAATGTAACCCCCACATTTAATGTGGCCGGCCACATTAAGTGGTATGAGTGTGTAACCTCCATGAGGTGGCACACCATTATGAGGTGGTGATGATGTGGCAAGGATGTGTCATGCCATGTAAGATGAGTCAACCTACATGATGTGGCAATGCATCAAGTCAAACTTGATGTTTCAACTTCCATTTGGTCAAGTCAAAATTGACCAATTTCTTCCTTGTTGAGTTAAATCCAACCTTTGATTCAAGTCAATTTCAATTTAATGAATCTCAATTCATTAATATAAATTGACTCAATGAATCAAATTTAAATTAGACTTATTCAACAATTGAATCTAATTGAGTCTAACTCAATAAGTCTAATTCGAATCCAATCTTTGGTGCATCATATGAACCTAATCCAATTGGTTCATCATATGAACCCAATCTCCATCCACTTGTTCTTTGTGTGTGACCCAATAGGTTCTTGTAACGTTGGCAATGTTTCTAAACTCCTTTAGAAACATGAGCAATGAGCGGCATCTAGCAATACATCATTGCTACCCAAGTTACAAGAAATGTTGAGATCCAACATCACCTTGTGACTACTAATTGTGACTCTTCACAATATATGACAAGTGCCCTTCTATCCTAGACATCTAGATTGATCAATGTGAGGCATAGACCGTGTCATCCTCTGACCAATCTAAATCTTGAACTCCAAGTAGACTCACTCAATCAAATGAGCTCAATATCTCATATTGACTCATTTGGGTATGGCCATACACTTCGTGGTCTTACTCTATCAAGAATATCGATGTCGCTCCCGTCATATGGGAGGGATAGATCCCATCTACATCACTCACATCCCTCTGCATAATTCGTTACATACCCAGTAATCGCATTTATAGTCCACCCAGTTACGGGTGACGTTTGACTAAACCAAAGTACATAGCTCCTTATGTAGGGATCCATGGTGACTTCAGGTCTAAGGACTAATAGTCATACTAATAGCCACATGAGAAAGTATATGACACTCATATAACGATCCATGATACTTTCTCATGGCGGGTCATTCAGTATACATTCTCTAATGCATACCCATGTGTCAGCTTGATATCTCTATATCCATGACTTGTGAGATCAAGTCATCGAGCTGACCTACATGCTAGTCTTATTGTATTAACATTGTCCCTGAATGTTAATACTCGACTAGGAATGATTTAGAGTAGTGTTCCCTATATTATCTCACTATCGATTCAACTAATCGATTGATATAGGTATGAACCTTTCTACTCAAGGACGCTATTATACTTAGTCTATTTGGCACTAATACAAATAAGTATAATAACCAAACAAATGCCTTTATTAATATACAAGAATATGATATACATGAGTCCATACAATCATCAAATGATTGGCTCTAGGGCTCTAACTAACAATCTCCCACTAGCACTAGTGCCAATCAGTATAGCCTCTAAGGCCTAATGACCTAGTGTGACCATCATGCTTCCTCTGTGCCAAAGCCTTGGTCAAGGGATCTGCGATGTTAGCCTCTGAAGGTACTCTGCAAATCTTCACATCTCCTCTATCGATAATCTCTCGAATGAGATGGAAGCGCCGTAGTATATGCTTGGTCCGCTGGTGTGAGCGAGGTTCCTTCGCTTGTGCTATAGCTCCATTGTTGTCACAGTAGAGCTCAATAGGGTCAGCGACACTGGGAACCACCCCAAGTTCAGTGATGAACTTATGGATCCAAACTGCCTCCTTTGCTGCCTCTGATGCAGCAATGTACTCGGCTTCTGTCGTATCCTGCTTCGAACTCTTCCAGCTGACAGCACCACCATTAATGCAAAATACGAACCCCGACTGCGATCTATAGTCATCCTGATCGGTCTGGAAGCTGGCATCACTGTAACCCTTTACAGTTAGCTCATCATTGCCTCCATATATCAAGAAATATTCTTTAGTCCTTCTTAAGTACTTAAGAATATTCTTGACCGCTATCCAGTGACTTTCACCTGGATCTGACTGGTATCTGCTCGTCATGCTCAAAGCATACGAGACATCAGGTCGAGTACATAACATGGCGTACATGATCGATCCTATGGCTGAGGCATAAGGGATCTGATCCATGCGGTCTCTCTCCTCTCTAGAAGAGGGACCTTGAGTCTTCGAAAGACTCACGCCATGTGACATCGGCAGAAATCCCTTCTTGGAGTTCTGCATGGCAAACCGAAGGAGTACCTTGTCAATGTATGTACTCTGACTTAGGCCAAGCAATCTCTTAGATCTATCTCTATAGATCTGTATCCCTAGAATGCGGGATGCCTCACCTAAGTCCTTCGTTGAGAAACAACTCCCTAGCCAGCTCTTGACAGACTGAAGCATAGGGATATCCTTCCCAATGAGTAGTATGTCATCCACATACAATATGGGGAAAACAACTATGTCCCCTACAACCTTCTTGTAGACACAAGGCTCATCTTCGTTCTTGATGAAACCAAACTGTTTGATTGCATCATCGAATCGAAGATTCCAGCTTCGAGAAGCTTGCTTTAGTCCATAAATGGACCTATGCAGCTTGCATACCCTGCTAGTATGCTGTGGATCTACAAAACCCTTAGGTTGTGTCATGTACACATCCTCGAGTAGGTTTCTATTCAGAAACGCGATTTTGACATCCATCTGCCATATCTCATAGTCATGGTAGGCTGCAATAGCAAGCATGATCCGAATGGACTTAAACATCGCTACTGGAGAAAAGGTTTCATCATAGTCAATACCATGAATCTGCTTGAAACCTTTAGCAACCAAGCGACCCTTATAAATAAGTCCATCCATGTCAGTCTTTCTCTTAAAGACCCACTTACACCCAATGAGTTTTACCCCTTCAGGTGGATCAACCAAAGTCCATACTTGGTTGGTGTACATGGATTCCATTTCGGATCTCATGGCCTCTAGCCATTTCTCGGAATCTAGTCTCATCACAGCTTCCTGATAGGTGGTAGGCTCATCCTCTATGAGCATAACGTCATCATGGTCAGACAAGAGAAATGAGTATCTCTCAGGCTGATGACGCACCCTATCAGACCTGCGAAGAGGAATATCTACTTGAACTGGTTGTTGTTCCTCAACTCTTTGTGGAACAACATCATCCACAACACTTTGTGGTTCCAGTTCAACTTCCATCGAGGCATCAGTGCTATTGTTCGCATCTTGAGCTTCTTCAAGATCGAACGCGCTCCCACTAGTCTTTCTAGAAACAATGTCCCTTTCTAGAAAGACCCCAGTCCTTGCCACAACAACCTTGTGCTGACTGGGAATGTAGAAGTAATATCCCTTAGTTTCCTTGGGATATCCGATGAAATAGCACTTGTTGGATTTGGGTCCTAATTTGTCTGAGACTTGACGTCGTACGTAAGTCTCACAACCCCAAATCCTCATGAAAGACACCTGGGCATCTCTCCCAGTCCATATCCTATATGGTGTCTTTATCACGGCCTTGGATGGAACTCGGTTGAGAATGAAAGCTGCCGTGTCTAGAGCATATCCCCATAGATATGTCGGAAGATCTGTGTGACTCATCATAGACCGTACCATATCTAATAAGGTATGATTCCTCCGTTCAGATACACCATTCCACTGTGGTGTTCCAGGAGGAGTGAGTTGGGATAGAATCCCACACTCAGCTAGATAGTCACGGAACTCATGGCTAAGGTATTCTCCACCTCGATCGGATCGAAGTATCTTAATACTCTTGCCAAGCTGGTTCTGTACCTCATTCTTGAATTCTTTGAACTTTTCAAAGGGTTCAGACTTATGTGTCATCAAGTACACATAACCATATCTACTGAAGTCATCAGTAAATGTGATGAAGTATCTATAACCACCTCTAGCAGCGACATTGAAAGGGTCACATACATCACTATGTATGAGTCCTAACAAATCAGTCGCTCTCTCGCTGTGCCCACTAAAGGGAGTCTTGGTCATCTTGCCTCGTAGGCATGACTCGCATACCTCATATGATTCAAAATCAAATGAGTCCAGCATACCATCCTTATGGAGCTGGGATAAGCGCTTGTCATTTATATGACCTAAACGACAGTGCTAGAGGTAGGTTTGGTTCATGTCATTTGACTTGAACCTCTTGGTATTAATGTTATAGATAGGGCTCTCAAGGTCTAGAATATAGAGTCCATTTATCAGAGGTGCACTACAATAGAACATATCGTTTAAATAGACGGAACAGCATTTGTTCTTTATTATAAACGAAAATCCTTTCTTTTCCAAACAAGAAACGGAAATTATGTTCTTAGTCAAGGCAGGCACATAACAACAATTATCTAATTCTAGTACAAGCCCAGAGGGAAGAGATAGATGATAAGTTCCTACAGCAATAGCAGCAGCTCGTGCTCCATTGCCTACTCGTAGGTCTATCTCACCCTTCGTCAATGCCCTGCTATTCCTCAGCGCTTGTACATTAGTACAAATGTGCGAAGCACATCCGGTATCTAATACCCACGATGAAGAAATAGAGAGGTTAACTTCTATAACATTTATACCTGAAGTAGAAATCTTATTTCTCTCCTTCTTAAGATCTTCCAGGTATTCTTTGGAGTTCCTCTTCCAGTGCCCTGCTTGTCCTTGATATAGTTGACGAAGATGTGCAACCATATCGTAAGCACCCATCAACTCATGTTGCTTCTGAAGCTCAGAGTTCATGGTCGCGGGCATAAGACAGGACACATCTAATGCGTCATCTTGATGCTTCTTGTAAGCATCTCGGTCTGTTTGCGTGGCAGTGGTAGGAGGAGCCTCCGGAATGGGCTGCTCCAGAACGTACAGTTTACGTTCTTGGGTGAGAACTATTCTCAGGTTCCTGTACCAGTCCAGGAAATTTGCTCCGTTGAGCTTGTCCTTCTTAAGGACAGATCGCAGAAAGAAAATGTTCGTATTTGACGTCATGGTTATCTACAACAGAAAATTTGCAGAAATAAATATCATATTCTTTAAAAATCATTTAATTAGGCCTTTAATTAAATGATGCTCCCACTGAATTCTATAATTCTTGTGGGACAAGATCCACATCATACTAACCCTTGAGTTAGCTTTGGCTAATACGCCCAAGGCTTAGTATGATCGGTAGGTAACGATTACCAATTACATCTCTATGCAACTCTTGTTTATAAAATCAATATCCGCATTTATATTAAAACTCGAGTTAGCTTTGGCTAATACGCCCGAGAGTTAATATAGATGTGATTTTGATCTATCTTTTCCAACCGTTGGAATAATGCCTATAGTTGACTCGATCCAACCGAGTAACTAGGAATACTCAATCTAATTGAGCTTGTATTCACCCATGCGTTGATAGGCGGGACCAAGATTGTCCCTCCGTACCCTACCAAGATAATATGTATTGCTCTGCTTTGGCAGATTCAACAATACATGTGATCGAGGTAGTGATAGGTATCATGGCACGGTTAGGCATTTAGAGTTGGTTCGATCGAGATCTAATCTAATCGAAAAGGGTGCATCATGTGCATGACTTAGATCTAATCTAATCGTAAGGCACTAATTAATTAATTACTTATTAAACATGCATCATATACATAAGCAATTAACTAATTAATATATTTGTGATTTAGTCATGGCCCTACTACGATCTTCTCAAGCCAATGAGAAGATCGAATGGTCAACCTAGGGTCAACAGCTTCTCCAAGCTCCTCCCTTTGACCACCTTGTGTTGCTCGTGCCCGCCTCGGAACTCCGTCTCGTGTGGACCCTCCACCGCTCCAATTTGTACATTACAATTTGAAACTCGAGTTACATTCGAGTCTAAATCTAATTTACAACAAGAATATAAGAGAAGGCACGACGCGCAAGTCGCGAATAAATAAAATCATACAACACGCGCAAACACATAACGGCACGCAGGCCGTATTATGAATTACAACACAACCAATCATATTGGGTTTTTGGGCCATGACTATCACAAAATTAATATATAATTCAAAATTATATATTTTCATAATTTTCTATAATTTTAAAAATAATATTTTTACAATTTTACGAGTAAAATTTCCCGGCGGTCCCGTTTAGCGGTTTCGGGCGCAATCGCGGAACGGATCCCCTTGCGGGGCCCAGGGGCAGCGCCCCTACCCGCGATCTAACCATCGCGAGGGTTCGTTTGCGATCCAACAGCGCCTAAACCCGCTGTCCCAAAACGATTTGGGCCGAGACATTGCCGTTTCGGAAAAATCTTCCCGGCGGGTTCGTTTTAAGCGATTTCGGGTGCGATCGCGGAGCAAATCCCCTTGCGGGGTTAGGGGCAGTACCCCTACCCATGATCTAACCATCGTGAGTTGCTCCTTTGCGATCTAATGGCACCCAAGCCCGCTGTCCCAAACGGATTTGGGGCGAAACGAAGCCGGTTTTGAAAGATCTTTCCGGTAGCCGAAGCCTACAAGTGCCGAGACACTTGTGCTTCGCTTCTACGGAAAAATTACCCATAAAATCATAAAAAACTAATTTTTACAGAAAATCACAGAAGGTTTTATATTTCACAAAAATAAAAACAAACTCGTACAAGCCTTGCACGTGGCTCAGATACCACTGTTGGGTTTTTCGGGCCGCGAAAACCGCTTTTCGCGTCGCGGAAACCCCGAATCGCCCAAGCCACGGATCTCGTGCAAGGTAAAACTTTCGAAAACACAAGTACGAGTTATAAACAATGATCTACAGTAGATCTACAAAGGGAAAAAAACATTTTACCTTCGAAGCATGCCCTCGCAAATCCCGCTTGTCCAAGGTACGCCGGATCTCGAGAGTGTCAACGTAGACACTCTTCTAATGATATCCACACGAACAAGGAGTGTCTCCTACACTCAAAGGATGGAGAAGAGAGATCCCAAGTGTGCTAGCACTCTCTCTAGGGCTCTCGGATTGGAAATAGAAAGGAAAGAAAAAGAGGAGATGCAAAAGAATCTCATACACTTACTAGTGGTAACCTCCTTTGTGACCTTCACCCTTCCTTTTTGTTGGAACTCACTCAAAACATCTTCTCCTCACCATGGATGTCACGGCAACCTCAAGAGGGAAAGGAGGAAGAAGCAAGGAGAGGAAGATGGAATGAATGCACACAAAATCAAAAACCCCCTTCACTAATGTGTGGCCGGCCACACAATGTAACCCCCACATTTAATGTGGCCGGCCACATTAAGTGGTATGAGTGTGTAACCTCCATGAGGTGGCACACCATTATGAGGTGGTGATGATGTGGCAAGGATGTGTCATGCCATGTAAGATGAGTCAACCTACATGATGTGGCAATGCATCAAGTAAAACTTGATGTTTCAACTTCCATTTGGTCAAGTCAAAATTGACCAATTTCTTCCTTGTTGAGTTAAATCCAACCTTTGATTCAAGTCAATTTCAATTTAATGAATCTCAATTCATTAATATAAATTGACTCAATGAATCAAATTTAAATTAGACTTATTCAACAATTGAATCTAATTGAGTCTAACTCAATAAGTCTAATTCGAATCCAATCTTTGGTGCATCATATGAACCTAATCCAATTGGTTCATCATATGAACCCAATCTCCATCCACTTGTTCTTTGTGTGTGACCCAATAGGTTCTTGTAACGTTGGCAATGTTTCTAAACTCCTTTAGAAACATAAGCAATGAGCGGCATCTAGCAATACATCATTGCTACCCAAGTTACAAGAAATGTTGAGATCCAACATCACCTTGTGACTACTAATTGTGACTCTTCACAATATATGACAAGTGCCCTTCTATCCTAGACATCTAGATTGATCAATGTGAGGCATAGACCGTGTCATCCTCTGACCAATCTAAATCTTGAACTCCAAGTAGACTCACTCAATCAAATGAGCTCAATATCTCATATTGACTCATTTGGGTATGGCCATACACTTCGTGGTCTTACTCTATCAAGAATATCGATGTCACTCCCGTCATATGGGAGGGATAGATCCCATCTACATCACTCACATCACTCTGCATAATTCGTTACATACCCAGTAATCGCATTTATAGTCCACCCAGTTACGGGTGACGTTTGACTAAACCAAAGTACATAACTCCTTATGTAGGGATCCATGGTGACTTCAGGTCTAAGGACTAATAGTCATACTAATAGCCACATGAGAAAGTATATGACACTCATATAACGATCCATGATACTTTCTCATGGCGGGTCATTCAGTATACATTCTCTAATGCATACCCATGTGTCAGCTTGATATCTCTATATCCATGACTTGTGAGATCAAGTCATCGAGCTGACCTACATGCTAGTCTTATTGTATTAACATTGTCCCTGAATGTTAATACTCGACTAGGAATGATTTAGAGTAGTGTTCCCTATATCATCTCACTATCGATTCAACTAATCGATTGATATAGGTATGAACCTTTCTACTCAAGGACGCTATTATACTTAGTCTATTTGGCACTAATACAAATAAGTATAATAACCAAACAAATGCCTTTATTAATATTCAAGAATATGACATACATGAGTCCATACAATCATCAAATGATTGGCTCTAGGGCTCTAACTAACAATAGGTTACTGGAGAAATGACTGCTTATCTTCTCTTGAGATTGAGCACGCCTTTGAGACCTTGGGTTGATTGAGAAATATGAACCAAGTGTGTGGCATGTAAGTGCCTATCACCGGTTACGTTCCTATCACCGGAAACATTAGGAACTCAAATATGATGATGACTTGACTAGGAAAAAGATTGAAAATTGAAGGGTTTTGAATTATTTATTGTACTGTGCACAAGATACTTATGCTTGAGCCATTCTTGACTTGTTTCCATGATCATGCTTGTTAATGAAAATTTTTGATAGAGTTAGGAAAATGCATTAGGGATATGAGTGTGTAGTAGAACATATGAATTTAGATTGTAGCATTTTTCTTGAGGACAAGCAAAGGTTTAAGTCTGGGGGTGTGATGTGCGTAGATTGAATACTCTTGTTTAGCATATTTTGACGCACATTCACATATTTTGAGAATGTTTTATCTATGTATTTTCATACTTCCAGCTTTGCTTTTAGCATATTTACTCTTTTTATTCGGAGATCTACTTTTGTGCATTTTCTGTACACAGGAGTCATATTTGGTGAAGGATTTATGATAGTGGCCAGATCTGCAAGCAAACCAAAGGAGGAAGGCACCATCCTTGTGTGTCACACGACCCTGCCATGGGGGGTTGCCCAGGCCATGTGTGTATCACCACCCGTGTGGCTGCAGCAAGAAAGGGAGTGGTCATGGCCGTGTGAGTTTCACACGACCATGCCAAGTTTTGAAGCCAACAGAGCCAGGCCGTGTACACCACAAGACCTTGCAAGCCCTCCAGAGCTTAAGCAGTGCACGACCGTGTAGATCTACACGGCCGTGCAACATTTCCAGAGACCAAGAACGCCCTGGCCATGTGCACCACACAGCCGTTCAGGAGCTCCAGAGCCGGAAGTGTAGGTTGTGTAGATCTACACGGCCGTGCAAGAGGAGCAGTGGCAGAGCAAGCCATGGTCGTGTCTCGCACACGACCGTGTGAGACAGGCAGAGAAGGGAGTGAGACAGGCCGTGTGAGCTTCATACGGCCATGTCTCGGGGCCGTGTGGCGCCCAAACCCCTCTTCTATATAAAGCCTTCTTCATGATTTAAAAGGGGATCTTCTCCCCTTTGGGAGAGAGCAAGATTTGGGTGATTTCTCTCCATCTTGGAGGGATTTTCTGGTGATTCAAGGGTTGATTCTTCATTGTATCGACTCCGAAATTGAGGATTTGATCCGAAGACCGTTCTTCATCGTAGATAAGCTTTCTTTATCTCATTTCTTGTATTTGGGGATCAAGAATGCTTGTAATCTTCTTCTTTTCGATTTTCCTTCCTCATTCTATGGATTAGATCTCTATGTTCTAGGATAGAGGGAGTATTTGTAAGATGAATTGATGTAAAACTCTCGTGGATTTGTTAACTTCCTATTTCTATGATTTTGGCCTGTTTATACCTATTCAATCTTGTGTGGATTGTTGTGATTTGAACCTAATTCCCATTCTTGATTGAATGTTTGAATACCTTGTGGATCTTGTAGAGATAATCTCTCAACAGATTTTTCGAGGGACGTTCGTGATAGACAAGCCCGTGTAAGGACGTTTGAGGGATGATCTTGAGGGTGAAATAGGGTTATTCAAGGGGGTAAGATAGATTGTATGCGTTCATATCTTATATCTTGATGGGGTTGAGGAATGATGAATTCTTATGTTGATTTTCTGAGGGGCACACGTGACAGGTAAGCCCGTGTAAGGACAACATATATTCGTTCCTAATTGATCAAATTTAGGTTTAGATTTCAGTACTAGGTTGGTTGTCTATTGCAAAAGAGAACCGACAACATTCTATAAATGATGGACAATTGAGAAATAAGATTTGATAGATCAATTATAATGATTAACCTTACAAAGAAACCAAAACTCCTAGAACATCTATTTATCATAGCCCTTATTCTTGTTTCTATTTCTTTTATTTCTATGTTTGCTTTTCATTAGTTGCACTTGGTTTCTGAAAACAATTGATTAGTTGTTTAGCTAATTCACGTTCAGAAATCTTTAGTTGTTATTCTAGTCCTTGTGGATATGATATCTTTTATTATTACTTACGACATTTCCGTACACTTGCGGAATGTCAATACTACCTCGATAATCGTGCAAGGGTTTTAGAAAAGGGGGAAATGGGGGCGAACAGGGGTTTTTCTTTTTCGTCTCCTTCTTCTTAGAGATTTTTCTCCTCCCGGTTCGATTCACGATTCTCCCCTTCTTGTCAACCCCTCTCCTCACAATGGCTTCTTCCTCTTTTTCCGAATGGTTCACCCGTTGCTCTTCTGATTTTAACGAACCAGAAGCGTATGAATTCCAAGTAAACTATGACTTCCCTTCATACTTGACTCTTCCAACCCTTGAGGATCATCCCCATCTTCCACCCTCAAGGAGCATTGCTATTTTCTGGGAACAAGCTCTGTCCAGCTTCCGGTTCCCTCTCCATCCCTTTATTGTTGAGGTTAGCATGTATTTCAACATGCCACTAAATCAACTTATCCCTCAATCTTTCTCTATTTTAGTTGGTTTCATTGCTGTTTCTCGATTGCTTAACTTTTCGTTATCTCTTTATTTGTTCCACCACTTTGTCATCCTTTGTCAAGTGGAGGATAGCCTTTTCAAATTTCAGAGTCGTCCTAAAGACATTTTGTTTAATAGAATCCCAGCACAAGAAGAATGGAGACATAACTTCTTCTTTTTACACCTTCCTTCTCCTCCTCCGTATCCTATAACTTGGCAGTGGAATCTTCCTGCCCTCCCTAATCCAAATGATATATCTGCCGATCCGACCTTCCATTCTTCAATTTCAAAACTAAAGGGTGCCAAATTTAGTTTGCCGGTGCTAATCGCTGAAGGTTTGCTATTTGCCTTCGGAATAAGTTTTGTTGATACATAATTGGATGTTTCTTTTGGTAAATTAAATGTTCTTCTTGTTTATTACCCTTAAATTGGTCCTCTCTTAATCTTACGATTTTTTTTATTTCCTTTAGCTGATGCCATTCTCCTAGCTCTCATGTACAAAAATGCAGCATTATCTAGATCATTTTTAACTAAGTTTGGGGAGGATTTAATAAAAAATCGTGACCTCAATCACGTTCCTTCCACCCTTGGACTACTTCCTCTTAACAAGGTACCTGCAGAGAACTATGAATCTTCCGAGGTGGAATGCCCCTTCATCGCTCGCCGAAAAAGACCGAATATTGACAAACACACTCCTCTTGGTCTTTCCATCCCCACGCTTGAACAAATCCCCATTGTCCCCTCTGATATCTCACATGAAAGAGGTAAGGAACTTATGCCTTATACTCGTATCCGTTCCAATTCTACTAATAATATGATGATACCTGGCTTACTTGTTTCTGCTATTCCTCCAGTTATCTCTACTTCTGAGATGGATCTGAGCGTGCCTATATCTTTCCAACCCATGTCAATTTCTTCTTCTTCCCCACCTAGAGCGAGAGCTAAGAGAACCCCCTGTATGAGAACTTCTACCTCTCAAGATATTTCCACTAAGTCAAACCCTGGCTCCCTACCTCCTATTATACCGTCTCCGATTCATGCTCCTGTACATAATCTTTGTACTACTTCTAGTGTTAGGACTTCACCTCCTATTCTTGAACCTTTGTTTACCCCTTCTACGAGACCTTCCACCTCTATTCCTCCTCAAGTTCTTTTTAAACAAGTTCAAGGGTTACCTTCTCTATTGGGACAACCATACCCCACTCCTATTTATTATGGGCTTCTTTAATTGAAAGGTTCCTTAGCTGAGTCTTGGCTACAACGCCAGGCTTTTATGAAAGGAAAAAAACATTATTGATAGAGCAGATGAACATAATGGCAAAGCTGGTGCTGTAAGTATTTGGAATGGGTTTCCTAGTTTTCTTAATTTTATTAGCTTGTGGTTTCATATTGTAAAGGTGTTATTACCACATTCAGTTTTTTGCCTCAAGCCTACATATGGGTCATTTGGCTGCCGAATTAGAGAGGGAAAACAATATCTTGAAAAATCAAATAACAACTTTGAGGTCAGCTCCCCCTCCTCCCAGCAATGAGATCATTCAATTACGAGAGAAGCTAGGTTCTCAAGCTCAAAATATGGCCCTCTTAGAGAAAGTTCTTCAAAATCATCGACAACTACTACAAGTTCGAGAAGGAGAGAATAGGACACTGGAATTGCAGATAAGAGATTTGAATTCTAGATTGAATATTGAAGAAGCCTTGAAGGATAAGGCTATTAAAGATGCCACCCTCAGATCTTCTCATCTGGAAAAGTTTCAAACTGCTCATTCCAAATCTCCTGACGTAGCTCAAGAATTAGCCTCCCGAGATTTTGGTTTACTACAATTACAAGAGCGATTAAAAGTTCAAGACTCTAAGGTAGATTTCCTTACCAAGGATTTAGGGAAGGCTAAAACAGAATAAGATGATATCAAAGGCAAAGTGGACCAATTGGATTCAGAGCTACAATCTTATAGGGCAAGTGAAGAAGGGCGTTGGGAGAGCTGACGTCGACAATATTTAGACTCCCTTGAATTGGTGAATGAATTTGCTGAACGCATCATAGGGACTTTAACTCATTCTGCTGATGGGGTCCTTAGACAACTATAAGAAGGAGGGTATTCACCTCAAGAACCTCCTCCTCGATTCATAGATCGTCGACGGCTTAACAAAGTATTACCCAAGATGTTCCTCAGTAGTTTTAAGTGAATACTTAGTGGGTGGACTGGCCAGGGTTTAGGCTAACTGTACTTATTTTCCTAAACTTGTATCCATAAGAAATACTACTATTTTGTTGACTAATATTTGCATGTTTCCCAAATTATTCTAAGTGAACTTGCCACTGAGTGTTTAAAACGAGTACACTATAATCATGATACTTGGAACAAGCATGTAAAATAGGTAGTTGCATGAATGTATTTTATTCTTGAATTGTAAACGAATATCTAATACTTACTTGTTTGTTATTTTCTGATATTCATATATCCTCAGTGTTACTCCTATTAGGCATATAATAGATATAATGAATAAGCAATTATGTGGAGCAGTCATGAGATAACCTGATATTAAATAGGCAAATAATCAAATATTTGTATTTTTTGCTTGCTCAAACTGAGAATATACTTGTAAAAATTGGTACTTACGTATTCTTTGCAGATTATATCTCTTTGAAGAAATATTTTAGGTGGGTCACCTTGATATAAAGAAATTTACCCGTTCTTATGTCTCAGCTCGGCTTCCTATCCCAAGTAGACTAGGAAGATCTATAAACTATAGCACACTCTAGTATCTTGATGAGGATTGAATTACCAGGCAGATTTGAGTATGACAAATGAATATCCAAGAGCTGTTATATTTCGGTCGGGATTTCACCCCTGAACAGTTTTGAACGGATGAGTGAAACCCAAAGCGCTTATTATATCTCGATCAAAATTGAACTTCTGATCGAGCTTGAACTGACAAATGAATATCCAAGCACTGTTATATTTTGGTCAGGATCCCATTCCCGAATGGCTCTAAACGGATGAGTGAAAACCCCAACGTGTATCATATTTCCATCAGATTTGAACCTCTGGGCGAGTTGATCTGTGCTAGGAGCATATCAAGAAGTTTGAAATTTCCGCTTATCAATTCGAGGTTTTAACATCTCCGGTTCCCTTTAAGGAAGTCAGTCCAGTCACTCCTTAAGGTCTCCAATCGATGATTGCTGAGCGGAGGGAACATGCTCAGAAGTTTATAATCACTGCTCGACTATTAAGGGTTTAAAATCTTCGGCTCCCTTTAAGGAAGCCAGGTCGGTCACTCCTTAAGGTCCCTGATTGACTAGTGCTGAGTAGAGGGAACACGCTCGGAGGTTTATAGTCGCTGCTCGATTATTAAAGGTTTAAAGTCTCCAGTTCATCTTGAGGAAGCCAGACCGGTCACTCTTTAAGGTCAATGATCGACTAGTGCTGAGTGGAGGGAACACCCTTAAAGGTGTATAGCAGCTGCTCTACTGTTAAAGGTTTAAAGTCTCCGGTTCTTCTTGAGGAAGCTAGGTCGGTCACTCCTTAAGGTCCCCGATCGACTAGTGCTGAGCGGGGGGAACACATTTGAAGGTTTATAGTAACTGCTCAACTGTTAAGGGTTTAAAGTCTCTGGTTTCCCTTAAGAAAGCTAGGCCTGTCACTCCTTAAGGTTCCCGATCGACTAGTGCTGAGAAGAGGCAACACGGTAGAGGTTTATAGTCGCTGCTCGACTGTTAAGGGTTTAAAGTCTCTGGTTCCTCTTAAGGAAGCCAGGCTGATAACTCCTTAAGGTCCCCGATCGACGAGTGCTGAGCAGAGGGAACACACTCGAAGGTTTATAGTCGCTGCTCGACTATTAAGGGTTTAATGTCTCCGGTTCCCCTTAAGGAAGTCAGGATGGTCACTCCTTAAGGTCCCCGATCAACTAGTACCGAGTGAAGGGAACACGCTCGGAGGTTTAAAGTCGTTGCTCGACTGTTAAGGGTTTAAAGTCTCTGATTCCCCTTAAGGAAGCCAAGCTGGTCACTCCTTAATGTCCCCGATCAACAAGTGCTGAGCGGAGGGAACACGCTCGGAGGTTTATAGTAACTTCTCGACTATTAAGGGTTTAAATCTCCGGTTCCCCTTAAGGAAGCCAGGCTGATCACTCCTTAAGGTCCCCAATCGACTAGTGCTGAGAGAAGGGAACACGCTTGGAGGTTTATAGTTGTTGCTCCATTGTTAAGGGTTTAAAGTCTCCGGTTCCCCTTAAGGAAGCCAGGCCGGTCACTCCTTAAGGTCCTCGATCGACTAGTGCTGAGCAGAGGGAACACGCTCGGAGGTTTTGCAGTCACTGCTCGACTATTAAGGGTTTAAAGTCTCCGGTTCCCTTTAGGAAGTCTGGCCGGTCACTCCTTAAGGCCCCCGATCGACTAGTGCTGAGTGGAGGGAACACCCTCGGAAGAGGGGGAGTCGGTTTATCCATCCAAGAAAATATACGTATTTGAAGGATATATGCCTGCATTGCCCCACCATATTCAAAAATTAAATGAAATACACGGATAAATTATAGGCGTACTTGTCAAGCTCTGTATGGTTGTAAATGATTTGCACTCCAAGGTCGCTCGAGATTCCTCCCCTCTGCGTCCTGGAGATAATAGGAGCCTGAAGCAAGTTTCTGTATGACTTTGTATGATCCTCCCCATTGTAGTGCCAATTTGCTAACATCCCCTACGGGCTAGATGTGCCTCCAAACGGTTAGAATGTATACTAAAAGCCTAGCTTTTTGTATAAATATTTATTTTGAAATGAGAATCACATTAGTCAAATGTATGCATTTAGTTAAATGCAGTTGTCCATTTAATTTATATTGTAGATAGCATGGTGTGTGGTGTGACACAGAAGATCATGTTATCAATTCCTTATAAATTATGAATAGAAGCTCACAACCAAGTTGGATTGGGACAAACCATTGGAATGGTTGTAGTGTAATTTGAAACTAATTTATCTTGACTATAAAATTACACTAGTACACTATGTGTGTATATGGCAGGATCATTTGAGGTTGTTCCTTTTATACTGATTGCATAAAAGAATAGAACCTCTGTTATTATGGATGTGCGTACTCTTAATCCCGATATAATAACAAGCTCATGTACTTAGTATTTATTTCATTAATTTATTAAAGGGTGAGATTTATTCGTTAAATCAATAGACCTGATAAGTTGGGAAATAATATTATTTATATGGTGTGTTGTTGATTATAGAATGAAACTATGTCCTATTTATTAGGATGATGATGTCCCCTTGAGGAGCTCATAAGGATTGTCATGTAAACCCTGCAAGTGGACTTAGTTCCGATATGACAATGAAGTTAAGTGGTACTACTCATATAGCTAGATCTTAATTAAGTGAGTTGTCAGTAACTCATTTAATTAATGGACATTCAATATCTTAAATATAGGGAGATTAACGCACTCATGATAAGAAGGAGCCCCTAATGTAATATGGGATTGGCGCGGTAGTTCAATAATAATTCTTTAGTAGTATGAGTTATTATTGATGAACTTGAGTTCAGTGTTCAGGTCGAACACGAGAAGCTCAAGCTCATCAGGAGGCCAAAACTAATTTATTCTCTAGGTCCCTGTTGTAGACTCTATGTATAAAGCCTCGCATCCACCCAAGTCATCCATATGGTCGGCCACATCCTTGCTTGGTGCCAAGCAAGGGGCCGACCAAGATGGGTTTAAAAGTGGATTTTTAATTTTTTAAATCTTTCTTTTAGTAGCCATCTACAATATTTTAAAAGAGAGGTTTTAAATTTTAAAAACTTTCCTTTTTTTGAAGCCATCCACATGGTTTAAAAGAGAGTTTTAAATTTAAAAAATCTTTCCTTTTGTAGACATCTACAATAGTTTAAAAGAGAGATTTTATTTTTGTTAAAACTTTCCTTTTTTGTAACCATGATTTAAAAGAGAGGTTTTAATTTTAAAAATCTTTCCTTTTCGTAGCCATCTACAATGTTTAAAACAGGAATTTTTAATTTTAAAACTTTCGTTTTGTTGCCATCCACAATAGGAAATTTAAAAGAGAGATTTTAATTGTTGTTAAAATCTTTTCTTTTTAGCCATTACCAAGGATTATAAAAGAGGATAGATGGTGCTTTAGAGGAAATAATCATCTACACACAATTTCTATCCTCTTCTATTCTCCTTGTGGCTGGCCCCCTCATATTCTTATTCTCCCCTTACTTTCTCACCTACGGTCGGCGGCATCAAGAGGCTTCAACCATCTTGTGGCCGGCGGGTTGCAAGGAAGAAAGAAGAACAAGAGGTGGTGCTCCTAGCTTTGATCCCTTGGTGGCCGAAAGTCTTGGAAGAAAGAAGGACTTGGGTGGTTTTGCGTCTTAGTAGATCATCACCCATATGATGTCCAAGAGGAGGAGAAGAATATAGCAGAAGATCATGTGGTCTTTAAGCTGTTAGTTAGAGCCCTAGAGCCAATCATTTGATGATTGTATTATGGACTTGTTGTATCATATTCTTATATAAATAAAGACATTTATTTTGGTTATTATACTTAATTGTATTGGTGCCAAATAAACTAAGTATAATAGCGTCCTTGAGTAGAAGGTTCTTACCTATATTAATCGATTGGTTGAATCGATAGTGAGATGATATAGGGAACACTACTCTTAATCATTCCTAGTCGAGTATTAACATTCAGGGACTATGTTAATGCAATAAGACTAGCATGTAGGTCAACTTGATGACTTGCTCACAAGTCATGGATATAGAGATATCAAGTTGGCACATGGGTATGCATTGGAGAATGTATACTTAATGACCCGCCATGAGAAAGTATCATGGATCGTTATATGAGTGTCATAAACTTTCTCGTGTGGCTATTAGTATGACTACTAGTCCTTAGACCTGAAGTCACCATGGATCCCTACATAAGGAGTTACGTACTTTGGTTTCGTCAAACGTCACCCTTAACGGGTGGACTATAAAGGCGATTACTGGATATGTAACAAATTATGAGGAGGGATGTGAGTGATGTAGATGGGATCTATCCCTCTTATATGACAGGAGTGACATCGATATTCTTGATAGAGTGAGACCACGAAGTGTATGGCCATGCCCAAATGAGTCAATATGAGATATTGAGCTCATTTGATTTAGTGAGTCTACTTGGAGTTCAAGATTCAGGTTGGTCAGAGGATGACAAGGTCTATGCCTCACATTGATCAATCTAGATGTCTAGGATAGAAGGACACATGTCATATATTGTGAGTAGTCACAATTAGTAGTCACAAGGTGATGTTGGATCTCAACATTCTTGTAAATTGGGTAGTAATGATGTGTTGCTAGATACCGCTCATTACTTATGCTCCTAAATGGGTTTAGGGGCATTGCTAACGTTACAAGAACCTATAGTGTCACACACAAAGGACAATTAGATGGAGATTAGGTTCATATGATGAACTAAGAGGATTAGATTCATATGATGAATCAAATTGGATTAAGAGTAATCCTAATTGTACTAATTGAGTTGGACTCAAGTTGATTCATGTGTTCAATGACTCTAATTTAGATTATGACTCATTGAATCAATTTAATTAAATGAATTAGATTCATTATATTAAATTGGCTTGAATCAAATGGTTGAATTAGATCAACCATGGGAGTTATAATGTCAAGTTTGACTTGACTTGAGAGGAAGAGGAAAAGTCAAGTTTGACTTGACTTTATGCCACATCATTTGTGAGTTGGCATTAAGTGGCCAATAATGGTGTTACACATCATCATGTTTGGCACATGTGTGTGCCACCTCATGGAGGTTACAAATTCCCTCTTTAATGGCCACATTAAATGGGAATGGAGGTTACAACACCAAATGTGGCCGACCACATTTTGAATTGCAAGTGAATGCAATTCAAGGCATTCATTCTCATTCAACTCATCTTCTTCCTCAAGCTCTCAACCTTTCTCCCTCTCCTCTCTTGGGCGAACCTTACCAAGGTGCTAGCACACCTTTGTGTTAGGTTTCTCCACCTATTTGTTCGTGTGGATACTTCTAGAGGGTCGTACACTTGACAACCTCGAGATCCGGCATCACTTGGAAGAGCGGGATACGCGAAGGGCTTCGAACCAAGGGTAAAGATCTTCTCCTAATGTAGATCTAGATGTAAGAAACTCGTACTCGTAAATTTTGTTTTATTTCACTTCGCACGGATCAGGTGGCATGGGGGTTTCTGCGACGCGAAAAAGCGGTTTTCGCGGCCCGAAAAACCCAACAGTGATATCAGAGCCACGTGCGAAGTCTTGTATGAGTTTTTTTTATATTTTTATGAAAAATAGAATTTCTATAATATTCTGTAAATTTTCTTTTTTTTATAGTTTTTATGGGTATTTTTCTCGTAAAAGCGAAGCACAAGTGTTTCGACACTTGTAGGCTTCGACTACCGAGAAGATTTTTCCGAAACGGCAAGGTTTCACCCCCAATCTTTTTGGGACAGCGGGCTAAGGCGCTGTAGGATCACTAAGGAATACTCGCGATGGTTAGATCGCGGGTAGGGGCGCTGCCCCTGGCCCCACAAGGGGATTCGTTCCGCGGTTGCGCCCGAAAACCCGCTAAACGGAACCACCGAGAATTTTACTCATAAAAATTGTAAAAATTGTAGTAAAAATTACAGAAAATTTTAAAAAAATACATAATTTAGAATTATGTATTATTTTTTGATAGTCATGGCCCAAAAAGACCCAATCTGATTGGAAATGTGTTGTAATTCATAATACGGCCTGCTTGCCGTCATGTGATGTGTGTGTTGTATATTTGATTCGCGACCTGCGCGTCGTGCCTTTCTCTATTTTTATATTCTTGTTGTAAATTAGTTTAGACTCGAATGTAACTCGAGTTTAAAAATTTGTAATGTACAAAATTGGAGCCGTGGAAGGTCCACTCGAGACGGAGTTACGAGGAGGGCGCGAGCAACACAAGGTTGTCAAAGGGAGGAGCTTGAGAAGCTATTGACCTTAGGTTGACCATCTGATCTTCTCATTGGATTGAGAAGATCGTAGTATGGCCATGACTAATCACAAATAATTTAATTAATTACTTGTGTGTATGTGATGCATAATTAGTAATTAATTAGTGCCTAACGATTATATTAGATCTAAATCGTGTACAAGATGCACCCTCTCGATTAGATTAGTTCTCAATCACGTCAACTCAAATGTCTTTCGTGTCGTGATACCTATCACTACCTCGATCACATGTGTTGTTGAATCTTCCAAAGCAGAGCAACACATATTATCTTGGTAGGGTACGGAGGGACAATCTTGGTCCCGCCTATCAACGCATGGGTGAGTAGAGACTCAATTTGATTGAGTACAACTAGTTAAATCGAGTTTAACTGTAGGCATTCTTCCAACGGTTGGAAAGATAGGACATAAATCACATTTATATTAATTCTTGGGCGTATTAGCCAAAGCTAACTCAAGTTTTAATATAACTGCGGATAATGATCCTATAAACAAGAGTTGCATAGAGATGTAATTGGTAAATCGTTACCTACCGATTATACTAAATCTTGGGCGTATTAGCCAATGCTAACTCAAGGGTTAGTATGATGTGGATCTTGTCCCACATGAATTATAGAATTCAGTGGGAGCATCATTTAAATAAAGGCGCCTAATTAAATGATAAAAAGAATGTGATATTTACTTTCTGCTTTTATTTCTGTTGTAGATAACCATGACGTCAAACACGAACACCATCTCTCTGCGTTCTGTCCTTGACAAGGACAAGCTCAACGGAGTAAATTTCCTGGACTGGTACAGGAATTTGAGAATAGTTCTCACCCAAGAACGTAAACTGTACGTTCTGGAGCACCCCATTACGGAGGCTCCTCCTGCCAATGCCACGCAAGCTGACAAAGATGCTTATAAGAAGCATCAAGATGACGCATTAGATGTGTCCTGTCTTATGCTCGCGACCATGAACTCTGAGCTTCAGAAGCAACACGAGTTGATGGGCGCTTACGATATGGTTGAACATCTTCGTCAACTATATCAAAGACAAGTGAGGCACGAGAGATTTGAGATCTCAAGGGCACTATTTCAGTGCAAGATGTCAGATGGGGCTCCCGTAGGCCCATATGTACTCAAGATGATTGGGTACATAGAAAACCTAAAGAGGTTAGGATTCCCACTTGGCCAAGAGCTGGCCACTGACCTGATCTTACAATCCTTGCCAGATAGCTATAGTCAATTCGTTCTAAACTACAACATGAACGAAATTTACAAGCCACTGCCCGACCTGCTTAGCATGTTAAGAACTGCTGAGCTGAACCTTAAGAAGTTTAAGCCCCACTCTGTTCTGATGGTTCAGAAACATAAGGGTATGGGCAAGCCCAAAGGCAAAGGAAAGTCCCAAGCCAAGGGCAGAGGCAAGGCACTAAAGCCTAAAGGAGGGGTCGCCAAGGATACTACCTGCTTCCACTGAGGAACTGCAAAGTGTACCTGGAAGATCTTAAGAAGAAGCGAAGTGAGACTTCCACTTCAGGTATATATGTTATAGAAGTGAATCTTAATTTCTATTTCTTCATCATGGGTATTAGATACCGGATGTGCTTCTCACAATTGTACTAATGTGCAGGCGCTGAGAAATAGCAGGGCATTGGCAAAGGGCGAGGTGGACCTACGCGTAGGCAATGGAGCACGGGTTACTGCTGTTGCTGTAGGGACTTATTTTCTATCTCTGCCCTCAGGGCTTGTACTAGAGTTGGATGATTTGTAACGCCCGCCCTCCCTGCTAACCCTAAGGGACGGGACTACGATACTCCATGTACAGATTTTTCTTTTTAAAACAGCGGAAGACTTAAAATAATTTTCTTAGTTTAATAAAAACTTTTCTTTTGTTTTTCTTTTCATCAGATCCGAACTACACTATCACGGCATCAATAACATGATATCAAAATTAGTAGAAACATAACATCAAGTCACACATACGGTACTACAATTCATGATACCAAAGCATAGTTCTTTAAAAGTTTTTAAAGCAGGTTCTTATTTGGTTGCCTAGCCACTGCCACACACATCTCCTGGCCTCTCCTGCTGCTCCTTTAGCTCATCCAGCTTTTTCCTTTATCTGTGGTACAAGGAAAGTAAGCTATGAACACTCATGGCTCAGTAAGTTCCTTTCCTACTCACTAAAACCGAAAATCATCACATGATCAAAGAATGTCTCAACATAACATGATCTCAACTAGTCATGGCATAACATATCATACTCTTTAAGCATATCATGCAACACAACAAAATCATAACTAGTCATGACATATCATCTCTTAAAGCATAGCATGAAACATAACATAATCATATCTAATCATGGCATATCATAGTATCATCATAAGGTGGCATGACATATCAAGCTCGTAAAGCATAGCATGAAACATAACATAATCATATCTAATCATGGCATATCATAGTATCATCATAAGGTGGCATGGCATATCAAGCTCTTAAAGCATAGCATGAAACATAACATAATCATATCTAATCATGACATATCATAAATCATAGCATCATCACAACATGATCATAAGATATATGCAATATGATTTTGAAAACATGTATCCGAAAAACATGTGTATGGCTCATGATCTTTAAAACCATTTTTTCTTACATATATACTTGAACATAATATCAACATAATCAGGGCCCCGGCTTGTACCACACATAGATAAATCACGTAGATATGCGCGCTTCCTAAGTATATCCAAGGTAGCAAGTCTTGAATCATACTAGGAACTTGGTTCGGATCACACAGCCATAGACCTAGGGGCATACTAAGGAGCCCATCCCTTTGTTTTTACTAGCCTGGATCACACAGCCAAAGGCCTAGGGGATGATTAGGAGCCCACCCTTGGTACAAGCCTTACAAAGTAAAGTAGCATGTATAAAAATGCATCATTTAGTCACATAGCATATCATAGAAGTATGCATCACTTAGGCATACATTATGTCATAAAAGTATGCATCACTTAGGCATACATCATATCATAAATAGTATGCATCACTTAGGCATACATCATGTCATAAAAAGTATGCATCACTTAGGCATACATCATGTCATAAAAGCATGCATATTTTCACCACATAGCATATCATGAGAGCATGCATATTTTAGGCACATAGCATATCATCAAAGCATGCATATTTCTATCCACATAGCATATCATAAAAGCATGCATATTTTAAGCACATAGCATATCATCAAAGCATGCATATTTCTATCCACATAGCATATCATGAAAGCATGCATTTTTTTAAGCACATAGCATATCATCAAAGCATGCATATTTCTATCCACATAGCATATCATGAAAGCATGCATTTTTTTTTAAGCACATAGCATATCATCAAAGCATGCATATTTCTATCCACATAGCATATCATGAAAGCATGCATTTTTTTAAGCACATAGCATATCATCAAAGCATGCATATTTCTAAGCACATATCATATCATGGAAAGTATAAATCACAAGCATACATGTTTAAGCATAAGGGTGTATCATGTGATTATACTATCATAAGAAACATGGTAACATAGTTAGCTTGGGTTCTAAGCTTTCTAATCCCTTGGGTTCTTATCATGGCCGAACCCCCTTTAGATCTCAATTTAGGTAAAAACAACCTCCAAGCATGTGGAACCTAAATTATCATCACATCAATTTAATAGGAAGCATTATAAGCATGATTAACTTGGTTTCTAAGTTCTCCAAGTCCCTAAACTTCATGTGGCCGAACCCTATCAGGTGTGAAACAAGGTCCCAAATGTCATGAAAGCATGGAAACCTTAAACCATATTTATAGCATTTTTTTCAAGTAACATAGTAAGCATATTTGAGCTAGTTCCTAAGTTCTTCAAGCCCTTAACATATGTCATGGCCGAAATTTAACAAGTATTCATTAGGGATAAAAGCAAGCATACAAGCATGTGAACTTGAACTAACATCATGTATAAATTCATAATAAGGCATCATACAATGGGTATGGCCGAAACTTACCCTAGCCTCATTTTAGGTCATTAAACAACATATAGCATGAGAACTTTGGCTTTCTACTTATCATATTTCATGTAGAGTGACATGAGCATATTTAATTTTTGTTCTAGGGTTTCTAGGGCATCTATCCCTTCATGGCCGAAACATACAGTGGTCCATTTAGGTCATGGAAAAATTATGCAAGCATGTGACACAATCAACATATTATCATATTTCCATAAGAAGCATTTTTAACACATTTGGTTTCAATTCTAAGGCCTCTAGGTCATTTAAACCCTACTTGGCCGAGACTCTTCAGTGTTTAAATTTGCTTCAAATAGCCTAAAAGCATAGGAAGTCATACAAGTTTCATAGCATGTATAAAGACAAACATAATAAACATACATGTGAATTGTGTCTTAGGCTTCCTAGGTTTCTTTCCTTTTTCTTTTATTTTTCCTCATGGCCGAAAGCTACCAATCTCTAAACTAGGTTTTAAGTGGCTTAAAGCATGGAAAACCTAAGTAAGTTTCATGGCAAAAATTACTAAGAACATCATATACAAATTTGGTTCATAAACAAGCTAGGACCCTTGTGATCTTACATGTCATATATCATGTAACTAAATTCTCTATACCCTAATTAAGCATCAGAGCATTAAACAACTTTCATATCTTAATATCACAGAGGTCTTGAGCATGTTAAAATTTTGTTTAAGCTTTTCTAAGCTATCCATCTTATCATGACCGAAAATCTTAATGAAGAGTTCATGAATTTCTAGCAATATTCGACATGCAATTCTTTAAGAGAACTCTATATTCTATCATATAAACATGGTTACCTAAATTTAAAGGTCCTCCTAACCCTAAGCTCTTTTCTTGGCCGAAACATATGAGTGGATTTCTTTTGGTTCCAAGTAACTTTCAAGCAAGAAAAACCAATAAAAGACCCTTAGTAAATCATGGAGGGAATCTTGTACTAGTTTGGTTAAACAATGATTTCCCTAACCTCTTTAAAATATTTTTGGCCGAAATTCTAGGGTTAGATACTCCTCTGACCAAGCATCATATAGGTATAAAAACATGAAGGAAAACCTTCCTACATAGCATAGAAAAATATCATGAAATGAGGACTTGTTTAAACCTTCCTAGATTTGAAAACTCTTCTTTGGCCGAATTTTTCTTAAATTCTTTTCTAGGTTTTCTAATCCTCATAACATCCGAAAGTACGTAAAACGCCTTGTACCACAGGTGAGGGGAAGCTTACATCCTTTTTGTTTGTGGATCTAAGGTGTGGTGATGGAAGAAGTAGACTCTTCTTCTAGTTCCCTTCCCTTGATTCCCTTGCTAAGTCCTCCTTGTATCTTTGGCTTTCTTAGGAGAAAACCTTGGCTTGGGGCCGAAGATGGAGGAGAGGGGACTGAGGGTTCAGTGAGGGAGAGGGAGGATGAGGGAAAATGAGAGAAAAATAGAATTTTCCCTTTACATTATCTTTTTTTATATATATATTAAGGGGGAAGAGGTAGCAAAATTGGTTTTTGCTTTCCTTCTCCTTTAACCCATTTTCTATTTTCTTTTATTTATTTTATTTTCTAATTTATTCTCATCATTTATGATGAGAACAAGGGGGAATGAATCCCCTTCATTCTCCTTTTAATGTCACGGCAAGAGAGGGAAAAGAGAGAGAAAGGGAGGAAGGCAAGTTGCCTTTCTCTTGCTCTTTTCTTGCTTTCTCTTTTTAGATTTTTACTCCTATCTTTATCATGCATTCCCTTTCCTTGCTATCAATATCTTCTCTCTATCCCAATTGGTTTCTACTAATTAATTCTATAAATTATAATATAAGAGGTTCAAGGTTCAATCCTTGACTACTCCCTATTTTTTATTTCTTTTTATTTCTTTTTGGTTCAACATTCTACTAATATTTTTCTAAGGCAAATTCATCATTCTCTTATGCATCTTAAAAGCTTAGTGGATATTACATGATTGTTGTTATGTGCCTTCTTTAACTAAGAACATAATTTCAGTTTCGTGTTTGGACAAGAAAGGTTTCTCTTTTATAATTAAGGACAAATGTTGTTCTGTTTATTTAAAAGATATGTTCTATTGTAGTGCACCTCTGATGAACGGACTCTACATTCTAGACCTTAAAAGCCCTATCTATAATATAAATACCAAGAAGTTCAAGTCAAATAACTTGAATCAAACCTATCTCTGGCACTGTCGCTTAGGTCATATAAATGACAAGCACTTATCCTAGCTCCATAAGGATGGTTTGCTGGACTCATTTGATTTTGAATCTTATGCGACATGCGAGTCATGCCTACTAGGCAAGATGACCAAGACTCCCTTTAGTGGGCACAGCGAAAGAGTGACTTATTTGTTAGGACTTATACATAGTGATGTATGTGGCCCTTTCAATGTCGCTGCTAGAGGCGGTTATATGTACTTCATCACATTTACTGATGACTTCAGTAGATATGGTTATGTGTACTTGATGACACATAAGTCTGAATCCTTTGAAAAGTTCAAAGAATTCAAGAATGGAGTACAGAACCAGCTTGGCAAGAGTATTAAGATACTTCGATCAGATCGAGGTGGAGAATACCTTAGCCATGAGTTTCGTGACTATCTAGCTGAGTGTTGGATTCTATCCCAACTCACTCCTCTTGGAATACCACAGTGGAATGATGTATCCAAAAGGAGGAATCATACTCTATTAGATATGGTACGATCTATGAAGAGTCACACAGATCTTCCTACATTTCTTTGGGGCTATGCTCTAGACACGGCAGCTTTTATACTCAACCGAGTTCCATCCAAGGTCGTGATAAAGACACCATATAGGATATGGACTGGGAGAAATGCCCAGGTGTCTTTTATGAGGATTTGGGGTTGTGAGGTTTACGTTCGACGTCAAGTCTCAAACAAATTAGGACCCAAATCTAACAAGTGCTACTTTATTGGATATCCCAAGGAAACTAAGGGATATTACTTCTACATTTGCAGTCAGCACAAGGTAGTTGTGGCAAAGACTGGGGTCTTTCTAGAAAAGGATTTTGTTTCTAGAAAGACTAGTGGGAGTACGTTCGATCTTGAAGAAGTTCAAGATGTGGACCATAGCACTGAAGCCTCGATGGAAGTTGAACTGGAACCACAAAGTGTTGTGGATGATGTTGTTCCATAAAGAGTTGAGGAACAACAACTAGTTCAAGTAGACATATCTCTTCGCAGGTCTGATAGGGTACGACGTCAGCCTGAGAGTTACTCATTTCTCTTGTCTGAGCATGATGACGTTGTGCTCATAGAGGATGAGCCTACCACCTATCAGGAAGCTGTGATGAGACCAGATTCTGAGAAATGGCTAGAGGCCATGAGATCCGAAATAGAATCTATGTACACCAACCAAGTATGGACTTTGGTTGATCCACCTGAAGGGGTAAAACCCATAGGGTGTAAGTGGGTCTTTTAGAGAAAGACTGACATGGATGGACTTATCTACAAGGGTCTCTTGGTAGCTAAAGGTTTCAAGCAGATTCATGGTATTGACTATGATGAAACCTTTTCTCCAGTAGCGATGTTTAAGTCCATTCGGATCATGCTTGCTATTGCAGCATACCATGACTATGAGATATGACAGATGGATGTCAAAACCGCATTTCTGAATGGAAACCTGCTCAAGGATGTATACATGACACAACCTAAGGGTTTTGTAGATCCACAGCATACTGGCAGAGTATGTAAGCTGCATAGGTCCATTTATGGACTAAAGCAAGCTTCTCGGAGCTGGAATCTTCTATTCAAGGATGCAATCAAACAGTTTGGTTTCATCAAGAATGAAGATGAACCTTGTGTCTACAAGAAGTTTGTAGGGGACATAGTTGTCTTCCTCATATTGTATGTGGATGACATACTACTCATTGGAAAAGACATCCCTTTGCTTCAGTCTGTCATGACCTGGCTAGGAAGTTGTTTCTCAATGAAGGACTTAGGTGAAGCATCCCGCATTCTAGGGATACATATGTATAGAGATAGATCTAAGAGATTGCTTGGCCTAAGTCAGAGTATATACATTGACAAGGTACTCCTTCGGTTTGCCATGCAGAACTCCAAGAAGGTATTTCTGCCGATGTCACATGGTGTGAGTCTTTCGAAGACTCAAGGTCCCTCTTCTAGAGAGGAGAGAGACCGCATGTATCAGATCCCTTATGCCTCAGCCATAGGATCTATCATGTACGCCATGCTATGTACTCGTCCTGATGTCTCATATGCTTTGAGCATGACGAGCAGATGCCAGTCTGATCCAGGTGAAAGTCACTAGATAGCGGTCAAGAATATTCTTAAGTACTTAAGAAGGACTAATGAATATTTCTTGATATATGGAGGCAATGATGAACTAGCTGTAAAGGGTTACAGTGATGCCAGCTTCCAGACCGACCAGGATTATTATCGATCGCAGTCGGGGTTCGTGTTTTGCATAAATGGTGGTGCTATGAGCTGGAAGAGTTCGAAGCAGGACATAGTAGATGATTCTACGACAGAGGCCGAATACATTGCTACATTCGAGGCAGCAAAGGAGGTAGTTTGGATCCGCAAGTTCATCACTGAACTTAGGGTGGTTCCTAGTATCGCTGACCCTATTGAGATCTATTTTGACAACAATGGAGCTATAGCACAGGCTAAGGAACCTCGCTCACACCAACAGACCAAACACATACTACAACGCTTCCATCTCATTCGAGATATTATCGAGAGAGGAGAAGTGAAGATTTGCAGAGCACCCATAGAGGCTAACATCGCAGATCCCTTGACCAAGGCTTTGGCTCAAAGAAAGCATGATGGTCACACTAGGTCATTGGGGCTTAGAGCCAACACTGATTGACACTAGTGCTAGTGGGAGATTGTTAGTTAGAGCCCTAGAGCCAATCATTTGATGATTGTATTATAGACTTATTTATCATATTCTTATATAAATAAAGATATTTGTTTTGGTTATTATACTTACTTGTATTAGTGTCAAATAAATTAAGTATAATAGCGTCCTTGAGTAGAAGATTTTTACCTATATCAATCGATTGGTTGAATCGATAGTGAGATGATATAGGGAACATTACTCTTAATCATTCCTAGTCGAGTATTAACATTCAGGGACAATGTTAATGCAATAAGACTAGCATGTAGGTCAACTTGATGACTTGATCTCACAAGTCATGGATATAGGGATATCAAGTTGACACATGGGTATGCATTGGAGAATGTATACTAAATGACCCGCCATGAGAAAGTATCATGGATCGTTATATGAGTGTCATATACTTTCTCATGTGGCTATTAGTATGACTACTAGTCCTTAGACCTGAAGTCACCATGGATCCCTACATAAGGAGTTACATACTTTGGTTTCGTCAAATGTCATCCGTAACTGGGTGGACTATAAAGGCGATTACTGGGTATGTAACAAATTATGCTAAGGGATGTGAGTGATGTAGATGGGATCTATCCCTCCTATATGACGGGAGTGACATTGATATTCTTGATAGAGTGAGACCACGAAGTGCATGGTCATGCCCAAATGAGTCAATATGAGATATTGAGCTCATTTGATTTAGTGAGTCTACTTGGAGTTCAAGATTTAGGTTGGTTAGAGGATGACACGGTCTATGCCCCACATTGATCAATCTTGATGTCTTGGATAGAAGGACACTTGTCATATATTGTGAGGAGTCACAATTAGTAGTCAAAAGGTGATGTTGGATCTCAACATTCTTGTAAATTGGGTAGTAATGATGTGTTGCTAGATACCGCTCATTACTTATGCTCCTAAAAGCCTACTAACTTGATCTCAACAATTAGCCTAACTACTGCATTCCATAACAAGTAAACTTAAAACCAATCTAGATCATCTAAACCCACTAAGACACCTAAATTAAATATTACGTATTTGCTGTAAAATGAAAAGCTGCTCACTAAAACCAAAACTATGGACAATTGCAATCCTAGTTCAATTTAACAGCTGATCTAAAGTGCAAGTAGACATGAACATGCTGAACTTCCAATCTCTGATCTATCGCAGAAAACTAAAAACGTATTAATTATAACTGCGCCTATGAGAGAATCAAAACAAAGTTCCAAAAGAAATCTTCTCATCTACACTAATAACTCAGAAATGGGATGTGTTGTTCGATAAGGAAAACTAAAGAAACAAATGTATGTAAACTGAATCTAGATCTAGGTTAAGAAACATTCACAAACTCCAAATCCTGGATCCTATCAATCCTCTTCATTGATTTACGAAGGAGCCACAGAGAACGCCCTTCTGGCTCTCAATCACTACATCTGGAATCTTCAGCCATGTAAATAAGAATCGCCAAGCCGCAGAGAACGCCCTTCTGGCTTGCTATCTTGATGTGTGAAGAACAGAGGAATGAGATGATGATCGCAGCCCAAAACTGAAAGATCAGTTCGATCCCAAACCTGCGAGCTTATATGGAAGCGGAACGAATATAGAAGCTTCAGGAAAACTCCAAATAAACTTCCTAGACGCATGTAAGCCATAGATCAAGAGAACACCCTTCAATCTGTGGAGGAATCGATCGCGGAGGAGAATTGTCATGACCTAGGGAACACCCTTCTGATCGTGATCTGCTATTCGTTCGCTAATTGCCAAGAAATCCCGAATTCGTGGTTGAAGTTAGAATTTAAATCTGAGATCTGGAGATGGTGAATGGAACTTGCGATCGTGCGCCGAGGAAGAAGTCGCAACACGATGAACAATATTGTAAGCCACTGTTCATCGTGCCACTCCTAGGTTTTTATCTCAGTTGCAAAAAAAATGGTTCAGCCATTGGTTCGGTGTAGGCACAGTAGCAACTTGGTGCGTGGGTTCGAATCAAGTGCAGCAGTAGTCCGATTTGATCCACCAAGTACAACAGCGCATTGGCGTGGGTTGAACCCATGTCTAAGCTAATAACTTGAGTGCATCCAAGTGTGAGCAATGAGCTCAAGTCTTCACCTAAGACCATAATTAACAGAAATATAGAAGGCACAAATCATGAGTAAGAAATATCAAATTGAATTATCTCAAAATATATCTTGGATAGCAACATCTAACTCCAAAGTCAATTAATTAAACCAAATATACCCAAAAGTCGATCAATTTGAATCAAAATATAACACCCATTTAGCCAATCATCAAAATCCCCCTCACTTATTCTTGCTTGTCTCAAGCAAGTTAAGAAAACAAAAAAAAAAATCCTACTTAAATGGCACCCCCTAAACAAATTCCCAAACATGATTAGAAAATAAAGAAAGTAAACCATCTAAGATTATCGCATTCCAAAATCTCAAGCATTCATGGACTTCAAACTTTACTCTTGGTTAACCACATAATAATTTCCAACTATCATGAATAAATTGAAATTGATTTCACACTAAAAGCCTCACAAGATAGAGTTTTTGTGGCCCTCATCCTATTTCACATGTAATCACAAAAATGGAGAGCACTCATGCTACTTGTGCTTCTTGCACTACCATATGCTTGCTTATCTTCTACTCTCTACAATGATCATGGATACAAATCACAATATGAAGGTTAATCATGAAGAAATAGGAGATATGAATTAAGTGCACATCAAAGCATTAGTTGCAAAGACAAGATAAGAAAAGAAAGAATTAGCAACAAAGACAAGATAAGAAAGAAAGTATGAGTTCTAGTTCTAATGGAAGACATGGATACAAAGAATGCTATATAAATGAATACTTCGCCATACTTCCTTCTTTCTCTTCTTCCTTAACTTCTTTCAATTACATCATCACTGATTCCTCAATTCAATTTTCTCATTCCTTTAATTTCAATGAATACATCTCTAAAAACTAATCTTTGAGAACCATTTCATTCATTCCCAATTCCAGCAATCTTCATTTACTTAACTTCAGTTCTTAGTCTTTCAAAATTCCGGCACAAAAACTGCATTAGTAAAACTTAACCTTCATTGCATTTGTCTCCTTCCTGTTTAGCTGCAAAACTCACTGTACACTTCCCTTTTAATTGTTTCTTTCAAGTTCTATTAATGATCCTACTAATCCTTCAACTCTACAGCTTTTCCTTGTAATACATCACTGACCAATTGCAAAAATGACCCTGAATTTCAGCTTTGCAATTTCAATTTCAGCACTTTGATTCATCAAGATTCTATCAAATTAGTTTAAAACAGCATTGAAAGAAATGCAACACCATTTGTTTCATATAATGCAAGATCTTCATATATAGTTGCTTCTGAATTTAAGCACATCATTAATACAAAATTCTGCATTTCTGATTCCACTTCAACATCTCAGCATTTCATCATCTGATATGGTATCAATTTGCACTTTCTTGTTCTCTGATTTTGCATTCAATCCATCAATGAGACACTCGGATCATACCTTATTTCCCCCACACTTAGATCTTTGCTCGTCTCGATCAATGAAACTCAATAAGATCACTCCAAGTTGATACAACAATTCCAAATCTGCATATTTCAGATTCAGTACTTTAAAATCAGAAGCAGCTATACTTCATGTCCCATCACTGAGTTAATGATCCTGCTATTCTCAATTGTTACGATGCCACCGAGAAAACTAAGAAGATAATTCATGCATCCCCAAGAGTAGTTTTAGAACTCAGATTCAGCTACACTTCCAGCATTTTAACAGAATGGCAGATTCAATTCCTTGTCTTCAGCTTTAAGTTTTCAACTTGTGTCATCTATTTCACAATTTTTTGTTCTTGAACCAGCCCAAATAGTCTTTCAGCAGATGCATTCTCCTTGATCTCCACAACTATAGCAGCAAAATTTGATTTCAAAGATTCAGATTCTATGTTTCCATGTTGTTTTCTTTCTAAATCAGCATCAGCACATAAACTTAGCCCACAATCATCAGAGATGGAATTGCAATATAACTTCAACTCAACTTTTCAACAGCACAATCAAATTCACTAATTTCATAAGCTTTCAATAGCTTGGTCAGATTTCAGAGTTTGTGAAAATTCATGTTTCAGCTTGTTGTTGCAATGAAGTAACAGATTCAAAGTAATGGATCCAACTATACATTTCCAAAATTCAGTATCAAAGGTTCCAGAGTTGCAAAATCATATTCAACGAAGTTAAAGGAATTCCTGTATTTCCAAAACAAATAGTCACAGATTCTGCAGCTTCATTGATCTCCATTTCAGCAATTTGATACTTCCTAGATCATATCTAATTCAGCTTGAGAAGTCATGGAAAGTAATTAAACTCCATATGTTACTGAAAATTCAATAGCTTCAGTGTATTACCTCCCTTATTTGAGTGTTGCTCATAACATTTTGGTACACTTCTGGTAGCAATTCAGAACTGAATTTTTTTTACTGCATTCTGTTATTTTTTACAAATTTACTTCATAGTACAACTTCTGTCCTTTTCAAATTAAGTGACTCTTAAATCAATTCAATGAAGAGTTAAACCTTCAAAAAAATTGTGACAGGAATCCTTACAGATTAAAATCTCAATTAGTTTCCAGCTAAATAACAAATTCAGTATCTTATAATCTGAATTACAACTGCCCAGAATCAATACTACATTCACAGATGGTAACTCAATTTCTGCAACAAATTTTTTGCACTTCTTAGTACTTCAACAGGTAAACAAGAATGTTGTCAAAGTTATTACCAACATACAAAATCATTAAGTGCTTCAAATTCCACAGTGATCTCTAACTGAATCTCGAATGCAGGTCCACACATATCATGCAGCTCATTGTTTTTGTGTTGTATCTGCTCAACAATCTAAAAACCAAGTCAGCTATGGAGAACCAAAATTATCATCCAACCATACTCAAACAACAGCTAGTTTATGACTTTACAATGATTCAAAAATTCAACCATGTAGCACAGTTAATGTTAACCTGAATTTCGTGTATAGAATCCTGATTTTGTGTCAACTATACATCATTTAGCTGCCAAATATCTCAATTCCTTTTCCATCTAGCTTCTTAAGATCCCTCTCACTGTATACTTCACATAATTCCATATTTAAGTAATTCTTGCCTTTACATCTCATTTCCCAAGTTGGCAATACCCCTTGAGCATAATTCTAAAATTTTTTTAACTAATCTCTTCATCTCCCTTTCTATTTCAAACTCAAACCTTCAAAAGACTAACTTTTTAAGATTGACACAGAAATGCCAAATTCATTTTCCTACAAAATTCTGCATTTTCTCAATTCCAGTTCTATGATAATTTCTGACTTTGCAACAACCTATCCTATTCATCACTGTCTTCATTTCTTTCTCTACATATTCTTAATCCTATTAGTCAATCAAATTCCATCAACTCCATTTTTATCTCAGTATCTTTCTTCAAATCACCAATTGAAACTGTAACCTTTAAATTCCTGCACTACTGAATTGTATAGATTCCCCATTCATCAAGCTTTTCCTCTTCTGAACAGCTCATGAGCAATTCACCCATATTGAATAGGTGGAAACTGGTGCAACTTCCTAACAATTAGCAAACCAAATCTCAAAATACACCAACTCCTGCACCTTCAGTTAAAGACATCAACTTTTGAACCAGTAGAGCTTAAAACAGAATCTTCAAATTCCAGACTTAATTACTTCAAGAACTCTTCATTTTTGTGTCCAAATGGAGTTTCTGAATTCCATCCTAGAACTGAATTCTTGCACATGAGCTCATAGTTTAAGTTACTGAAATTTCTAGCTATAAGTTTTCTAGCTCAGCGTAATGTACAGCTTCCCACATTAAACTCCTACATTTAAGCAGTTTCCAGATTTTTGCAATGGCTGCATAGGTTTTTGAAAATATCAACATGTCCCTGAACTTAACTCTCATTCACTTTCAGCTCCTAATTTCAATTCTCAAGATTGCAATGAAATACACTCCCCCGAAACTTAAACTTAATCCACCTTGGCCAAAATATCTATCATATAACAAACCATGTATCCACATCCAAAAGATTTTACAAATGAGAAGACATAAATTGATATGATGATTAACAAGAAGAATAGCAAGAATTTGTGTGGAAGAAAGGAACAAACAGATTTACCTTCATAAACATGATTTAATCCATTGGATTGTAGTTTTGAAAGAATCAAAGCAAGTTCTAGAGAGAAATAACACAAAAGCATCACTCAATTAAGGCTCATCCTCACTAGGCATAAATGTATCATCTCAATTAAACAATCAAGTGTCCATTATTAAATAGAAACCTTGAAAAAATTAGAAATCCATTTATGACATTAAGCCCAAAATAAGATACTAAAATCTAGCTCACATTCTCTATTTCTAACATATCATAAGAAAATGTTAAGGGGTGCCATTTTCTTATTCACACTCAAAATCAAATGCAATAAGAAAACTACCAACTGTAAACATAACTAAATGCAATAAGAAAATCAACCGTTACACTCAAAGAATTTATTAGAGAATAGACTAAAATAAAGCATCAATTAAAATGAAAAAGGAAATTAAGTTGGAACAAACTCCCTTTTTTTCGGTGGTTGAAGAAGATTAAGAAGTAGAAGCCAACTCAGAAGTGGAGTAATCATGGTTGCAATAAACTTCTTTTTATTCATCCTTTTTCCTTTGAAAATTCTTTTCGGAGGACGGAGACGGTTCAGTTCAAGCATCCACTCCGGGAGCTTGTATTCTCCTACAACATCATTAAAAGAAAAGACCTCCCATACACATGTGGGATAAAAAGAAAATAGGAGAATATTAGTGTGGGTAGAAAATTTGTCAAGCAATGAATCACATCTAATAAAATCAACAATTGATACCTCAATTAAATTTTCTGAAAAATTACAAATAATACTCACCTTCTCATGTTGATAGGTACCTGGAGTGGTGATTGTTACCTCCTTTTCATCAAGTACATGTTCAAGCTCTTGTTCTAGTGAATGTTTAGGTTCATCTAGTGATTCTTGGGTGCTTGGCTCCATAGCACAAGTCCCTACACTTACATTCTCTATTCTTGGTGATTCTTGAGGTAATGCTTCCAGTAAGCATTCCCCTACACTTAAATCATCTTCTACATCAATACCTATATCATTCCCAACATCTAAATCAATAATATCAGTAGAATCAAAAGTATGTTCAACTACATCATCACAACAATAAAAAGCACTTAAAGAATCTAGTGAAGAAGTTGATGTAGTGTCAGGCTTGACAAGAACTCCACAATCCACCTCTTCACTGGCATTTTGTGTTTGTAGCTGGTTGATGGATGATACAATTTGATCCAATTGATTATGTATGTTTTGTATCCTTGAGATTTGTTGCTCTTGATGTTCTCTCATTTATTGCATAATCTCCCTGAGTTTCCATGTTGACTCATCCATCTGAGCATCATTTTGTTGAAAAGAATGTGGCATAAAAGATGTTGAAACCTCTTGAAATCCATATGAATTCTGGTAGGTTGGATATGGCTCTATAAATTATCCTTGTGCACTTTCATACCTAAAACATTAATTATCCACCCAACTAGCATTAAAAGTATTAGGAAATGATTCATACCTATTTTGTTAATCCATTGTTGGGTAAATTTGATACTCAAGCTGAAAATACTGACTCTTCATTCCACCTCCAAAATTCTGAAAATATGGATCCATGCTACTGAAATCTCCTGTTCTTACACTACAACACTAACACTTAAAATTAGAAGACTCGAGAGCATAAAGTTTCAAACACATGAAATATGAACATTTAAGCACTTAACAATTCAAGAATAAGCGAACATAAAAAAAATACAAAAGATAAGCAATCAAATCAAGAAAGATGCTAACAAAGTAAACCAATCAATGCACAATCCAAAATAAACACACACTACTAGTTGTTCCCCGGCAACGACGCCAAAATTTGGTGTTTGCCTTGTTCACATGTCACGTGGCACATTAAATTAATAAAGATTATGAACTCAACTAATTAAATAAAATTTGTGCAGTAAGGAGTACCAAGTCATATTTTTTTCAAGGATAACTAGTGAGTGTGTGATTGTATTGAAGTCTCAAACAAAGTTCTGAAATCTGAAATTAAATCAAAATCAAGTGTTGTCAAGAAATCACTTAACTAAAGCTGACCCGTTAATGCAATGAAAGGAAACAAAAGGAATTCAGATCTCGATCTTAATTGACCACATAACTACACTACACAAGTTTAAATCACAAAAAACCAAACTTATACTAAACCGTAAGAACTAACTAAAAAGACCCTAAAACTTAAAATCACTTACACTAATGGTACTTGAGCAACTCACACTACAATTTTGAATTTAAATCGAACCGAATGAGGCAAATGAAATCTAGAACAGATCTAACTGAATTTTCACTATAAAATTCACTATAAAACTTCAGAAATCAGAATGTGCAGGAATAATAATTCTGGAATAAATTCTATCAAAAAAGCCTACTAACTTGAGCTCAACAATTAGCCTAACTACTGCATTCCATAACAAGTAAACTTAAAACCACTCTAGATCATCTAAACCCACTAAGACACCTAAATTAACTATTACATATTTGCTGTAAAATGGATAGCTGCTCACTAAAACCAAAACTATGGACAATTACAATCCTAGTTCAATTTAACAGCTGATCTAAAGTGCAAGTAGACATGAACATGCTGAACTTCCAATCTCAAATGTATTGCATAAAACTAAAAACGCATCAATTATAACTGCACCTATGATAGAATCAAAATAAAGTTCCAAAAGAAATCTTCTCATCTACACTAACAACTCAAAAATGGGATGTGTTGTTCGATAAGGAAAACTAAAGCAACAAATGTATGTAAACTAAATCTAGATCTAGGTTAAGTAACATTCACAAACTCCAAATCCTGGATTCTATCGATCCTCTTCGTTGATTTGCGAAGGAGCCACAGAGAACGTCCTTCTGGCTCTTAATCACTGCATCTGGAATCTTCAACCATGTAAGTAAGAATCGCCAAGCCATAGAGAATGCCCTTCTGGCTTGCTATCTTGATGCGTGAAGAATAGAGGAAGGAGATGATGATCGCAGCCCAAAATCGAATGATCAATTCGATCCCAAACCTGCGAGCTTATATGGAAGTAGAACGAATACAAAATCTTCAGAAAAACTCCAAATAAACTTCATAGATGCCTGTATGCCACAGATCAAGAGAACACCCTTCAATCTGTGGAGGAATCGATCACGGAGCATAATTGCCACGGCCTAGGGAACGCCCTTCTGATCGCGATCTGCTCTTCGTTCGCTGATTACCAAGAAATCCTGAATTTATGGTTGAAGTTTGAATTTAAATCTGAGATCTGGAGATGGTGAATGGAACTTGCGGTCGTGCGCGGAGGAAGAAGTCGCGGCACGATGAACAGTAGTGCAAGGCACTGTTCATCGTTCCACTCCTGGGTTTTTATCTCAGTTGCAAAAAAAATGGTTCAGCCATGGGTTCGGTGCAAGCACAGCAGCAACTTGGTGTGTGGGTTCGGTTCAAGTGCAGCAATAGCCTGATTTGATCCACTAAGTTCAACAACGCATTGGTGTGGGTTGAACCCATGTCTAAGCTAATAACTTGAGTGCATCCAAGTGTGAGCAATGAGCTCAAGTCTTCACCTAAAACCAAAATTAACAGAAATATGTAAGGCACAAATCATGAGTAAGAAATATCAAATTGAATTATCTCAAAATATATCTTGGATAGCAACATATAACTCCAAAGTCAATTAATTAAACCAAATAAACTCAAAAGTCGATCAATTTGAATCAAAATATAACACCCATTTAGCCAATCATCACCGGCCCTCTCTCTTCCTTTTCTCACTTTGTTTCTTCTCTTAGGCCGGCGACACCATCTTCTTCTCTTCCCTTTCTTCTTTCTAAGGTCGGCACCTATCTCATCTTGGTGGCCGAAACATGAAAAGAAAAGAAGAGATCCTTGGTGGCCGGTTGTTTAGAGGGGAAGAAGAAGAAGGAAATTTCCTATTTTTGCATCCCTTGGTGGCTCGAGCTTCTTGGAGGCAAAGAAGTGGTTCGGGTGGAGTTATCTTGGTAGATCATTGCCCACACGATGTCCAAGAGGAGGAGAGGAATACAATAGAAGATCAAGAGGTCTTTAGGTACAAAGAAAGGTATAACTAATTAATAGTTTCCTCTTCAAATTAATTAGTTAGTTTTCTTTGCATGGATTCTGAAACACCAATACAAGAGGCTAGCGATTTTGTGCCATCGATTTTGTGTTATCGATTTTGTATTTTGATTTTGCATTTTGATCTTGTGTTTCTATTGTGGTCTCTATAGTTAAACATAGGGTTACTGTAAGAAGTTAAATATCATATTTTTTTGAAAGACTTTGTCTAGGAAGTGGTGGATGACCCCCTAACTAAGAAGGCCTAGTGCCTCGCTATGTTTAACCTGGAAGCCAATCTTTGAAATAGATATTTAATCAAATTTTGTAATATGGTTTAACTTAGGAAGATCACATCGGTTAAACTTAGCGTAAAAATGTTAAATATCGTTTCTAATCCAAGTTTAACTTCTGAATAGCAACTTGGATTAATAATGTTAAGCATCGTTTGCAATGCAAGTTTAACTTCAGTAGAGCACATGGGTAGCTAGGTTATGTTCTGTGCTTGTACAAATATTTATACAGGGGAAATAGAACGAAATCCAGGTGTAGAAACCAACAAAAAGGACTAGAGATTATATGCTAGTTTACCAGGCAGATGTTTTGTTCCTTGTGGGTTACACAGATTCAGACTTCCAATCATATAGGGACAATAGTAAGTCGACCTCAGGGTATGTATTTACTTTGGGAGGTGGAGCCATAGTATAGAGTAGTGTTAAGCAGAAATGCATTTCGAACTCCACCATGGAAGCTGAGTATGTGACAGCCTCTAAGGCAGCCAAATAAGTTGTATGACTCAGAAACTTCTTGATGGACTTAGATGTGATTCTTGGTTTGCCCAAAATTATCACATTTTATTGTGATAATAGTGGTACAGTAGCAAACTCAAAGGAACCACGAGCCCATATGGCAAGTAAATACATTGAGCGCAAGTACCACTTGATACGAGACATCGTAAAACAAGGAGAAGTTGTTGTCGCCAAGATTGCATCAGAAGATAACCTGGTAGATCCTTTCACTAAGGCCCTTCCAGGGAGGGCTTTTGATGGGCATGTTGAGGGGATGGGGATCAGATGTATGGTAGCATATATGGCAGCGTAGTCTTTTAGTATAAGTGGGAGATTGTTAGAATGTATACTAAAAGCCTAGTTTTTTGTATAAACATTTATATTGAAATGAGAATCACATTGGTCAAATGTTTACATTTAGTTAAATGTTGTTGTCCATTTAATTTATATTGTAGATAACATGGTGTGTGGTATCACACAGAAGATCATGTTATCAGTGTTGGGAATTTCGGGCCGCAAAAATCGCTTTTCCGCGTTGCGGAAACCCCGATTCCCATGCTACCGGATCCGTGCGAAGTAAAATTTTAGAAAAACATTACGAGTACGAGTTTATTATGCTAGTTCTAAACTAGATCTACAAGGAGAAGGAATTTACCCTCGATGCGATACCCTTCGCAATCCCGCTCGTCCAACGGTTCATAGGATCTCGAGATCATCAAGTGTACGATCCTCTAGAAGTATCCACACAAACAAACTAGGTGGAGAAGACCAAACAAAGGTGTGCTAGCACCTTAGATGGTTTGGCCAAGGAGGAGGAGAGGGAGAGCAAGAAGAGAGGAAGAAGGAGGAATGAATGCCTTGAATGAAAAATCAACTCCATTCCTCACCATAAGTGGCCGACCACTATTGGAGTTGTAACCTCCATTCCCATTTAATGTGGTCATTAAAGAGGAGATTTGTAACCTCCATGAGGTGGCACACACATGTGATAAACATGATGATGTGGCATATCATCATTAGGCCACTTAATGCCAACTCACAAATGAGGTGGCATATAGTCAAGTCAAACTTGACTCTTCCTCTTCCTTCCAAGTCAAGTCAAACTTGACATTATAACTCCCATGGTTGATCAAATCTAACCATTTGATTCAAGCTAATTTAATATAATGAATCTAATTCACTTAATTAAATTGATTTAATGAGTCATAATCTAAATTAGACTCATTGAACACATGAATCAAATTGAGTCCAACTCAATTAGTTCAATTAAGATTACTCTTAATCCAATTTGATTCATCACATGAATCTAATCCTCTTGGTTCATCATATGAACCTAATCTCCATCTAATTGTCTTTTGTGTGTGACCCTATAGGTTCTTGTAATGTTGGCAATGCTTCTAAACCTATTTAGAAGCATAAGTAATGAGCGGTATCTAGTAACACATCATTACTACCCAAGTTATAAGAATGTTGAGATCCAACATCACCTTGTGACTACTAATTGTGACTCCTCACAATATATGACATTGTCCTTCTATCCTAGACATCTAGATTGATCAATGTGAGGCATAGACCATGTCATCCTCTAATCAATCTAAATCTTGAACTCCAAGTAGACTCACTCAATCAAATGAGCTCAACATCTTATATTGACTCATTTGGGCATGGCCATGCACTTAGTGGTCTCACTCTATCAAGAATATTGATATCACTCCCATCATATAGGAGGGATAGATCTCATCTACATCACTCACATCCCTCTACATAATTTGTTACATACCCAGTAATCGCCTTTATAGTCCACCCAGTTACGGGTGACGTTTGACGAAACCAAAGTACATAACTCCTTATGTAGGGAACCATGGTGACTTCAGGTCTAAGGACTAATAGTCATACTAATAGCCACATGAGAAAGTATATGACACTCAAATAACGATCCATGATACTTTCTCATGGCGGGTCATTCAGTATACATTCTCTAATGCATACCCATGTGTCAACTTGATATCTCCATATCCATGACTTGTGAGATCAAGTCATCGAGTTGACCTACATGCTAGTCTAGTCACATTAACATTACCCCTGAATGTAAATACACGACTAGGAATGATTAAGAGTAGCATTCCCTATATCATCTCACTATCGATTCAACTAACCGATTGATATTGGTAAGAACCTTCTACTCATGGACGCTATTATACTTAGTTATTTGGCACCAATACAAGTATAATAACTAAAACAAATGCCTTTATTTATATACAAGAATATGATACAATGAGTGCATACAAAAATCATCAAATGATTGGCTCTAGAGCTCTAACTAACAATCTCCCACTAGCACTAGTGCCAATCAGTATAGGCTCTAACGCCTAATGACCTAGTGTGACAATCATGCTTTCTCTGTGCCAAAGCCTTGGTCAAGGGATCTACGATGTTAGCCTCTGTAGGTACTCTGCAAATCTTCACATCTCCTCTATCGATAATCTCTCGAATGAGATGGAAGCACCGTAGTATGTGTTTGGTCCGCTGGTGTGAGCGAGGTTCCTTAGCCTGTGCTATAGCTCCATTGTTGTCACAATAGAGCTCAATAGGGTCACCGATACTAGGAACCACCCCAAGTTCAGTGATGAACTTGCGGATCCAAACTGCCTCCTTTGCTGCCTCTGATGCAGCAATGTACTCGGCCTCTGTCATAGAATCAGCGACTGTGTCCTGCTTCGAACTCTTCCAGCTCACAGCACCACCATTTATACAAAACACGAACCCTGACTGCGATCGATAATCATCCTGGTCGGTCTGGAAACTAGCATCACTTTAACCCTTTACAGCTAGCTCGTCATCGCCTCCATATATCAAGAAATATTCTTTAGTCCTCAAGTACTTAAGAATATTCTTGACCACTATCCAGTGACTCTCACCTGGATCTGACTGGTATCTGCTCGTCATGCTCAAAGCATACGAGACATCAGGTCGAATACATAGCATGGCGTACATGATAGATCCTATGGCTGAGGCATAAGGGATCTGATCCATGCGGTCTCTCTCCTCTCTAGAAGAGGGACCTTGAGTCTTCGAAAGACTCACGCCATGTGACATCGGCAGAAAACCCTTCTTGGAGTTCTGCATGGCAAACCGTAGAAGTACCTTGTCAATATATGTACTCTGATTTAGGTCAAGCAACCTCTTAGATCTATCTCTATTGATCTGTATCCCTAGAATGCGGGATGCCTCACCTAAGTCCTTTATTGAGAAACATGTCCCTAGCCAAGTCTTGACAGACTGTAGCAAAGGGATGTCTTTCCCAATGAGTAGTATGTCATCCACATACAATATGAGGAAGACAACTATGTCCCCTACAACCTTCTTGTAGACACAAGGTTCATCTTCATTCTTGATGAAACTAAACTATTTGATTGCATCATCGAATCGAAGAATCCAGCTCCGAGAAGCTTGCTTTAGTCCATAAATGGACCTATGCAGCTTGCATACTCTGCCAGTATGCTGTGGATCTTCAAAACCCTCAGGTTGTGTCATGTACACATCCTCGAGTAGGTTTCCATTCAGAAACGTGGTTTTGACATCCATCTGCCATATCTCATAGTTATGGTATGCTCCAATAGCAAGCATGATCCGAATGGACTTAAACATCGCTACTGGGAAAAAGGTTTCATCATAGTCAATACCATGAATTTGCTTGAAACCTTTAGCTACCAAGCGACCCTTATAGATAAGTCCATCCATATCAGTCTTTCTCTTAAAGACCCACTTACACCCAATGGGTTTTACCCCTTCAGGTGGATCAACCAAAGTCCATACTTGGTTAGTGTACATGGATTCCATCTCGGATCTCATGGCCTCTAGCCATTTCTAGGAATCAGGTCTCATCACAGCTTCCTGATAGGAGGTGGCCTCATCCTCTATGAGCACACCGTCATCATGGTCAGACAAGAGAAATGAGTATCTCTCAGGCTGACGACGTACCCTATCAGATCTGCGAAGAGGTATGTCTACTTGAACTTGTTGTGGTTCCTTAACTCCTTGTGGAACAACATCATCCACAACACTTTGTGGTTCCAGTTCAACTTCCATCGAGGCTTAAGTGTTATTATTCACATCTTGAACTTCTTCAAGATCAAAAGTACTCCCACTAGTGTTTCTAGAAACAAAATCCCATCCTAGAAAAACCCCAGTCTTAGCCACAACTATCTTGTGTTGACTGGGAATGTAGAAGTAATATCCCTTCGTTTCCTTGGGATATCCAATGAAATAGCACTTATCATATTTGGGTCCCAGTTTGTTTGAGACTTGATGTCTAACGTAAGCCTCACAACCCCAAATCCTCATAAAAGACACCTGGACATCTCTCCCAGTTCATATCCTATATGGTGTCTTTATCATGGCCTTGGATGGAACTCGGTTGAGTATAAAAGCTGCCGTGTCTAGAGCATAGCCCCAAAGAAATGTAGGAAGATCTGTGTGACTCATCATAAATCGTACCATATCTAATAGAGTACGGTTCTTCCTTTCAGATACATCATTCCACTGTGGTGTTCCAGGAGGAGTGAGTTTGGATAGAATCCCACACTCAGCTAGATAGTCACGAAACTCATGGCTAAGGTATTCTCCACCTCGATCTGATTGAAGTATCTTAATACTCTTGCTAAGCTGATTCTGTACTTCATTCTTGAATTCTTTGAACTTTTCAAAGGATTCAGACTTAAATGTCATCAAGTACACATAATCATATCTACTGAAGTCATCAGTAAATGTGATGAAGTACCTATAACCGCCTCTAGTAGTGACATTGAAAGGGCCACATACATCACTATGTATAAGTCCTAACAAATAAATCGCTCTTTCGCTGTGCCCACTAAAGGGTGTCTTGGTCATCTTGCCTAGTAGGCATGACTCGCACGTCTCATAAGATTCAAAATCAAATGAGTCCAGCAAACCATCCTTATGGAGTTGGGATAAGCACTTGTCATTTATATGACCTAAGCGACAGTCCCAGAGATAGGTTTGGTTCATGTCATTTGACTTGAACCTCTTGGTACTTATGTTATAGATAGAGCTTTCAAGGTCTAGAATGTAGAGTCCGTTCATCAGAGGTGCACTACAATAGAACATATCTTTTAAATAAATAGAACAACATTTGTCCTTTATTATAAAAGAGAAACCTTTCTTGTCCAAACAAGAAACTGAAATTATGTTCTTAGTTAAAGCAGACACATAACAACATTCATCTAATTCTAATACAAGCCCAGAGGGTAGAGATAGATGATAAGTTCCTATAGCAACAGCAGCAACCCATGCTCCATTGCCTACTCGTAGGTCCACCTCGCCCTTCGTCAATGCCCTGCTATTTCTCAGCGCCTGCACATTAGTACAAATGTGAGAAACACATCCGGTATCTAATACCCATGATGAAGAAATAGATAGATTAACTTCTATAACATATATACCTGAAGTAGAAGTCTCACTTCGCTTCTTCTTAAGATCTTCCAGGTACACCTTGCAGTTCCTCTTCCAATGCCCGGTCTAACCGCAGTGGAAGCAGGTAACATCCTTGGCAACCCCTTTAGGCTTCAGTGCCTTGCCTTTGCCCTTGGCTTGGGACTTTCCTTTGCCTTTAGGCTTGCCCTTGCCCTTGTATTTCTGAACCATCAAAATAGAGTTGGGCTTAACCTTCTTAAGGTTGAGCTCAGTAGTTCGTAACATACTAAGCAGTTCGGGCAGTGGCTTATCAATTTCGTTCATGTTGTAGTTTAGAACGAATTGACTATAGCTATCAGGCAATGATTGCAAGATTAGGTCAGTGGCCAGCTCTTGGCCAAGTGGGAATCCCAACCTCTGTAGGTTTTCTATGTACCCAATCATTTTGAGTACATATGGGCCTACGGGAGCCCCATCTGATATCTTGCACTGAAATAGTGCCCTTGAGATCTCAAATCTCTCGTGCTGCGCTTGTCCTTGATATAGTTGACGAAGATGTTCAACCATATCATCAGCACCCATTAACTCATGTTGCTTCTGAAGCTCAGAGTTCATGGTCGCGAGCATAAGACATGACACATCTAAAGCATCATCTTGATGCTTCTTATAAGCATCTTTGTTAGCTCGCGTGGCTTTGGCAGGAGGAGCCTTCGGAATGGGCTGCTCCAGAACGTACAGTTTACGTTCTTGGGTGAGAACTATTCTCAGATTCTTGTACCAGTCTAGGAAATTTGCTCCGTTGAGCTTTTCCTTGTCAAGGACAGAACCCAGAGAGAAGGTGTTCGTGTTTGACGTCATGGTTATCTACAACAGAAAAATGTAGAAAATAAATATCATATTATTTTAATCATTTAATTAGGCCTTTAACTAAATGATGCTCCCACTGAATTCTATAATTCAAGTGGAACAAGATCCACATCATACTACGCCTTGAGTTAGCTTTGGCTAAATCACCCAAGACTTAGTATGATTGGTAGGTAACTAATTACCAATTACATCTCTATGCAACTCTTGTTTATAGGATCATTATTCGCAGTTATATTAAAACTTGAGTTAGATTTGGCTAATACGCCCAAGAATTAATATAAATGTGATTATGTCCTATATTCCAACCGTTGGAAATATGCCTATAGTTTTACTCAATCCAACCGAGTTAACTAGTTACTCAATCTAATTTAGTTGTACTCACCCATGCGTTGATAGGCGGGACCAAGATTTTCCCTCCGTACCCTACCAAGATAATATGTGTTGCTCTGCTTTGGCAGATTCAACAACACATGTGATCAAGGTAGTGATAGGTATCACGGTATGGTAGGCATTTTAGAGTTGCTGCTATTGAGATCTAATCTAATCATAGGGTGCATCTTGTACATGATTTAGATCTAATATAATCGTTAAGGCGCTAATTAACTACTTTACTAGCATACATCAAATACACACACACAAGCAATTTATTATACTATTTGTGATTAGTCATGGCGCTACTACGATCTTCTCAAGCTAATGAGAAGATCGGATGGTCAACCTAGGGTCAACAGCTTCTCAAGCTCCTCCCTTTGACCACCTTGTGTTGCTCGCACCCTCCTCGTAACTCCGTCTCGAGTGGACCTTCCACCGCTCTAATTTTGTACATTACAATTTTGAACCTCGAGTTACATTCAAGTCTAAACTAATTTACAACAAGAATAAAAAGAGAGGCACGACGCGCAGGTCGCGTATTAAGTATACAGCACACACAACACAAATGACGGCGCGCAGGCCGTAATATGAATTACAACATAATTTTTTCAAATCCAATTTGTGTCTTTTGGGCCATGACTATCACAAAATAATACATAATTCTAAATTATGTATTTTCTATAATTTTCTGTAATTTTTACTACAATTTTTATGAGTAAAATTCCTAGCGGTTCCGTTTAGCGGGTTTTCGGACGCAATCGCGGAACGAATCCCCTTGCGGGGCCAGGGGCAGTACCCCTACCCACGATATAACCATCGCGAGTGTTCCTTAGCGATCCTACAGTGCCTTAGCCTGCTGTCCCAAAATATTTTGGGGTGAAACCTTGCCGTTTTTGAAAAATCTTCTCGGTAGTCGAAGCCTACAAGTGTTGAAACACAAGTGCTTCACTTCTACGAGAAAAATACACATAAAAACCATAAAATTATAGAAATTTACAGAACTGATATTTTTTCTAAAAATACAAATTAAACTCGTACAAGACTTCGCACGTGGCTCTGATACCACTGTTGGGAATTTCTGGCCGCAAAAACTGTTTTTTCGCGTTGTAGAAACCCCGATTCCCATGCCACTGGATCCGTGCAAAGTAAAATTTTTGAAAAACATTATGAGTACGACTTTCTTATGCTAGTTCTAAACTAGATCTACAAGGAGAAGGAAATTACCCTCGATGCGATGCCCTTCGCAATCCAGCTCGTCCAACGGTTCACCGGATCTCGAGATCGTCAAGTGTACGATCTTCTAGAAGTATCCACACGAACAAACTAGGTGGAGAAGACCAAACAAAGGTGTGCTAGCACCTTAGATGGTTCGGCCAAGGAGGAGGAGAGGGAGAGCAAGAAGAGAGGAAGAAGGAGGAATGAATGCCTTGAATGAAAAATCAACTCCATTCCTCACTATAAGTGGCCGGCCACTATTGGAGTTGTAACCTCCATTATCATTTAATGTGGCAATTAAAGAGGAGATTTGTAACCTCCATGAGGTGACACACACATGTGCTAAACATGATGATGTGGCATATCATCATTAGGCCACTTAATGCCAACTCACAAATGAGGTGGCATATAGTCAAGTCAAACTTGACTCTTCCTTTTCCTCTCAAGTAAAGTCAAACTTGACATTATGACTCCCATGGTTGTTCAAATCCAACCATTTGATTCAAGCCAATTTAATATAATGAATCTAATTCATTTAATTAAATTGATTCAATGAGTCATAATCTAAATTAGACTCATTGAACACATGAATCAAATTGAGTCCAACTCAATTAGTTCAATTATGATTAATCACATGAATCTAATCCTCTTGGTTCATCATATGAACCTAATCTCCATCTAATTGTCCTTTGTGTGTGACCCTATAGGTTCTTACAACGTTGGCAATGCTTCTAAACCTATTTAAAAGCATAAGTAATGAGCGGTATCTAGCAACACATCATTACTACACAAGTTATAAGAATGTTGAGATCCAACATCACCTTGTGGCTACTAATTGTGACTCCTCCCAATATATGACATTGTCCTTCTATCCTAGACATCTAGATTGATCAATTTGAGGCATAGACCGTGTCATCCTCTAATCAATCTAAATCTTGAACTCCAAGTAGACTCACTCAATCAAATGAGCTCAACATCTTATATTGAATCATTTGGGCATGGCCATGCACTTAGTGGTCTCACTCTATCAAGAATATCGATGTCACTCCCGTCATATAGGAGGGATAGATCCCATCTACATCACTCACATCTCTCTACATAATTTGTTACATACCCAGTAATCGCCTTTATAATCCGCCCAGTTACAGGTGACGTTTGACGAAACCAAAGTACATAACTCCTTATGTAGGGAACCATGGTGACTTCAGGTCTAAGGACTAATAGTCATACTAATAGCCACATGAGAAAGTATATGACACTCATATAACGATCCATGATACTTTTTCATGGCGGGTCATTCAGTATACATTCTCTAATGCATACCCATGTGTCAACTTGATATCTCCATATCCATGACTTGTGAGATCATGTCATCGAGTTGACCTTCATGCTAGTCTCGTCGCATTAACATTGTCCCTGAATGTTAATACTCGACTAGGAATGATTAAGAGTAGCGTTCCCTATATCATCTCACTATCGATTCAACTAACCGATTGATATAAGTAAGAACCTTCTACTCAAGGACGCTATTATACATAGTTATTTGGCACCAATATAAGTAAGTATAATAACCAAAACAAATACCTTTATTTATATACAAGAATATGATACAATGAGTCCATACAACAATCATCAAATTATTTGCTCTAGGGCTCTAACTAACAATCAGTTCCTTATAAATTATAAATAGAAGCTCACAACTAAGATGGATTGGGACAAACCATTGGAATGGTTGTAATGTAATTCGGTACTAATTTATCTTGACTATAAAATTACACTAGTACACTATGTGTGTATAGAGCAGGAGCATTTGAGGTTGTTCCTTTTATACTAACTGCATAAAAGAACATAACCTCTGTTATTATGGATGTGCGTACTCTTAATCCCGATATAATAACAAGTAGATGTATTGTATTTATTTTTTTAATTTATCAAAGGGTGAGATTTATTCGTTAAATCAATAGGCCTGATAAGTTGGGAAATAATATTATTTATATGGTGTGTTTTTGATTATAGAAGAAAATCCTGTCCTATTTATTAGGATGATGATGTCCCATTGAGGAGCTCATAAGGCTTGTCATGTAAACCCTGTAGGTGGACTTAGTTCAGACATGACAATGAAGTTGAGTGGTACTACTCTTGGAGCTATATGTTAATTAAGTGAGTTGTCAATAACTCATTTAATTAATGGGCATTCGATATCTTAAACATAGGGAGATTAACGCGCTCATGATAAGAAGAAGCCCATAATATAATATGGGATTGGTGCGGTAGTTAAATAATAACTCTTTAGTGGTATGAGTTATTATTGATGAACTTGAGTTGGGTGTTCGGGTCGAACACAAGAAGCTTAAGCTCATAAGGAGGCCAAAACCAATTCCTCCTCTAGGTCCCTATTGTAGCCTCTATGTATAAAGCCTCGCATCCACCCAATTCACCCTTATGGCCGGCCACATCCTTGCTTGGTGCCCAACCAAGGAGTCAGCCACCCATTACTTGGTGCCCAAGTAAGGGGCTGTCCAAGATGGGTTTAAAAGTGGGGTTTTAATTTTTTTTTGTATTCATCTACAATGTTTTAAAAGATAGATTTTAAATTTTAAAATCTTTCCTTTTTTTTGAAGCCATCCACATGATTTTAAAAGAGAGTTTTAAATTTAAAAAATCTTTTCTTTTGTAGCAGTCTTCAATGGTTTAAAAGAGAGATTTTATTTTTGTTAAAACTTTCCTTTTTTGTAACCATGATTTAAAAGAGAGGTTTTAATTTTAAAAATCTTTCCTTTTTGTAACCATCTACAATGTTTAAAAGTGAGATTTTTAATTTTAAAACATTCCTTTTGTAGCCATCCACAATAGGAAATTTAAAAGATAGATTTTAATTGTTGTTAAAATCTTTCCTTTTTATCCATTAACAAGGATTATAAAAGAGGATTGATGGTGCCTTAGAGGAAATAATCATCTACACAATTTCTATTCCTCTTCTATTCTCCTTGTGGCCGACCCCCTCATATTCTTATTCTCCTCTTGCTTTCTCACCTAAGGCTGGCGGCATCAAGAGGCTTCAACCAGCTTGTGGCCGACGGGTTTCAAGGAAGAAAGAAGAACAAGAGGTGGTGTTCCTAGCTTTGATCTCTTGGTGGCCGAAAGTCTTGGATGAAAGAAGGACTTGGGTGGTTTTTGCATCTTGGTAGATCGTCGCCCACAATGTACAAGAGGAGGAGAGGAATACAGCAGAAGATCAAGAGGTCTTCAATCTATAAAGAAAGGTTTAACTAGTTAATTGTTTCCACTGTGTACTAGTTTATTTTTCCTTTGTATGGATCCTGAAGTACCAACACAAGAGGCTAGCGATCTTATTCTTTGATTGAGGTCTCTGTAGTTTAACCTAGGGTTTACTGTAAGGAGTTTAAATATTCAATTTCTTTGAAAGGCTTTGACTAGGAAGTGGTGGATTATTCCATACCCAAGAAGGCCGAGTGCCTCATCAACGACTTAGAAGTCAATTCTTGAAATAGATATTTAATCAACTTCTGTAATATGATTTAACTTCTGATGAACACATGGGTTGAACTTGGATTAATAATGTTAAGTTTCATTTACAATCCAAGTTTAACTTCTGAAAAGCACATGGGTGGTTAGGAAAAGTTCTGTGCTTGTACAAATTTTTGTATAGGGGAAACAGAATAGAATTCTGAGTAGCGCCAACACATACAAGATCCTCTACCTGAAAGAATCGGGGGATAACCTTTTGTTGTAATTTTGTCTCATGCATTGTTGATATGATATATGGTGTGTTGCTGATTTGTCCCGGACTTCTTCTATTAGATCAAGCTCCATAATATGTCGATCTGCATTACCCTCATCATATAGTTATCTTCGATCAAATTCCACCCCTACCTCAGTGGGAACTACTGCCTCGCCTCCGTATACTAAATGAAATGGTGGTATTCCTGTAGCTTCTCTAGGAGTAGTATGATATGCCCATAACACACTAGATAACTCATCCACCTAGCTACCACCAACATGATCTAATTTAGTCTTAAGCCCTCTCATAATCTCCCTATTAATTACTTCTGCTTGCACATTGCTTTGTGGATATGCTACAAAAGTGAATGCTTGCGTAATACCATACCCTACACACCATTCTTTGATTCTTTATCCTTGAAATTATCTTCCATTGTCAGAAATCAGTTTATGTGGAATTCCGAATCTGCAAATGATATGCTGCCATAAGAATTTAATGACTGTGTTTTCAGTTGTTCTTGCCAATGGCTCAACTTCCACCCATTTTAAGAAATAATCTACAGCTACCAATAGGAACCTTCTCTGTCCAGTCGCCAGGAGAAATGGACCTACTACATTCATGCCCCATTGATTAAAAGGGCAAGAGACTATAAAAGTTTTCAATAACTGAGTAGGATGATGTGAAAGATTCTGATGTTTCTGACAAGATATGCATGTTCTTACGAGTTGTGCTACGTCTTCTTGTAGAGTATGCCAGAAATATCCGGCCAATAATATTTTACGAGCTAAGGATCTCCCTCCGATATGGCTCCCACATGAACCTTGATGAACTTCTTATAGAATATATTGTATGTCTTCTATTTCAATACATTTGAGCAAAGGACTAGAGAAGGCCCTCTTATAAAGATGATCACCCACCAACGTATACCAAGCAACCCTTTTCTTGAAAACTCTCGCTTGCTCTTCTCCGGCTGGTAGAATGCCTTGTTGCAAGAATAATATAATGGGTGTCCTCCAGTCATCCTGTATCTCTATATCAGCTTATCTCTCGATGCAAGATACCAGCACTGTTTATTCCATAGGCCGATCTAGGTTCTAAGGTATTATTGCTGAAGTTAATTTAGCTAATTCATCCACCACTTGGTTTTCTGATCGAGGTATCTTTTGTATATTTACTTCTTGAAATCCAACCTTCAATTTATCGAATGCTTCTGCATATAGCTTGAGTCGGTCATTGCTAATCTTAAAGTTGCCTGTTAACTATTGTGCTACCAATTGAGAATCAGAATAAATCCATACTCGAGCGACCCCCACATTTCGAGCAGCTTGCAAACCAGCTATTAGTGTTTCATATTCTGTTCATTATTAGTGGCCCTATAATTTAATCAGAGTGAAAGTTGAATCTTGTCTTCTCTCGAAGATACGAGGATTCCAATTCTGCTGCCCTATCTAGTAGAAGACCCATCTACATAGATTTTCCACGTTCCTTCCTCTTCTGGACCTTGTACTTCTATTATAAAGTTTGCCAGAGCTTGTGCTTTGATGGCCGAGTTGGGTTGGTACTGTATATGATATTCACTAAGTTCAGTTGTCCATTTGATTAACCGTCCGGATGCTTATGGATTGAGCAATACTCGTCCGAGAGTGCTATTAGTTAGTACTTTAATTGCATGTGATAAAAAGTAAGGACGTAACCTTCTTATTGTTAACACTAATGCATAAGCTAATTTTGAGCGTAGTATATCTACACTTAGGTCCCCTTAATAAATGGCTTGAGAAGTACACCGGTTGTTGCTCTTTACCTTTTTTCCTTACCAACATCGAGCCTACAGTATACTCATTTGCTGAAAGATAAATCCATAAAGTCTCTCCAACTACAGGTTTAGCTAAGACTGGGAGGGTCGACAAATAATCTTTTAACTCCTGAAATGCCTTGTCACATTCCTCATCCCATTGAAATTTAGTAGCTTTCTAGAGTATCTTGAAGAAATGAAAACCTCGGTCAGTTGATCGAGAAATGAAGTGAGATAAAGCAGAAATTCAGCCAGTCAACCTTTGGGCTTCTTTCATTTTGTGTGGGGGCTCCATGTCTTGTATCACTTGAACTTTGCTAGGATTTGCTTCTATTCCTCATTCTGTAACCATATAACCAAGAAAATTACCACTTTTAGCCCCAAATAAGTACTTGCATGGGTTAAGCTTAAGTCCATACTACCATAAGGTCTTGCATGTTTCTTCTACATCCTTGCATAAGTCTTCCGCCTGGAGAGATTTAATTAATATGTCGTCTACATATATTTCCATGTTTCTTCCGATCTATTCTTAGAAGACTTTTTTCATGAGCCTCTGGTAGGTTGCCCCTGTATTCTTTAATCCAAAAGGCATAACATTATAACAATAAGTACCCTCAGCTATTATAAAACTAACCTTTTCTTGATCATCCTTGGCTAAAGGAACCTGTTGATAGCCCTGTTAGGCATCCAACATGCAAATATATTCACAACTAGCAGTAGAATCCACCACTTGATCAATGTGAGGTAGGGGATAGTAATCTTTCAGGCAAGCTTTTTTGAGATCTCTGAAATTGATACACACTCACCATTTGTTTCTTGGTTTAGAGACCAAGACAACGTTCGCAAGACAACTAAGGAATTGCACCTCCCGAATATAACCTACCTCTATTAATTTGTCCACCTCCTCCTTGATGATCTGGTTCTGCTCAGCTCCAAAATCTCTCTTCTTTTATTTGGCAGGTCGAGCATCTGGATATACGTGTAATGAGTGCTCCATAACCAGGGGGAAATACCTGTGACCTCCTTGAGTGTCCATGCAAACACATCATTATTTCGTATCAGGCATTACATCAGCTCAACTTTGAGTGGAGGATCCAAATCAGCCGCTACATAAGTCATGGCTTTTGGTCGCCTGACCTATATTTGTATTTCTTCTTTTTCTTCATATCTTAGAACGGGCGGCTTCTCCAGAATAACATTAACCTCCATTCTTTGAGTTTTGCGAGCAGTGTTGGCTTCTGTTCTGATGATCTCCACATAACATTTCCTCACCAATAACTGATCTCCGCGAACTTCTCCCACTTGGTCATCAATAGAGAACTTCACCTTCTGATAGAAAGTAGAAACAACCGCTTGAAATTCATTCAGAGTTGGCTGACCCAGTATGAGATTATACGCAGAAGGTGCTTCCACCACCATAAAATAGGATCTCTTGGTTCTCATTAGGGGCTCCTCCCCTAAGGATATGGCCAACTTTATTTGCTCGATTGGCTATACTTCATTACCCGTGAAACCATAAAGAGGGGTCACCATGGGCTGAAGCTCACTTGGATCTATCTGTAATTGATCGAAGGCTTTTTTGAAGATAATGTTAATAGAACTACCAGTACCAATGAAGGTACGAGAAATATTATAATTAGCTATAACAACTTTGATTATTAACGCATCATCATGGGATACTTCAACCCCTCCAGATCTTTGGGCCCAAAACTAATCTCCGGTCCTTCTGCCCTTTCCTTGCTACATCCTATTGCATGGATCTGTAATTGTCGAACATGTGATTTCCTCACCCGATTTGAATCACCATCAGTATGCCGCCCGTTATCATATTGATATTACCTCAGGCGGCATTGTTGTGATTCTCCTCTTGTCGAGCAGTTGTTAACTCGAGTGATGTTTGCTCGGACACTCGTGCGGGTCCGACTTGTGATTGTAATGCTCCTTGTTGTGGTTTGGTCGCCCGAAACTCCAGTTTGAGTGGACTATTTGGCCTTGGGTATGGTTGCCAGTTGGGAGATTGTTGACGATATCGAGTATTATTCTCTCGCTGGTTCTTCAGAGTGAAACAATTTTCTATATAATGAGTACCTGACATATGATAAGTACACCACCTTCTTGGGCCTCCTTATCGAATTTCCACATGTTAGACTGCTTGGGGTCTAAGTTCATGTTGGCGGTGTAGAGGGGGAGCAACACAAGTCCCCCTGGGTGGATGAACCGAAGCTGTGGATCGGTCATTAGTTGGAACTGGGGCAGATACAACATTCTCCTTCTTGCTGGCAGATTGAGACTCTTCAACATTAATAAATTCTATAGCTCTCTCAATTAATAAATCAAAAATAGTTGGAGGATTTCGCACTAGGTCCTTGAAGAAATCATTGTCATTGAGCCCTTGAGAGAAGGCACTCACGAGGATTTCAATAGTAGCATTAGGAACATCAATAACTACTTGATTAAACCTTTTAATATATGCCCTGATACTTTCCTTAGCCCTTTGTTTAATAGAGTAAAGACTCTATGGAGTTTTATGATGCCTTCTATTATTGGAAAAATAATGAAGGAACACTTTGTGAAAATCCTTGAAACATCTAATAGAATTATCTGGTAATCTTTTAAACCATCTTTGGGTCGCACCTCCAAACGTAGTGAGGAACATCCAACATTTCACATTGTCAGTAAATTGTTGAAGCAGAGCAGCATTCTCAAACTTAAGAAGATGGTCTTTTGGATCATTAGTTCCAGAATACTCCCTGATGTTTAAATTCTGATAGTGCTTTGGCAATAGATCATCAAGCACCCTCTAAGAGAAAGGGGTAATGATTCTCTCGGGAGAGCTATCACTAGCAACCATCTTTCCCTTACATTTTTCTTTTACCAGCGCCTCACCAGAAGACTCCTGGGGCACTGGCCTTCGTCCTCCTTGCTCCACAGAAGTATGAAAAAAGGCTCGCGGATGTTGAGTAGGGGAAACAGGAGCAGGAGTTATATAATCATGACTATCTTCTTCCATACCTTTATCTTTCCGGTGATTAGTGGTCAAGAGCGTTGGGTTTACGGCTACTGGCATGGTACCTCCAGTATGCACTTGTTGTTGTTGTTGTAATTATTAAGATGTATAATAAAAGCCTAGCTTTTTGTATGAACATTTGTTTTGAAATGAGAACTACATTGGTCAAATGTCTACATTTAGTAAAATGCAGTTGCCCATTTAATTTATATTGTAGATAACATGGTGTATGGTGTCACACAGAAGATCATGTTATCAATTCCTTATAAATTATAAATAGTAGCTCACAACCAATATGGATTGGGGCAAACCATTGGAATGGTTGTAGTGTAATTTGGTACTAGTTTATCTTGACTATAAAATTACACTAGTACACTATGCGTGTATTGAGCAGGACCATTTGAGATTGTTCCTTTTATACTGACTGCATAAAAGAACATAACCTCTATTATTATGGATGTGCATACTCTTAATACCGATATAATAACAAGCACATATACTTAGTATTTATTTCTTTAATTTATCAAAGGGTGAGATATATTCATTAAATGGGATTCCTTTTATACTGACTATTGCACTCATGATAAGAAGGAGCCCATAATGTAATATGAGATTGGTGCGGTAGTTCAATAATGACTCTTTAGTGGTATAAGTTATTATTGATGAACTTGAGTTGGGTGTTCGGGTCAAACATAGGAAGCTCAAGTCCATTAGGAGGCTAAAACAAATTCCTCCTCTAGATCTTTGTTGTAGCCTCTTATTAAAAGCCTCTTTATCCACCCAAAGCCCAGCTTCTTAACCAAGTTAGGGGCCGACCACATCCTTGCTTGCTTGGAGACCAAGCAAGGGGCCGACCACTAAAGAAATAAAATAGAGATTTTATTTTTTGTTAAAATCTTTCCTTTTATAGCAATCTACAAAGGAGTAAAAGAGATATTTTAATTTTAAAATCTTTCCTTTTTTTGAAGCCATCCACATGGTTTTAAAAGAGAGTTTTAAATATTAAAATTTTTCCTTTTTTGTTGACATCTATATTGGTTTAAAAAAAGATATTTTAATTTTGATAAAACTTTCCTTTTCTGTAACCATGATTTAAAAGAGAAGTTTAATTTTAAACTTTCCTTTTGTAGCAATCATAATAGAAAATTTAAAAGAGAGAGATTTTAATTATTATTAAAATTTCCTTTTTTGCCATGATTAGAATTAAAAGGATGTTTTAATTATGTTTAAAACTTTCCTTTTTAGCATTCACCAAGGATTATAAAAGAGAGGTAGATGGTGTCTTATGGTACAACACAACCTAAAGTTCCCTCTTCTATTCTCCTTGGTGGTCGACCCTTCTCTCTTTCCCTTCTCCCTTTCTTTTCTTCTCTTAAGGTTGGTGGCACATCAAGCTCCATCTTCTTGTGGCCGGTTTTCTTGGAGGGAAAGAAGAAGATAAGGAAGTTTCCTATTTTGGCATTCCATGGGTGGACGAAACTTGTAGGCAAAGAAGAAGGTTCGGGTGGATTTTATATTGGTAGATCGTCACCCACATGATGTCCAAGAAGAGGAGAGGAATACAACAGAAGATCAAGAGGTCTTTAGCTGCAAAGAAAGGTATAACTAATTATTTGTTTCCGCTGCATAATTAGTTTGTGTTCTTTGTATGGATCCTGAAGTACCAACACAAGAGTCTATCGATTTTGTGTTTCGATTGTGGTCTCTATAGTTAAACCTAAGGTTACTGTAAGAAGTTTAAATATTCAATGTCTTTGAAAGACTTTGTCTAGGAAGTGGTGGATGATCACATACCCAAGAAGGCTGAGTGCTTCGCCATGTTTAACCTGGAAGCCAATCTTTGAAATAGATATTTAATCAACTTCTGTAATATGGTTTAACTTATGAAGAACACATGGGTTGAACTTGGAGTAAAAATGTTAAGTTCCATTTCCAATCCAAGTTTAACTTCTGAAGAATAACTTGGATTAATAATGTTAAGTTTCATTTGTAATCTAAGTTTAACTTTTGTAGAGCACATGGGCTACTAGGAAAAGTTCTGTTCTTGTATAAATTTTTATACAAGGAAAATAGAATGAAATTCCGAGTAGTGCCCAACAATTGGTATCAGAGCGAATTTTCTGCCTCTGTGTGTTTGGTTTTCAGTTAAATTGTGCACTTTTCATACATAAATTTAGGCAGGATAATAGTAGGATGTGCAAATAGATTAAATCTGTAGTTGCAGGCATCCTAGTTCCAACTATTATGGTCCTATTGTGTTTGTGTGTGATTGGTCCCTCGGGCATATCGATGGCATTTTTTGTGTGTGCATGATTGTAATTATTAAATACAGCAGGAGCTGTATTAGTTTTAGGATTTTACATTTTGTTCAATCTAGATTACATGTACATTCCCTTGTGGAATATGAGTTCGATAAATATAAAATTTTATTTTTATCGAGGATTGTATCCTTGCGAGGCGTGGTGCTATTTGAGGACCAGAGGCACAGTGAAAAAGGAAGTAAGATAGGCGTGACGACATGGCCCATTGGCGGTGGCTAGGGTTGGTGGCGGCTAAGGTTGGTGGCATATGGAGGACAACTATGGATGAGGTCATAATAGTTGGAAAATTATTTTTCATATTTATTGCCTTTTATGCTGTTTATATGTGATGTGTGTGTGTGCATGTTAAAATTTCTCATTTTAAATAACTAAGTGGGAGAGGAATTATTTAAATTCCATGGTCTCCATTATTGGTTTGTTAGTGATGCATTTAAACTTGCGCGTTGGCTTTAAGTGTCATCCTCCACATCGAATGAGTTTGTTTGCAGATCACTAGATCAAACTTCCTTTATGGATGATTATAGAAAATTATTTAGATTTGTGTGATCTTCTCCATCTGAAGGTGTTGGTTGCTACTCGGAATACCGTCCTAGTTCTCCTGTATAAAAATTTGTACAAGCATAGAACTATCCTAGCTACCCATGTGTTCTACTAAAGTTAAATTTGGATTGCAAACGATGCTTAACATTATTAATCCAAATTTATCCTTTAGAAGTTAAACTTGAATTGGGAACGAAACGTAGCATTCTTACCTCAAGTTAAACCGAAGTGATCTTCCTAAGTTAAACCATATTATTGAGGTTGATCAAATATCTATTTCAAGGATCGGCTTCCAGGTCAATCGTGGCGAGGCACTAGACCTTCTTGGGTAAGGGATCATCCACCATTGCCTAGATAAAGTATTTTAAAGAAATTAGATATTTAAACTTCTCACAGTAAACTAGGTTTAACTACAGAGATCTCAATAGAAATACATTATCAAAACATGAAATCGAAACAAAAATCGATAACAAAAATGATAACTAAAATCGATAACCTCTTGTTTTTTTTTCTCAAGATCTATACAAAAGACGAACTAGTTATGATGTGGAAACTAATAACTAGTTATACCTTTTATAGCTTATAGACCTCTTAATCTTCTATTGTATCCCTCTTCTTATCTTGGACGTCGTGTGGTCGACGATCTAGCAAGACGAGAATCCACTCAAGCCTTCTTCTTCCTTCCAAGTTTTGGCCACCAACTTTCTCCAAGAGATGATGAAGTTCGGGCACCAACCAAGCTCCAAGGGATGCTAGGAAATAATGCCTCCTTCTTCTCCAAGCATAAGCCGACCACCAATCCAACCTTCAAGTCTTGATGTCGCCGGCCACAAAGATGAAGAGAAGAGGAAGAACAAAGGGTCGGCCACCACCAGGGAAGAGAGGAGAGGAATAGAAGATGTGTTCTTTAGTGAGGCACCCCCTCCTCCTCTTCCATAATTAAAACTTCCTTATTTTCCTTGCCAATAACTAAAAAGGAAAGTTTTAAAACAAAAAAAAATTAAAACTTCCTTTTCTTCTTGTCATGGCCGGCCACCCCTTTAATTCCATACAAGGAAAGTTTTAAACATGAAATTAAAACTTTCTTATTTGTTTCCGGTAAGAAATTTTAATTAAAAAAATTCTTTCTTTAAATCCCTTGTTGGTTGTAAAAGGAAAATTATATAAATTAAAATCTTTCTTTTAAAACATGTGGATGGTTGCTAAAAAGGAAAATTTTTTCAAAAATTAAAAAAAAAAATTTAACTACAAATAAGGAAAGATATCAAACATTTCTCTTAATCCTTTGTAGAAAACTATAAAAGGAAAGATTTAAAAAATTTTAAAAACTCTCTTTTAAAACCATGACTTCCACATAAGGAAATATTTAAAATTTAAAATCTCTTTTTAATCTATATGTGGCCAGCCACCCTTGCTTGGGCTCCAAGCTTGGGCTGGCCACATCTTGGCTCACAGCTTGGTTTGGTTTGGCCGGCCCTAGCTTGGGCTCCAAGCTAGGCTTGGCCGACCACTAAGAAGTGGGTAAGAAGTTGGGTTTTTGGTGGATATAAGACTTTATAAATAAGAGGCTACAATAGGGACCGAGAGGAGGAATTGGTTTTGGTCTCTTGATGAGCTTGAGCTTCCCGTGTTCACCCCGAGCACCCAACTTAAGTTCATCAATAATATCTCATTCCACTAAAGAGTTATTATTTCACTACCGCACCAATTGTAACGACCACCCTCCTTATACTAATGAGGGCGACCGCTACTTGACTACTAACTTCACTTAACTGGAACTACTTACTAGTTCTAATACTAGAGATACTTCAAAATATCGGAATTATACCAGAACATGTCTCTAAGTAGCAGCATATAATTTCTTGATACATTTTTTTTTCTTTAGGGTCAGACATGCGATTAAGTGAGGCAACAAGTAAGCATAGCATACGGACATATGTAGTTTATATACTTCTCCTGCTTACTACATCTTTCCTAACTTACATCTATTAAAAGAATGTAGTTATTCATTCTGAAATTTTTAAAACTACTGTTCCTAAGTTTCAAGGCAACCGAACAGTATTCTGGTCATGCAATTCAAAACAATTTAAGAAGAATCTAAGTAAATTCTTTAGCAAGACTACATAACCCAATCCAACAAAATAAAAGAAACACCACTAGATACTAGCAATGCAAACAAATCCATAATTCAATGGTAATAAAACTAAATTTTCCAACAGTGCTTATTATACTAGAATTCACCACATTTACCTAACAACCTAATAAAAAGATTACAAAATTATAAACTTCTGAGCCAGCAAACTTATCATTGAAGTGGTTTACAATTCTATCATACGCCAGCAATGTGCATTCATAATAGGGAAACTACCATCTAGTTTAAAGAATCTGAGCATAGGCAAATGCAAATTCTTGGGAGAATTAAACTCTCATACAAGACTAGCATGCATGGCCAACAAATATTAAGCCAATTTACAGCAACCGAAGTGCATCAAATCTGTTACTGCATTCTAATGGTCAAAACATAATTCCTCCCTTAGTAGACCCAAACTTAAACATACCATTTCGCACTTCTAACTGTGATTGCAAGCGAAGAATCAAATATGAACTTCTTATATAAAAATCAAACTCGGACAACAACTAGCATGTCAACAGTGAACTAGCATACATGGCAGTGACTAACAGAATTCTCGAAGAACAAAAATTCCAGCAATATTAAATCCAGACAGTCCGGCGGTAAGGAAGGAAACATTCTAGCCATAACAAATAGACATCCAACCATAACAAAAGAACAACTGAAACTAAGCCAAATATCGTTATGGACACCTCTAATCAGCAAAGCAGAAGGAGCAAGAATTTATAATTCTCTAATTTCTCCTAATTATTTAAGAAGGAAACTAATTAAATTAACTCGTAGAAATTTCTTAACAAGGTCCCAAACTTCCATATCAGCCACCACACAGACCATCGACGCCTCCTTGCCGCCTTCCTTTATATCACTTTAGCTTTTCCTTTATCTTTATCTATATCTGCAGTAGGAGGAAAAGTAGTATCTATAAGTTAAAAGCTTAGTAAGTGCTATCTACTCACAAAAACTCGATAAGAAATGCAAGTGCATATAAGAAAGCAAGAAATGCATGCTCCACATGAAAGTAGCAACTAAAACTAAATCATGCATCTCTTAAAGGAACAATAGATTTAACTTGCTAAAATTTGCAACTTATATAAAAGAACCTGTTCCATTTGTTCCCCAACTTATACTCTTATACTTTAAAATAATAATCAACTTCTCTTGGGCCCGGCATTGTACCTCTTTACGCGCATTCTTAGTAAGAATCAAGGTAGCTAATCCCGAAACTACTAAGATACTTCTAGACCTTGTGCCTTGGGGCATCTCGGAGCCCATCCCTTGGACCTTGCGTCCGGTACATGCCCTTTAAAAGTAAAATACTTTTTTTTTTAAATACTTCTTATAATAAAATGCCTTGGCATTTATTTAAGCACTTAGTGTACTTTGATTCTAAATTCTGGAATTCAGGATCAATTTGTGACCTTGGTCTTGCTTTGCTTGTACTTCTCACATATTTACATTATGCAAGAGATTCTAAAACCATATGCCACTGATATTTATGTATATATACAAAACAAAACTTAACAGCAATTAAAAAACTTCATGGTCATGGGATATTAGTTGGTCAGGCCCACGACAGTACAGATTCCCAAATAGCAAGCTTGTAAAACTAACTTTTTTTTTTTTGAATCTTAATAATCCTTTAATCATGCTGTGATTTGAAGGAAACATAACTGCTTAGACATGCTTGAAATGTAAGGTAAATACAACTAAATAAGCATGCTGTAACAATCAAGGAAGACAATTAAAAATCTGTCCGTGCTTTTAAAAAAATAAACAAAAGGACTCGAACCGAAGCTCAAACCGAATTGCTAGAGCAAAGGTTGAAATCTAGACAATATGCTAGGATGAAGGGCTGCTCTTGTTTATTGCACAACAAAAATGCAAACAAAACTCCGAAAGCTACTCCTACCGCAGGTGAGAAGCACTTACATTGGGTTCCTGGACTTACAACCGAAGAGAAAGGGCTGCTAGAGTTCGGAGAAGTTGTTTCCTCAACGATCTCTTGGTATCTACTTGTTCTTCTCGACGAGGGGATCACGAAGGTGTGGAGATCTCGTCGGAAAAAGTCCTCGCCGGCCGCTGGAGACGAGCCCTAGATTCGGCTCTGTTTTCGCCCGAGAGAGCCGGCGCCGTCACGAGAGAGGAGAGGAGAAGTTTAGGTTTTTCACAAATCACTCAAGTCCTCTCTTTATAACCTAGGAAATTTGTTCTCTGCTAACCCTTAAATAAATTTCGTTTCCTATTTGATCAGAAAACGCCTGCTGAACAATTGGCTAGCTGGATCCGGTTAAGGCTCGGTTTGAGTCCGAGGTCCACTATTCGAATCTCGGCTTGGACATTATTTTTTTGAAACTTCTTTCGTTTAGTAAAAATACCAAACGACCTCCAAAAATTGCGTAAAAATACTCTAAAAATTTCTAAAAATCTCTAGAATATTTCTATAGCATTTCTAAATATTTTTAAAGACATTTAGAACTTGAATAGGGAAAATTGGGTCGTTACAATCCCCCATACCTTATAAAAAGTTCATCCTCGAACTTAGAATAGCTCTGGATATTTCTGTCTCATACTGTCCTCACGCTCCCAAGTGACTTCCTCGTGCTTCTGGTTCTGCCAGATGACCTTCACTAGTGGCACTTCTTTGTTTCTTTGTCTCTTGACTGCTCTGTCCACCATCTATGTAGGTCTGCTCTCGTAGCTAAGATCCTCTTGAATCTGCACTGTCTAAGGCTGAATCACTTGGCTAGGATCGTGAATGCACTTCTTTAGCATAGAGACATGAAATACATTGTGTATGGCTGACATGTCTTGTGGTAAGTCCAGCTTGTAAGCTACCTTCCCAATCCTGTCTGTAATCAGGTAAGGTCCTACATAGCGAGGACTTAATTTTTCCTTCTTGCCAAATCTCATCACTCCCTTCATAGGAGCAACTTTGAGAAAAACTGAATCTCCTACTTGAAATTCCAGTGGCCTTCGGCGTGTGTCAGCATAGCTTTTCTATCTACTCTGGGCAACCTCAATTCTTTGTCTGATCTTCTAGATGGCCTGAGTGGTCTCATCTATCAGCTCTGTCTGAATCCCCAACTCTACTTCTATTTCCTTTCTTTCACCTGCTTCTTGCCAACATATAGGTGATCTGCACTTTCTGCCATACAACACCTTATATGGTGCCATATATATGGTAGCCTGATAGCTATTGTTGTAGGAAAACTCAGCTAAGCACAGATACATGCACCAACTACCTTTAAAATCTAGTGCACAAGCCCTAAGCATATCTTCTAGGATCTGGTTTACTCGCTCTGTCTATCCATCAGTCTGAGGATGGAAGGCTGTGCTGAACTTGAGTTTGGTGCCTAATGCATTCTGGACACACTCCCAAAAGTGAGAGGTGAAGCGTCCATCTCTATCAGAAATAATAGATTTGGGAATTCCATGAAGTCTGATCACCTCCTTAACATATAACTGTGCCAACTGCTCTATAGAGTGGGACACCTTGATGGCTAAAAAATGAGCAGACTTGGTCAATCTATCCACTATTACCCATATTGCATCATATCCATTCATAGTTCTTGGGAGACCTGTTATCAAGTCCATGGATATGTCTTCCCACTTCCACTCTGGTATTGAAAGAGGTTGTAGCATCCCTCCTGGTCTCTGGTGTTCTGCTTTGACTCTCTGGCATGTCAGGCAGGTACTGACATATTTAGCTACATCTCTTTTGAGTCCAGACCACCAGAACCTCTGTTTCAGATCTTGATACATCTTGGTGGAACTAGGATGGATAGAGTACGGTGTACTGTGAGCTTCTTCTAAAATTTTCTTTCTCAGCTCTTCATCATTGGGAACACAAAGGCGACTTCCCTGATAAAGAATTCCACTGTCTGATACTCGAAATTCGGAATTTTCTTCTTCTTGTATCCCTTGCTTGATCTTTTGGATATCTGGATCTTCACTTTGCTTCTTCTGTATATCCTCAAGCAGGGTTGACTCTAGAGTCAATGCAGAGAGTTGCCCATAAATATTTCCAGTCCGAAATCTGACAACTCCTTCTGTAGTGGCAGGGCTAATGATGACAAGGACATCAGGGATGCACTGGATTTTCTGCTTGGTGCATCTACCACTTTATTAGCTTTACCTGGGTGATAGAGGATTTCACAGTCATAATCTTTGACCAACTCTAGCCACCTGCGCTGTCTCATGTTTAAGTCCTTCTGAGTGAAGAAGTACTTAAGACTCTGATGGTCTGTGAAGATTCTGCACTGGCCCATTTGGTTACCAAGATTCATAAACTCTAATACTTAAGCCTGGAGGTTTAGAGTTCGAAACCTGGGGGAGACAAAAATCCACTGACCAGGGGTGGAAAGTCCTAGTGAGTAACGGCACGGCCAAGGGTCGCCGGTCAACGACATGAGAGGTCGCCAAATGGGCCGACGACATAAGGGCCGACGGTCGACGACCCGAGGGTCGCCAAATGGGCCAAGAGGGTCGGGTCGTTACAATAAAAAGGCGCCTTTTATTGTAACGACCCGACCCTTTGGCCTCTTGGGCGGCCCTGGATTTTTGCCTCCCCCAGGATTCGAACTCTAAACCTCCAGGCTAAGTAGTAGAGTTTATGAATCCTGGTAACCAAGTGAGATGATCTCACTTGGTTACCAGGATTCATAAACTCTACTACTTAGCCTGGAGGTTTAGAGTTCGAATCCTGGGGGAGGCAAAAATCCACTGACCAGGGGTGGAAAGTCCTAGTGAGTAACGGCACGGCCAAAGGTCGTCGGTCGACGACATGAGAGGTCGCCAAATGGGCCGACGACATAAGGGTCGCCTGTTGGGCCGCCACAATGGCTGCCCAAGAGGCCAAAGGGTCGGGTCGTTACACCAATTCCATATTACTATATGGGATCCTTCTTATCATGAGTGTGTTAGTCTCCCTGTGTTTAAGATATTGAATGTCCATTAATTAAATGAGTTACTAACAATTCACTTAATTAATATCTAGTTCCAAGAGTAGTACCACTCAACCTTATTGTCATGTCATATTAAGTCCACCTACAGGGTTTACATGACAATCCTTATGAGCTCCTCAAGGGGACATCATCAACCTACATTACTAGGACACAGTTTAATTCTATAATCAACAACACACCATATAAATAATATCATTTCCCAACTTATCGGGCCTATTGATTTAACGAACTAAATCACACCCTTTGATAAATTAAAGGAATAAATATTAAGTATATGTGCTTGTTATTATATCATGATTAAGAGGACACACTTCCATAATAACAGAGGTATTGTTCTTTTATATAGTCAGTATAAAAAGAAACTACCTCAAATGTTCCTGCTCAATACACTCATAGTGTACTAGTGTAATTTATTAGTCAAGATAAACTAATACCTAATTACATTACAACCACTCCAATGGTTTGTCTCATTCCATCTTGGTCATGAGCAACTGTTTATAATTTATAAGGAACTGATAACATGAACTTCTATGTGTCTCCTCACACCATGTTATCTACAATATAAATTAAACGGACAACTACACCTAGTATAAATGTAGACATTTGACCAATGTGATTCTTATTTCTAAATAAATGTTTATACAAAAAACTAGGTTTTTAGTATACATTCCAACAGAAGGGGCACAATCCTATTTAATGGACTAAGTATCAAGTAATGGTATACACTTAGGCGTATTTAATAGTATCCTCCCCATCGGAGTCACTGCTATTATTTATGTGACCGAAGACAAACAAACTATTAATTTTATTTATCATAAAGTTAGGTTGACAAGATAATAAAATTAATGGGTATTACCCCTTCTTACAAATGTTTGAATTTGTATACGTCGACACTATCGTGGCATACAAAATTCACGGTGTTTTGAGTTGTTGGTGAATTTAAATGATATTGTTTGAGGAATCAATATTATTTTAAATTCTAAAGTTTTGACCAAATATTTTGTGATTCTTAGGATTTCAAATGGCTTTCAATCCTCTTGCTATTATATTGAAAAAAAATAAACTTACTGGTCCAAATTACATTGATTGGAAATGAAACTTGGACATTGTTTTAACTGCTGAAGGCTACAAGTTCATACTTTTTGAGATCTGTCAAAGCTTGCCTAATAGCGATTCTAGTGAAGAGGAGATTGAGAATCATAAGAAATAGGTTAGGGCAAATGATATGGCGTGGTGCTACATTTTGGCTTCTATGTCAAATGTGCTGCAACATCAACATCAAGTCATGCCTACTGCTTATTGTTGGAGTGTATACTGAAAGTCTAAGCTTTTGTAAACATTTATGTTAAATAAAGAATCACATTTGATCAATTTATCTATATTTATTTGTAGTTGTTCAATTAATTTATATTGTAGATAACATAGTATGTGGTGTCACATATAGAAGATGATGTTATCAGTACCTTATAAATTATAAACAGTAGCTCACGACCAAAATGGAAAGGAACAAACCATTGGAAGGTCGTAGTGTAATTAGAAATTAGTTTATCTTGACTATATAATTACACTAGTACACTTAGAGTGTATTGAGTAGGACCATTTGAGGTTGTTTCTTTTATACTTACTTTATAAAGGAACATATATCTCAGTTATTATGGAAGTGTGTGCTCTTAATCCTAATATAATAACAAGCACATATATTTGATATTTATTTCTTTAATTTATCAGTGGGTGAGATTTAGTTCGATGAATCAATAAACCCGATAAGTTGGGAAATGATATCACTTATAGTGTGTGTTGTTGATTATAGAAGAAAACTGTGTCCTAGAGATACTAGGTTGATAATGTCCCCAAGAAGAGCTCATAAGAATTGTCATGTTAAACCCTGCAGGTGGACTTAGTCTGACATGACGATAAGGTTGAGTGGTACTACTCTTGGACTAAGATATTAATTAAATGAGTTGTCAGTAACTCACTTAATTAGTGGACATTCGATATCTTAAACACAGGGAGACTAACACACTCATAATAAGAAGGAGCCCAAAAATATAATTTGAGATTGGTGCGGTAGTTCAATAATAGTTCTCTAGTGGAATAAATTATTATTATTGATAAAATTAAGTTGTGTGTTCGGGGCGAACACGGGATGCTTAATTTTATCGGGAGACCAAAACCAATTCCTCCTCTCGGTCCCTATCGTAGCCTCTTATTTATAAAGTACTATACCCACTTTCTATACCCACCTAAAGGGGGCCGGCCAAGCTAGCTTGGAATCAAGCTAGGGCCGGCCTAAGCATGGTTTAAGGTGGCCGACCCTAGCTTGAACCCAAGCTAGAGGGGGCCGGCCATATTAAATTTAAAATAATTTTAATTTTAATTTTTATTATGTGGAAGATATAATTTATTAAAGAGAGTTAAAATTAAAATATCTCTCTTGTAAAGGATCTACAAAAGATTAAAGAAAGAGATTAAATCTCTTTCCTTATTTGTAGATTGGTGAGATATTTTATTTTCTCTTTAAAAATTATTCACATGTTGAAAAATTAAAATTATAGAAATTTCTTTTTATCAACCATGAAGAGATTTTTAAAGAGAAATTTTATTTTTAAAATTTCTGGAAATAAATTAGGAAGTTTTAATTTGTTGATTAAAACTTGTCTAATTTATTCCTCCATGATGTGGCCGACCATTATAGTTTAATTGGGAAATTTTATTTTTTTTTCTCAATTAAATCATGTCAAGGAAATTAAGAAAATTTTATTGTAATTAAATTTCCTAATTTACCAAGGCTAAGGAATATAAAAGAAGGGGTGGGGGTGCCTTCATTGGATACAACCTCTATTATTTCTCTCCCTCTTTTCCTTGGTGTTGTGGCCGGCCATCATCCTCTCCCTCTCTTCCTCTTGTGGTGGCCGAATCCTTCATCTCCCTTGGAGCTCTTGTGGTGGCCGGATACTACTTGGAGAAGAAGAAGAAGAAGGAGAGAAAGCTTGCATCTCTTGGAGCTTGGTTGGTGTTTTGTTCTTCATCCTTGGTAAAGCTTCCTTATCGTTGCCCACACAACGTCCGAGGTTAGAAGAGGAATACGGTAGAAGATCAAGAGATCTTTCTAGAAGATATAACTAGTAATTTTTCCTTTCCGCATCATACTAGTTATTTATGGAAATAATACCAAATACAAGAGGCTTACGATTCTAGTATTTCGAATATGTTTTTCGATGTTGTATTTTTTTTGTTTTATTTATCCTTGTGATTTGATTGTTCTTTTCGGTTAACCTAAAGTTATTTTAGGAAATTAAATATTAGCTTTACATAAAAGGTTTTGTCTAGTCGGTGGTGGTTGCTCCCATATCCAAGAAGGTCGTGTGCCTCGCCACGTCAGTACTGGGAACCAATTATGGAAATTAATATTTAATGGAATTAATAACTTAAGGTGATTTGGGTCGAATGTGTTAAGTTCCGCAGGAGACCCAAGTCAAAACCTAAAAGAACGAATAGATTAAGTTTTGGATCAAACGTATTAAGTTCCGCAGGCGATCCAAAATTTAATTTAAAAGAACACATGGTAGCTAGGAAAAGGTTCAAACCTTTGTACAAAATTTTTGTACAATGGAACTTTTAGGCTTTCGGAGTAGCAACCAACCAACACTTATGACATGATGTGCAATCTCAAGGAACTCTTCGAACACCATAATCGGGCTGCTAGGCAGGAGGCTATGAGAAACTTGATGACAATCACCAGGGGACACCTGTAAGGGATCATATCCTCAAAATGATGGCTCTTTTGAATGAGATGGAAGTCCATAGAGTAGAAATCAATGGGGAAACCTAGGTCGATATCATTCTCCAAACACTGCCTAAAAGTTTTGCACAGTTCCACCTGAACTACAACATGAACAAAAGGGTTTATTCATTGGCGGAACTTCTAACATAACTTCAAGCGCAGAAGGGCTATTTCGTCAAAGTTCTCAAATTCACATTGCTGAAAATATTTCTTCTTCTTAGCTCAAAGGGAGAAAGAAGAAAAAGAAACATGTTGGTTCAGCAAATCGATCTCTAGGGACTGGGCCACATGTAGGTGTGAAGAAGCTGAAGGGCAAGTGCTTCACATGCAAGCAGTCTGAACATTGGAAAGTGGGCTATCCTAGCAAAAATGAGAACAATAAAGGTATATCTTATTCTCTAGTAGTCGAAACATGTTTAGTGGTGTTATCTACCGGTACCTAGTGTGTAGATACGGGAGCCACTGATCATATCTACAATTTATTGCAGGGGTTCCAGGAAACTCGACGACTACATGAAGGGGAGATTACCATCAACAAGGGCAATGCTACAAATGTGGCAGTTGTTGCAGTGGGAGATGTTTATTTATCTTTTGATAGGAAAAAAATAATGATTTTGAGTAATTGTCTTTGTGTACCAAGTTTTAGAAAGAACTTAATTTCAGTTTCTAAACTATTTATGGATGGATATTCTATTTCTTTTGATGACAAAGTAGTTGTCAAGAAAAATAGGGTAGTTATCTGTTCTGATACGTTGGTTGACAATTTGTATATACTCTAAATCCAATAACTCCCACGATACAACAATAGAAAATTTAAAAGAAAGAGATTTTAATCTTTCCTTTTTAGAATTACCAAATTTGTTTTGGGGATATGCTATGGAAACAGTAGTGTACATTCTGAATTTGGTACCTTCTAAGTCAGTACCCTCTACTCCCACAAAATTATGGAATGACATAAGACTAGTCTAAAACATATTTGGATTTGGGGTAGTCTAGCACATGTGCTGAAGGGAGACATTGATAAGTTCGAATCACGTACAGAAGTTCACTTGTTTGCGGGTTATCCTAAAGAAATGAAAGGTGGTTTATTTTATAATCCTAAAGATCAGAAGGTCATTGTTAGCATCAATGCCCAATTTTTAGAAGAGAACTATGTAATGAACCAAAAGCCCATGAGTAAAAATGTTCTTAAAGAAATAAGAGAAGGCGCGTCTATTAGTGCGGGAAGCATCCGACGATCAAACCCAAGTTTTGATAATGGCAAAGGAAACAAAGTTAAGCTTAGGTCCTAGGGGGCAGTAACCCTAGGTGGAGAAAAACCCTAAGGGGGGTAACCTTAGGTCCTAGAGAGTGGTAACCCTAGGTGGAGAAAAACCCTAGGGGGCGGTAACCCTAGGTCCTAGGGAGTGGTAACCCTAGGCGGAAAGTCTAGTCTATCTGGATGACCGGATTGGCATCAGGTAATCTCTCCTGAGGGGAGTAGGTGAGGACGCATTCCCCAGAAGAGGGAATAGTAGGCGTCGGGTCGACCTAGGGTTTCCGATCGGAAATCCAAATTCAGACCCGGACAATCCGATGACTGTCAAACTTTATATTTATGATATTATATGCTAACTTTGTGTTACAGGGTATCATTTGGACTAACATATCTTGCAGGTACAAAGGTGTAACCTTAAGCCTCTGATGAACAGTGTCCGAGGCACCTCCATGGAGCTTGGAGGTGCCTCAAGTGCAAAGGATAGAGCTTGCACGCGGCAGAGCTGGAGGAGCCTCACACTGAGCTGGAGGCGCCTTGGACTGACATGGAGGGGCCTTCAAGTGGATCAGAGAAGAAGTTTTCAGCGTTGATCCACGGGGCTGACTCGACATGCTGGAGGCGCCATGGATGGTGTTTGAGGCACCTCAAGCAGTGTATAAAATGAGGTTTCGAGAAGCAGGTTTAATAATCAATTCTAAAGTTTTCTTCCTTCCTGTGCTGCTCGAGAAACGACCCGGCTAAGCTACGACAAGTTCCCGACAACCCGAAGCTATAGTTTTTCACTTAGTGTTGTCGGTATAGTTTATTTTCAGTTCACTTAATTGTAATACTTTATTTTACCAAAATTTTGATATTATAGTTGTTTCCCACTGAAAGCGATCAATGATCGTGGGCCTTGGAGTAGAAGTCACCCAAGGCTCCGAACTAAGTAAATAACTTGTGTTCGTGTGTTCCTTTCCTTTACTAATTCCACTGCATTATTACGATACGATTTAATCCGAAACGCATAAAAGCCACGAGCGTTATTCACCCCCTCCTCTAGCGCTTCTCGATCCAACAATTGGTATCAGAGTGGGGTAGCTTTGATTTGGTGCAACCACCAATAAGCATTCTTTTCGTGGTGTTTTTAAATTTTCGGAGTCGATTGGAATTAGCATAATTGCTACATTCTAATCTAGTTCTTTTCATAATCATATTCTTTTCTCAAAGTTGGTGAAACACCACTTGAGAACTTAATTTACTCTTATTTCCATACCGCACTACTAATCCAGGATCAAGTCCTGGGACATCTTTTTATCTTTTTTATGCATATCCTTTAAATGACCCAATAAGAAGGCTACAGTACTGTCCGTCCCCCTCTCTTCACCGGATAAGACTTCGGTTACTGGAAGGGCAGAATGGAAATTTTCCTAATGATCCAGTTCGAGATGTGGATGATCGTCAGATGACAAACCAATACCCTGTAACAACCCAATTTTCCCTATTTCGAGTTCTAAAAGTCCATAAAAATATTTGGGAATGCTTTTAAAATATTCTAGAGATTTTTAGGAATTTTTAGAGTATTTTTACGTAATTTTTGGAGGTCGTTTAGTAGGTTTACAAAAAGAAAGAAATTTTGACAAAAACCGTTGAAGGTGAGACTCGAACCCAAGACCTCCGGCCGAACCCGACCTAACCGGACGCAGCCAACCAACTGGGCTACGCGTGGTTTGTTAATAAGTATGAAGCGGGATATATGTAAGTTATAGTAAAGGGCAAAGTTAGACCTAGGTTATAAAAGGGACAAGTTAAGAGGAGAAAGGATTATTCCCGTGACCTAATCTCGCGATTCCTTTCTCTCTCGCGGCGTCGACTTCCTCTCAGTCAAAAACGCAGCCGTAGCTCGGGCTTCGCCTCCAGCGGTCGGACAAGGACACTTCCGTGAGATCTTCTTGGACCCGAGCTTCTCTCGTCGAAGGGAGCACGCGGAAACAAAAGGAGCGCCGAGATTTGAAGCTAGCCGAAACTCTAGAGTCCTATTCTCCGGTTGTAAGTCCAAGAACCCGCAGTAAGTACTACTCACCTGCGGTAGGAGTTGTTTCGGATTTTCCATTTTGATTTTTCCTTGCTTCCGAGGCCTAGCATGAACCCTAGACTTAATATTTGGGCTGCACAGCAAGTTGCCCTTTCCTTTTCATGAGCATAGCATGTTAAGGTCAAGAAATTGTGTTCTTTGTTCATTTTGAATTCAAAGCACGTTATAAAGATTTTTGGTTTCTTTTAGTTCTCTGTCGTGAGTCTTATAGAAAGAAGATGCAGAATTTAGTTTGAGTACCTTTCATTACCATTTAGTATTTTCTGATGAAGCATGATTAAAGAGATTAGTTAGCTTCTATGTAATCCTGTTATAGCATGATTAAAGGAATTAGCTGGTTGCTATGTATTTCTGTTGTAACAGGTTTAGAGTTTATAGAAATATGTTCGGAACCATAGATGCTTGGGACCTTGGTAGAGGATTTAAATGGATTCTTGTTCAGAATTTGTTAAGAGTTTATTAGGAGTCTTTCGTTTAATTGCTAGAGAAATTAGAGATTTCACATGCTATTTGTATTGCTAGGTTTGAGTTAGTTGCCTTTTCTTTAAGCATGTGCAGAATTTCACAGCATGTTTAGAAAGTCCAAGTTAGCTATCTTTTGCTCTATTTTACAGCATGTTAAGAAAGTCCAAGTTAGCTTCCTTTTGCTCTTATCACAGCATGCTTAGATAGTTCAAATTAGTTCTCTTTTGCTCTATTTTGTAGCATGATTAGTAAGATTAGATTTGCTTCTTTTGCTCTTATCACAACATGTTTAGAAGGTTCAAATTAGCTTTCTTTTACTCTTATCACAGCATGTTTAGATAGTCCAAATTAGTTCTCTTTTGCTCTATTTTGTAGCATGATTAGTAAGATTAGATTTGCTTCTTTTTGCCTTATTTTATAGCATGTTTAGAAGGCCCAAAGTTACTTTCTTTAGCGTGATTAGTAAGTTCAGATGTGCTTTCGTTTCCTTTATTTACAGCATGTTAGAAGTTTAGATTTTACTTTCTTTTGCCTTGTTTGATAACATGCTTAGAGAGAGTTCAGATTTGCTTTCCTTTATGTTATTTTTATATAGCATGCTTGGTTAGTTGTAATCCTATACTTGTTAGATATATCTATAGGATTCTAATAGGCTCCAATAAAGAATTATAAGAAGCATGAGTAAAGAAAAAGACTAAAGTCTAGTTAAAAAGAGATAACAAGTAAATTAAAGTAAGAGGCTAGTACCCGACTTCCGAGGTTGTCGTTAAACAAATCCAGGTGACCAATTCCGAGGTCTTTATCCTCATAGGGCTGGAGGCTCGCTACCCCAGTCACTATTAGAGAGCGCACAAAACAAAGATGGTACTAAGCCTGGGCCCAAAGAAGAAAAGAAAAGTAAAGTAAGAAGAAAAAGAAGAAGAAAGTGAAAGAGAAATTAAAAGATTAATTTCTATTATAAGGATGTAAGAAAATGAAACAAGTTTATGCTTAGAATCAATAAAAGTTTAGTTCTTTAATTCTAAGCCTACAGTAGTAGTTTCATTACTTTCCTGTCAGTTAGTGAGCATGTTTAGTATTCAGTTTTATCTCTGTATACCATGAGTACATGCAGCTTTGCTTTAGCATTTCAGTTTCAGTATTATTGCATTACTTTTATGCACTTCGAGTTTTGTGAGATAGATTAGTACTTACTAAGCGTTTTCGCTTATAGATCTTTTTTGCTTTCCTCCTACTGCAGATAAAGGAAAAGCTAAGATATGAAAGGGAGGCGACAGGATGGTGGTGGTGATGAAGGTGTGTGATGTCTGGACTATGGAGAGATCCAGAGGGTGCTACCAAACCTGCAAGACCTATTTGATTAGAGTTTATGCTTTAGTTCTTTTCTTTAACACCATTATGAAGTTTGTGAGATTGTAGTTGAGTTTATTTCCGCATATGCGCTTAGTCACTTAAATTATTTGTGGAGTGATATAGTTGGTTGTTTTTACTAGAGTAGTACTTTCTTGTATTGTTGTTTTTATGACTGTGTGGTTGTGAAAAATGTGTTCCAGCCGCCTGTGGCTGCGTATATATCTTATGTACTATGGATTTGGTCACCAGTACAGGAGAGATTCTGCCGAAATTTTTCGGTAGGAATTCCTCTGAACCGTGATAAATCTAACTGATTCTAATAATGGCGTCAGTGACACTAGTAAGTAGAGTAGTAGTTAGGTAACGGTCGCCCTTAGAGAGTAGTAGTAAGAAGGGTGCTCGTTACATACCCTGCGAAGACTGGGATCCAGCATTAATCAAGAAGGTGGAAGCAAATATAAGAGCAACTTGCACCCTCCAGTGTGGACTAACAAAGGAGGAACTCAACCACGTCGGCCCTTTTTCCAACACCAAGGAGTAGTGGGAGAAGTTGATCAAACTTCATGAAGGAACATCCGACACCAAAGTAAGTAAAAAGGACTTAATATTTAATAAATTATATAATATTAAATTGTAGGAAGGTGAGACAGCTACCCAACTCCATGCCCGGATACAAGACCTATTCAACGAGCTTCAAGCGATCGGGCAAAAGGTAGACAATCGGGACATCATCAGGTATTCCTTAAATGCCTTTCCGAGGAATACCTTGTGGGCATCCATGGTAGATCCCTACAAGGTTTCTAAGGACCTGTCCTCTTTTAAATTAGATGAGTTGTTTGTTGAGTTTGAGGTTCATGAACAGATTAACTCACGTTCGGCCGAGAAAGGTTTGGCTTTGATTGTAGGTACAGGAAGAGCACACGAGTCAAGATCAAAGCCCAGAACCGAACCGGAGTCAGAAGAAGAATCGGATTCGGACGATGACGACGACGAGCTCACAGCCGAACTCGTCAACCTAGTGAGGAAACTCTACAAGAAAAAGAAAGACTTCAACAAGAAGGACCTCAAGAAGGTAATTCAATCCAAGGAGGCACAAGCTAAGGAAAAGTTCGATGTGACGTGCTATGAGTGCAATCAGAAGGGGCACATCAAGGCGAACTGCCCAAACCAAAAAGATCCAAAGAAACCAAGTAGGAAGGAAGCTCTGAAGGCAACCTGGGACGAGTCTTCATCAGAAGAATCCGACGATGAAGAACTCGAGCAGGCAAGCCTTCTCACATTGATGGCCCGAGACTACACCAATGAATCCGAAAGCGAGGATGAATCGGAAGCTGAATCCGAGAGAAGCCACGGATCTGTATCCGTTTCCAAAGGGCCAAACCCCGCTGTAAGTATAAATCATCTTTATAATTTGATTAATTATTTAATGTGTAAATTAGCTAAGTCTAATGTTCGGGCCAAGTCGCTTCTAAAAGAGGTAACATCTCTTAAAGAAGCTACTAATACTGAATCTTTGACTGAAACTGTTCAGACTGGAACCTCAACTCAAGTCCAAAAGCTTGAGGAAGAGAATTCCAGCCTGAAAATTCAAATCAAATATTTGAAGACTACATTGGAACGGTTTACACTGGGTTCCAAGAATCTTGACTTGATTCTTGGAAAATAAAAAGTCATATACAATCGATCCGGATTAGGATTTAAAGCTAAAAAGAAATTTTGTTCATATTTATCGCTTATTAATAGACCAAATAGTAAGATAGTCCAAGCATGGGTACCCAAGTCCAACCTGGTCAATCAAGTTGAACTTGGTCAATATTGGGTTCCCAAGGATCAAGTACATTACCTTGATAGACAATATCGAGGCTATGATCCAGGGGGAGCAAATAGGAAAAATATCCTGAGAAAAAAATAAACCATTAAAGGAATATAACTCAAATCAAATTTATAAAATTAAATAAAAATATATAAAATCATCAATAATGTAGGGGGAGACTCCGGAATAGCTGGCACCTCCAAAACTAACTTACCCGGCAGGGTAACCCAAACCAAGCTACCCGGTAGGGTAATTAGAACTAATTAGAAAGGGAACAAGTTTAACTTGACCAATTGTACCGGTGAAATTTTGGATGATAGTACGTTAGGGAAGTTTAGTCTATACATGTCTAGGAAGATATGGTTTCAACCTGGTGCATTTGGCTAAGTGGAACTAACTGAAGCTACCCTTTATGGATCCTAACTAATTAAACTAAAGTTCTGTATTAAGTTCAGTGGATAGGACTATTTGGAAAACCTCGAAGGTATCATTACTTTAATGATGTCCAAGTGACTCACCATAGTCCAGAAGTTTATCCAAAGAATGCTTATTTGTTGAGCCCAAAACTAAACCTGAATCGAACACAAAGTTAACCCAAACTCTATAATTGAACCCAATTCATCTCACAAAATTATAGGATTCTCTGATTTGAAATTTAGATCGGGTGAGATGACTAAGGATTAAAAAAAATCAAAAATAATTAAATTAAAAATCAAAAATCAAATTAAATTAAAAATCAAATTACTATAGAAAATCCAATTAAATTAAAAATCAAATTCAATTAAAAATCAAATTAAATTAAAAATCAAAATAAATTTAAAAAAATTAAAATAAATTAAAAATCAAATTAAATTAAATCAAATTAAAAAATAAAAAATCAAATTAAATTAAAAATCAGATTATTTTAAATTAAAAATTAAAAAAATTAAATAAAAGTTAAAAATAAAAAAAATAAAAAAATAAAAAAAAATAAATTAAAAATCATATTAAATTAAAAAATTTTAAAAATCAAATTATATTAAAAAATAAAAATCAAATTAAATCAAATTAATAATTAAAATCAAATTAAAAACTCTTTTTAAAACTTATTTAAAAATTATTTTAAAAAATTATTTAAAAACTTTTAAAAATTCTTTTAAAAAACATATTTAAAAATTCATTGAAAAACTTATTTAATAACTCTTTTTAAAAATTATTTAAAATTTTTTGAAAAACTTATTTAATAACTCTTTTTAAAAATTATTTAAAAATTCTTCAAAAAACTTATTAAAATTCTTTTAAAAACTTATTTTAAAACTTATTTCTCACTCTTTTTAAACTCTTTTTAAAACTTATTTAAAAATAGTTTTAAAAACTTTTTTTAAAACTTATTTAAAAACTCCTTTTAAACTTATAAATAGATTAAGTGATTAAAACAAAAAAATAATAAATTTTTTAAAAACTGTTTTTAAAACTTTTTTAAAAAATGCTTTTAAAAACATAGATTAAGTGATTAAGGAGCCAACTTCAATCAAACTATTTATTCCATTAAATAGATTCCAACTCAAATACATTCTGTGTAGGAATTGGATCAATGGATGTTGGATAGTAGATGTTTCAGATATATGACTGGAGATAGATTGAAGTTCACAAAGCTCAAGTTAAAGAATTTAGGATCAGTTGCATTCGGCAACAGCGGTAAACTTAAGGTAATTGGAAGAGGTAACATGGAACTCAGTTCCGATTTTGTTATACGAAAAGTATTATTAGTTGAAAATTTTAACTTTAACTTACTTAGCATTAGTCAATTATGTGATAGTGGCTACTCAGTGAACTTTACCAAGTCTGGGTGTATAGTTAAAAATGTCGACAACCCTGAAATCATACTTAAGGGCATTAGGAGAAATAATGTTTACATAATTAACCTTCCAATGTCCTTAATAAAGTGTTTCCTAACACAACAAGAGGAAACTGAGTTGTGGCATAGGAGACTGGGTCACACTCATACTAGACTCATTTAAAAAATGAGTCAAAATGGTCTAGTCAGAGGACTGCCCAAATTAAAATTTATTGAAAACTTAACTTGTGATGCTTGTCAACAAGGTAAACAAACCAAGTCAAACCATAACTAACCAATCTAAATAGAACTACTTCAATACTTGAGCTCCTTCACCTTGACTTGTTTGATTCACACGGAGCCAAGTCACTAAGCAAAAACCAATATTGCTTTGTAATAATTGATGACTACTCACGATTTACTTGGGTAAAATTCATAAAAACTAAAGATGAAACTTTTGAAGTGTTCAAAATTTTCTGTAAATTAATAGAAAATGAAAAAAAATACTCAAATAAAAAGAATTAGAAGTGACCATGGGGGATAATTTGAAAATCATAACTTTATTGAGTTTTGTGAAATTAATGTGTATCAACATAAATATTCTTGCCCTCGGACCCCCCAACAAAATGGTCTAGTAGAGCGTGAGAACAGAACCCTACAAGAAGCCGCTAGGACTATGTTGAACGAATACAAACTATCTAATCAATTCTGGGCCGAAGCAATTAATACAGCCTGCTATATACAAAACAGAATCTTAATTAACAAATTTCAAAATAAAACACCCTATGAAATCTACTATAATAAAATCCCCAATTTAAACTATTTAAAAGTATTTGGGTGTAAAGTATTCATCTTAAACACTAAAGACTACTTAGGAAAATTTTCATCAAAAACAAACCTAGGAATATTTTTAGGGTATTCAATAGCCAGTAGGGCATATAGAGTTTATAACAAAAATACCCTAAAAGTTGAAGAAACAATAAATGTAATATTTGATGAAGAAAATAATGGAACTCATAATCTAGAAAACGTTGACCCAAGAAATACAGAAGATGATAACGAAATTCAACCTAAACCCAAGGAATCTGAAGAGCCAATTACTAACCCAAATATAAGATCAACAAGAACAAGCACAAATCACTCATCCAACCAAATTTTAGGTGATCCAACTCTAGGAGTCAGAACTAGGTCATCCTACAGAAACCTTAGCCAAATAACCCTAATCTCCAAAATTGAACCCAAAATTGTAGACGAAGCCCTGCCTGATCCAGACTGGACATTAGCAATGCAAGAAGAATTAGCCCAATTTGAAAGAAACCAGGTCTGGGAGTTGGTTCCTAAACCCATTAATAAAATAATAATTGATACTAAATGGGGTTTTAGAAACAAATTGAATGATCAAGGCAAAATAGTTAGAAAAAAAGCAAGGCTAGTAGCTAAAGGGTTCAATCAAGTAGAAGGATTAGACTACGATGAGACCTACGCACCTGTAGCTAGACTTGAATCCATTTGGATGTTGTTGGCTTATGCAGCACATAAAGGATTCAAGCTCTATCAAATGGATGTAAAATCTACATTCTTAAACGAGTTTATTAAAGAAGAAGTGTATGTTAGCCAACCCCCAGGATTTGAAGACCTTGAACATCCAGGGCCATTAGATTAAAAAAGGCCCTATATGGACTAAAACAAGCACCTAGGGCTTGGTATGAACGATTGTCTAATTATTTATTAGAAAAAGGATTTCACCATGGTCAAGTAGATCCAACCCTTTTTGTGAAAACCGTAGAAAAAGATATTTTTATAGCCCAAATTTATGTAGATGATATAATATTTGGGCCGACAAATTCAAAATTCTTAAAAGAATTTACAAACCTAATGGAAAATAAATTTGAAATGAGTCTAGTAGGAGAACTTAATTTTTTCTTAGGTCTATAAATTAAGCAAACAAAAGATGGAATTTACATCTTCCAAACCAAATATGCTAAGGAGTTAATTAAAAAATTTGGAATGGAAAATTAAAAAATATTAATACACCAATGGCCACCAACATTATAATTGACTCAGACTTAGAAGGAAAATCAGTAGACTTGAAATACTACCTCAGTGTGATAGGGAGTCTACTGTACCTAACTACGAGCCGACCAGATATTCTTTTCGCAGTAGGTATGTGTGCAAGATATCAATCTTATGCAAAAGAGTCACACTTAACTCATGTTAAAAGAATACTTAGATATATTAAGGGAACCCAAAATGTAGGACTATGGTACCTTAGGACTTGCACTCTTGATCTGACTGGTTATTCTGACTCAGACTATGCCGGGTGCAAGCTAGATAGAAAAAGTACAAGTAGTAGTTATCAATTTCTAGGTCAGTACCTAGTAAGTTGGTCAAGCAGAAAGCAACATTGTGTTGTCCTATCAACCACTGAAGCTGAGTACATAGCCCTAGGAGAATGTGCATCTCAACTATTATGGACGATGCATAACCTTAAAGACTACCAATTAGAATATCAGAACACTAAAATTTCAATTGACAACATAAGTTCAATTAATCTAACCAAAAACCTAATTCACCACTCAAGAACTAAACATATAGAAGTAAAACATCATTTTGTAAGGGATCACGTCGCTAGGGGTGATATTGTATTTAACTATGTTGAGTCCAAATCAAACCTAGCTGACATATTCATAAAACCCTTAACTGAACTTGAGTTTAGTGCACTTAGAAGACAAATAGGAATGTGCTTAGTAGAATAGACCTTATGTTCCTTATCTTTAATCAGCTTGGTTTTTGTATCCTTCAAAATTTTAGGAAAAATAATGTTTTCAAAATCCCAATTTTATTAGACTTTCAAAATTTGGACTTAGCCTAGGCACTAACCCTAGAAATCATGTTCCTCTAATTGCATCCAGAGCATCTCACAAACACCCTAGGCTTAACTTGCTTGTGTTTGAAAAAAACATAGACCGGCGTGAGATGCGTAGGGCACAACCTAGACTTCAGAATGCTTATTTATGTGCATCGCAATAAGTTTGGGCGTTAAAAACCAACATTACATTAATCAAGTTAAGTCATCCAGACCTAGTCTAATCTAACTGGATCAATTGACTTAACTTGACTAACCAAGTGAAAGTTGTTGCCCTCTAGGCAATCAGCTAGTAGCTAAATGGTTAAACATGCGGTCAAGAGGATTAAATGATCAATTTTAATATTTCTTAGTTACTCATGCTTGGAATTTAGGACTTCTTGAGCTTATGTGAAAATGACCTTAGTTTCAAATTAACCTTAGCTAGATATCTCTCAAAAGGCTTTTTCAATTTAGCTAAGTATTTTTTTAGCTTTTTCAAAAATTGATTACAAGGTTTCCAAATTTAACTAAATGTTTTAAAGTGTTTTCTTTGCTAAGTATTTTCAAACTTCAATTCTTTTTACAAAAAGCTTTCTACACTAAGTAATCTTTTAACCTCTTTCAAATTTAAGCTAAGTATTTTTCAAAAGGTTTTTTAATTTTAACTTATGATTGTTCAAAAAGCTTTTCGAAATAAAGACAATGTCTTTTAAGGCTTTAAGAATTTAAGAAAATATTTTTTAACAAAGCCTTTTGTTACGCTCCGCAAGTGTACGGAAATGTCGCAAGTAATATAAAAGATTATCGTATCCACAGGGACTGGAATAAGCACTAGAAATGTCTCAATGCGAATTAGCTAAACAACTATCGAATCGTTTCAAAAGCAAAGTAAAGGTAAACAAATCTAATATTAGAGATCAACAAACAAGAGCTTAGTGTTTTGGGTTATGATAAAGGGAGATTCTAGGAGTTTCGGTTTCTTTGTAAGATTTCTTGAATGTAAATGGTTCACCAATTCTTATTCCTCAATTGCCAAACATGTAGAAAGTTGCCGGTTCCCTCTTGCAATAGACAACCGGCTAAGGACTGAGAAATGTATCTAAATAGGATTAATTAGACATGAACCTACGTTGTCCTTACACAGAAGCGCACCTATTACTATGCCTTCCTCGGATATCAACATAGAAGCCCACAACTTATTAATCTATAAAGATACAAGAAGCTAATCATAGAATCCATCCTACTCTCTTGAATATTCCTATTTCCTCTTCAAGATTATCTCTCAAACGTCCTTACACGGGCTTGCACCTGTCACGTGGATCCCTCGGATGATCGAGTGAGAGTTTATCCTTACCAAGTCCATAAGAAATCCAAACAATCAATCAAGAATGAGAATTAAGCACAAACCACCATCAATCATTCAAGATCTAATTGATGCAAGCAAGATAATGTCATTGAAACAAGAAAATGGCAAATCCATAAGAGATTACATCAATCCATCATACAAATACTCCCTTAATCCTAGAATACAAGATCTACACCATGAATCGAGGAAGAAAACCCGAAAGAATAGAGATTACAAGCACTCCTTGAATCCCCAATCCAAGAAAACAAGAAGAGGGGAAAAGAGAAAACTTATCTACGAAGAAGCCTTGTCTTCAGATCCAATCCTCGCTCCGGAGCTGGAATCGACAAGAACTCCCCTTGAATCGCCCAGAAATCCTCCCAAGAATGGGAGGAAACCACCAAATCTTGCCTTCTCCCAAAGGGGGAGAGATTCCCGTTCAATTCAGGAAGAAGGGTTTAAATAGAGGAGGAATCGGGCGCCACACGGCCATGTGACGTGTGAGATTCACACGCCATGTCCAGCCCCTCTCGCCAAACCGCACCTGCAGTGACTCCACACGCCGGAACCCTTCGCTCTCGAATGCTACACTGCGTGTGGTGCACACGCCACACCGCTGGTCTCTGGCTCACACTGCTGTAGATCCACACGCCATGTAAGGCTTCGCCTGTTGGCTTCAAACCTGACACTGCGAGGTTCACACGGCCATGTCATCTTTCTCTTCTGTTGGTGCCAAACTCCACACGGCCCGAGCCAGGGCCGTGTGAGGTACACGGCCCGTGCTTTCTCCCTTCGTCTCCTCCAATGCATGCCCAAAGATGTAGATTCTTCACCAAATCGACTCCTACGTACAGAAAAAGCATCTCCGAACCAAAAGAGTAAATATGCTAAAAGGAAAGTGGAAGTATAAAATGCATAGATCAAGCATGCTCAAAGTATGTAAATGTGCGAAAACATGCATAAAAGAGTATATAATCTACGACATCACACCCCAGACTTAAACCTTTGCTTGCCCTCAAGCAAAATGTTGCATCTAAATTCATATGTCCTACAACACATTCATAAAACCCAGCACTTTCCTAACTCTATCAAAAGTTTCATTAACGAGCATGATCATGGAAACAAGTAAAGTATGGTTCAAGCATAAGAATCTTGTGCATGTAAAAGTAACTCAACACCCTTCAAGTTTCAATCCATGTCCTAGTCAAGTCGTCATCAAATTTGAATTCCTAATGTTTCAGGAGACAAGTAACCAGTGATAGGCACTTACTTACCATTCACTTGGTTCATATTTCTCAACTAACCCAAGGTCTCAAAGGTGTGCTCAATCTCAAGAGAAGCTAAACAGTCATTTCCCCAGTAACCTAACTCGGTCTCAAAGGGGTGACTTGCTAGATTCCACTCATGACAACTGTTTTTTATATCCCTTATTGTTTTATTATTATTATTTTTTTTTTTTATAAGTGTTTGCATTGTGCAAAACTTATTCACAAATGTACTTTTAGCACACATGTTGGGATATTTTGATTTTTCCAAATGAGCTTTAATGATTTGAGCCTCATCCAGTAACCAAAATGAAAGTTGAGAAATCACCATGGAAACCAAGTACTAAGCAAACAAGATGAATCATGACTATTTCAATGACATCAACTATTCAAGCATCAAGCACAAGTGTAGTGAAGATAAAATCCTTAAGGTTGAACCAAAACTAAAACTCATCACCATAAGATTCTTAGCTTATTAATGCTTCCCAAGATAGAAAAAAGAACTACACAAAGTTTATTACTAGCATCATTCGAACATCATGAATCAAGCCAATAATCGTGCTAACATTTCACTTGAATCCAAGAAAGCATATAAATGAAGTTTTGATGTTCTCAAGATGTATGCCACAAAAAATCAAAACACAATGCAAGACATAAGCAAAAATAAAAACAAACAAAGCAAATCAAATGCATCTAATGCATCCCCCCAGACTTAAATTTTTCATTGTCCCAATGAAAACTAAAAACAATGTGGAGGAGATTTTAAAAGAAGTTACCAAGTGATGAGCTCCAAATGGTTGACGTTCATGTTTTTAAAGATACTCCTCCATCCAATACTCACATTCCTCCACAACTTTGAATTCTACAACAATAAGATAGACAAGAAAAATTAAATAGAGGATACATGTTTATTATAAAGAGAGAACTAAAGACATAAAAGAAAATAAGGAAAATGAACTTGGGTTGCCTCCCAAGAAGCGCTTGTTTAAGGTCATTAGCTCGACCACCTCATTAGATTCATCTAAATCTTGCTCTTGGAGGGTAAGATATTTTAGAACCCTCCTACCAAGGGCTCTTATTATGGAGGGAGCTTTCATCAAAGGAGCTACAAAGTAAAGTATAACTCTCTCCATCTTCGTCTTCTTGGAAATTTTTTCAAGTGGTCGAAGACGGTTCAGATTGAGCTTCCAATTATTGGCCCATGTGAAATCTGCACATCCAAAAGAAAAACAAATCTCCCACAAGCATGTTATATAGTATAGAGCTAGAACCATATCAAGATAAGATGAATAAGTAATAAAAACTGAATCACATCCAACAAAGTCAATTATAGGTACCTCCATAAAGTTTTCCAAAAGATCACAAGAAATACTAACCTTACTTTGTTGAGAAATACCTGAAATTTCTAAACATGTAGATGTGACTTCCTCTGAATCAAATGATGGTTCTGGCTCTAGCTTAGGTGTTGATGATATCAATGATGGTGATTCTCGAGACTCTACTAGCTCTGTATAAGTCCCTACACATTGTTCCACAACATGATCAATTCTTAAAACCTCTAAGGGTTGTCTTGACAAAGGTGGTGATCCTTGAGATGCTGCTTCCACAACACAGCTCCCTACACATTCTTCCATATCATCATCATCAACACATACATCAAAAAATAAACCAACATCTATGTCCTCAAAAGGAGAATCAGTAACAAGAGGATCAATAACTTCACTTGCAGTTTTAAGTTGATCTACCACATCACATTCATCATCTGAAAATTCAATGTCACTATAACACCTTATAAAATTTTGAGGTAGATCTGAAAACTTATTTACCACTGCATTATCAATAAAATCCTCATCTAAAAAATCTTCAACTTCATATATATTCAAAAATCTACACTCAACCATATTAATGTCACAGGATTTGCCGAAGTCTTTATTTTCATTGACCCCCACTAACCTTTGTGGAAAAGGAACCCTCAGTGAAGGTCCTGGGAAAGACTGAACTCCCTTTTTCCCAAATTCCCTTTGAGCTTTTGGAGGAGGTCCAACTTGCTTATCTAATGTTGGTGTGATTAATCGTTGAGGGAAAGGTACTTCTGGCCTTTGGGAACTTCCCAGAGAAATGAAACTGAGTTCTTGTGATCTTCTATTATTCTTCTCCTCAATTCTAAACATGTCGTTCCTCAGAAGTTCTTCATGATTTTTTCCACTTCTCAACCCAACATCATCACACTTTTCATTGGATCTTGACTGTGTAGGAGGGGGATCTTCTTTAAACCATTTTGAAACAATACTATCAAGCTTTTCCCCCAAATGTTTGAACTCCTCACTCTGTGACTTGTGAATTTCAACATTTTTAGGTGGTTGAATTTCATTTTGTTTGACAGGCTCTCTTACATTTATAGCTTGCACTTTTTGAATATCTGAGGGAAATTCCATCCAACTTTTGTTCGACCATTCATGGAGGTTCAATGTCACTTGATCAATTAACGAATAAGCTTCATCTACACTTTTGTCCATAAAAGAACCTCCAGCTGATGAATCCAATAAAGTCTTGTCTGAGAAAGAAATTCCCCCATAGAATATGTGCAAAATCAGTCATTTTTCAAAACCATGATGAGGGCACTGTCTTTGAAGACTCTTGAATCTATCCCATGCTTCAAATAATGATTCTCCATATGCCTGAGAAAAATTTGTTATGCAATTCCTCATATACACCGTTCTACTTGGAGGGAAAAAATGATTCAGAAATTGCTTCTCCAATTGTTCCCAACTTGTGATGCTTTGAGGACAGAGAGAATATAGCCAAGTCCTTGCTTTATCCTTGATACTGAAAGGAAATATCATCAATCGAACTGCATTTGCTGATACTCATTCACATTTCACCAAATCACAAATCTCTAAAAATGTTTCAAGATGCAGATAAGGACTTTCTGATACTTCTCCTCCAAATTTGTGACCTTGTACCATGAAAATTATCTCTGGGTCTAGTTGGAAACTTTCTACTTCAATTTGAGGTTGCACAATGGGAGATAAAAATCTTGCAGAAAAGGGTGTAGAAAAATTTCTCATGGTCCTGCTTGACATATTAGTGCTCATGGATATTCAAGAAGAAAAATAAAATTATCAAGAATCAAAAACAAGAAATAAAATGCAATATGAAAAGCAAGAAAGCAAATGCAGAATTTAAATTGCAAGAAAGAAAGTGCATAATGAAAACAAGAAAGAAAAGATAAAAGAAAAAAGAAAAATGTCTAGAATAATTCATATGCTAAAAATTGCAAGATATGTTTATAAAAGAAAAGAAGAAAGAAACAAGATCAAAAGAGAAAACAGAGAAAAGTTAGATTAGAGTACTAGAAATCAAGAATGCAAAGTTAGAATTAGAATTAGAATTCCAACAAAAAGAGTTGTCAAGAATGTTATTCAAGAAAGGAAAAACTTACGAAAACAGAATTCTAACAATTAGTTATAACTATGCAAATCAAAAGAAAAAAAAAATTATGTTTAGTCTAACTCAATTGATAATTCCTAATGTTATAGCGCAGTCCCCGGCAACGGCGCCAAAAACTTGTTCGCTCTCCGCAAGTGTACGGAAATGTCGCAAGTAATATAAAAGATTATCGTATCCACAGGGACTGGAATAAGCACTAGAAATGTCTCAATGCGAATTAGCTAAACAACTATCCAATCGTTTCAAAAGCAAAGTAAAGGTAAACAAATCTAATATTAGAGATCAACAAACAAGAGTTTAGTGTTTTGGGTTATGATAAAGGGAGATTCTAGGAGTTTCGGTTTCTTTGTAAGATTTCTTGAATATAAATGGTTCACCAATTCTTATTCCTCAATTGCCAAACATGTAGAAAGTTGCCGGTTCCATCTTGCAATAGACAACCGGCTAAGGACTGAGAAATGTATCTAAATAGGATTAATTAGACATGAACCTACGTTGTCCTTACACAGAAGCGCACCTATTACTATGCCTTCCTCGGATATCAACATAGAAGCCCACAACTTATTAATCTATAAAGATACAAGAAGCTAATCATAGAATCCATCCTACTCTCTTGAATATTCCTATTTCCTCTTCAAGATTATCTCTCAAACGTCCTTACACGGGCTTGCACCTGTCACGTGGATCCCTCGGATGATCGAGTGAGAGTTTATCCTTACCAAGTCCATAAGAAATCCAAACAATCAATCAAGAATGAGAATTAAGCACAAACCACCATCAATCATTCAAGATCTAATTGATGCAAGCAAGATAATGTCATTGAAACAAGAAAATGGCAAATCCATAAGAGATTACATCAATCCATCATACAAATACTCCCTTAATCCTAGAATACAAGATCTACTCCATGAATCGAGGAAGAAAACCCGAAAGAATAGAGATTACAAGCACTCCTTGAATCCCCAATCCAAGAAAACAAGAAGAGGGGAAAAGAGAAAACTTATCTACGAAGAAGCCTTGTCTTCGGATCCAATCCTCGCTCCGTAGCCGGAATCGCCAAGAACTCCCCTTGAATCGCCCAGAAATCCTCCCAAGAATGGGAGGAAACCACCAAATCTTGCCTTCTCCCAAAGGGGGAGAGATCCCCTTTCAATTCATGAAGAAGGGTTTAAATAGAGGAGGGAATCGGGCGCCACACGGCCCCGTGACACGGCCGTGTGAGATTCACACGGCCATGTCCAGTTCCCTCTCTGCCAAACCTGCACGGCCGTGTGACTCCACACGGCCAGAACCCTTCTGCTCTCTGGAAATGCTACACGGCCGTGTGGTGCACACGGCCACAGCCTGCTTGGTCTCTGGAAGTCTCACACGGCCGTGTAGATCCACACGGCCATGTAAGGCTTCTGCTCTGGTACGGCCGTGCGAGGTTCACACGGCCATGTCATCTTTCTCTTCTGTTGGTGCCAAACTCCACACGGCCCGAGCTCCATACCAGTGCAGGGCCGTGTGAGGTACACGGCCCGGTGCTTTCTCCCTTCGTCTCCTCCAATGCATGCCCAAAGATGTAGATTCTTCACCAAATCGACTCCTGTGTACCGAAAGGCACAAAAAGCAGATCTCCGAACCAAAAGAGTAAATATGCTAAAAGGAAAGCTGGAAGTATAAAAATGCATAGATCAAGCATGCTCAAAGTATGTAAATGTGCGTAAAAACATGCATAAAAGAGTATATAATCTACGCACATCACCTTTCAAATTAAGCATTTTAGAAGCTTACCTAGCTTTTTAAGCCTTTTCAATATTTCTTCGAATTTAGCTGAGTTACTTTTCAAAGACCAAATAATTTTTGGCAAAGTCATTTTTCAAACTTAATCAAGAATATTAATTTAAAAGTTTCACTTAGCTAAAAGTTTTACAATAATATTACCTCCTAGAAGCTAAGTGTTAAAGCCTTTATCCTTTCTAAACAATTTTGAAAAGTTAAAAACGAGCTAATGCCATTTGATCACTGTTCCTTGTAACTCCCTTGTTTATTTTGATATATGGAAAAGGGGGAGAGTAGGGGAAAATTCGAAATTCAATTCGCAAAATTTAAAAAGAGCTCTTATTAAGGGGGAGCCTTACATCGTTAAAAGTTTTAGCTTAAGTTATGCTTATTTGCTTAAGCTTGTTTATGTTTCTTACTTAAACATTAAAGATCGTTTATGCATCTATTTTACTTAACTTTGAATTTCAGTTGTCATAATAAAAAAGGGGGAGATTGTTGGTGCGGGAAGCATCTGATGATCGAACACAAGTTTTGATAATGGCAAAGGAATCAAAGTTAAGCTTATATGTGATCTAACAAGTCTGATGGAGATTGCAGGCAAGTCCTAAGTGCTCTTAGGTAAAAGTCCTAGATACAGTTAGGCAAGGTGAAAACCCTAGGGGGAGGTAACCCTAGGTGGAGGTAAATCCTAAGGGGGGGTAACCTTAGGTCCTATGGGGTGGTAACCCTAGGTAGAGGAAAATCCTAAGGGGGGGAAACCTTAGGTCCTAGGGAGTGGTAACCCTAGGTGGAGAAAAACCATAGGGGGCGGTAATCCTAGGTCCTAGGGGGTGGTAACCCTAGGCGGAAAGTCCAGTCGGTCTGGAGGACCGGACTGGCATCATGTAATTTCTCCTGAGGGGAGTAGGTGAGGATGTGTTCCTCAGAAGAGGGAACAGTAGGCGTCGGGTCGACTTAGGGTTTCCGATAAAAAATTCGAAGTCAGATCCGGACAGTCTGATGACTGTCAAACTTTATATTTGTGATATTATGTCCTAACTTTGTGTTGCAGGGTATCTTTTAGACTAACGTATCTTGCAGGTACAAAGGTACAACCTTAAGCCACGGATGAACAGTGTCCAAGGCGCCTCCATGGAGCTTGGAGGCTCCTCAGGTGCAAAGGATAGAGCTTTCGCTGCAGAGCTGGAGGTGCCTTGGACTTGTTGGAACCTCAAGGTTATTTTGGTGTGATCAACAAGTTAAGTTAGGACCTGTGTGTTTCTAACCTTGTGTCTAAGTGTGTAGGAGATTATAAGCACAGGTACTCAAGCGGAAGATGCAGCTAGCGAGAAGGACGACACGGAGTGCGTCTGAGGGATGAGATACTGCGGAAGAGTACACCGATAGATGAGAAGCAAGCCTGTGGTGGTTCCGAGGGACGAAAGCCGGAGCGGAAGATTGCTCGGGGAGCAAGAGACGTAGCAAGCTAGAAGGTTGGCACGGGGTGCGACCGAGGGACGAAAACTGCGGATGAGTACGCTGGTGGATGAGAAGGAAACAAGTAGCGATTCCGAGGGACGAGAAGCCGGAGCGGAAGACTGGTCGAGAAGACCGGAAGTTGGGTTCGGGTGAGCCCTTTTCCGGATGGCAGAGATCACCCAAGCGAGCGGATCCGGAGTAGAAGACCCCGACCTAGCCGAACCGAACCAGAGCAGTGGTCCCGGATGAAAAAGTCAACATGGGTTGACTTTACCGGCCCGGGGCGCCCGGAACAGTCCGGGGCACACAGAACCCCTCCGGGCGCCCAGACCTTGAATTCTGACCAGATCACGTCAAACGAGATCTTAACATTGGGGATAAAGTTTTATCCCCCCTAGGGCGCCCGGAACCCTTCCAGGCGCCCCAACCAAGGCTATAAATATAGTCTTGGTCCAAAAGCTTTTCAACGAACTCCAAGTAATCATTTCCAACGCTTGTATGGTTTAGAGTTGTAGTTAAGCTTCTGTTTGTGCACTTCAACGTTGTAAGAGGCTTCTCCGCCTGAAGGAGTTTTTAGTGCTTAATCTTCTTGGATTAACAACCACATCGGTTGTAACCAAGTAAATCTATTGTCTCTTACTTTATGTTTTTAATTTACTGTTCTACTTTATTTATGCAAGTGTTATCTTAAAGAGTTTGAGGAAGGGTTGTTTGCTTTTTATGTTTACAGGACTATCTAAGAACCCCCTCCTAGCCGGCCGCAACGGTCCTACAAGTGGTATCAGAGCCGAGATGCCTTAGAAGGACTAACCGCCGTCTGAAGCAACAAAACGATGGCCGAAGCTAGCGAATATCCACCAGCATTCGAGGGGGAGTTTTCTTCATGGAAGAAACAAATGGAGGTATATCTTAATTCTAATTTTGGTATTTCTTTAATATTGAAATGTGGCTATGAAGAACCAAAGACAATGAATGGAGAAGAACTCGATCTACACCTTTGGAACAAGAAGCAACGTGACGAATCGATGGCAAACAGACGGGCAGAATTTCATCTTCTAACCGTAATATCAAATGAAGATCTAGACAGAATCGGCAAATACAAAAGCATAAAAGAACTTTGGGAAAAGTTCTTAAAGCTCTACGAAGAACCTTTGGAAGCCGACGACTCAATAGACACCGAGCCACCGACAGAACCTACAGCGGAAGTACATCTCGAGAACACAGAAAACCCTTCTTCACTAAGCATTGATGAAGGGGGAGAATCTTCGGAAGAAAACAACTCAACAGGGGGAGAACTAACGACCGACGAGGTAAGTAAGGTATGGCCTCTACCCTCTGAACAATTGGTTCAATTAATCAGAAAATTACCTGAAGATTTTTGCGAATTAAAAATTGAATCATCGAAAGAATTTTTCGGATTAGAAAATCAATTGCCGAACTCTTATTGCAAATTAGAAATATTATCGAAAGAATTTTTTGAATTACAAAATGTTTTGACGAAAGATTCTTCCAAACTAGAAATATTATCGAAAAAGTTTCTTGAATTGCAAAAATTTTTGACGAAAGATTCTTGTGAATTACAAATTATTTTGTTAAAAGAATTTTGCAAATCAGAAATATTGCCAAAAGATTCTTGCAAACTACAAAATATTTTGTCGAATGAATCTTGCAAATTACAAAAATTGTCAAATGAATTTTTACCAATGATTTTGTCAATACAGTGGTGCACAGAGCGGAGGCACCCAGTGTAGTGCCTTGGTGGTGCGCAGAGCGGAGGCACCCAGTGCAGAAAACGGGGCAGTGCAGTGCCTTGGTGGTGCGCAGAGCGGACACACCCAGTGCAGTGCCTTGGTGGTGCGCCAGTACCATTTTTCAAGTTAAACTTGAATCCTTTTTAACTAGTCCTAATTACCCTGTCGGGTAGGTTGGTTAGGGTTACCCTGTCGGGTAGGTTAGTTTTGGAGGTGCCAGCTATTCTAGAGCCTCCCCCTGAATTAATGGCCATTAATTTAATTTTTAGTTCTAGGTTTATGTCTATTTATTTTATAATTATACTTTACTTGGTGATAGTTTAAATTTTGGTGAGTTCTAATATATTTGGATTTTAAATTTTTTGGTTTAGGTTTGTGTTCTGGTTTTTGATTTAGTTTATTTGACTTTACGTAACATATTTTATCTTTAGGGATACAATATTGGTTAGGTCCTATTTGCGTGGTTAAACACGCTTTTGGAACCCAGGCTTTATTCGTTGGTTTATTTTGGGTTATTAATGATTTAAAGGTTTTATTTGAGTTTGACTTATATCCGAGTCCGGTTTTATTGTAATAACCTTTTTGATTATTTAGGATTAAGTGTAAATTTTTTGATCTGGTAGTAAATTTTTCTAACATATTTTTTAAATTATTAATTTCTAATTTTAATGATGAATTCTCCTCCTCAAGTGTTAGATCTTGAGTTAGTTTATTATTTACAACTTGTTCCTTGAGGATTTGATTTTCCTCGAGGAGCAATTTGTTTTCAGTTTCTAATTTAACTAACTTATTATTTAAGCAGGAAATAATTTTTAAAAAATTTCGGTTTAAGGTTAGGAATACCTCTTCGGAACCTTCGGAAACGAGTATGGACTCGTGGCTCGATTCGGGTTCGGACCCGTCTTCCGATTCGTCTTCCGACTCTGATTCGCAGGCCATCAGCGCGAGGTGGCTCTGGTGCTTCTGATCTTCTGCTTCTGATTCTTCCGAGGAGGAGTCATCCCACGTCACTTTGAGGGCCTTCTTTTTGGTCGGCTTCGGTTTGTCGATCTTCAATCTTAGACACTCATTCTTGTAGTGCCCCTTTTTGTTGCATCCGAAGCATGTCACGTTCCTTGAATCGGCTAGCGAACTGATCTTCTGTAGATCTTTCTTGCTGAAGCTTCTCTTCCTCCTGGTGAACATCTTCCTTACCAGGTTCGTCAGGTGTTCTTCATCTTCAGAGCTCTGGTCAGAGTCTTCTTCAGGTTCAGCCTTGTTCTTCTTGGAGGAACGTGCATATAAGGCAATACCTTTCTCGACCCCAACGTTAGTCTGCTCATGTAATTCCAATTCACAAAACAGTTCATCTAATTTAAGCTTTGTTAAATTCTTAGAAATTTTGTAGGCATCCACTATGGATGCCCACAAACTATTACGTGGAAATGTATTTAACGCATACCTGATTAAGTCTCTATTGTCCATCTGGTGGCCTATTGCGTGGAGCCCGTTGAGGATATCCTTGATCCTCGCATGCAGCTGACTTGCTATTTCTCCTTCCTGCATTTTTATATTAAATATTTTATTTAATAATAAATCCCTTTTTGTTACCTTAGCGTCGCTAGTTCCTTCGTGCAGTTCGATCAATTTGTCCCACAGTTCTTTAGCATTCTGGTGCGGTCCTACCCGGTTCAGTTCTTCCCGTATTAGTCTGCATTGCAAAGTGTTGATTGCTTTGTTCTCCGTCAATGCCTTTTTCTTCATGTCCGGAGTCCACTGTTCCGGATCTAGTGGATTCCCGGAGTTGTCGACTGGAGGTCTGTAGGTTTTTGTGACAGTTAGCCAATGGTCGAAGTCAGTCTTGAGGTACACCTCCATTCGCTTTTTCCAGTATGGGAAATCATCCCTGTTTAAAAGAGGAGGTCGCACAGTGCTGAAGCCCTCGATCTGCGACATTTTAATCTACACACAAAAAAAAAAAACAAATAGAGAGGTTCCAAGACATGGTCTTGGATTAGTAGTGCGGGAAGAATTAAATAAAAATAACTAAATTGGTGTTGCACCAATTTAGATTTAATTACGACGAAAGGAGATTTCCATAAAGGTAATAATACCAGTTTGGAATTAAACGAAAAACTGAAATTCGAAAGCAAGAAAAAAATCTAAAAAATATATCACCCCCTTGTCTGATTGGTGGTTGCACCAAATCAGAGCGGTATCGGCTCTGATACCACTTGTTGGATCAAGATCGTTCGATAGAGGGGCGGGTGAATATCGATTATAAAAAAATTCGTCGAGAATACGCAGCGAAAATAGAAAGCAATGCTAACACAGAACCAATTTTACTTGGTTCGGAGCCTGTGTCGACTTCTACTCCAAGGCCCGTACACGTTGACTACTTTCGTTGGGCAATCACTATCAATTCAAAAAATGGAATTACAAATTTAGTACAAGAATTGATAGAAAAGAAAATACCGACAAAATGAAAGGAAATAAATTGAAGAGAGCGCTTTGTCGGAGTGGCTTCGCGGCGTTGCAGGAGCATAGTAGAGCAATCTGAGAGATTTTCGTTGTTGTTTTGAGCTCCGCCTTTGACCCTCCTTATATAGGAGGCTCGGGGCGCCCTGGTGCGACGTGGCAAACCCAACCAGTGAGCTCCACGTGTCTACGCCGCGAATTGGATAATATTTGCCTCCAGGCGCCCGGATCCCATCCGGGCGCCCAGACCTCCTTTCTCCAGAAAATCCTTCTCCTGCAAGACAAGGTTAGTCCGAGGCAAATATATAATGTGTAACTTGTAAAACAAAGTGTTAGCATAGTTTATAAGTTCAACATAAAGATTATGACTTAGATTCCGTCTTTCAGAGACCGGAATCTAGTCACGATCTCGACTTATATCTGAAATGGATCTAAGCCGGATCGACACCTAATGTTCCCTTCCCCGGAACGCGTCATCACAGTCACTCTCTTCCAGTGACTTACCTTTACTCACTTGCCAGACGTCCGGTCAGCCCTTCAACCCGTCTAAACTTCTCGCCAGCTATCCGGTCAGCCCATCGACCTAGCTGGACTTCGTGCCAAGCGTCCGGTCAGCCCGTTGACCCGCTTGGACTTTGTGCCAAATGTCCGGTTAGCCCGTCGACCCATTTGGACTTCGTGCCAAGCGTCCGATCAGTCCATCGATCCGCTTGGACTTCGTGCCAGACATCCGGTCAGCCCATCGACCTGTCTAGACTTCGCCTGCACACTCGGTCAGAGTGTTATATAACGACAAACCTAACTTAACCCAATTTGTCATTCATCAAAATCTGAGTTAGACCGTTAGTACTAACCGCACCAACATAACCAAGGCTTAGGAGCTTGGTTATAGTTGACGAAATAGAGGTGGTTAATCTTTATTAGTTGTCTACTTGTGCCCTAGCGTCAAAAGAGTTCTTATGAGAGTTATGGTGAGGTTTCTCCACCCACATGGAGGTTTGAGCTAGTTAGAATTTGTCGGGGAGTAAGCCACCGACGGATAAGGATCGTCCACCTTACAGACAGTCATGGAGTAGGATCCCTAATCTCCGAACCACGTTAAACAACGTGTTTGTTAGTTAGAGCCCTAGAGCCAATCATTTTTGATGATTGTATGGACTCATGTATATCATATTCTTGTATATTAATAAAGGCATTTGTTTGGTTATTATACTTATTTATATTAGTGCCAAATAGACTAAGTATAATAGCGTCCTTGAGTAGAAGGTTCATACCTATATCAATCGATTAGTTGAATCGATAGTGAGATGATATAGGGAACACTACTCTAAATCATTCCTAGTCGAGTATTAACATTCAGGGACAATGTTAATGCAATAAGACTAGAATGTAGGTCAGTTCGATGACTTGATCTCACAAGTCATGGATATAGAGATATCAAGCTGACACATGGGTATACATTGGAGAATGTATACTGAATGACCTGCCATGAGAAAGTATCATGGATCGTTATATGAGTGTCATATACTTTCTCATGTGGCTATTAGTATGACTATTAGTCCTTGGACCTGAAGTCACCATGGATCCCTACATAAGGAGTTCTGTACTTTGGTTTCGTCAAACGTCACCCGTAACTGGGTGGACTATAAAGGCGATTACTGGGTATGTAACGAATTATGCAGAGGGATGTGAGTGATGTAGATGGGATCTATCCCTCCCATATGACGGGAGCGACATCGCTATTCTTGATAGAGTGAGACCACTAAGTGCATGGCCATGCCCAAATGAGTCAACATTAGATGTTGAGCTCATTTGATCGAGTGAGTCTACTTGGAGTTCAAGATTTAGATTGATTAGAGGATGACACGGTCTATGCCTCACATTGATCAATCTAGATGTCTAGGATAGAAGGACAATGTCATATATTTTGTGAGGAGTCACAATTGGTAGTCACAAGGTGATGTCGGATCTCGACATTCTTGTAACTTGGGTAGTAATGATGTGTTGCTAGATACCGCTCATTACTTATGCTCCTAAATGGGTTTAGGCATTGCCAACGTTACAAGAACCGATAGGGTCACACACTAAGGACAATTAGATGGAGATTTGGTTCATATGATGAACCAAGAGGATTAGATTCATTTGATGAATCATATTGGATTAAGAGTAATCCAAATTGGGCTAATTGAGTTGGACTCAAGTTGATTCATGTATTTAATGAGTCTAATTTAGATTATGACTCATTAAATCAACTTAATTTAATGAATTAGATTCATTATATTAAGTTGGCTTGAATCATATGGTTGGATTAGATCAACCATGAGAGAGATTTGATCAAGTTTGACTTGATTTGAGAGGAAGAGAAAAAGTCATGTTTGACTTGACTTTTTGCCACATCACTAGTGAGTTGGCAAGATGTGGACCAATAGGATTGCTCCACATCATCAATGTGTGTCACCTCATGGAGGTTACAAGCCTCCATAGCATTTAATGTGGTCGGCCCACATTAAATAAGGAGGTTACACTTGTTGCCATGTCATTTAGTGAGGTGGCAAGATGTGGACCAATAGTGTTGATCCACATCATCCTAGAGTGCCACCTCATGGGGGTTACAACTCTTAATGGTCTCCACATTAATTGGAATTAATGTGGGGAGTTACACCTCCAAGATGTGGCCGGCCACTCTAGTGGGGAATGAAAATATTCATTTTTCATTCAAGTGTGATTAAGTCATCTTCTTCCTCTAGAGCTCTCTCTTCTCCCTCTCCTCCTCTCTTGGCCGAACAAGACAAGGTGCTAGCACACCTTTGTTTGGTCTTCTCCATCAAGGATTGTTCGTGTGGATACTTCTAGAGGACCGTACACTTGACGGTCTAGAGATCCGGCACCTTGGACGAGCGGGAACGCGAAGGGCTTCGCTACAAGGGTAATGATCTTAACTTTAGTGTAGATCTAAAGTTTTTACAAACTCGTACAAGAAAAAGGTTTTTCGAAAAGTTTTTTTTACGAATCTTTGCACGAGATCCATGGCTTTGGGTGACTCGGGGTTTTCGCGACGCGGAAAAGCGGTTTTCGCGGCCCGATGAACCCAACAGTGTTAACTGCTTGCATTTCCTTCTCGTCTTTAGTTTAACTTTCTACTTGTTTGTTTGTATTTCCGCTGCGTAGCTAACAATGTAGGAAGAAACAAGTATTTAGGGGTGCTGTCTATCCAACCCCCCTTCTAGCCGGCCGTCCGATCCCCCTACAGGTATCAGAGGAATGAGTTTCTCCTTGATGATGGATTCTTCCTTCATCCATGCTCTCACTGAATAGAGGTACTTTTTTTTTCAATGGGAGGCCTTCTTGCATTGTTTTCTGGGTTCAACTCCATATCTAGTAGTCTCCCATGTGGATGAAACATCCAATCAGTGGTGTGGTACTATTCAAATATTCTTCAGTCATTTAGTACAAGAGTAACATGGTTAGAAGACTTAGAAAAATCAAATGTAAACCTTTCCTCATGAATAACCAGGTCCAACTTATGATTTTTCACGTCAATTATGGGTCTGACTGTAATAAGGAAAGGCCTTCCCAAAATTATTTGAATTTTGGCATCTGATGTGCGTAGATTATATACACTTATTTAGTATGTTTTGACACACATTCACAAATTTTACACATGCTTTGTCTATGCACTTTCATACTCTTAGTCTTATTTTCAGCATAACTACTCCTCTTTGTTCGGAGATCTACTCTTGTGTATTTTTTGTTGACAGGAGTCAAATTTATAGAGGAAACGATGTTCGCGATTGAGATAGTAAATAACTAAAGGAAAACAACAATGGCAATGTGGCCTACATTGCCATGTCAAAGAAGCAAGGAGAAAATGACCTTGGTCAGGTGGTGCACACAAGCCATGTGGCTTCACCAGAGGAGGAGCATGACATGGCCGTGTGAGAGCCACACGGCTGTGTCACCCATCAACATCACTAGAGCAAGGACATGTAGATCCACACGCCCGTGTGACACTTCCAGAGAGCAAGTAGAGATTGGTCGTGTGGTCCACACAGTCATGCAAGATTTCTAGAGACCAAGAATGGCCAAGCCATGTGAGCCACACGACCATAGAGGCTATCTAGAGCCAAAGCAGAACACGGCCGTGTGGATCCACACGACTGTGTCATCCTGGCCGAGTGGAGAATGTAAAAGGCCGTGTGAGAGTCATACGGTCGTGTCACGAGTCGTGTGGTGCCCGTGCCCAAGCTCTATAAAAGGGGGTCATCCGTGATCCGTCGATCTGAGGCCCTCTCCATCTCCACATCGACTCCAGTAGCTAAGGATTGGTTTCGAAGATCACTCATCGACACTAGATAATCTTTTCTATTCTCTTTTCTTCAGATTGGGATTGAAATGCTTGTAATATTCTTATTTTTGGATCTTTACCTTTTTGCTATAGTATAGATCCATTATTCTAGGACTAAGGGTGTATTTGTGGTGTGATTTGATATAAGATCTCATGGATATGCCAATTTCCTATCTAGATGATGTTAACATGTGCTATATATATTTGATCTTGTGTTGATTCATGTGTTTGGACCTAATTACCATGTTTGATTGAATGTTTGTGATTCTTGTGGATCTCGTAGAGGGATGCCCTAGATCGTATGACCGAGGGACGCTCATGACAGGCAGTCCCGCTAACGTACGTCTAGTGTGTCTTCTTGAAAGGTGAAGCAAGTCTCTACAAGGAGCTGGGATGGTTGAATGTACTTAATACCTACATTATTACATGAATTGAGTAGAGATGTCTTTCTATGTTGTATGACCGAGGGATGCTCGTGAAAGGCATTCCTGCTAATGGACTTCATAGGGATCATATCTATTTATTCGGTTGTTGTGTTGATCAAGGTCCCTTGTCGGTTGTCTTCTGTAGGAGAAAACTGACAATTTCCTACAAATCCATGTTAATTGAGGAAATAAATTGGTGAACCATATTACATCAATAAATATCATAATAAAACCAAACTCCTAGAACACTCATAAAACTAAGTTCCTTCATTTACTTTTCTGTTTCTATTTCTAGTTGCTTTACTAGTACATTTACTACCTTTGTCAATTGTTTAGCTAACTCTTGTGAGACATCTCTAGTGCTTATAATAAGTCCCTGTGGGATTAATAATCTTTTATTATTGACGATGAAACTGTGCACTTGCGGTTGCATATCAAGTTTTTGGCGCCGTTGCCGGAGACTGTGCTTATAACATTAGAGATAATCATCTGAGTTAGACTAAACATTCTTTTTTATTCCTATTACTAACTTGTAATTAGTGTTAGAAATTCTATTTTTCTTTTGCAAATTTTATATTGCATTTCCTTATTTCTTCTTTTTGTAACTTTTCTTTCTGCAATTGAAATTTGGCATTTTACATTTTCAGTACTTCAGTTTAGTTTTTATCTTTTAAGTAAAAGAAAAACTTCTGTGATAAAAAATATTTGGAATCTTGTTCTTGTATGAACAGATCTAACTTTGTAGGAGATTTATTACCTTTGGATCCTAAGATTGATAGAACTTTTTATAGAAGGAAAATCTTACAAAGGAATCAAGTAGAACAAGAACATTCAATCATGACAAACAAACCATTGAAGGATTATGCAGCACCGTATGCACAAGGGCTTTGGTCTAGCATCACCAGACCACCCATTGAAGCTAACAATTTTGAGATAAAGCCTGTGATAATTACCATGGTACAATAGAACCAATTGGGAGGCGGACCACATGAAGATCCGAATCAACACCTTGAAGTTTTTTATAAAATTTGTAGTAGAATGAAAATGTATGGTGTTCCAACAGAGGTGATACAAAATGTAAAATACCGAAAAATGGCAAATAACCATAAGGGAATTTTTCGAAATTTTTAGAAATTTTTTTGGGAATTTTTCGAAGCCCATATGGTGTTGCTTAAAGGCATAAAAATTGGGCCCTGGGAAAACCTGTTTAAGTTATCCCATTTTAACGAGGAAATGTTTAATTTTCTTTTTTCTTTTTCTTTTTCTTTTCTTTTTCCTTTCTTTTTTGCCATTTTCGCTCCTCACCCGTGCCTTCCTCCCTCACCCGACGCCGCCAAAGCTCCTTATCTCCCCCAAACCGATGCCATCCTCTCTTCATTTCGTCGATTCCACTTAATCTTCTCCACCGACGGCGCCACTCGCATCGTTCTTTCTTCTCTGCAAACAAGACCAGAGGACGAGGGGAATCTGAGCACTACTTCTCCCCATTTCCATTTCCCCTTTGCTCACACACTGTTCTCTCTCACAGACGAATTGAAGACGACAAGAGACCTTCTGCGACCATCCTCATCGCTTCGCCTGAGGAGCTCGTCGCCGGATCTCGATGGTACCGGCGGAGTCCAAGCCTTCATCCCGACTTTACCGACCCTTTTCTTCCCCGATCGACGCCACTGGAATCGAGCCAGATCTGATCGCCGGCGAGGGTCTTCTACCAAAGGATCAAGATAGGGGCTAGCTTCACCCGAGCCCTCTACCTTGTGGACCCGTGCCCTAGATCATCGACAGCAATCTTCCTCTCCCGAGCTCTGTCGAACTCAAATGTTGGTTGTTCCCTCGCGTTGCCCTCGGTTGCTACGGCCGACATCAGATACCAGCCAACGAGCCGATCCTCTCTCGTGTGGACGACCCGACGTCGACGATCGCTGAGGTTCTACTCACCAACATTGATGATCTATGCCCTATCGGTGAGTGGATGCCCTTGATTGAACCTTCTTTCTAGCTGTGGTCATGTTCTTATTGCGATCCGTTCCCTAGCTGCGATTTTGAAGGTAAGGCATCATGTTTGGTTGGTTGTTGAGATGTTTGTGTGACTAATTTCATGATCCCCCTACTTGTCCGAGTGATGAGGTAGATTCCAGCAGGTGTTGAATCCTGTGGATTTGGAATTTGTGTGCTATGGGGTGTTCTTGGTTCCGATTGCCACTCCATCTAGTAGATCACTTTGTTCCAGCATCAACAACGATCGATTAGTGATGTAAGGTGTAAGAATTGTTGTTCGTGTGTAGATTGGTTGGGTATATGTATTGAATTAGGAATAAATTTGATTACTAGTTGATACATGATTAGGGTGATGTGATTAGGGTTTTACCCTAATTTAGTCTTAGGGATTTTATTTAGCTATTCACATGAATTTAGCTAAATAAAATATATATATATGTTGTTTGATGCAGGACTTTGATTCGAGACGGGCGTCTCGACTTCAGATTGGATTGATACTATCTTCTATTTGAGGCGGGTACCTTGACTGAATTATTCTGATATGTCTTGTCGATATGTTTAGTAGATTTTTAACAAATAGTAATAATTATGTTTATATCTGCATCGGCATATCACTATTTATTTCCGAGCATATTTTGTTTGTTACCTGATTAGCATTTGGGTCCTTGTTTATTATTTATGTTATAGAGGTAGTGACATGCCATACTTTATGATATACTGGACTGGTTAGATACCCTACTTGACATGTGTACCTAGATCATATTATTTGATCCACATATTTTGGTACACATTATATGGAGAGGGATAGGATCAGGTTATTTCCCGGCTTAGTGACATGCACCATCTTGCATGATTGCATATTGAGCGGTAGCCAGTCCCCTCAGATGGGTTTAGTGGCTAGCGCAAGAGGTGTTGCCACAATGAGGTCTGCGGTTCGAATCTCGACAAAGCCGAGGTAAATACCTCCCTTATGTGCTAGTCACTATTCCAAAGTCTAGTAGTCGCCCGTGATTTACCTCCTCCGTGTTGACCTTGGAATGGGTTGGCGAGGGCGCTGGGGGCGAGCGTATTCACCTTTTTGGCCAAAATGTTGAGCGGTTGGCAGCTCCATTATTGTTGAGCGCATCGCCAGTTACATGGATCTGTACACACAACCACTCATGGGTTAGTGGTTTTTATTCAGGTAGGGTGTGTTGCAATAGGTTGCTCTGTTTGGCTCCATTGGTCCGCTCATGGATAGTGTGACGCAGCGTGATAGCTGGCAGGGATCCCTCCCCGTCATCACGTACCGGGAGATGAGAGCATTGCGCTCCCTCAATATGTTTGAAGTAGGAGGATAGGTGTACTCCGACAACATCCCGTCCACTCGATCACTCATCAGGAGCAGTGACGACAGAGTGCACGGTTGTCACAACCCTACCCACTCGGTCTCACCATCATGTGTGAGATGGCTGACTGGCGTCAGGGGTGACCAGGACATGTTATGGCATCATATGCATTTATTGCTTGTGGTTGCTGCACTTTATATGTTGCATATTGGATGGATGCATTATTTGACATGCATATAGGATTTACGACACTCTAAGTCTGACGACCTTCATATTCCTATACCCAGGTCCTGGTTAGTACAGATACTCCTTTGTTTTATAGTTTTACATTTTCTATATGATATCCAGGAGACTATATGCATATTTATTACTGCTGGTTATTATTTACTATGCATGTTAACTAAGTATCCGCTGAGTGTTGGACTCACACCCCATTATTACTATTTACATATTGATGCTTTTCAGGAGGTTCCAGTCGCTAGCCCCCCACCACTGCGTGTCACAACGAGTTCGCACATTTTGGTTTTCTTATTATGTTGGACTATGTTTGAGACTTGTGTTTTCTAGTATTTGGATCTTGTACGTTTCCTTATTATCGATGGATTTTTGTTTGGATGTATGCTGGTGATTGTGTTTTATGAGTGTAGTTGAGTAGGATATCGGATTTGTGTTTTATGAGTGTAGTTGAGTAGAATATCGGATTTGTGTTTTATGGGTGTAGTTGAGTAGGATTTTTGTTATGATTTCCTTATCTTTGCCTATGTTTAGTTATTTCTATTAAACTGTGTGGATGCTTGCTATATTTGTACTGTTATATATTATTATTGTTCCGGTCGTGTTGGCCGAGGTATATGTGGCCCTGAGGGCATTGTAGGAAATTTCATATTGTCACCCGCACAGGGGAGATGCTGCCAAAATTTTCTCTGGCAGGGACTACCTGGGGCGTGACAGGCAGTGAGACTGTTATTATTTGGATTTTCTTTGAGAGATAGAGCGAAATTGTGGCTAAATTCTTTGCAAGTCAATAGCATATCCACTTGGGAGCAATTTGAGTAACAATTTCTAAACAAATTCTATCCCCCTAGTAAGACTGCTTATATGAAAAATTTGATAGCAAGTTTAAGACAGTCAAATTTTGAAGCATGGGATAGATTTAATAATATGCTCAAACAATGCCCACACCATGGACTTGAAAAATGGTTAGTATTGCACACATTTTATAATGGCATTAATTACCATACAAAAGTGTCCTTAGATTCTACAGCTGGAGGGGCACTGATGAATAAAAGTCTTGATGAAGCAGAAGATATAATTGAAAGTGTAGCACAGAACCATCATCAATGGACATCAGAACGATGTGGACGTTATTCGTCTACAAACCCAACTAAAGTATCAGGAAAATTTGATTTAGATGCAATCACTTTGATGTCTACAAATCTGGATGCTCTTGTTGGTTGGTCCTAGGAAGATCATACCAGTTCCACTGTACAAAATTTTGTACAAGTCTCGAACCTTTCCTAACAACCTATTGTGTTCTTTAGAAATTAAATTCGGAATCGCAAACGGAACTTAACATTATTGATTCCAAATTTAACTTATCTGTTCTTAGTGATTTAGACTTGGATCGCAAACGATACTTAACATTATATATCCAAATCCACCTAGGTTACAAATTTAATTAAATATTAATTTCGAAAATCGACTCCTAGGTCAAACATGGCGAGGCACATGGCCTTCTTGGGTATGAGAACATCCACCACTGCCTCGACAAAGCCTCTTAACGAAATTCAATATTTAATTTCCTTATATAACCTTAGGTTTAACCAAAAAGAACAATCGAATCACAAGATCGACAACTAAAATAAAATAAACACAACTTCGAATTACAAATATGAAAATCTAGAATCTCTAGCCTCTTGTGTTTGGTATTTCAAAATTCATACAAAGAAAAAACTAGTATGATGCGGAAAAGAATTACTAGTTATACCTTTCTTTGTAAGAAACAACCTCTTGATCTTCTATCATATTTCTCTTCTTATCTCGGACGTTGTGTGGGCAACAAACTACCGAGATGAGAATCCACCAAGCCCATCTTCTTCCTTCTTCCAAGTTTTGGCCAAGCAACTTTCTCCAAGAAAAACAAGTCTCGGCCACCAACCAAGCTCCAAGGAAAACTAGGAAACAAAATCCTCCTTTCTCTTCTTCTTCTCCAAGCTAGATCCGGCCACCAAAACTAGCTCCTTGAGATTTATGAGGTTCGGCCACAAAGGAGGAAGAAAAGGAGGAGAAGATGCTAGGCCGGCAACCACCAAGGAGGAAAAGAGAGAGGAAAATGTAATACCCACTAAGCTTGTAAGATAAATATATGAATGTGGAATTTTGCCTTAGAAAATAATAGGAAGTGAGTTGAACCAAAAAGGAAATAAAAAGAAATAAAAATAGGGAGAGGTCAAGGATTGAACCTTGAACCTCTTATATTATATTTCATAGAATTAATGGGTAATAACCAGTTGGGATAGGAATAATATGTTGATAACAAAGGAGGGAAACTCATGATAAAGGTAAGAGTAAAAGCTAGCCAAAAGAAAACAAGAAAGGAGCAAGAGAAAGGCAACTTGTCTTCCTCCCTTTCTCTCCTTCTTCCTCTTTGGTTTTGCCGAAAATTTAAAGAGGGATTAAGGGGATTTATTCCCCCTTATTTCACCATGAATGATGAGGATAAATAAATAAATAAAAATAAAAATAAAATAGAAAAAAAGGCTAAGGGAGAAGGAAAGCAAAAACTAAGTTTGCTCAATCTTCCCCCTTAACATAAAAGAGAATATGTAAAGGGAAAATTCTATTTTCTCTCATTTTTCTCATTCTCTCCTCTCCCTCACTGAAACCTCAGTTCCCCCTCTCCTCCATCTTCGGCCCCAAAGCCAAGTTTTCCCCTAAGAAAGCCTAAGATACAAGGAGGACTTAGCAAAGGAATCAAGGGAAAGGAACTAGAAGAAGAGACTACTTCTTCTTCACCATACCTTAGATCCACAAGCGAAAAGGATGTAAGCTTCCCCTCACCTGTGGTACAAGGCGTTTTAAGTGTTTTTCGGATTTTATGAAGATTTTAAAACCTAGAAACAAGTTTGAGAAAATTCGGCCAAGAAGGGCTTTCAAAAATCTAACGATGTTTAAACTAGTCTTCACTACATGATAGATTTTTCTATGCTATGTAGAAGGGTTCTTCTTCATGCTTTTATATCTATATGATGCTTGATCAGAGGAGTACTGAACCCTAGAATTTCGGCCAAAAATATTCTTAAGAGGCTAGGGAAATTTATTGTTTTACCCAACTAGTACAAGGGTCTCCCTATGAAATATTAAGCATCATGTATTAGTTTTTCTTCCTTAGAAGATATTTTGAAACTAAAAGAAAACCCACTCATATGATTCGGTCAAGAAAGGGTTTAGGGTTAGGAAGACCTTTAAATTTAAATAACCATCCTCATGTGATAGAATACAAAGATCTTAAAGGATTTGTATGCTTGAATATTGCTAGAATTTCATGAACTCCTTCTTAGGGTTTTTCGGCCATGATGAGATGGATAGCTTAGAAAAGCTTAAACAAAATTTTAATATGCTCAAGACCTCTGTGTTGTGTAGATATGAAAGTTGTTTAATGCCCTCATGCTTAATTAGGGTGTAGAAAAATTAGTTACATGACATATAACATGTATGACTACAAGGGGTCCTAGCTTATTTATGAACCAATTTGTATATATGTTGCTTAGTAACTTTGCCATGAAACTTACTTAGGTTTTTCATGCTTTAGGCCACTTAAGAACCTAGCTAAAGAATGGTAGGTTTCGGCCATCAGAAAAAAATAAAAGAAAAAGAGAAAAAGAAACCTAGAAAGCCTAAGACACAATTCATATGTATACTCATTATGCTTGTCTTTACATATGCTATGAAACTCGTATGACTTCATATGTTTTTATGTTATTTGAAGCAAGTTTAAACACTGATGAGTTTCAGCCAAGTAGGGTTTAAATGACCTAGAGGCCTTAGAATTTAAATCAAAGGTGTTAAAATGCTTCTTATGAAAATATGATAACCTATTGCTTGTGTCACATGCTTGTATAATTTTTCCATGACCTAAATGGACCATTGTAAGTCTCGGCCATGAAGGTTTAGATGCCCTAGAGACCCTAGGACTTAAATTAAATATGCTCATGTCACTCTACATGAAATATGATAAGTAGAAAGCCAAGGTTCAATTGCTATATGTTGTTTTATGACCTAAAATGATGCTAGGGTATGATTCGGCCATAACTATTGTATGATGCCTTGTATGAATTTATACATAAGTTTAGTCCAAGTTCACATGCTTGTATGCTTGTTTATAGCCCTAATGAGAACTTGTTAAATTTCGGCCATGACATATGTTAAGGGTTTAAAGAACTTAGGAACTAATTCAAATGTGTCAAATGTGTTTACCTTGTTCCTTGGTAAAAATGTTATAAATATGATTTAAAGTTGTCCATGCTTTTATGTCATATGGAACCTTGTTTCAAACCTTAAGGTTTCGGCCACATGAAATTAGGGACTTGAAGAACTTAGAAATTAAGTTAATCATGTTTATAATGCTTCCTATGAAAATGTTATGATGATAATTTAGGTGCCATATGCTTGGATGTTGTGTTTAACCTAAATTAAGCTCTAAAGGGGTTTCGGCCACAAGGGTTTAGGAAGCTTAGAACCAAGATGAATATGATACCATGTTCCTATGATAGGATATCACAAGATACACCCTTATGCTTAATATGTATGCTTGTGATTTATGACTTATGATATGATATGCATGCTTTTATGATATGATATGCTTTGTGCTAAAAACATGCATGCTTATGTTATGATATGTGGTTAAATTATGCATGCTTTAATGCTATGTTTAGTGCTTAAAATATGCATGCTTTCATGATATGCTATGTGGTTAAATCATGCATGCTTGATGATATGCTTTATGCTTAATCTATGCATGTTTTTATGATCTATGCCTAAGTGATGCATATTGTTATGACATGATGTATGCCTAAGTGATGCATGCCTTTATGATGTGATGTATGCCTAAGTGATGCATACCTTTATGACATGATGTATGCCTAAGTGATGCATACCTTATGATATGATGTATGCCTAAGTGATGCATACTTTTATGACATGATGTATGCCTAAGTGATGCATACCTTTATGATATGATGTCTGCCTAAGTGATGCATGCTTTTATGATACATGATATGTATGACATGTACTTTACTTTATGTGTGAGTGGCTTGTACCAAGGGTGGACTCCATAAGCGCCCCGGGGACTAAGGACCTCGTTAGGGATGGGCTCCTAAGTGCCCCTAGGACTAAGGGCCTAGTATGTTTGCCTCGTAGGGTTCAAGACTTGCTACCTTGGACCTACAAGGTTGTGCAATATGTAAGTGGTACATAGCCGGGATCCCCCTTATGTTGAGATTACTTTCAAGTATATATATGTAAAAGAAAATGGTTTTAAAGATCATGAGACATACACATGTTTTTCGGATACATATTTTCCAAAATCATATTGCATACACCTTATGATTATGCTATGTTTCATGCTATGCTCTTGATTATGATATGCCATGATAAGGTATGATTATGTTATGTTCATGCTATACCTTATAGACATGTTTCGGCCATGGATATGTTGATGCTTGATATATAGATTTCGGCCATGGATATGATGATACCTTGATGTACATGTTCGGCCATAATTATGATGCTTTGATATACATGTTTCGGCCATGCTTTGATATACCATGATACTTGGTTGTTATGCCATGTCTAGCTATGTTTTATGCAATGCACTAGGTATATGTTTCGGCCATGATGATGTTTGATATGCCATGACTAGTGGCGATTATATTATGATGCATGATATGCTTGAATAGAATGCTAGGTTATGCCATGATTAGTTGAGATTATGACTTGTTGATACATTCTTTGATTATATGTTGATTTTTGGCTTTAGTGAGTAGGAAAGGAACTTACTGAGCCATGAGTGCTCACAGCTTACTTTCCTTGTACCACAGATAAAGGAAAAAGATGGATGAGCTAAAGGAGCAGCAGGAGGGGCAACGAAGATGTGTGTGGCGGTGGCTAGGCAACTAATTAAGAACCTGCTTTAAAACCTTTAAGAACTATGCTTTGGTTTTGTGAAATGTAATACACTATTGGTGACTTGATGTTAAGTTTTTATTGATTTTGTTATCATGTTATGGAACCATGTTAGTGTAGTTCGGTTTTAATTAAGTTAAGAAAAATAATTTTAAGTCTTCCGCTGTAGTATGTACGTAGAGTATCATAGCCCCGTCCCTTGATGTTAGCAAGGAGGGCGGGCATTACAGGTTGGTATCAGAGCCAAGTTTATTGCCAGCTCACTACACACACATCAAGCCTCCTACCTGCCGCTCCAAGTAAGAATGTTTATGCTAAATTTAATTGTTATATGCTTATGTTTAATTTTCTTGTTACATGTTTATGCTTAATTTTCATGATTATACGACTTATGCTCTATTTTATTTTCTTTCTTGTTATATTGCCTATGCTTTATTTTCTTTACTACATTGCTTATGCTTTATTTCCTTATGTTACATTGTTTGTCATTATATTCCTTATTTTTCCTTATGTTGTTCATGGTTTAGTTTCATGTTCTACTTGCTTATGCTTTATTCTATACTTTTAATTATAAATTAGATTAGGATTACATATTGGTAGGTTAGGAATAATACCAGAACAAATAGATAGAAACAAAACAATAGGTTAGATTGGCTAAAATTGATAACCACTTACATTAGTCTATTTCTTTTAGATAAACATGGTTAGGACACGCAATGCCCGAACCGGAGGGACAGTGACTCCACCAGATCTGACGCAGGTAGTCGCAAACCTCCAGCATCAGATCGCAGAACAACAACAGCTGATCACTACCTTAATGGGTCAGCAAGGCAACCCAGTTACCCCACCGGTGAATCCACTACCTGTTATACCTGGCAGCCCCTACTCCGATGGTCCGACAAGAGGCCTATCTAATTCAGTGGCAAAGGCTTAAGCCGGAAGCATTCTCGGGAAACTGTGAACCTTGGGATGCGCAAGCCTGGCTCAAAACCGTGGAGAACATAATGGAACTATTGGATTGGCCTGAACACGAGAAGGTCAAATGCGCGTCGTTCTGTCTTACCGGAGATGCCCGGATGTGGTGGGACAGAGTAAAGGCGAAAAGACAAGTAAACCAAATGCAGTGGACAGATTTTGAGACAGAGTTCTTAGAGGAATTCTTCCATATGCGAGTGACCAACAAGCACTATGACGAGTTCACTGAGTTCCGGCAAGGTGATCTATCAGTCAATGAAGCCGTCAAGAGGTTCAACCGCTTAGCTCGATTGTGCCCAGAACTGGTCCGTACTGAAAAAGAAAGGGTCCGGTTGATGTTAAAGATGCTCCGACCCGAGATAGCTCTGAACGTAGCCGGCGGAGTTAATAGACCGCAGACTGCAGAGGAGTTAAAGCACTATCAGGAAGCAATGAATAAGGGCAAGAACCAAGTACTGACCGGAGGACAAAAATCGCACAGTACCAGAACTGACTGGAAAGGAAACTCAGGTGGAAAGAGGAAACAGTGGAATAAAACAAAAGGTGGTCCAGCCAATAAGCAGACTAAGTACCCTCAGTGTGCCACATGTGGGAAGATGCATTCTGGAGTATGTCTTCTGAGCACCAAAAAGTGCTACAACTGCGGAAGGGAAGGTCATTTGGCAAGAAATTGCCCTACTCAGCCTCAGGCACCACCTTCGCAGAACTTCCAGAACAGGAGTGCCCCCGCACAGCTTCACTAGATGCAAGCTACCATAGAAGGGACTTCAATCAGCCAAGGAAGATTGGAGACCCCTCCCACTATGACCAATGCCAGAGTCTACTCTCTTACCAAGGAAGACGTGGTGAATGCTTCTACTGTTGTCACAGGTCAGCTACTTATTTACAATCAGTATGCTGTAGTATTATTTGATACCGGGGCAACACACTCATTCGTCTCAACGCCTTTTATGAAGAAGCTAGATATACCACTTCGAACTCTAGAGGACACGTTCTTAACAACCTTACCATCCGGGGAGATTATGCCATCGGACTATATGCTGCAAGCAGTACTTATTCGGATCGCAAACAGAGAACTCTACTGCAATCTGATAGTACTTGATATGCAGGATTATGACATAATTTTGGGCATGGATTTCCTTAGTAAGTACGGCGCATCAATCGAGTGCCGCAAAAGAAAAGTGATTTTTCGACCCGAAAATGAACCAGAGTTTGAATTTCACGGAGAATCAAAAGGAACGGAGAAGTTATTGTCATCTATTAAAGCACAAAAAATGTTAGATAAAGGATGTATGGGGTTTCTAGCATAAGTGGTTGATACCAATCAAATCAAAGATCCAAAGTTAGAAGATGTCAGAGTAGTATGCAACTATCCAAAAGTATTTCCAGATGAACTACCAGGGTTGGCCCCTGACAGAGAGATAGAATTCGGAATCGAATTGATTCCTGGTACTCAGCCGATTTCAAAAGCACCTTATCGTATGGCTCCGGCTGAATTAAAGGAGCTTCAGGAACAGTTATCCGAATTACTCGATAAGGGACTTATTCGTCCTAGTCACTCTCCATGGGGAGCTCCAGTGCTATTCGTAAAGAAGAAGGATGGGTCTATGCGAATGTGTATAGACTACCGAGCGCTGAATAATGTGACGATCAAGAATCGGTACCCACTTCCACGGATCGATGATCTGTTCGATCAACTGAAGGGTGCGACCGTTTTCTCAAAAATAGATCTACGATCCGGTTATCATCAAGTGAAGGTGAAACTAGATGATATACCGAAAACAGCATTTTGAACTCGGTATGGACATTATGAGTTCATAGTTATATCTTTCGGAGTAACCAACGCTCCTGCAGTATTTATGGACCTGATGAATCGAGTAATTACGGCATATCTTGATAAATTTGTAATTGTCTTCATTGATGATATACTTATCTACTCAAGAACCCCAGAAGAACATGCTGAACACCTGAATACTGTACTACAGATCCTTCAAGAGAAACAACTATATGCAAAATTCTCCAAATGCGAGTTTTGGCTTGACCGGGTAATATTTCTAGGTCATGTCATCTCCAAAGATGGAGTTATGGTGGATCCAAGTAAAATCGAAGCTGTAAATAACTGGAACCGACCAAAGAATGCCAGCGAAGTCAGGAGTTTTCTCGGACTAGCAGGTTATTACAGGAAATTTGTAGAGAATTTCTCCAAAATCGCTCACCAAGAAAAATACCAAGTATGAATGGACAGAAGCTTGCGAGAAGAGTTTCGCGGAATTAAAAAGGAGACTGACCAGTGCTCCGATTCTTACTCTTCCGGAAACCAACAAAGGCTTCGATATGTACAGCAATGCTTCCATCACAGGACTTGGAGCTGTACTCATGCAAGATGGCAAAGTCATTGCTTACGCTTCTAGACAACTTAAAGAACATGAGAAGAATTATCTCATTCACGACTTAGAACTAGCAGCCGTGGTATTCGCTCTAAAAATATGGAGACATTATTTATATGGAGCTCAGTGTAAGATTTATACCGACCATCAGAGTCTGAAATATTTCTTCACACAAAAAGACCTGAATATGAGGCAACGCCGATGGCTCGAGTTAGTTAAAGATTACGACTGTGAGATTCTTTATCACCCAGGGAAGGCGAACAAAGTGGCCGATGCACTCAGCCGAAAGTTCAGTGCCACCTGATGCAACTATTTTAAAGTTTGAGGATGAACTTTTATGAGGTACGGGGTACTGTAATACCCACTAAGCTTGTAAGATAAATATATGAATGTGGAATTTTGCCTTAGAAAATAATAGGAAATGAGTTGAACCAAAAAGGAAATAAAAAAAAATAAAAATAGGGAGAGGTCAAGGATTGAACCTTGAACCTCTTATATTATATTTCATAGAATTAATGGGTAATAACCAGTTGGGATAGGAATAATATGTTGATAACAAAGGAGGGAAACTCATGATAAAGGTAAGAGTAAAAGCTAGCCAAAAGAAAACAAGAAAGGAGCAAGAGAAAGGCAACTTGTCTTCCTCCCTTTCTCTCCTTCTTCCTCTTTGGTTTTGCCGAAAATTTAAAGAGGGATTAAGGGGATTCATTCCCCCTTATTTCACCATGAATGATGAGGATAAATAAATAAATAAAAATAAAAATAAAATAGAAAAAAAAGGCTAAGGGAGAAGGAAAGCAAAAACTAAGTTTGCTACCTCTTCCCCCTTAACATAAAAGAGAATATGTAAAGGGAAAATTCTATTTTCTCTCATTTTTCTCATTCTCTCCTCTCCCTCACCGAAACCTCAGTTCCCCCTCTCCTCCATCTTCGGCCCCAAAGCCATGTTTTCCCCTAAGAAATCCTAAGATACAAGGAGGACTTAGCAAAGGAATCAAGGGAAAGGAACTAGAAGAAGAGACTACTTCTTCTTCACCATACCATAGATCCACAAGAGAAAAGGATGTAAGCTTCCCCTCACCTGTGGTACAAGGTGTTTTAAGTGTTTTTTGGATTTTATGAAGATTTTAAAACCTAGAAACAAGTTTGAGAAAATTCGGCCAAGAAGGGCTTTCAAAAATCTAATGATGTTTAAACTAGTCTTCACTACATGATAGATTTTTCTATGCTATGTAGAAGGGTTCTTCTTCATGATTTTATACCTATATGATGCTTGATCAGAGGAGTACTGAACCCTAGAATTTCGGCCAAAAATATTCTTAAGAGGCTAGGGAAATTTATTGTTTTACCCAACTAGTACAAGGGTCTCCCTATGAAATATTAAGGATCATGTATTAGTTTTTCTTCCTTAGAAGATATTTTGAAACTAAAAGAAAACCCACTCATATGATTCGGTCAAGAAAGGGTTTAGGGTTAGGAAGACCTTTAAATTTAAATAACCATGCTCATGTGATAGAATACAAAGATCTTAAAGGATTTGTATGCTTGAATATTGCTAGAATTTCATGAACTCCTTCTTAGGGTTTTTCGGCCATGATGAGATGGATAGCTTAGAAAAGCTTAAACAAAATTTTAATATGCTCAAGACCTCTGTGTTGTGTAGATATGAAAGTTTATTAATGCCCTCATGCTTAATTAGGGTGTAGAAAAATTAGTTGCACGACATATAACATGTATGACTACAAGGGGTCCTAGCTTATTCATGAACCAATTTGTATATATGTTTCTTAGTAACTTTTGCCATGAAACTTACTTAGGTTTTTCATGCTTTAGGCCACTTAAGAACCTAGCTAAAGAATGGTAGGTTTCATCCATGAGAAAAAAATAAAAGAAAAAGAGAAAAAGAAACCTAGAAAGCCTAAGACACAATTCATATGTATACTCATTATGCTTGTCTTTACATATGCTATGAAACTCGTATGACTTCATATGTTTTTATGTTATTTGAAGCAAGTTTAAACACTGATGATTTTCGGCCAAGTAGGGTTTAAATGACCTAGAGGCCTTAGAATTTAAATCAAAGGTGTTAAAATACTTCTTATGAAAATATGATAACCTATTGCTTGTGTCACATGCTTGTATAATTTTTCCATGACCTAAATGGACCATTGTAAGTCTCGGCCATGAAGGTTTAGATTCCCTAGAGACCCTAGGACTTAAATTAAATATGCTCATGTCACTCTACATGAAATATGATAAGTAGAAAGCCAAGGTTCAATTGCTATATGTTGTTTTATGACCTAAAATGATGCTAGGGTATGATTCGGCCATAACTATTGTATGATGCCTTGTATGAATTTATACATAAGGTTAGTCCAAGTTCACATGCTTGTATGCTTGTTTGTAGCCCTAATGAGAACTTGTTAAATTTCGTCCATGACATATGTTAAGGGTTTAAAGAACTTAGGAACTAATTCAAATGTGTCAAATGTGTTTACCTTGTTCCTTGGTAAAAATGTTATAAATATGATTTAAAGTTGTCCATGCTTTTATGTCATATGGAACCTTGTTTCACACCTTAAGGTTTCGGCCACATGAAATTAGGGACTTGAAGAACTTAGAAACTAAGTTAATCATGTTTATAATGCTTCCTATGAAAATGTTATGATGATAATTTAGGTGCCATATGCTTGGATGTTGTGTTTAACCTAAATTAAGCTCTAAAGGGGTTTCGGCCACAAGGGTTTAGGAAGCTTAGAACCAAGATGAATATGATACCATGTTTCCTATGATAGGATAATCACAAGATACACCCTTATGCTTAATATGTATGCTTGTGATTTATGACTTATGATATGATATGCATGCTTTTATGATATGATATGCTTTGTGCTAAAAACATGCATGCTTATGTTATGATATGTGGTTAAATTATGCATGCTTTAATGCTATGTTTAGTGCTTAAAATATGCATGCTTTCATGATATGCTATGTGGTTAAATCATGCATGCTTGATGATATGCTTTATGCTTAAGATATGCATGTTTTTATGATCTATGCCTAAGTGATGCATATTGTTATGACATGATGTATGCCTAAGTGATGCATGCCTTTATGATGTGATGTATGCCTAAGTGATGCATACCTTTATGACATGATGTATGCCTAAGTGATGCATACCTTATGATATGATGTATGCCTAAGTGATGCATACTTTTATGACATGATGTATGCCTAAGTGATGCATACCTTTATGATATGATGTGTGCCTAAGTGATGTATGCTTTTATGATACATGATATGTATGACATGTACTTTAATTTATGTGTGAGTGGCTTGTACCAAGGGTGGGCTCCATAAGCGCCCCGGGGACTAAGGACCTCGTTAGGGATGGGCTCCTAAGTGACCCTAGGACTAAGGGCCTAGTATGTTTGCCTCGTAGGGTTCAAGACTTGCTACCTTGGACCTACAAGATTGCGCGCAATATGTAAGTGGTACATAGCCGGGATCCCCCTTATGTTGAGATTACTTTCAAGTATATATATGTAAAAGAAAATGGTTTTAAAGATCATGAGACATACACATGTTTTTCGGATACATGTTTTCCAAAATCATATTGCATACACCTTATGATTATGCTATGTTTCATGCTATGCTCTTGATTATGATATGCCATGATAAGGTATGATTATGTTATGTTCATGCTATACCTTATAGACATGTTTCGGCCATGGATATGTTGATGCTTGATATATAGATTTCGGCCATGGATATGATGATGCCTTGATGTACATGTTCGGCCATAATTATGATGCTTTGATATACATGTTTCGGCCATGCTTTGATATACCATGATACTTGGTTGTTATGCCATGTCTAGCTATGTTTTATGCAATGCACTAGGTATATGTTTCGGCCATGATGATGTTTGATATGCCATGACTAGTGGTGATTATATTATGATGCATGATATGCTTGAATAGAATGCTAGGTTATGCCATGATTAGTTGAGATTATGACTTGTTGATACATTCTTTGATTATATGTTGATTTTTGGCTTTAGTGAGTAGGAAAGGAACTTACTGAGCCATGAGTGCTCACAGCTTACTTTCCTTGTACCACAGATAAAGGAAAAAGCTGGATGAGCTAAAGGAGCAGCAGGAGGGGCAACGAAGATGTGTGTGGCGGTGGCTAGGCAACTAATTAAGAACCTGCTTTAAAACCTTTAAGAACTATGCTTTGGTTTTGTGAAATGTAATACACTATTGGTGACTTGATGTTAAGTTTTTATTGATTTTGTTATCATGTTATGGAACCATGTTAGTGTAGTTCGGTTTTAATTAAGTTAAGAAAAATAATTTTAAGTCTTCCGCTGTAGTATGTACGTAGAGTATCGTAGCCCCGTCCCTTGATGTTAGCAGGGAGGGCGGGCGTTACAGAAAAATAGAAGAGAGTTGTCACCCATGAAGACACCCCTACCCTCTCTTTTATAATCCTTGGTCATGGTAAATAAGGAAATTTAATTATAATTAAAATTCCCTTTATTTTCCTTGCCATTGGTTAATAAGAAAATTTTAATAAAAATTCCTTTTAACCCCTTCTATGGCCGGCCACCTTAAGAGCTCCAATTTAGGCAAGTTTTAAACACAAAATTAAAACTTCTTTATTTATTTCCTGAAATTTTTAAAATAAAAATTTCACTATAAAATTTTCTTCATCATTGGTTATAAAAAAAAACTTTTATAAATTAAAATCTCTCTATTAAAATATATGGATGATTTTCAAAAAGGAAAGTTATCTTTAAAATTAAAACCTTTCTCTCAATCTACAAATAAGGAAAGATATCAAATCTTTTCTTAATCTTTTGTAGAAACTATAATAGGAAAAATTTAATTTTAAAACTCTCTTTTAAAATCATGAACATGGTTTGATAAAAGAAAAGTTTTATCAAAAATCAAAATCTTCCTTGAAATCTATAAATAAAGAAAGATGTCAAATCTTTTTTTAATCTTTTGTAGAAACTATAAAAGGAAAGATTTAATTTTAAAACTCTCTTTTAAAATCATGAGCATGGTTTCATAAAAGGAAAGTTTTATCAAAAATTAAAATGCAACACCCCACCCTCCTCCCTACTAGTCTGTGAGGGTGGGACGCTACTGAACTATTAACTATATTTAACTAGAGTTGCTCACATGTAAATATCAGTACTTCAAACTTTCAAAAAACTCAAGAGATACAATTAGTAGCAGCTGCAAACATATATGAATCATCTATACATACTACTCAAGCATATGTTCACAACTAAAAACTATACATCAATCTGAACATGCTAAAAAAATATATTAATCTAAACATGCATGCAACAATAATACAACTCAAATAATGGAACTTAATGTATATAGCAAATAAAAGGAAGAGTTCTAAACGTAAAAAATATTCAATAAGGAATCTAGCAACATGAAAGAATAGTTCCAACATTCTGAATACAAAATCTTAATGAATTTTTAAACTAAGTCCCAAGTCTTCCATAGTCCAAACATTACACATCCATCCACACCTCCTTCTCGCCTTCCTTCGCTATAGCTTTTCCTTTCCTTTATCTGCAGTAAGAGGAAAATGGAAAATGCAACTATAAGCAAAATTACTTAGTAAGCACTATCTAACTCACAAAACTCGAATATGCATATGAACATACTGAAATGCTAAACATGTAAAGCTGCTCATCTAATAGCAAATAACAGTAAGCAAATCTAAACAACATGCTAGAATAAAAGAAAACTAAACTTGCTAATTTTTTTTTAAAAAAACTATAAGAAGCTTATTTCACTTATTCAAAACTTATAGTTTTATACTTCAAATTAATAATCTCTTGGGCCCAGGCTTAGTACCATTGCGCGCTCCCTAATAGAAACTGAGGTAGCGAGCCACCAGTCCTACAAGGGTAAAGACCTTGGTCTCACCAGGCCCGAGACCTTGGAAACGGTCACCTAGATTTGTTTAACGACAACCTCGGAAGTCAGGCACTAGCCTCTTCAAGTAAAATACTTGTTATTTGTTAATACTTCTAAAAAAAATGCCTTATACAAAACTGCAATACTTAAACCAATTCTAAAACTATAATACTTAACAAATGTTAGCTAGAGCCCTAGAGCCAATCATTTGATGATTGTATTATGGACTTGTTGTATCATATTCTATATAAATAAAGGCATTTGGTTTTTGGTTATTATACTTACTTGTATTACTTGAGTAGAAGGTTCTTACCTATATCAATCGGTTAGCTGAACCGATAGTGAGATGATATAGGGAACACTACTCTTAATCATTCCTAGTCGAGTATTAACATTTAGGGATAATGTTAATGCAATAAGACTAGCATGTAGGTCAACTTGATGACTTGATCTCACAAGTCATGGATATAGAGATATCAAGTTGACACATGGGTACGCATTAGAGAATGTATACTGAATGACCCGCCATGAGAAAGTATCATGGATCGTTATATGAGTGTCATATACTTTCTCATGTGGCTATTAGTATGACTACTAGTCCTTGGACCTGAAGTCACCATGGATCCCTACATAAGGAGTTATGTACTTTGGTTTCGTCAAACGTCACCCGTAACTGGGTGGACTATAAAGGCGATTACTGGGTATGTAACGAATTATGTAGAGGGATGTGAGTGATGTAGATGGGATCTATCCCTCCTATATGACGAAAGAGACATCAGTATTCTTGATAGAGTGAGACCATGAAGTGCATGGCCATGCCCAAATGAGTCAATATGAGATATTGAGCTCATTTGTTTTAGTGAGTCTACTTGGAGTTCAAGATTTAGATTGATCAGAGGATGACACGATCTATGCCTCACATTGATCAATCTAGATGTCTAGGATAGAAGGACACTTGTCATATATTGTGAGGAGTCACAATTAGTATTCACAAGGTGATGTTGGATCTCAACATTCTTGTAACTTGGGTAGTAATGATGTATTGCTAGATACCGCTCATTACTTATGTTTCTAAATGAGTTTAGGGGCATTGCTGTGAGATATCGGAAAATGTAATATATAGGGTTATTTCATAAATAGCCTTATAAAAATTTTCCAAAATTTTTAGGAATTTTCTGGGAATTTTTCGGAGCTCATACGGAGGGTTTTGAGGGGATCGATTTACGGGTCCGGATAACGCCTGTTTGAGATACCCATTTAAGTGAGGAAATGTTAATATATATATTAGTTTCCTTTATTTTTCTTCCCCTAACCCCCATCGCCAACCCGAACTCCTTCCCTGCAAATTTCCGATTCTTCTCTTCTCCCCGTCCTCTGTTCCCTCTCTTTGTCTCGTATACGATCGGCGCCGACGGGAGCAAGGCTTCAGCTCTGGCGATCTTCCTTCTGCCGGCATCAATCCTTTAGCTCAGATCTAGCCGAAGCCTTCTCCTTCTTGCTCTAATCTCTCTGTTCTCTCATGGGGATGAACCGACGCCGAGCGTGGACGAGCCGACGCCGACGATTGCCGGTGTAGATATATCTTCGGAGCTTGCCGGAGATTAATCAAGGAGGCACGAATCATCTTGATTTCCTCTGCTCAACCCTTCCTTGATCTTTCTTCTCGGTTCTGCCGACCCTCTCTTCCCCGATCCGATCGCCGGCTTGAAGATGCCCTAGGGTTTCGAAGGTAAGCAACTGATTCCTTCTTTTCCCTCTCTGGTTGCCGATCTTGGAGGTTAGGGCTTGTTTCTATTTTAATCCTTGTTGGAATTGTGATATCTTCTTTCGGTTCTGAACTAGGAGGGAGAGATCGGATCCAATTACTTGCTGTAACCCACAGATCAGTTCTGGGATGTTTCCTTCTTTGCTGTGATTGAGGTTTCGGTTGAAGTGGGGAAGAATTTCAGCAGAGTTGTTGTGGTTTCTTTGATCCAGCAAGGAAATTCCTCTCACTGTGTTGTCGGCAGAGACTTTAGATCAGTGAGGTGAGTTCTATTCCCTGTGAACTACATGGATGTGGATTATGGTTACATTACTTGATCGTGTGTAGATTTGAATTAGGGTTATGTTGTATTGAATTAGGAATAAATTAGATTACTAGTTGATACATGATTGTTGTGATTAGATCTATTTGTTTAGATTTAATCTAATGGAACGATTAGGGTTAAGGCAATTAACCCTAGTCAACTATTGGATTTAATTTAAGGTTAGATTGTTAATCTAATGGATGATTAGGGATTAGGTAACTAACCCTAATTGATCGTTAGATTTAATTTGGTAGGTTGAGGTTGTGTGATTAGGGTTTTGCCCTAATTTATTTTTAGGGATTTTTATTTAGCTATTCATTTGGATTTAGCTAAATAAAATATATATATTGTTTAACACAGGACTCTGATTCGAGACAGACGTCTCGACGTTGGATTTGGCGTGATACTGTACCTTCTATTTGAGGCGGGTACCCTTTGACTTATCTCTTGATAGTGTCTTATGATATGTGCAGTTTATATATACTTACTAGTGTTGGTAGTTAGTATTTCCTTGGGTTTAGTTTAGTTGATACCTGATACATGCTTTTACTATTAGCTGCTATACATTAGTCTGGCATGCATTTCTTTCTGGCTATGTTTATCTGTGTTCATAGAGATAGAGGTCTTTATGGTGCTTCCCTCTATACTGGATTAGTTGATAGATATGTTGGATATGTGATGTTGGATTCATGTTGTTTATTATCCTTGTTATATATGTGTTTATCTTTTTGGCACCTACACATATGGAGGATATGCTCAGGTATGACATACTGTAGCCGCATGCACCATATCGGATGATTGCATGCTGGGCGATTGACGACTCCATTATTGTTGAGCTCGTCGGCCGGCTACATGGACCTCTACACACATGATCACTACATGGGTAGTGGCACAGTACTCAGGGTGTGTATGGTGGGTTGCTTTGTCGAGGGCTCCGCTGGTACACTCATGGGTTAGTATGACGCAGCATAGTAGCAGGACAGGGGTCCCTTCCCGTCATTGCGTACCGGGAGATGAGAGCGTTACGCTCCCTCACTATGTTTGAGGTTGGAGGATAGGTGTACTCCGGTGCATCCCGTCTACTCGGTCACTCTTCAGGGGTAGTGACGACAGAGTGCACGGTGTCACAGCCCTACCCACTCGGTCTCACCATTGTGTGTGAGATGACTGACTGGCGTCAGGGGTGACCATGTCATATTGCATCATATGCACAGATTGCATTTATTGTGATTGTTGCCTATTGGATGCTGCACTTGGGTGACTGCATATGATTGACATGCATACAGGATACATACTTATTTGCTCTGACTATCTTTATCTGTGTATGTCTACAAGCATTTGCCCAAGCCTCGTAGGTGAGTACAGTTTATTTCAGTTATGCATTTTCTTATTATTCTTGCTATAGACTGTACCTTATGCCTATTGCTGGTTATTACAGTTTATTTCAGCTATGCATATCTGTTATACTGTTAGGAGATTGTACCGTAGGTTGTACTGTTAGAAACTGTACTGTAGGCTCTATGGTTTAGTGTACTGTACCATAGATGTTACTGGTGGTTATATGTTGTTGTGCATATCTATTGGATTACCTGCTGAGTTCTTTGAACTCACCCCGTTGTTACTATTTTTCAGGTTGAGGCCGTCAAGAGAGATTCCAGTCGCTAGCCCCTTCGTTATGAGGATTTCTTATTTTAGATTTCTGTTATTATTTCTACGCATATACTGATGATGTGGGTTTGTATTTTGGACATTGAACATTCGGGTTTGCTACTTTTGTTTTCCGCTGCAGATTTTCTCATTACTTCGTGGATGTGTTTTCTTCATTGTAGTGGAGTAGGATGTTTACATATATCTTCGAGGATTCTATTTCGTCCTTCTTTATTAAACTGCGTGGATTGAGTATATGTTGAATTGTGTGGAATGTTTATATAAACTGCGTGGTTTGTTTCTTATTTGTATTGTATTGTTCCGGCCGTGTGTGGCCGAGGTATAGATATATGTATTCTGGATTTATATTGTCACCCGTACAAGGGAGATGCTGTCGAAATTTTTTCTGACAGGGACTACTTGGGGCGTGACAATTTATTTGGTATCAGAGCAAGGTACACGATACTTGCTCTCTATTTTGGATTTTCGAGGTTTATCTGATACCAATTTATTTGGTATCAGAGCAAAGTTTTGCGATACCTACTTGTCGGGTTTCGGATTTACGATGCTTACTTTCGTGAGTATTTCTCGGTATTTTGGATTTGTACGGATTTTCGTCGACTTACACGTTTCGGAATTCCGAGGTATTTTGACGAGGATCTATTAGTTCTATTTGGGGGCTAAGCAGCGACAGGATATCTCCAGATGGCAAATAGGTAAATTAGGTAAATTTATAGTTTTTATACCTGTAGTGATATCTGGGTAACATTTTGTTTACAGATATGACACATACACGTGTACCGGCACCGAGACGTGGCAGACCACGTAAGAGGCCGATAGATTCTCCTGAGACAGAGTCTTCAGAGAGGTCTGCTAGGGTTGAGCCTGTCCGTCAGGGGTAGACTCCTCAGGTCATGGTGGGTACGTCTGCTTACCAGACCCCGATAGTTCCGACTTCAGAGGTACCTACCTCGACTGTACCACCAGTGGTACCACCATCGGCAAATTCAGCACCTCCCCCATCAGCCGTACCCGCAGTATACCCGACAGCCCCTCTAGCCGGGCCTGCTACTACGTACTTGGCACCACAGATACCTGTGCCGGTTTCTACATACTCGGCATCCGCACAAACAGTACCGGTTGCTCCTTATCCAGTACCGCCTACCGTACCTCCAGTTGCCCCTACTTATGCCTGCTCAGCAGTTCCACCAGCAGTACCCACCCCAGTTTATACGGCAGCACCAGTGGTACCTCTTCCGGCCTATCCCTCAGTACCACCCATAGGATCAGCTCTAGTGGCTCTACCTAGTTCCGCAGCGATCCCTACTGATATAGTTGCGGCACGAGCACGGATCCCAGCCTTAGCAGAGTCGGTGAAGAGCCGATTCACATTGTTCCATGGAGAGACTGATCCGAGCATAGCTCAGTCTTGGATAGAGACTATGGAGTGGACATTCTTTTACATGGCCTACTCTGAGTGGGAGAAGGCTGAGTTGGCTACTTACCACCTGCGAGATGGGGCAGAGATCTGGTGGGACACACAGCACTCCATTATAGGCGACCAGCATATTACCTGGATGAGATTTAGGGAGGCATTCGAGAGTCAGTATTTTCCCCGAGCATATCAGATGACTCTTCGGCAGGATTTTCTTAGTCTGCGGTAGAATAACCGCTCAGTGATGGAGTATAATGCTGAATTTAATCGGTTGGCCAGATTCTGTCCTGAGTTAGTTGCCGATGACAGATCTCGTATGCTTCAGTTTGTCCAGGGACTGGACGAGCATCTTCAGCTGAAGATTTCTAGTTTTAGTACTTCATCATACACCAAGACATTGGATAGAGCTCTCATGATTGAGTCTACTCATCGGAGAGTGAATGCAGATAAGAAGAGGAAGCAAACTGATCGGACTTCCGGACAGATCCAGCAGACACATACTACGGGACAGCAGCAGAGCAGTCGCACTCAGACAGGTCAGGGTACTTCTGGGTCATCTGGCCGACACCAGAAGTCAGGAAGATCAGGACGTTCCCGGTCTGCTCAGCAGAACCGGAAACAGTCCACTAGTGACTCTTTTTGCACCAGATGTGGATCCCGAGATCACATCACCTCTGCGTGCTCCTTGGGACAGTCAGTTTGCTATCATTGCAAACTGCCCGGACACATAAGACGAGACTATGCGTTGAAGTCTCAACAGGTAGCCTCTGGGATTTCTGTTTCGGGAGGACAGGCTGATCAGTCCCCGACTCAGCGACGGGGGCCGAAAGGCCAATCTTCGCATCGCCAGCAGAGGACAGCTCCCCTTGCGGCAGCGGCATATGGCATGTACGGTCAGGAGCGTTCCGGTGTTCTTATGGAGTCCCAGAGTTCTATTTCTGGACCTCAGTATCTGACTCAGGGGCAGTATCAGTTGCAGCCTCAGCCATTGGTATAGCATCAGTTACAGCCCCAGCCACCGGTTCAGTACATACTGCAGCCCATAGCCCCATCTCTGACTCAGTATCTAGTACCGACTCAATGGCAGGCTCAGGCTCCGACGCAGCAGCCTTTGGCAGTGCTACAGCCTCTACCACCGTCAGATACTGGACGAGTTCACGCGGTCACCAGAGAGGACGCACAGCGGGCCGGCGGATCCGTTTTTCGCAGTATGGTTTTACTTTATGCATTTTCTGCTGATATGCTAATTGATTCAGGTAGTTCACATTCTTTTATATCATGTGCATTTATGAGAGAGATTGGTAGACTACCTTCTCATAGACCGCGGTGACTGACCGTCTCCTTACCATCTGGTGATACCTTGGATGTCACACAGGAGGTCAGAGGTTGCCCGTTAAATATTGGTAGCATTATACTCACTGTAGATTTGTTAGTACTGGAAATGGTCGAGTTCGATATTATCCTGGGTATGGATTGGCTGTCTGCTTATCATGCCACAGTTGATTGCCAGAAGAGGGTGGTTACTTTTCGACCTCCGAACCGACCCTCTTGGGATTTCACTGGCATCAGAGACGATGGGTTATCGACCATTTCTGCGATACAGGCGCAGAAACTGCTATCACATGGATGTTAGGGATTTCTATTATCTTTGATTAATACTGACGACAGCAGTAGTCCTCAGCTCTCAGACGTTCCGGTGGTCCGAGAGTATCCAGACGTTTTTCCAGACGAACTACCAGGTTTGCCTCCCCGAAGGCAAGTGGAGTTTGCTATTGAGCTGATTCCAGGGACTGCACTAGCATCGAAAGCTCCTTATCGTATGGCACCGAAAGAGTTGGACGAACTAAAGGTCCAACTCCAGGAGTTATTGGATAGGGGATTTATTCTCCCTAGTGTATCTCCGTTGGGGTCTCCAGTACTATTCGTCAAGAAGAAGGATGGTACTCTGAGGTTGTGTATCGATTATAGGCAGCTGAATGTAGTGACTATCAGAAATAAGTACCCCTTGCCACGGATTGAGGATTTATTAGATCAGCTCAGAGATACATCAGTGTATTCCAAGATTGATCTACAATCTGGATATCATCAGCTGAAAGTTAGAGATTCTGATATTCAGAAGATAGCTTTCCATACCAGATACGAACATTATGAGTTTTTGGTAATGCCATTTGGGCTTACCAATGCTCCTGCAGTATTCATGGATCTGATGATCCGTATATTTCTGGAGTACCTAGATCAGTTTGTTATTGTGTTTATCGATGATATATTGATATATTCGCATTCTGAGGAGGAGCACGCGCAGCATCTTCGCATAGTCTTGGAGACTCTGCGACGACATCATCTGTATGCGAAGTTCAGCAGGTATGCATTTTGACTATCTTCAGTTGGTTTTCTGGGACACGTGGTGTCCAGCCGAGGTATTTCAGTAGATCCTCAAAAGATCGAGGCTATCACTAGCTGGGAGCAGCCGAAGTCAGTCCAGGAGATCTGCAGTTTCTTGGGACTGGCTGGATATTACAGATGATTTGTTGAAGGTTTCTCCCGTATTGCTATGTCATTGACACGTCTGACCAGAAAGGGCGTGAAGTTCACGTGGTTAGAGGCTTGCGAGACCAGCTTCCAGGAGCTGAAGCGGAGATTAGTATCAGCACCAGTTTTGGTTTTACCTTCTGGTGATGACGGGTTCGTACTTTACACAGATGCATCCCTCAGGGCTTGGGCGTTGTTTTGATGCAGCATGGTAGGGTAGTCTCCTATGCTTCTCGTCAGTTGAAGGAGCATGAGAAGAACTACCCAATACATGATTTAGAGCTAGCCGCTATTATCTTTGCTTTGAAGATTTGGCGACATCATCTTTATGGTATTACTTTTGAGATTCTTACTGATCATAAGAGTCTCAAATATATTTTCACACAGAAGGAACTCAATCTCCGACAAAGGAGATGGATGGAGTTTCTGAAGGATTATGATTGTACTATTAGCTACCATCCGGGTAAAGCTAATGTGGTTGCTAATGCACTTAACAGGAAGTCCAGAGGGACTTTAGCTTATCACCGAGTTTTAGTCACGGACTTGATTCAGGGATTCTCCGAGTTGGACCTTGAGGAGCAGGGACGGATAGAGCAGGGTATTCTGGTTACCATGGTTGCTCAGTCGTCGATCAGGATGAGGATTCGAGAGGCCCAGGCTGGAGATCAGCATTTACAGTTCATTGACAACAGACCAAGTTTACACGAGATGATGAGGAGATTGTTTATTTCCTAGGCAGATTATGTGTACCTCAGTCTCACCCGGTCATGGAGGAGTTACTTCAGGAGGCTCATCGTTCTAGATTTGCTATCCACCCAGGTGGGACCCGTATGTATCGTGATTTGAGGCGTTCCTATTGGTGGAACGGTATGAAGAAAGACATTGCAGATTTTGTAGCTAGATGTCTTGTCTGTCAGCAGGTGAAGGCTGAGCACCAGAGACCTGCTGGTTTACTTCAGAGGATCACTATTCCAGAGTGGAAGTGGGAGCATATTACTATGGATTTTGTGGTAGGATTGCCTAGGACTCGACGAGGCCATGATGCGATTTGGGTAATCGTTGATCGATTAACCAAATCCGCACACTTTTTAGCGATCCGGAAGACTGATTCTCTAGATCGATTAGCAGAGTTATACTGTCGAGAGATTATCAGGTTGCATGGTGTTCCTTTGAGCGTTATATCTGATAGAGACCCACGGTTCACATCCCGATTCTGGCAGAGTCTGCAGCAGGTCTTGGGCACACAGCTTCTTTTCAGTACGACATTCCATCCGCAGACAGATGGGCAGTCAAAGCGGACTATTCAGACTTTGGAGGATTTGCTGAGGTCTTATGTTATAGATTTCGGAGGCATTTGGGAGGACCACCTGCCCTTGATGGAGTTCGCTACAACAACAGCTATCATTCGTCTATCCAGATGACACCATTTGAGGCGTTGTATGGTAGACCGTGTCGGACACCCACCCTCTGGGAGGAGGTTGGGGAGGCCCAGTTGGTAGGACCTCAGAGAGCTCAGCAGGAGGCAGAGTTGATTCGTACTATCAGATGGAGGATGTCAGAGGCTCAGGACCGTCAGAAGAGTTATGCTGATCGGCGACGGAGACCCCTAGAGTTCTCTATTGGTGATCATGTATTTTTGAGAGTTTCACCCACGAAAGGAGTGAAGAGATTTGGTCTCCGAGGTAAGCTAGCTCCCCGATATATTGGGTCATTCCAGATCTTGGAGAGGATTGGAGCAGTAGCTTACCGTCTGGCGCTACCACCATCTCTAGCTGGCATTCACGATGTATTCCACGTATCTATGCTGAGGAGATACGTATCCGATCCGGCACATGTTCTGTCAGATATATCTATTCCTATTCAGCCTGAAGTTACTTACGAGGAGGTTCCGGTGCGGATTCTGGACCATATAGAGCGTCAGCTATGGAACAAGACTGTCCGACTGGTTAAAGTCGAATGGCAGCATCATTCTGACGAGGAGGCTACTTGGGAGCTGGAGGATACGATCCGAGCTCGATACCCTCATCTTTTTACTTGAGGTATGTGGGTTAGAGTTTCTTTCAGCCTATATACTGTTTGGTTATATTATAGTGTTTGCTGTTGGTTATAGCGAAATTTGGGGACCAAATTTTTATTAGTAGGGGAGAATGTGAGATATCGGAAAATTTAATATATAGGGTTATTTCATAAATAGCCTTATAAAAATTTTCCGAAATTTTTAGGAATTTTCTGGGAATTTTTTGGAGCTCATACGGAGGGTTTTGAGGGGATCGATTTACGGGTCCGGATAAAGCCTGTTTGAGATACCCATTTAAGTGAGGAAATGTTAATATATATATTCGTTTCCTTTATTTTTCTTCCCCCAACCCCCATCGCCGACCCGAACTCCTTCCCTGTAAATTTCCGATTCTTCTCTTCTCCCCGTCCTCTGTTCCCTCTCTTTGTCTCGCAGACGATCGGCGCCGACGGGAGCAAGGCTTCAGCTCCGGCGATCTTCCTTCTGCCGGCATCAATCCTTTAGCTCAGATCTAGCCGAAGCCTTCTCCTTCTCGCTCTAATCTCTCTGTTCTCTCACGGGGACAAACCGACGCCGAGCGTGGATGAGCCGACGCCGACGACGCCGGTGTAGATCTATCTTCGGAGCTTGCCGGAGATTAATCAAGGAGGCACGAATCATCTTGATTTCCTCTGCTCAACCCTTCCCTGATCTTTCTTCTCGGTTCTGCCGACCCTCTCTTCCCCGATCCGATCGCCGGCTTGAAGATGCCCTAGGGTTTCGAAGGTAAGCAACTGATTCCTTCTTTTCCCTCTCTGGTTGCCGATCTTGGAGGTTAGGGCTTGTTTCTGTTTTGATCCTTGTTGGAATTGTGATATCTTCTTTCGGTTCTGAACTAGGAGGGAGAGATCGGATCCAATTACTTGCTATAACCCACAGATCAGTTCTGGGATGTTTCCTTCTTTGCTGTGATTGAGGTTTCGGTTGAAGTGGGGAAGAATTTCAATAGAGTTGTTGTGGTTTCTTTGATCCAGTAAGGAAATTCCTCACACTGTTCTGTCGGCAGAGACTTTAGATCAGTGAGGTGAGTTCTATTCCCTGTGAGCTACATGGATGTGGATTATGGTTACATTACTTGATCGTGTGTAGATTTGAATTAGGGTTATGTTGTATTGAATTAGGAATAAATTAGATTACTAGTTGATACATGATTGTTGTGATTATATCTATTTGTTTAGATTTAATCTAATGGAATGAGTAGGGTTAAGGCAATTAACCCTAGTCAACTATTGGATTTAATTTAAGGTTAGATTGTTAATCTAATGGATGATTAGGGATTAGGTAACTAACCCTAATTGATCGTTAGATTTAATTTGGTAGGTTGAGGTTGTGTGATTAGGGTTTTGCCCTAATTTATTTTTAGGGATTTTTATTTAGCTATTCATTTGGATTTAGCTAAATAAAATATATATATATTGTTTGACATAGGACTCTGATTCGAGACAGACGTCTCGACGTTGGATTTGGCGTGATACTGTACCTTCTATTTGAGGCGGGTACCCTTTGACTTATCTCTTGATAGTGTCTTATGATATGTGCAGTTTATATATACTTACTAGTGTTGGTAGTTAGTATTTCCTTGGGTTTAGTTTAGTTGATACCTGATACATGCTTTTACTGTTAGCTGCTATACATTAGTCTGGCATGCTTTTCTTTCTGGCTATGTTTATCTGTGTTCATAGAGATAGAGGTCTTTATGGTGCTTCCCTCTATACTGGATTAGTTGATAGATATGTTGGATATGTGATGTTGGATTCATGTTGTTTATTATCCTTGTTATATATGTGTTTATCTTTTTGGCACCTACACATATGGAGGATATGCTCAGGTATGACATACTGTAGCCGCATGCATCATATCGCATGATTGCATGCTGGGCCATTGACGACTCCATTATTGTTGAGCTCGTCGGCCGGCTACATGGACCTCTACACACGTGATCACTACATGGGTAGTGGCACAGCACTCAGGGTGTGTATGATAGGTTGCTCTGTCGAGGGCTCCGCTGGTACACTCATGGGTTAGTGTGACGTAGCGTAGTAGCAGGACAGCGGTCCCTTCCCGTCATTGCGTACCGGGAGATGAGAGCGTTACGCTCCCTCACTATGTTTGAGGTTGGAGGATAGGTGTACTCCGGTGCATCCCGTCCACTCGGTCACTCTTCAGGGGTAGTGACGACAGAGTGCACGGTGTCACAGCCCTACCTACTCGGTCTCACCATTGTGTGTGAGATGGTTGACTGGCGTCAGGGGTGACCATGTCATATTGCATCATATGCACAGATTGCATTTATTGTGATTGTTGCATATTGGATGCTGCACTTGGGTGACTGCATATGATTGACATGCATACAGGATACATGCTTATTTGCTCTGACTATCTTTATCTGTGTATGTCCATAGTCATTTGCCCAAGCCTCGCAGGTGAGTACAGTTTATTTCAGTTATGCATTTTCTTATTATTCTTGCTATAGACTGTACCTTATGCCTATTGCTGGTTATTACAGTTTATTTCAGCTATGCATATCTGTTATACTGTTAGGAGACTGTACCGTAGGTTGTACTGTTAGGAAACTGTACTGTAGGCTCTATGGTTTAGTGTACTGTACCATAGGATGTTACTGGTGGTTATATGTTGCTGTACATATCTATTGGATAACCTGCTGAGTTCTTTGAACTCACCCCGTTGGTACTATTTTTCAGGTTGAGGCCGTCAGGAGAGATTCCAGTCGCTAGCCCCTTCGTTATGAGGATTTCTTATTTTAGATTTCTGTTATTGTTTCTACGTATATACTGATGATGTGGTTTGTATTGTGGACATTGAACATTCGGATTTTCTACTTTTGTTTTCCGCTGCGGATTTTCTCATTACTTCATGGATTTGTTTTCTTCGTTGTAGTGGAGTAGGATGTTTACATATATCTTCGAGGATTCTATATCGCCCTTCCTTATTAAACTGCGTGGATTGAGTATATGTTGAATTGTGTGGAATGTTGATATAAACTGCGTGGTTTGTTTCTTATTTATATTGTATTGTTCCGGCCGTGTGTGGCCGAGGTATAGATATATGTATTCTGGATTCATATTGTCACCCTTACAGGGGAGATGCTGTCGAAATTTCTTCTGACAAGGACTACGTGGGGCGTGACAATTGCCAACGTTACAAGAACCTATTGGGTCACACACAAAGAACAAGTGGATGGAGATTAGGTTCATATGATGAACCAAGAGGATTAGATTCATGTGATGAATCAAATTAGATTAAGAGTAATCCTAATTGGGCTAATTGAGTTGGACTCAAGTTGATTCATGTGTTCAATGAGTCTAATTTAGATTATGACTCATTGAATCAATTTAATTAAATGAATTAGATTCATTATATTAAATTGACTTGAATTAAATGGTTGGATTAGATCAACCATGAGAGAGATTAAGTCAAGTTTGACTTGACTTGAGAGGAAGAGAAAGAGTCAAGTTTGACTTGACTTTATGCCATATCATTTGTGACTTGGCATTAGGAGAACTAATGATGATGTGCCACATCATCATATGTGCCACCTCATGGAGGTTACAACTATTCTCTTTAATGGCCTTCACAGTATTTGTGATTAATGTTAAGGGGGTTACACCTCTTGTAGTGGCCGGCCAATTGATGAAAAAAAAAGTTTTTTTTTCATTTTGGTATATAACTCTCATTCAACTGATCTTCCTCCTCCCAAGCTCTCTTCTTGCTCCTTTCTCTACTGTTGTCGTGGGTTTCAAGCAAGGGAGAAGAAAGGAGAGTGAGTCTAATCCAAGAAGAAAGGTTAGTGAAAGTCACATAGAGATTTTAGAGGAGTGCGTTCTCTTCTTTTCTTTTCTTCATCTTCCAATCCTATCCGAGAGCATCAAGAAGTGCTAGCACACTTGTGGTGTTCTCTTCTCCATCCTTGAGTGTTAGAGAACACTTCTTGTTCGTGTGGATACTACTAGAGGTGTGTACGTTTGAACACACTCGAGATCCGGCGCACCTTGGACGAGCGGGATTCGCAAAAAGGCACGCAACAAGGGTAACCTTCTAAACATGTAGATCTAAGTGTAGATCTATTTAGTAAACTCGTACATGTAAAATTTTGTTCTATACTCTTCGCATGGATCCGTTGGCTAGGGAGTTTCGGGGTTTCCGCGACGTAAAAAAGCGGTTTTCACGGCCCGAAAAACCCAACAACGAAATTTGCACTATAATACTTAACAAAATCAGCACTATAACACTTAACAAAATCTGCACTGTAAGCTTAAAAAAAACTGCACTATAAGCTTAACAAAATCTGCACTATAAGCTCCACAAAAATCTATACTATAAACTCTAAAGGGCTGTTCGTGGCCCTTTTCCAGCACAAACAAAATTGAAACTTGTTGGAATTAAAGCCTATGTGAAGCTTGCTGGAATTTTAAACAAAACCCATGTAAAACTTATTCAAAACTCATACTTTTACAGAGCAACAGAAATTAAAACCTGTTGAAGCTATCTGCAGTGCCACGGCAAGGAAGCAAAAGAAACCAAAATGCTACACATAGTCATTCAAAACTAAACAATTTGTTCATATCCAAATCTAACAAATTCTGAATTAAGTTTCATGGCAGTAAACTTCAAAAACAAACCGAAACTACAACTATTCCCCCTGTTCAGTGCCACGGCAAGGAAACCAAAAGGGACAAAATGCTCAACATACTTAATCCTTTCATGTTCTTTCTTTGAGTCTCACGACAGCAAGCCTTAAACAATACTCTTTACAGCAAAATTCAAAAACAAGAAGAAACTAAATCCCTTGCAATCCAAAATTTCTCACGGCATATTCCAAAAACCAAAAAAAAACTCTAAATCAAAGCTTGAAACTACCCTTACCGCAGCTGAGTAGCACTTACTTCGTTCTTAGACTTACAACCCGGAAACAGCTTCTAGGGTTTTGGATAGCTCGAATTTCCGGCGACGCCTCGCGCCCACGTGTTCTCCTCGCTGAGAGGATCGTGAGGATGTGAAGGAAACTTCGGATTGATCCTTGGCCGGCCGCCGGAGACAAAAATCCTAGCCTCCTTCGTTTCCGCCCAAGCAGAGACCGATGCCACGCACGAGAGGAAGAGGAAAAATATAGGGCCAGAGAAAAGAAAAACCTAATTCCTCTCTTAACTTATCCCTTTTTATATCTTTCGGTATTTTGTTCTCTGTTATCCCTTAAATAAATTTTGCTATCTATTTTATCAGCACGGTCCTGCTGGGTTCTTGGTCATCACGCTTCGCTTAAGTCTCAGATCGGGTCAGAGTATTTATAAACACTTTTAGAACTCCAAATAATGAAATTTGGGGTGTTACAATTCTCCGTACCTTATTAAATGTTCGTCCTTGAATTTAGAATAATTCTAGATATTTCTGTCTCATGCTGTCATCACGCTCCCAAGTAACTTCCTCGTGCCTCTGATTCTGCCAGATGACCTTCACTAGTGGTACTTCTTTGTTCCTTAGTCTCATAACTTCTCTGTCCACTATCTGTGTAGGTCTGCTCTCATAGCTAAGATCCTCCTGGATCTGCACTAAATGAGGCTGAATCACTTGGCTAAGGTCGTGGAGACACTTCTTCAGCATGGAGACATGAAAGACATTATGTATTGCTGACATGTCTTGTGGTAAGTCCAGCTTGTAAGCTACTTTCCCAATCCTCTCTGTGATCAGATAGGGTCCTACGTAGCGGGGACTTAACTTGTCCTTTTTTCCAAATCTCATCACTCCCTTCATAGGAGCGACCTTGAGAAAAATTAAATCCCCTACTTGGAACTCAAGTGGCCTACGACGTGTGTCAGCATAACTTTTCTATCTGCTTTGGGCAGTCTCAATTCTCTGTCTGATCTTCTGGATAGCCTATGTGGTTTCTTCTATCATCTCGGTCTGCCTGCCCAATTCTGATTCCATCTCTTTTCTTTCTCCAGCCTCCAACCAGCATATGGGTGATCTGCACTTCCGGCCATACAATGCCTCGTAAGGTGCCATCTTGATAGTGGCCTGGTAGCTATTGTTGTAGGCGAATTCAGCTAAATACAGATACCTGCACCAACTACCTTAAAATCTAATGCACAAGCCCTGAGCATGTCTTCCAAAATCTGATTTACTCGTTCTGTCTGTCCATCAGTCTGGGGATGAAAGGTTGTGCTGAACTTGAGTTTGGTGCCTAATGCATTCTGGACACACTCCCAAAAATGAGAGGTGAAGCGCCCATCCCTATCAGAAACAATCTACTTCGGGACTCCATGAAGTCTGATCACTTCCTTAACATATAGCTGTGCCAACTGTTCTATAGAGTGGGACACCTTGATGGCTAGGAAATAGGCAGAATTGGTTAATCTGTCCACTATCACCCATATCGCATCATATCCATTAGTAGTTCTTGGAAGACCTGTTATGAAGTCCATGGATATTTCTTCCCACTTCCACTCTGGTATTGGGAGAGGCTGTAGAACTCCTCCTTGTCTCTAGTGCTCTGCTTTGACCCTTTAACATGTCAGATAGGTACTGACATATTTTGCTACATCCCTCTTGAGTCCAGACCACCAGAATCTCTGCTTTAAATCTTGATACATCTTGGTGGAACCAGGATGCATAGAGTATGGTGTACTATGAGCTTCTTCTAAAATCTTTCTTCTTAATTCCTCATCATTGGGAACACAAAGGCGGATCCCCTAATAAAGAACTCCACTGTCTGATACCCAAAACTCTGAATTTTCTTCTTTTTGTATCCCTTGCTTGATCTTCTGGATATATGTATCTTCACTTTGCTTTCTCTATATATCCTCAAGCAGGGTTGACTCTAAAGTCAATGCAGAGAGTTGCCCATAAACAATTTTGACTCTAAAATCTAACAGTTCCTTCTGTAGTGGCAGTGCTAATGATGACAAGTGCATTAGAGTTGCACTGGACTTTCAACTTAGTGCGTCCGCCACTTTGTTAGCTTTACTTGGGTGGTAGAGGATTTCACAGTCATAATATTTAACCAACTCTAGCCACCTGCGCTGTCTCATGTTTAAGTCTTTCTGGGTAAAGAAATACTTCAAGCTCTGATGGTCTGTAAAGATTCTGCACTGTACTTCATACAAATAATGTCGTCGGAGTTTTAGTGCAAAGACCACAACTTCCAGGTTAAGATCATGAGTGGGGTAGTTCTTCTCATAGTCTTTGAGTTGTCTGGAAGCATAAGCTATAACCTTCCCTTCTTGCATGAGAACAGCTCCGAGGCCCATCTTGGAAGCATCACTGTATATGTCAAAACTCTTGTCACTCTCTGGAACAGTCAGAATAGGAGCACTGGTCAGTCTCTTCTTCAATGCTTGGAAACTTTGCTCACATTTGTCTGACCATTCAAACTTCTTGTTCTTCCTAGTTAGGGATGATGGAGAGGCTATCCTGGAAAAGTCCTCCACGAATTTCCTGTAGTACCCAGCTAAACCAAGGAAGCTTCTGATCTCCCTGGCGTTCTTGGGTCTACTCCAGTTGTTGACCGCTTCTATTTTGGCAAGATCCACCTGGATACCTTCTTTAGAAATGATGTGACCTAGAAACGCCACCTGCTCTAACCAGAACTCGCACTTTGAGAATTTAGCATAAAGCTGCTTTTGCTGAAGGGTCTGCAGTACTATCCGCAGGTGCGTGTCATGCTCCTCTGGGGTTCTTGAATAGATCTGAATGTCGTCGATGAACATGATGACAAACTTGTCAAGGTATTCTCTGAACACTCTGTTCATTAAGTCCATGAAGATTGCAGGTGCATTAGTCACACCAAAAGGCATGACTACAAACTCGTAGTGTCCATTTCTGGTCCTGAAAGCTGTCCTGGGTATATCACTTTCTTTCACTTTCAACTGATGGTACCCAGAGCACAGATCTATCTTAGAGAACACTGTTGCCCCCTTTAACTGATCAAATAGATCATCTATTCTGGGAAGAGGGTACTTGTTCTTAATTGTTCCTTTGTTCAGCGCTCTATAATCTATGCACATCCGCATAGATCCGTCTTTCTTCTTAACGAACAACACCGGAGCTCCCCATGGTGAATGACTAGGGTGGATGAAGCCTTTGTCAAGCAGCTCCTGGAGTTGTTCTTGTAGCTCTTTCAGCTTTGCTGGAGACATTCGGTACGGAGCTTTTGAAATTGGACCGGTACTAGGAACCAACTCAATTTCAAACTCCACTTCTCTGTTGGGAGGTAGTCCAGGTAGCTCTTCTGGAAATACCTCTGGATACTCACAGACTACCCGAACCTCTTCCTGCTTGGGTCCTTCTTGTTCTTCTGCATTCACAATGTACGCAAGAAAACCAATACACCCTTTAGCTAACATCTGGTGAGCTGTGAGGGAAGAGAGAAATTTCTGAGTCTTCCTCTTCGGCACTCCCGTGAACTCAAAGGATGGTTCACCTTCTGGGCTGAAAATCACTTTCCTTCTACGGCAGTTCACCGAAGCACTGTACTTGCTGAGGAAATCCATACCCAGAATGACATCGAAATCTTGCATCACAAGGACTACTCGATCGACATATAGCTCTCGGTCTGAAATTCTGACTGGTACAACCCGAAGCCACTGGTTGGACTCCATGACTTCCCCGGAAGGTAGGGTTATCAAGAACTTAGAGTTCATGCTCTCTGTAGGCATCTGAAATTCTTTGGTAAAGAGTACTGATATAAAATAATGGGTCGCCCCAGTATCAAATAGTGCAGTAGCTAAATGCTGAAAAATAACTACTTGACCTGTTACGACCGTAGAGGCACTAGCAGTTTCCTCTTTAGTGAGGGAGAATACTCTGGCACCGGCTGAAACTGGTGGGGCTTCCAATCTTCCTTGACTGAGCTGAGGTCCGTCCAGAGTTGCAGGCATGTAATGTAGCTGAGGCTTGTTCTCGTCTTGTGCTGCCTGTTGCTGAGGTGCTTTGAGCTTGTTAGGACATGCATTAGCCAGGTGTCCTTTTTGACCACACAAATAACATCCAGTCATACCCAAAAGACAGGCTTCTGGATGCAGTCTTCCACATTTGGGGCAGGGAGGGAACTTGGTCTGCTTGTCTGTAGAACCTCCCTTTTGGCTACCTCCTGTATTCCACCGCTTCCTCTTGTTATCTTTGCCCTTCCAGTTCTGCTTGCTGGCTTAGGGTTTCTGACTCCCTGTTGTCTTGTCCTCCATCTTGACTGGCTTGAATTACATTTGTTGTGCCTTGATGCTGTTCAGATAATGCTCAGCGATTAATGCCCTGCTGACCAGCTCTTCACCAGTCTGTGGTCGGTGAGTTCCACTACTCACGTTAAGTGCTATTTCTGGCCTCAGCATTCGGAGCATCAGTCTGACTCATTCTTTCTCTGTACTTACTAGCTCTGGGCTGAGACGAGCTAGTCTGTTGAATCTCTTTACTGCTTCTTCTACTGGCAGGTCACCTTGTCTGAATTCTATAAATTCCTCATAATGTTTATTGGTGATCCGTTGGTGGAAGAATTCTTCGTGAAACTCTATCTCGAAGTCAGCCCAGCTCATATGATTGACTGCTCTCTTGCTCTTAACTCTCTCCCACCACATACGAGCATCTCCTGATAGGCAGAAAGAGGCACACTTGACCTTCTCGATTTCTGGCCAGTCAAGAAGCTCCATGGTGCTCTCCAGTGTCTTAAACCAAGCCTGGGCATCCCAGGGCTCAGTCGTGCCTGAGAAACTTTCTGGATTCAGCTTTAACCACTGTATCAGGTATGCTTCTTGTCTTCTAGGTGCTATGGCGACTTCCAGGGCGGCTAGTGGAACCTCAATCACCACTGGAGTCTCCACATTGATAGTTGGAGGAGTGGGAGGGACTGGCTGCCGATTCACCATCAGATTGATGATCACTTGTTGCTGCTCTGCCACTTGTCTCTGGAGTTCAGCAACAACTTCAGAGAGATTTGGTTCAGTTGTTCTGGGCTCTTTGTTCTCCTGTGCTCGGTCCTCAGTACGAGCAGTACGGGGACATCCTCTTCTTGACATCTAGTCATGTAGAGAGAGAAAACCTGAAATTGTCTCTATACTCTCTAGACATATAAATAAAACATAGAAAGACAAATAAGAACTTTTATCTAGCTTAAGCACATATAAACAAATGCTTCTAAAGATTTCTCTTTACTGCAAAAAGGAAAGGCATACTAAAAGGAATTTAAGTTTTTTCTTACTTGAAGACGGCAAGGTTGATGCTGATGTGTGTGTGATGCTGGAGAATGGGGACTGCTCTGATACCAACTTGCAACACCCCACCCTCCTCCCTACTAGTCTGTGAGGGTGGGACGCTACTGAACTATTAACTATACTTAACTAGAGTTGCTCACATGTAAATATCAGTACTTAAAACTTTCAAAAAACTCAAGAGATACAATTAGTAGCGCCTGCAAACATATATGAATCAACTATACATATTACTCAAGCATATGTTCACAACTAAAAACTATACATCAATCTGAACATGCTAAAAAAATATATTAATCTAAACATGCATGCAACAATAATACAACTCAAATAATGGAACTTAATGTACATAGCAAATAAAAGTAAGAGTTCTAAACATAAAATATTCAATAAGCAATACAGCAACATGAAAGAATAGTTCCAACATTCTGAATACAAAATCTTAATGAATTTTTAAACTAAGTCCCAAGGCTTCCATAGTCCAAACATTACACATCCATCCACACCTCCTTGTCGCCTTCCTTCGCTATAGCTTTTCCTTTCCTTTATCTGCAGTAAGAGGAAAATGCAACTATAAGCAAAATTGCTTAGTAAGCGCTATCTAACTCACAAAACTCGAATATGCATGTGAACATACTGAAATGCTAAACATGTAAAGCTGCTCATCTAATAGCAAATAACAGTAAGCAAATCTAAACAACATGCTAGCAAAAAATAAAACTAAACTTGCTGATTTTTTTTTTTAAAACTATAAGAAGCTTATTTCACTTGTTCAAAACTTATAGTTTTATACTTCAAATTAATAATCTCTTGGGCCTAGGCTTAGAACCATTACGCGCTACCCAATAGAAACTGAGGTAGCGAGCCACCAGTCCTACAAGGGTAAAGACCTTGGTCTTACCAGGGCTGAGACCTTGAAAACGGTCACCTGGATTTGTTTAACGACAACCTCGAAAGTTGGGTACTAGCCTCTTCAAGTAAAATACTTGTTACTTGTTAATACTTTCTAAAAAAAATGCCTTATACAAAACTGCAATACTTAAACCAATTCTAAAACTATAATACTTAACAAAATCAGCACTATAATACTTAACAAAATCAGCACTGTAAGCTTAAAAAAAACTGCACTATAAGCTTAACAAAATCTGCACTATAAGCTCCACAAAAATCTATACTATAAACTCTAAAGGGTTGTTCGTGCCCCTTTTCCAGCACAAACAAAATTGAAACTTGTTGGAATTAAAGCCTATGTGAAGCTTGCTAGAATTTTAAACAAAACCCATGTAAAACTTATTCAAAACTCATACTTTTATAGAGCAACAGAAATTAAAACCTGTTGAAGCTATCTGCAGTGCCACGGCAAGGAAGCAAAAGAAACCAAAATGCTACACATAGCCATTCAAAACTAAACAATTTGTTCATATCCAAATCTAACAAATTCTGAATTAAGTTTCAAGGCAGTAAACTTCAAAAACAAACCGAAACCACAACTATTCCCCCTGTTCAGTGCCACGGCAAGGAAACCAAAAGGGACAAAATGCTCAAAATACTTAATCCTTTCATGTTCTTTCTTTAAGTCTCACGGTAGCAAGCCCTAAACAATACTCTTTACAGCAAAATTCGAAAACAAGAAGAAACTAAATCCCTAGCAATCCAAAATTTCTCACGGCATATTCCGAAAACCAAAAAAAAACTCTAAATCGAAGCTCGAAACTACCATTACCATAGCTGAGCAGCACTTACTTCGTTCTTAGACTTACAACCCGGAAACAGCTTCTAGGGTTTCGGATAGCTCGAATATCCGGCGACTCCTCGCGCCCACGCATTCTCCTCGCCGAGAGGATCGTGAGGATGTGAAGGAAACTTCGGATTGATCCTTGGCTGGCCGCCGGAGACAAAATGTCACGCCCCCAAAGGAGTCCCTGCCAGACAAAAATCAGATAGCCTCTCCCCTGTACCGGTGACAATCTGAAACATCAATAATACAAAATATACATCAGCCACATATGGCTGGAATATATACACAACCACGCAGTTATAATCACAGCCCACACAGCTAGAATGAAACAATCATAACCACACAGTTATATATAAAACAGCCTACACGGCTGTACTAGAAACACAACGGAAAAACGAAGGAAAGCCCACTCAAACCAAATAAATACAATGCTTGTCGGCACGGCTTAAACACAAATACAACACCCAAAATCATAAGATAGCCACATCGCTACACACAAATACAATGCCAAAAATAATAAAAGAATATACAAAAAGAAAGCAAACACGAGATGAAACCATCTTCGGATGTGACGTAGGACCCGACAGACAGGATACTCCAAGCGACACACCAACCATCTACAAGCTACCTGAAAACATAAATGTATACATGCGGTGGTGAGTATAGATAACTCAGCGGGTAATAGAAAAGACAGTTCATGACCTACAAATAAAACATGGTGATCACAAGTATATAGTCTTAGTAGGGAATAAAGAACATGATCATACTATCATAATCAATGCACCTAAACATATCTGAAATAATATCCTAACATATAAACTGTACAAACCACAACTAACATAATGATGGATACATACCCAATCTGGAATCGACACATGGTACAATGATCAGTAACCTCACCGGATCTGCAACAGACATACCCGTGACACCTGTGCAATATAAATACAACTGCATATACATGTAAAATAAATGACATGTATGCAGCATGACAACCATATGCAACAAGCATATCTCAAACAAGTGCAACAACCACAATCACATGCAACTAGTATCTACTAGGCATGTATGCAAATATATATCTACAGAAGTACTGCGCATCATATGCAAATGTGTATGCATGCTCCATGGTCACCCCGCCACCTCTCCAAACACCACGACCTTGGTATGGCCGAGAGGCTTGGGTCCATGACAAACCGTACAAGCCTCACGCACGTAACCGCTATAAAGCGACTGAGGCGACAGTATACTATGTAGTTATCTAACAACATAGCTAAGGGTCCCTGACCACTCACAACTCAAGCCCCCTGACTACTGTACCCTCAAGATCCACTACTCCAGAGTGGTCGAGGCTAACAAAGTAAAAACACTGAGCAGCTGAGTAAGCGTGATAGGACATAGCTCCACTCCCAGCTACCACTCTCCATCAGTGGTAGAGTGGACAGCTATAAAAGACTGACGACCCTCTCAACCACAAGGGAGACTAGTCGTCGATGAAATGAATGATGAACATGATATATATATAATCATGATACAAACACCGTTATAATCCATGCAACCTCTAAACCACATAAGCACTGCACAACAAGAATATAATCGTCATGATACCTCCACATATCCCACCAAACATATGTACACAACTACACATGTATAATCAACAAAAAAACTCCAATAATCCCACAAGACACATGTACATAAATACAATCAACATGTATCCTCCAGTAGTAAACACATCAGACATGTGTATAAACCACAAACATACAATCAACACAACTCCTCCAAAAGTACATAACAAATACGTGTGTACATACAACATGCAAATTTACGGTCAACATGATGTCTCCTAAAACACATACCAAGCTAAGTACAGTCCACATTATATGCAAAATCAGCATGGTAAATCCAACCACTCGACAATCCCTACAATACATACTCTACACGCGTAATCACAGCAGAATAGAAATCAAGGGTAGAGACTGTATATGATATAACTAGGACATCTTAAAGATCAAGTATAAGTATCAAGCAGGAAGGCAACCAACAAATACGATATAAGGAAAAGCAGCCTAATCCATCACATAAAACCATGCACTAAGCTCAATATTAATCTACATAGAGCCAAGGAAGAAATACCCCGCCTTAAAATGTAGATTGTGTCAAGTAATCCCGCGTCGAGACGTTCGTCCCGAATCCAAGTCCTGCAGCAATCAATATGTTTACTTAATTCCTTAATCCATAATCTATTAATTCATACAAAACTCACTAATCTACACATCTTAAATCCAACTCACTTAATTCGTCATCAATCCAACACTAATCCAAACTCATCATAAATCCTTCTAAATCCACTAATCAGTCCAAGATTCAATCCAAATCAATATATCAAAGCTGAATTCCAATAACAAACATGAAATCATGATATTCATCCAATCCCAATACAACTTAATCCAACTTAATATAATAAATCCATAGCACAACTTACCCAAACTGAATGTGCAATCCCTCAATGAAAGAACCAACAACTGCTACGTAGAAATGGATCTCCCCCTTCAATTCAAACACCTCCATTCACCTTCCATACATCCAAAACCAAGAATTAAACCCTAAATCAAACTCCACATTCCTTTAGCTAACAACTTACCCAAATCTCTGATAACTGCTGGTGAAACACGATCAGAGAGGTTCACTGTCGAGATTGGATTGCCAAAACTATGGATCACTAATTGACCGAGGCTACAAGAATAGCCAAGAATCAAATCTCTACATCCCAAGTCGAAAATGGTGATTAGATTGCTAGAAAAACTGATATGAGCCTTACCTTACTCCAATTCTGTGTCAGCAACCCATCACACTCTAGGGATCAACAGTTGATCTATGCCGGCAAAGAAGAGGAATCAGAATCCAGTGGAGTTTCTATTGGAACACGGGATGAAGCTGCAAGGGTTGTTCCAACAACTTGTTTATATAAGAGATCCATTGCTATGGTAGGGATCTGCAGTCCAAGAAATGCTGATCTAGTGATACACTATGGTGGTAATTGGACAAGAACTGAGCGAAGACAGGGTAAGGAGGCAACCATACCTTCCTGTGGCAAAACCTCCTCGTCAAGCCAGGGAATAACTGGGACTAGCTATTCCGGCGATCAGAGGCCCAGCTCGTGAGTGAGGAGAAGAAAGATCCAATCTAGGGTTGGTTTCCCCCTCTTGACTCAGAGCCACCCGTAATGCCATAGGCGCCGAGCAGATGTCGATCGTGCGCAAGAACCGCCAAGGAAACGACCTCTCAGCCGGCGATGGCCGATTACTTTGAGATCCGACAACGTTTGCCCTCCGATAATGCGACGAAGTCGAGATCGCAGGTGGAGCAGGCTCTCCATCGACGATCCAGAGCAGAGACATGAGAAAGAGGAAAGGAGAGGGCGTCGGTAGAGCACGCAGAGGGAAGGACGAGGGAAGGACTGCTGCTGCCGGCGATGAGCCCGTGGCGATCGGCGTCGGGGAATCGCGAGAAAGAGGAGGAGAAGGCGCGGGTCGGGTGGAGAAGATGGCTCGTGTGAGAATGAGGTATCGTACGAGGGAATCGGGAAAAAAATAAATTAAGTACTTAGGGTTTATTTAATTAAACCCAAAGTTCACTTCTTAATCAACTCCCACTTAAATGGATATTTTAAATAGGCTTCCTCTATACCCCGAATCAATTCCCTCAAAACGGGTCATACGAACTCCGTTTAATTCCCGAAAAATTTCTAAAAATCCCCGAAAAATCCAATAAGATTTTTCGTCCAACAATATTTATTATTTAAATTTTACGATACCTTACATTCTCCCCCACTAACAAAAAATTTGGTCCCCAAATTTACTAGTCAACTCAGGGATCCTCATCCAAGGGTAACAAGTAAACAACATACTCCTATACCACTCCATCCAAGTATCATAAACATATCTCCAAACATGGCAATCCATCTCCAAGTGAATAGCGACGACTCTATGAGCTATAAACTCACCCTACTCCCGCTACTCCCACTCTGCAATCTAGCCAACTGCGGGATAAATCAACTACATCTGAAAACCAAAATCCACTACCAACAGATCATCCAACATCAGTATAGGGCACTCAAACTATCCATCAGTCTAAGGGTAAAAATCTATACTAAAGTAAAGCTCCTAACCCAAAATCCACTGTAACCTCAGTCAGAACTATGATGTCAAATCATGGATCTCCATCCGATACAACACTCAGAGATATACCATAAGATCCAGTAATCTCTCTACAGTATAATCCTACTACTCGATCCAAAGAATCCATCCTACAAATCAATAGCTAGGGAGCAAAATCGTCACCCAACAATGATTATCCAAATCATCATATCCTCTCCATGTCCTGGGTAATCCTGCAACAAAATCCATCATAACATGATCCCCACTCCACTGCAAAATAGGGGTCTACTGAAACATTCCTACTGATCTACGATGCTCAGCCTCCATTTGCTGACATTCTAGACATCAAGCTACAAAATCCGCGATGTCTTTCTTCATATCGTTCCACCAATAAGAACACTCCAAGTCTCCATACATCAGGTGTCACCCGAATGTATTGCAAATCCAGATCAATGTGTTTCCTGCAGTAACTTCTCCCGGATAAGAAATGACTCGGAAACACGCATAATCTCCCATGGAAATAAAGAATCCAATTCTCATTTCATGAGAATTCTAACTATTGGTATGAGACTACTCCGCTCATACTACATCCGAACTGCACCAAACCTCGGGTATGATACATCTGTGTAGAGTACCAATCCGTCTACACTAGAAAGCATAACTAAGATGGTGTAGTTAACAACTTTTCGTCCAACTCCCAAAACTGATCTCGTAAGTATCCATCCAGGAAAGTTCCATTCCCTTCCTAGATAGTCCAGTTAATGACATAACAATGCTAGAGAAATCCTCCATCAATCTCCGGTAATACCCAGCCAGACCAAAGGAATGGCGAGCCTCCGGTATAGACTACGGCCACTCCCAACTGGTAACCGCCCAACACCTGTGAATCCACTAATATCCTCTACTAAACACAACGTGTCCCAAAAACTCGTAAAAGACAATCACAATACGTACTACTAACTTCACATATAGATGTTCCCGTCGAAACATCTCTAGAACTATGCAAAGATAGTGTACGTAATCCACCTCGAATCAGGAATAAATCATAGCATCGCCAATGAAGATAATGAAATCTAATCCAAACGCCCTAGGAATACCAAATACATCAAGTCCATAAAAACATCTAGGGCACGGTATGCCTAAAATGGTAACACCAATGACCCATAATGTACGTACAATAGGTTCACTCAACCGTAGGATCCCCAACAATAAGTCTGTGATCGGATCACCAACTATAAATCACCAAATCCATATATATCACACATGTGCTACTCCTCATGTCACTATCAACATCAATTACCAAATAATAGATCATCAAGTCAAATATCCACTAATAGATCATCAAAAGCCAACATATCACCACACCTGATCTCCCAATATTTCACCAATCATAATCGTCCTCAATATCAATGAATCATACCAGATAATCTCCTAAATAATGATAGAGTAAAAGAAAATCATCCAACCTTCAACACTCACTACTAACAAACTAAGCGTATCCAAAAAGTCTGTCAAATCTCATCATCTCATCTTTTCTAATAATCAAATATCTACAGTAGAGGAATGTCAATCCAAAGTCAAAGGGTCACACAACCTGCTGACTAAGAGTCTACCTATCAAGGAGATATCTCCACCACCTCATCATGATCCTATATATGTCCCTCGACAAATACCGATAAAAGGTCAAACCCTCTAATATGAGATATAGACTACAAGATCTGGTAAAATGATCACGTGGTCAAGGTCTTAAGCCACCTGATAGAGACCATGTTAGCTGAGTCGTCTAACCATTGTCTTGTACCCCATCATACTGTGATTGCTCCACCCTGAGGTTCAGCAACCTCCAGTATCGAGCAATGAACACAAAGATAGAGGAATGCTACAACTAAATAGCTGATCAAAATATCCGTCAATCGACGCTCTACCCCTCGAAGATCATCGTCTGAAATCAGACCTAGTTACGGTCGGACCTCCTAAGTATTACTCAACTAATACCACTTCCTCCGCACCATTGTGGGGTATATATCACTAAGTACATCATGGATATCTAATAGTTCCATGAGTCAGGATCTCCCATGAAACAACGTTAGGCGAGTCGACTGATTATCGCCTTATAATCCATCATGCTAACGAAGAAGTAGGGAATTACTCTCTCTCCAAACACCTCAAGGAAATCACTAAGTGATGACCTGATCTCCAAAAACATTCTCTGCTTCTTCCTTCACGTGGTACCGGGTCACGTAAAGGTTATGCAGCTAACTTCAACTCTCTCATGTCAGTACAAATCATATATCCAAATGTACTCTCCAACTCATATACCCTAGTAACGGTTGTATCTCAAAGTGTTAAGCAAATAGCTTTACACTTTTCCACACCGTGCGGTATTCTATCTAAATGTACCTTCCAAGTCCTCCAACCAGGTACAGACAACCCATGGTCAAAATCCCCATGGATTAGGATACGTCAATCCTCTATAAACTGATCAAGACGACAATGGTATACGGCTAATTCAGTCTTTTCTAAGTCGGTACAAGTCATGCACCCAAATGTGCTAAGGATATCTAACTAAGTGTAACGCCCGCCCTTCTTACCCAACCAAAGGCGGCGCTACGTTCTTTATACTACTTACGTACATGCTTTAGTTATAACAGCGGAAGAATAAAAAATTTAAACCATTCATTTTATTTAAATAAGCATGATATCACAGATTAAATATGCATATATTGATTCTATAATTAATAATATTAATCTGTCCGAATCGTTCTTTGCCGAGCCACCACCACACACATCATTATCCGCTCCTCCTGTTGCTCCTCTAGTTCATCCAGTTCTTTTATCTGCGGTACAAGGAAAGTAAGCTGTGAGCACTCATGGCTCAGTAAGTTCCTTTCCTACTCACTAAAACCGAAAATCATCGTATATTAACATCATGCGTAATATCGTAAGCATACAACGTACAAAGGTATCGTATTCATATCATCATGGCATCATATCAAATCATTAGCTAATTCAAGCACATATGCAGGCAATGCATCATGAATTTGAAAAACTTATACTTGTAAGTACTTGAAATTAATATCATCATCATTGGGGATCCCGGTTTGTACCACATACATCATACGTAGGTCCAAGGTAGCAAGTCTTGAACCCTACCATACATACATACTAGGCCCGAGTCTTACTCCATCGACCTAGGGCATCAGAAGCCCATTACTGACGAGGCCCGAGTCTTATTCCATCGACCCCGGGGCGTTTACGGAGCCCACCCTTGGTACAAACCATACAAAATAATTTATCATGCATAACTATCATATCCCTAACAATCTTTCATGCATTTCATTTTTCATTCTTCTCATTATGTATAGCATTTCATACGCTATCACATATCATGGCATTCACATAATTTCATTCTTCCTTTATGTATAGCATTTCATATGCTATCACATATCATGGCATTTACATATATTTCATTCTTCTCATTATGTATAGCATTTCATATGCTATCACATATCATGGCATTTACATAAATTTCATTCTTCTTATTATGTATAGCATTTCATATGCTATCACATATCATGGCATTTACATAAATTTCATTGCATAACATTTCCTAGGTTTCTTTCTTTCCCCTTTTTTTTTTCCTTTTATTTCTTTCACATGGCCGAAACCTACCATTCTTTAGCTAGGTTCTTAAGTAGTCTAAAGCATGAAAACCTAAGTGAGTTTCATGGTAAAATTTACTAAGAAATAAACATATAAATTTAGTTCATGAACAACTTGGCCGAAACATACAAATCTTTTAACATCTTTGTATCCTACCTCATGAGCATGTTTATTTAAATTTAAGGGTATTCCTAACCCTAAACCCCTTCTTGGCCGAAACATATGGGTGGGTTTCCTTTTAGTTCAAACATCTTCTAAGCAAGAAAACTAATTACATGGTCCCTAACATTTCATAGGAAGAACCTTGTACTAGTTGAGTAAAACAATGAATTTCTCTAGCCTCTTAAAAATATTTTTGGCCGAAATTCTAGGGTTAAGTGCTCCTCTTATCAAGCATCATATAGGTATAAAAACATGAAGAAGAATCCTTTTCCATGGCATAGAAAATCTATCATTTAGTGAAGACTAGTTAAACATCACTAGATTTCGAAAGCTCTTCTTAACCGAATTTTCTCATACTTGTTTCTAGGTTTTAAAATCCTCATAAAATCATAAAAACATGTAAAAAGCCTTGTACCACAGGTGAGGGGAAGCTTACCTTCTTTGCTTAAGTTTCCTAGAGTTGAGAACTTGCTTGTGGACCTTTCTTCCTTGCTTGCTTTGCTCGGCTCCAATGGAGGAAGAAGTGGCTAGGTCTTTTGGGTGGAGAGGAGGAGGAAGAAGAGGAGGCTTCTTCCTCTTGTGTTGCTTAGCAACAAAAAGAAAGAAAGAAGGGGGAGAGTTGTTGCTCTCGGCAACAAGAGGAAAGAGGGAGGGAGAGTGCTCGGCACAAATGGAGGAGAGGAGGAGAGTGAGTTGAGGATGAAGCCCCCCCCCTTCCATGCCTATTTATACTAAAGTGAGGGGAGGAAAACTTGACTTGATTCATCCTCCTCATTTACTTCTCCTCTTAATGAGAAAGAATATGCTAGAGAAATGCTTCTTGAGTTTCTCTCTTTTCTTTCTCTTAATTTCTCTCCTTTCTTTCCTTTAATTATAATTCCCATCTCTCCTCTTACAATATTCACTCCTATCACACTTGGTTAACACATGCATGCATCCACAAGAGAACCAAGGATCAAATCCTTCTCCTAACATATTTTTGTACAAAATAATTCATGTATATGCATTATGCATAAATATTTCATACATGCATATATAATATCTCATATTTCTTTTGTTTACATTAATTCCTTGCATTATAAATCATGTATAGAACTTTATATTCTCAACTTTATTTTCTTTCATAAAGTTTTTAATCATCTAAATCCTTCCCATCGTAACATTCAACGTAGACTATCTACACATTCTTTTCATTACATTCGTACTCTCATTGCCCTTACTTTATCTAGGCTTTCTAGGGGTGTTACACTAAGCACGTATAACCCAAAATGGAATCTCTAAAATAGAGTAAGCTGGTCCTCTACTAACAAAACCAAAAGAATCCAAATTAGTGCTCTACTGATCGAACTAACAGGAATACAGAACCAACTAAAATAAGTCAAGCCCCAACTATACAATCAACCAGGTAAATCAATCATAACTGACCGAGCCAACAAGAGTAAACCAATACTCTACTAACTGAGTCAACATGAGTATACAGATATCATCCACTACCCAACTAATGATAACAGAGACTAGTATGTGACGCTGACTCTCAACCAACAAGTAATAACAGACACTAGAACTACTGGTAGCATGATATGACGAATCCCCTGAGACTGTAATCCTTGATCTCTAGTAGGTCAACCGTGATCAGTGATTGACCCAACACATGAAATGCATGGTACAAACAAATAGGCAGGTACTAACAGAAGAGTACTAACACATGTCATAAGAAACTATCATGGACAACAGTACATATACCAACAGAAATGTATGATAATCATATGCATACATACCTCCTATAGCCTGGAGATGTCCTGCTACTACCTGGTCCCAAAACCCGAAAGTCACATCAAGAAAACCGAAACACAAAATCCAAAAACACAAATAACAGGCATCATACCTGCTCTGATACTGATACCAAAAATTGGTATCAGATAAATCTCGAAAATCCAGAACACATAGCAAGTATCATATACCTGCTCTGATACCAAAAATTGTCACGCCCCCAAAGGAGTCCCTGCCAGACAAAAATCCGACAACATCTACCCTGTACCGGTGACAATCTGAAACATCAATACATACAAAATATACATCAGCCACATACAGCTGGAATATATACACACCCACGCAGTTATAATCACAGCCCACACGGCTAGAATGAAACAATCACAACCACGCAGTTATATATAAAACAGCCTACACGGCTGTACTAGAAACACAGCGGAAAAATAAAGGAAAGTCCACACAAATAAAATAAATACAATGCATGTCGGCACGGCTTAAACACAAATACAACACCCAAAACCATAAGATAGCCACATGGCTACACACAAATACAATGCCAAAAATAATAAAAGAATATACAAAAAGAAAGCAAACACGAGATGAAACCGTCTTCGGATGTGACGTAGGACCCGACAGACAGGATACTCCAAGCGACACACCAACCATCTACAAGCTACCTGAAAACATAAATGTATACATGCGGTGGTGAGTAAACTCAGCAGGTAATAGAAAAGACAGTGCATGACCTACAAATAAAACATGGAGATCACAAGTATACAGTCTCAGTAGTGAATAAAAAACATGATCATACTATCATAATCAATGCACCTAAACATATCTGACATAATATCCTGACATATAAACTGTACAAACCACAACTAACATAATGATGGATACATACCCAATCTGGAATCGACACATGGTACAATGATCAGTAAACTCACCGGATCTGCAACAGACATACCCATGACACCTGTGCAATATAAATACAACTGTATATACATGTAAAATAAATGACATGTATGCAGCATGACAACCATATGCAACAAGCATATCGCAAACAAGTGCAACAATCACAATCACATGCAACTAGTATCTACTAGGCATGTATGCAAATATATATCCACAGATGCACCACGCATCATATGCAAATGTGTATGCATGCTCCATGGTCACCCCCGCCACCTCTCCAGACACCACGACCCCGGTATGGCCGAGAGGCTTGGGTCCGTGACAAACCGTACAAGCCTCACGCACGTAACCGCTATAAAGCGACTGAGGCGACAGTATACTATGTAGTTATCTAACTACATAGCTAAGGGTCCCTGACCACTTACAACTCAAGCCCCCTGACTACTGTACCCTCAAGATCCACTACTCCAGAGTGGTCGAGGCTGACAGAGTAAAAACACTGAGCAGCTGAGTAAGCGCGACAGGACATAGCTACATTCCCAGCTACCACTCTCCATCAGTGGTAGAGTGGATAGCTATAAAAGACTGACGACCCTCTCAACCACAAGGGAGACTAGTCGTCAGATGCAATGAATGATGAACATGATATATATAAAATCATGATACAAACACCGTCATCATTCATGTAACCTCTAAATCACATAAGCACTGCACAACAAGAATATAATCATCATAATACCGCCACATATCCCACCAAACATATGTACACAACTACACATGTATAATCAACTAAAAATCTCCAATAATCCCACAAGACACATGTACATAAATACAATCAACATGTATTCTCCAATAGTAAACACATCAGACATGTGTATAAACCATAAACATACAATCAACACAACTCCTCCAAAAGTACATAACAAATACGTGTGTACATACAACATGCAAATGTACGGTCAACATGATGTCTCCTAAAACACATACCAATCTAAGTACAGTCCACATTATATGCAAAATCAGCATGGTAAATCCAACCACTCGATAATCCCTACAATACATACTCTGCACTCGTAATCACAGCAGAATAGAAATCAAGAGTAGAGACTGTATATGATATAACTAGGACATCTCAAAGATCAAGCATACGTATCAAGCAGGAAGGCAACCAACTTATATGATATAAGGAAAAGCAGCCTAATCCATCACATAAAACCATGCACTAAGCTCAATAAAAATCTACATAGAGCCAAGGAAGAAATACCCGCCTTAAAATGTAGATTGTGTCAAGTAATCCCGCGTCGAGACATTCGTCCCGAATCCAAATCTAGCAGCAATCAATATGTTTACTTAATTCCTTAATCCATAATCTATTAATTCATCCAAAACTCACTAATCAACACATCTTAAATCCAACTCACTTAATTCTTCATCAATCCAACACTAATCCAAACTCATCATAAATCCTTCTAAATCCACTAATCAGTCCAAGATTCAATCCAAATCAATATATCATAGCTGAATTCCAATAACAAACATGAAATCATGATATTCATCCAATCCCAATACAACTTAATCCAACTTAATATAATAAATCCATAGCACAACTTACCCAAACCTAATGTGCAATCCCTCAATGAAAGAACCAACAGCTGTTACGTAGAAATGGATCTCCCCCTTCAATTCAAACACCTCCATTCACCTTCCATACATCCAAAACCAAGAATTGAACCCTAAATCAAACTCCACATTCCTTTAGCTAACAACTTACCCAAATCTCTAATAACTGTTGGTGAAACATGATCAGAAAGGTTCACTGTCGAGACTGGATTGCCAAAACTATGGATCACCAACTGACCGAAGCTACAAGAACCGCCAAGAATCAAATCTCTACATCCCAAGTCGAAAATGGTGATGAGATCGCTAGAAAAACTGATATGAGCCTTACCTTACTCCAATTCTGTGTCGGCAACCCATCACACTCTAGGGATCAACAGTTGATCAATGCCGGCAAAGAAGAGGAATCGGAATCCAGTGGAGTTTCTGTTGGAACACGGGATGAAGCTGCAAGGGTTGTTCCAACAACTTGTTTATGCTAGAGATCCATTGCTGTGGTAGGGATCTGCAGTCCAAGAAATGCTGATCTAGTGATACACTATGGTGGTAATCGGACAAGAACAGAGTGAAGATAAGGTAAGGAGGCAACCATACCTTCCTGTGGCAAATCCTCCTCGTCAAGCCAGGGAATAACTGGGACTAGGTATTCCGATGATCAGAGGCCCAGCTCGTGAGTGAGGAGAAGAAAGATCCAATCTAGGGTTGGTTTCCCCCTCTTGACCGAGAGCCACCTGTGATGCCCTAGGCGCCGAGCAGATGTCGATCGTGCGCAAGAACCGCCAAGGAAACGACCTCTCAGCCGACGATGGTCGATTACGTTGAGATCCGACAACGTTTTCCCTCCGATGATGCGACGAAGTCGAGATCGCAGGTGGAGCAGGCTCTCCATCGACGATCCATATCAGAGACATGAGAAAGAGGAAAGGAGAGGGTGTCAGTAGAGCACGCAGAGGGAAGGACGAGGGAAGGACTGCTGCTGTCGGTGATGAGCCCGTGGCGATCGGAGTCGGGGAATCACGAGAAAGAGGAGGAGAAGGCGCGGGTCGAGTGGAGAAGATGGCTCGTGTGAGAATGAGGTATCGTACGAGGGAATTGGAAAAAAAAACAATTAAGTATGTAATACCCACTAAGCTTGTAAGATAAATATATGAATTTGGGATTTTGCCTTTGAAAAATAATAGGAAGTGAGTTGAAGCAAAAAGAAATAAAATGAAATAAAAAGAAGTAAAGGTCAAGGATTGAACCTTGAACCTCTTATATTATATTTCATAGAATTAATGGGTAATAACCAGTTGGGATAGGAATAATATGTTGATAGCAAAGGAGGGAAACTCATGATAAAGGTAAGAGTAAAAGCTATCCAAAAGGAAACAAGTAAAGAGCAAGAGAAAGGCAATTTGCCTTCCTCCCTTCCTCTCCCTCTTCCTATTTGATTTTGCCGAAAATAAAAGAGTTTAATTAAGGGGATTCATTCCCCCTTATTTCACCATGAATGATGAGGATAAATAAACAAATAAAAATAAAAATAAAATAGAAAAAAAAGGGCTAAGGGAGAAGGAAAGCAAAAACTAAGTTTGCTACCTCTTCCCCTTTAACATAAAAGGGAGCAAGAAAAGAGAAAACTATTTTTCTCTCATTTTCTCTCATTCATCCTCTCCCTCACCGAGAACACCACAGTCCCCTCTCCTCCATCTTCAGCCCCAAAGCCAAATTTTTCCCTAAGAAAGCCTAAGATACAAGGAGGACTTAGCAAAGGAATCAAGGGAAAGGAACTAGAAGAAGAGGCTACTTCTTCTTCTTCATACCTTAGATCCACCAGCGAAAAAGGATGTAAGCTTCCCCTCACCTGTGGTACAAGGCTTTTATGTGCTTTTTGGATTTTATGAATATTTTAAAACCTAGAAACAAGTTTGAGAAAATTCGGCCAAGAAGAGCTTTCAAAATCTAATGGTGTTTAAACTAGTCTTCACTACATGATAGATTTTTCTATGCTATGTAAAGGGGTTCTTCTTCATGCTTTTATACCTATATGATGCTTGATCAGAGGAGTACTGAACCCTAGAATTTTGGCCAAAAATATTCTTAAGAGGCTAGGGAAATTTATTGTTTTACCCAACTAATACAAGGTTCTCCCTATGAAATATTAAGGATCATGTATTAGTTTTCTTCCTTAGAAGATATTTGAAACTAAAAGAAAACCCACTCATATGATTCGGTCAAGAAAGGGTTTAGGGTTAGGAAGACCTTTAAATTTAAATAACCATGCTCATGTGATAGAATACAAAGATCTTAAAGGATTTGTATGCTTGAATATTGCTAGAATTTCATGAACTCCTTCTTAGGGTTTTTTGGCCATGATGAGATGGTTAGCTTAGAAAAGCTTAAACAAAATTTTAATATGCTCAAGACCTCTGTGCTGTTTAGATATGAAAGTTGTTAAATGCCCTCATGCTTAATTAGGGTGTAGAAAAATTAGTTGCATGACATATAACATGTATGACTACAAGGGGTCCTAGCTTATTCATGAACCAATTTGTATATATGTTTCTTAGTAACTTTTGCCATGAAACTTACTTAGGTTTTTCATGCTTTAGGCCACTTAAAAACCTAGCTAAGGAATGGTAGGTTTCGGCCATGAGAAAAAAATAAAAGAAAAAGAGAAAAAGAAACCTAGAAAGCCTAAGACACAATTCATATGTATACTCATTATGCTTGTCCTTATACATGCTATGAAACTTGTATAAATTCTCATGCTTTTAGGCTATTTGAAGCAAGTTTATATTCTGTGAGTTTCGGCCAAGTAGGGTTTAAAAGACATAGAGGCCTTAGAAATGAAACCAAATGTGTTAAAAGTACTTCTTATAAAAATAGGATAATGTGTTGATTGTTTCACATGCTTGTATAATTTTTCCATGACCTAAATGAACCCTTGAATGTTTCGGTCATGAAGGAATAGATGCCCTAGAAACCCTAGGACTTAAATTAAATATGCTCATGTCACTCTACATGAAATATGATAAGTAGAAAGCCAAGGTGCAATTGCTATATGTTGTTTTATGACCTAAAATGATGCTAGGGTATGTTTCGGCCATAACTATTGGATGATGCCTTGTATGAATTTATACATAATGTTAGTCCAAGTTCACATGCTTGTATGCTTGTTTGTAGCCCTAATGAGAACTTGTTAAATTTCGGCCATGACATATGTTAAGGGCTTAAAGAACTTAGGAACTAATTCAAATGTGTCAAATGTGTTTACCTTGTTCCTTGGTAAAAATGTTATAAATATGATTTAAAGTTGTCCATAATTTTACGTCATATGGAACCTTGTTTCACACCTTAAGGTTTCGGCCATATGAAATTAGGGACTTGAGGAACTTAGAAACTAAGTTAATCATGTTTATAATGCTTCCTATGAAAATGTTATGATGATAATTTAGGTGCCACATGCTTGGATGTTGTGTTTAACCTAAATTGAGCTCTAAAGGGTTTCGGCCACAAGGGTTTAGGAAGCTTAAAACCAAGATAAATATGATACCATGTTTCCTATGATAGGATAATCACAAGATACACCCTTATGCTTAAAATGTATGCTAGTGATTTATGACTTATGATATGATATGCATGCTTTTATGATATGATATGTTTTGTGCTTAAAATATGCATGCTTATGTTATGATATGTGGTTGAATTATGCATGCTTTGATGCCATGTTTAGTGCTTAAAATATGCATGCTTTCATGATATGCTATGTGGTTAAATCATGCGTGCTTGATGATATGCTTTATGCTTAAGATATGCATGTTTTTATGATCTATGCCTAAGTGATGCATATTGTTATGACATGATGTATGCCTAAGTGATGCATGCCTTTATGATGAGATGTATGCCTAAGTGATGCATACCTTTATGACATGATGTATGCCTAAGTGATGCATACCTTTATGATATGATGTATGCCTAAGTAATGCATACTTTTACGATATGATGTGTGCCTAAGTGATGCATGCTTTTATGATACATGATATGTATGACATGTACTTTACTTTATATGTGAGTGGCTTGTACCAAGGGTGGGCTCCATAAGCGCCCCGGGGACTAAGGACCTCGTTAAGGATGGGCTCCTAAGTGCCCCTAGGACTAAGGGCCTAGTATGTTTGCCTCTTAGGGTTCAAGACTTGCTACCTTGGACCTACAAGGTTGCGCGCAATATGTAAGTGGTACATAGCCGGGATCCCCCTTATGTTGAGATTACTTTCAAGTATATATATGTAAAAGAAAATGATTTTAAAGATCATGAGACATACACATGTTTTTCGGATACATGTTTTCCAAAATCATATTGCATACACCTTATGATTATGCTATGTTTCATGTTATGCTCTTGATTATGATATGCCATGATAAGGTATGATTATGTTATGTTCATGATATACCTTATAGACATGTTTCGGCCATGGATTTGTTAATGCTTGATATATAGATTTCGGCCATAGATATGATGATGCCTTGATGTACATGTTTCGGCCATAGTATGATGCTTTGATATACATGTTTCGGCCATGCTTTGATATACCATAATACTTGTTTGTTATGCCATGTCTAGCTATGTTTTATGCAATGCACTATGTATATGTTTCGGCCATGGTGATGCTTGATATGCTATGACTAGTTGTGATTATATTATGATGCATGATATGCTTGAATAGAATGCTATGTTATGCCATGATTAGTTGAGATTATGAATTGTTGATGCATTCTTGATTATGTACTGATTGTTGGTTTTAGTGAGTAGGAAAGGAACTTACTGAGCCATGAGTGCTCATAGCTTACTTTCCTTATACCACAGATAAAGGAAAAAGCTGGATGAGTTAGAGGAGCAGCAGGAGGGGCAACGAAGATGTGTGTGGCAGTGGCTAGGCAACCAAATAAATAAGAACCTGCTTAAAGTTTCTTTAAAGAACTATGCATTGGTATTTTATGACTTGTGATACCTAAACATATGTGGCTTGACATTATGGTTCCACTGGATTTGATGTTATGATTTTGATGCCATGTGATAGTATAGTTCAAAATAAATTTAAAAGAAAAGTTTTATTAAAACTATGAAAATTATTTTAAGTCTTCCGCTGTTTTAAAAAGAAAAATTTATACGTAGAGTATCGTAGCCCCGTCCCTTAGGGCAGCAGGGAGGGCGGGCGTTACAAAGTACTTAGGGTTTATTTAATTAAACCCAAAGTTCACTTCTTAATCAACTCCCACTTAAATGGGTATTTTAAATAGGCTTCCTCTGTACCCCGAATCAATTCCCTCAAAACGGGTCATACGAACTCCGTTTAATTCCCGAAAAATTTCTAAAAATCCCCAAAAAATCCAATAAGATTTTTCGTCCTACAATATTTATTATTTAAATTTTACGATACCTTACACAAAAACCCTAGCCTCCTTCGTTTCCGCCCAAGTAGAGACCGACACCGTGCGCGAGAGGAAGAGGAAAAATATCGGGCCAGAGAAAAGAAAAACCTAATTCCTCTCTTATCCCTTTTTATATCTTTCGATATTTTGTTCTGTGTTATCCCTTAAATAAATTTCGTTATCTATTTTATCAGCACGGCCCTGCTGGGTTCTTGGTCATCACGCTTCGCTTAAGTCTCGGATTGGGTCGGAGGTCGCGAGTTCGAACCTCTTTATTTTTTGAAACTTCTTTCTTTTGGTAAAAATATCAAACGAACTCTGAAAATTACATAAAAATACTCTAAAAATTCCTAAAAATCTCTAGAATATTTATAAAGCATTTCTGAGTATTTATAAACACTTTTAGAACTCCAAATAATGAAATTTGGGGTGTTACATAAAATCTTCCTTTTAACTACAAATAAGGAAAGATATCAAACCTTTCACTTAATCTTTTGTAGAAAGCTATAAAAAGAAAGATTTAAATTTTAAACTCTCTTTTAAAACCATCATATCCACATAAGAAAGATTTAAAAAATAAAATCCTTTTTAATTTAATGTGGCCGGCCACACCAAGCTTGGATTCAAGCTATGGTCGGCCACACAACTTGGCTCATCCTATTTGCTTGGCCGGCCCAAGTTTGGGTTCCAAGCTTGCTTGGCCGGCCACCTTAGGATGGGTATAAAGGTGGGTATAGATGAGTATAATACTTTATAAACAAGAGGCTACGATAGGGACCAAGAGGGGGAATTGGTTTTGGTCTCCCGATGAAATTAAGCTTCTTATGTTCGCCCCGAACACCCAACTTAATTTCATCAATAATAATTCATTCCACCAAATAATTATTATTGAACTAGCACACCAATCTCAAATTACATTTTGGGCTCCTTCTTATCATGAGTGTGTTAATCTCCCTATGTTTAGGCATTCTTCGGATAAACTTCTGGGCTATGGTGAATCACCTGACATCATTAAAGTAATCATGCCTTCGAGGTTTTCTAAATAGTCATACCCATTGAACTTAGTACAAAACCTTGGTCTAACTAGTTAGGATCCATAAAGGGTAGCTTCGGTCAGTTCCACTTAGCCAAATGCACCAGGTCGAAGCCATATCTTTCTAGACATGCGATGACTAAGCTTCCCCAACGTACTATCATCCAATACTTCACCAGTACCGTGAGTCAAGTTAAACCTAGCCCTTTTTATTCTAACCTTAATTACCCTGCCAAGTAGTCTACTCTTGGTTACCCTTGTTGGGTAGATTAAGTTTTGGAGGTGCCAGCTATTCTGATGCCTTCCCTTGGATTTTTAATATTTTGTAAGAATTTATAAATTTGATTTAAATTTTAAATTAATCTAAATTTTAATTTGAATTTTAAATTTAATTTGATTATATTCTTTTTATTAATATAGTTTTTCTACTAGCTCCCCCTGGATCATAGCCTCGATATGGTCTATCGAGGTAATGTATTTGATCCTTAGGGATCCAATATTGACCAAGTTCAGCTTGATTGATCAGGTTGGACTTGGATACCCATGGTTGGACTGATTTACTATTTGGTCTGTTTACTAAGGATAAATAAGATCTATATTTCTTTTTGATTTTATATCCTAGCCCAGTTCTATTGTAAACGACTCTTTGTGTCCTAAGAATTAGGTCAAGGTTTTTGGAGCCCAAAGAAAACCGTTCTAATATTTTCTCCAAATCCTTGACCTGAGTTTTCAGACTAGAATTTTCTTCCTAAAGTTTTTGGACTTGAGTTGAACTTCCAGTCTAAACTAAGTCAGGCAAGGTTTTGGAGTTAGTCACTTCTTTAAGGATTGCTACTTCCTTTAGAAGTGACTTGACCCTAATATTCGATTTTACTAATTTGCTTAATAAATAATTAACTAAATTATTTAGTCAAGGAATACTTACAGCGGGGTCTGGCCCTTCAGAAACGGATACGGATCCGTGGCTTCTTTCCGATTCTACTTCCAACTCACTTTCGCTCTCGGACACATCGATCTGGTCCCGGGCCATCAGTGCGAGGAGACTCGTCTGATCAAGTTCGTCGTCGGTATCTTCTGAGGACGATTCATCCCATGTCGCCTTGAGGGCCTTCTTCCTTCGCTTCTTTGCATCCTTCTGATTAGGGAAGTTGGCTTTGATTAGGGAAGTTTCACCTGTAGCAAATCACCTCGAACTTAACTTTTGAATTGGGTTGAATCTCCTTGGATTATACTGCCTTCTTTAGGTCTCTTTTGTTGAAGCCCTTCTTCTTCTTGTAGAGCTTCTTCACTAGGTTCACGAGCTCGGTTGCCAGTTCGTCATCTTCATCATCTGAGTCAGGTTCTTCTTCCGACTCCGGTTCAGTTCTTCGTCGTGATCTTGGTTCGCGAGTTCTCCTGGTACCTACAAGAAAAGCTACACCTTTCTCGATTAGCTGTGCATTAGTCTGCTCATGTAATTCAAACTCAGAAAATAATTTATCTAATTTTATACAAGATATATCCTTGGAGACTTTGTAGGCATCTACCATTGATGCCCACAATGTACTCCTTTGAAAAGCATTAAGAGCATACCTGATGATATCCCTATTTTTGACTTTTTGCCCGATTCTGTGGAGGGAGTTGAGGATGTCTCGAATATGTGCATGGAGTGAACTCGCTGTCTCACCTTCCTGCATCTTTAAATTATATAGTTTATTAAATAATAAATCACGTTTACTTACTTTAGTGTTTGAGGTGCCCTCGTGTAGTTCTATCAGTTTCTCCCACAGCTCCTTTGCGGTCGAAAATGGACCAACTCTGTTGAGCTCCTCTTTGGTCAGGCCACATTGGAGGGTGCAGGTCGCTCTGGCATCAGCTTCCACCTTCTTGATTAGGGCTGGTTCCCAGTTTTCGCAGGGTGTAGGTTTGTCGTCTCCATCGGTTGATAGTTTCAATCCAGTCTTGACGATCATCCACATCTCGAATTGGATTTTGAGAAAAATTTCTAGTCATCCCTTCCAGTACCCGAAATCTTCTCCGGTGAAGAGCGGGGGACGAACGGTGCTAAAACCCTCTTGTTGGGCCATCGATAGTATGCAAAACCAAAAAAATAGAAGAAATGTCCCAAGACTAGGTCTTGGATTAGCAATGCGGGAAATATAGTTAAGATTACGAGCTCGAGGGGAGTTGCACCAACTTTGAGCAAAAAATGATTCGTAAAACGAATTAGAATGTAGCTATTAAGCTAGATTCTAATTAACTCCGCAAAATCAAAAATACCACGAAAAAAAATTACGTTATTGGTGGTTGCACCAAATCAACGCGACCACACTCTGATACAAATTGTTGGATCAAGAAGTGCTAGAGGGGGGTGAATAGCGCTCATGGCTATTTTACGTTTTAGAATCAACTTCGTAAAACTCGACGAGTAATAAGAGTAATAAAGCAGCAGAAATAAAAGGCACACAACGTGAACACAGGTCGTTAACTTGATTCGGAGCATGTGACGACTCCTACTCCAAGGCCCACGGTCGTTGACCGCTTTCGGTGGGCAACAACTATAGAATCGATAAGGTTTACAAGAATAACAATTACAGCACAAATTAAAATAATCATCTTATACCGACAACAAGAGATGAAGAAAAAAAGCTCCGGGTTGGCAGGAGGTTGTCGCAGTACTTCGGGATCGTGTCGTTTGCAGCTTGTCGCAGAAGGATCGCTTGGACGAAGATGTTTTGAGTGCTGCCTCGAACCCCTCTTTTATACTATGCTGGAGGCGCCTCCAAGCCTATCCGAAGCACCTCCAAGCCCCAAGTCTGCCGCAGAGATAAGCGCAGAAATTTTCCTCGCTTATCCAGCTTGAGGCGCCTCCATGGCTTGTCCAAGGCGCCTCCAATCCCAGCTTCAAGGCGTCTCCAGCCTGGTACGAGGTGCCTCTAAGCCTGCTGCGCTGACTTCTTCTGGCTTGCACCCGAGGTGCCTCCAAGCTCCATGGAGGCGCCTCGGACACTGTTCATCCGAGGCTAAACTCTAGTTTTTGGCCCTGCAAAACATGTTAGTCTACACATACAAACACATCCTGCAAAACCAAGTTAGCACAGATATTAATCATGATAATAGAATATTCTGACAGTCTTCAGACTATCCGGGTCTGACTTCGGATTTCCAACCGAAAATCTTAGGACGACCCGATGCCTACTGTTCCTTCTGCAGGGAACGCGTCCTCACCTACTCCACTCAGGAGTTTTACCTGTTGCCAGTACGATCCTCCAAATCGACTGGACTTTTGCTCGGCGCTCGACGCTTCCAGATTTTCTGCTGGACTCCCGCTTCCCGGCCCGTCCAATCTTCCACCTGGTTCGTGACATCAGGACTTTTCACCTAGGGTTACCACCCCCTAAGACTTTTACCTGAAGACCTCGACCCTCCGAGAATTTCCGCATAGGGTTACCACCCCCTATGACCTAGGGTTACCACCCCTAGGGTTTTCCACCTGCCTAACCGCAGCTAGGACTTTTGCCTAAGTACACTTAGGACTTTCCTGCAAGCTCATTCAAACTGTTAGATCACAAATAAGCTTAACTTTGAATTCCTTTGCCATTATCAAAACAACGGTTCGATCGTCGGATGCTTCCTGCACCAACAGATAACCTGGCAGATCCTTTTACTAAGGCCCTTTCGGTGAAAGCTTTTGATCGGCATGTGGAGGGGATGGGAATCAGATGTATAGCAGCAGATATGGCAGCTTAGTCTTTTAGTATAAGTGAGAGATTGTTAGAGTGTATACTAAAAACCTAGCTTTTGTAAACATTTATTTTTGAAATAAAAGAATCACATTGGTCAAATGTCTACATTTTATTTGTTAAGTGTAGTTGTTCAATTAATTTATATTGTAGATAATATGGTGTGTGGTGTCACACACAAAAGATCATGTTATCAGTTCTTTATAAATTATAAACAGTTGCTCACAACTAAGATGGAAAGGAACAAACCATTGGAATAGTCATAGTGTAATTAAGTATTAGTTTATCTTGACTAATAAATTACACTAGTACACTCTAAGTGTATTGAGTAGGATTATTTTAGGTAAGTTCTTTTTATACTAACTCAATAAAAGAACTAGACCTTAGTTATTATGGAAGTGTGTGCTCTTAATCCTGATATAATAACAAGCATATATATTTAGTATCTATTTCTTTAACTTATCAAAGGGTGAGATTTAGCTTGATAAATCAATAGGCCCGATAAGTTGGGAAATGATATTACTTATAGTGTGTGTTGTTGATTATAGAAGGAAACTGTGTCCTAGTAATCTAGATTGAGAATGTCCCCAAGAGGAGCTCATAAGGATTGTCATGTAAAACCCTGCAGGTGGACTTAGTCCGACATGACAATGAGGTTGAGTGGTACTACTCTTGGACTTAGATATTAATTAAGTGAGTTGTCAGTAACTTACTTAATTAGTGGGCATTCATTATCTTAAACACAGGGAGACTAACACACTCATGATAAGAAGGAGCCCATAATGTAATTTGGGATTGGTGTGGTAGTACAATAATAACTCTCTAGTGGAATGAGTTATTATTGATGAACTTGAGTTGTGTGTTCGGGGCGAACACAGGATACTCAAGTTCATCGGAAGGCCAAAACCAATTTCTCCTCTAGGTCCCTATCATAGCCTCATTAATGCCTCAAGTCCATTCATAAAAAACCCATCTTGGTGTCCAAGAAGGGGTCGGCCCATGGCTTGGTGACCAAGCAAAAGGGGCCGGCCATATTCTCCTTGAGGTGGCCGACCATATACTTCTTTAAGGGGGTCAGCCACATATTTCAGATAAGAATGGGTGTTTTGAATTTTTAAAATCTTCTCTTTGTAGATATCTACAAGTTTTAAAAGAGAGTTGTTAAAATATAAAACTTTCCTTATTTGAATTAGGTCACATGGTTTAAAAGAAATGTTAAAAGTTTTAAAACTTTCCTTTTTTAACCATCCTTATGGTTTTAAGAAAAAAGGAAGAGAAGTTTTAAATTTGAAAATTTTCTAACAATGTTAAAAAAGGAAATTTTAGAAGAGAAGTTTTAAATTTTAAAACTTGGTTTTAATTTTTAAAATTTTCCTTTTAACATTCACTTTAGGAAATTAAAAGAGAGCTTGTAAAATTTTATAAGAGTTTTTCTTTGCTTATAAAATTTTTACAAAGGTTATTTCTTTCCTTATTATTGTGGCCGGCCACCCTTGCTTGGTGCCCAAGCAAGGGGCCGGCCAATCAAGACAATCAAACCATGTTTGATGATTGAATCAATCAAGAGGAAAGAAAAGGAAAAATAAAAAGGGAAAAGGAAAAAGAAGAGGAAGATTTTAATTTTTGTAAAAAGTCCTCCCTTATTTATCTTGGGCAAGTAATATAAAAGAAGGGGAGGGGCGGCCTCATGAGATAACAATTCTTATTCTCTTGTTGGTGATCCTCTTGTGGTCGGCCCTCTCTCCCTCTCTTTTCCCATTGCTCTCTTTTGCTCCTTGGTGGTGGTGGTGGCCGAAACATAGAGAAGAAGGAGAAGCTCTTTGGGTGGTGTTCATCTTGGAGGTTCGTCGCCCACACGACGTCCAAGGCGAGACGAGGAATTCGGTAGAAGATCTCAAGGTCATTAGCATACAAAGGGAAGGTATAACTAGTAATTTTCTTCCGCATCATGCTAGTTATTTTTCTTTGTATGAATTCCAAAACACAAGAGGCATTAGATTCTAGTTTTTCGAATTTGTTATTCGAGTTTGTGTTTTTTTTGTTTTTCAAATTTGTGATTTGATTGTTCCTTTTGGTTAAACCTAGAGTTATATAAGGAAATTAAATATTAGCTTTCCTTAAAAGGCTTTGTCTAGGAAGTGGTGGTTGCTCCCATATCCAAGAAGGCCTAGTACCTCACCATGTTTAACCTGGAAGCCAATTTTGGAAATTAATATTTAATTAAATTTATAACATAGGTGGATTTGGATCAATAGTGTTAAGTTCCGCTTGCGGTCCAAGTTTAAACCATTAAGAACAGATAAGTTAAATTTGGAATCAATAATGTTAAGTTCCGTTTGCAATTCCTAATTTAACTTCTAAAGAACACAATAGGTTATTTAGGAAAGGTTCAACACTTGTACAAAATTTTTGTATAGTGGAACCGGTACAATCTTCCTAGGATTAACCAACACTGCCTAGCTTCATTCACTAGGGCTTTCACCTGACTTCACTCACTAGTATATTCCAACTATCTACCTTCACTCACTAGGACTTTTTGTTGGTGCGGTTAGCACTAACGGTCTAACTCAGTTTTGATGAATGACAAAGTCGGTTAAGTTAGTTTCATATTAATCTAACACTTCTACGAAGTGTACAGGAGAAGTCTAGACGGGTCGACGGGCTGACCTGACGTCTGGCACGAACTCCAGCTTGGTCGACGGACCGACCGGATAGCTAGTACAAAGCTCAAATGGGTCGATAGGCGGACTGGATGTCTGGCACGAAGTCCAGGTAGGTCAAAGGGCCAACCGGATAGCTGGCACGAAGTCCAGATGGGTCGAAGGGCTGACTGGACGTCTGACAGGTAAGTGAAGATAAGTCACTGGAGGGGAGTGACTGTGAGGATGCATTCCCGGGAAGGGAACATTAGGCGTAGATCCAACTTAGATCCATTTTGAAAATCTAAGTTGAGATCGTGACTAGATTCCGGTCTCGAGGAGATAGAATCTAATTACTACTTTTATTACTCTCATAACTTTATTGTGCTAACACTTTGTTTTACAGAATAGTTTTACATTTTGCCTCAGACTAATGTTTTTTGTAGATTGCTGAAAAAACAAAGGTCCGGGCGCCCGAGATGCAAAAAATTATCTCCAGCCGCGTCGCCACATGGAGCTTCATGTGTGGACGAGCTACGTCACACTCCAGGCACCCAAAAGGGATCCGGGTGCCCCGGAGCAAAGAATAACTCACAACAAGATCTCCCATCGATTGCTCTGCTGTGGTCCTGCGACGCTGCGAAGGCTCTCCGACAAGTGCTGTTTTTTCTTTCTTCTAAATTATTGCCGATATTATTTTTACTAGCATTTCTGTACCTTACCTTTGTAATCAACTTTTCGAATTGCTAGTGGATTTCCCAACGAAAGTACCCAACGAGTGCGGGCCTTGGAGTAGGAGTCGCCGAAGGCTTCGAACTAAGTAAAAATTACTTGTGTTAGCATTGTTGTTTTCGTGTTTATTCCGCTACATACTTACGATAATTTTTTTTAATCGATATTCACCCCCCCCTCTCTATCGAATTCACGATCTAACAAGTGGTATCAGAGCAGGTACCGCTCTGATTTGGTGCAACCACCAATCAGGCAAGGGGGATTCTTTTTAAAAGAAAAATAGATATCATTTGTGTTTAAAATAAATCCTTACCCCTTTCATTTTTTTCCCTCCAAAACCGTTTTTGAAAACTTCATTTTCATCTTTTCACCATTGGTCGGTATTAGCAAAATATCATATTTTCAAAATTTTGTAATAATATTTTTTTAATATTTTATTATTAAAAAAATTTATTATTTTTTCCATGCATATTTCTTTATCTCCCATATTGCTTACCCCAAGACAAAGTCTTGGAAATTGTCTCTTGTCTATTTTTTTGCATATACCAATGTTTATTCAAGAAGGACAAAGCATCCACGAACCACCACCATACGATTAAGAAGATTTCAACTACTAGAAGTGAAGAATGGAATGTTTCTTAGGAAGTCAAGATTTTGATTACTGGTTGATATTGAGAGAACCTTCCCGGGACTCAGAACTAAACAAAAATGTAAGTAAAATTATTTGTAATATTTTACCTAACAATGTTTTATGCAGATTAGAAAAGTACAAACATACATATGAGCTTTGGACCCAGTTGATCAAGTTTCACGAGGAGCCGATGGAACTAGAAGAACAAGTCAAAATCGAATCTGGACTCGAGTCAAATCCAATCGAGAAAAGCCTACTGAATTAGGGGTTGCACTCAAGCTTAGTAATATTTATCAAAATACCCCTGCTAGTAGTAGTTTAAAAGATATGCATGTTAATATTTCTGAAAATATATGTGAAAATAGTGTATTTGATAGTACGTGTAAAAATACCCCTAAGATATTATCTGATAAAAAAATCTAATTAATTTAGAAAATTCAGAAAATCTGAAAATAATTAATAACCCTAAAAATTCAAATTATAATCAAATCAATTTGAATGACTCAATCTCTAAGAAAAATTCAATTAATAATATTAAAAATATTATTGTACACAAAAATTTATATAAATTTACAAATTCAGAAAAGTTAAATATTAAAAATTCAAATTTAAACTTAAATAAATGTGAAATTCAAATGATAACGATGACAAAGTCAATATTAATTTAGATAAAATTAATAAATTTCTTAATAAATTATTTAATAATCTAGACAATATCAATCTAGAAAATTCTATCCAAACCCAAGATAATTTAATTAACAAAAAATAAAGTTTAAAGACAAGACTAATCTAATAAATTCAACTAATCATATAACTTAAAAGGCAAAGAAAATATAAGGATAAAATCAAACACTTTTAGAAAATCAAAACTAAATTTAACAAACTTAAATGTTATAGATAACATGTTAAATAAAGAGAGCCTAGAAAATTGAAAATTAACAATTAATAAAAAGTTAAAAGATAAAACTTTAAAGAGATATAATTCAAACAATTCAATTAATTCAAAATTAAAAATTAATAAAAACTTAAACATTAAATACACTCTTTTAAAGAAGGACAATTTGACCAATTCAATTAATTCAAAATTAAAAACTTAAATTTAAAATTATAAATTAAACATTAAATCTTAACCAAAACTAAAACCTAAATCGGATAAAAAATTTAGGGGGAGGCTCCAGAATAGCTAGCACCGCCAAAACAAACATACCCAACAGGGTAACCAAAACTGTAACGACCACCCTTCTCACTACTCTGTAAAGGTGTCCGTTACGTAACTACTATAAATTCTTACTTAACTAATATAACAATCTGTACTTATTTTTTTCCAGAAAACTTAAAATTTTGACAGAGTATATGCAGTTCAACATGACTAAAATACAATACAATACTCTAAAAATGAACATGCACATATATCTCATAATAACAGAAACATATAAAACTATATCTCCATGCAAACACCAAAGGTACATACTTACTAAACTGAGTTCATCTTAGCATGCAATCTAAAACAAACATAATCTCAAATAACATGGAACTTAAAGTACAATCTCCAAAAGTTTCTTAATCACTAAAACACGGAAACATAATAACGCCCAAGCCTCTCCCATAGTCCAAGCATCACACATATCATCAAACACCTCCTTGTCACCTTCCTTTGCTATAGCTTTTCCTTTCCTTTATCTGCAGTAAGAGGAAATGCAAACTATAAGAAAAATTGCTTAGTAAGCGCTATCTAACTCACAAAAACTCGAGTATGCATGTAAGCTGAAAGAAATCTGGAAACTGAAGGTTCAAAAGAAGATACTACTCATGCTCATCTAATAGCAAAAGAAACATACTAAAATGCTAAACATGTAAGGTAAATCTAAACAATCATGCTAGCATAAAGAACTACACTTGCTGAATTTTAAACACTTTCTGAATCTTATTTCACTTGTTTAAAAACTTATACTTTAATACTTTAAAATAATAATCAACTTTTCTTGGGCCCAGGCGTAGTACCAAAGCGCGCTCCCTAATAGAGACAGTGGTAGCTAATCACCAGTCCTACGAGGGTAAAGACCTTGGTCTTACCAGGGCCAAGACCTTGGAATTGATCACCTGGATTTGTTTAACGACAACCTTGGAGGTCGGGTACTAGCCTCTTAAAAAATAAAATACTTGTTATCTTTTATTACTTCTTCTTTAAATGTCTTGACATTTTAACAAGCACCTTGTGTGCCAAAATCCCTAAAGTCTTGACTTTGGGATCTACTTAAGGTCTTGGCCTTCTTCTTTCTTTTCTTTATCTTTCTTATACTTGTTAATACCTCTAATAAAAGGATGACTCATACAAAACTACATTAAAATGCTTATTAACGTTGCACTGAAATGCTTAATAGAATTGCATGGAAATACTTAAAAAAACTATACTGAAATGCATAACAGAATTGCATGAAAATACTTAATAAAACTGTACTGAAATGCTCAATAAAACTGCATACTATGCTAATCAAAATTCTGCATATTCAGCTAACAGAAATCTGCATACTGTGCTAACAAAACTGCACTATAAGCTTAACGAAACTGCACTGAATGTTAACTAAAATCTGCACTTGAAATGCTTAATAAAATCTGCTCTAAGATTGGAGTTCTACATATAATACATATCAAAATCTGCAAGCAATACTTATAAAAATCTGCATACCATACAAGCTTAAACTAAATCTAAAACTTGTTGGAATTAAAACCTATATAACTTGTTTCATTTTAACAGAAACTTGCGGCAGAAATGTTATACCACATCTAATGAATCCAAGGGTTCCATATATAAGAAAACTAATAGCGAAAGATCCATAGCAAAACTAAACAAACTTGTTTGCGATACACGGCAGTAAGGAAAAATCTAAAACTGAGGTGTTACTTAATAAAGCTAAACTACATGCTCCAAATTCAAACCATTTCATGCTTACTGCCTAGCAACAAACCAAAAACTGCAAGACCAATTACAAGCCGAGCATACACATTAAGGCTACACTGCTTATCAATTCCAAGCCGATCATGTACAAAAGAAATAAATCTATTACGGCAGGTTCCAAAAACAAGGAAGAAGGACTAAATCTCTAGCAACCATAATCTGTTACAGCAGGTTCCAAAAGCAAGGAAGAACTAAAATCCCTAACTATTCCAGTTCTGTACAACATGATCCGAAACCAATTTGGTAAAATATATTCTGCACAACATGATCCTAAACAAGAAGGAACTAAATCCCTAGCAAGCATAAATTTGGCTCAAACACAATCCGAAACAAAGAACATGCTGTGGATGGTAAGAAATGAAACAAAACCCCAAAACAACTCTTACTGCAAGTGAGTAGCAACTTACTGAGGTGTTCTTGGACTTACAACCGAAGAAGAAGGACTTCTAATGCTTCTAGGGTTTCGGATAGTTTGGAATCTCGGCAACTTCTTCACATCTGCCATTCCATCATGACTAGAGGAGCTCGGATCCGAGAAGAGCTCGCGGAGTTCCCTTTGGCCGACCGCCGGAGAAGCCCTAGCTCCCTGTTGCGTTTTCGCCCGAGAGGAGCCGCGCCGTCGGGAGAGGAAGATAGGAAAAAGATTTTCCCAAAATCACATAAGTTGTAATGCCCAAAAATTCTCAAAACTATTTTAGAAATATTCTATGATTTTTCTGGAATTTTAGGATATTTTTACAGAATTTTTAGAGTAGCGGAGGTAGCAAAAACAAATAGAAAACGGAAACGGCCTAAGCGGGAATTGAACCCGAGACCTATGGTTTACGGATAATTTTAGTAACCAGTTGAACCCAGCAAGGCCGTGCTGAAAGGAAAGGGAGGCAATTAAATTTATATTAGAGTTGGGCGAATTAATCCTTTAATATAAATAGGGAGGAATTAAGTGAAGAGTTATTTTGGATCGTAGCTTTTCTCTCCTCAAACTCTCACCGCCGACTCCCCTTTTTCCTCTCCTTCTCTCGGCGCCAACCACAAGAAGAAGCCTAGGGTTCCTTTCCTAGGGCTTCAAGGACACCTTCCAGCGACATCTTCGACACGAGGACGTTCCTCTCCGCGAGAAGAACGCATAGACGCGAGAAGATCGTCGAAAGGATCGTCTCCTTCGGAAATCTAGCGATTAGAATCGTAAGAAAATCTGAACAGGAGGTAAGAAACCCCTCACCTGCAGTATAAGTAGCTTCCGTGTGAATTCCATGTTTTAGTTTAGTAATATGTAGACTTTCGGCACAAGGATGTAAATTAGTGCATACTAAGTGTTAGATTAAATTATTTAGCACAGAAAAATGCAACTTAGGCATTTTAGTAGCTCAGTAAATGCAATAGAAGCATTTAAATAGTTTAGTTAGCCTTGCCACAGCATATATGGGACTACGGTCCAATGGGTGGGCACCCACAGTCGCCTCTAGGTTCAGATAACCTAGTAAAAGCAAGGTAAATTAATTAGCTATGATCCAGTATTTTACTTCTAGTAGGGGCACTGTACAGGATTAGATATCCATTGGGCTGGGCTCCCATAGTCGGTCCCTAGGTTTAGATAACCTAGTAAACCTTACTAAATTCGGGATTTGCAACCCCGGGTCTAGTTAAGGATGCGCGCATAGCATGTACAGTTGTCGGACCCGTTAGCAGTATGATTATGTACTTTAATCTATTACATTATTAGTTTTTCAAAACTCACAAAGATTAGTTATGTTAGTTGAGTTTGAATTCAGCTCTAGTCTAGCTCAGTTTATGTTCAGTTCAGTTTTTTTTATTATTGATACATATGCTAGTTTATGGTTAGCTTTGTATGCCATGCTTTGGTGTTCATGTTCAGTTTTGTTACACATGTTAGATGATAGTATGCCATGACTAGCTTTGATTTCTATGTATGATAGCATGCCATGTTTCAGCCTAATCAGTACATGTTTTAAATAGCATGTTTTCAAAGCATGATTTGCATCGATTGCATGTTTTGTGAGGTAGATGGTTTCTTACTAAGCGAAAGCTTACAGATACTTTTTTCTTATACTGCAGATAAAGGTAAAGGAAAGATGGACTAGCGGAGGCTGGAGGGCAATGCTACGAAGATGTGTGTGGGCAGGAACTTGGAAAGAAGATCTTAGGAAACTCTAGCAAGTTGTTTAAACATTAGAACTTTTCAGTGTTTTAGTATTTTGCACTTCAGTATGTTAATTGCCATGAATTAGTTAACCATGCACCTGATCATGCTTAGAACACTTCTTTTATGATGTTAGAATGTTATTTGTTAGTGGTAGAGTGATTTCTAGTCATTTTAGAACTTGTAATAGGATTGAGGCACGAAACAGTGCTGAAATCAGAGCTTAACTGCAAAATCAGAAACCCCAATCGATCGGTGGATCGATTGGGGGGTCCCAATCGATCAGCTGATCTATCGGGCAAATTGCTCCACGAACAGTAGGTTTCTAGATCGATCAGCCGATCGATCCAGCAATTTCTGTCGCGAACAGAAGGTTCGGGGATCGATCACTGGATCGATTGGTCAGTCTGGATCGATCAGCCGAACGATCCAGAATATCGTCCCGAGCATAGTAGCGTGCTGGATCGATCACTGGATCGATCCAACCTATGTCCCGCATACAGTAGCCAGCTGAATCGATCCCTGGATCGATCCGATGTTCCAATCGATCAATGGATCGATTGGGAGGTCTAATATCAGCGAGAAAATGTCTAAGTTCAGTTCCTTGGCCATGGGGGAAGTAAAACATGTTATGAATAGTTAGTTTACATCCCTTAGTATGTATAGAACCAAGAAATGTTAGCAGCTTAGAAAATTTTAAATTAGTACAGCTTCCGCATCTAGATTTTATGATGGTTAGGGAGTAGTTAGCATAGCCTAATGTGACGATCGGCCTTACAGCCTAGTTAGTAGAAGACGGGTCGTTACATAAATTCTCTCTTTTATAATACCTAGGGTTCTTGTTCAATGCTAACCCTTAAATATATCTCACTCTTTCCTTAATTAGCAATGCCCGCTTGGGCACTTGGTTAGCCGGATTCACTTAAGGTTTGGATTGGCTGGAGTTCATGGGTTCAAATCTCGGCTTGGATATTATTTTTGTCGAAACTTCTTTCGTTTAGTAAAAATACCAAATTACCTCTAAAAATTGCATAAAAATACTCTAAAAATTTCTAAAAATCCCTAGAATATTTCTATAGCATTTCTAAGTATTAATAAGGACTTTTAGAACTTAAAACAAGGAAATTTTGGGTCGTTACAATCCCCCATACCTTATAAAAAGTTCATCCTCGAACTTAGAATAATTCTGGATATTTCTGTCTCATACTGTCCTCACACTCCCAAGTGACTTCCTCATGCTTCTGGTTCTGCCAGATGACCTTCACTAATAGCACCTCTTTGTTTCTTAGTCTCTTGACTGCTCTGTCCACTATCTGTGTAGGTCTGCTCTCATAGTTAAGATCCTCCTAGATCTGCACCGACTGAGGCTGAATCACTTGGCTAGGGTCATGGATGCATTTCTTTAGCATAGAGACAAGAAATACATTGTGTATTACTGACATGTCTTGTGGTAAGTCCAGCTTGTAAGCTACTTTCCCAATCCTCTCTATGATCAGGAAGGTCCTACGTAGCAAGGACTTAACTTGCCCTTCTTGCCAAATCTCATCACTCCCTTCATCGGAGCAACCTTGAGAAAAACTGAATCCCCTACTTGGAACTCAAGTGGCCTACGGCGTGTGTCAGCATAACTTTTCTGTCTACTCTGGGCAATCTCTATTCTCTGCCTGATCTTCTGGATAGCCTGAGTGGTCTCATCTATCATCTCTGTCTGGATGCCCAGCTCTACTTCCATTTCTTTACTTTCACCTACTTCTTGCCAGCAAATGGGTGATCTGCACTTCCTGCCATACAACGCCCATAAGGTGCCATCTTGATGGTGGCCTGATAGCTATTGTTGTAGGCAAACTCAGCTAAGCATAGATACTTGCACCAACTTCCCTTGAAATCTAGTGCACAAGCTCTGAGCATATCTTCTAAAATATGATTTACTCGCTCTGTCTGTCCATCAGTTTGAGGATGGAAGGTTGTGCTGAACTTGAGTTTGGTGCCTAGTGTATTCTGAACACACTCCCAAAAATGAGAGGTGAAGCGTCCATCTCTATCAGACACAATAGTTTTGGAACTCCATGAAGTCTAATCACTTACTTAACATACAGTTGTGCCAACTGCTCTATAGAATGGGACACCTTGATGGCTAGAAAATGGGCAGACTTGGTCAATCTGTCCACTATTACCCATATTACATCATATCTGTTCGTGGTTCTTGGAAGACCTGTTACAAAGTCCATGGATATGTCCTCCCACTTCCACTCTGGTATAGGGAGAGGTTGTAACATTCCTCCTAGTCTTTAGTGTTCTGCTTTGACTCTCTGGCATGTCAGGCAGGTACTGACATACTTTGCAACATCTCTTTTGAGTCCAGACCACCAGAATCTTTGTTTCACATCCTGATACATCTTGGTGGAACCAAGATGCATGGAGTAAGGTGTACTATGAGCTTCTTCTAAAATTTTCTTTCTCAGTTCTTCATCATTGGGAACACAAAGGCGGTTCCCCTGATAAAGAATTCCACTGTCTGATACTCGAAACTCCGAATTTTCCCCCTTTTGTACCCCTTGCTTGATCTTTTGGATATTTGTATATTCACTTTGCTTTCTCTGTATATCCTCAAGCAGGGTTGACTCTAAGGTCAATGCAGAGAGTTGCTCATAAATAACTTCAAGTCATAAATCTGACAACTCCTTCTGCAGTGGCAGGGCTAATGATGACATGGACATCAGGAGTGCACTGGACTTTCTGCTTAGTGCATCTGCCACTATGTTAGCTTTGTTGGTGCAACCTTAGGTCAAGGTTGACCTGGTTGACCTGACTCGAGTTGACCTGACTCGAGTTGTATTTTGATGTTTGACGAGAATAGAAAAGTTTTATTCTGATGTTTGACGAGAATAGAAAAGTTCTATTCTGATGTTTGACGAGAATAGAAAAGTTGTATTCTGATGTTTAACAGAATACAAACTTTGGAGATTGTTGGTGCAATCTTTGGTCAAGGTTGACCTGGTTGACCCGAGGTGAGTCGACCTGATTCGGGAAATCCTGGTGAGTAAAGCCAGGTGAAAGTCCTGGTGAGTGAAGCCAGGCAAGGGAAATCCTGGTGAGTGAAGCCAGGTGAAAGTCCTGGCGAGTGAAGCCAGGCAAGGGAAAGTCCTGGTGAGTGAAGCCAGGCAGTTGGAAAATCCTGGTAAGTGAAGCCAGGTGAAAGTCCTGGTGAGTGAAGCCAGGCAAGGGAAAGTCCTGGTGAGTGAAGTCAGGCAGTTGGAAAATCCTGGTAAGTGAAGCCAGGTGAAAGTCCTGGTGAGTGAAGCTAGGCAAGGGAAAGTCCTGGTGAGTGAAGCCAGGCAGTTGGAAAGTCCTGGTGAGTGAAGCCAGGCAAGGGAAATCCAGATAGGTCAAGGTTGACCAGATATCTGGTGAAAAGTCCAAGCAGGGAGCTTGGCACGGGAAAAGTCCAAGTATGGAGACTTGGCACGGAGAAGTCCAAGCAGGGAGCTTGGCACGGGAAAAGTCCAAGAATGGAAGCTTGGCATACGAAGTCGGAGAGGGCTCGGTAGCTCGTTCTCCGGACTAGGTCAGAGAGGGCTCAGTAGCTCGTTCACTGGACCAGATGGAGTCGGAGAGGGCTCGGTAGCTCGTTCTCCGGACTAGGTCAGAGAGGGCTCGGTAGCTCGTTCTCTGGACCGGATGGAGTCAGAGAGGGCTCGGTAGCTCGTTCTCCGGACTAGGTCAGAGAGGGCTCGGTAGCTCGTTCTCTGGACCGGATGGAGTCGGAGAGGGCTCGGTAGCTCGTTCTCCGGACTAGGTCAGAGAGGGCTCGGTAGCTCATTCTCGGGACCGGATGGAGTCGGAGAGGGCTCGGTAGCTCGTTCTCCGGACTAGGTCAGAGAGGGCTCGGTAGCTCGTTCTCTATACCAGAGAGGAAATAAGGCTGGCTGTGGGTATCTGGATCGGTCTGCAGACCGATCCAGGTTGTCTGGATCGGTCAACAGACCGATCCAGTGACGCCAAGGCTATCTGATCGGTCTGGTGACCGATCAGTAACCACACAGAATGTTTCTGTGGGATATCTGATCGGTCTGGTGACCGATCAGTAATGAAACAGAAGGAAGCAAGGTGATCTAGGAGTTGGGGATCGGTCTGGGGACCGATCAGGAGATTCCTGGACCGATCAGGATGGAGCCTGATCGGTCCAGGCCTAGCCGTTGCGACACAACGGCTATCTCTGCTTCGTCTATTTTCGTCTGTTCTTCTTCGCAGGTTGCAGGGAGATACCAGATGATATAAGGCCTCTACAGTGAAGAACGAAAGACAACACTGGAAGAGCTGCTTCTGCTAATTCTTCTTCTTCCTCTTGAGCTTTGCTGAGCTCTCGGTTTGCTGAAGCTTCGCGTGAGCTTCGTGCTGGTTTTCTAGCTGCTGGAGCCGTGAAGCTACTGCTTCATCAACGGACTCCGACGAGAAGGCAAGCAAGTGTGTTTACAATTTCTATTGTTCTTGTTTGTTTCCTCTATTGTTGTACTCCTCTGTTTTGCTGTTGCAAAGACTTTGTGGTGAGATTTCTCCACCCAGAAGGAGTTCATATTAGCCAGTTATCCGGGGTTTCATCCACCGACGGATTGATAGGCTTCGTCCACCTTACGGACTCGCCGAGGAGTAGGAGTATCATCTCCGAACCTCGTTACATCGCTGCGTCTAAGGTTTGATCTTCTCGTTCTTGTTTCTATTATTTTATTTTCGCTGCGCTAACCTAATTCGTAGGAAGAAAATAAAAATTGGGGTCAGCTATTCACACCCCCCTCTCTAGCCGCATCCGAAGGTCCTAACAAGCTTTACCTGGGTGGTAGAGGATTTCACAATCATAGTCTTTAACCAACTCCAGCCACCTGCGTTGTCTCATGTTTAAGTCTTTCTGGGTGAAGAAATACTTTAAACTCTGATGGTCTGTGAAGATTCTGCACTGGACTCCATACAAGTAGTGTTGCCAGAGTTTCAGTGCAAAGATCACAGCTGCCAGCTCAAGATCATGAGTGGGATAGTTCTTCTCATAGTCTTTGAGTTGTCTAGAAGCATAAGCTATAACTTTTCCTTCTTGCATGAGTACAGCTCCTAGGCCCATCTTGGAAGCATCACTGTAGATGTCAAAACTCTTGTCACTTTCTGGAACTATCAGGATTGGAGCACTGGTCAGTCTCTTCTTTAGCTCTTGGAAACTCTGCTCACATTTGTCTGACCATTCAAACTTCTTGTTCTTTCTAGTGAGGGATGTTAGTGGAGAGGCTATCTTGGAAAAGTCCTCCACAAATTTTCTATAATACCCAGCTAAACCAAGGAAACTTCTGATCTCTCTAACGTTCTTGGGCCTATGCCAATTATTGACTGCCTCTATCTTAGCAGGATCCACTTGGATGCCTTCTTTAGAAATAATGTGACCTAGAAACGCCACCTGCTCTAACCAGAACTCGCACTTTGAGAATTTAGCATAAAGATACTTTTGCTGAAGGATCTGCAGTACTATCCTCAAGTGCATGTCATGCTCCTCTGGGGTTCTTGAATAGATCAGAATGTCATCGATGAACACGATGACAATTTTGTCAAGGTATTCTCTGAACACTCTGTTCATTAAGTTCATGAAGACTGCAGGTGCATTAGTCACACCAAAAGGCATGACTACGAACTCATAGTGTCCGTATCTGGTCCTGAAAGTTGTTCTGGGTATATCACTTTCCTTCACTTTCAACTGATGGTACCCAGAGCGCAGGTCTATCTTGGAGAACACTGTTGCCCTTTTCAATTGATCAAATAAGTCGTTGATTCTAGGCAGTGGGTACTTGTTCTTGATTGTCACTTGATTCAGAGCCCTATAATCTATGCACATCCGCATAGATCCATCCTTCTTCTTGACAAACAACACAGGAGCTCCCCATGGTGAATGACTAGGGCGGATGAAGCCTTTGTCAAGCAGCTCCTGAAGTTGTTCTTGTAACTCTTTCAGCTCTGCTGGAGACATGCGGTATGGAGCTTTTGAAATTGGACCGGTACCAGGAACCAATTCAATCTCAAACTCCACTTCTCTGTTGGGAGGTAGTCCAGGTAGCTCTTTTGGAAATACCTCTGGATACTTGCAGACTATCCGAACTTCCTCCTGCTTGGGTCTTTCTTGTTCTTCTATACTCACAATGAATGCAAGAAAACCAGCACACCCTTTAGCTAACATCTGGTGAGCTGTCAGAGAAGAGAGAAGCTTCTGGGTCCTCCTCCTTGGCACTCCTGTGAATTCAAAGGATGGTTCACCTTCTGAATTCTATAAACTCTTCATAATGTTTATTGGTGATCCGTTGGCGGAAGAATTCTTCGTGAAACTCTGTCTCGGAGTCAGTCCAGCTCATCTGATTGACTATTCTCTTTCTCTTAACACTCTCTCCCACCACATACGAGCATTTCCTGATAGGCATAAAGAGGCACACTTGACCTTCTCGACTTTTGGATAGTCAAGAAGCTCCATGGTGCTCTCCAGTGTCTTGAACCAAGCCTGATCATCCCAGGGCTCAGTCGTGCCTGAGAAACTTTCTGGCTTCAACTTCAGCCACTGTATCAGGTATGATTCTTGTCTTCTAGGTGTTGTGGCGACTTCCAGGGCGGCTGGTGGAACCTCAGTCACCACTGGAGTCTCCACATTTATGGTTAGGGGGTGGGAGGAACTGACTGCTAATTGGCCATCAGATTGACAATCACTTGTTGCTGCTCTGCTACTTGTCTCTGTAGTTGAGCAACAATTTCAAAAAGATTGGTCTAGTTGTTATGGGCTCCTTGTTCTCCTGAGCTCGGTTCTCAGTACGAGCGGTACGGGGACGTCCTCTTCTTAACATCTAGTTATGTAGAGAAAAACTTAAAATCGTCCCTACGCTTTCTAGACATATATACATATGTAAACAAAAGAAAACAAGAACTTTCATCTTACTTAAGCATATCTAATCAAATACTCTATACTGCAAATAATAAGGGAAAACATAATAGAAAACTTAAATACTTTCTTACTTGAAGACGGCAAGGCTGATGCTGATGTGTGTGTGATGCTGGACAATGGGAACTGCTCTAATACCAACTATAACGACCACCCTTCTCACTACTCTCTAAAGGTGTCCGTTACGTAACTACTATAGATTCTTACTTAACTAATCTAACAATCTGTACTTATTTTTTTCCAAAAAACTTAAAATTTTAGCAGAGTATATGCAGTTCAACAAGACTAAAATACAATACAATACTCTAAAAATGAACATGCACATATATCTCATAATAACATAAACGTATAAAATTATATCTCCATGCAAACACCAAAGGTACATACTTACTAAACTGAGTTCATCTTAGCACGCAATCTAAAACAAACATAATCTCAAATAACATGGAACTTAAAGTACAATCTCCAAAAGTTTCTTAATCACTAAAACACGGAAACATAATAACGCCCAAGTCTCTCCCATAGTCCAAGCATAACACATATCATCAAACACCTCCTTGTCGCCTTCCTTTGCTATAGCTTTTCCTTTCCTTTATCTGCAGTAAGAGGAAATGCAAACTATAAGCAAAATTGCTTAGTAAGCGCTATCTAACTCACAAAAACTCGAGTATGCATGTAAGCTGAAAGAAATCTGGAAACTGAAGGCTCAAAAGAAGATACTACTCATGCTCATCTAATAGCAAAAGAAACATACTGAAATGCTAAACATGTAAGGTAAATCTAAACAATCATGCTAGCATAAAGAACTACACTTGCTGAATTTTAACACTTTCTGAATCTTATTTCACTTGTTTAAAAACTTATACTTTAATACTTTAAAATAATAATCAACTTCTCTTGGGCCCAGGCGTAGTACCAAAGCGCGCTCCCTAATAGAGATTGTGGTAGCTAATCACCAGTCCTATGAGGGTAAAGACCTTGGTCTTACCAGGGCCAAGACCTTGGAATTGGTCACCTAGATTTGTTTAACGACAACCTTGGAATTCGGGTACTAGCCTCTTAAAAAATAAAATACTTGTTATCTTTTATTACTTCTTCTTTAAATGTCTTGACATTTTAACAAGCACCTTGTGTGCCAAAATCCCTAAAGTCTTGACTTTGGGATCTACTTAAGGCCTTGGCCTTCTTCTTTCTTTTCTTTATCTTTCTTATACTTGTTAATACCTCTAATAAAAGGATGACTCATACAAAACTGCACTAAAATGCTTATTAACGTTGCACTGAAATGCTTAACAGAATTGCATGGAAATACTTTAAAAAACTATACTGAAATGCTTAACAGAATTGCATGAAAATACTTAATAAAACTGTACTGAAATGCTCAATAAAACTGCATACTATGCTAATCAAAATTCTGCATATTCAGCTAACAGAAATCTGCATACTGTGCTAACAAAACTGCACTATAAGCTTAACGAAACTGCACTTAAATGTTAACTAAAATCTTCACTTGAAATGCTTAATAAAATCTGCTCTAAGATTGGAGTTCTGCATATAATACATATCAAAATCTGCAAGCAATACTTATAAAAATCTGCATACCATACAAGCTTAAACTAAATCTAAAACTTGTTAGAATTAAAACCTATATAACTTGTTTTGTTTTAACAAAAACTTGCCGCAGAAATGTTATACCACATCCATTGAATCCAAGGGTTCCATATATAAGAAAACTAATAGCGAAAGATCCATAGCAAAACTAAACAAACTGGTTTGCGATACACGGCAGTAAGGAAAAATCTAAAACTGAGGTGTTACTTAATGAAGCTAAACTACATGCTCCAAATTCAAACCATTTCATGCTTACTGCCTAGCAACAAACCAAAAACTGCAAGACCAATTACAAGCCGAGCATACACATTAAGGCTACACTGCTTATCAATTCCAATCCGATCATGTACAAAAGAAATAAATCTGTTACGGCAGGTTCCAAAAACAAGAAAGGACTAAATCCCTAACAACCATAATCTGTTACAGCAGGTTCCAAAAGCAAGGAAGAACTAAAATCCCTAACTATTCCAGTTCTGTACAACATGATCCGAAACCAATTTGGTAAAATATATTCTGCACAACATGATCCTAAACAAGAAGGAACTAAATCCCTAGCAAGCATAAATTCGGCTCAAACACAATCCGAAACAAAGAACATGCTGTGGATGGTAAGAAATGAAACAAAACCGCAAAACAACTCAACTGCAGGTGAGTAGCAACTTACCGAGGCATTCTTGGACTTACAACCGAAGAAGAAGGACTTCTAATGCTTCTAGGGTTTCGGATAGTTTGGAATCTCAGCAACTTCTTCACATCTACCGTTCCTTCTTGACTAGAGGAGCTCGGATCCGAGAAGTGCTCGCGGAGTTCCCTTTGGCCGGCCGCCGGAGAAGCCCTAGCTCCCTGCTGCGTTTTCGCCCGAGAGGAGCCGCGCCGTCGGGAGAGGGAGATAGGGAAAAGATTTTCCCAAAATCACTTAAGTTCTCTCTTTTATAATACCTAGGGTTCTTGTTCAATGCCAACCCTTAAATATATCTCACTCTTTCCTGAATTAGCAATGCCCGCTTAGGCACTTGGTCAGCCAGATTCGCTTAAGGTTTGGTTCGGCTGGAGTTCGTGGGTTCGAATCTCGGCTTGGACATTATTTTTGTCGAAACTTCTTTTGTTTAGTAAAAATACCAAATGACCTCCAAAAATTACATAAAAATACTCTAAAAATTTCTAAACATCCCTAGAATATTTCTATAGCATATCTAAGTATTAATAAGGACTTTTAGAACTTAAAACAAGGAAATTTTGGGTCGTTACAAAAACCAACCTACCTGGCAGGGTAAGTAGGACTAGTTCAAATGGATAATAGTTTAACTTGACCTACGGTAATGGTGAAGTTTTGGATGACAGTAGGTTAGGGAACCTTAGGCTATGCATGTGTAGGAAGATATGGCTTCAACCTGGTGCATTTGGCTAAGTGGAACTAACTGAAGCTACCCCTTACGGATCCTAACCAATTAGACCAAGGTTTTATACTAAGTTCAGTGGACAGGACTATTTGGAAAACCTCGAAGGCATGGTTAGTCTAATGATGTCCAAGTAACTAACCATAACCCAGAAGCTTATCTAAAGAATGTCTATTTGTTGAGCCCAAAGCTAAAAATGAATCTAACACAAAGTTAAACCCAACCCTAAAATTGAACTTAACTTCATCTCGCAAAAATTATAGGTTTCCCTGATTGAAAACATAGATCGGGTGAGATGATTAAAGACTTCAAATCGAATTGAACCAAATCGAATCGAATATAATCTAATCGAATTGAATCAAACCAAATCAAATTAAATTAAAATTAAAATTAACTTAAAAATTATCTTTAAAAATATAATTTAAAAATCAACTTAAAAATTTATTTTAAAATTTATTTTAATTTTTACTTAAAAATTATTTCAATTTTAAAAAAATATTATTATTATTTTAAAATTATTTGAACATAAAAAATTACTTTAACTTAAAAAATTATTTTAAAAATTAACTTAAATTTAAAATTTTCTTTAAAATTATTTTAAAAATTATTCTAAAAATTATATTAAAAATTAACTTAAATTTAAAAATTATTTTAAAATTATCCTAAAAATTATTTCAAAAATTATTTTAAAAATTAATTTAAAAATTATCTTAAAAATTATTTCAAAAATTATTTTAAAAATTAATTTAAAAATTATCCTAAAAATTATTTCAAAAATTATTTTAAAAATTAATTTAAAAATTATCTTAAAAATTATTTTTTAAAAAAATAACTTTAAAAATCATTTTAAAAATCTTTAAAAACATTTCTTTAAAAAATATTTTGAAAATCCTTTTAAAAATTCTTTTTTAAATTATTTTAAAAATCCTTTTAAAAATTCTTATTTTAAAAATCTTTTTAAATATTATTTAAAAATCCTTTCAAATCCTTTTAAAAATTATTTAAAAAATTATTTAAAATCCTTTTCAAAATTATTTAAAAAATTATTTTTAAAATCCTTTTACATTCTTTTAAAAATTATTTTAAAAATCCTTTTAAAAAATTATGTAAAAATGTTTTAAAAATCATTTTAACAATTCTCTTAAAAATTACTAAAAAATTATTTTAAAAATACTTTTAAAATTATTTTAAAATCATTTTAAATCATTTAAAAATTTATTTTAAATTTGTTTTAAGTAATTCTTTTAAAAATTAGTTTAATAAATTTATTTTAACTTAAAAAGAATTTCAAGTAAACTTAAAGTTAAACTAAATCTAAATCCTAATGAAATTATTAACATTTGATTAACCTGAAATTCTAAACTGAATTAAATAATTAATAAGTAAATAATTGTAATAAGAACTTTAAAAATTAATTGTAATCTAAATTAGACCTGATCTTAAAACTCAACCCTTAATTTAACTCAATCAATCTTAATTTTAACATTAGTCAAAATCTTAACTTCATTGTAATTAAATCATAATTTATCATTATTAATGATTGATTCAAATTGAATTTTAATAAATTAATACTAATTCTAAACTTAGCTAATCCTAATCAAACGTAACTTAAGTTTCTTAATCAAAACTTAAAGATTAAGTAAATGAAAAAGAAAATATAAATTATAACTATTATTTTTAATTCATTAATATTAAGTCAATTAATACGAAATTTAATGAGATAAGTAAAATAAAAGTTAATTAATAAATTATTGATAATGATTAACTATTATTAAGTTTGTTAGAAATCACTTATTTATTATTGAGAATAATTGATTATTGATTAGCTTCAATAATCTTATTTTTATCAAACAATTATACCAAGTATATAAAAATACTTATGTAAATAATATAGTCGATAAGCATCAGTATTGCAAACACTGAATCTCTTAAATACTTAAGTAGAAAAATGTGTTAAGGCTGTGAAGTTTAATCCAAACCTTAATGTTAACTTAAGGCGGAGAGATAAATTAAGGAGAATAATAAATTCAAGAGAATATCAAATTTAGAGAGAGAATTTTTTTAATTGTCTTCTAATGTTTATTTAAACTTCTTAGATTGCTTTTTCTAAAATCCTACCTCAATTTTTTTTAAAAAAAATAATATACTTTGAAAATCTTACTTTAAATATTTTTCTTGTAAATATTTTCAAAAGTTTTATTTTAAAATTATGTCAGGTTTAGAGAGAGGATTAACTGTTTTAATATTTATTTTGAAATTAGTTTTTGAAAAATATTTTCTTAAAAAATAATATTTTCACATCCATTTTAAATCTATTTTTTTTAACTAACTTTTATAAAATTAAGTTTTTATTGGATAAATTTCTTGGTTTTGAAATCATATTTTTGAAAATTTATTTTAAAAATTAGATTTTACAAACTCAGTTTTGAAAATAGATTTTTACTTAGTTTTAAAGTTGGTTTTGAAAATTGGATTTTCCAAATAGATCTAACAAAATTTATTTTAAAAATTAGATTTTACAAACATATTTTTGAAAATTGATTAGGTTTTACAAACTTAGTTTGAAAAATAAATTCTAACTAAATTTTGAAAATTAATTTTGATTTATAAACCTGACTTTGATACTTGAAAAATAATCTTTATAAAACTTGTATTTGAAAATTGGTCTTTCTAAACTTGGTTTTTATGAAGTTGGCTTTAATAAACATATACTTGGAAATTAGCCTTTATCAATTTATGGTTGAAATTTTTTTTTAAGTCTACAAACTTATTTTGAAAATTAAATTAATTTTGCAAAAATTTTCCTTAAAAATTACTCGAAATTACAAAGTTATCTTTCTAAGTTTAAAACTTAGCAACTTTTTGAGAAAGCTAAAAACAAAAGTTTTCTATGTTTTCTACTTTAGACTCCCCCAAGTCAATCTGACTTTAATTCTTTGATTTTCTTTTACTTCCCTAAATCCCTTATTTTTTTGTGTTATTTTTTGATGAATGTCAAAGGGGGAGGGTTAGATGGCTTAAGTTAATTAAAATAAATCAACGGAATATCAAATAAAGACTAACTTAAAAAATCTAATAATTGCTTGTTTTACTTGCATATTTTTACTAACTTAACTTAGGTTGTCATTGTATCAAAAAGGAGGAGATTGTTGATGCGGTTAGCACTAACGGTCTAACTCAATTTTGATGAATGACAAAGTAGGTTAAGTTAGTTTTATATTGATCTAACACTTATACGAAGTGTAATGACCCAATTTTCCCCATTTCATGTTCTAAAAGTCCATAAAAATATTTGGAAATACTTTTAAAATATTCTAGAGATTTTTTGAAATTTTTACGTAATTTTTGGAGGTCGTTTAGTAGGGTTACAAAAAGAAAGAAGTTTTGACAAAAAAATCATTGAAGGTAAGACTCGAACCTGACCGTAACCGAACCAAGCCAACCAACTGATCTGTAGTTGTTTTGTGATTAAGAAGGGAAGCGAATATAGTTAAGCTGTAGTTGGAATCGGAAATAACCCTAAGTATAAAGATTTGATTTCTTTTCCCTAAACCTATTTTTTATTTCTCTTCCTCCCGAAACCTTTCCTTGCTCGCTCGCGACGACGCCAGTCCTTCTCGGACGAATCCGCAGCAGGGGATCTAGGGCTTCTCCGGCGGTGGGCGAGGAGGTTCTCCGAGGGGTTTTCTCCACCTCCTTGAGATCGTCTCGTCGAGGAGTTTTCGTGGACACGAAGAGGAGCCGAGACCTTCAAGCTCTACCCGAAACTCTAGGGTCTTCTTCTCCTTCGGTTGTAAGTGCAAGCAAACCGCTGTAAGTACTACTCACCTGTGGTAGGAGTTGCTCCGATCTTCCGATTTTCGTTTTCCTTGCTTTCGGAAATTGTTGTGCCGGATTTATTGTGCTAAGGATTTAGGTCCCTCTTGGTTAAGATCAAGTTGTATAGGGCTTATTGAACCAAGGTTGTTTCAGATTATAGAGTACAGAATTGGGATAGTCCGGGAATTTAAGAGTAGTATGCGTCCTTGGGCTTTTCCTCTTAAGTTCTGTTGTAGCAAAAATCCAAGATTCTGTTGTGCTGCAAAAGTATAAGTATTGTAGTGTATTTTAGCTTGTTTTCTGTGATTCTGTGAAGGTATAGTTTGAATAAGTTACATGGGTTTTGATTGTAAAATTTACAGCAAGTTTAACTTGAGTTAGGCAAAGAAAAGGGGCACGGGTAGTTTCTTTAGGGTTGCTGTGCAATCCGGTTATTTAGTTGACCATGAGAAAACATATGCTTGTTGATTAGCATGTAGTTCCCTTCATGTTGTTACCTTGTTAGAGGATTTAAATGGATTCTTGTTAAGAATTTGTTAAGAGTTTATTAGGAGTCTTTCTTTTAATTGCTAGAGAAATTAGAGATTTCACATGCTATTTGTAATGCTAGATTTGAGTTAGTTGCCTTTTCTTTAAGCAAGTGCATATTCGTTTATGTTTTAATTTAGTTTCCTTAAGCAAATGCAGATTTGATTTCTGTTCAGTTTTGTACCTCCCAATTGCACATGCTAGTTTAACTCTTTCTTACATGTTCCATAATTTGTTTAATGCTTTAGTTAGTGCTATAAATTGTGGAATAGGCTACCTTTATTAATGTTGATGTTGTGCTAAAAAGGGGGCAGTTTAGTGCTTATGAAAGAAAAAGTTTTGGCTGTAGATTACTGATAACGTTTTGTTCCTATGATACACATGTTTAACTCAACCTCCAAAGCATATAGTTAGTTAGTATGCAGATTTTGTTAAGCTTAGTATGCAGATTTTGTTAAGCTTAATATGCAGATTTTAGTTAAGCTTGGCATGCAGATTTCTTATAGCTTAAATGCATATTTTTATTAGTTATGTGTGCAGATTTGTATTAGTCATATATGCAGTTTTTTTTTAGTTTTCATTTGCTATTTTAACAAGCATGAACAACCATGTATTCTAGTGGAAAAATAAGAATCCTATTAAATACTTTTAGAAGTATTAACAAGTAAAAGAAAGAAAAAGAAAAGAAAGAGAAAGGCCAAGGCCTTAAGTAAATTCCAAAGTCAAGACTTTAGGGATTTTGACACACAAGGTGTCTATTAAAATGCCAAGGCATTTAAAGAAGAAGTAATTAAGATTATAAGTATTTTACTTTTAAGAAGAGGCTAGTACCCGACTTCACAAGGTTGTCGTTAAACAAATCCAGGTGTTCAATTCCAAGGTCTTGGCCCTGGTAGACCAAGGTCTGCTCTTTTAGGATTGGTGGCTCGCTACCCCAACCTATTAGGGAACGCGCATAAGATGGTACTAAGCCTGGGCCCAAGAAGAAGTTGATTATTATTTTGAAATATTATAAGTATAAGTTTTTGAACAAGTAAAACGAGTTTTACATAAACATAAAGTATTAAAGATTAAGTTTAGAACAAATGAAATAAGTTTCATATAGTTCTAAAAATCAGTAAGTTTAGTTCTTTATTCTACCATGTTTATCTAGTAGATGAGTAGTTTTTCATGTTTACCTATTAGATGAGCAGCATGATTAGCTATTAGAATTACATGAGTAGATTCCTTAGTATTTCTTTGCTATCAGTTTAACATGAGCAGTATTGATTCCTATTTTTAGTCCTTTACTACTAGATACACATGAGCAGTTCCTTTAGTATTATTTCCAGTGTTCAGCTTTATTTCTGTACACCATGAGTACTTTGCTATTAGATGAGTACATGCAGCTTTTCTTTTAGCATTTCAGTTTTAGTATTGTTGCATTATTTCTATGCACTTCGAGTTTTGTGAGATAGATTAGTACTTACTAAGCGTTTCTCTTATAGTTTTATTTTCTTTCCTCCTACTGCAGATAAAGGAAAAGCTAAGATATGAAAGGGAGGCGACAGGGTGGTGGTGGTGATGAAGGTGTGTGATGACTGGACTATGGAGAGATCTAGAGTTTGCTAGCAAATGTTCAGGACTTACCTGTTTAGAGTTTCAGTTTATGTTCTAGTTTCCTTTAAATGTTATTATGAGTTGAGATTGTAATTAAGTTTATTCCGCACTTGTAGTTGGTTCTATCGTGGAGTGATATAGTTGTTTACTATTGCTAGAGTAGTTTCTTTCTTCTTACTGTGGTTTTTATCACTGCGTGATTGTGAAAAATATGTTCCAGCCGCCTTTGGCTGTGTATACATTGTCTGTATTATTGATTTGGTCACCGGTACAGGGGAGATTTTGTCGTAATTTTTCGGTAGGGTTTCTATGTGGTTTTTAATCATACCGGTTAAGTAGAGTTAGTAGTTAAGTAACGGTCACTCTTAGAGAGTAGTAGAGTAGTAAGAAGGGTGGTCGTTACATGAAGTGTACTGGAGAAGTCCAAACGGGTCGACGGGCTGACCTGACATTTGGCACGAAGTCCTGCTAGGTCGGCGAGCCGATCGGATAGCTGGCATGAAGCCCAGATGGGTCGACAGGCTGACCGAACGTCTGGCCCGAAGTCCAGTTAGGTCAAAAAGCCGATCGGATACCTGGCACAAAGTCCAAACAGGTCGAAGGGCTGACCGGACGTATGACAGGTAAGTGAAAGTAAGTCACTGGAGGGGAGTGACTATGAGGAATCATTCCTGGGAAGGGAACATTAGGCGTTGATCCAATTTAGATCAATTTCGAAAATCTAAGTTGAGATCGTGACTAGATTCCGGTCTCGAGGAGACGGAATCTATTTACTACTTTTATTACTCTCATAACTTAACTGTGCTAACACTTTATTTTGCAAGATAGTTTTGCATTTTGCCTCGGACTAATATTTTTTGCAGGCTGCTGGAAAAACAAAGGTCCGAGCGCCCGAAAAGGATCCGAGCGCTTGGGATGCAAAAAACTATCCCTAGTCGCGTCGCCACGTGGAGCTTCATGTGTGGACGAGCTACGTTACACTCCAAGCGTCCGGAAGGGATCCGAGCGCCCCGAGTCTCCTATATAAGGAGGGTGAAGCCCTGGAGTAAAGAATAACTCACGACAAGATCTCCCATCGATTGCTCTGCTGTGCTCCTGCGACGCTTTAAAGGCTCTCCAACAAGTGTTGTTTTTTCTTTCTTCTAAATTATTGTCGGTATTATTTTTACTAGCATTTCTATACCTTACCTTTGTAATCAACTTTTCAAATTTCTAGTGGATTACCCAACGAAAACACTCAACGAGTGCGGGCCTTATAGTAGAAGTCACCGAAGGCTCCGAACCAAGTAAAAATTACTTGTGTTAGCGTTGTTTTCATGTTTATTCCGCTGCGTACTTATGATAAATTTTTTTAATCGATATTCATCCCCCTCTATCAAATTCACGATCCACCACTTTTACTTAGCTTCAATCACTAAAATTTTTCATCTGCCTAGCTTCATTTATTAGGACTTTTCAACTACCTGGGTTCACTCACCAGGACTTTCACACCAAGTGTCTGGTCAATATTGACACATTTAGATTTTCTTCTTCTGCCAACCTTTCCATTGATCTTGCCCTTTCCTAACCTCCAGTTAGGACTTCCCAGTTAAGTATCCAATCAACCTTGACTTACTTAACTCTTCTTCATATCAAACTGGTCAAACCTTGACCAGTAGGGAATTACACCAACAATTTCCCCAAACAAACAATTGCACCTGTAATTTTCATATATTGTCAAACATCAAGACTAAAACTTGAGTAACTCAAGCTTAGTCAAACTGGTCAACCTTGACTTAAGAAAATTACACCAGCACATAAGTGTGATTTCAGTTTCCTATATGTATATGCCTGTAATGTCCTGCTATTTTAATTTTCCTATGCAATCTTGTAATTAGCTACTGTCCAAATTAGTTTGTATGTTTTCACATAAAATACCTATGCCAGCTTAATACAATTTTCTAGGCCTAAGTAAATGCTTTATTTTCATCTCCTTTGTCTTCAGGAATTCTCATACTATATCCGAGTATATAATTTGTAGAAAGGTAACTATATAAAGAAGATGATGAAACTATCTTATGCTTTAAGCTTATAAAATATGTGTTGACTAAGTTGGGAAGAAAGAGATAATAAAAGCTTGTTATAAGACTTGAAAAAGTCGAGGTAAAGCTTAAACAACAAAACATATGGTTCTTGTTGTTTCATAATAGGTGAGGCTCATTGATGAGAAACATATATGAGAAAACACTCTTTCAAAGTGCCTAGATTAATTTGTCCTAAAACCTAAAAACACTAATCACACATACTATTCACACCGATCATTATTCATAGTTAAAAACACCTCTGACAATATTAACTCGAAAGCCAACTTCTACTTCAAAATTCTAAAACAACTTAGACACAAAGTGTATATATATACACACGAAATCCAACTTCTACTTTAAAATTTGAAAACAACTTCGCCCAGAAGTGATCTGGGCACCCTGCCTTTTGAGGGTCACCCACGGTTGTATATAGTTATCCTGAGTGGCGTAAAGTGCATGCCTATGCGCGACTGCACGTCACCCAACTTTTTTTGTTTAAAGATATTTTTTGCTTGCGATTAAGCCTGTAATGACCCGGCCCCTCGGCCCCTTGGGCGGCCACACTAGCGGCCTAACAGGTGGCCCAACAGAAGGCCCAACCTTGGTCCCTTGGGCGGCCACAATGGCGGCCCAACTGGCGACCCCTTATGTCGTCAACCGACGATCCTTCGGCCGTGTCGTTACTCACAAGGACTTCCCACCCCTGGCCAGTGGATTTCTGCCTTCCCCAGGATTCAAACTCTAGATCTACTGGCCAGGGGTGGGAAGTCCTTGTGAGTAACGGCACGGCCGAAGGGTCGTCGGTTGACGACATAAGGGGTCGCCAGTTGGGCCTCCATTGTGGTCGCTCAAGGGACCAAGGTTGGGCCGCTAGTGTGGCCGCCCAAGGGGCCGAGGGGTCGGGTCGTTACAATAAAAAGTACTAAATTGTCACGCCCCGGGGGAGTCCTTGCCAGAGGAAATTCCGCCAGCATCTCCCCTGTACGGGTGACAATCTGAACCATTTCTACATACATAATATATCTCAGCCATAGGCGGTTGGAATATACACACAACCATGCAGTTTATATGCAGCCTACTCAGCTGATACAATAAAAACACAACCACGCAGTTATATATAAAACTAACAGCCCACTCGGCTGTACCAAAACCAAACACAACAGAATATAATGGACAACACAAACAAACTAAAAACAAAGACTGCTAGCCGGCTAGGCTTACACAACACAATAAAACAACACTCCAGAAACAAAACTGGAGCACAAGGCTAAATACATTGATACATAAAACCAATAAAACATAAATGGGAACGGCAAGTCTCCTGATGTGACGTGGGAACTGGCAGGAAGAATACTCCAAGTGACTCCATAAACAACCTGGTACCTGAAAAAGATAGCGTCCACGGGGGTGAGTTCAACAACTCAGCAGATACCTAGTTGACATGTATAGTAAACTATAACAAATAGTAATAACTATAAAGTATATAGAGTCTCCTGGACAAAAGCTAGAAGATGCACAATAGAAAAAGATGAAGAGAACTATACTCACCAGGGTCTCCTATCAGAATAGTCAGGTCGTCAGACTGAGAGTATCATAAATCCTGTATGCATGTCAAACATATACATCCATCCAAATGCAGCATATAAGTGCAGCAAACACAATCAGTAAATGCATAAATACGTATGATGCCAATAATGGGTCCTGGTCACCCTTGACGCCAGTCAGCCATCTCACACACGATGGTGAGATCGAGTGGGTAGGGCTGTGACAACCGTGCACTCTACCATCACTGCTCCTGATGAGTGACCGAGTGGACGGGATGCTGTCGGAGTACACCTATCCTCCTACCCCAAATCATAAGTGGGGGAGCTCAATACTCTCATCTCCCGGTACACGATGACGGGGAGGGATCCCTGACATGCTACCATGCTGCATCACACTACCCATGAGCGGACCAACGGAGCACCGACTGAGCAAAACTGACGTGCTACCATGCAGTGTCACGCTACCCATGAGCGGACCAGCGGAGCACCGACAGAGTTGAAACTGGCGATGTGCTCAACAATAATGGAGCAGACTATCGCGCAGCATGCAATCATGTGAATGATGCATGACACTAAGCATGACAGAATCCTGAACAACATAGCAATATCCATATATATATAAAATGTGTATATAGGACAATGAACCAAATCAAAGGTACACAGACCAGATAAGGTATAAAAACCTAGATCCTGAACATAATAAACACATGGTTGTGTCACTACCTCAATAAGCATGTATAATCAGGTAGGTATTATCATGAAGTGCATAATAAGTAAACAGAACAAGCATGTAACAGGTAACGGGTAGTGACCAACCGAAGCAAAGACGAAACATAATCATTACTAAAGGTTATAACCTACTAAACATATCTACATGACATTATCAAAGATAAGTCAAGGTACCCGCCTCCAATGTAGATCGAGCTAGACAACCTCTGCATCAAAGTGCTCATCCCAAATCAATGTCCTGTAATATCAAACATATACGGATTTAGCTAATACCCTTATGCATTTAATTAGCTAACCAACCATTACTCCAAATCCAACTAGGTTTAACTTAACCCATTTCACAATTACAATGGATTAGGTATCCTCAATTATCTACAATCAAATTGGATTAGATTAATACATGAACTAATAAAAAACTAACCTAACTCGATAATGTTCACTGATGGCTCACGACAGGAGGAATTTGTGATCAGAACTCAGCGACCTGATCTGTAGATCACCCTCAATAGAAATGGCTGAAACCCAATCAGGTCCGAAGCTTCCTCTGGTGAAATCCCAATGCCAATGTGGTGCCGAGCCGGAACAGAAAAGGGTGGCGACAATGCTAGGGCACAATGTCAACGATCAGCCGATGGGGAAGAGGGCTCGGCAGAATCCTGTGACCACAGTTAAGGCTCACGACAACCGGCGCGGCGATGACACTAGGGCACAAGAGAAGGGGCAGCGTCGCGGGCCTAGTGAGGAGGAAATCAGCCGGTTGTGAACCCAAGCTAGGGTTCAGGAAATCGGTCGAATCAGGCGGCGGTGGCGAGGCCGGCAGACACGGGAAGCAGAGATGGGGAAGAGGAAATGGAGAGTAGTGCTCGGATTCCCCTCGTCCTCTGGTTTTGTTCGCGGAGAAGAGTGGCGCCGTAGGGTGGAGAAGGTGAAACGGCTTCGACGAAATGAAGAGAGGGCGGCGTCGGTTTTGGGGAAGATAAGCAGAAACCGAAGGTGAGGCGCGGGGGAGGCACGAGTCGGGGAAAGAGAAATAAAAGAAAAGAAATATATATATATATAAAATCAACTTTTCCTCACTTAAATGTGGTAGCCTAAACAGACTTTCCCGGGGCCCTGTTTTAACCCCGTAAACACGTCCATACGAGCTCCAAAAACTTCCAGAAAAATTTCTAAAATTCTGAAAAATTCCCTTATCATTATTCGTCATTTTTTGATATTTTACATTCTCCCCCACTAATAAAAATTTGGTCCCCAAATTTCGTTATCTATCATCAGCAAATACTAACAATAGGTAAAGAGTATAAATGCTGAATGATAAATTAAATCACATACCTCAAGTGAAAATATGGGGGTATCGAGCTCGGATAGTATAGTCGAGCTCCCAGGTAGCCTCCTCGTCCGAATGATGCTGTCATCCGACTTTATCCAGTCGGATTGCCTTGATCCGCAGCTGACGCTCTTTCCGGTCCAAAATTCGTATCGGAACCTCCTCATAGATGACGTCAGGCTAAATGGAAACTGAGAGATTTGTCAGCACATGTGTCGGGTCGGGTACGTATCTCCTCAGCATAGATACGTGGAATACGTCGTGAACACCTGCCAGGGACGGTGGTAGTGCCAGACGGTAAGCTACCGCTCCAATCCTCTCCAAGATCTGGAAAGGTCTAATGTATCGCGGAGCTAGCTTACCTCTGAGGTCAAATCTCTTCACCCCTTTCGTGGGCGAAACTCACAGAAATACGTGGTCGCCAGTACAGAACTCCAGGGGTCTGCGTCTCCGATCTAAATAACTCTTCTGGCGGTCCTGCACCTCTGACATCCTCCGTCTAATAGTACGGACCAACTTTGACTCATGTTGAGCTCTATGAGGTCCCAACAACTGGGCCTCCCCAACCTCATCCTAGAGGGTGGGTGTCCGACAAGGCCTACCATACAACGCTTCAAACGGTGTCATCTGGATAACCGAATGCAAGCCGTTGTTGTAGGCGAACTCTACCAATGGCAAGTGGTCCTCCCAACTGCCCCCAAAAATCCAATACACATTACCTCAGCAAGTCCTCTAGAGTCTGAATGATCCGCTTTGACTGTCCATCTGTCTGCGAATGGAAAGCTGTACTGAAACAGAGCTGAGTGTCCAAGGCCTGCTGCAGACTCTGCCATAATCGAGACGTGAACCGGGGGTCTCTATCCAAAATAATAGTTAAAGGGACACCATGTAATCTGATTATCTCCCGGCAATACAGATCTACCAATCGATCCAGGGAATCAGTCTTCCGGATCGCTAAGAAGTGCGTCGATTTAGTTAATTGATCAACAATTACCCAAATCACGTCATGGCCTCGTCGTGTCCTCGGAAAATCCACCACAACGTCCATGGTAATATGTTCCTATTTCCACTCAGGAATAGGAATCCGCTGAAGAAATCCGGTAGGTCTCTAGTGTTCAGCCTTCACCTACTGACAGACAATGCATCTCGCTACAAATTTTGCGATGTCTTTCTTCATACCGTTCCACCAGTAGGAATGCTTCAAATCTCGATACATGCAGGTCCCACCAGGATGGATCGTAAATCGAGAGAGATAAGCCTCCTGAAGTAGCTCCTGTAAGACCGGGTGAGACTGAGGTACGCCTAATTTGCCTCGGAAGTATATAATACCCTTTTCATCTCGTGTGAACTCGGTCTGCTGCCCGGAAGCTATCTAGCTGCCAATAAACTGCAAATGTTGATCACCGGCCTGGGCCTCTCGGATCCTCGTCTTGATCAATCACTGAGCAACCATGGTAACCAGAATACCCTGCTCTGTCTGTCCCTGCTCCTGAAGGCCCAACTCGGAGAAACTCTGAACCAAGTCTGTGACCACAACTCGGTGGCAAGCTAAAGTCCATCTGGACTTCCGGCTAAGTGCATCGGCAACCACATTAGCTTTCCCCCGGGTGGTATCTAATGGTACAATCATAATCCTTTAGGAACTCCATACATCTCCTCTGTCGGAGATTGAGTTCCTTCTGAGTAAAAAGGTATTTAAGACTCTTATGATCAGTGAGAATCTCAAATGTAATACCATAAAGGTGATACCGCCAAATCTTCAAGGCAAAAATAATGGCAGCCAGCTCTAATTCATATACTGGATAGTTCTTCTCATGCTCCTTCAACTGCCGAGAAGCATAGGAGACTACCCTGCCGTGCTGCATCAAACAGCGCCCAAACCCTATAGAGAAGCATCGGTGTAGAGTGCGAATCCGTTCTCTCCAGAAGGTAAAACCAAAATTGGATCCGACACTAATCTCCACTTCAGCTCCTCGAAGCTAGTCTCGCAGTCCTCTGTCCAAGTGAACTTCATGTCTTTCCTGGTCAGGCGTGTCAGCGGCATAGCAATGCGGGAGAGGCCCTCGACAAAACCTCGGAAATATCCTGCCAGTCCCAGAAAACTACGGATCTCCTGCACTGACTTCGGCTGCTCCCAGCTGGTGACAGCCTCGATCTTCTGAGGGTCTAACGAAATACCTCTGCTAGAGACCACGTGTCCCAGAAAACCGACTGAAGATAGCCAGAAGATACACTTGCTGAACTTCGCATATAGCTGATGTCGTCGAAAAGTCTCCAAGACTATGCGAGGATGTTGTGCATGTTCCTCCTCGGAACGCAAGTAGATCAATATTTCGTCGATGAAAACGTCAACGAACTGATCTAGATACTCCATAACGATGCGGTTCATCGAATCCATAAATACCGTTGGAGCATCGGTAAGCCCAAATGACATTACCAAAAACGCATAATGTCTGTACAACAAACATTCTCAATCATAGATCCCCGATAACAAGTCCGAAATCTAATCACTAACTACAAATCACCAAAGAATAGATCTTCTAATGTGAGAGTTACGCTCCATCACAAGAAATACTACATATGTGGGAGCAATGCTCTACCACCAACAAGGCAACCTATATGGGAGCAACGCTCCACCATCACAATCCAAAATATGTAGGAGCAACGCTCCACCATATACAATCCATAACATGTGGGAGTAACGCTCCACCACAACAAATCCAAAATATATGGGAGCAACGCTCCACCATGAACAATCCATAATATGTGGGAGCAACGCTCCACCATAGACAATCAAAAATATGTGGGAGCAACACTCCACCACAAACATCCCATAAGTGTCCAAGACATCTCACTATCCAACTAGAGACTACACGAGATCATCCTACCACATATCACTGTGAACAACCAAGGGTATCACAACCCAGTAAGCAAATCAAATCCATCGTCAACTCTATCAACATCGTAGTGAGTCACCCACTAATAGGAGAATTAGTTGACAAGACAATACAAGAAATGACATAATGTAGACACTCCACATAAGTAGAATCATCATAATGCTACCCACAATACACCTGGCACATGTGCCCCCACAACATAGGTATGATCGACATAATCCTCCAATTAGTACACACCAAACATACTCATAACATAGGTATAAATCAGCATGATACCTCCAAAAATACATTCCGAACGTGTGCATAAATCAACGTAAGTATAATCGACAATACACCTCAAACAACATTCACCTAACATATATATACACCTATGCCAAGAGTAAAATCAACGTAATACTTCCAACAAATCATAATAGACACAAGTGTACACATAGAACAAATATAATCAACAAGATACCTCACATATTACACCAAACACATGTACACATACCATAACACAGATTTAATTGACGTGATACCTTCAATAATACAATCAGAAACGTACACCTAACTACATAGCTATAATCCACAAGGAACCTGCAATAACCATATCGGAACATGTATACAAATACTACTTGCAAATGGACAGCCTACCACAGGACTCCTACAACACATAACAATCATATGTACATGCAACATAGATATGAATAATCAGCATATATAACCCAATCAACCTGGCATTCCCTATGTTACCTTCTATGTTGTCCAACTAGGTACATACAGTCAAAAATTAAAGTCCACATGGAATAAGATACATCGATCCTCTATAGACTGACCCAAACCGACAATGGTATACGGCTAATTCAGTCTTTTCCACGTCAGTACAAAACATGTACTCAAATGTGCTCTAGATACCTAACTAAGCATAAATAACCCAAAGATTCTAACATCTAAAAATAGAGTATGATGGTTCCCTACTGATCGGACCAACAAAAACTAAATCGGTCATCTACTAACTAATCAAGAATACATTAATCCTCCACAAGCAACTAAGGTAAATCAATCCACGATTACCCAAATTGACAAATGTAAATCAGACTTCTACTGACCGATCTAACAAAATTAAATCAATTATCTACTGATGAAATTAACTAAGGTAAAATGATATTCTACTGGCTAAGTCAACATGAATATGTAGATACTATCCACTACCCAGCTAATAATAGCAGAGGCTGGTATGTGCCTCCATCTCCTAACCAATTAGTAGTAACAGAAGCTAAAACTACTGGTGGTATGATATGAAAAATCATCAGAGACTATAATCCTTGATCTCTATTAGGGTCGATCATCATCAGTGGCTAACCCATCACATGTAATATGTGCTACAACAACCAGACGGGTACTAAATAAAAAAGTGATAATACATGTCATAACTATCATAGTCAATAATGCATACACTAACAGAAGTATATGATAGCAATATACCAACATACCTCCTATAGCTTGGAGATGTCCTGCTGCTGCTAGATCCCAAAACTCGAAAAAGTCACATCGAGAAAACTAAATCACGAAATCTGAAACACATGAAATAAGACTCGTAAACCGTGCTCTGATACCAAATAAATTGGTATCAGATAAATCTCAAAAATCCAGAACACATAGCAAGTATCGTAACTTGGCTCAGATACCACTAAATTGTCACGCCCCGGGGGAGTCCTTGCCAGAGGAAATTCCGGCAGCATCTCCCCTGTACGGGTGGCAATCTGAACCATTTCTACATACATAATATACTTCAGCCACAAGCGGCTGAAATATACACACAACCACGCAGTTTATATGCAGCCTACTCGGCTGATACAATAAAAATACAACCAGGCAGTTATATGTAAAACTAACAGCCCACTCGATTGTACCAAAACCAAACACAGCGGAATACAATGGACAACACATACAAACTAAAAACAAAGACTGCTAGCCGGCTAGGCTTACACAACACAATAAAACAACACTTTAGAAACAAAACCAGAGCACAAGGCTAAATACACTGATACATAAAACCAATAAAACATAAATGGGAATGGCAAGTCTCCTGATGTGACGTGGGAACCGGCAGGCAGAATACTCCAAGCGACTCCATAAACAACCTAGTACCTGAAAAAGATAGTGTCCATGGGGTGAGTTCAGCAACTCAGCAGATACCTAGTTGACATGTATAGTAAACTATAACAAATAGTAATAACTATGGAGTACAGTCTCCTGGACAAAAGCTAGAAGATGCACAATAGAAAAGGCTGAAGAAAACTGTACTCACCAGGGTCTCCTATCAGAATAGTCAGGTCGTCAGACCGAGAGCATCATAAATCCTGTATGCATGTCAAACATATACATCCATCCAAATGCAGCATATAAGTGCAGCAAACACAATCAGTAAATGCATAAATGCGTATGATGCTAATGATGGGTCCTGGTCACCCCTGACGCCAGTCAGCCATCTCACACACGATGGTGAGACCGAGTGGGTAGGGTTGTGACAACCGTGCACTCTGCCATCACTGCTCCTGATGAGTGACCGAGTGGACGGGATGCTGTCGGAGTACACCTATCCTCCTACCGCAAATCATAAGTGGGGGAGCTCAATGCTCTCATTTCCCGGTACACGATGACGGGGAGGGATCCCTGACATGCTACCACGCTGCATCACACTACCCATGAGCGGACCAACGGAGCACCGACAGAGCAAAACTGACGTGCTACCATGCTGCGTCACGCTACCCATGAGCACACCAGCGCAGCACCGACAGAAATGAAACTGGCGATGTGCTCAACAATAATGGAGCAGACTATCGCGAAGCAAGCAATCATGCGAATGATGCATGACACTAAGCATGACAGAATCCTGAACAGTATAGCAATATCCATATATATATATAAAATGTGTACCATAAGACAATGAACCAAATCAAAGGTACACAGACCAGATAAGGTATAAAAACCTAGATCCTGAACATAATAAACACATGGTTGTGTCACTACTTCAATAAGCATGTATAATCAGGAAGGTACTATCATGAAGTGCATAATAAGTAAACAGAAGAAGCATGTAACAGGTATCAGGTAGTGACCAACCAAAGCAAAGATGAAACATAATCATTACTAAAGGTTATAACCTACTAAACATATCAACATGACATTATCAAAGATAAGTCAAGGTACCCGCCTCCAATGTAGATCGAGCTAGACAACCTCTACGTCAAAGTGCTCGTCCCAAATCAATGTCCTGTAATATCAAACATATACGGATTTAGCTAATACCCTTATGCATTTAATTAGCTAACCAACCATTACTCCAAATCCAACTAGGTTTAACTTAACCCATTTCACAATTACAATGGATTAGGTATCCTCAATAATCTACAATCAAATTGGATTAGATTAATACATGAACTAATAAAAAACTCACCTAACTCGATAATGTTCACTGATGGCTCACGACCAGAGGAATTTGTGATCGGAACTCAACGACCTGATCTGTAGATCACCCTCAATAGAAATGGCTGAAACCCAATCAGGTCCGAAGCTTCCTCTGCTGAAATCCCAATGCCACTGTGGTGCCTAGTGATAACCATGATTTTACTACATTATTTTGATTCATATATGCATGGTTTGATGTTGATTTCATAGTTTAAATCATGGTTACATCACATTTTGTGTATAGTGTGTATTTTTGGACTTAATTGCAAATTATATTATTTTTGGTGTTATTTGATGCTAATATTTGATTCTTATTTTGTAGGCATCAAAGGATCTTGGATTTGAATCTATTTGGACCGAAATTGGGCTCAAATCGGATTTCAAACGAGAAGATCTAGCCATTGAGCATTATGGGCCGTTCATCAAGAATAGGACAGATCTGGACCATCCGTTGAATATCTGGCCGATCCAACTTAATGGGGAGCAGATCTGAGCCATTGATGAAGATCCAGAAGTTTTGATGCATATCTGAGTTCATATAGCTATTGATCCAGCCCGACTTAATCTGGACCGTTTATTGAAGACTAGGCGGATCTGGGCCATCCAGTGATGATCTGGTCTATCCGACCTAAGGGAGAGTAGATCCAGATCCTAGATCAAGATCAGTACCTTCAGATCGGATTTTGGGCAAACTTTCACCATTGATTTAGCTCCAAATTGATTCCAGCCGTCGGTTCAAATCTGGGACAGATTCAAAACACAGAAGCTACAGTGTTTTCCAGTGTCGATCTCCTCACGCAGCTGCGCGTCCCACGGCGAGCTTTTGCCGGGATTTCGATCCCTTTCCTTCTCCAATCCATTTCCCGAGCTTCAAACATAGTGGAGAGCTTCTCGGCGGTGTCATCCCGATCATCTGGAGCCATCGGAGGGTGTTCTCTCCGGCGGAAGTCTTCTCTCGGATCTTCTCTGTTCCAGCCCCGATTTGGAGGTGGTCTTCCAATCGGTGACTCCGATTCCCATCAGTGGCACTTGGAGGTGGTCCGCCGGCGTTATTGAGCTTCATCCGATGCCCATCCGCAGTCCGCAGCATCATCCCAGATCCAGAGGGCTCCGGGTAGCAGAAATCCAGATTTTCGGCCATTTTCTTGGGTTCGGGTTGTTTCCAACGTGCCGGGGGTGGTCCGTCGGCACTTGTGAGCATTCCTCGAGCTGATACGCCACTGAGATGCTCCACTAAGGTCCGAAATTGGGTGGTTTCGATTTTGGTACTCTTGTGTGACGGCAAGAGTATGAAGTTTGTGTTAGGATCCTTTGTACGGCTAGAGAGGGGGGTGTGAATAGCCGACCCCAAATCGCTCGCGTTTCTTCCTACACTTCGTTAGCGCAGCGGAAAAATAAACTAGAAACGAAAGGAAGAATATCAAACCTTAACACAGCGATGTACGAGGTTCGGAGATGATACTCCTACTCCTCGGCGTGTCCGTAAGATGGACGAGCCCTGTCAATCCGTCGGTGGATGAATCCCCGGAAACCCGGCTAAAATATACTCCTTCTGGGTGGAGAAACCTCGCCACAAAATCTTGCAACAGCAAGCAAAGAGTACACGAGATACAACAAGAAATACAAGACAATATGAATGCAACAACACTAGCTTGCCTTCTCGTTGTCGACTGAAGTCCCAGATGAAGCAACAACTTCACGGACGGATGCCAACAAGCAACTCAGCAGCAGCTGATCCAGTCGTGGAATGAAGCTCACGCGAAGCTTGCGAAGAAGAGCTCAACAAAGCTCAAGCACCAGAACAGCAGCTCTGTCGCAGAGAAGAAGAGGAAGAAGAAGTAATGCAGCAGCAGCTCTCGACCCCTTTATACCTGCGAAGAAGACAGCGAAGAAACTAGCCGTTGCAACGCAACGGCTAGAACCTGGACCGATCAGGCCCTGTGCTGATCGGTCCCCAGACCGATCCCAGCTCTCCCAGCCGTGAGCGCACTCGTCTCCTGATCGGTCGTGGAGACCGATCAGGCATACACCTGATCGGTCCCTGGACCGATCAGGAGCTTCTTTCTTCACTTCTGATCGTCGCCTGATCGGTTCAGGGACCGATCAGGAACTCCACAGTATGCTACTGAGTGGAATCTGATCGGTCACCAGACCGATCAGGAAACACTGAGTTTCACTGGATCGGTCTGCAGACCGATCCAACTCCTAGGTTTAGAGTGCCCTCTCTAACCTAGTTCGGAGAACGAGCTACCGAGCCCTCTCCGACTCCATATGCCAAGCTTCACTCACTTGGACTTCTCAACACCAGATGTCCGATCACCCTTGATCTATCTGGATTTTCCTTTGCCCGGCTTCACTCACCAGGACTTTCCACCTGGCTTCACTCACCAGGATTTCCACACTGCCTAACATCCCAGTTAGGACTTTCTCACTGCCTGGCTTCACTCACCAGGACTTTCCAACTGCCTAACATCCCAGTTAGGACTTTCCCACTGCCTGGCTTCACTCACCAGGACTTTTCCACCTGCCTAACATCCCAGTTAGGTCTTTCCCTCGTGCCAAGCTCCCTTCTTGGACTTCTCCGTGCCAAGTCTCCATACTTGGACTTTTCCAGTGCCAAGTCTCCATACTTGGACTTTTCGCGTGCCAAGCTCCCTGCTTGGACTTTTCCCGAATCAGGTCAACCAGGTCATCCTTGACCTAAGGTTGCACCTACAATCTCCCAAACACCTATTCTTGTTAAACATCAAGAATAGAACTCTCTCACAAGTGCCAAACGTCAACATGCAACTCAACTAGGTCAACCTTGACCTAAGGTTGCACCGACAATATTCCCAAGTCAAACATCAAAATACAACTCGAGTCAAGTCACCTCGAGTCGGGTCAACCAGGTCAACCTTGACCTAAGGTTGCACCAACAATCTCCCCCTTTTTGATGTTTGACAAAACCCATAATCTAGTTAGGTTAACCCGATAACCTAACTTAGGTTTTCCAGTGCCATCTTCCAATGTCCAATGTTCTTTCCTTGAACATTCTCTGGACATTCTCCCCTTAGGTTAACCCGATAACCTAACTTGGGTTCTCCAATAATTCTCCCCCTTTTTGACACACATCAAAAAGAATTCCAATGTTCTTCCTTGAACATTCCTTGACATTCTTCCCCTAGCTTAGGTTAACCCGATAACCTAACTTGGGTTTCTCCAATAATTCTCCAATGAACACTCTCCCCTTTTTGACATACATCAAAAAGAAAAAGGAAGGTATCAAGGTCAAAAGTTTCTTCCTAATGAAAGTCCCATACCTTTCATTGAAACTCTTAATTTCCCCCTTGACACTAGAGTTAATAATTAACTTAGTGATAATCCCATATCACTCAAGTCTTTTAGGAGTAAAAACTCCCCCTAAAAGTCAACTCCCCCCTTGACTAATAGGTAAAACTCCCCCTAAATGTTAACTTCCCCTTGACCATTGCACCAACAATGTCTTGGTGAGTTTCAAACCTTTAGAAATCCAAAACACCAACTCCCAGCTGAAATTTCAGACAAAACAGTCGAAAAATCAGCATTTGGCACGCCCTGATCGGTCTGGTGACCGATCAGGGATTCCCTGGATCGGTCACATTGACCGATCCAGCACCCCCTGGACCGATCAGACTACCTCCTGATCGGTCCACAAATCTGATATCAGATTTCTGATTTCTTCTCCCGAAATTCAGAAACATCTAGAAAATCACAGAAAATTTCAAAAATTATAAAATTTTGAGGATACATTCCTCATAACATACACTATCAAGGAAAAATAGTTTTCTATGAAAATAACTTCCATTTTTCAATCTTGATACAAAGTTCAAAAACTTTGAAATAGTTCAAGTTTAACTCAACATTGTATCACAATGTTCAATGATGAATGCTATCACTAGGAAAGCTTCATCAAAGTTTTTCAAATCAATTTTAAAATACTTTTAAAACCATTTGAATTTAGGACCATAATCTTAGGGCTAGATGTACATGACTTGTACACAAGCTTTCCCTATGATCCTTAATTTCTTGAATTAGGGTCATCTAGGTACAAGGACAATGCACCTTGATCCTAACTCATGATCCTAATATCTCACACACATCTAAGGTGTATCAAACCACATTCAAGTCAATTCGATGTGAGATATGGGTTAAGGTCAACTTAGGCTAAGTTCTCATGCATTTTCTAAACACCAATTTGATCTCAATATCAAATTATATGTTTGTCCTTAAATCAATTTCATTGATTATAATGCAAGAGATGATGACATGGCATATAATGATATCATAAGTAAAAATATGTGCCAATGTCATGATGTCATGGCATAAAGTTTGAAAACTTAAATAAAGCATGACATATAAACTAGCCTAAGCATTATCATGACATTTCAAATGATAATAAAATAAATATGATGTCATGGCATGACATATGACAAACAATATATAGCAAATAGCACATAAAAGTATAGAAAATACCTAATTCTAGCCTTAGTTGCCATTTTTGATAATTTTGACCATTTTGCCATAATTTCTATATTCCTAAGTGTAATAGACCTAAAATCATATCCTCAAGACTTTTAGATCACTATGTGCCAACTAGATTGATTCTAGAAAATTCCTCAACTGTGGTTGGCACATTCTAATCACCTTAGGAATAATATTCACTTTCATTTTCAAGACTTGATGGCACCTTGAAAATTCCTAAAGTGCCACCTTTTGTCATGATTAGGTTAACTACCTATTCAAGTAAGGTTGGCACACCCTAACTCATCTAGCGTGATGAAATCACACTCCTAGGAACCCAATACCTATTGGAGCTCATTGGGTTCACTAAGTATTCACTAGGGATGACTTCCCTAGCAACCCTTCTAATGACCCTCCTAGGCTTTGAAGCCTTGGTCATTTGGGACTCATCAAGATCAACTCTAGGGGTGACTCCCCTTGTGACCTTGGTGATGGTCTTCCTAGTCCTAGATTTTGTTCCATAATCGAATGGAACATTATGATAAGTGGGCTTGACCACTTGGGACTTAGGTTTGTGACCCAAACCTTTCTTGTCCTTGGGCTTGGGTTTTTGACTCTTAAACCCTAGAGATGACTTCTCCATGTTTTTAAGAGCCTTTTCTAAATTATCAAGTCTTGACCTCATCACTTGATTTTCCCTCTCTAATACCTCAAGTTTTAATTTGTCATTTTCTCTTGAGATATTCCTAGGCATGTGTCTAGTCTTCTTGGGATTTCTACCTAGGTTTTCCTTAACTTTAGAAGCGTTAAAACTAGGGTTGGTATTTCTAGTGTTATCCTTACCTAGGCTAACATGTTTAGCTCCTAAGCACATGTATTGGTTCCTAAGGTTATCATGCTTGTTATTATCGACAAGTGCAATAAAATTCCTAGCATGCATTTTATTAGAATTGCAAAAATGAACCTTAGAGGTTACCTTAGGGTTTGCCTTAGCTCCCCCTATCGATGTGCCCGATCTCTTGCCCTTGTGAGGTTGCCTCCCCCTCGGACAATGGCTCCTATAGTGTCCCCTTTGCTTGCATTGGAAACACACGATGTGCTCCTTGCCCTTGCGTTTCGGGACTCCGGCTTCCTTGACCTTTGGCGCCGGTGGAGTCTTTCTTACCCTCTTTGGACACTTGCTCTTGTAATGTCCATATTCCCTACACTCAAAACACATTATATGCAATTTACTTGAAATTAACATGTTTGAGTTACCTATGTTTGAAGATGGATGAATGCTCTTTTCTTCATCCCTTCCGGAGGTAGACGCTTCTTCTTCTTCTTGCTCCGAACTTGAAAAAGAACTCTCCTCCTCTTCTTCTTTAGATGTTGAGTGGCCCTCAACTTCTAAATCCATTCCTCCATGAAGTGAGCTACTTGGCTCACTTAACTCCTCTTCATGGCTTGAAGTGGAGCTCACTTCATGGAACTTGGCCAAGTTGTTCCACAACCCCTTGGCGTTGTTGTAACCACCTATCTCACACAAAATGTCATTAGGTAATGAAAACTCAAGAATTTTCGTTACCTCATCGTTGATCTCGGATTGGTGGATTTGTTCCTCCATCCACTTCTTCTTTTCTAAAGGTCCTCCTTCTTTATCCATCGGAGGATTGAACCCTAATTGTACACAACTCCAATGCACTAAGTTAGTCATAAGAAAATACTTCATTCTTACCTTCCAAAACGCGAAATCGTCGCGGTCGTAGAAAGGCGGAATTGTGACATCTTCTCCGAACCGATCCATTCTCTAGCGCTTGTGCTCCCACGGGTGTGAATCCGATGAAGAGCGACCTGGCTCTGATACCACTTGTTAGGATCCTTTGTACGGCTAGAGAGGGGGGTGTGAATAGCCGACCCCAAATCGCTCGCGTTTCTTCCTACACTTCGTTAGCGCAGCGGAAAAATAAACTAGAAACGAAAGGAAGAATATCAAACCTTAACACAGCGATGTACGAGGTTCGGAGATGATACTCCTACTCCTCGGCGTGTCCGTAAGGTGGACGAGCCCTGTCAATCCGTCGGTGGATGAATCCCCGGAAACCCGGCTAAAATATACTCCTTCTGGGTGGAGAAACCTCGCCACAAAATCTTGCAACAGCAAGCAAAGAGTACACGAGATACAACAAGAAATACAAGACAATATGAATGCAACAACACTAGCTTGCCTTCTCGTTGTCGACTGAAGTCCCAGATGAAGCAACAACTTCACGGACGGATGCCAACAAGCAACTCAGCAGCAGCTGATCCAGTCGTGGAATGAAGCTCACACGAAGCTTGCGAAGAAGAGCTCAACAAAGCTCAAGCACCAGAACAGCAGCTCTGTCGCAGAGAAGAAGAGGAAGAAGCAGTAATGCAGCAGCAGCTCTCGACCCCTTTATACCTGCGAAGAAGACAGCGAAGAAACTAGCCGTTGCGTCGCAACGGCTAGAACTGGACCGATCAGCTTCACCGATCGGTGCAAACTGCTTCGACCGTGGGGACCGATCAGGCCGATCGGGTCCCGGACCGATCCCAGCTCTCCCACCGTGAGCGCTCGCCTCCGACGGTCGTGGAGACCGATCAGATACACCGATCGGTCCCCTGGACCGATCAGAATCTTCTTCACCGATCGGCTGATCGGTTCGAGGACCGATCAGAACTCCACAAGATGCATCGAGTGGAATCGATCGGTCACCGCACCGATCAGAAACATCGAAGCCACCGGATCGGTCCGCAGACCGATCCAACTCCTAGGTTTAGAGTGCCTCTCTAACCTAGTTCGGAGAACGAGCCACCGAGCCCTCTCCGACTCCATATGCCAAGCTTCACTCACTTGGACTTCTCAACACCGGATGTTCGATCACCCTTGATCTATCTGGATTTTCCTTGCCCGGCTTCACTCACCGGACTTTCCACCGCTTCACTCACGTGATTTCACACCGCCAACATCCCGCTTAGGACTTTCTCACCGCCTGCTTCACTCACGAGACTTTCCAACCGCCTAACATCCCAGTTAGGACTTTCCCAGCTTCACTCACGAGACTTTTCCACCGCCTAACATCCCAGTTAGGTCTTTCCCTCGTGCCAAGCTCCCTGCTTGGACTTCTCCGTGCCAAGTCTCCATACTTGGACTTTTCCAGTGCCAAGTCTCCATACTTGGACTTTTCCCGTGCCAAGTCTCCACACTTGGACTTCTCGCGTGCCAAGCTCCCTGCTTGGACTTTTCCAGTGCCAAGTCTCCATACTTGGACTTTTCGCGTGCCAAGCTCCCTGCTTGGACTTTTCCCGAATCAGGTCAACCAGGTCAACCTTGACCTAAGGTTGCACCTACAATCTCCCAAACACCTATTCTTGTTAAACATCAAGAATAGAACTCTCTCACAAGTGCCAAACGTCAACATGCAACTCAACTAGGTCAACCTTGACCTAAGGTTGCACCGACAATATTCCCAAGTCAAACATCAAAATACAACTCGAGTCAAGTCACCTCGAGTTGGGTCAACCAGGTCAACCTTGACCTAAGGTTGCACCAACAGTTTGTGAGTTGATTGTGAGAGGATTGGTTTTTATTTCATTCTAGTTCTTTTTCTTACTGTTCAACAACTTAAAACAGATTTATTTTAATGGTTGTTATGTTTTAGCAAGTAGTTTAGCATTTCTTTACTTAATTGAAGCTTAGTTTAAGACTTCTTTGAAGCTTGGTTACTTGTTTAGAGTTTAAATTCTAAGTTAGGGTTTCATTTCTGTTTAGATCAGATTTAATTGTGTCTTGCTATTTTATCTTTAGTTTAAGTGTGTGTCGATGGTTTAATCACAACGTAGAGTGACAATACGTTGAGGTTTGATTATTGGCACATAGTTAGGTTTTACTCTTGCTTTAGATTAATCTCTTTATTGCTGCGCTTTTCCTCTGTTACATTTAGATTCAAGCTTAAATCCCCCCAACTCCATTTTTATATCGAAAACCCCAAAAATAGGAATAAAAGACAATCCTAAATTACATTCTACCGTTGGTTCCTCGGATCGATCCTGGGTTCGTTACTACAACATTATTGTTTGATTAAGGGGTTCAGTGGAAAAATATATTTGTACAATTTGATTAGCGGATGTGACAAGATTCGCTTACCACCTAGCCAGAACAGAAAAGGGTGGCGACGATGCTAGGGCACAGCGTCAACGATCAGCCGATGGGGAAGAGGGCTTGGCAGAATCCTGTGACCACAGTTAAGGCTCACGGCAACCGGCGCGGCGACGGCGCTAGGGCACAGGAGAAGGGGCAGCGTCGCGGGCCTAGTGAGGAGGAAATCAGCCGATTGTGAACCCAACCTAGGGTTCAGGAAATCGGCCGAATCAGGCGGTGGTGGCGAGGCCGGCAGACACAGGAAGCAGAGATGGGGAAGAGGAAATGGAGAGTAGTGCTCAGATTCCCCTCGTCCTCTGGTTTTGTTCACAGAGGAGAGTGGCGCCATAGGGTGGAGAAGGTGAAACGACTTCGACGAAATGAAGAGAGGGCGGCGTCGGTTTCGGGGAAGATAAGGAGAAACCGATGGTGAGGCGCGGGGGAGGCACGGGTCGAGGAAAGAAAAATGGGGAAAGTGAAATAAAAGAAAAGAAATATATATATAAAAAAATTAACTTTTCCTCACTTAAATGTGGTAGCCTAAACAGACTTTCCCGGGGCCCCGTTTTTATCCCCGTAAACTCGTCCATACGAGCTCCGAAAAATTCCAGAAAATTTTCTAAAAATTTCAGAAAAGTCCCTTATCATTATTCGCCATTTTTTGATATTTTACATTTAAAATAAATTGTCATGCCCCGGGGGAGTCCTTGTCCGAAGAAATTTCGGCAGCATCTCCCCTGTACTGGTGACAATCTGAAACTTTTCTACATCCATAGTCATACACGGCCAACACGGCCGGAACATATGTATATAACAACAAATAAATAAGCAAACAATCACACCATCTACGCAGTTAAATAGAGAACTAAAGCAAATGATAAGTAAACATCTCAAATCATCCTACTCAACTACACTCATAAAGCACAAAACCGATATCCTATTCAACTACACTCATAAAGCACAAAAACTCAACGATACAAATAAAGTCAGCTTACCTCTTCTGCCGTCCAGGCAGGCATGTAGAAGATCATATCGAATAAAAATCCATCGACAAGTAAAAATCCATACAAGATCTAAAGTATCAAAACAAAACAAGTCTAAACATAGTCTAATATAGAAAAAGCCAAAAGACCAACAAACGTCCTCGTGGACTGCAGGGGACTAGCGATTGGAACTCTCCGGACAGCATAAACCTGAAAATAGCAACGGAGGAGGGTGTGAGTCCAACACTCAGCGGGTAACAACTGATATGCATAATAAAGAAAATGACAACCAGCACTAATCATACGTACAGTCTCCTGATACAAGAAGGATAAATGCAACTGAAATAAGCAAGAGGAAACTGTACTAACCAGGACCAGGGTATAAGTATAACAGGGTCGTCAGACCGAGAGGTATCAAAATCCTGTATGCATGTCAAACATATGCATCCATCCAAATGCAATATATAAGTGCAGCAAACACAATCAGAAAATGCATAAATGCATATGATGTCAATGATGGGTCCTGGCCACCCCTGACGCCAGTCATCCATCTCACACACGATGGTGAGACCGAGTGGGTATGGTTGTGACAACCGTGCACTCTGCCATCACTGCTCCTGATGAGTGACCGAGTGGACGGGATGTTGTCGGAGTACACATATCCTCCTACCCCAAATCATAAATGGGGGAGCTCAATGCTCTCATCTCCCGGTACACCATGACAAGGAGGGATCCCAACATGCTACCACACTACAATACACTACCCATGAGCATCCCAACAGAGCACTACCGAGCAAACTGACGTGCTACCACGCTGCGTCACACTACCCATGAGCGGACCAGCGGAGCACCGATAGATATGAAACTGGCAATGCGCTCAACAATAATGGAGCAGACTATCGCGCAGCATGCAATCATGCGAATGGTGCATAACACTAAGCATGGCAAAATCCTGAGCAGCACAGCAATATCCATATATATGTAAAATACGTACCATAGGACAATGAACCAAATCAAAGGTACACAGATCATATAAGGTATAAAACCTAGGTCCTGAACATAATAAAAAACATGGTTGTGTCACTACCCCTATAAGCATGTATAATCAGGTAGGTACTAACATGAAGTGCATAACAAATAAACAAACAAGCATGTAACAGATCTGGTAGTGACCAACCGAAGTAGATAAGAAACACAATCATTGCTATTTGTTAAAAATATTACTATGCATATCAAATGACATAAAGTCAAAGTACCCGCCTCCAAACGAAAAGTCCAAACCGATCCAAATTCGACGTTGAGATACTCGTCTCGCGTCAAAGTCCTGTATCACCAATATACACATTTTTATTTAGCTAATATCCAATAAAATAGCTAAATAAAAATCTTTAACACTAAATTAGGGTAAAACCCTTATCATACCACTAGATAAATTCCAAACTTAATCCATTTACACATAAACAACTTAAACATAAATGAATTTCTATACTATTCATTTCTTATTCTTTCCTAGCTTCAAATCTATGTATACTACAACAAGATCAAATTCCTAATTCCCCAAAATTAATACCTCACATACTAGAAATTCACCTCGCTGCTCGGATCAAGAAAAGACCAAAAAAAAATCCACCACTACCAGATTGTGATTTCCACACCGGATACCCATGGTGAGCAAGAGACAAGACTGCTCAGTCACTTACAATCTCAACTTCTATATAGAACATGAAATTAACCTAATACCAATCCAATCTTACCAAAACTAGATTGGTAACCTCCTTCCCAAAGCCACTGTGGTGACGAACCAGTAGAGAGCAGCGGCAAGAAAAGACCCGCTGGTGCCACGATGAGGAGACACCAAGAGTCGGCGGCCTAGGGCACAGATGAACTCGGTCGTCGGCGCTAGGGCACAGGAGACAGTGGTGCTGGTTCGGGTCGAGAGACGGCAGCGGTGCCGAATACAAACTAGGGCAGCAGAGGGCTACGATCTGTGGTGGGTGGGTCCTGGTGGCCGGCGACAGTGCTGCGTAGAAGCCGATCTAGGGCACGGTGAGGAGTGGCTGGCTATCGACGCCGTCGCTCGGCGAGGAGGAAGAGAAGGGGGTCTTGGCTCTGCTCCGTGCGATGGTCTACAAAGAGGTTAGGGCAGAGCTCGGAAAGAAGAAGAAGAAGATGCCAAGAACCCTCGGCGGCATCTTTAATCACGAGGAAACCGTCGCGTGCGATGGTTAGGGCAGAGAGGAAAGGGTCAGGCGGCTCGACGCGAGGAGGAGGGAAGAAACGAAGGAAATAAGGAGAAAATAAAAGAAAAAGAAATAGAAAAAGAAAAGGAAATAAGAACATAAACATTTCCTCGCTTAAATGGGTAGCCTAAATAGGCTTTTCTGGGCCCCATTTTTATCCCCGTAAACTCGTCCATACAAGCTCCGAAAACTTTCCAAAAATTCTGGAAAATTCCCCTTATTATTATCTGCCCTTTTTCAGTATTTTGCATTCTCCCCCACTAATAAAAATTTGATCCCCAAATTTCATTATCTACCATCAGCAAGTACTAACATCAGATAGAAAGTATAAATGTTGAACGGTAATTAACTCACATACCTCAAGTAAAAAGATGGGGATATCGAGCTCGGATAGTATCTTCGAGCTCCCAGGTAGCCTCCTCATCCGAATGATGCTGCCATCCAACTTTAACCAGTCGGATAGTCTTGTTTCGCAGCTGACGCTCTTTCCGGTCCAAAATCCGTACCGAAACCTCCTCATAGGTGACGTCTATAATGCCCCGCCCCTCCTGCTTAAGGGATGCGGGTTACTTTACTTACTTACTTATTACATACTTACTTGCATCTTAATAATCTTTTCTACTTAAAACAGCGGAAGTCTTGTTTATAGAAAAGGTCACATAGCATACTTTACATGATTTTAAGTCATAATACAAGAAAGCATGATTAAATGTCATGGAGTCATGAAACAATAACATAAACTAAGCATAATTCTTATTGAATAAAAGCAGGTCTTTCTCTCTTAGCCGAGCCACTACCACACACATCCTTCTTGCCCCTCCTGCTGCTCCCTTAGTTCATCCATTCCTTGCCTTTATCTGTGGTACAAGGAAAGTAAGCAATGAGCACACAAGGCTCAGTAAGACTCTTTCCTACTCACAAAAAAAAACATATAGCATAGTATAATCACAAGGCATAAAGCATGGAGTCAAACTCATCATATCATATATAGAAACATCATATCGTAACTTTTATAAACATACAATACAGAACGTCCTATCATATCATGTCATATTAAAAAAAAAAACCTCAACTTGTATCATGTCATAAAGTACATCATGGCATATCGTAACATAATCGTAAGGTATCATGGCATATCATGACGTAATCATAAAGTGCATCCTAGCATATTATAACATAATCATAAGTATCATGACATATCATGGCATAATCATAAAGTATATGTAAGATGACTTTCAAAACATGTATCATGAAAATATATGCAACATGTCTTTTGAAAACTTATTATATACATACTTAAACATAATTTCAACATAAGGAGGGCCCCGGCTTGTACCACATACATAAATGCGCGCGTCATATATAGGTCCAAGGTAGCAAGTCTTGAACCCTACAAGGCATACATACTAGGCCCGTTTCTTAGTCCATCGACCTAGGGGCACTTAGGAGCCCATCCCTAACGAGGCCCGTTTCTTAGTCCATCGACCCCGGGGCGCTTATGGAGCCCACCCTTGGTACAAGCCATATAAAGTAAAGTAGCATGTCTTACATATCATGATTCTTATCATATCATGCATATCATATTTCTTAACATATCATAAAACATGCATAATTTGGGCACACAGCTCATCATAATAGCATACATAATTTGGGCACACAGCACATCATAAAAACATGCATAATTTGGGCACACAACACATCATAATAGCATGCATAATTTGGGCACACAGCTCATCATAATAGCATGCATAATTTGGGCACACAGCACATCATAAGAGTTATCAACATGCATAGATCATGGGCATACATAAATAACATAGAAGCATAGCAAGTTCTTATCATATCATGAAGCATGGCATGTGAGACACATGGAGATCATAATTAGGTCTCTAACTCTAATATCACATAGTGGCCGAAACATATGGTTGTAACTTAGGTTAAAAATCAACATATAAGCATGTGAACCTTAAACCAATATCATATCATATATCATAAGGAACATCATGAGCATGTTTAGTTTAGGTTCTAGGTTTCCTAAGCCTATAAACTTGCCATGGCCGAATCTTATCAAGCCTTACATTTGGTTAAAAATCAACATACAAGCATGTGAACTCTAAACCAATATCATATCATATATCATGAGGAACATCATAAGCATGTTTAGTTTAGGTTCTAGGTTTCCTAATCTTATAAACTTGTCATGGCCGAATCCTATCAAGCATCACATTTGGTTAAAATCAACATACAAGCATGTGAACTCTAAACCAATATCATATCATATATCATAAGGAACATCATGAGCATGTTTAGTTTAGGTTCTAAGTTTCCTAGGCTTATAAACTTACCATGGCCGAAACTTGTTAATCATGTAACTAGGTTTCATGTGGCATAAAGGCATGGCAAACCCTAAATCATTTTCATAGTATTTATTACAAAGAACATCATGAGCATGTTTAGTTTGAGTTCTAGGTTTCCTAGGCATATAAACTTGTTGTGGCCGAAAGTTCATGGAGCATGAAATAAAATTATAACCAACCTACAAGCATGAGCATGTCATGTTAACTTCATATCTTGTCTAAGGAAAATCATGGCATTCTTGGTTTAGGTTTAAAGTTTTCCTAGGCCCTTAATCCTACCATGGCCGAATGTTTATGAGCATGAAATAAAGTTCAAATCAACATACAAGCATGAGCATATCATGTTAACTTCATATCTTATCTTAAGAAACATCATGGCATGCTTAGATTAGGTTTAAAGTTCTCCTAGGCTCTTAATCTTATCATGGCCAAAAGTTGAAAGGGAGACATCCTAATTCCAAGCAACATACAAGTATGAGAAATGTTAACAACTCTCTTATCATAGGGTACATATCATAAAAACAAAGGGAGCATGTTTAGTTTGAGTCTTAAGCTTACCTAGTTCTTTTATTCATGCTTGGCCGAGAGTCTAGGATCATGAATCTAAGTTCTAACTAAACATTCCAGCATAGAAACAATAGATTAACCCCCTACCATAAGATACATGTTACAAGAAACATATTGAGCATATCCTAGTTGGGTCTTAAAATTTCCTAGGTCTTTCTTCTTCTTTTTTTTTGTCTTGGCCGAAAGCTTCATGAAGAACTCCTAGGTTTTTAAGCAATCTAACCTCATGGAAGAACATATGAACTATTGTACCATAGGTGAGGGGAAACTTACATATTTTCTCTTGTTGTTCCTTAAGAAAATGATACCCTTGTGAGGAGGAAGAAGAAACTTTTCTTCCTAGTTTCCCCTTTTTGTTTTCTTCTTCTTGTAAGAGATAATCCTTGAGACTCCTTCTTGGAAATTTGTTTTCTCAGGGAGGAAACCTTAACTTGACTTTTGAGAATGAGGGAGAGGAGCTCTAAGTTTTGGTGGAGAAGGAAAAAGGAGGAGGAAGAAGGAGGAAGAAGAAGAATTAGCAATTCTCTTTCTCTTTTCTCCTCTAAATCCTATTTATTCATCATGGGAATGAATCATGTCCTTATTCATTCCCCCTTAACTCCTCTATCTCTTCCCTCTTTAATTCCCACGAAAATTAGAAGGAAAAGAGGGTAGGAAGGCAATTTGCCTTTTTCTTGCTCCCTCTCTTAACCAAGAGGAAGAGAAGGTAAGCAACTTGGTTTTCTCTTGCTCTTTTACTTAGTTCTTTCTTCTCACCTTTAACTACAATTTCCATTCCTTTCTATCCATCTATTATTCATTATTCTAGTGGTTATCATACACCAATTTAACTCTATTATTTGTGGGAGATTTAAGGTTCAAACCTTCACCTCTCTTTCTTTTTATTTCTATTATTTCTTTTGATTCCTCTTACTTTTATGCTCTAACAAAAAATAATACCCATATCTTATAATTTCGTGGGTGTTACAGTACCCCATACCTCATAGAAAGTTTGTCCTCGAACTTAGAATAGCGACGGATACTTCCGTTTCATATCATCTTCTCGTTCCCACGTGGCTTCTTCGTACCGTTGATTTTGCCGCAGGACCTTTACTAAGGGTACTTCTTTGTTCCTTAGTCTTTTGACGTCTCGATCCAATATCTGAATTGTTCGACTCTCGTAGGTTTGGTCCTCTTGCACTTGTACTCCCCGTGGTTCGATCACTTGGTCCGTGCTCGGAATACATTTCTTTAGCATCGAAACGTGGAACACGTTGTGAATGGCTGACATCTCTTGAGGTAGCTCTATTTCGTAAGCTACTTTGCCGATTCTTTTCTGAACTTGATATGGTCCCACATATCGCGGGCTTAGCTTTCCCTTCTTACCGAACCTCATTACTCCTTTCATAGGAGCTACTTTGAGGAATACTGAGTCTCCGACACTGAATTCCAATGGCCTTCGTCGCTTATCCGCATAATTCTTCTGTCGACTCTGAGCAGTTTCTATTCGTTGGCGGATGTTCTGTATAGCACGGGTGGTGTTATCGATGAACTCGGTCTGAAATCCCATCTCTTTCTTTTCACCGCCTTCGTACCAACATATAGGGGATCTACATTTTCTCTCGTACAGAGCCTCGTAGGGCGCTATCCCAATAGTAGCCTGGTAACTATTGTTGTAGGCGAATTTCGCTAGGCATAAATATCGGCACCAGCTCCCTTTGAAGTCTAATGCACAAGCCTGTAACATGTCTTCTAATACTTGGTTAACCCTTTCCGTTTGTCCGTCGGTCTGAGGGTAGAAGGCAGTACTGAATAATAGCTTCGTACCAAGAGCCTTCTGGACACATTCCCAAAAATGTGAAATAAAATGACCATCCCTGTCTGAAATGATGGTCTTAGGAATCCCATGTAGTCTAATAATTTCCTTGACATATAATTGAGTCAGTTGCTCAATTGAATAAGTCATCTTGATTGCTAGAAAATGGGCGGATTTGGTTAATCTATCCACGATTACCCATATAGCGTCATAGCCGTTTGTTATCTAGGGTAATCCTGAAATAAAGTCCATAGAGATATCCTCCCATTTCCATTCTGGAATTTGGACAGGCTGTAGTAATCCTCCAGGCCTCTGGTGTTCTGCTTTAACCCTTTGACAGGTCAGGCAGGTACTGACATACTGAGCCACATCTTTTTTCATACCGGACCACCAGAATTTCTTTTTCAAATCCTGGTACATTTTGGTGGATCCCGGATGCATTGCATAGGGCGTTGAATGAGCTTCTTCTAGTATCTTCCTTCGCAACTCTGGATCCCCGGGGATACATAATCGATCCCTGAGGTATAATATTCCACTGTCCGTGATCCGGAATCCGTCATTCCTTCCTTCTAAGGTCTCTTGTTTAATCCTTTAGAGGCTTTGGTCACTGTTTTGTTTCTCCAATATATTACCGAATAATGTGGGTGCTATGGTCAGGGTAGAGAATTGCCCGGACATATTTTCGATCCAATGACGCGGAATGTCTCTCGGCTTCCCGATAAATTCAAACACTGGTTCGCCTTCAGTATCAGATAAAACTTTAGCATACTGACTAAAAGTAGGTAACTTACCTGTGACGACAGTAGAGGCACTCGCCACATCTCCTTGGGTAAGCGAGAAAACCCTGGCGTTCATTGTCGCTGGTGGGGCTTCCAATCTCCCTTAGCTAATCGGTGTTCCTTCAATAGCAGCTTGCATCTGGTGTAGCTGTGAGGAGGCACTCCTGTTCTGGTTATTCTGCTGGAGTGGTGCCTGAAATTGGGTAGTGCAGTCTCTGGCCAGATGTCCTTCCCCTCCACAATTGTAGCACTTTCTTGTACCCTTGTGGCATACTCCGGAATGCAGCTTCCCACAAATAGTACACTGAGGGTATTTCGGTTGCTTATTCACTGGACCACCTTTAGCAATGTCCCATTGTTTCCTTTTTCCGGTAGGGGTCCCTTTCCAGCCTGTTCTGGTACCTGGAGGTCTCTGTCCTTCTGTTTGTGCCTAATTCTTATTCTCGTTCATCGCTTTCTGATAATGTTCTGTGATCAGGGCACTACTGACCAGTTCCTCTGTAGTCTGTGGTCTATTAATTCCGCCGGCCACGTTCAGTACTATCTCGGGTTGAAGCATCTTCAGCATCAGTCTGACCCTTTCTCTTTCCGTGCGGACCAACTTTGGACAAAGGCGTGCCAGACGGTTGAAGCGCTTTACTGCTGCGTTCACTGATAAGTCACCTTGCCGGAACTCGGTGAACTCGTCGTAATGTCGGTTCGTCACTTGCATATGGAAGAACTCTTCGAAGAACTCTGTCTCAAAGTTCGTCCAGTTCATCAAATTAATTTGTCTCTTAGCCTTAACTCTTTCCCACCACATTCTTGCATCGCCGGAAAAGCAGAAAGACACGCATTTGATCTTTTCTGATACGGGCCAGTCCAGTAATTCCACTATGCTTTCCACTGTCTTGAACCAGGCCTGGGCGTCCCATGGCTCGCAAGTACCCGAGAAGTTCTCCAGCTTCAGCCTTAGCCACTGTATCAAGTAGGTCTCCTGTCGGACCACTAGGGCAGGGGCTACCGGTGGTACTGATGCAACTATTGGTATGACGGGCACTGCATTCTGATTTACTGGCGGGGTGGCAGGATTTCCTTGCTGACCTATTAAAGTCATGATCAGCTGTTGTTGCTCTGTGATCTGACGCTGGAGGTCGGTGACTACCTGGGTCAGATATGGTGGAGTCGCTGTCTCGTCTGCTCGGGTAGTACGTCTCCTAGCCATGCTTAACTTCATTAATGACAATAATTTATCGTTATTCCGATCCAGGCTGACATAAGATTATTATCATTCCTATCCTACCATCATGCATACTTAAACTAGAACTGTGACTTATCATAATCAAAAGAATAAGTAAACATGCATAATATTAAAGCATCATAAAAGAATTAAATTAAACATATAGATTCTCACTTGGAGCGGCAGGATGGAGGCTTGAAATGTGTGTAGTGAAAAGGCTAAAACTTGGCTCTGATACCAACCTGTAACGCCCCGCCCCTCCTGCTTAAGGGACGGGAGTTACTTTACTTACTTACTTATTACATACTTACTTGCATCTTAATAATCTTTTCTACTTAAAACAGCGGAAGTCTAGTTTATAGAAAAGGTCGCATAGCATACTTTACATGATTTTAAGTCATAATACCAGAAAGCATGATTAAATGTCATGGAGTCATGAAACAATAACATAAACTAAGCATAATTCTTATTGAATAAAAGCAGGTCTTTCTCTCTTAGCCGAGCCACTACCACACACATCCTTCTTGCCCCTCCTGCTGCTCCCTTAGTTCATCCATTCCTTGTCTTTATCTGTGGTACAAGGAAAGTAAGCTATGAGCACACAAGGCTCAGTAAGACCCTTTCCTACTCACAAAAAAAAAACGTATAGCATAGTATAATCACAAGGCATAAAGCATGGAGTCAAACTCATCATATCATATATAGAAACATCATATCGTAACTTTTATAAACATACAATACAGAACGTCCTATCATATCATGTCATATTAAAAAAAAAACCTCAACTTGTATCATGTCATAAAGTACATCATGGCATATCGTAACATAATCGTAAGATATCATGACATATCATGACGTAATCATAAAGTGCATCCTAGTATATTATAACATAATCATAAGTATCAGGTATATCATGGCATAATCATAAAGTATATGTAAGATGACTTTCAAAACATGTATCATGAAAATATATGCAACATGTCTTTTGAAAACTTATTATATACATACTTAAACATAATTCCAACATAAGGAGGGCCGCGGCTTGTACCACATACATAAATGCGCGCGTCATATGTAGGTCCAAGGTAGCAAGTCTTGAACCCTACAAGGCATACATACTAGGCCCGTTTCTTAGTCCATCGATCTAGGGGCACTTAGGAGTCCATCCCTAACGAGGCCCGTTTCTTAGTCCATCGACCCCGGGGCGCTTATGGAGCCCACCCTTGGTACAAGCCATATAAAGTAAAGTAGCATGTCTTACATATCATGATTCTTATCATATCACGCATATCATATTTCTTAACATATCATAAAACATGCATAATTTGGGCACACAGCTCATCATAATAGCATGCATAATTTGGGCACACAGCACATCATAAAAACATGCATAATTTGGGCACACAACACATCATAATAGTATTCATAATTTGGGCACACAGCTCATCATAATAGCATGCATAATTTGGGCACACAGCACATCATAAGAGTTATCAACATGCATAGATCATGGGCATACATAAATAACATAGAAGCATAGCAAGTTCTTATCATATCATGAAGCATGGCATGTGAGACACATGGAGATCATAATTAGGTCTCTAACCCTAATATCACATAGTGGCCGAAACATATGGTTGTAACTTAGGTTAACAATCAACATATAAGCATGTGAACCTTAAACCAATATCATATCATATATCATAAGGAATATCATGAGCATGTTTAGTTTAGGTTCTAGGTTTCCTAAGCCTATAAACTTGCCATGGCCGAATCTTATCAAGCCTTACATTTGGTTAAAAATCAACATACAAGCATGTGAATTCTAAACCAATATCATATCATATATCATGAGGAACATCATAAGCATGTTTAGTTTAGGTTCTAGGTTTCCTAAGCTTATAAACTTGTCATGGCCGAATCCTATCAAGCATCACATTTGGTTAAAATCAACATACAAGCATGTGAACTCTAAACCAATATCATATCATATATCATAAGGAACATCATGAGCATGTTTAGTTTAGGTTCTAAGTTTCCTAGGCTTATAAACTTACCATGGCCGAAACTTGTTAATCATGTAACTAGGTTTCATGTGGCATAAAGGCATGGAAAACCCTAAACCATTTTCATAGTATTTATTACAAAGAACATCATGAGCATGTTTAGTTTGAGTTCTAGGTTTCCTAGGCATATAAACTTGTTGTGGCCGAAAGTTCATGGAGCATGAAATAAAATTCTAACCAACCTACAAGCATGAGCATGTCATGTTAACTTCATATCTTGTCTTAAGGAAAATCATGGCATGCTTGGTTTAGGTTTAAAGTTTTCCTAGGCCCTTAATCCTACCATGGCCGAATGTTTATGAGCATGAAATAAAGTTCAAATCAACATACAAGCATGAGCATATCATGTTAACTTCATATCTTATCTTAAGAAACATCATGGTATGCTTAGATTAGGTTTAAAGTTCTCCTAGGCTCTTAATCTTATCATGGCCGAAAGTTGAAAGGGAGACATCCTAATTCCAAGCAACATACAAGTATGAGAAATGTTAACAACTCTCTTATCATAGGGTACATATCATAAAAACAAAGGGAGCATGTTTAGTTTGAGTCTTAAGCTTACCTAGTTCTTTTATTCATGCTTGGCCGAGAGTCTAGGATCATGAATCTAAGTTCTAACTAAACATTCCAGCATAGAAACAATAGATTAACCCCCTACCATAAGATACATGTTACAAGAAACATATTGAGCATATCCTAGTTGGGTCTTAAAATTTCCTAGGTCTTTCTTCTTCTTTTTTTTTTGTCTTGGCCGAAAGTTTCATGAAGAACTCCTAGGTTTTTAAGCAATCTAACCTCATGGAAGAACATATGAACTATTTTACCATAGGTGAGGGGAAACTTACATATTTTCGCTTGTTGTTCCTTAAGAAAATGATACCCTTGTGAGGAGGAAGAAGAAACTTTTCTTCCTAGTTTCCCCTTTTTGTTTTCTTCTTCTTGTAAGAGATAATCCTTGAGACTCCTTCTTGGAAATTTGTTTTCTTAGGGAGGAAACCTTAACTTGACTTTTGAGAATAAGGGAGAGGAGCTCTAAGTTTCGGTGGAGAAGGAAAAAGGAGGAGGAAGAAGGAGGAAGAAGAAGAATTAGCAATTCTCTTTCTCTTTTCTCCTCTAAATCCTATTTATTCATCATGGGAATGAATCATGTCCTTATTCATTCCCCCTTAACTCCTCTATCTCTTCCCTCTTTAATTCCCATGAAAATTAGAAGGAAAAGAGGGTAGGAAGGCAATTTGCCTTTTTCTTGCTCCCTCTCTTAACCAAGAGGAAGAGAAGGTAAGCAACTTGGTTTTCTCTTGCTCTTTTACTTAGTTCTTTCTTCTCACCTTTAACTACAATTTCCATTCCTTTCTATCCATCTATTATTCATTATTCTAGTGGTTATCATACACCAATTTAACTCTATTATTTGTGGGAGATTTAAGGTTCAAACTTTCACCTCTCTTTCTTTTTATTTCTATTATTTCTTTTGATTCCTCTTACTTTTATGCTCTAACGAAAAATAATAACCATATCTTATAATTTCGTGGGTGTTACAACGTCAGGCTGAACGGGAACTGAGATATCTGTCAGCACATGTGTCGGGTCAGGAATGTTTCTCCTCAACATGGATACGTGGAATACATCGTGGACACCTGCCAAGGACGGTGGTAGTGCCAGCCGGTAAGCTACTGCTCTAATCCTCTCCAGGATCTGGAAAGGGCCAATATATCGCGGAGCTAGCTTACCTCTGAGGCCAAATCTCTTCACCCCCCTTCGTGGGTGAAACTCGCAGAAAAACATGATCACCAATAGAGAACTCCAAAGGTCTACGTCTCCGATTAGCATAACTCTTCTGGCGGTCCTGCGCCTCTGACATCCTCCGTCTGGTAGTACGGACCAACTCTGCCTCTTGCTGAGCTCTATGAGGTCCCAACAGCTGGGCCTCCCCAACCTCATCCCAGAGGGTGGGTGTCCGACAAGGCCTACCATACAACGCCTCAAACAGTGTCATCTGGATAGCCGAATGAAAGCTGTTGTTGTAGGCGAACTCTACCAATGGCAAATGGTCCTCCCAACTGCCTCCAAAATCCAATACACATGATCTCAGCAAGTCCTCTAGAGTCTAAATGGTCCGCTCTGACTGTCCATCTGTCTACGGATGGAAAGCTGTACTGAATCAGAGCTGAGTGCCCAAGGCCTGCTACAGACTCTGCCAGAATCGAGACGTGAACCGGGGGTCTCTATCCAAAATAATAGTCAAAGGGACACCATGTAATCTGATGATCTCCCGGCAATACAGATCTGCCAATCGATCCAAGGAATCAGTCTTCCGGATCGCTAAGAATTGCGCCGATTTGGTTAATCGATCAACGATTACCCAAATCGTGTCATGACCTCGTCGTGTCCTAAGCAAACCCACCACAAAGTCCATGGTAATATGTTTCCATTTCCACTCAGGAATAGGAATCCGCTGAAGTAATCCTACAGGTCTCTGGTGCTCAGCCTTCACCTGCTGACAAACAAGACATCTAGCTACAAATTCCGTGATGTCTTTCTTCATACCGTTCCACCAGTAGGAACGCCTCAAATCTCGATACATGCAGGTCCCGCCTGGGTGGATCGCAAATCGATAGCGATGAGCCTCCTGAAGTAGCTCCTGCAAGACCGGTTGAGACTGAGGTATGCATAATCTGCCTCGGAAGTATATAATACCCTCCTCATCTCGTATGAACACGGTCTGCTGCCCGGAAGCAATCTGGCTGCCAATAAACTGTAAATGCTGATCACCGGCCTGGGCCTCTCGGATCCTCATCCTGATCGACTACTGAGCAACCATGGTAACCAGAATACCTTGCTATGTCGGTCCCTGCTCTTCAAGGCCTAACTCAAAGAAACCCTGAATCAAGTCTGTGACTGAAGTCCGGTGGCAAGCCAAAGTCCCTCTGGACTTCCTGCTGAATGCATCAGCAACCACATTAGCTTTCCCCGGGTGATAGCTAATGGTACAATCGTAATCCTTCAGGAACTCCATCCATCTTCTCTGTCGGAGATTAAGCTCCTTCTGAGTAAAAATATATTTGAGACTCTTATGATCAGTGAGAATCTCAAATGTAATGCCATATAAATGATGCCGCCAAAGCTTCAGAGAAAAGATGATGGCAGCTAGCTCCAGATCATGAACTGGGTAGTTCTTCTCATGCTCCTTCAACTGTCAAGAAGCATAGGAGACTACCCTGCCATGCTGCATCAGAACAGCGCCCAAACCCTGAAGAGACTCGTCAGTGTAGATTACAAATCCATCCTCTCCAAAAGGTAAAATCAAAACTGGAGCCGACACTAATCTCCGCTTCAGCTCCTAAAAGCTGGTCTCGCAATCCTCGGACCACGTGAACTTCACGCCTTTCCTGGTAAGGCGTGTCAGCAGCATAGCAATACTCGAGAAACCCTTGACAAAACGTCGGTAATATCCAGCCAGTCCCAGAAAACTACGGATCTCCTGCACTGACTTTGGCTGCTCCCAGCTGGTGACAGCCTCGATCTTCTGAGGGTCTACTGAAATACCTCTGCTTGAGACCACGTGTCCCAGAAAATCGACTAAAGGTTGCCAGAAGGCACACTCGCTGAACTTCGCATATAGCTGATGTCGTCGAAGAGTCTCCAAGACTATGCGAAGATGCTGTGCATGTTCCTCCTCGGAACGCGAGTAGATCAATATGTCATCGATGAAAATGACAACGAAGTGATCTAGATACTCCAGAAAGATGCGGTTCATCAAGTCCATACACACCACTGGTGCATTGGTAAGCCCAAATGGCATTACCAAAAACTCATAATGACCGTATCAGGTACGGAATGCTGTCTTCTGAATATCAGATTCTCTGACTCTCAGCTGATGATATCCGGACCATAGATCAATCTTAGAATACACTGATATACCTCTGAGCTGATCAAACAAATTCTCGATCCATGGAAAGGGGTACTTATTTCTGACGGTCACTGCATTCAACTGTTTGTAGTCAATGCATAATCTCAGTGTACCATCCTTCTTCTTGACAAATAACACTGGAGAACCCCATGGAGAAACACTAGGGCGAATAAATCCCCTATCCAGAAGCTCCTAGAGTTGAACCTTCAGTTCGTTCAACTCTTTTGGTGTCATACGATAAGGAGCTTTCGATGTCGGTGTGGTTCCCGGAATCAGCTCAATAGCGAACTCCACCTGCCTCCTAGGAGGCAGACCTGGTAGCTCCTCTGGGAATACATCTGGGTATTCTCGGAACATCGGAACGTCGGAGAGCTGCGAACTACTGCTATCCTCAGTACTGATCAAAGATAACAGAAAACCCTGACAGCCATGAGACAGTAGCTTCTGATCTTGAATCGCTAAAATGATCGATATGTCGTCGTCTCTTATGCCAGTGAAATCCCACGAGGGTTGGTTCGGAGGCCGGAACGTGACCACCCTCGTCTGGCAATCAACAGTGGCATGATATGCTGATAAATAGTCCATGCCAAGAATAATATCAAAATCGACCATTTCTAATACTAAAAGATCCACCATAAGTATTGTGTTGCCAAAATCTAACGGGCAACCTCTGACCTCTTGGGTGACGTCCATGGTGTCACCGAACGGTAGAGAAATGGTCAGTCGCTGCGATCTGAAAGTGGGTAATCTACCAATCTCCCGCATAAAAGTATGAGATATAAAAGAATGCGAGCTACCAGTATCTATCAGTATATCTGCAGATAAGGCATAAATAGAAATTGTACTGCGAAAAACGGATCCGTTGGCTCGCTGCGCATCCTCTCTAGTGACTGCATGAATACGCCCAGTCTCTAGCGGAGGAAGAGGTGGTAACGCTGCATGTGACTGATGCGTCTGGGCAGGAGCCTGCCACTGAGACGATGCTGGATACTGTGCCAGAGAAGTCTAAGAGGGCGGCGACTGATATTGTACCGATGGCTGGGACTGCGTCTGATACTGAGCCTGTGGCTAGGGCTGCAACGGGTACTGTAATAGGGGCTGAGGTGGCAGCTGATACTGCCCTTGAGTCAGATAATTAGGTCCTGGAACAGAGCTCTGGGGTACTATGGGAGTGATGGGGTACTCCTGTCCGAGCATGCCAAATGCAGCTGCTGAAGGGGAGGTTGTCCCCTGTTGGCGATGTGAGGGTGGAAATCTCCGCCCTCCTCATCGAGCCCTTGACTGACTGTGCTGTCCTCCCTGAGCAGTAACTCTGGGAGCAGTATGCTGAGCCTTCAGCGGGCAATCTCGACTCTGGTGCCCAGGCAGTTTGCAATAAAAGCAAACTGACTGTCCCAGAGAGCAAGCTGTGGTGATGTGATCTCTGGACCCACATCGGAAACAGTGAATGTCGCTGACGGTTTGTTTCCGGTCCTGCTAAGGAGACCGGAAACGTCCTGAGGAAGACTGCCCTAACCTCTGAGGCCTACGTAATACCCCAGAAGTACTCTGACCTAGCCGACTACGACTACTCTACTGCTGTCTGGTCATCTGTGTCTGCTGGATTTGTCCTGAAGTCTGACCCGTCTACTTCCTTTTTTTGTCTGGAAATGCTCTCTGCTAAGCTGACTCAATCATGAGGGCTCTGTCCAACGTCTCTAAATAAGATGCGCTACCAAGACCGGCAAGCCTTATTTGCAAATGTCCATCCAGCCCCTGAATGAATTGCTGCATACGTGAACTGTCCTCAGCAACTAGCTCTGGACAAAATCTAGCCAATCGGTTAAACTCTGCATTATACTGTTAGCTAGAGCCCTAGAGCCAATCATTTGATGATTGTATTTTGGACTTATTGTATCATATTCTATATAAATAAAGGCATTTGGATTTTTAGTTATTATACTTACTTGTATTGGTACCAAATAAACTAAGTATAATAATGTCCTTGAGTAGACGGTTCTCACCTATATCAATCGGTTAGTTGAACCGATAGTGAGATGATATAGGGAACACTACTCTTAATCATTCCTAGTCGAGTATTAGCATTCAGGGACAATGTTAATGCAATAAGACTAGCATGTAGGTCAACTCGATGACTTGATCTCACAAGTCATGGATATAGAGATATCAAGTTGACACATGGGTATGCATTAGAGAATGTATACTGAATGACCCGCCATGAGAAAGTATCATGGATCGTTATATGAGTGTCATATACTTTCTCATGTGGCTATTAGTATGACTACTAGTCCTTAGACCTGAAGTCACCATAGATCCCTACATAAGGAGTTATGTACTTTGGTTTCGTCAAACGTCACCCGTAACTGGGTGGACTATAAAGGCGATTTCTGGGTATGTAACGAATTATGCAGAGGGATGTGAGTGATGTAGATGGGATCTATCCCTCCTATATGACGGGAGTGACATCGATATTCTTGATAGAGTGAGACCACGAAGTGCATGGTCATGCCCAAATGAGTCAATATAGGATATTGAGCTCATTTGATTGAGTGAGTATACTTGGAGTTCAAGATTTAGATTGATTAGAGGATGACATTGTCTATGCCTCATATTGATCAATCTAGATGTCTAGGATAGAAGGACACTTGTCATATTTTGTGAAGAGTCACAATTAGTAGTCACAAGGTGATGTCGGATCTCGACATTCTTGTAACTTGGGTAGTAATGATGTGTTGCTAGATACCGCTCATTACTTATGCTCCTAAATGGGTTTAGGGCATTGCCAACATTGCAAGAACCTATAGGGTCACACACTAAGGACAATTAGATGGAGATTAGGTTCATATGATAAACCAAGAGGATTAGATTCATTTGATGAATCAAATTGGATTAAGAGTAATCCTAATTGGGCTAACATGAGTTGCACTCAAGTGGATTCATGTATTCAATGAGTCTAATTTAGATTATGACTCATTAAATCAACTTAATTTAATGAATTAGATTCATTATATTAAGTTGGCTTGAATCAAATGGTTAGATTAGATCAACCATGGAAGAGATTTGGTCAAGTTTGACTTGACTTGAGAGGAAGATAGAAAGTCAAGTTTGACTTGACTTTATGCTACTTCATTGGTGAGTTGACATTGATGTGGACTAATGATATTACTCCACATCATCATGGGTGCCACCTCATGGAAGTTACAAAGCCATTCTCTTTAATGGCTTCATATTAATTGCAATTAATGCAATTAATTTGGGGTTACACATGGAGAAGTGGCCGGCCACATTTTTGAATGAAATTGATTCATTTTTCATTCAAGTGTGGAATTTTGCATCTTCTTCCTCTCAAGCTCTCCCTCTCCTCCTTCCTTGGCCGAACCACATAGGTGCTAGCACACCTTGGTTTTTGGTCACCTCCACCTAGTGTGTTCGTGTGGATACGTGTAGAGAGTTGTCTACATTGACAAATTCAAGATCCGGCGTACCGAGGACGAGCGGGATACACAAAAGGGCACGCAACAAGGGTAAAGATCTTCATCATGTAGATCTAGAAGTTTTGTAACTCGTACTCGTATGTTTTCGAATTTTTCTTCCCACGAGATCCGTTGGCTAGGGCGATTCGGGGTTTCTGCGACGCGAAAAAGCGGTTTTCGCGGCCCGAAAAACCCAACATATACTCTGTCACCGACCGGTTGTTCTATTGAAGACTCAGGAAATCCTGTCGGTGAGTCATCTGATAAGCTCGTGGGAAGAAGCGGCTCTCAAAAGCCTCTCTGAACCTGACCCAAGTGATGTTTCGTTCGCCGATGATAGAATGCTGAGTAACCCACCAAGTGTCGGCCTCATCCCATAAATGGAAAGCAGCCAGCTCTGCTTTCTCCCACTCGGAGCAAGCCATATAGAAGAAGGTCCGCTCCATAGTCTCTATCCATGACAGGGACACACTCGGATCAAGGTCTCCTCGGAAAAGTGTAAATCGACTCTTCATCGACTCTGCCAACGCTGGAATCCTGGCTCGTGCCGCGACAATGTCAGTGAGGTGGGTAGGGACGGCTGCAGGAACTGGCGGAAACACTAGAGCTGGTGCTACAGGTGGTACCGCTAAATAAACTGAGGGAGGTACTCCCGGTGCTGCTGCATAAACTGGAGCATATGCCGCCGGTGGCACTGCAGGGTCAGCATAGGTGGCCGTGGCTGGATGTACAGTAGGTAGTGGTACCGAATATGGTGCAACCGGTATCGCTGGTGCAGATGTTGCTGGGTATATAGTAGGTACTAAGGACACAGGTGCCACTGGTGTCGGGTACACGGTAGGTCCAGGTGGTGGTGGTGCCGGGTACGCCGTAGGCTGGGTCGGAGCAGGTGCGGAATATGCCGGTAGTACCCATGATGTTACCGTAAATACAGTAGGGATGGGTACCCCCGGTACAGCCGAGGTAGGTACCTCTAAAGGAGCCATCGGGGTCTGAGAGCCCGACGCGCCCGCAGTATCCTGAGTCTGTCCCTGATTGACAGGCTCAACTCCATTAGGCATCTCTGGCAAGTCCAGAGATCCCAAGGTCCTCGTACGTGACCGTCCAGCACCACGTCTCGCAGCTATTCGTGTAGATCTCCTTATATCTGTTAAGTTATATCACAGATATTACTACAAGTATAACAATTACAAAATAACATCATACCTATTTGTTGTCTGGAGATGTTCCGTCGCTGTCTAGTCCCCATTTTACCTCGGAATTCCGTACAAGAAAACCAACGGAAATTCATACAAATCCGAAAAATAAGTACCCAAGTTTACTCGCAAACTTGGGCTAACCCAAAAATCCAGAACACCAAAAGCAGGTATTCGTAACCCGCTCTGATACCAATAAATTGGTATCAGATAAATCTCGAAATCCGTAACACGATATACAAACAAGTATCGCTAACTTGGCTCTGATATCAAATAAATTGTCACACCCCGAAGGAGTCCCTATCCGAAGAAATTTCGACAGCATCTCCCCTGTACAGGTGACAATCTGAAACTTTTCTACATACATAGTCATACACGGCCAACACGGCCGGAACATATGTATATAACAACAAATAAATAAGCAAACAATCACACCATCCACGCAGTTAAATAGTGAACTAAAGCAAATGATAAGTAAACATCTTAAATCATCCTACTCAACTACACTCATAAAGCACAAAACTGATATCCTATTCAACTACACTCATAAACCACAAAAACTCAATGATACAAATAAAGTCAGCTTACCTTTTCTGCCGTTCAGGCAGGCATGTAGAAGATCATATCGAATAAAAATCCATCAACAAGTAAAAATCCATACAAGATCCAAAGTATCAAAACAAAACAAGTCTAAACATAGTATAATAAAGAAAAAACCAAAAGACCAACAAACATCCTCGTGCACTGCAGGGGACTAGCGACTGGAACTCTCCAGACAGCATCAACCTGAAAATAGCAACGGAGGAGGGTGTGAATCCAACACTCAGCGAGTAACAACTGATATGCATAATAAAGAAAATAATAACCAGCACTAATCATGCGTACAATCTCCTGATACAAGAAGGATAAATGCAACTGAAATAAGTAGGAGGAAACTGTACTAACCAGGACCAGGGTATAAGTATAACAGGGTCGTCAGACCGAGAGGTATCAAAATCCTGTATACATGTCAAACATATGCATCCATCCAAATGTAATATATAAGTGCAACAAACACAATCAGAAAATGCATAAATGCATATGATGCCAATGATGGGTCCTAGTCACCGCTGACGCCAGTCAGCCATCTCACACACGATGGTGAGACCGAGTTGGTAGGGTTGTGACAACCGTGCACTCTGCCATCACTGCTCCTGATGAGTGACCGAGTGGACGGGATGCTGTCGGAGTACACCTATCCTCTTACCCCAAATCATAAATGGGGGAGCTCAATGCTCTCATCTCCCGGTACACCATGACAGGGAGGGATCCCAACATGCTACCACGCTACAATACACTATCCATGAGCATCCCAACAGAGCACTACCGAGCAAACTGACGTGCTACCACGCTGCGTCACACTACCCATGAGCGGACCAGCGGAGCACCGATAGAAATGAAACTGGCAATGTGCTCAACAATAATGGAGCAGACTATCGCGCAGCATGCAATCATGCGAATGGTGCATAACACTAAGCATGGAAAAATCCTGAGCAGCACAGCAATATCCATATATATGTAAAATACGTACCATAGGACAATGAACCAAATCAAAGGTACACAGATCATATAAGGTATAAAACCTAGGTCCTGAACATAATAAAAAACATGGTTGTGTCACTGCCCCTATAAGCATGTATAATCAGGTAGGTACTAACATGAAGTGCATAACAAATAAACAAACAAGCATATAACAGATCTGGTAGTGACCAACCGAAGTAGATAAGAAACACAATCATTGCTATTTGTTAAAAATATTACTATGCATATCAAATGACATAAAGTCAAAGTACCCGCCTCCAAACGAAAAGTCCAAACCGATCCAAATTCAACGTCGAGATACTCGTCTCGCGTGAAAGTCCTGTATCACCAATATACACATTTTTATTTAGCTAATATCCAATAAAATAGCTAAATAAAAATCTCTAACACTAAATTAGGGTAAAACGCTAATCATACCACTAGATAAATTCCAAACCTAATCCATTTACACATAAACAACTTAAACTTAAATGAATTTCTATACTATTCATTTCTTATTCTTTCCTAGCTTCAAATCTATGTATGCTACAACAAGATCAAATTCCTAATTCCCCAAAATTAATACCTCACATGCTGGAAATTCACCTCACTGCTCATATCAAGAAAAGACCAAAAAAAAATCCACCACTACCAGATTGCGATTTCTGCACCAGATACCCCTGGTGAGCAAGAGACAAGACTGCTCAGTCACTTAACAATCTCAACTTCTATACAGAACATGAAATTAACCTAATACCAATCCAATCTTACCAAAACCAGATTGGTAACCTCCTTCCCAAAGCCACTGTGGTGACAAACCAGTAGAGAGCAGCGACAAGAAAAGACCCGCTAGTGCCACGATGAGGAGACACCAAGAGTCGGTGGTCTAGGGCACAGATGAACTCGGCCGCCGGCGTTAGGGCACAGGCGACAGCGGCGCTGGTTCGGGTCAAGAGATGACAGCGGCGCCGAATACAAACTAGGGTAGCAGAGGGCTACGATCTGTTGTGGGTCGGTCCTGGTGGTCGGCGACAGTGTTGCGCAGAAGCCGATCTAGGGCACGGTGAGGAGTGGCTGGCGATCGGCACCGTTGCTCGGCGAGGAGGAAGAGAAGGGGGTCTCGGCTCTACTCCGTGCGGCGGTCTACAAAGAGGTTAGGGCAGAGCTCGGAAAGAAGAAGAAGAAGACGCCAAGAACCCTCGGCCGTGGCTTTAATCGCGAGGAAACCGTCGTCTGTGGCGGTTAGGGCAGAGAGGAAAGGGTCAGGCGGCTCGGCGCGAGGAGGAGGGAAGAAACGAAGGAAATAAGGAGCAAATAAAAGAAAAAGAAAAATAAATAGAAAAAGAAAAGGAAATAAGAACATAAACATTTCCTCGCTTAAATGGGTAGCCTAAATAGGCTTTTCTGGACCCCGTTTTTATCCCCGTAAACTCATCCATACAAGCTCCGAAAAATTCCCGAAAAATTTCAAAAAATTTTGAAAAATTCCCCTTATTATTATCTGCCCTTTTTCAGTATTTTACAAAGTCATTTAGGGTTTGCCTTTAGGGTTTAGGGGTTGTGTTATAGTATTAAATACAAAAAATTCAAAATAATTTTTTTGAGGTATTCACGGGTGTGCGGCGTAAGGTGTGCGATATAACATACACACACACACACACTTTTTTTTTTATGCTGCGAACATTCTACTATGGACAGCGTCTGTGCCAACATGTTTTTTTATGCTCCCGATTATGCCAATAAGTTTTTGTCTTTAGGGTTTAAGGGTTGGCAAGAGTGGATATATATATATATATATATATATATATATATATATATATAGTGAAATCCGATGTGGGCTATCTGACTCGGTAAAAATCTAATTTTTTTAATATCTCTCTCATCTATATGCAACAACTTTTCTCTCTTTCCTCTTAAATTAAAACAAATAATATTTCTCTCTCATATGATTGCAAGCAATAATCACTATAGTGCTGATTTTAAAAGTGGTGTAGCTGCTACAATATTGTAGCAGCTACTACACAATAACTTCTACACGTTGTAGCAGCTACTATGTTGTAGCAATTACTATATAGTAGCTATTATAATGTGTAGCAGTTATTGTATATCTACAGCGTTGTAACAACTATTGTGTTATAGCGTTGTAGCAGCTACTACATTGTTATCGTAACTACTGTACCGTTGTAGCATCTACTGTACCATTGTAGCTGCTGCTGCACAGTTGTAATAGCTACTGCACAGTTGTAGCAGCTATTGCATAGTTATAGCAGCTATCACACAGTTATATCAGCTACATATAGTAACTGCTATAAGTTGTAGCAACTATTATATAGTTATAGCAGCTACTGCATAGTTGTTGCAGTTACTACATAGTAACAACTGCATAGTTGTAGCAGTTACTACATAGTAACTACTACAAGTTGTAGTAGTTATTGTATAGTAATTGCTACAAATTATAACAGCTACTATATAGTTGTAGTAGCTACTGTTCAGTTGTAGTAGTTACTGTATAGTAACTGCTATAAGTTGTAGCAGCAACTGTACAGTTGTACCAGTTACTACAGAGTAACTATTATAAGTTGTAGCAGCTACTGCATAGTAGTAACCGCTACAACATTATAACATCAGTACTACAATGATTATTGCATGTAATTATAGGAGAGAAAAGATATAATTTTATTTTAATTTAAGAATAAAGAGAAAAAGTAGCATGTAGCTGAGAGATATATTAAAAAAAATAGACTTTCACCGCATTAGATCACCCACGTTGGATGTCACTCATAGTCACTCATAAAGTGTCACTTAACATATTAATTCACTCTCTATATATATACATAATAAAAATTAAAATATAGTAACAAAATTTAAATAATATTTTTCAAATTGATCAAGATTACCGACAAAGAGCATCTCTAAAGAAAAATATTTCTTTTCGATTCGAACATTTGGTTGTAAATTAATGGAGGGATCTTTAGAGAATATTTAAATCAAGGAACCCGAATGGGCTTCCGAACATCCAAATTTATACTCAATCGCCCATTAGTTTACAGGGTAAGAGTGTGTAGGATAAATTTTCTCTCTCTATATATACTTTTTTTATTTTTTTAGCAGAGATGCCTTGGAATTGATCTAGATGTCTTGATTCTCTTTATTATTTGTCTTTATTTTTTTAAAAAATAAAAAATTCCTTAAATTTTAAACCCTAAATATATATATTATACTCATGAGTACCTAAAATATTTTTAACTTTATTTTTTAAATTTAAACATTATAATTTAATCTTTAAATCTTAAAGATAAAATTTAATTGACTTAATCTGGAAGTTAAACAAAAATTTTAAAAAAATAATACGTATTTCATTTGAAGCGTCAATGAAATCCGTGTACCCTAAGTTAAATCCAAACGAATCCACGACGTAAAGTGCACTATATATATATATATATAAGATTTGATATGCTGAGCGATACTTTGCGCGTGATCGTGAGCGAAATTCGACATGGGCTATCTGACGCGACCAAAATCTAATTTTTTTAATCTCTCTCATCTGTATACAATAACTTTTCTCTCTTTCTTTTTAAATTAAAATGATATTTTATCTTCTCTCTCCTATTATTACATGCAAAAAATTATTGTGGTAGTGATGATACAACGTTGTAGCAGCTACTGTGCAGTAACTGCTACAACTTGTAGCAGTTACTGTGCAGTAGCTGCTACAACAGTACGGAAGCTGCTACAAATTAAGGTGCAGAAGCTGCTATAACGGTGCAGTAGCTGCTACAACGGTGCAGTAACTGCTACAACGGTGTAGAAGCTGCTACAACGGTGTAGAAGCTGCTACAACAATGCAAAAGCTGTTACAACGGTGCAGAAGCTATTACAACGGTGCAGTAGCTGCTACAACGATACAGAAACTGCTACAACGGTACAATAGCTGCTACAACATAATAGTTACACAATAGCACTGTTACACGTTATAGCAGCTATTATACAAAAGTTGCTACAACGCGTAGCAGCTATTGTGTAGTAGCTGCTACAACATTATAGAAGCTACATCACTTTTAAAAAATTAGTAGAATAGTGATTTTTGTATGCAATCAGATAAGAGAGATTAAAATTTTTTTTATAGGTGCATGCAGATGAGAGAGAAAAGTTGTTGCATGCAGATGAGAAAGAAAGATTAAAAAAAATTGGATTTTGACCGTATCAGATAGTCCACGTCGAATTTCGCTCACTGCCTATCAAATATATATATATATATATATATATATATATATATATATATATATATATATATATATATATATATATATATATATATATATATTATGAGCAAACTGCCTGGATTAACTCCCGGAATTAACACGTGGACCCTCATTTAATTAGGTAGTATATATATGTTTTAATAAATTTAATATGCTATTTAAAGCACAGACAGTACAATGAAGTGCCATGTATGCAATGAACACAGTCGCCGAAAATTTGACAAAGCACGTACGTTGCCGCATAATTCTTTCTTTCTAAATTATATCTGTAATATAAATATCTGCCTACACAACACACACTGACACGTTGATGAGGAAACTGCATGGACTAACTCTAGGAATTAACACGTGGACCCTCATTATTATTATATGTATATATATTTCCATTATGCGAGTAATTATATTGAGCACAGGAGAACAATGAGCACCCTGGTATGCGGCATATCTGGCGTTGTCGGCATCGTGAATTAATAATCAAATTTTATGAGGTGGATTCCCATGGTGTCGGTGTTGGGCGGGACGACGAGTTCTACCGGGTACTTGTGGATCTCGTCCGCCCACGGGTTGAGATCGGGGTCCTCCGCAGCCGGGTCGACGGTCCGGAGCGACCTCCACACGGCGCTGTTGCACTTGAATCCGCCGCCCAACGCGATCTGCCACACGCGGTCGCCCTTGCGCACGCGGCCCTTGGCCTCCATGTAGGCAAGCACGTACCAGATCGAGCTGCTCGACGTGTTGCCGAAGCGGAACAGCGTCATGCGCGACGGCTCCAGGTGCCACTCGTTGAGCTTCAGGTGCCGCCCCATCTCGTCGACCACAGCTCGGCCGCCGGTGTGGACGCAGATGTGCTGCACCGCGCGCATGAAGTCCGGCACGTACGACTTCGCGCCGGATTTGGACAGCCGCCCAGCCAGCCACGAGGCGGCGAAGTGAAGCTTCTCGGAGGCGGGGAGGATGAGGGGGCCGAGGGTGGTGAGGTTGAGGCGGAGGGCGTCGGACGCCACCGCCATGATGTCCTTGGAGAGCTTGATGCCCAGCTTGCCTTCGTCGTCCACCGCCTGGGCCGCCGCATTGAAGCTCCGGTCCTCAGCGCCCGTGTGCGTGCGGACCACGTGCATCAGCTGGTACTTGGACCGCCGCCTCTCGCTGCGCTTGTTGGTCAGCAGAACGGCTGCGCCACCCACCCGGAACAAGCAGTTGGACACCAGCATCGATCGGTCGTTCCCCTCGTACCTGCAATTTTCAAATTTTAATCAATTCAATCAAATAAATAACGTTCGTACGTAACATGTGTCATGCACGGACGTCCCTTAATTTCGTTGGTAAGACTCGCGGCGAAGGCGAGGGCGGCGGAGCCTTCGCCGCAATGCTTAATTTCGTGTGATGTACCTGCCGCCCATGGAGGTGTTCTCGATGCTGACTACGATGGCATATGAATTCCGGTTGAGCTGAAGGAGATCCCTGGCCAGGGCCACCCCGATCGGGCTCGCGCTGCACCCCATCCCACCCAGGCTGAACGTGATCACGTCGTGCCGGAGCTTGAACCTGTTGACCACCATCGCCGACAGAGACGGCGCCGGGTTGTACAGCCCGCAGTTGACGATCAGGATGTCGATGTCCTCCGGCCTCAGCCCCGTCTTCTTCAGCAGCGCCTCGATGGGCTCGAACATCACGGCGCACGCCTCCTTCCGCGCCTCCACCGGGTGGTTGTACGACCGCGAGCGCAACACCGTCTCCGGGAGGTACGTGTCGTGCCCGAGGCCGGCGCGCTCCAGGATCCTGCGCTGGAACTCGATGTTCTCCGGCGGGAAAACGCCGATGAAGTCCGCCACAGACATGAACTCGTGGCTGGTCTTCTTGGCCTTGTAGCAAGCGGTCTCCATGAGGTACACCGGCCGCGGTCGCCAAAGCAGATAGATGACGACGAGGCAGAGCAGGAGGCATCCGCCGAGGACCACGGTGGTCGAGTCCATCCGACGCCGGAGATCATCCAAGGAGGCGACGGACGGCATCTGCGTGAGGAAGAAAGCGACCGACAGGGTGACGAGGAAGTAGACGCTATGATCGAAGAGGTAGTCGACGGCGAGCTTCCCGTACCGCTCGCTCTCTTTAACCATATTGTTGCTTCAGATAAACTATAACCTATATCATATATAAGCTATATAATCATTTGGTTTGTTCATGATTTAGAGTGATAATGCAGAATTTATAGATACGTTTACGATCAGCAAGAATTCAATAAGATAAGAAATTGATCGCTTATCCAATTAAATTTCTTCATTTCCCACCAAACTAAGAAAATTGATCTGTTCTCTTTAATGAGGATGCATATCTTTCTTCCTCACAGAGATATGTCCCGATCAAAAAAATAACTTCATGTTCCAACTAAGCTAGCCTAGTGGTCATTCTTAACATTTTTATTTTTCACTTCCACAGTTTCATAAGTTATAATCATTGAATCCTCCAACTAGAAGTATGTAAATGTTCGGGTTAAACTAAAATTATGTCCTAATTATTATATATTTGTTGAGTATAGAAGAGAGACAACTAATTAACAACCAATTACACTGTCTTACATTCTTCTGTAACTTATCTACCCATTAACACAAACTTAATGTTTAATATTTGACTTACTGTTTTTTTCACTTGTGTCCGTTTAGAATTTCTATTCCTTAAATACACTATTTAGTTGGTTTGTGAGAATATTCAACTCGTGCATTTATATCACATGAGTTTTAGTTTGAATTTCAGTGCATGCATGATACCAACTTTATTCAATTAGTTGACTCGTTTATAAAAAGTCAATCTTTTGCAATAATTTCTACTTGTTTATTATCTTTCAGTTGATTTAATTTATTATACATTATATGTTCTCGTCCGGAACAGAGAAAATGATAATCTAAGTATATGGCTTATTGTTGAGTTGAGAAGGGATTTTCGGTGTTAATCTTCTAATGTTTAAGTAAGTTTTTGATGAAGTAGGGAGTAATGAGAATATAATAATAGGGAATGTATAGAATCATAAAGTTATGGATACCTTTATCTATAGATGAGAACCCCTCTTTTATGGTGTCACTGTAGTATTGGCACACGTATCACAAAGCGGGTGTACATTTTTCCATGCATCTTAGGAAAAGACACGTTCCAAAAGTGTCTTTGATACATTTTCTTAAACAAGTATGCAAATCCCTAATGTGACAGGCTGGAAGCTTCTATTGTACGATTTTTTTTTGTGAAATATGCTCTATTGTTAGTGGCACAAACCTCCAAAAGAATACAAGGAGATACGTAGTTGGGTCCCGCTATAGGCCGACTAGTGGCCTCTCGACAGGGGCACGCCCTGCTCGGTTGTGCTATGCAGAGCAATCTCCCTTCACTTAACTTTCCCGTTGTCAGAAGGTTACCTTTTACCCGAACGACTTTGCTACACAGAGCAACCTCCCATCCCGCTCGGCTGTGCTACACAAAGCAACCTCCCGCTCGACGAGGACAACAGCCGGGGAATACACTGTCTGTTTGTCTCTTAGTCGTGTTATCTGTTTGTCCTTGCTAGTCCGCTCGGACATGCCTCCCGCCCGACGGTAACTGACCCGCTCAGCTGACTTTGACGTCTTCCTTGACTTTAACCTTCACGTCAATTGGTCTTCCTTACTTTGACCTATCTTTGGTGTGACTTCTCTTCATCACCATATCACAAGTCTTCCCCTCAGGTTTAGTCGAAGGAGACTGTAAATCCGACTGACTGGATAACTAGTGTTTTTGGAAGTCTTTCTTCCCAACCGGGTGTTTGGGATTTAGAGCCGCCGATTGGCTATAACATTCACTCGTACAAGGGTTTATAGCTGTCGCTCGACTGTAATGTTCACCACACAAGGGTTTATAGCTGTCGCTTGGCTGTGAATATTATTGTACAAAGTTTTATAGCTACCACTCGGTTGTAATGTTTAATACGGTAGAGTTTAGAATGTTAGGATCGTTTGTACTCGGCTAGAGAGGGGGGTGTGAATAGCCGCCCCAAATTCTCGCGTTCTTCCTACAGTTAGGGTTAGTCGCAGCGGAAATACAAGGAAGAAACTAAGGAGAAGAAAAACAAACCGATGTAACGAGGTTCGGAGATGAACTCCTACTCCTCGGCGTGTCCGTAAGGTGGACGAAGCCAACCAATCCGTCGGTGGATGAGTCCCCGGAGAACCGGCTAAATATGAGCTCCTTATGGGTGGAGAAACCTCGCCACAACTACTTCTTGCAACAGCAAGATAAGGAGTACAAATACAAGAGAAGCAAGAAGTAAATACACAGCAAATGTAAGCAACCCTTGCCTTCTTGTCGATTGTTGAAGAAGCAACAGCTTCTCAGACGCCAACCACAGCAGCAGCTCAGTCAGAAGGAAGAAGCTCACGCGAAGCTTGCGAAGAAGAGCTCAACAAAGCTCAAGCACAGCAGCTCGAAGAAGAAGAAGAGGAAGAAGCGTACGAAGATGCCTCGTCTCCTTTATACTGCGAAGAAGAAGCGGTGAAGAAACTGGCGTTGCGTTGCAGCAGCTAGAACCCTGATCGATGCGTGGACCGATCGAGCCCTATGATCGGTCCCCGAACCGATCGGTCGATCTGAAACATTACATGCGTACTACGATCGATCGTGGACCGATCGGGCCATAGCTGGATCGGTCCGGACCGATCCCAACTCTTGGCTTTGAAGCTCTTCCTTCCACGACATCGTCTCCACGCGATCGAAGCTCTGATCGGTCCACGACCGTCGGCGTCTTTCTCGCGGCTAACGATCACCTTCGATCGGTCTGAACCGTCGAATCTGCGATCGATAGCACAGCGATCGATTCTTGATCGGTCACGGGCCGATCAGATAACTAGTGACTTGGTTTTGCCCAAACCAAGTCCCAAGCCTTCCAAACCAACATTCGGTCAACCTCGACCTGTTGGTACTTCATTTCTAGCATCTGGTCACTCCCTTGACTGCTAGAATTTTCGCCAAGTGTCGGTCAATCCCTTTGACCTACTTGGACTTTCCTCAACACCAGTCCGATCATCCACGATCCATCTGGATTTTCCTTGCAGCTTCACTCACCGGACTTTCACCGGCTTCACTCAGGATTTCCACACCGCCTAACATCCAGTTAGGACTTTCTCCTTCGGCTTCACTCACGTGACTTTCAAACGCCTAACATCCAGTTAGGACTTTCCCTCGTGCCAAGCTCCTGCTTGGACTTCTCGTGCCAAGTCTCCATACTTGGACTTTTCGATGCCAAGTCTCCATACTTGGACTTTTCGTGCAAGTCTCCACACTTGGACTTTTCGCGTGCCAAGCTCCCTGCTTGGACTTTTCCAGTGCCAAGTTCCCTGCTTGGACTTTTCCGTTGCCAAGTCTCCATACTTGGACTCTTTCCCGAATCAGGTCAACCAGGTCAACCTTGACCTACGGTTGCACCCATAATCTCCCAAACATTTATTCTTGTCCCATATCAAGAATACAACTCTTCCACGAGTGTCAAACATCAAAATACAACTCAACTAGGTCAAGCTTGACCTAAGGTTGCACCAACAATCTTCCTAAGTCAAACATCAAAATACAATTCGAGTCAGGTCAACTCGAGTCAGGTCAACCAGGTCAACCTTGACCTAAGGTTGCACCAACATAGAATCTCCGCTCGGCTATGATGATCAATGCCCAAGGGTTTATAGCCGCTGCTCGGCTATGATGTTCCTTATACAAGGTTTTATAGACACCGCTCGACTTTACTTTTCTAAGGGCATGTGGAACATTGCTCAATGATAAGGAATTGGCACGTTCCGTGTCTCTCCATAGGCACAGGTTGGCCTGTTGCTTGGCTTGTGAGCGTCATGATTTTTCGCTCGGGATCTAGGCTCAACCTGCTAGCTTATCATTGATGTAGCGGGGTCATTCGCTCGGCCATCAGCTACTGTCTGTTGCTGCTCCACCATCTTTGTAGCTCATGATTGTATCAACAGCTCTAGGTCTTCTTGTGTTAACGTTACAGTAGTAAGTCATCCATCGTCCTTCATCTTCACGTTCCAAAATCAAGTGAAGATTTTCACAGACGACGCCAAATACGTGCCTATTAGAAAGTGAAGAAGATGACAAGCTGAGGATGTGACTTAGAAGTTGACAGGATGAAAACACCACGTGGTCCTGTAACAAAGAATTGTTAGTGCCGGGCCGGGAAGGGGTTCCCGGCGTTGGCCCTCCGACGTTCAAGTTAGTTTCCGATGAAGTGGGGAGTAACGAGAATGAAATAGCAAGGAACGTGTAGAATCACAAAGTTACGTATACCTTTCTCTGTAAATGGAAATCCCCTTTTATAGTGTCCCTGTAGTGTTTGCGCATGTATCTCAAAGCGGACGCACATTTTCCTAGGTGTCTTAGGAAGAGACAAGTCCAAAAGTGTTCTTAATATCTTTCCTTAAGCAAGTATGCAAATCCATGATGTGACAGGCTGGAAGCTTCTATCGTATGATTTGCTTGTGGAACATTCTCTGTTGTCAGTGGCATAAACCTCTAAAGGATACAAGGAGATACATAAGTAGGTCCCGCTGTAGGCTGATAGGTGGCCACTCGACAGGGACACGCCCCGCTTGGATGTGCTATACAGAGCAATCTCCCTTCACTTAACATTTTCATTGTCGGAGGGTTGTCTTTTACTCAGACAGTTGTGCTACACAGAGCAACCTCCCATCTCGCTCGGCTGTGCTACGTAAAGCAACCTCCTGCTCGGCGAGAACGACGGTGGGGGGATGCACTGTTTGTTTATATCTATTTATGTGGGAAGTATCCGACGATCGAATCTGAGTTTTGATAATGGCAAAGGGTTCAAAGTTAAGGTTATTTATGATCTAACATTTTTGAATGAGTTTGCAGGAAAGTCCTAAGTGTACTTAGGCAAAAGTCCTAGCTGCGGTTAGGCAAGTGGAAAATCCTAGGGGGTGGTAACCCTAGGCGGAAAGTCTTGGCGGGTCGAGGGCTTCGGGCAAAATCCCTAGAGTTGGGGACTCTGGGTGGAAAGTCCTGGTGTCGCGAACCGGGTGGAAGACTAGATGGGTCGTGGAGCGAACATCCAGCAGAAAGTCCTAAAGCCTCGGGCGGACAGTCAGTGGCTGTCATAATTTCACATTATAAGTATATTATTTTTGCCTGGACTAACTTTGTTTTGTAGAAAACAACGGCTGGAGAAAGATGGTCCCGGTGCCCGGAAGGGGTCCGGGTGCCCGGAAAGGGTCCAGGTGCCCAGAAGGGGTCCGGGCGCTCGGAAGAGGTCTGGGCGCCAGGAGTCAGGCGCTCGGAACTAGTCCGGGTGCCTCGAGTTGGTCCAGGTGCCCGGAATCGGTCCAGATGCTGGGAATCCAAAAGTTATCATCAAGTTGAGGTGGCGCGCGCGGAGCGGCCGAGCCACGTGGTCTAGGCACCCGAAGGGGTTCCGAGCGCCCATAACAGCTTATAAAAGTATCCTCGGCCAGAAGCTTCAGAACAATACAACGAATGATTTTCACTTCTTTAAGCTGCTCAAAAAATGCCTCCTTGACGCTCAAAAGTTGCTCCGACAACCATCGCACTGAAGATCCATATTTCCGAGTTGTTGGTATTCTTTAAAGTTTTTAATTACTTGTAATCAATCATTATACTTGTACTTATTCTAGATTGATTAGTGATTGCCTATCGAAATCACTCTTACGCGCGGCCCTAAGAGTAGGAGTCGCCACAGGCTCCGAACCAAGTAAATCCTTGGTGTCCTTGTTCTATTTGTCTCTCTCTTATTTCCGCTGTGTTTTACTTTGAGTTTTCCGAAACAAACGAAATAGCCATGAGCACTATTCACCTCCCCTCTAGTGCTTTCGATCCTACAATTGGTATTAGAGCGGGGTCGCTTCAAATTGGTGAAACCACTATTCAAGCAATTTTTTGTGGTACTTTTTAATTTTTCGGAGTCGATTGAAATCGGTAAAATTACAGCCTTCCGATCTGTTTTTATCGCAATCAAATTTTCCCTCGAAGCTGGTGCAACATTACTCAAGTTCGCACATTTTTTTTTAATCCCGCACTACTAATCCAAGACCAAGTCTTGGAACAAAGTTTCTTATTTTTGTTTGTGTGAGATTTTACTTCTTAAATGGCCCATCAAGAAGACTATAGCACAGTCCGCCCGCCTCTCTTCTCCGGTGAGGACTTCGGTTATTGAAAGGGCTGAATGGAGTCCTACCTCTAAACCCAATTCGAGATGTGGATGATCATCAAAATCGGTATCTCAATCCCATTCGACGACACGAGAAAATCAGTATCATGCAAGAATTGGGATGCAAGTATAATAAAGAAGGTCGAGGCCAACACCAAAGAAATGTGTACTCTTCAATGTGGTCTAACAAAGGAAGAGCTAAATCGAGTTGGTCCATTCTCAAGCGCGAAAGAACTATGGGAGAAGATGATCGAGCTGCACCAAGGCACCTCAGATACGAAAGTAAGAAAGTGTGATCTAATTTTAAATAAGTTATATAACAAAAAAAATGTATGAAGGTGAGACAGCTAGCCAACTTCATGCGCGGATACAAGACCTATTGAACGGACTCCACGGGATCGAACAAAAGATGGAGAATCGAGATGTAATAAGGAATGCACTCAACGCCTTTCTGAGGAATATTATGTGGGCATCCATGATAGATGCTTACAAAGTATCCAAAGATCTTTCATCAACTAAGTTAGATGAATTATTTTTAGAATTTGAATTGCACGAACAAACTAATACACGTCCAGCTGAGAAAGATATTGCTTTGGTTGTAGGTACAAGTAGAACCCGGGAACCAAAAGCAAAGTGTAGAACCGAACCCGAGTCCGAAGACGAATCAGACTCAGAAGATGACGACGACGAGATCACAGCCGAGATCGTTAACCTAGTACACAAACTCTACAAAAAGAAGAAAGGATTCATGAAGAAGGACATCAAGAAGGTGATTCAGTCTAAGACAGTGCAAGCCAGTCCAAAAGTAAAGTTGGAAGTTACCTGCTACGACTGCAACTAAAAGGGACACATCAAAGCCAACTATCCAAATCAAAAGGAAGCAAAAAAGCAAAGGAAGATGAAAGCACTACAAGCAACATGGGATGAGTCTTCTTCAAAAGACTCCAACAAAGAACTCGAATAGACAAGTTTCCTCGCATTGACGGCCCTGGAACAACTTGAAGAATAAGAAACTGAGACCGAATCGAAAATCAAGTCCAAGCGAAGCCACAGATCCGTATCCGTTTCCGAAGGGCCAAAACCCACTGTAAGTATTTCTCAATTAAGTAAACTGCATAATTTAGTTAATTACCTTATGTGTAAATTAGCCAAATCCAACCTCCGAGTCAAGTCACTCCAAAAGGAGGTAACAATCCTTAAGGAGGAGACTAAATTGAGTCCTTTGACTGATCAGTTCAAATTGGAAGTTCAACTTAAGTCCAACAACTTGAGGAAGAAAATTTCAATTTGAAAGCTCAAGCTAAAAAACTCAAAGACACATTAGAACGGTTCACTTTAGGTTTCAAGAATCTTGATCTGATTCTTGGAAAATAGAGAGTCGTCTACAATCGATCCAGACTTGGATTTAAGGCTAAACGAAAATACAGGTCTTATTTATCAATTATAAATAGAATAAATAGAGAAGTAGTTCAGGCATGGGTGCCCAAGTCAAACTTGATTAATCAAGTTGGACTTGGACAATATTGGATCCCTAAGGATCAAATCCACTACCTTGATAGACCTTATTGAGGCTATGATCCAAGGGGAGCCAATAGAAAAACTTTTTTTATAAATAGAATTGTTTGATTCTTATTTTTACTGCTCTTATTATACATGCTTAGATTAGGCTAGATAAGGACCTAGGCGTGATTTACACTTGACTAGTTAGACCTAGGGGTTGCAAAAAGAAAATTAAATATCCAATTTCTTTGAAAGGCTTTATCTAGAAGTGGAGGATGATCCCATACCCAAGAAAGCTTAGTGCCTCGTCATAGCCTAGAAGTCAATCTTTGATATTTAATTGATTAATTGAAAAACATGAGTCTAACTCAAATGTAAATTAATCCTTAGATGATAACCTAAATCAAAGATGAAATTAACCATCTCACAAAAACCTATAAGGTTCCCTGATTGATAACATAGAAAAGGGTGAGATGGACTTAGGTAAAATTTAGACCTAACTAATCAATTATTTAACCTAATCAATTAATTAACCTAATTAATTTATCTAATTAAGAACCAAATCAATTAATTAAACTAATAAATTACTAAATTAATCTAATAAATAATTAATTAACCAAATAAATCCAATTAATTCAATTTAATAAATTCTTAATTAACCTAAATTAATCTATCCAATCGTTAACTGGTTTAGTTCCAAATTAATTTAACTTAATCAAATCAACACTCAACTCAATTAAATCTAAAATTAAACTTAAAACTTTAAATTTAACTTAACTAATTTAATTCCAAATTTAACTTAATTCAAATACAAAACCATCACTCAATCACCTATAGGAATACCATATTTGATAATTTAGACTGGGTGAGATGGAATATTAAGGAATTAATTTCAATCAAACTATCTTTTGATCCATCAAATTGAACCAAATCAAATACTTTATGTGTAGGAGCAAAAAGATTTGTATCAATGGATGTCAGATAGTAAATGTTCCAGACACATGACTGGAGACAGATTGAAATTTACTAAGTTGAAATTCAAGAACATAGGGTCAATTGCATTCGACAATGATGGAACACTTAAGGTAATCGGAACAGGTAATATCCAACTGAGTTTCAATTTCTATATTCGAAAGTTTTATTGGTTGATCAACTGAATTTTAACTTACTTAGTATTAGTCAATTATGTGACTCAGGGTACTCAGTCACATTTTTAAAAACTGATTGCTTAATTAAAAATGTTGAAAACCTTGAAATTACACTTAAGGAAATTAGGAAAAAGAACATCTATACAATTGACCTACCAACTGTTAGGACCTTCGGACGCGGCTAGAGAGGTGGGGGGTGTGAATAGCCGACCCCAAATTCACGTTTCTTCCTACAATTTTAGTTAGCGCAGCGGAAATAAAAGATAGAAACGAAATAGGAGAATATCAAACCTCAAACGCGACGATATAACGAGGTTCGGAGATGATACTCCTACTCCTCGGCGTGTCCGTAAGGTGGACGAATCCTATCAATCCGTCGGTGGATGAGACCCCGGAAAACCGGCTAATAAAAACTCCTTCTGGGTGGAGAAACCTCGCCACAATCTCTCTTGCAACAACAAGATCGGAGTACAAAGATAAAGCAAGAAGCCAAGAACAATATGAATGTAAAAACACTAGTTTGCTTGCCTTCTCGTCGACTGGTGATGAAGCAACCACTTCACGGATGCCAACAATCGATCGATTGAGTCGGTAGGAAGCTCACGAAGCTTGCAATGGAGAGCTCGGCAAAGCTCGGATCGCGGGAGTAAGAAGAAGTCACTTCTTTGTGAGGCCCTCCACCTCTTGATTTATATGAACTGCGAAGAAGAAGACACGAGACACAAAAATCTAGCCGTTGTGACTCAGCGGCTGAACTGGACCGATTAGGCTCCACCGATTGATCCAGATGGATCGATCGGTCGGGGACCGATCGGGCCCTAGGCGATCGGTCCCAGGACGATCCCAACTCTCAGAGAGGTGGGAGAACCCCGATCGATCGTGGACCGATCAAGCCATAGGTGGATCGGTCCACGGCCGATCTATTTCGAATCACATCGCTTCTCCGATCGGAACCCACGAGAGCTCTTGTGTAGTTGCCGATCGTCACGAGACCGATCGGATAACTAAGGTATCCTTTGGATCGGTCGGACGGGCCGTCGAACGACAAAATATCCTGGATCGGTCAGCAGACCGATCAATACCTCTGTTGGTTTTAGAGCTTCGACCTAAACCTAACGTCTTTACGGTCCGAGCGAGCTCAGCCCTCTCGGCCTAGTCCGGAGAACAAGCTCACGAGGCCCTCTCCGACTTCTCGGGTCCGGAGAGCGAGCTACAGGAGCCCTCTCGGACTTAGTCCGGAGAACGAGCTACCGAGCCCTCTCCAACTTAGTCCGGTCCGGAGGCGAGCTACAGGCTCTCTCGGCCTAGTCAGGAGAGCGAGCTCGAGCCCTCTCAGACTCTATCCGATCCGAGCGAGCTATCGAGGCCCTCTCGACCTAGTCGGAGAGCGAGCTCGAGCCCTCTCGACTCCATTCGATCGAGCGAGTTCTGAGCCTCTCTCCGACCTCCCATGCCAAGCTTCCATACTTGGACTTTTCCCCGTGCCAAGCTCCCTGCTTGGACTTTTCCCGTGCCAAGCTCCCTGCTTGGACTTTTTCGTGCCAAGTCTCCATACTTGGACTTTTCCCGAATCAGGTCAACTTAAGTCGGGTCAACCAGGTCAACCTTGACCAAAGGTTGCACCCACAATCCCCCAAGTTCCTATTCTTGTCAAACATCAAAATACAACTTCTCTATTCTTGTCAAACATCAAAATATACCTCGAGTCAGGTCAACTCGAGTCGGGTCACCCAGGTCAACCTTGACATAAGGTTGCACCAATAATCTCCCCCTTTTTGATGTTGGACAAAAACCATAATCAAGTTAGGTTAACCCGATAACCTAACTTAGGTTTTCCAATAGTTCTCCAATGTTCTTCCTTGAACATTCTCTGAACATTCTCCCCAAACTCCAATGTTCTTCCTTGAACATTCTCTGGACATTCTCCCCCTTTTTGACACACATAAAAAAGAGTGAATCAAGGTCAAGAGTTTCTTTCTAATGAAAGTCCCATACCTTTCAATGAAACCCTTAATTTCCCCCTTGATACTAAAATCAACAATCAACTTAGTGATAATCACTTATAAAAAAAAAAACTTGACGAGCAAAAATTCCCCCTAAAAGTCAACTCCCCCTTGACCATTAGGTAAAACTCCCCTTAAAGGTCAACTCCTCCTTGACCATTGCACCAACAATGTGTTGGAGAGTTTCAACCCTTTAGAAATCTAAAGCACCAACTTCCATAGCTGAAATTTCAGACAACAGTCGAAAATCAGCATTTTGGCACGCTCTGATCGGTCACCAGACCGATCAGGACTCCACTGGATCGGTCACCAGACCGATCCACACTGCCCTGGATCGGTCCAGTGACCGATCCAGACTTCCCTGGACCGATCAGGATCTTCTCTGATCGGTCCACAATTCTCTGATAAGAATTTCTGATTTTTCTCCCGAAATTCAGAAACCCCTAAAAAATTACAGAAAATTTTAAAAATTATAAAATTTTGAGGATACATTCCTCATAACATATATTATCATGAAAAAATAGTTTTATATGAAAATAACTCCCATTTTTAAATCTTGATACAAAGTTCGAAAGACTTTGAAATAGCTCAAGGTTAATCCATCTTTGTATCAACTTGCTCAATGATGAATGCTCAATGATGAATCCATCTTCATCAAGGTTTTTCAAATCAATTTTGAAATGATTTTAAACCATTCAATTTAGGACCACAATCTTAGGGCTACATGACTTGTACGCAAGTTTTCCCTATGATCCTCAATTTCGAATTAGGCTTATCTAGGTACAAGAACTATGCACCTTGATCCTAACTCATCATCCTAATATCTCACACACATCTAAGGTGTATCAAACACATCCAAGTCAATTTTGATGTGAGATATGGGTTCAGGTCATCTTAAGCTAAGTTCTCTTGCATTTTCTAAACAACAATTAGATCTCCATATCAAATTGTGTTTTTTATCCTTAAATCAATTTAATTGATCATAAATGCAAGAGATGATGACATGACATAAAATAATATCATAAGTGGAAATATGTGCCAATGTCATGATGTCATGGCATAAAGTATGAAACTTAAATAAGGCATGACATATAACTAACCTAAGTATTATCATGACATTTCAAATGATAATAAGTTAAATATGATGTCATGACATGGCATATGACAAACAATGTATGGCAAATAACATATAAAGGTATAGAAAATACCTAATTCTAGCCTTAGTTGCCATTTTTGATAATTTTGATCATTTTACCATAAATTCTATATTCCTAAGTGTAATATACCTAAAATCATATACTAAAGATTTTTAGATCACTATGTGCCAATTAGATTGACCCTAGAAAACTCCTCAAATGTGGTCGGCACATCCTAATCACCTTAGGAATAATTTTTAATTTCATTTTCAAGGCTTGATTACACCTTGAAAATTCTTAAAATGCCACCTTTTGCCATGAGTAGGTTAACTACCTATCCAATTAAGGTTGGCACACCCTAAACCATCTAGCGTGAAGGAATCACGCTCCTAGGAACCCAATATCTATTTGAGCTCATTGGGTTCACTAAATATTCACTAGGGATGACTTCCCTAACAACCCTCCTAATGACCCTCCTAGGCTTTAAAGCCTTGGTCATTTGGGATTCATCAAGATCAACTCTAGGGGTGACTCCCCTTGTGACCTTGGTGATGGTCTTCTTAGCCCTAGGTCTTGTTCCATAATCGAATGGAACATTATGATAAGCGGGCTTGACCACTTGAGACTTAGGTTTGTGACCCAAACCTCTCATGTCCTTGGGCTTTGATTTTTGACCCCTAGACCCTAGAGTTGACTTCTCCAAATTCTTAAGAGCCTTTTCTAAAGTGTCAAGTCTTGACCTCAAGACTTGATTTTCCTTCTTTAATACCTCAAGCTTTAATTTTCCATTTTTCTTTGAGGTATTCCTAGGCATATGTCTAGTTGTTTTGGGATTCCTATCTAGGTTTTCCTTAACCTTAGATGAGTTAACTCTAGGGTTGGCATTTCTAGCATTGTCCTTATCTAGGCTAACATGTTTGGCACCTAAGCACATGTATCGGTTTCTATGGTTATCATGCTTATCATTATTGACAATTGCAATAAAACTACTAGCATGTGTCTTATTAGAATTGCAAGAATGTGCCTTAAAGGATACCTTAGGGTTTGCCTTAGCTCCCCCCATAGATGTGCTTGGTCTCTTGTCCTTGTGAGGTTGCCTCCCCCTTGGACATTGACTCCTATAATGTCCCCTTTGCTTGCATTGGAAGCACACCACGTGCTCCTTGCCCTTGCGTATCGGGACTCCGGCTTCCTTGACTTTTGGTGCCCGTGGAGTCTTCCTAATCCTCTTTGGACATTTACTTTTGTAATGCCCATATTCCCTACACTCAAAGCACATTATATGTAATTTACTTGAAATTAAGTTGCTTGAGTTACCTAGGGTTGAGGATGGATATAAGCTCTCTCCTTCCGGAGGTAGAGGCTTCTTCTTCTTGCTCCAGTCTTGAAGAAGAACTCTCCTCCTCTTCTTCCTTAGATGTTGAGTAGCCCTCAACTTCTAATTCCATACCTCCATGATGTGAGCTACTTGTATCACTTGACTCCTCTTCATGACTTGAATTGGAGCTCTCCTCATGGAACTTAGCCAAGTTGTTCCACAACTCCTTGGCATTGTTGTATCCACCTATCTTACACAAGATATCATTAGGTAATGAAAATTCAAAGATTTTTGTTACCTCGTCATTGATTATGGATTGGTGGATTTGTTCCTTCGTCCACTTCTTCTTCTCGAGAGGTTCTCCTTCTTTATCCACCGGAGGAATAAAACCTACTTGTACACAATTCCAATTTACTAGGTTAGTCATAAGAAAAATACTTCATTCTTACCTTCTAATACGCGAAGTCGTCGCGATCGTAGAAGGGTGGAATTGTGACGTCTTCTCCAAGTTGATCCATTCTCTAGCTTGTGCTCCCCCGGGTGTTAATCCGACGAAGAGCGACCTCGCTCTGATACCACTTGTTAGGACCTTCGGACGCGGCTAGAGAGGGGGGGTGTGAATAGCCGACCCAAAATTCACGTTTCTTCCTACAATTTTAGTTAGCGCAGCGGAAATAAAAGATAGAAATGAAACAGGAGAATATCAAACCTCAAACGCGATGATATAACGAGGTTCGGAGATAATACTCCTACTCCTCGGCGTGTCCGTAAGGTGGACGAATCCTATCAATCCGTCGGTGGATGAGACCCCGGAAAACCGGCTAATAAAAACTCCTTCTGGGTGGAGAAACCTCACCACAATCTCTCTTGCAACAGCAAGATCAGAGTACAAAGATAAAGCAAGAAGCCAAGAACAATATGAATGTAAAAACACTAGTTTGCTTGCCTTCTCGTCGACTGGTGATGAAGCAACCACTTCACGGATGCCAACAACAGCAGCAACTGATCAGTTGGAGTCCAGCCGAGGGAAGCTCACACGAAGCTTCAGCAATGGAGAGCTCAGCAAAGCTCAGATCGTAGGAGTAAGAAGAAGTCAGCTTTACTGTAGAGGCCCTCCACCTCTTGATTTATATGAACTTGCGAAGAAGAAGACACAGACACAGAAATTTGGCCGTTGTGACTCAACGGCTAGACCTGGACCGATCAGGCTCCACCCTAATCGATCCAGGACGGATGTGATCGGTCAGGGGACCGATCAAACCCTAGGCTGATCGGTCCCCAGACCGATCCCAACTCTCACAGAGAGTTGGTTGCAGAGCCCTGATCGGTCTGTGGACCGATCATGCCATAGGTGGATCGGTCCACAGACCGATCCCCCTATTGTTCTGAATCACATCGCTTCTTACTGATTAGTCACCAGACCGATCTGATAACCCACAGAGAGCTACTGTGTGGTTACTGATCGGTCACGAGACCGATCAGATAAATAAGGTATCACTGGATCTGTCGACAGACCGATCTAGACAGCCAAAGTATCACTGGATCGGTCAACAGACCGATCCAATGCCTCTGTTGGTTTTAGAGCTTCCCAGCCCTAAACCCTAACGTCTTTCTGGTCCAGAGAACGAGCTACCGAGCCCTCTCTGACCTAGTCTGGAGAACAAGCTATCGAGCCCTCTCTGACTTCCACGTCCGGTCCAGAGAACGAGCTACCGAGCCCTCTTGGACCTAGTCCGGAGAACGAGCTACCGAGCCCTCTCCGGCCGTCGGTCCGAGCAGGCTCCAAGCCCTCTCTGACCTAGTCCGGAGAACGAGCTACCGAGCCCTCTCCGACTCTATCCAGTCCAAAGAACGAGCTACCGAGCCCTCTCTGACCTAGTCCGGAGAACGAGCTACCGAACCCTCTCTGACCTAGTCCGGAGAACGAGCTACCGAGCCCTCTCCGACTCCATCCAGTCTAGAGAACGAGCTACCGTGCACTCTCCGACCTCCCATGCCAAGCTTCCATACTTGGACTTTTCCCCGTGCCAAGCTCCCTGCTTGGACTTTTCCCGTGCCAAGATACCTGCTTGGACTTTTCCGTGCCAAGTCTCCATACTTGGACTTTTCCCGAATCAGGTCAACTCAAGTTGGGTCGACCAGGTCAACCTTGACCAAATGTTGCACCCACAATCCCCCAAGTTCCTATTCTTGTCAAACATCAAAATACAACTTCTCTATTCTTGTCAAACATCAAAATATACCTCGAGTCAGGTCAACTCGAGTCGGGTCACCCAGGTCAACCTTGACCTAAGGTTGCACCAACACCAACCTCCTCACTAAAGTGTCTATTGATACAATAAGAGGAAACTACATTATAGCACAGAAGACTGGGTCACACTCATACCAGACTCATTTCAAAGATGAGTCAAAATGACTTAGTTAGTGGTCTACCCAAATTAAAATTTATAGAAAATATAATCTGTAATGTTTGCCAACAGGGTAAACAAACTAAATTAACCCACAAGTTAACCAACTTAAATAGAACTAATTCAATACTTGAGCTCCTACATTTAGACCTATTTGACTCACATGGAGTCAACTCACTAAGTAAGAACCAATATTGCTTAGTCATAATTGATGATTACTCAAGATTTACTTGGGTAAAATTTTTAAAAATTAAAGACAAAACCTACGAAATCTTTAAAACCTTTTGCAAGTTAGTAGAAAATGAAAAAGATACTAAAATTAAAAGAATTAGAAGTGGGCATGGAGGAGAATTTGAAAATCATAAATTTATTGAATTTTATGAAATTAATGGATACAAACACGAGTACTCATGCCCTAGAACCCCCCCCCCCCCCTCCCCCCCAACAAAATGGTTTAGTAGAACACAAAAATAGAACCCTACAAGAAGCCGCTAGAACCATGTTAAATGAATATAACTTAAATAATCAATTTTGGACTGAGGTAATTAATACAGCCTGCTACATTAAAAATAAAATTTTAATTAATAAGTTTCATAATAAAACTCATTATGCAATATATTATAATAAAATACCCAACCTAAATTATCCCAAGGTGTTTAGATGTAAAGTCTACATTCTAAACACTAAAGACTACCTAAGAAAATTCACATCAAAATCAACTCCAAGGATCTTTTTAGGGTATTTCACAACCAGTAGGGCCTATAGAGTCTATAACAAAGAAATCCTAAAAGTTGAAGAAACCACTAATGTAATTTTTGATGAAGATAATAACTCAATAAATGAAAATGTTAATCAAAACATAGAAAATATTAATTCAAAAAACATACAAGGTGATGAAGATGTTCAAATTAAACCTAGTGAATCACAAGAACCAATTATTGACCCTAATATAAGATCATTAAGAATAAGTACCAATCACCCATCTGACTAAAATTTGGGTGACCCAACCCTAGGAGTCCGAACTAGATAATCTTATAAAAACCTAAGTTAGATAGCCCTTATCTCTAAAATTGAACCCAAAACTATAGAAGAAGTCCTACCGGACCCAGATTGGATATTAGCAATGTAAGAGAGTTAGCCCAATTTGAAAGAAGCCAGGTCTGGTAACTAGTACCTAAACCCATAAACAAAATCATAGTTGACACTAAATGAGTATTTAGAAATAAATTGGATGATAAGGGCAAAATAGTAAGAAATAAAGCTAAACTTGTAGCAAAAGGATTCAGCCAAATAGAAGGGTTAGACTATGATGAGACATATGCTCTCGTAGCCAGACTTGAATCTATTAGGATGTTGCTAGCCTATGCAGCACATAAAAGATTCAAGTTATACCAAATGGATGTAAAATTCATATTTTTAAATGGTTTCATCAAAGAAGAAGTGTATGTAAGTCAACCCCCAGGATTTGAGGACTTGGACCACCCAAACCATGTCTTTAGGTTAAAGAAAGCCCTATATGAACTAAAACAGGCACCTAGGGCTTGATATGAACGCTTATCAACTTATCTAATATCCAAGGGGTTTAAACAAGGTCAAATAGATCAAACTCTATTTGTAAAAATCATAGAAAAAGACATATTTATAACCAAATTTACGTAGATGATATAATTTTTGATTCAACTAATACTAAATTTTTAAAAGAATTTACCAAATTAATGGAAAGTGAATTTGAAATGAGCTTAGTTGGGGAACTCAACTTCTTTTTAGTCTTACAAATTAAACAAACCAAAGACGGAATTTATATTTTTCTAACAAAATATGCTAAGGAATTAATTATAAAATTTGGTATGAAAAATTCAAAAAATATAAATACTCCAATGATAACCAATATTAAAATTGATTCTGATCTAGAAGGAAAACCAGTATATTTAAAATACTATCGAAGTGTGATAGGGAGTCTACTTTATCTAACTGTAAGTCAACCTGATATTTTATTTACAGTAGGTATGTGTGCAAGATACTAATCTTATGCTAAGGAGTCACACCTAACAAATGTTAAAAGAATACTTAGATATATTAAGGGAGCCCTAAATATATTACTCGGGTACCCTAGGTCTTGCAACTTTGACCTAATTGACTATTCTGACTCAGAATATGTCGAGTGCAAACTAGATAGAAAAAGTACAAGTGGTAGTTGCCAATTTCTAGATCAGTACCTAGTAAGTTGATCAAGCAGAAAGTAACACTGTGTTGTTTTATCCACTACTGAAGCTGAGTACATAGCCCTAGGGGAATGTGCATCTCAACTATTATTGATGATGCACACCTTAAAGGACTATCAACTAGAATATAAAAATACAAAAATTTCAATTGATAATATAAGTTCAATTAACTTAACCAAGAATCCAATTCACCACTCAAGGACTAAACACATAGAAGTGAAACATCACTTTGTAAGGTATGTTGAGTCCAAGTTAAACATGACTGATATTTTCACAAAACCCTTATCTGAACTTGAGTTCAATGTACTTAAAAGACAAATAGGGATGTGTCTAGTAGAATAGAGTCTACTTTCAAAAATTTTCCTCTTTAATACTTACTATTTCAAATTTTTTTTTGGTTTTAAAATTCTAGGAAAAATATTTTCAAAATTCTAAGTTTGTTAGTATTTCAAAATTTGGACTTAACCTAGGTATCTACCCCCTAGAAAGTATGTATCGATTTCAGCCAGATCATCTCACAATCACACTAGGATTACCTTGCTTGTGTATGAAAGACACTTAGAATGGTATGAGATGCATAGGGTACTGCCTGGACTTCAGAATGCTTATGTCTGTGCATCAACATAAGTCTGGGCATTAAATACTAAATTCATATTAATCAAATTAAGTTGTCCATGCTTAGTTAAACTAACCAGAACACTTACTTAATTTGATTAACTAAGTGAAAGCTGCTACCTTATGGTAAACAGCTAGTAACTAAAGGTTAGACATTTGTTTGAAAGTAGATATTTTATTACTCATGCTTGGACTCTAGGGCTATAAAATTTTTATTACAAAAATTGACTGGCATTAATCAAGGGGGAGTAAAAGAAAGATTTTTCAAATTAAGCCAAGTTCATGCTTTTAAAAGTATTTTTCAAATAGAAGTTTTTTTTAGACTTTACTTAAAATTATTTTTAAAACTTGGTCATTTTTAAACTTGGTGTTAAAATGAAATTATTTTTCGTGTTTAAACAAATTATTATTCAACTTAGTGTTTATTCAAAATTAAAATTATTTTTGAGCTTAATGTTGAATTAATATCAATTTTTTTATTAAAATTAAGCTTAATGTTGAATTAAAATTAGTTTTAAGCTTAGTGTTTATCAAGAGTTTTTTTTTCTTAACTAAGCTAACGCTTTCATTAGAACTTTTATTTAAAATGAGTACTTTTAAAGCTAAGTGTTTAATCTACTTCTTTTTAAAATCCTTTAAAGATAAGATATTTTCAATATTTAATTAAAGTCTCTTTCAAATTTGTACTTCTTCTTGCAAAACTATATTTAAGTAAAAGCTACTTTTCAGGGGAGTTAAATATTTCCTATTTTACCATTTTTTTTCTCTTTTTTAAGTAATATTTTTGATATACGACAAAGGGAGAGAGAAAAGTGAAAGTTAAGTAAATAACTGATTAAGGGGAGATACAAACAAGTTGCAACTAAATGTTTATATTTTTTGCGCCTACATGTTTTTTCACTTGATTGCACTTGGATCTTGATTTTATGCTTGTACGCATTTATACTACTTTCATATTTTACTTAAATTTTACTTAACTTTGAGTTTTATTGCCATAATCAAAAAGAGGGAGATTGTTGGTGCGGGAAGCATCCAACGATCGAACCTGAGGTTTGATAATGACAAAGGGTCCAAAGTTAAGGTTATTTGTGGTCTAACATGTTTAAATGAGTTTGCAGGAAAGTCCTAAGTGTACTTAGGCAAAAGTCCTAGCTGCGGTTAGGCAAGTAGAAAATCCTAGGGGGTGGTAACCCTAGGCAGAAAGTCTTGGCGAGTCGAGGGTTTCAGGGAAAAACTCTAGAGTCGGGGACTATAAGTGGAAAGTTCTGGTGTCGCGAACGGGGTGGAAGACTGGACGGGTCGTGGAGCGAATGTCCAGTAGAAAGTCCTGGAGCATCGGGCGCTGAGCAAAAGTCCAGTCGGTCTGGAGGACTGGGATGACAACAGGTAAACTCTCCTAAGAGGAGTAGGTGAGGGCGCGTTCCCGGCGAGGGAACAGTAGGAGTCGATTCAATCTAGAGTTTCAACGAAACTCAAAGTCAGAATCAGACAGTCAGAGGCTATCATAATTTCACATTATATGTATATTGTTTTTGCCTGGACTAACTTTGTTTTGCAGAAAACAAGGGCTGGAGAAAGATGGTTCGGGCGCCCGAAAGAGGTCCAGGCGCCCGGACTCCGGGCGCTCGGAACTGGTCCGGGCGCCTCGAGCTGGTTCGAGCACTTGGAGTCGGTCCAGACACCCAGAACCCAAAAGTTATCACCAAGCTAAGGTGGTGCACGCGGAGTTACCGAGCCATGTGGTCCAGGCACCCAGCGGGGTTCCGGACGCCCGGAACAGTTTATAAAAGTAGCCTCGACCAAAAGTTTCAAAACAACACAATGAATGACTTTCACTTATTTGAGTTGCTTAGAAAATGCCTCCTCGACGCTCTAAAGCTGTTCCGACAACCATCGCGCTGAAGATCCATATTTCCGAGTTGTTGGTATTCTTTAAATTTTTTAATTACTTGTAATCAATCATTGTACTTGTACTTATTCCGGATTGATTAGTGATTGCCCATCGAAAGTACTCTTATATGCGGGCCTTGGAGTAGGAGTCGCCACAGACTTCGAACTAAGTAAATTCTTGGTGTTCTTGTTCTATTTGTCTCTCTCTTATTTCTACTGTGTTTTACTTTGAATTTTCTGAAACTAACGAAATAGCCACGAGCGCTATTTATCCCCTCTAGCGCTTTTGATCCTACAGTATCTTAGTCTCGTGTTATCCATTTGGCTTTGCTTGTTCGCTCGGATATGCCTCCCGCTCGACCGTAATTGACCCGCTCAGCCGACATTGATACCTTCCTTAACTTTGATCTCTACATCAGCCGATCTTCCTTTAACCTATCTTTGATGCGACCCCTCTTCATCACCATATCATTATATATAATTTAATCATACAACTAATTATATAGATTAAGCAACCAAATTACCTTAGTGATAATTGATGACTCTGTTAACTAAACGGATTGTTGGACCTACTTATAATCACGTGACAATTATTTGGTGGACTTATGACCACGTGACTTCTGCGAGAAAGATTATATATAATTAGTTTTTGATCATTAATTATTAGCAGTGATGATCTTTTGCTGTGTCTCTATCCTTGTGAGTCGATGTAAACTCTATAGGATATGCGTGAGGATCTCTCTCACTTATAATTAATTGCATAAAATAATAGTCTATTGGATAAATTTTAAAAACTTTAGTATACTTAGAATGAAATGGACATCCACGATCAAGCTTATCCATCAAGTAAGATATATATAGTGTGCAACAATGAATATATTTCTTGATGAAGGTTGTGCCTAAGAGAGGTTAAGAGATCCATAGGAGATCAAGTTTTCATAGAAATAAGATTATTTTGACATCTTTTCACAATATTTTCCATCTCAATAGAGATTATTTAACACTCATGATGCACTTAGACCTCTTAGATTGTCATGTTACTGATCAAATTTTTGTAGCTCTTGGCAAGAGATAATATTATAGCATTGAATTATTTCAGCTGAACGATCAAACTGAATTATAAAAAAAGACTTAATAAGTATTGTTTAATAAATTTATATAATTTTTGGTTAGGTTTTGTTTCCCGGATGTACTAATTGTAATAATTCTTTTAGTTTCTATCGTATAATTATGATGACGATGGCTTGCCAATATTAAATATAGTTAGAATTAGAAAAGTAAAATGATAGACACGGCATAGACTCATAGATTTTCAAATAAGTCAACTTTTCTAACTACTACTACCGAATCCATGTTCGACCATGGGGCAACCTAAACTGTGATTTGCATAATAGCAATAATGAGCGCCAGCAATATAAGCAATTTAAATGTTACAGCCTAAATGGTAAAAATCCAATATAGCCGAAAGCATTACCAACTTACGCTCTAATCTAAGTAGCATGAGGCCCGTAAAATCCCATGAGAATCAGCACAAACCACCTTGTTAAGGACAACAAACCTACTCAATTTTAATCTTGGATGATGCACAAGGATGAGCTATTTTAATTAGCAATTATAGTGCAAATGCCATTGTTTTTTAAATTATTGGCATTTTATCATGCAAAAGACAATAAAATATAGTTGTTTTGCAAGATATTTGGTAAAAAAACATTATTGATTTCTATGACCATGATTCTCTACATTAATTATTAATTAAATAAGATAAGCATAGTAACAATCCATGTCATAGTAGCTGTATTGTTAAAGTATATATTTAATAGCATAATCCTTTTCCAAGTAGTTGCATATAAATGAACCCAATAAATGAAGTCATAGACAATTCAAATTGCACTTCCATATTGGAAACATGCACCACTAAAAATAATTTTAAAATGTTTTGTTTTAACTATTAGAAGTGACAACACTGAATAGAAAAGGCTAGTTGACGAAGAACACATGATGGTAGATTGTCTAATTAGTCTTCTTTTATGATTCTCAGATTAGTTGAAGAACAATTAATGAGAGTTTTTTTCAGGTAGTTGCCACAATTTAAGTTTTAGTTGAATTTTTTGGAGGGGTAGGTATGAGAATTTAATTGATCCAACGAATATATGATCTAGGAGTTAGAAAAAATATCAAACATTTATTATATTGCACATATCGAAATATACCAAATCATATTGATATTATCAGTATATTGAAAATTTTGGTACAGTATTATATCGTATACCAATTTTTTTGATATCAATATCAATATGAAATTTATATCAAAATTTTAATATAAAAATATGAAGTTTATACTATATTGAAAATTTGATATATCAAAATTCGATATACATTTATTTTATATCAAACTTTTCAATACAATATATATACAGGTTTAGAATTTGATTTACCGTACTAAACCTATTACAAAAAAAAGTGAATTATAAGCAAGTAGTGTTACAGTGAAACTACAATAATAATATGAAATAATTATTAGAATTCTAAACATCCATGATTAGATTTCGTTAAGAGGAGTTAATTTCATGTGCTCTAATTAAACCTCTTCTAAACTTTTCATTGTATCTAGATTTTTTTTTCCATTTTAAGGCTAGATCAAAATCTACCCATTGTTGGAGATTGTTTGATGTTGTAGCTTAACCAAATGTACTATTTAAAAGAAACGTATCATTCTACATGTCTAGTGGATTGGGACACGACCTAGCACAATACGTGCCATTCTCGCAAGACCCATCGGGATGACAAGGAGTTGGGATACTTACTCATGATTATCATCTCACTATCAAAATTAATATTCATTTTAAATAATTGAATTATATTATCGGCTAAATACTCATGATTCACTCGCTATCAAATTTTTTTCATTGTATATAATCAAACTTTACACTCGATACGTCATGCATTAATCACAATAAGTAATATATATATGAGAAAAGCTACCTTGCGACACGCTCCGTACGATTTAGTACGGCGCACATCAAAATTAGTATTGGATCAATCCACTGATCGATCTGGCGGGACTGAATCGATCAGTGGATCGATTCAGCCCCGCTTGTCTTCTCCCGTCGGTCGCAGCTGATCTTCATGGGGTGCTGACAGATCACCCCTCGGCTGGATCACAACGCAATCGGATTCCAGCCAGATCTCGACAGGATTCCGGCCGAATCGCGGCAAGAATTGGCAGCGCTGCGTCTGCTAGCGTCGTGGCCAATTTTGGCCATGAAACGATCGGATTCCGGCCGCCATCTGGCCGGAATCTGATTGCGATCCGGCCAGAATCCGACTGCGATCGGATTCCGGCCGGATCACGGCCAGAATCGATGACGATTCTGGCCCACTTTGTCTTCTCGTGCCTGCAACCCCACTTCGTCTTCTCGCGCCTGCTGGATCAATCCACTGATCGATCCAGCGGGTTTGAATCGATCAATGGATCAATCCACCACACCGAGCCATATAGATATGTGCCGTAGGATAATATTTATATATATATAACTTATTTTATGAGATAGTTAAAGTTATGGAAGAATATTTTAAAAAAAAAGATAACTCTAACTTTTTTGATATTATCTGTACTATTATTTAGACTCTACAATTAAATTAAATATAATTTTTTAATCTTCCAGTGGAATATCAAGAAAATTTATAACAAAAATATTAACCATCTTCTAATGGAAATTGGGGCATAATGAATATGTTCTAAACGAACTTTAGTCGTGCAAGCTTGTCCAAGTCAATCTAGTGGAGTATCAAATAATGAACTTGAAATATTTTACTTAGGCTCTGTAAATAGAAGAATATGATGGCTTAGACATATTAGATTGGTGGAAAAAAACATGCATCAATGTACCTTATATTAGGATCTTTAGAATTCTTTAGAGATGGTCTAGTGGAATACTATTAATTTGAACTTTGGGGTTCGGATATCGATATAGTTGAGGTAAATATTTTCTTCATATGTTAGTCATTATTCCAAGGATTAGTAACCATTCGTGATTTACCTCCTCCGTATTGGTCTTAGGACAGATTGGCTGGGGGTGCTTGGGGCGAGCACAGTAATGTTGATACCTCCGATTTTATTTGATATCCACCTCCTTAAGGTAACTAATTCAAGGGTCACTCCAAGCTATCTACTTCCACTATCATTTCTCCCTCTTGGACCAAAATTGAAGGTGGAGAAATATTTTTACAGCAAGATTACAAAACTTTCCAAATGAAATAACAATAGTAGAACAGAAGAAAAGAAAGATGATAAGTTTTAGCTTAGCTCCCCTTCTCTTAGTTTCTTGAAGATCTTATAGATGGAAGCTTGACACTAAGATAAGCAGAAGAATAACAATGGAATAGTTGTCTCTTCTCATTCCATAAGTCTCTTTTTAAATGCTTTAGAATGGGGTCATTTATCTACTTTTTGGTCGCCACTAATTGATTGGCAAAAAACCCCAATCGATTACATATTATTTGACTATCCATTGAACGATCATTGATTTTAGATCAACGGTTGAGATTATTCCATTTTGAATCATAATCGATTGGTAATTCCAACTAATTGATTAAACAAAGTAATCGATTGATCAATCAATTTGGCAACCTTATGCTTTCTCGCGAACTTCTATCAATCAATTGATCCAATTGATTAACGAGTCTTAATCGATTCTCTAATTAATTTGGGAGCTTTTTGTGTTCTCAAAGAACACCTTCCAATTGATTACACCAATTGATTGACAATTCCCCAATCGATCAATGAATCGATCTGAAATGCTTCTGTGTTCGCAAAGGAAGTCCCTAATCAATTGTACCAATTGATTAAGACTTGCCTAATCGATTGGTTGATCAATTTGGAATACTTTTATGTTCACAAAGAAAGCTCCTAATCGATTGCACCAATCGATTAGGCAATTCCTAATCAATTGGTTGATCAATTTGGAATGCTTCTATGTTCGCAAAGAAAGCTTCTAATTGATTGGGCCAATCTTGTTGATTGATTTGGAATGCTTCTATGTGCTTGAGTTTGATTAGTGATGTGCGTAGTTTATATATACTTTTATGCATATTTTAAAGCATATCTACTTGCAGTTTTTGACTACATTCTATGCTATTGCACCATATTTTATCATTATTTCAGCATTATTACACCATTTATTGGAGATATGTTCTTTGCCATTTTCTAATTGATAGGTTGAGATATGGAGAAGAAATGGAGGTAAAACACACCTCAAAGCTACACCAAGAAGAAGTATAGGTTGTCCGTGCCTCCCCAGAGTCAAAAGAAAAGACATGGTCATGCCCCTTGGCACAGCTGTGTCTCCCACATCTGGGAGTCATGTGCCGTCCAGAGTCCAAAGGGCACAACCGTGTGGATCTACATGGCCATGCCTCCCATGATGTTAAGAAGGCATGCCATGGTTGTACCCCATGATACGGTCGTGTCTCTCAACGGGCAAAGAACTATACCCTACAGAAGCTAGTAGGGAGGTGGTCGCACTACAAGAAAAAAGCCTTACAACAACGGGTTTTCACCGTTGTCGTAGCCCCTTTCAGACTGTTGTTAAAGGCTGTGTTGTTAAAGGGGGTACTCAAAGACAACAGTTTTTAACTGTTGTCTTTGAAGACAAAGACATCAGTTTTTACAACGATGAAAAACTGTTGTCTTTTCCTTCAAAGACAACAGTTTTTCACTGTTGTCTTTTAGCGTCTAACTTTAATAACAGGGTCTTCAACAACAGTTTTAAACTATTTACGACAACAGTGAAAAACCGTTGTCTTTTTTTGATAAAAAATAAAAAAAATATTAAAATTTATTATACAATTTTCTAGTATTATAAATCATTCAAAATACTAAATTTGTAAATAAAATTTAACATATAATTTTCTAACGTTCAAAAATAATATTTACAACATTCCAAAGAAATTTCAAAAGCAGCCAACAAAATGACAACGACACTATTAAAACAAAGGTAGAACAACACAACATCCTAATCCTAGAAGAGTAACACAACATCCTAATCTTGATATCCAGTTTTGAAGAGTTGGATCATTTGAAATACTTTTACCATGTACAACACTAGAAGAGTAACAAAACACTGCTTCTTAATTCTCCTAATCCTTCATCTTCTTCATCCTTGCCATGTTTGCATCGTACTTGGATCGAAGTGGACCAAGTAGATAAAGAAAGATGATAAACTAAATGCCTTCATCTTCTTCATCCTTGCTTCTTAATTCTCCTAATCCTTCATCTTCTTCATCCTTGCTTCTTAATTCTCCTAATCCTTCAAACTCCACCTGTAAGAAGAAGATAAAGAAATGTCACTTGATCTAAACTAAATGCCTATGAATAATAAAAAAATCTGAAATCTCATAAAGTAGACTTAATTCATTAATAATGCATCATATTGAATGCCTCTCCATGACTAGCTTAATAGCCTGTTCTATAGACATGTCTTCATTTGTTTCATACCTGAGTTTGTTAGCCTATAAACGTTGAACAGTCATTTCACAAGAGAAATATTTCCAAGTTATCAGCACTGCAGATATAAGGTTAATAAAGAACTTGCCTCTTCCAGAATGGTTTCAAACACCTTACCAACTTTTTCCACTAGATCTTGAGGCACTTGATGTCCATCACCATCAAAGAGTGCGTAGCTGAAAAATAGAAGTAAATTTGTCTCCATAAGATTATAGTCTCCATGATCAGTGATATCTGTTAGTTATTCAGTTAACCATTACCTCTCCAAGTCATGATCATACAAGACAGAATTGTCACCAGAAGTTCGATAAATTGGTAGACCAAGTCTTCCAATCCAAGATGCCAATGGATTCTCGTTGCAGACACCATGCAACCTGAAGTGTCCAAATTAAAACTTCTAGTCACTGAAATTTTGAAGGCTGGCCACAATCCTCTTCAGAAGGAATGAAAACAAAAACACAAAAAAAGAAGCATACCAGGCTGCTCCCATGTCAACAGGAAAACCAAATGAGTAGTTAGTGTGAACTCGACCACCAATTCTATCCCGAGATTCTAAAAGCACAACCTAAGGAATAAAAAATAAACTTCCATGTGATACAAATTTACCCAGCCACTTCACACACTGCATTCATATCAGAACTTAGAATCTAATATGTAAAGGCAACTAAAAAAACTGTTAATTTATATCGACATAACACCTGAAAAGCTGCATTTTTCAGTGCATGAGCAGCTGCAATCCCTGCAAATCCACCACCAATGACAATGGCAGAAGGAGAGTGAGATTGCCTTGCTTCAGTCTTCTGATAGAATGATGCTGCAAGAAAATTTAAGTCAATATATATATAGATATATATGTTGATGTGAAGCAGTAAAATGCAAACTAGAATATATTTTAACACCATGAAAAAAAACATAATTAATAATAAATTCAACACAAGAACAAGCAACATATTCTGTCGTGTTGTATATATATTTACCAAATGCATTTTCCTTCCACATGGTTGAACTCTAAAAATAATTCAGAAAGTACCCCAATAATAAGATTGACAACAGAAAACACCCCAAACATAAAAATTTAGTTTTATTTGCAATTATGACAGATAATCATGTAACTAGCTTCAGTATTCCCACAAAAAAAAGATATGTAACATAACAATATACTGATACAAAGAAAACTAAAGGGATGACCATTAAAGGAAAGAATACCTTAAATAAAATGAATTCAGAAAGTTCCCATAGGCTCTGGATTAATCCTTTAAGTTTACTTTGATCATGAGCTAAATCATTGCAGTGAATAGATTTAAATCGAAGTAGGTAAAATTCCCATTTTGGAAGCCTGTATACCTCACGAAACCCATCTGCAATTTCACACTAGAGGTTGAAATCGAGCTCTTAAAAATCTTTAAACTTGATATACCGAAAGCTGGAATAGAGCAGGAGGCTATACTCACCAGAAAAATCCAAATTGATGCTGGAAATCATTGAAAAAGGGATGAGTAGATTCAAAACTCTACTAAGCTTGAACACCAACATCTCACGACTGGAAGCCCTAAGAATCGACCTGAAATCAGTCAAAAAATTGAAGATTTTGTGACTAAAAATTTACGCAGAAATAGGTCACAAAAAGGACTCTATTTGGGCAGAAACAAGCATAAAAAATATATAAGGAACAAAACCCCTCAAATGATTTGAAAATGAGGGAGGCGGGGAGGCGAAGGGTGTCAGTGACAGTGGCGAGTACGCGGAGAAGAAGTTTGTCCAAGAGCAGTAGAGATCTCTTCCTCCATCGCAGGTTCGTTTTCATTAGGGTTTGTGTTTGATCACTGAGTCACATGTTGAAGAGTTGTTACGCTCCGCAAGTGTACGGAAATATCGCAAGTAATATAAAAGATTATCGCATCCACAGGGACTGGAATAAGCACTAGAAATGTCTCAATGCGAATTAGCTAAACAACTATCCAATCGTTTCAAAAGCAAAGTAAAGGTAAACAAATCTAATATTAGAGATCAACAAACAAGAGTTTAGTGTTTTGGGTTATGATAAAGGGAGATTCTAGGAGTTTCGGTTTCTTTGTAAGATTTCTTGAATGTAAATGGTTCACCAATTCTTATTCCTCAATTGCCAAACATGTAGAAAGTTGCCGGTTCCCTCTTGCAATAGACAACCGGCTAAGGACTGAGAAATGTATCTAAATAGGATTAATTAGACATGAACCTACGTTGTCCTTACACAGAAGCGCACCTATTACTATGCCTTCCTCGGATATCAACATAGAAGCCCACAACTTATTAATCTATAAAGATACAAGAAGCTAATCATAGAATCCATCCTACTCTCTTGAATATTCCTATTTCCTCTTCAAGATTATCTCTCAAACGTCCTTACACGGGCTTGCACCTGTCACGTGGATCCCTCGGATGATCGAGTGAGAGTTTATCCTTACCAAGTCCATAAGAAATCCAAACAATCAATCAAGAATGAGAATTAAGCACAAACCACCATCAATCATTCAAGATCTAATTGATACAAGCAAGATAATGTCATTGAAACAAGAAAATGGCAAATCCATAAGAGATTACATCAATCCATCATACAAATACTCCCTTAATCCTAGAATACAAGATCTACTCCATGAATCGAGGAAGAAAACCCGAAAGAATAGAGATTACAAGCACTCCTTGAATCCCCAATCCAAGAAAACAAGAAGAGGGGAAAAGAGAAAACTTATCTACGAAGAAGCCTTGTCTTCGGATCCAATCCTCGCTTCGGAGCCGGAATCTCCAAGAACTCTCCTTGCCCAGAAATCCTCCCAAGAATGGGAGGAAACCACCAAATCTTGCCTTCTCCCAAAGGGAGATCCCTTTCAATTCATGAAGAAGGGTTTAAATAGAGGAGAATCCCCACACGGCCCGTGACACGGCAGTGTGAGATTCACACGGCCATGTCCTTCTCTGCCAAACTGCACTGCCGTGTGACTCACACGGCCAGGACCCCTCTGCTCTCTGGAAATGCTGCACGGTGGTGCACCACAGCCTGCTTGGTCTCTGGAAGTCTCACACGGCCGTGTAGATCCACACGGCCATGTAAGGCTTCTGCTCTGGTTGGCTTCAAATCTTGACACGGCCGTGCGAGGTTCACACGGCCATGTCATCTTTCTCTTCTGTTGGTGCCAAACTCCACACGGCCCGAGCTCCATACCAGTGCAGGGCCGTGTGAGGTACACGGCCCGGTGCTTTCTCCCTTCGTCTCCTCCAATGCATGCCTAAAGATGTAGATTCTTCACCAAATCGACTCCTATGTACAGAAAATGCACAAAAAATAGATCTCCGAACAAAAAGAGTAAATATGCTAAAAGGAAAGCTGGAAGTATAAAAATGCATAGATCAAGCATGCTCAAAGTATGTAAATGTGCGTAAAAACATGCATAAAAGAGTATATAATCTACGCACATCAACATGCCATGACTTAACCACTGATCTTGTCGATCCAAATTGAGATCAAATTATAGTCCTGGTGAACTTTCATATCTACCATCAAAAGTTTTATTACGTTAGCATGATCATGGAAACAAGTAAAGTATGGTTCAAGCATAAGAATCTTGTGCGCAGTGTAAAAGTAACTCAACACCCTTCAAGTTTCAATCCATGTCCTAGTCAAGTCGTCATCAAATTTGAATTCCTAATGTTTCCAGTGAAAGACAAGTAACCAGTGATAGGCACTTACTTACCATTCACTTGGTTCATATTTCTCAACTAACCCAAGGTCTCAAAGGTGTGCTCAATCTCAAGAGAAGCTAAACAGTCATTTCCCCAGTAACCTAACTCGGTCTCAAAGGGGTGACTTGCTAGATTCCATTCATGACAACTATTTTTTATATCCCTTATTGTTTTTTTATTATTATTTTTTATAAGTGTTTGCATTGTGCAAAACTTATTCACAAATGTACTTTTAGCACACATGTTGGGATATTTTGATTTTTCCAAATGAGCTTTAATAATTTGAGGCTCATCCAGTAACCAAAATGAAAGTTGAGAAATCACCATGGAAACCAAGTACTAAGAAAACAAGATGAATCATGACTATTTCAATGACATCAACTATTCAAGCATCAAGCACAAGTGTAGTGAAGATAAAATCCTTAAGGTTGAACCAAAACTAAAACTCATCACCATAAGATTCTTAGCTTATTAATGCTTCCCAAGATAGAAAAAAGAACTACACAAAGTTTACTAGTAGCATCATGCGAACATCATGAATCGAGACAATAATCGTGCTAACATTTCACTTGAATCCAAGAAAGCATATAAGTGAAGATTTGATGTTCTCAAAATTTTTTTTTTTATGCCATGATTATTTCAAAAACAAGCAAAATAAAGCAACAAGCAATGAAGATAAGAACCAACATGAAAAACTAATCAAAAACTAAAAACTGAAAACCAAACTAAACAATACATGACACCCCCCCAGACTTAAACTTTTCATCGTCCCGATGAAATCAGTATGGTGGAGGAGGTGGAGGTGGACGAGGGAAAGGAGGTCTACGACGTGGTTGGCCAATAGGAAAACTAGGAAAACCTGGAATCTCACCCAAGGATCTATGATACTCATATAAAGCATCAACTTGTTGGCTAGTAAGCGTCATATTCTGCATAAAATCTCTCATCCTAGCCTGATCAGTATCATAATCCTGCACAAACTCAGCCACTTGACCTTGAAAATTTCTCGTAAACTGAAAATGATTTTGTACCTCCCTAAACTGATCATCAGATAAAGAGAAGCGCCCCTCCAACATTTTTCGTTGGGAATCTTGCTTCTCATGAAGTGATTCTAGAGACGTACGAAAATCTGAAAAATCAAACCTAGAAGATCCCGTGCCATATGCAAAAGAATGCCTAGCGGGCTCCATAAAACTAGAAGGCTGCGGGTGTCCATATGACGAGGGCTCATGATGTGGCTCAGTGTCTCCAGGTATAGAAGGGTTATCCTCAGAATCTAACTCGGAAATTACCCAATTAGCCGGGTTACGAATAGTAGTTCGTTCAGGAAAAGGAAGGGGTAGAGGAGAACCACTCCTCCTAGGAAACGCGAAACCATTCTCATCCCGAACGATCATTTTCATAGCAAGACATGTATCAATATCAATCATGTCATTACCATGAATTATTTCCAACCCATCAACATCAAGATTTAAATTACAAGCTATTCGGGTAATCAAACCACCAAAAATAATTGATCCCGATGATGCCCTAGCTGATCTCAATAAGGTTTGAACAAAATGAAAACCAGAGTCAAATTCAACCTTATAAAGCATAGCCCATAAAGCATAAAGCTCTATCTTCTTAACCACCCCATCACTCTCTCCCCTACCAAAAATAGTTTTACTCATGACTCTATGTAGATACCTAAAGATGGGGTTTTGCATATGGGAGGCCTTAGCTCTTGAAGGCTCATAAGGTTGATCTAACCTAGTTATTGCATTCCAAAAATGATTCCAATTAAACCTTGGATCAAACCTACGAGGGCTACCGGTGGTTATTCCAAAACAAGAATTAAAGTCACTAAATGCCCATAGAAATTCTTGATTCATTAATCTAAAAGAGATTTTTCTAAAATAATCATCTTCATTAGTAAAATGGACATCCAATGAACTTAAAAATTCCAAAACAAGACGAGGATATGTAGGCAAATGTGTGTACATAATATCACTCCAATCCAAAAACCCAATCATCAAATCTACATCTTCCCTAATTCCAAGCATATCAAGAACAGTTGGGTCCATATATCTAGTACACACTATCTTTCTATTGACAAGAATTGCAAATCTAGTTACTTGATCATCATTTCTGAACACAATATTGAATTCATTGTCATTACCTTCGTTGCGTGAAGTCCTTTTGCCTTTGCCCTTCACTGGTTGTTTTCCTTTGTCTCTTGATGGCTCCTTCTCTTTGTCCCCACTAGATCCACCACCTCCTTTGCGAAATCTCTTCAAAATATTGGACATCTTGATGAGTTTAGATAGGGGAAGAATTATCTAGAGTTGTGGAACTCAAAGAACAAAACTTCAAAGAACAAAAGATCTTAGGTTAAGAGAACAAAAGTCCAAGTCTTAGAGAGGAGGAGAATCGGATCTAAGAGATCTTGAGAGATTAGAGAGGAGTTTTTAAGAAATTGGGAGAGAAAGATATGTTTTGGAGAGTTGGGGGTGTGCGGAACACGGCCAAGATCTGGCCGTGTGAGGTAGGAGGTAGACTTTAATAATTCTCCTACACGGGCCGTGTAGATCTACACGGCCTCCCCATCTTTGCACGGCCGTGTCTATGACACGGCCTATACCTTTTTCTCCTCGGGAGATCCCACACGGCCGTGTTTGGATGACACGACCCAAACACTTCCCTTCTCTGCAACCTTTGCCTGGCCGTGTATAGCACACGACCTGACTCTGTTTTGCACCTAACCTGAAAAAAAAATCAAAAGAATGCATCAAACTAAAAGAAATTACAATACAAATCAAAACTAACTAAAAGAACCCTTGGGTTGCCTCCCAAGAAGCGCTTGTTTAAGGTCTTTAGCTCGACCAAACTTAATCATTCGCTCCTTTTCCTCGCCCTTGGAGGACAGATATACTTTTCGTTTCTGTTGGGAGATCTTCTCCCAACGTCTTCCACCACATTGTCTCCTTCATTTGGTGGCCTTCCATGAGGATGGAAATTCCATTCCTCAAGTTTATAAATGCTTGTCCTGCTACAAGCATTTAAAAGAGACGAGACATGGTTAGAGATATTAGATAAATCATATTCCAGCTTTTCCTTACCAATTACCAAAGAAAGCTTATGATTTTTGACATCAATTATAGCTCCAGCTGTAGCAAGGAAAGGTCTTCCTAATATGATAGGAATCCTAGGGTCCTCTTCCATGTCCAACATGACAAAATCTGTGGGAATAACATTCCCATCCACCTCTACCGGCACATCCTCTATAATACCCAAAGGGTACCTACAGGAATGATCGGCAAGTTGAAGTGCCATAGTAGTAAGTTTAATGTTTTTGAGACCTAATTTATTACAAATTGAATAGGGAATGAGGCTAACACTCGCCCCCAAATCACAAAAAGCTTTTTCAAAAAATTCTTTTCCTATGTTGCAAGGAATATAAAAGCTCCCTGGGTCCTTCAGTTTTGGAGAAGTGTTCTTCTCAAAAATAGCACTACATTCCTCACTAAGCGCAATGGTCTCGACCTCTCCTCTTCTTCTCTTATTTGACATGAGATCCTTCAGAAATTTGGCAAATCTAGGCATTTGTAGAATAGCATCAATAAGAGGTACCTCTACACAAATTTCCTTAACCTTTTCTAGAAACTTGCCAAATTCTTCATCCTTCTTGAGCATTGTAAGTCTCTGAGGAAAAGGGACAGCTTTGCTCTGATGGTTCAGTGGAAGAGTCTCTTCAACCTCAATGGTACTCTCCTATTTAGCTTGAATCGATTCGGTATAGGAGGAGAGGGCTTTCTTTTGTATCCCTTTTGAGCGATCACTTGGGAGTCTCCCAAGGTTCATCGGCTCCTAAGCTCAATCCTATTTCAATGCTCCAGGATTCACATCAGGTTTTCCTGGAAGTTTTCTGGTGCTCGGATGATGAGGAAGCTAGTTGCAATTTGACTATCACGAATCTTTTGATGCTTTTCAGAATTATCCATTCTGAATGAGCTTTGCTATATCTTTCTTCATTTCATTTGAGTTGAGATAATTTCTAAATGAGATTTTTAATAGCCTTGTTATTACTTTGGATAGATTTATGTTGACTATGATTGGTGCTCACTTGCCCCATAGATGGTCCTTGATCTTGGTTATTTACGTAAGAAAAATTTGGATGACTCTTCCAATCCAGGTTATAAGTATTTGAGTATGGGTTGTTACGCCTTTGATTGTAACTCATGATTGCATCACATTGTTCAAGTTGATTGATTTGTGCAGTGATAGCTCCCAATGGACATGAGTCATTTGAATGCTCTGAACTCCCACATACTTCACAAGATGTACTAATAGCATTGACCATATTAGCACTAGTCCCCATATTCTCAAATTTCTTTGTAAGAGCGTCCAATTTTGCAGACAAAAGAGTGACTGCATCTACATCAAACTTCCCTGATGCTTTAATTGTTGGGTTTACAGAGGAATAGCCACCACTTCTTTCATTTGCCCATTGATGATGATTTTGTGCTACACTTTCAATGATTTCTTCGGCTTCATCTAAGCTTTTGTTCATAAGTGCCCCTCCAGCTGAATCAAGGGACACTTTGGTATGATAATTGATACCATTGTAAAAAGTGTGCAACACTAACCATCTTTCCAACCCATGATGTGGGCATTGTCTGAGCATACTATTATATCTATCCCATGCTTCAAAAAGAGATTCTGAGTCAGTTTGCTTGAAGCTTGCAATTAAATTCCTCATATGAGCTGTTTTGCTTGGTGGATAGAATTTATCAAGAAACTGTTGCTCACACTGCTCCCAAGTGGTGATGCTATTAGGGGCCAAAGAATTCAGCCATTGCTTTGCCCTATCTCTTAAAGAAAACCCAAATAATAATAATCTAACTGCATCTGAAGGAACTCCATTCATTTTCATGGTACCACATATTTCATAAAAGACCTCTAAGTGTTGATTAGGGTCCTCATGAGGTCCTCCACCAAATTGGTTCTGCTGCACCATAGATATGATTGCGGGTTTGATCTCAAAGTTATTAGCTTCCACTGAAGGTCTTGAAATACTAGATCGAAAACCTCTCGCATAGGGTGCTGCATAATCCTTAAGTGGTCTATTTGCCATATTCAAATGTTCCTGTTCTTCAATTTGCCTTTGCAGAATTCTTCTTTTATGGAAAGTTCTATCAATCTCAGGGTCAAAAGGAAAGAATTCCCCTGCAAAGTTAGATCTTCGCATACACAAGAACAAGATAGCAGATAGCAATTCGACACAAAAAGAAAAATAGAAGAATCAAAAATGCAGAATTGGGTTTGTACAAAAAGAATTAACAAGAAGTGAAAGTTATACAAGAAAGTGAAAAAAACAGAAATCTAATGATTAGTTACAACTATGCAATATGAAAGGAAAACAAATGTTATGTTTAGTCTAACTCAATTGATAATTCCTAATGTTATAGCGTAGTCCCCGGCAACGGCGCCAAAAACTTGTTACGCTCCGCAAGTGTACGGAAATGTCGCAAGTAATATAAAAGATTATCGTATCCACAGGGACTGGAATAAGCACTAGAAATGTCTCAATGCGAATTAGCTAAACAACTATCCAATCGTTTCAAAAGCAAAGTAAAGGTAAACAAATCTAATATTAGAGATCAACAAACAAGAGTTTAGTGTTTTGTGTTATGATAAAGGGAGATTCTAGGAGTTTCGGTTTCTTTGTAAGATTTCTTGAATGTAAATGATTCACCAATTCTTATTCCTCAATTGCCAAACATGTAGAAAGTTGTCGGTTCCCTCTTGCAATAGACAACCGGCTAAGGACTGAGAAATGTATCTAAATAGGATTAATTAGACATGAACCTACGTTGTCCTTACACAGAAGTGCACTTATTACTATGCCTTCCTCGGATATCAACATAGAAGCCCACAACTTATTAATCTATAAAGATACAAGAAGCTAATCATAGAATCCATCCTACTCTCTTGAATATTCCTATTTCCTCTTCAAGATTATCTCTCAAACGTCCTTACACAGGCTTGCACCTGTCACATGGATCCCTCGGATGATCGAGTGAGAGTTTATCCTTACCAAGTCCATAAGAAATCCAAACAATCAATCAAGAATGAGAATTAAGCACAAACCACCATCAATCATTCAAGATCTAATTGATACAAGCAAGATAATGTCATTGAAACAAGAAAATGGCAAATCCATAAGAGATTACATCAATCCATCATACAAATACTCCCTTAATCCTAGAATACAAGATCTACTCCATGAATCGAGGAAGAAAACCCGAAAGAATAGAGATTACAAGCACTCCTTGAATCCCCAATCCAAGAAAACAAGAAGAGGGGAAAAGAGAAGCCTTGTCTTCGGATCCAATCCTCGCTCCGGAGCCGGAATCGCCAAGAACTCCCTTGAATCGCCCAGAAATCCTCCCAAGAATGGGAGGAAACCACCAAATCTTGCTTTCTCCCAAAGGGGGAGAGATCCCCCTTTCAATTCATGAAGAAGGGTTTAAATAGAGGAGGGAATCGGGCGCCACACGGCCCCGTGACACGACCGTGTGAGATTCACACGGCCATGTCCAGTTCCTTCTCTGCCAAAGCTGCACGGCTGTGTGACTCCACACGGCCAGAACCCCTCTGCTCTCTGGAAATGCTACACGGCCGTGTGGTGCACACGACCACAGCCTGCTTGGTCTCTGGAAGTCTCACACGGCCGTGTAGATCCACACGGCCATGTAAGGCTTCTGCTCTGGTTGGCTTCAAATCTTGACACGGCCGTGCGAGGTTCACACGGCCATGTCATCTTTCTCTTCTGTTGGTGCCAAACTCCACACGACCCGAGCTCCATACCAGTGCAGGGCCGTGTGAGGTACACGGCCCGGTGCTTTCTCCCTTCGTCTCCTCCAATGCATGCCTAAAGATGTAGATTCTTCACCAAATCGACTCCTGTGTACAGAAAATGCACAAAAAGCAGATCTCCGAACCAAAAGAGTAAATATGCTAAAAGGAAAGCTGGAAGTATAAAAATGCATAGATCAAGCATGCTCAAAGTATGTAAATGTGCGTAAAACCATGCATAAAAGAGTATATAATCTACGCACATCAAGAGTGCATGATAGAGAGGCCTTTTAGTTGAGGCGGCAGCGACGCATATGGCAGAAGCGAACCTGAGGCCCATCTAGGATGGAAGGCAGTGGAGCATCTAGGGTTTTCGACGAGAAGATGCAGGAGGAAGAAGTAGAGGACACTTACTGTTAGTGGATTTCATGTCGGAGGTCTTGCCGGTGAGGGCGTCCTTAATGGACTCGTGGACTGCTGCTGCTCAATCGCGGCTCCGGTGAGCGAGAGATTGTGAGAAAAGATAAAAGAGGGATGGATTGAGAAGATAAATGGGTGGAATGCGGCGGCAGAAAACTTTCGGGGAGAGGGAAAGAAAAAAAGCGGGGCAAAAATTGGCGAAGGGGAAAAAACGGCGAAGAAAAAAAAACACCAGTATTCAACATCACTTAATCGACAACGACTTTTAAAAACTGTTGTCGTAATCCCAAAAAAAAGCGCACATAGACAACAATTTTCAAAAACTGTTGTTGTAGCATTTAAAAACCGTTGTCGTAGTCTTAAAAAAACATAAATAGACAACGGTTTTTAAAAACCGTTGTCGTAGGCCAAAAAAATTGCTAAAAGACAACGGTTTTTGTTAAAACCGTTGTTAAAAGGCAAAAAGACAACGGTTTGGTATAAAACCGTTGTCGTTTGAGTGTTGTTGTAAGGCTTTTTTCTTGTAGTGTCGTGTGGATCTATATGGTCATGCCTCTCTTGACCTGAAGAACGAGGATACAACGATGCTTAGAGGCAAGACCGTGCCTTCTATGGCCCATAATTTCAAGACATGATCGTATCCAGGAGACAAGACCTTGCTTTCTCAGATCTGAACTCCAGAGACCCAGCTGTGCCAAGTTGGCATGACTGAGACACGACTTATGTCTCATGCGGTTGTGCCTCACCTATAAATAGGGGAGTTCTCCCCCCTTTGAAGGTGAGGAGAGTTTTCTATTGGGGAGACTCAAGGTCAAGATCCATGCTTTATCTACTCCACATTCGACAATCTGAGGCCATTTTCGACATCTCTATCTTCTTTAGATGCAAGGATTGGATTCGAAGACCCGACATTACACTTGGATAAGCTTTCCTTCTCTCTTCTCTCTTGAATTGCTTAGGAAATTTATAATCTTAATGCCTTTGGATTCAATTGTCCTTGTCATGGAGTAGACCCACTTATTCTAGGATTAAGAGAGTAATTACAATGAAAGATTGATGTGAACTCTATAGATTTGTCAATTTCCCTTCTAATGACATGTTTATATCTTATATCCATTTGATTAAATATGTGTGTGATGTGTTTGTGCTTAGCTTCTATGTTTAATTGATTGGATGTATAGATCACTTACCTCGTAGAGGGAATGCCCTAGATCGTATGGCCGGGGGGTGGGGGGGGGGGGGTGGGTGGGCATGTGACAGGGGTATCCCTTTAACTGGACTTTCAAAGGCATCGTCTTGAAAGGGAGGGTAATTCTCTACACGGAAGAATCTAATTAGGCTTAATGGGTTAGTCCTTATTCTATGTTAATAGGTGTATTGTATAATCTAGGATTGTATAACTAAGGAACCCTAGGTGACCCTAGGTGACAAAGGGTAATCCTTTAATCGAACATCCTAGGTTATCTCTATTACCTAGGGACATCAGATAATCAAGGGAGCAACACTCTGACATGACCATCACAGGGGAGCATCGAGATTTATAAGTTAGACTTCCTACATTACATAAGGATAGAGGATAGGAGATGAACAATCCATAACATATTGATCAATATTACATTGAAACCGAACTCTTATAACATTCATCTTGACCTATTCTCCTCAAAACTCTCTCTCTCTTTTTTACTTCCTCAACCTTAGTTCGTAAGACTTTAACTTCGATCATCAAGTCATGTGAACTCACTAGTGCTCATAAATCCCCATGGGATCGATATTTAATTACTGAAGATGTAACCGTGCAGTTATGGTAACGTAACAATTACCAATTGATAGAAAATTCATGTCAATCAATTGGTATACCTAAAATATTTCCAATCCTAAACCCTCAAGTACATTGCCATTCGAAACCAATTACCTCATGCCAAACGAATCTCCTATTTCTTGCACTTTATATTTGAAGCTTCCTTATCTCTAAGTCTTCATCTATACTAGCATCCAATCTCGCAATCTGTTCCAGTTCCCAACTTTAGCCAAGAATCATGTCCTCGACCTTCTTGAACTTCTATTGCCTTACATTCAGTTGATGTGCGAAGATTATATATATTTTTATGCATACTTTGATGCACATCTACTTGTATTTCATGAGTATAATCTATGTTTATTACACCCTATTTCATTATTATATCACACTTTCATCCTATTTTATTTGGAGATATGCTCTTTGCATGTTTTAATTAACAGAATGCCATTTGGAGTGAAAATAAAGGAAAAACACACATTAGAGCGAATACAGAGAAGAACATCAGCCTGGCTGTGCCCTATGTCACGACCGTGTGTCTCTATCTGTGCTACACATATGCATGCTGTGCCACACAAGCACGATCATGTCCTAGCAACAACAAATAAGGGGTGGCCATGTGAAACCACATGGTTGTGCCCCATGATAACTAGTCTGTCACACCCACAAATTAAATTAACAATTTATATCCAATGAACCCCTTAACTACACAATGATGTTGTAATAACGAGCCTAGGATCGAATCTCTCGAGGAATTAATAGTAGGGTGGTAATCTATAATTGTCTGTTATTCTCATTTGGGGGTTTTAATATGGAAATGGGGGTTGTTTGGTTCTAAACTTAATAAATGAAAATGTAACGACCCGGCCCCTCGACCCCTTGGCTACCAGGATTCATAAACTCTAGTACTTAGCCTGGAGGTCTAGAGTTCGAATCCTGGGGAAGGAAAAAATCTATTGGCTAGGGGTGGGAAGACCTAGTGAGTAATGACACGACCGAGGGTCGTCGGTCGACGACATAAGGGGTTGGCAGTTGGGCCACCCAAGGGGCCGAGGGGCCGGGTCGTTACAATAAAAAGGCGCCTTTTTATTGTAACGACCCAACCTCTCGGCCCTTTGGGTGACCCAACTGGCGGCCCATTTGGTAGCCTTTGGCAGTCCCTTGGGCCGAGGGGCCGGGTCGTTATAATAAAAAAGTACTAGAGTTTATGAATCCTGGTAGCCAGGTGAGCCATTTACTTGGCTACTAGGATTCATAAACTCTAGTACTTAAACTGAAGGTCCGTAATTCAAATCCTGGGGAAGGAAAAAATCCACTGGCCAGGGGTGGGAAGACCTAGTGAGTAATGGCACGGTCAAGGGTCATCAGTCGATGACATAAGGGGTCACCAGTTGGGCCGCCCAAGGGACCACCAAGGGGCCGCCAAATGAGTAGCCAGTTGGGTCGCCCAAGGGGCCGGGTCTTTACAATAAAAAGACGCCTTTTTATTGTAACAACCCAGCCCCTCGGCCCCTTGGGTAGCCCAACTGACGGCCCAACTGGAAACCCATTTGGCAGCCCCTTGGGCGGCCCAAATGGTGACCATTTATGTCGTCGACCGACGACTCTCGGTCGTGTCATTACTCACTAGGTCTTCCCACCCCTGGCCAGTGGATTTTTGCCTTCCCCAGGATTCGAACTCTAGACCTCCAGGCTAAGTACTAGAGTTTATGAATCCTGGTAGCCAAGTGAGCGGTGCTCACTTGGCTACCAGGATTCATAAACTCTAGTACTTAGCCTGGCGGTCTAGAGTTCGAATCCTGGGGAAGGAAAAAATCCACTGGCCAGGGGTGAGAAGACCTAGTGAGTAATGGCACGACTGAGGGTCGTCGATTGACGACATAAGGGGTCACCAGTTGGGCCGCCCAGGGGCCGAGTCGTTACAATAAAAAAGTACTAGAGTTTATGAATTCTGGTAGCCAAGTGAGCCGCTCACTTGGCTATCAGGATTCATAAACTCTAGTACTTTAATAGAAGGTCCGTATTTCGAATCCTGGGGAAGGCAAAAATCTACTGGCCAGGGGTGGGAAGACCTAGTGAGTAACGACACGGTCGAGGGTCGTCGGTCGATGACATAAGGGGTCGCCAGTTGGGCCGCCCAAGGGACCGCCAAGGGGCCGCCAAATGGGCCACCCAAGGGGCCGAGGGGTCGGGTTGTTACAATAAAAAGGAGTCTTTTTATTATAACGACCCGACCCCTAGGCCCCTTGGGCGGCCCAACTGGCGGCCCATTTGGCGGCCCCTTGGGCGGCCCATTTGGCGGCCCCTTGGGTGGCCCAATTGGCGGCCCAACTGGCGATCCCTTATGTCTTTGACCGACGACCCTCGGCGCCGTGCTATTACTCACTAGGTCTTCCCACCCCTGGCCAATGGATTTTGCCTTCCCCAGGATTCGAACTTTAGACCTCTAGGCTAAGTACTAGAGTTTATGAATCCTGGTAGACAAGTGAGCGGTGCTCACTTGGCTACTAGGATTCATAAACTCTAGTCCTTATCTTGGAGGTCTAGAGTTTGAATCTTGGGGAAGGCAAAAATCCACTGGCCAGGGGTGGGAAGACCTAGTGAGTAATGGCATGGCCGAGGGTCGTCGGTCGACGACATAAGGGGTCGCCAGTTGGGTCGCCTAAGGGGCCGGGTCGTTACAATAAGTTCTGATGGGATCCAGTGCATTAGTGCTGGTATGATCGCTATCCCATCACCCCTAGTCCCAACGAATACCCATTATGGAAGACTGGGAGGTCAGAATGTGACCACCCTCGCTCTACAGTCAACTATGGCGTGGTTCATGGCCAGCCAATCCATGCCCAATATAATGTCAAATTCTACAATTTCTAATACCTACAGATACATCATATGAGGCTGACATTTGAAGTCTAAAGGGCATCCCATGACTTCCAGACTAATAATTAGTACTTCACCAGATGGTAGAGATACTGTCAAACCATGCTTCCGCTCACTTGGCTACCAGGATTCATAAACTCTAGTACTTAGCCTGGAGGTCTAGAGTTCGAATCCTGGGGAAGACAAATATCCACTGACCAGGGGTGGGAAGTCCTAGTGAGTAATTGTTGGTGTAGCGGAGGTCGGCAAGAGGGGGGTGAATTGCCTGAAAAAATTAAAACTATACCCTCCTTGGTTTTTTCAACTCAAAATTGCAATAGCAATAAAAATAACTGAAAATAAAGTAACAGAAATAACCTAGAAACTCAGTAGTTAACCTGGTTACAACCAAGAAGGTTGTTAATCTAGGGTGATGAAAGAGCGCACTAGAAAAATCTCCTTTGTTGAAGGCGGAGAAACCTTTTATACACTTACGGCTCACAACTATTGCTAGGAAGTTGTTACAGAGTTGAATGAACAATTGTTGTTTATTTCCAAGCTCCAGGGGCCTTTATATAGCTCCTGGAAAGTTTATCCTGAGGGTGCAAGGCGCCTCCAACAAGGTCCAAGGCGCCTCTAATGAGAGAGGGATAAAACTTTATCCAAATAACTCAACGTTCACTTCTATCAGGTTCGAGGCGCCTCCAACAGGCATTGAAGGCGCCTCCAAGCTGGCTGGCAGCTTTTTCCAGCTTGCTTCTTTGCTTCGTCTTCCGAAGTCCCGTTTTTTTGGGTGATTCTAGCCAACCGAAATAGGGCTCACCCGAACCCAATTTCTGGCCTTCTCCTCGAGCAGTCTTCCTCCAGGCTTAACATCCCTCGAACGCTGCACACGTTCTTCTCGCCCACCGGTGTACTCTTCTGTAGCTCTCTCGTCCTTCGGACGCACCGAGCCCGTCGACTCCCTTCCAGTGCCGTCCTTCTCATTAGCTGCGTCTTCCGCTCGACTTCCTGCGCTCCTAAGCTCCTACACACATAGACACAGGGTTCAAATACAAAGAAGGACCTAACCAACTTGGTTGATCACATCAAAACACCCACGGGGTCCAACAATCTCCCCCTTTTTGATGTGCATCAACCCAAGTTCAAGTTAGGGTAAAAATAGACAAATAGTAATTTTTGAAGAAAATTACTAAACTAACATTTTAAGCATAAGTTTGCAATAAATAAAATTGCAACTACTTAATTAAGAATTAAACAGAATTTTTAAAAATAATTTTAATTTTGAAGATTTTAAAAATTCTCTCTCCCTGAACTTGTACTTTTCTCTCCCCCTTTGATCACAGCAAAAACGGGGTAATAATAAGAGAATATGATGTTAAAAGAATATTTAGAAAATTTTAACTTAGAAAAATTTATGAGCAAGATGAATTTTTTTTAAAAAAATATCTAAGCAAAAAAATGAATTTTTAGAATTAAAAAAAATTTCTAGGTAAACTGAATTTTAAGAATTTTTCAAAATAATTTCTAAGTCAAATTTTTTTTTTGAAATTTTCAAAAAATATTTGAAAAACTTTCAAAGCATTATTTAATTTTTAACTTTTAATGTTTTTAACAAAAAGTTAATTAAACATTTCATTTCTATATTTGGCTTCCAGGCAGTGGCGAGGCACTAGGCCTTCTTGGTTATTGGAGCAACAACCACTTTCTAGTCAAAGCCGCATAAGGATTTGACTCATAAGGAAATTTTTTGTTTATTTTTTTTTTTCTGAAGGTGCTAAGTCTAATCATTTCAATTTAAAAATTCTCTATGATTCTTAAATTTCCATTTTAGCTTCTCATAATTTCTCAAATCACAGTTTTTTATAATTGTAGCAAAAAATATTGAGCATGCAAAAATTTGTATATTTTCTATTGTTAGTTTGTTGAAATCTCTTAATTGACAAATTATGTCTTTTGACTCAATATTCTTTAATAGTTTTCCAGTTTTTAATTCAAAATATTCTTTCGACAAAATAATTAGTAATTCACAAGAATCTTTCGGTAATATTTCGATTGAATCAATTAATTTTCTAAGAGGTGGAGACCATACCTGACTTACCTTGTCGGCGGTTGATTCTCCCGCTGTTGAGTTGTTTTCTTTCGTAGATTCTCCCCCTTTATCGATGCTCATTTGTGAAGAGCATTTTAGGTCTTCAAGTTAGAGTTCGGTTGCTTGTTCTGTCTCGGCACTTACCTCGATTTCGGACTCTTCTGACGTTGGATCAGTGTCCATCGAGGAGTCAGATTCAACTTCAATTGGTTCTTCGTGGAGTTTTAAGAACTTTTCCCAAAGTTCTTTTGCACTTTGATATTCGCCAATTTTATCGAGATCTTCATCTGGTAGTATGCTTAGAAGGTGTAATTTAGCTCGAGCATTTGCCATAGACTCGTCACGTTGCTTATTGTTCCAGAGGTGTATCTCGAGTTCTTCTCTATTCGTTGTCTTTGGTACTTCATATCCAAATTTCATTATTGATAAAATATTAAAATCTGTGTTAAGATATATCTCCATTTGTTGTTTCCATGTCGCGAAGTCTCCGTTAAATTTCGGGGGATGAATGTTCGCTCTGACCATCGTCTTGATCGTTGTGCTTCAGTCGGCGGTTAGTGTAGGACCGTTGGGCCGGCTTAGAAGGGTTGGTTGAATAGCCTGTCAAAAAAACAAACAACCCTTTCTCGAACGATTAAGCTAACACTTGTAAAATGAATTAAGCAGATAAATAAAAGCATAAAAGTAAATACGAGGCACCAGACGTTTACTTGGTTACAACCGATGTGGTTGTTAATCCAAGGAAGATTAAGCTCAAAAACTCCTTCAGGCGGAGAAGCCTCTTACAGCGTTTTAGGCATAGAAAATAGAAGCTTAACTACAACTAAAGCATACAAGTGTTTGGAAATAGAATGATCGTGATCGTTGAAAAGCTTCTGGATCAAGGCTATATTTATAGCCTTGGTCGGGGCGCCTGGATGGGTTCCGGCACAGGGATAAAATTTATCCCCAGCGGTTGGATCAGTCAAAGCTCGATCCGTGAAAGTCCTTCCGGCGCCGGATGGTTCGGCGCCGGGACACTCCGGCGCCGGGCCAAAAGTCAACCAGTTGACTTTTGGTCCGTGCTCTCTTCTCCGGTCCAGCTCGTCTGGGTCTTCTGCTCCGGCTCCGCTTGCTTGGGTGATCTCTGACATCCGGAATAGGGCTCACCCGAACCCATCTTCCGGTCTTCTCGAGCGTGCTTCCTTCCGACTTCTCGTCCCTCGGAATTACCGCGTGTCCCTTCTCGTCCACAGCGTACTCATCCGCAGACTTCGTCCCTCGGTCGCACCTCGTGCCGACCTTCGCGTTAGCTGCATCTCTTGCTCCCCGAGCAATCTTCCGCTTCTGCTTTCGCACCTCGGAACCACCGCGCGCACTTCCTTCTTGTCCGCCGGTGTACTCTTCCGCAGCACCTCGTCCCTCGGACGCACAGCGTGCCGTCCTTCTCGCTAGCTGCGTCTTCCGCTCGAGTACCTGTGCTCCTAAGCTCCTGCACACTTAGACACAAGGTTAGAAACAACGCAGGACCTAACTTAACTTGTTGATCACATCAAAACAACCTTGGGGTTTCAACAATCTTCCCCTTTTTGGTGTGATCAACCCAAGTTAAGCTAGGGTCAACAATAGATATTAAATTAAATAGTTTATTGCAATAACATGCAACATGATAGAAAAAATTAAATTTCAAACATTCCAAATTTTAATTTTCAATTTTTTCTACCTCCCCCTAGACTTATACTTTCCCTTCTCCCCCTTTGATCACAATAAAAATGGGGTACAAACGAAATCTAAGGGTTGACATTAAAAAAAAATTTGAAACTATATTTCAATAATTTTCTGGGAAATATTTTTAAGTCAAGACAAATTTCTAAGTCATTCGACATCAAGATTAAGAAGTTTCTAAACAGAAAGCTTTATGCAAGAAAATTTCAGAGAATTAATAACATAAAGAGAAATTTTCTATGCATTTATTTATTTATATATTTTATGCTTTAATCAGAAGGTTTAAATTTCCATTTTAATTTATCAGAAATTCTTAAGTCACACTTTTTCAGATGTAAAGCAAAAATTATTAAACATGCAACAATTTGTATCATGTTAATTTCTATTATTTTTTGAATTTCAAGTTCATGAAAATATTTCGATAGCATAGATTCTAACTTGATAAAATTTTTCGACGCTATAAAAAATTCTTTCGACAATGTGCAAAATTCGTTTGAAAGAATATTTTGTAATTTGCAAGAATTTTTTAATAAAAATTCTAATTTGCAGGAATTTATTAATAATAGATTTCTTAATCCGAAACACTTTTTCGATGACTCATTTTCTGAATTGCAAAACTCTTTCGAGAAAGTAATTTGTAATTCAAAAAAATATTCGAAGAAAGTTTTTGACATCATTTCTAATTTGCATAATTCTTTCGAAAAAATATTTTGCAATTTACAAAAGTTTTTCGACAAAATTTCTAACTTGCAAAATTCTTTTAATAATAATTTGCAAGGCAAGTTTGACAATTGATTTTCTAATTCGAAAAATTCTTTCGATGATTCAATTTCTGATTCGAAAGACTCTTCAGGCAATTTTTCGATTGAATCATTTAATTGATCAGAGGTTCGAGTCCATACCTGACTTAGCTTTTCGATAGTTGATTCTCCCCTTGTCGAGTTGCTTTTATCCGAAGATTCTCCCCCTTCATCACTCTCGGGATGTACTTCGGCTGTTGGGGCTATCTCGGTAATTTCTTCCATCTCAGACTGTTCTGTCGGCAGCTCGGTGTCCATCAAAGAGTCGGATAGGGCTTCAGTTGGTTCTTCGTAGAGTTTTAAGAACTTTTCCCAAAGTTCTTTTGCGCTGTTGTATTCGCCAACTCTATCGAAATCTTCATTTGGTATTGCGGTAAGAATGTGAAACTCTGCACGACCGTTTGCCATTGACTCGTCACGCTGCTTCTTGTTCCAGAGGCGTAGATCGAGTCTTTCTCCGTTTGTGTTCTTCGGTGCTTCATAACCTATTTTCATTATTAGAGAAATACCAATATCAGAGTTAAGAAATACCGTCATTTGTTGCTTCCAAGAAGCAAGCTCCCCCTCGAATGCTGGTGGGTAGTCGCTAGCTCCGGCCATTGTTTTGTTGCTTCAGACGGCGGTTAGTCCTTCTGAGGCGTACTCGGCTCTGATACCACTTATAGGACCGTTGGGCCGGCTTAGAAGGGTTGGTTGAATAGCCTGTCAAAAAAACAAACAACCCTTTCTCGAACGATTAAGCTAACACTTGTAAAATGAATTAAGCAGATAAATAAAAGCATAAAAGTAAATACGAGGCACCAGATGTTTACTTGGTTACAACCGATGTGGTTGTTAATCCAAGGAAGATTAAGCTCAAAAACTCCTTCAGGCGGAGAAGCCTCTTACAGCGTTTTAGGCACAGAAAATAGAAGCTTAACTACAACTAAAGCATACAAGTGTTTGGAAATAGAATGATCGTGATCGTTGAAAAGCTTCTGGACCAAGGCTATATTTATAGCCTTGGTCGGGGCGCCTGGACGCCGCCCTGGGGGGGATAAAATTTATCCCCCAACGGTTGGATCGAGTCAAAGCTCGATCCTGTGAAAAAGTCCCTTCCGGGCGCCCCGGATGGTTCCGGGCGCCCCGGACAGCTCCGGGCGCCCCGGATAGTTCCGGGCGCCCCGGAGCCAAAAGTCAACCTAGTTGACTTTTGGTCCGTGCTCTCTTCTCTGGTCCAGCTCGTCTCTGGTCCGGGTCTTTCTGCTCCGGCTCCGCTTGCTTGGTTGATCTCTGACATCCGGAATAGGGCTCACCCGAATCCATCTTCCGGTCTTCTCGAGCGTGCTTCCTTCCGACTTCTCGTCCCTCGGAATTACCGCGTGTCCCTTCTCGTCCACCAGCGTACTCATCCGCAGACTTCGTCCCTCGGTCGCACCCCATGCCGACCTTCGCGCTAGCTGCGTCTCTTGCTCCCCGAGCAATCTTCCGCTTCGGCTTTCGTACCTCGGAACCACCGCGCGCACTTCCTTCTCGTCCGCCGGTGTACTCTTCCGCAGCACCTCGTCCCTCGGACTCACAGCATGCCGTCCTTCTCGCTAGCTGCGTCTTCCGCTCGAGTACCTGTGCTCCTAAGCTCCTGCACACTTAGACACAAGGTTAGAAACAACGCAGGACCTAACTTAACTTGTTGATCACATCAAAACAACCTTGGGGTTTCAACAGTTAGTCCTTCTGAGGCGGTTTGACTCTGATACCAATTGTTGGTACAGTGGAGGCCGGCAAGAGGGGGATGAATTGCCTGAAAAAATTAAAACTATACCCTCCTCGAATTTTTTAACTCAAAACTGCAATAGTAATAAAAATAACTGAAAATAAAGTAACAGAAATAACCTAGAAACTCAGCAGTTAACCAGGTTACAACCAAGAAGGTTATTAATCCATGGCGATGAAGGAGCGCACTAGAAAAATCTCCTTTGCTGAAGGCGGAGAAGCCTTTTACACACTAACGGCTCATAACTATTGCTAGGAAGTTGTTACAGAGTTGAATGAACAATTGTTGTTTATTTCTTAGCTCCAGGGGCCTTTATATAGCTCCCGGAATGTCTATCCCGAGGGTCCAAGGTGCCTCCAACAAGGTCCAAGGCGCCTCAAACGAGAGAGGGATAAAACTTTATCCAAATAGCTCAACGTTCACTTCTGCCATGTCCGAGGCGCCTCCAACAGGCATTGAAGGCGCCTTCAAGCTGGAGGCGCCTCCAAGCTTGATGGAGGTGCCTCCAAGTTGGCTGGCAGCTTTTTCCATCTTGCTTCTTTGCTTCGTCTTTCGAAGACCCGTTCTTTTGGGTGATTCCGGCCAACCGAAATAGGGATCACCCGAACCCAATTTCTGGCCTTCTCCTCGAGCAGTCTTCCTCCCGGCTTAATGTCCCTCGAACGCCGCGCACGTTCTTCTAGCCCACCGGTGTACTCTTCCACAGCTCTCTCGTCCTTCAGACGCACCGAGCCCGTCAGCTCCCTTCCCGTGTCGTCCTTCTCGCTAGCTATGTCTTCCGCTCGACTTCCTGCGCTCCTAAGCTCCTGCACACTCAGACACAGGGTTCAAACACAAAGCAGGACCTAACTAATTTGGTTGATCACATCAAAACACCCACGGGGTCCAACAGTAATGGCATGAACGAGAGTTGTCAGTTGACAACATAAGGGGTCGTTAGTTAGGCCGCCAGTTGAGCCACCCCAAGGGATCGCCAAGGGGCCGCTAAATGGGCCGCCCAAGGGGTCGAGGGGTCGGGTCGTTACAATAAAAAGACACCTTTTATATCATATTTATATCACCATCCGTAGGCCCGGCCGTGATCATATTTATATCACCATTCGTACACCATTCGAGTGTGCTTCCTCCGCTCAGTAATAGTCGATTGGGGACCTTAAGGAGCGACCGGCCTGACATCCTTAAGGGGAACCAGAGACTTTAAACCCCTAATAGTTGAGCATACTTCCTCCACTCAGTGCAATTTGAGTGTGCTTCCTCTGCTTTGCGATAGTCGATCAGGGACCTTAAGTAGTGACCGACCTAGCTTCCTTAAGGGGAACCGGAGACTTTAAACCCCTAATAGTTGAGCGTGCTCCCTCCACTCAGTGCTATTCGAGCGTGCTTCCTCCGCTCAGTAATAGTCGATCGGGGACCTTAAGGAGTGACCGACCTGACTTCTTTAAGGGGAACCAGAGACTTTAAATCCCTAATAGTTGAGCGTGCTTCCTTCGCTCAGTAATAGTTAATTGGGGACCTTAAGGAATGAACGACCTGACTTCCTTAGGGGAACCAGAGACTTTAAACCCCTAATAGTTGAGCGTGCTTGCTCCGCTCAGTGCTATTCGAGTATGCTTCCTCTGCTGAATAATAGTCGATTGGGGACCTTAAGGAGTGACCGACCTAGCTTCCTTAAGGGAAACTAAAGAATTTAAACCTCTAATAGTTGAGCGTGCTTCCTCCGCTTAGTGCAATTCGAGCGTACTTCCTCTTCTCAGCGATAGTCGATTGGGTACCTTAAGAAGTAACCGACCTGCCTTCCTTAAGGGGAAGCGGAGGCTTCAAACCCGTAATAGTTTGAGCGTGCCTCCTCCACTCAGCAATGGTTAACTAGGGTATCTCGAGAAGAGAATGGTTTGACTCTCGTCAAAATAGCTGAAGACTTTAAACCCCGAGCAGGGGCAGATTCACTCAGGAGTACATTCCCGACCGAAATATATCAACCTCCTGGCCTTCAAGTATTATTTCAGGTTCACTCGGGAATACATTCCCGACCAAGATATATTAATTTCAAATTCACTTGGGAGCACATTCCGAATCAAGATATATCAACCTCCTGACCTTCAAGTATTATTTCATGTTCGCTCGGGAATATATTCCCGACCGAGATATATTAATTTCAAGTTCGCTTGGGAATACACTCCCGACCGAAATATATTAATTTCATATTCGCTCGGGAATACATTCCTGACTGAGATATATCAACTTCCTGGCCTTCAAGTATTATTTCAGGTTCGCTCGGGAATACACTCCCAATCGAAATATATTAATTTTAGATTCGCTCGGGAATACATTCCTGACCGAAATATATCAACCTCCTGGCCTTCAAGTATTATTTCAGGTTCGTTTAGGAATACATTCTCGACCGAAATATATTAATTTCAGATTCGCTCAGGAATACATTCTCGACCGAAATATATCAACCTCCTAGCCTTCAAGTATTATTTTAGGTTCGTTCAGGAATACATTCCTAATCGAAATATATTAATTTCAGATTCGCTCGGGAGTACATTCCTGATCAAAGTATATAAACCTCCTGGCTTTCAAGTATTATTTCAGGTTTGCTCTGGAGTACATTTTTGATCAAAATATATTATTTTAGGTTCGCTCGGGAGTACATTCCCGACCAAAATATATTAATTTCATATTCACTCGGGAGCACATTCCTTACTGAAATATATCAACCTCCTGACCTTTAAGTATTATTTCAGATTCCCTCGCGAGTGCATTCCAGTCCAAAAGATATCAATTCAGATTCACTCGGGAATACATTCCTAGTCAAAATATATCAGCATTTCAACCTTCAAATGTCAATTCAAATTCGCTTGGGAATGGTTTCCCGACCGAAATATCATAGTACTTTGATGTTTACCTGTGTAGCTTAAACTTGCTTGGAGCAAAAAACTAAGTGGGACAATCAGCCAGAATGATCATGAAATTTACTCGGAATATGAAGCTGGACCAGAGTGCTATTAGAGTGTATACTAAAAGTCTAGCTTTCTGTATAAACATTTATTTTGAAATAAGAATCACATTGGTCAAATGTCAACATTTATATGCCAAGTGTAGTTGTTTATTTAATTTATATTGAAAAAAAAAATGTGGAACCGCCACATCAGCGGCCCCCCTAGAGCCGGTCCCACGGATATGGAGGGAGGTAAATGCAGGTACACAGGTGGAAAGTGCATAGCGGAGACGTTAACCCCAGGCAGGGACACCCCGGGGATCGACCCCTGGACCTTTCAGCCACAGAACCATGCACTCCCCATCTGTGCTACGCCCTGGGGACAATTTAATTTATATTGAAGATAACATGGTGTGTGGTGTCACACAGAAGATCATGTTATCAGTTCCTTATAAATTATAAATAGTTGCTAACAACCAAGATGGAATGAGACAAACCATTGGAATGATTGTAGTGTAATTTGGTATTAGTTTATCTTGAATATAAAATTACACTAGTACACTTTGAGTGTATTGAGCAGGACCATTTGAGGTTGTTCTTTTTATACTGACTGTTAAAAAGAACAAGACCTCTGTTATTATGGAAGTGTGTACTCTTAATCATGATATAATAACAAGCACGTATACTTAATATTTATTTCTTTAATTTATCAAAGGGTGAGATTTAGTTCGTTAAATCAATAGGCCCGATAAGTTGGGAAATGATATTATTATATGGTGTGTTGTTGATTATAGAATGAAACTGTGTCATAGTAATCTAGGTTGATGATGCCCCCTTGAGGAGCTCATAAGGATTGTCATGTAAACCCTATAGGTGAACTTAGTTCGACATGACAATAAGGTTGAGTGGTACTACTCTTGAAGCTAAGATATTAATTAAGTGAGTTGTCAGTAACTCATTTAATTAGTGGACATTTGATATCTTAAACACAGGGACATTAACACACTCATGATAAGAAGGAGCCCATATTGTAATATGGGATTGGTGCGGTAGTGCAATAATAACTTTTTAGTGGTATGAGTTATTATTGATGAACTTGGGTTGGGTGTTCAGGGAGAACACGGGATGCTCAAGCTCATCGGGAGACCAAAACCAATTCCTCCTCTCGGTCCCTGTTGTAGCCTCTTATTTATAAAGCCTTATATCCACTTAGAGCCAAGCTTCTTACCCATCTTGTTGTGGCTGACCAAGCCAAGTTTGGAGCCCAAGCTAGGGCTGACCAAGCCAAAGGATGGAGCCATGTTTATGGTCGGCCAAGCTTGGAGCCCAAGCTAGGTGGTCGGCCACATTAAAATAGAAGAGTATTTTAATTTTAAAATCTTTACTTTTGTGGAAGTCGTGATTTTAAAAGATAGTTTTTAAATTTTAAAATATTTCCTTTGATAGCTTTCTACAAAGGATTAAGAGAAATGTTTGATATCTTTCCTTATTTGTAGTTAAAAGAAAGATTTTAATTTTTTGATAAAACTTTTCTTTTTTGTAACCATCCACATGTTTTTAAAGAGAGATTTTAATTTATAAAATTTTCATTTTATAACCAACAAGGGATTTAAAAGAGAAATTTTTTATTAAAATTTCTTACCGGAAACAAATAAGAAAGTTTTACTTTTATGTTTAAAACTTTCCTTGTTTGGAGCACAAGTAGAGGGTCGGCCATGACAAGCATTAAAGGAAGTTTTAATTTTTTGTTTTAAAACTTTCCTTTTTATTCATTGGCAAGTAATATAAGGAAGTTTTAATTATGTTTAAAACTTTCCTTTTTTGCCAAGACCAAGGATTATAAAAGAGATGGAGGGGTGCCTCATGAGACAACACATCTTCTATTCCTCTCTTCCAATCCTTGGTGACCAACCCTTGTCCTTTTCTTTTCTCCTTTTATTTTCTTCATTGGAGGCCGACGACATCAATTGTGGTAATCTCTTGGTGGCCGGTTGCTTGAAGGAGAAGAAGAAAAGAAGGAAGCTCTCTTGTCTAGCATCCCTTGGAGGTTAGTTGGTGGCCGGATCTTGGAAGCCACTACAAGAAAAAAGCTAATAGACAACGCTTTAAAAGCGTTGTCTATATGGATGAAAAAGCGTTGTTAAAAGCACTATTGTTAAAAGTCTGCTCAAAGACAACGCTTTAAAAGCATTGTTGTTTGTAGCAAAGACAACGCTTTTGCAACGCTTTAAAAACGTTGTCATTTTTTACAAAGACAACGTTTTTAAAGCATTGTCTTTATTAAAGACAACACATAAAAGCGTTGTCTTTTTTAGCAAAGACAATAGTTTCACAATGCATACAAAATCATTGTTTTTTAGTAAAAGATAAGAAGTTTTAAACTATTATCTTTTAATACCAAAGACAAATAAAAGATAAATGAAAATAAATCTATTTCAATCAACAACATATTATTAAATAAACAACTAAGATCAATATACAAAGTATCATCCTTACATTTCTATAACAAACATAATTACTTGCATACAAAGAAATTTTAATTAGGAGACACTCAAAACTACTCCTATCGACTATATCTTATTGCATGAACTTAAAGAATCATGATAGATGCTACTTATCCTCTTGACTTGAATATTCATTACTCATTGGCTTTAATCATCTTCTCGTTTAAAGCCCAAAGTCTTCTTAATAGTTCTTCGTCGAAGTACTTTCTAGTCACACCCTTGATGTTCGGATGCAGTGCCACATAGCATGTAGTTGCTGCTCCTATAATCATCCATATCCGAGTTGTTTAGCAAGAGTTTCTGAATACCTCCATTCACCATTCAAAATTTCTGAAAAGACACTGCATGTGAAATTTCCAAAATCTTAATATTTAATGAAAGGCAACAGGAATAAGCAAACGACATGTGAAATTTCCACAACTAAATAAAACTATCAACTAAACATAAACACAAATATAGGAAAAGTAAATACCTTGTAGATGATATGTAAGATTGTTTCTGTAGTCCACATGGCAAGGTCTGACTGGGATAACTAGTATCTGTTCTATGTAGGTGTTTATAGATTCACAACGTTGAGATACAGACTTAGTCAAAGTTTTGTCACCCAAAACTAACTCCAGCAATGATGTAAATCCATTCTGTGGGAAAAGAAAAGAATATATGAACAAAGAAAATTCAAATATTAGATAATAGACATGAAATATGAAATAGCAAAAAAAAACAAGATTCAAAATATAAATCAATTCAATATACTCACATAACTTCTAGACAAATAAAAGAACTAACAAATTTAAGATAAAAAGAATTTGAACAGACTGAATTCTTAGCAGTGTAAATGAGGCATTGTACCCATTGAGTACTATGTGTAACAAGCAATCCTGGGCATTAGGATTGTCCTTAACTTTAACCTTAATATCCACAGTTGCTTTTCCTTTTAAAAGAGGCAAATTACTGTACTCCTCTAGAATCTCGAAGGGGAAACCATCCACCATATCCTCTTCAATACTGTAGAAATGCAATGTCGCAGGAAGTCTCAGCTGCAGTGAATGACAAGGTTATATATGAGAACGAAGCATACATGAAGGCTTGCATCTACTTCTAGTGCCAGATTGTCTAACTGTGAGAAGCTAGAAAACTCAAGATATATAGTGTCAGAAAGAAAGTTTGCACTGTGATGTGAGGTTGATATAAAGTATAACTATTAAGTGATTAAATAGTTGCACATTGCAGCTTTGCCCATTTGCAATTTGGCAGGACATTTAAAAGATTATTAAAAACATTATCAAAATGGGGCTAGAAAATTTGTTTATTTAAGATGATCGACAGACAGTATAGGGATCCTATTTCGGAGGTATGTCGCAACATCCTACAAAAGTATACCTTATTCAAGCAAAGCCTGACACATTTAAGCAATGCTTCTCGAGTAACAACTAAACAGTGAGTATGGAGTTATGCTTCAATTCTTTCCTACAGAGATTTCCTATTGAGCTTGATACTTAATTAAGAGTATTATGCCTCTGAACAATTATTTATTCACCAAATCATTCAGGAATCATTTGGTGAGAAAATAAATATTCTAGGAACCAAATTAAAATAGGGAGGTTGAACAATTATCCCATTTCAACAAATTGCAATACTAATACATAGTTTGTTTTCAAGTTCAGGCACAATAATTACAATCATCAACCTTTGAGAGACAGTTTGTGCTTATTATATCATCAACATAGGAAAAAAAAAGAAACACAACCAATACATATGAAAATAAAATAAATGGCATGCTACCAAGAAAAGTTTGGCTCTCTTTTTGATAGGAACCAAAGTACAAAATAAGAATTAGCAGCTAAAGTCTATGATTAAAGAAGAAGACCATTGACCCATTACTAAAATAGAAGATAGTTCTCACCCTCCAACATATTGTAAGAGTTCCTTCTACTTTGGGGCCACTGCCTCCCTATCTCTTTGCTGGATAATGCCTTCAAGCTCGTGCATCCCAACAGCCAGCTTTTCAAGCAATTCCTTCCCATGCTCTTTCTTTGGTTAAGATACACCTTTTAGAATCAAAGCCTTCTCTTGTTCTAGAGCACGAGAAGCTTGTCTCACATTCTACCAATAAAGTAGGGAAAAAAATTAGCAAGGAATCCATGAGCAAGAGATTACTTTGAATTAAATCCACAAGCAAATCCAGACATCAAAATCATGAGTGCCTATATTTCTCATACAAATAAAACATCGCCAAAGTCGTGAGTTGCAGGCTTGAAAGTAGCAAATTTAAATAAAACATAAATGCCTGTGCCAAATCAACTTACTCGCTCAGCCGTGTCCAATGCCCTAATGCCAGAAATCTTGAGAGGGCCAGTGCGAGTAGAAGGGTGCGCACACCGCGGCAGAGAGGGCCAGCACCACCCACAACGTCGGCTAGAGCCGCGCGTGCCACGATGGGGAGACGTAGCGGAGGTAATCGAGCGCTACATACGAGATCGCCACAAGGGCGAGACCGGCAGGCCGGCGGTGAAGATGGAGGAGGATGAACGTCGACCAGCAGATTGAGGTCAGCGTTCGACATGAGAGGGGTGGCGGCGTTCGGCGTTCAGCGTTCGACGTGAGATAGAAGACACACGAAGAGAAGTTGTGTAAAGCCCTAGGCTTCTCTCTTCTCTTCTATAGTGTGACATCCAACGGTCCAGATCTTTCCAAATTTAAAAGCATTGTCTTTGATCCAAAAAAACATCAATAGACAACGCTTTTCACTCTTCGAACAAAAAAAAAAATCACCAATAGACAACGCTTTTCACTAAAAGCGTTGTAAAAAAGAAAATGACAAGGCTTTTTAAAAAAAGCGTTGTCTTTTAAGTGTTGTGAAATCCCAATTTTCTTGTAGTGAGCCTTGGAAGAAGATTGAGTGGATTTCATCTTGGAAGATCATCACCTACACGACGTCCAAGAGAAGGAGAGGAATACAGCAGAAGATCAAGAGGTCTATAAGCTACAAAAGGTATAACTAGTTATTAGTTTCCGCATCATAACTAGTTCATCTTTTGTATAGATCTTGAAAAACCAAACAAAAGAGGTTATCGGTTTTAAGTTATCATTTTTGTTATCGATTTTATTTTTTGATTTCATGTTTCGATAATGTGCTTCTATTGAGATCTCTATAGTTAAACCTAGTTTACTGTAAGAAGTTAAATATCTGATTTCTTTGAAAGGCTTTATCTAGGAAGTGGTGGATGATCCCATGCCCAAGAAGGCCTAGTGCCTCGCCATGTTTAATCTGGAAGCCGATTTTTGAAATAGATATTTGATTCATTTCTGTAATATGGTTTAACTTAGGAAAATCACATCGGTTAAACTTGAAGTAAAAATGTTATGTATCGTTTCCAATCCAAGTTTAACTTCTGTAGGATAATTTGGATTAATAATGTTAAGCATCGTTTGCAATCCAAATTTAACTTCAGTAGAGCAAATGGGTAGCTAGGATAGTTCTATGCTTGTATAAATTTTTATACAGGGGAACTAGGATAGTATTCCAAGTAGCAACCAACAAGTATAATAGTGGATAGAATCCTTTATACCAACATGATTCACTCTAAAAAGGTATATAGTCCACAAGAAATAAGTAAGTGCTGATTTCTACCAATATATTCTCATGTAAAGACGATAAGGAAAAATGCTTATGTTTAAGTACTTGTCCCGTTACATACCCACTTATGGGCTTATGTTGTTTCGTGACCACTTCGTTAGAGCACCTATTCTTTACCTCTTGTCTATTATAAGTAAAACAAGAACAGATTTAAGAATGGAGAAGTGTCAGAAGAAAATGGACCATAAGAAATCAGCACTTACTTATTTCTTGTGGACTATATACCTTTTTAGAGTGAATCATGTTGGTATAAAGGATTCTATCCACTATTGTACTTGTTGGTTGCTACTTGGAATACTGTCCTAGTTCCCTTGTATAAAAATTTATACAAGTGTCAGAAGAAAATGGACCATAAGACAAGGATGGCTCTGAGGAATAACAACCTTAGAGACAAGTAGGCGAACAAGTATCACCTCTTGAATATTCACCTATCATACACACATACAAATAACTGCTCTATATTCATTTCTGATACTATAATTGTCATATGTCTGCTTTAAAAGTCTATGAATATATTTAACATGCTATGATTAACACATACATGCTTTGAAGATTTGCAAGTGTATTTGCCATAGTTTGAAAGATATACATATATATATGCATACATGCACCAAGCCATAAGTCAGTAATGTCTTTTGTAGCACAAGGCTAACCGAATGAATGAGAACAAGCACCCATAGTTTATCTTACAGCCAGTTCATCCACACAAGGCTCACTTAAAACTACTGATGAGGTGGTTGGGCAACTCTTTATTGAGTCACCGCCGATCTATAAATTGAGGAGGAGGCTCTTGAGATAAAACCTCCCTTCTCATAGTTGTTTAAGAACCCCATCAACAGAATGAGTTAGAGTCCCGACAATGCGGCTGGCGAACTCATTCCTGAATTCAGAAGAGGTCAAGCACTATTGGCGTCGGACCTCCGAGCACTACTCTTCACCAGCCTTGCAAACTTGTAGTTCTGAGGCAAGCCACTCTGATTTCTCCACAAAATTGGTCCTTTCAGTTTTGATGCATTCTAGTTCTTGGGTGAGGAAATATATTTCTGAATCTTGAGCTTTCAGTCTCTCTTGTAGCTGTAATAGCTCAAAATTATGAGATGCCAACTCTTGAGCCGAGTCTGGAGATCTAGGGAGTGAAGTTTGAAAATGTTCTAGGTTAGAGGATTTGAGAGTAGCGTCTGAGATAACTTTGTTTTTCTTGGCTACTTCAACACTTAATTGAGAAGATAGACTCTGTACTTGAAGCTCTAGAGTCTTCTTCTTTAACCCCTAACATCTGGCGATGATGTTGTAAATCCTTCTCCAAAATGGTCATCTGATTAGTCTGAGAACTTATCTTCTCTCAGAGTTGGGTGACCTCATTACTCGGAGTAGGTGAGGCTGCCTTTAGGGCCCTTAATTGATTCTTCAACTCCTTATTTTCCCTCTCTAAGTCTGTGGCTAAATTTCCCATGTACAAGCTTGAGGCACAAAACTGAATAGAACAATAACATAGTTATAAGTTGTAGGTGTGAGATAAAAGAACACATTTAAAATACTTACCGCAATGGCTTGACGGTTGTGGTTGTCGGCCTGATCAAAGATAGTTTTGCCTTGTATAGAATTCTGACTCTGTAACCAAGAAGTAGCCAGGGAATCTTTCAACTGAAGGAACCCATAAGAAGAAGGAGCTGTTGGCGCTACTCGAAATTCCGTTCTGTTTCCCCTGTACAAAAATTTGTACAAGTACAGAACTTTTCCTAGCAACCCATGTGTTCTTCAAAAGTTAAACTTGGATTGCAAACGAAACTTAATATTATTAATACAAGTTCAACTCATGTGTTCTTCAGAAGTTAAACCATATTATAGAAGTTGATTAAATATCTATTTCAAGGATTGGCTTCCAGGTCATTGGCGAGGCACTCGACCTTCTTGGTTATGGGATCATCCACCACTTCCTAGACAAAGCTTTTCAAAGAAATTGAATAGTTAAACTCCTTATAGTAAACCATAGGTTTAACTACAGAGAACTCAATTGAAGCACAAAATCGATAGCCTCTGTGTTGATTTTTCAGGATCCATACAAAGAAAAACTAAACTAGTTTTGCTACAGAATAAAGAACTAGTTGTACCTTTCTTCGTAGACAAAGACCTCTTGATCTTCTGCTATATTACTCTCCTCCTCTTGGACGTCGTGTGGGTGACGATCTACCAAGACAAAGCACTTGAACCTTTTCTTCTTCACTCCAAGCACCGCCGGCCATAAAGATTGAAGCAAGGTGTCACCGGCCTCAAGAGAAAGAAAACAATAGAAGATGACCGGCCACACAAGATAATAAGAGAGAGAGAGCTTAGGTTATGTTTTTGGGCACCACCCTCCTCCTCTTTTATATTCTTTGCTAGCGGATAAAAAGGAAAGTTTTAACAAAATTTTCCTTTTATTTGCTATTGTGGATGGTTACAAAAAAAAAAGGAAAGATTTTAACAAAATTAAAATCTATCTTTTAAACCATTGTAAATAGCTATAAAAGGAAAGATTATAACAAAACTTTGTTTTAACAAAATCTTCATTTTATTCCTATAATGATTGGTTACAAAAAAGGAAAGATTTTAACAAAATTAAAATCTTTCTTTTAAACCATTATAGATAACTACAAAAAGGAAAGATTTTAACAAAATTAAAATCTCTCTTTTAATCCTTTGTAGAAAGCTATAAAAGAAAAGATATAACAAAATTTTGATTTAAATAAAAACTTCCTTTTCTCTTCTATTATGGTATGGCCGGCCCCTTGCTTGGACACCAAGCAAGGCTTGGTCGGCCCACATCTTGGGCACCAAGCAAGGCTTGGCCAGCCCCTTTCTTGGGCACCAAGCAAGGATGTGGCCCACCCCTTTCTTGGGTAGGAAGGATAATCAAAATGGATGAATGCGAGGCTTTATAGAGGCTACAACAAGGACCTAGAGGAGGAATTGGTTTTGGCCTCCTGATGAGCTTGAGCTTCCTGTGTTCGACTCGAACACCTAACTTAAGTTCATCAATAATAACTCATACCACTAAAGAGTTATTATTGAACTACCGCACCAATCCCTGTATTTAAGATATCGAATGCCCATTAATTAAATGAGTTACTGACAACTCACTTAATTAACATCTAGCTTCAAGAGTAATACCACTCAACTTCATTGTCATGTCGGACTAAGTCCACCTACAGGGTTTACATGGCAATCCTTATGAGCTCCTCAAGGTGACATCATCAACCTAGATAACTAGGACATAGTTTTCTTCTATAATCAATAACACACCATATAAATAATATTATTTCCCAACTTATCAGGCCTATTGATTTAACGAATAAATCTCACCCTTTGATAAATTAAAGAAATAAATACTAAGTACATGTGCTTGTTATTATATTAGGATTAAGAGTACGCACATCCATAATAACAGAGGTTCTATTCTTTTATGCAGTCAGTATAAAAGGAACAACCTCAAATGATCCTGCTCAATACACACATAGTGTACTAGTGTAATTTTATAGTCAAGATAAACTAATACCAAATTACACTACAACCATTCCAATGGTTTGCCCTAATCCATCTTGGTTGTGAGCTACTATTTATAATTTATAAGGAACTGATAACATAATCTTCTGTGTGACACCACACAACATGCTATCTACAATATAAATTAAATGGACAACTACATTTAACTAAATACAGATATTTGACCAATGTGATTCTCATTTTAAAATAAATGTTTATACAAAAAGGTAGGCTTTTAGTATACATTCTAACAATCTCCTACTTGTACTAAAAGATTATGCTGCCATATATGCTGCCATACATCTGATCCCCATCCCCTCAACATGCCCATCAAAAGCTCTCATCGGAAGGGCCTTAGTGAAATGATCTGCCAGGTTATCTTCTGATGCAATCTTGGTGACAACAACTTCTCCTCACTTTACGATGTCTCGTATCAGGTGGTACTTGCGCTCAATGTGTTTACTTGCCTTATGGGCTCATGGTTCCTTCGAATTTGCTACTGCACCACTATTATCACAATAAATTGTGATAATTTTGGGAAAACCAGGAATCACATCTAAGTCCATCAAGAAGTTTCTGAGCCATACAGCTTATTTGGCTGCCTCAGAGGCTGCCACATACTTAGCTTCCATGGTGGAGTCCGAAACGCATTTTTGCTTAACACTCCTCCATGCTATGGCTCCACCTCCAAAAGTAAACACATACCCTGAGGTTGACTTACTATTGCCCCTATCTAATTGGAAATCCGAATCTGTGTAACCCACAAGGAGCAAATCATCTACCTGGTAAACTAGCATATAATCTCTAGTCCTTCTAAGGTACTGCAGCCCAATGTTCTTGTCATGGATTACTTTGATATCTGCTAACCATGCCCATGGAAAAACAGATATCCCGTCTCATACATAGCATTGCATACATTAGGCTTCCTACAGCCGAAGCATAAGGAACTGCCTTCATGTCCTCTATCTCCTTTGATGTTTTAGGACATATCTCTTTAGATAAAGGTACTCCATGCCGAAAAGGTAGAAAATCTTTCTTGGAGTTTTGCATGCTAAAACGAGCTAGAATAGTATCGACGTATGAAGCTTGGGATAAGGCTAACATTCTTTTCTTGCGATTCCTTATTACTTTGATCCCAAGAATATGTTCACATTCTCCCAAATCCTTCATATCAAACTGCTTCGACAACCATACCCTTACATTTGACAACACTTTGACATTGTTGCCAATGAGCAAAATGTCATCTACATATAGACCGATTGAGCTTACCATACCCTTACGTTTCCGTTACTCTTCTTGTATACACAAGACTCATCCAGACATTGAATAAATCCATAAGACTGGATCACTTCATTAAACTAGATGTTCCAAGATCTCGAAGCTTGCTTCAGTTTATAGATAGATCAATTGAGCTTACATACAAGATGCTCTTTGCCCTTCGCAATGAATCCCTCTGGTTGCTTTATATGGATATTTTCTTCAAGACTTCCATTAAGCAAAGTTGTCTTGACATCCATTTATCAAATCTCATAATTCATATGAGCGGTAATAGATAAAAGAATCCGGATTGACTTAAGCATGACTACCAGTGAAAAGGTTTCCTCATAATCGATTCCTTCTTTCTGAGTATACCCTTTTGCAACAAACCTTGCTTTGAAGGTTTCCACCTTCCCGTCTGTCCCTCTTTTTCTTTTATAGACCCATTTACATCCAATGGCTTTTACACCATTTGGTGGTTCTACAAGCTCCTAGACTTAATTAGAATACATAAATTCTATTTCAGAGTTCATTGCACTTTGCCAAGATGTTGCATCTTTATCTTGGAGTGCTTCATCATATGTCCAGGGATCAGGTTCATGTTCACCAGGGATCAAGTCTGAAGATTCTCCCAAAAACATCAATCTATTAGGTTTCCTAACAACCCTCCTACTACGATGAGACACTACTTGTAATTGTGCATCATTTGTGACATGTGTTGCAGTTTTTTGTGGTATCTCATCTTGTACCATTGGTACTAAAGTAGACATGTCTTCTCTTATTTCCTCAAGAATAATTTTACTCATGGGTTTGTGATTCATTATATAGCCCTCTTCTAAAAATCGGGCATTGGTGCTAACAATGACCTTCTGATCTTTAAGACTATAAAATAAACCACCTTTCGTTCCTTTAGGATAACCCACAAATAAGCGAACTGCTATACGTGATTCCAACTTATCAGCATCTCCCTTCAGCACATGTGCTGGACTACCCCAAATCCGAATATGTTTCAGATTAGGCTTATGCCCATTCCACAATTCTGTGGGAGTAGATGTTACTGACTTAGAAGGTACTAAGTTTAGAATCTACAGTGTCGTTTCCAGAGCATATCCCCAAAATGAATTTGATAATTCTGAATAACTTATCATTGATCTAACCATTTCCATAAGAGTCCTATTCTTTCGTTCTGCCACACCATTTTATTGGGGTGTACTAGGTGCAGACAGTTGGGATTGAATCCCGGCCTCTGATAAGTAACTCCTAAACTCTCCTAAGAAGTACTCGCCACCACGATCAGACCGTATTGTCTTGATACCTTTACCATGACGTTTCTCCACATCAGCCTTGTATTGTTTAAACTTATCAAAGAACTTAGACTTACGACGTATCAAGTAAATGTACCCGTATCTCGAATAGTCGTCTATAAAAGAGACAAAATATTTGACACCACCTCTTGCCTGGATAGTTATAGGTCCACACAAATTAGAATGAACCAATTCCAACATATCTTTGACTCTATACCCCTTGGCTTTAAAAGGTCTCTTGGTCATTTTTCCTTCCAAGCAAGATTCACAAGTTGGAAATTTTTTTCCACAACTAATGAACCCAAAGGTCCATCTGCTATTAGCCTTTGAATCTTACTCAAGTTAATATAACCAAGCCTTAGATGCCAAAGATATGTTTGGTTCATTTTCAAAGGCTGCTTTCTCTTATTAGATTTAGAAGATGTGTTATTAATTTTCATTTATTTTATCGTGAGAGTTTTTGGATTTAGAGTATACAAATTGTCAACCAACCTACTAGAACAGATAACCATCCTATTTTTCTTGACAACTACTTTGTCATCAAAAGAAATAGAATATCTATCCTTAAATTTAGAAACTGAAATCAAGTTCTTTCTAAAACATGGTACGTAAAGAAAATTTCTCAAAATCAATGTTTTATACCTATCAATAAACATCTCCCACTGCAACAGCTGCCACTCTCGTAGCATTGCCAATGTAGATGGTGATTTCCCCTTTATGTAGTCGTTGAGTTTTCTAGAACCCCTGCAATGAATTGCAGACGTGATCAGTGGCTCCCGTATCTACACACCAAGAATCGGTAGATAACACTGCTAAACATGCTTCGATAATTAATGTATAAGATACACCATCATTGTTCTCGTTTCTATGAGGACAATCCGTTAAATGAGGCATCATCTTGAGGATATGATCCCTTACGGGTGTCCCCTCAGTCATGGTGGTCGTCATTAAGTTTCTCATGACCTCCTGCCAGGAAACCCGATTTTGGTGTCCGAAGAGTTCCTTGAGATTGAGCATCATGTCATAGGTAGTGGGTAGGGCCTGATGCTGATGTTGCAACACATTTGACATAGAAGCCAAAATGTAACACCGCGCCATCTCATCTACCTTGACCCATTTCTTATGTCTCTCTATCTCCTCTTCACTAGAATCCTTATCAGGCATGCTAGGACAGACCTCAAGAAATACGAACTTATAACCTTCAGCAGTTAAGACAATGCCCAAGTTTTGTTTCCAATCAATGTAATTGGGACTAGTAAGTTTGTTTTCTTTCAATATAACAACAAGAGGATTGAAAGCCATTTGAAATCCTAAGAATCACAAAATATTTGGTCAAAACTTTAGAATTTAAAATAATATTGATTCATCAAACAATATCATTTAAATTCATCAATACCTCAAAACATCATGAATTTTGTATGCCACGATAGTGTGGACGTATACAAATTGAAACATTTGTAAGAGGGGGTTTTACCCATTAATTTTATTATCTTGTCAACCTAACTTTATGACAAATAAAATTAATAGTTGATTTTTCTTTGGTCACACAAATAATAGCAGTGACTCCGATGGGGAGGATATTATTAAATGCACCTAAGTGTATAACATTACTTGATACTTAGTCCATTAAATAGGATTGTGCCCCTTTAGATGGAGAAGATCACACAAACCTAAATAATTTCCTATAATTATCCATAAAGGGTGTTTGATCTAGTAATCCACTAATAAACTCATCCAATGTGGAGGAAGACACTCAAAGCCAAGCGCAAGTTTGAATGCATCACTTACAAACTAGCAATGGAGACCGTGGAATTTAAATAATTCCTCTCCCACTTAGTTATTTAAAATAAGGAATTTTAACATGCACACACATACACACAACACATTTAAACAGCATAAAAGGAAATAAATATGAAAAATAATTTTCCAACTATTATGGCCTCATCTATAGCTGTCCTCCGTGTGCCACTAACCCTAGCCACCACCAACGGGTCATGTTGTCGCGTCTATCTTGCTTCCTTTTCCGCTACGCCTCTGGTCCTCAAATAGCACCATGCCTCGTAAGGATACGATCCGCGACAAAAATAAAATTTTACATTTATCGAACCTATATTCCACAAGGGAATGTACATGTAATCTAGATCGAACAGAATGTAAAATCCTAAAACTAATACAGTTCCTACTATATTTAATAATTACAATCATACACACACATAAAATGCCCTCAACATGCCCGAGGGTCCAATCACATACAAACACAATAGGGCCATAATAGCTGGAACTAGGATGTCTGCGATCACAGAGTTAATCTATTTGCACATCCTACTATTATCCTGCCTAACTTTTGTATGAAAAGTACACAATTTAACTGAAAACCAAACACACAGAGGCAGAAAACTAGCTCTAATACCAATTGTTGGTGCTACTCAAAATTTCATTCTGTTTCCCCTATACAAAAATTTGTACAAGTACAGAACTTTTCCTAGCAACCCATGTGTTCTTCAAAAGTTAAACTTGGATTGCAAATGAAAATTAACATTATTAATCCAAGTTCAACTCATGTGTTCTTCAGAAGTTAAACCATATTACAGAAGGTGATTAAATATCTATTTCAAGGATTGACTTCCAGGTCGTTGGCGAGGCACTCAGCCTTCTTAGGTATGGGATCATCCACCACTTCCTAGTTAAAGGCTTTCAAAGAAATTGAATATTTAAACTCCTTACAGTAAACCCTAGGTTGAAGTACATAGACCTCAATCAAAGTACAAGATCGCTAGCCTCTTGTGTTGGTACTTCAAGATCCATACAAAGGAAAAATAAACTAGTACACAGCGGAAACAATTAACTAGTTATACCTTTCTTTATAGCTTAAAGACCTCTTATCTTCTGCTGTATTCCTCTCCTCCTCTTGCATGTCATCTGAGCGACGATCTACCAAGACAAAGCACCCGAACCTTTTCTTCTTCTCCTCCAAGCACCGCCAGCCACAAAGATTGAAGCAAGGTGCCGCTGGCCTCAAGAGAAAGAAAATAATAGAAGAGGGCCGATCACAAGAGAATAAAAGAGAGAGAGCTTAGGTTATGTTTTTGGGCACCACCTCCTCCTCTTTTATATTCTTTGCTAGCGGCTAAAAAGGAAAGTTTTAACAAAATTTTCCTTTTATTTGCTATTGTGGATGGTTACAAAAAAAGGAAAGATTTTAAAAAAATTAAAATCTCTCTTTTAAACCATTGTAAATAACTATAAAAGGAAATATTATAACAAAACCTTATTTTAACAAAATCTTCCTTTTATTCCTATAATGATTGGTTACAAAAAAGGAAAGATTTTAATAAAATTAAAATCTTTCTTTTAAACCATTGTAGATAACTACAAAAAAGGAAAGATTTTAACAAAATTAAAATCTCTCTTTTAATCCTTTGTAGAAAGCTATAAAAGGAAATATTTTAACAAAATTTTCTTTTAAATAAAAACTTCCTTTTCTCTTCTATTATGGTATGGTCAGCCTCTTGCTTGGACACCAAGCAAGGCTTGGTCGACCCACATCTTGGGCACCAAGCAAGGCTTGGTCGGCCCCTTGCTTTGGCACCAAGCTGTAGGTGCAGCGGAGGCTGGCAAGAGGGGGATGAATTGCTTCTGAAAAAATAAAACTATACCCTCCTCAGATTTCAACTCAAGTAGTGCAATAACAATAATGAAAATAAAACAGAAAAGAAATAGGAAGACAGGAATTTAACCTGGTTACAACCAAAAGGGTTGTTAATCCAGGGCAATGAAGAGCGCACTAGAAAAAGTCTCCTTTACTGAAGGCGGAGAAGCCTTTTACACTCTAATAGCTCAGAGCTATTGCTAGGAATTGATTACAGAGTTGATTGAATAATCGTTATTGAATTCCTAGCTCTAGGGGCCTTTAAATAGCCTCTGGAAATCTGATCTTGAGGGTCCAAGGCGCCTCCAATAGAGGTCCAAGGCGCCTCCAAGGGGTGAGCGGATAAAACTTTATCCGCAGCTTGAAACGATCATTTTGACCAGTTTGAGGCGCCTCCAACAAGACTGGAGGAGCCTTCAAGCTGGAGGCACCTCCAAGCCTGATGGAGGCACCTCCAAGCTGGCTGGCTGCTTTTCCAGCTTACTTGCTTCATCTTCCGACGCTCCGTTCTTTTGGGTGATTTTGGCCAACCGAAATAGGGCTCACCCAAACCCAATTTTCGGCCTTCTCCTCGACCAGTCTTCCTCCCCGGCTTAACGTCCCTCGAACGCCGCACACGTTCTTCTCGCCCACCGGTGTACTCTTCCGTAGCTCTCTTGTCCTTTGGATGCACTGAGCCCGTCGGCTCCCTTCCCGTGCCGTCCTTCTCACTAGCTGCGTCTTCCACTCGACTTCCTGCGCTCCTAAGTTCCTGCACACTTAGATACAGGGATCAAACACAAGCAGGACCTAACCAACTTGGTTGATCACATCAAAACACCCACGGGGACCAACACAAGCAAGGATGTGGCTGGCCCCTTTCTTGGGTAGGAAGGATAATCAAAATGGGTGAATGTGAGACTTTATAGAGGCTACAACAAGAACCTAGAGAAGGAATTGGTTTTGGCCTCCTGATGAGCTTGAGCTTCCTGTGTTCGACCCGAACACCCAACTCAAGTTCATCAATAATAACTCATACAACTAAAGAGTTATTATTGAACTACCGCACCAATCCCATATTACATTATGCGCTCCTTATTATCATGAGTGCATTAATCTCCCTGTATTTAAGATATCGAATGCCCATTAATTAAATGAGTTACTGACAACTCACTTAATTAACATCTAGCTTCAAGAGTAATACCACTCAACTTCATTGTCATGTCGGACTAAGTCTACCTACAGGGTTTACATGGCAATCCTTATGAGCTCCTCAAGGTGACATCATCAACCTAGATAACTAGGACATAGTTTTCTTCTATAATCAATAACACACCATATAAATAATATTATTTCCCAACTTATCGGTGTTGGACCCTGTGGGTGTTTTGATGTGATCAACCAAGTTAGGTTAGGTCCTGCTTGTTATTTGATCCCTGTATCTAAGTATGCAGGAACTTAGGAGCGTAGGAAGTTGAGCGGAAGACGCAGCTAGCGAGAAAGATGACACGGGAAGGGAGCTGACGAGCTCAGTGCGCCCAAAGGATGAAAGAGCTACGGAAGAGGACACCGGTGGATGAGAAGAACATGCGCGATATTCTAGGGATGAGAAACCGGGTCGGAAGCTTGCTCGAGGAGAAGGTCAGAAATTGGGTTTGGGTGAGCCCTATTTCGGTTGGCCGAATCACCCAAGCGATCGGAGCTTCGAAAGAAGAGGAAAAAGAGAAGCTGGAAGCTATTTATACCATGCAGGTTGAAGGCAGTATTTATACCATGCAGGTTGAAGGCGCCCTCAACATCATTGGGGGCACCCTCAACATCATTCATGACACCCTCAACATTGAAGGCGCCTCCATCACCTTGAAGGCACCTCAGACCAGTCCGAGGTGCCTTCTAGGGCATTGGAGGCGCCTCAGACCTAGTTTTCATGACTGTTTGCAATTGGATAGAGCTTTATCCGGTCAAACTGCTTGGAGGCACCCTCAACCCTCTTGGAGGTGCCTTCAACACTCGGGATAAGATTTCCAAGAGCTATATAAAGGCCCCTGGAGCTAGGAAATTAATTAATTAACTCAGTATTCAATTCCTAGAAATAGTTTAGAGCTTTCAATGTGTAAAAGGCTTCTCCACCTTTAGAGAAGGAGATCTTTCTGAGTTTTTTCATCGCCTTGGATTAACAACCCCCCTGGGTTGTAACCAAGTTAAATTCTCTGTCTCCTCTTTATTTCTGTTAGTTTATTTCTTTATTATTATTGCATTTTTTGAGTTAAAAGAAACGAGGAGGGTATTTTTATTGTGCAGGTAATTCACCCCCTCTTGTTGGCCTCGCTGCACCAACAATCGGGCCTATTGATTTAACAAATAAATCTCACCCATTAATAAATTAAAGAAATAAATACTAAGTACATGTGCTTGTTATTATATTGGGATTAAGAGTATGCACATCCATAATAACAGAGGTTCTATTTTTTTATGTAGTCAGTATAAAAGGAACAACCTCAAATGATCCTGCTTAATACACACATAGTGTACTAGTGTAATTTTATAGTCAAGACAAACTAATACCAAATTACACTACAACCATTCCAATGGTTTGTCCCAATCCATCTTGGCTGTGAGCTACTATTTATAATTTATAAGAAACTGATAACATGATCTTCTATGTGACACCACACACCATGTTATCTACAATATAAATTAAAAGGACAACTGCATTTAACTAAATGCAGACATTTGACCAATGTGATTCTCATTTCAAAATAAATGTTTATATAAAAAGTTAGGCTTTTAGTATACATTCTAATAGGAGCTTGATTTTGTCCTAGTAGAGAGGGCAAGCCTTGGGCTTGCCTAAAAAGGACTTGAGGAGTAATAGGAGCAAGGGCCGAAGGCCTTGCGAAAGAAGAAGGTAATGAACGTGGAGGAAGAAAATAAGGCCTAACATTAGAAGTAGCGGGGGGTCTCTGTACAGTAGTAGGGACAGCAGGCGATAAAACAGAAGGAACAAAAACAATATTCGGGCCAGCGATAACATCTTGAAGGACTGAACTAGAAGATCTTTTACAAGAGATCATTCTAGCTCTCACTATGGGAAGAGGAGAAGAGGGAACCTGGGAAGTTGGGGAAGACACCGGCGCGCCCGGAGTTACCTCGGAGGCAGGAACGACTCGAAGAATTTTCAGAATCAATAATCCTGGTCACATCATGTTAAGAGTAAAGTTGGGATGAATACGAGTATAAGACATAGTTTCCTTACCTCTCTCATGGGACATCTCAGAAGTAAAAATGGAAATTTTCTCCAATTAAGAAATAGTGATCGAAGCCAAGCTGTTCTTTGGAACATATGTTCTCTCTCGTCGGGCAGTGAAAGGGCTCTCTTCCTCAGAAGGTTCAGACTCCTCGACAGGGACCTCTTGAGGAGGGAGTAATCTGAGAGATAAAGGGGCAGGGTTGAAGCGACGATTACTCAATATATCTTCTCCCAACTTAGTCAGGACTGATTTAGTCAAGCCAGAATTCCTATACATCAAAGCTGGGAGAACGACATCAACTGGAAAAGGAAAAATGTATAAATTCAAAGAAGAGGCAATTTTAAGATGGGGGAGGATTAATGGGGAAAAGTATATAACTTACCAAAGGGAGCCTCCAATTCAGTGTCCGTAGGACTTATTCCAAAGATAAAAAGCAGATCTTCAACAATTAGTGTAGGTAAATAGAATTTAACCCCTTTCAATTTCGACATGGACGCATAAAAGGTCGAGTCAGTAGTATCATCCTGGGGATTTGGAGGAGCAGGAAGAGTCCGTTGCCAAGTGATAGGGTAAGGAGGAGGAGAAGGAAGGCGCAAAAAGAAGAACTTTTATCTCCATTCTTCTTGTGCGTGTTGGTTAGTCCTAGGAAAACGTATCGGTTCCTCTGTACAAAAATTTTTGTACAAGTGTCGAACCTTTCCTTAAATAACCTATTGTGTTCTTTAGAAGTTAAATTAGGAATCATAGACGGAACTTAACATCATTGATTCCAAATTTAACTTATCTGTTCTTAATGGTTTAGATTTGAATCGCAAGCGGAACTTAACACTATTGATTCAAATCCACCTATGTTATTAATTCCATTAAATATTAATTTTCAAAATTAGCTTCCAGGACTGCATGGCGAGGTACATGGCCTTATTGGATATGGGAGCAACCACCACCACCTAGACAAAGCCTTTTAAGGAAAGCTAATATTTAATTTCCTTAAATAACTCTAGGTTAACCAAAAAGAACAATCGAATCACAAATTCAAAAAAGAAGAAAACACAAACTCGAAAAACTAATTCAAAAAACTAGATCTAATGTCTCTTGTGTTTGGAATTCTTACAAAAAGAAATAACTAGCATGATGTGAAAAATAATTACTAATTATACATTCTCTTTGTAAACTAATGACCTCGAGATCTTCTGCCATATTCCTCGCCTCACCTTGGACGTCGTGTGGGCGACGATCCTCCAAGATGAACACCACCCAAAGAGCTTTCATCTTCCTCCTCTAAAATCTGGCCACCACCACCAATTTAGGAAACAAAGAGAGCAAGGGGAAGGGAAGGGAAGAGATTCGGCCATCATGAGAGAGCACAAGCAAGAGACTAGAATTAGATGCCTCCTCCTTCTTCTTCTTCTTCTTCTTCTCCTCCTCCTTCTTGTATCCGGCTACTTAAAAGAAACCACAAGCAATATGTGGCCGGCCCTAGCATGATAAAGAGCTAGGGGCCGGCCCTAAGGAGGAGACTAGAGAGAAGAGAGAAAAAGAATTCATTAACCCATGAAACCTCTCCTCCCCTTCTTTTATAATACTTGCCCAAGGCAAATAAGAAAAAACTTTTTACAAAAATTAAAATCTTCCTCATGTTTTTCCTTTTTTCCTTTTTATTTTTCCTTTTCTTTCCTCTTGATTGAATCAATCACCAATCATAGATTAGTTTTAATTTGATTGGATGATGATTTAATCCTATTGGCCGGCCCCTTGCTTGGGCACCAAGCAAGGGTGGCCGGTAGTAGCTATCAAATTCGATGTCACAAATAAACTCCCAAATTAATGTTATGATCGAAAACCCACAACTACACAAGGAAATGTTTTAGTATAAGGCCCGAGTCGAATTTTTCAAGGATTATGCTAGAAACATGCTTGTCTTGGATTAAGAACACTCTTTTTGGGTTTTCTAGATATAAAATGAGGGTTTGGTATTAAAATGCAAAAGAGAACAGAATTGAACTTGCTGGCAATAGTTAATTTTTCAGCAATGAATTTTAAAACAAGCTAGGAATGAAACACTTAAACCACATTTGCATTAAATGGAATTCAACCAAATTTCACTTATGAAAACCACAGATTCTAACTTATTCCTAGACAAACTTAAGAACTAATCTTTGGTTATTTGAAACTAATATGAACTAAATGCACTTAACTGCTTAATTGACCAAATGGGAACCAAGTTGCATAATTCAATGTAATTTACTGCAGAACCAAAACATGCAAGAGCTTAACATCACATCTAACTCATCACACTACAAATTCTCTATTCTATACTCCAACTAAATTACCAATGGATAGAAGGTTAAAACAGAAATGCTGATATCAAACAAAGAAAACAAAATTTGCAGCAATTCTGCTGCACGAACAGAACTAGATAGCACACAAAAACAGAACTAAGCATATCAGATTCATGTAGAAAATGAAACTACAACTAAATCCAAACTATAAACTAACAAATTCAAGAACAAAATTTCAAGAATAGGATAATCTAAGCTAAGAAACAAAGTTCAGGAAAGCTAATCATCTCTACACCCAAATCTCGAACCAAACTTGTCTTCTCCTTGCCGTCACACAAGGGAACAGCAGAGAACACTCTAACTATTATCGATATGGTTCCCTCAAGCTTCAAGATGAACTCAGATTCACTGAACGAACCACACAAATCTTCAACAAGCCTGGAACTCAGGCGTTCTGCTCTGTCACGTTCTGGGGTTCCTGATTCTGGAGACGTGATGCTGGAAAGAAGCTGCGAGAGATGAAGTGATGTCAGAAATGACTCAGAATCACCGGAGGACCTCCGCCGATGATTCTGTAGAGGAGGGGAAGCTTGAATCGGAAGAACACCTCCAACCCGAGAGAAAACGCGCGACCCGCAAGAACAGTAATCCACGCGCGAAATCTTCTTTCTGGCGAAGCACTATGGTCGGAATCTGATCACTGGTGGCTAAGGAACTTCACGCCGACGAAGACAAGCTGGATGGAAGATCTGGACGAAGAGAGGGAGCTGCATTCGCGCCATCAAGAAACTGGCACGATGAACAGTAGCGCGAGCTCACTGTTCACCGTGCCAAAAATTCCCTTTTATACCTAGGGTTTGGTCCAGCTGGGGTTTGACTCGAATCCAAGCTCAATTGAGATCAGTTAGGGTTTTTGGCTCCATTTGGTTGAGTGAACCATGCCTCCACTTGAATCATGAACCCATTAGTACCCTACAAGACTAAATTCACATAATGAGAAATAAATCATGCATAAGATGGAAAAACATCATAAAGCTCATAAAAACCTTGTTTGGGGAAACATGATCAAAATTGGAATTAAACATGTGCAAATATATAAAGAATACCAAATATTAACCCAAAATTAATGTGTCAATTCATAGCTTATCAAATCCCCCACACTTATTCTTGCACGCCTCGTGCAAGTGAACCCACTAAAATAACAACTAAGATGGTACCTCCTTCTCCTAACTAGTCTTGATCATGTCCAAAAGATAGTAAAAGGAAGTTATATGTAAGTATCAAGTTTCATAGACTCACACATTCATGACCTTTATTTTCACCTTGGTTCAATACTTAGTAAATTTCATCCATCATGAATAAAATGAAAATGATAATATTTCTAATTCTCCCAAGGTAATTTGAGGTGGCTCTCTACTAATCTCAAATCTTGCAAAGGTGGAGGGCACTCAAGCTACTCATAGCAAAACCACTACCATAAGCTTGCTTTTCATCTAATTCAACCTTCATCACAAAATCAAGATGCATAATTATGAAAATTCACAACCATTGGAAAGAAGAGCAAATTAAAATGTAAAAGGAAGAATTAATTCTGATAGAGTAAATAAAAAGATAAAGTTCAACTCAAGGTGGAAGACATGGAATTAGAATACTATGTGATGTTCAATTTCAGCCAAGCATGAAGTTCTGCATTTCTTCATCCTATTGCTTCTTGTTATTGATTTGGTGTTGCAAGCACTCTAATTTGACTCTTCCTTTTACTCCACTTCATTTATAGTGCAGATTATACAGCCTTCCATTTTTTTTTCTTCATTTCTCTTCACATCTTCCTCTTGTTTCCTTTGGCACTAAAATCCTATTTCTGCAAATCTCTAATTGCAGATTCTTCAAAATCTTCAATCGAATATGTAGTTCTTTGATTTGATTCATCACATGATTCAAGTTTCATCCATTCCTTAAAAACACATTGAAATTCTGATAATTAATAGTTTCTGTGCTATAGAAACATGAATCTGCCTTTCAATTTCTGATTTTGTTTCAAGTCATTCCAGCTCAGTTCATTTGCTGATGTACAATGATGGTTTAAGTTCCATTCATTTCAGATTCGCATAACCAGAAAATTGACATTAACCAGCAGATTTCTCCTTGGCACAAAACTGTTCTGTTTCCCCAAAGCAGGATGCTCTGATTTCAGTTTGTCTGCACATCTCTTTGCACTTGACTGCAGTCATACTTAACCTCATCTTTTTCAGTAGCACGAAATTTCAGCTTCACTTTGAGCTTTAACCTGCTACAAACAGCCCCGAACTCAGGCTACAATTTAGTTCAGTTTGTGTTCAACCTCTGATTTCAGTTTGTCTTAGTGCTGAACTTTGTATCAATGTAACATGTTTAGCCACAAGAAATTTTCAATACACCTTCATATTGTCTCTACATACCCTTACAATGCATATCCAAAGACCTTCCATCTTCCAGCAGCCCTGGCTCATCACAATTCTCATTCCAAATTGGCACAAAACTGCCATTTCCCTGCAAATCTGCACAATATGTATTTCTGCACTATCATTACTGTCATTCCAGCACCCTTCCTTTTGATTTTCACTTGTTCTTCATTGAATTGAGTTTCACTTCCCAACTTGAGAGCTATCATTGTCTTCTTTTACTGCTCTCATTCACCAAAATTCATCCTTTCAAGTACTATCAAATGACTTGCCATTTCTAGATTTCAGTGATTGAATTGCATTTTTTGTAGAAGCTATTTATGCTAACGTCCCATTTGTTACTTCAAATTTCAACACTTCATCTGAGCTTCTCTTCTCCTTGAAACCATTGCTAATTTTTTTTTTTAATACTCCAACAGCTCTCAACTTCATCTTCACAGAATGTCACAATCTTCTTCACCGTTCTCTGAATTTTCAGCTTAATACTTAGTATCCTCACCTGATGTTGCTGCTTCACTTCATGCTGCAACAACTCACTAATCTTTACAATCATTTAAGTAAAAAGATAGCTTGATTTCCATCTTATTTCAGCTAATAACATCACTTAGAAGTTGCTGAAAATTCAGAATTTCAGCAAGTTGCTACTACCAGAATTCTTCCAGCCGGTTGAGAGTGCTATCAAGATTTAAACAACAATTGCTGCTGGAATCTTAAGAGTTCCTAAGGTTTTCAAAGTCTGATAATTCAGAGTGTTGGTTGCTACTTGGAAAACCTAATGGTTCCACTGTACAAAAATTTCGTACAAAGGTCTGAACCTTTTCCTAGCTAGCATGTGTTCTTTTAAATTAAACTCGGATCGCATGCGGAACTTAACACGTTTGATCCTAAGTTTAATTTATTTGTTCTTTTAGGTTTAGACTCGGATCTCCTACGGAACTTAACACGTTCGATCCAAATCACCTAGGTTATTAATTTCATTAAATATTAGTTTCCAAAATTGGCTCCCAGTACTGACGTGGCGAGGCACATGGCCTTCTTGGATATGGGAACAACCACCACCGACTAGACAAAGCCTTTTAAGGAAAGTTAATATTTAATTTCCTTAAATAACTTTAGGTCAACTGAAAAGAACAATCAAATCACAAGGAAAAGAAATAAAGCAAAGAACATAATATCGAAAACAAATTCGAAATACTAGAATCGCATGCCTCTTGTATTTGGTATTATTTCCAAAAATAACTAGTATGATGCAGAAAGGAAAAATACTAGTTATACCTTTTAGAAAGACCTCTTGATCTTCTACCGTATTCCTCTTCTAACCTTGGACGTTGTGTGGGCAACGATCTTCCGAGATGAGAAACCACCAAAACACCTTCTCCTCCTTGCAAGGTTCGGCCACAACAAGAGCACCTCCAAGGATGAAGAGATTCAACCACCACCAATGCTCTAAGGGATACTAGAAAAGAGGCTTCTTTTCTCTCCTTCTTCTCCTTCTTAGATCTGGCCACCAAAGTTATCTCCACCATGAGAAGGTTTCGGCCACACAAAGAAGAGGAGAGGAAAGAAGGGGCCGACCACACCTAAGGAGAAAAGAGAGGAAAAATAGAATAGAGATGTTCACAATGAAGCCTCCTCTACCCCCTCTTTTATAATCCTTGGTCTTGGCAAATAAGAAAAATTTAATAAAAACTTCCTTAATTCTTTTGCCATTGAAAAGGAAAATTTATTTAATTAATTTTTTTTTCTCTATTTAATTTACAATGGCCGGCCACTAATAAAATCTCCAAGCAAATAAAATTTTAAACATAAATTAAAACTTCCTTATTTGCTTCCGGAAATTTATAAAAATTTCTCCAATAATTTTCCCTTCATGATTGGTTAATAAAAAGGAAATTTTATAAATTAAAATCTTTCTTTTATCATGTGGATAAAAAGAAAGTTATCTCTAAAAATTAAAATCTCTTTTAATCTACAAATAAGGAAAGATATTAAATCTTTTCTTAATCTTTTGTAAAAACTAATAAAAGAGAATTTTTAATTTTTAAACTTTCTTTTAAATAATAAACATGATTAATAGGAAAGTTTTTACCAAAATTAAAATCAACCTTTTAATCTACAAATAAAGAAAGAGATTTAGCTCTTCTCTTAATCTTTTGTACAATCTTATAAAAGGAAAGATTTAAAATTTTAAACACTCTTTTAAATCATGTTATCCACATAAGAAAAATTTTAAAAATAAAAATCCTTTTATTTTAATTTGGGCCGGCCACACTAAGCTTGAACCCAAGCTAGGGCCGGCCACCTTGAAGCTCCCATGAACCAAACTTTGGCCGGCCCTTGCTTGGTCTCCAAGCTAGCTTGGCCGGCCCCTATGGGATGGATAAGAAGGTGGGTATTGGTGGTATAATACTCTATAATTAAGAGGCTACGATAGGGACCGAGAGGAGGAATTGGTTTTGGTCTCCCGATAAAATTAAACATCCCGTGTTCGCCCCGAACACACAACTTAATTTTATCAATAATAATTCATTCCACTAGAGAACTATTATTGAACTACCGCACCAATCCCAAATTACATTTTGGGCTCCTTCTTATTATGAGTGTGTTAGTCTCCCTGTGTTTAAGATAACAAATGTCCACTAATTAAGTAAGTTACTGACAACTCACTTAATTAATATCTAGTTCCAAGAGTAGTACCACTCAACTTCATCATCATGTCGGACTAAGTCCACCTGTAGGGTTTAACATGACAATCCTTATGAGCTCCTCTTGGGGATATTCTCAACCTAGATCACTAGGACACAGTTTCCTTCTATAATCAACAACACACACTATAAGTGATATCATTCCCCAACTTATAGGGCTTATTGATTTTTCGAACTAAATCTCACCCATTGATAAATTAAATAAATAAATATCAAATATATGTGCTTGTTATTATATTAGGATTAAGAGCACACACTTCCATAATAACTGAGGTCTTTGTTCCTTCATAAAGTCAGTATAAAAGGAACGACCTCAAATGGTCCTACTCAATACACTCTAAGTGTACTAGTGTAATTATATAGTTAATATAAACTAACACCTAATTACACTACGACATTCCAATGGTTTGTTCCTTTCCATCTTGGTCATGAGCTACTGTTTATAATTTATAAGGAACCTATAACATGATCTTCTGTGTGTGACACCACACACCATGTTATCTACAATATAAATTAATTGAGCAACTACATTTATCGTAAATGCAGACATTTGACCAATGTGATTCTTATTTCTAGATAAATGTTTATACCGAAAGTTAGGCTTTTAGTATACATCCTAACAATCTCCCACTTATACTAAAAGACTAAGCTGCCATATCTGCTACCATACATCTGATTCCCAACCCTTCAACATGCCCATCAAAAGATCTTGCCTTAAGGACCTTAGTGAAAGGATCTATAGGTCATCACCTGATGCAATCTAGGCGGCAACAACTTCTCCTCATTTATACGATTTCTCGTATTGGGTGGTACTTGCGCTCTATTGTGTTTACTTGCCTTATAGACTTATGGTTTCTTCTAGTTTGCTACTGCACCAATATCATTACAATAAATTGTAATAATCTTTGGACAAACCAGAAATCATATCTAAGTCTATCTTGAGGTTATTGAGTCATTCAGCTTTTATGGCTACCTCAGAGGCTTGCCATATACTAAACTTCTATGGTAGAGTCCAGAAAAACACCTATTCTTATCACTCTTCCATAGTTATGACTTTACCTCCTAAAGTAAACACAAAACCCCGAGGTTGACTTACTATTGTCCCTTTCCGATTGGATGTTAAAATCCATGCAACCCACAGGGAACAAATTATCTGCCTTATAAGCTAGCATATAATCTCTAGTGCCTTTAAGGTACTTCAATATAAATGCTTTACCGCAGATCAATGTCCTTGTCCAGAGTTGCTTTGATATCTACTAACTATGCTCACGACAAAATAGATATCCAGTCTCGTACACAGCATTGCATACATTAGGCTTCCCATAGCCGAATCATAAGGAACTGCCTTCATGTCCTTTATCTCCTTTGATGTCTACGGAGACATTTCTTTAGATAAAGTTACTCCATGCTAAAAAGGTAAGAAACCTTTCTTGGAGTTTTGCATGCTTAAAACGAGCAAGGATTTTTTTTTTTCTCTATATATGAAGCTTGGGATAATATTCTTTTCTTGCAATCCCTTATTACTTTGATCCCAAGAATATATTCATTCTCCCAAGTCCTTCATATCGAATTGTTTGGACAACCATACCCTTACTTCTGACAACATTTTGATATTGTTTCCAACTATCAAAAATGTAATCTACGTATAGTACAAGAAATACCACCACGTTTCCATCACACCTTTTGTATACACAAGACTTATCCGGTTACTAAATAAATCCATAGGTCTGGATAACTTTGATAAACCGGATGTTCCAAGACCTTTGAAGCTTTGTCTCAGTCCATAGACTGATTGAGCTTGCACACAAGATGCTCTTAGCCCTTTGCAATGAACCCTTCTGGTTGCTTTATATGGATGCTTTCTTCAAGACTTCCATTAAGGAATGCTGTCTTGACATCCACTTGCCAAATAGATAAAAGAATCCAGATAGATTTAAGCATGGCTACCAATGAAAAAGTTTCCTTTTTCATCAAGCCTTGCTTTGAAAGTTTCTACCTTCCTGTCTATCCCTCTTTTCCTATTATAGACCTTTTTATACCCAAAGGCTTTTACACCATTTGGTGGTTCTACAAGCTTCTAGATTTTATTAGAATACATATATTATAATTCTGTTATTCATTACTCTTTATCAAGATGCTGCATCTTTATCTTGAAGTGCTTCGTCATATGTCCGGAGATCAGGTTCATGTCCTCCAGGGATCGAGTCCAAAAACTCTCCCAAAACATGAATCTTTTTAGGTTGCCTAACAACACTCTCACTACGATGAGGCACTTTATGCAATTGTGTATCATTTGTGATACGTGTTGCAGTTTCTTGTGATATTTCATCTTGTACAGTTGGTACTAGGTTAGACATGCCCTTTATTATTTCCTTAAGAACAAATTTACTTATGGGCATGTGATTTATTACATAGTCCTTTTCTAAAAATCGGTCATTGATGCTAATAATGACCTTCTGATTAAGACTATAATCCTACTTTCATTTCTCTAGGATAACCCACAAACAAGTGAATTCCTGTCCAACTTATCATTATCTCTCTTCAGCATATGTGCTGGACTACCCGAATCCAAATATGCTTCAAAATAGGCTTACGCTTATTCAGCAATTCTATATGAGTAGAGAGTTCTGACTTTGGAAGGTACTATATTCACTTCCATTTCCAGAGTATATCCTTAAAATGAATTTGGTAATAACTCATCATCAATCTACTTATTTCCATAAGAGTCCTATACCTTCCTTTTTCTACTCCATTCTGTTGGGGTGTACCAGGTGCAGTTAGTTGGGATTGAATCCCTACTTCTGATAAGTGACTCCTAAATTCTCCCAAGAGGTACTTGCCACTACGTTCTCACCGTAGTGTCTTGATACTTTTACTTTGACGTTTCTCCGCATCAGCCTTGTACTCTTTGAACTAATCAAAGTACTTAGTCTTGCTGCACATTAAGTAAATGTATTTGTATCTTGAATAGTTATCTATAAAATAGATGAAATATTCGATACTACCTCTTGCCTGGATAGTTATAGGATCACACAAATCAGAATGAACCAACTCCAACATATCTTTGGCTCCATACCCCTTTGACTTAAAAGCTTCTTGGTTATTTTTCCTTCCAAGTAAGACTCGCAGGTTGGAAAGATTTCCACTACTAATGAACCCAAAAGTTCATCAGCTACCAATGAATCCTACTTAAGTTAATATAACCTAGCTTTAGATGCCAAAGATATAATTGGTTCATTTCCGAAGGTTGCTTTATCTTAAAGTTTAGAAGATGTGTTACTTATTTCCATTTGTTGCATCGTGGGAGTTATTGGATTATAAATTGTCAACCAACATACCAGAATAGATAATTTCCCTATTTTTCTTGATAACAACTTTGTTATCAAAATAGACACAATATCTATTCTATAATAGTTTAGAAACTGAAATCAGGTTCTTTCTAAACTTAGTATGTAAAGACAATTTCTAATAATCCATATTTTATTCCTATTAGAGAATAAACCTCTCCTACTGCAACAGCTGCTACTTTTGCAGTAATGCCCATGTGGACGGTGTTTTTATTTTCATTTAGTTGTCGGATTTCCTGGAACCCTGCAATGAATTGCAGACATGATTAATGACATCTGTATCTACACTCCAGGTTCTGGTAGATAACACCACTAAACATGTTTCAACTAATGAATTAAATACACCTAAATTGTTCTTAGTTCTAAGAAGATAGTCTACCTTAATGTCCAAGTCCTATTTCCAATCATTACAATTGGGACTACTAAGTCTTTTCTATAGTATAACAACTAGGGGATTGACAAACATTTTAAATCCTAAGAATCACAAAAATATTTGGTCAAGATCAATTCTTTTAAAATCCCTATGAATTTTGTATGCCACGATAGTGTGGACGTATACAAAATCAAAAAAGAGATTTTATCCATTAATTTTATTATCTCGTCAACTTTACTTTATGACGAATAAAATTAATAGTTGATCTGTCTTTGATCAAATATTTGGTCAAAACTTTTGAATTTAAAATAACATTGATTCCTCAAACAATATTATTTAAATTCACCAACACCTCAAACACCGTGAATTTTGCATGCCACGATAGTGTGGACGTATACAAAATTTAAACATTTGTAAGAGGAGGGGTTTACCCATTAATTATCTTGTCAATAAATCTTTATGACAAATAAAATTACCTCAAACACCGTGAATTTTGTATGCCACGATAGTGTGGACGTATACAAAATCAAACATTTGTAAGAGGGGTTTTTAATTTTATTATCTTGTCAACTTATTTATTTGACAAATCAATAGTTGGTTTTCTTCGGTCACACAAATAATAGCAGTGACTCCGATGGGGAGGATACTATTAGACGTGCCTAAGTGTATACCATTACTTGACACTAAGTCCATTAATAAGATTGTGCCACTTCCTATGGGGAAGATCACACGCTCTTAATTAATTTCTTATAGTCATCCTAAATGGAAGTTTGATCTAGTGATCCACAAACAAACTCATCCGATATGGAGGAAGGCACTCAGAGCCAACGCGCAAGTTTGTTTGCATCACTTACAAACCAGTAATGGAGACCGTGGAATTTATTAAAATAAATCCCTCTCCCACTTAGTTATTTAAAGTGAGGAATTTTGACTATGCTAGCCTACTTAGCATGCATACTAACAAGCACACACAACACATCATAAAAAGCAATAAATAGAAAAACTAATTTTCAACTATTATGGCTTTTATCTATTGCTGTCCTCCGTGTGTCGCCAACCCTAGCTGCTGCCATCTTTGGCCACCTCCACCGGGTGTAGTTGTCGCATCCATCTTGCTCCTTGTTCCGCTGCGCCTCTGATCCTCAAAAGGTTCCACGCCTTGCAAGATTCGATCCGCGACATAAATAGAATTTTACATTTTTCGATCCTATATTCCTCGAAGAAATGTACATGTAAACTAGATCGAACATAAAATAAAATTTACATCCATCGATCCTATATTCCATAAAAGGAATGTACATGTAACTAGATCAAAAAATAAAATCCTAATAAAACTAAATACAGCTCCTACTGTATTTTATAATACAATCATGCACACACAATAAATGCCCTTGACATGTCCAAGGGTCCAATCACACACATAATAACTATAAGCCATAATAGTTGGATCCTGCATCCACAAAGTTAGCACATCCTACTATTATCCTGCCTAAATTATGTATGACATGTGCATAATTAAACTAATACCAAATATACAGAGGCAAAACCCTAGCTCTGATACCAATTGTTGGTTGCTACTCGGAAAACCTAATGGTTCCACTGTACAAAAATTTTGTACAAAGGTCTGAACATTTTCCTAGCTACCATGTGTTCTTTTAAATTAAACTCGGATCGCCTGCGGAACTTAACACGTTTGATCCTAAGTTTAATTTATTTGTTCTTTTAGGTTTAGACTCGGATCTCCTGCGGAACTTAACACGTTCGATCTAAATCACCTAGGTTATTAATTTCATTAAATATTAGTTTCCAAAATTGGCTCCCAGTACTGACGTGGCGAGGCACATGGCCTTCTTGGATATGGGAACAACCACCACCGACTAGACAAAGCCTTTTAAGGAAAGTTAATATTTAATTTCCTTAAATAACTTTAGGTCAACCGAAAAGAACAATCAAATCACAAGGAAAAGAAATAAAACAAAGAACACAATATCGAAAACCAATTCGAAATACTAGAATCGCATGCCTCTTGTATTTGGTATTATTTCCAAAAATAACTAGTATGATGCGGAAAGGAAAAATACTAGTTATACCTTTTAGAAAGACCTCTTGATCTTCTACCGTATTCCTCTTCTAACCTCGGACGTTGTGAGGGCAACGATCTTCCGAGATGAGAAACCACCAAAACACCTTCTCCTCCTTGCAAGGTTCGGCCACAACAAGAGCACCTCCAAGGATGAAGAGATTTAACCACCACCAATGCTCCAAGGGATACTAGAAAAGAGGCTTCTTTTCTCTCCTTCTTCTCCTTCTTAGATCTGGCCACCAAAGCTATCTCCACCATGAGAAGGTTTCGGCCACACAAAGGAGAGGAGAGGAAAGAAGGGGCCGACCACACCCAAGGAGAAAATAGAGGAAAAATAGAATAGAGATGTTCACAATGAAGCCTCCTCTACCCCCTCTTTTATAATCCTTGGTCTTGGCAAATAAGGAAAATTTAATAAAAACTTCCTTAATTCTTTTGCCATTAAAAAGGAAAATTTATTTAATTAAAACAATTTTCTCTATTTAATTTACAATGGTCGGCCACTAATAAAATCTCCAAGCAAATAAAATTTTAAACACAAATTAAAACTTCCTTATTTGCTTCCGAAAATTTATAAAAATTTCTCCAATAATTTTCCCTTCATGATTGGTTAATAAAAAGGAAATTTTATAAATTAAAATCTTTCTTTTATCATGTGGATAAAAAGAAAGTTATCTCTAAAAATTAAAATCTCTTTTAATCTACAAATAAGGACAGATATTAAATCTTTTCTTAATCTTTTGTAGAAACTAATAAAAGAGAATTTTTAATTTTTAAACTTTCTTTTAAATAATAAACATGATTAATAGGAAAGTTTTTACCAAAATTAAAATCAACCTTTTAATCTACAAATAAGTAAAGAGATTTAGCTCTTCTCTTAATCTTTTGTTGAATCTTATAAAAGGAAAGATTTAAATTTTTAAACTATCTTTTAAATCATGTTATCCACATAAGAAAAATTTAAAAAATAAAAATCCTTTTATTTTAATTTGGGCCGGCCACACCAAGCTTGAACCCAAGCTAGGGCCGGCCACCTTGAAGCTCCCATGAACCAAACTTTGGCCGGCCCTTGCTTGGTCTCCAAGCTAGCTTGGCCGGCCCCTATGGGATGGATAAGAAGGTGGGTATAGTACTCTATAATTAAGAGGCTACGATAGAGACCGAGAGGAGGAATTGATTTTGGTCTCCCGATACAATTAAGCATCCCGTGTTCGCCCCGAACACACAACTTAATTTTATCAATAATAATTCATTCCACTAGAGAACTATTATTGAACTACCGCACCAATCCCAAATCACATTTTGGGCTCCTTCTTATTATGAGTGTGTTAGTCTCCCTGTGTTTAAGATAACAAATGTCCACTAATTAAGTAAGTTACTGACAAATCACTTAATTAATATCTAGTTCCAAGAGTAGTACCACTTAACTTCATCGTCATGTCGGACTAAGTCCACCTGCAGGGTTTAACATGAAAATCCTTATGAGCTCCTCTTGGGGACATTCTCAACCTAGATCACTAGGACACAGTTTCCTTCTATAATCAACAACACACACTATAAGTGATATCATTTCCCAACTTATCGAGCTGATTGATTTATCGAACTAAATCTCACCCATTGATAAATTAAATAAATAAATATCAAATATATGTGCTTGTTATTATATTAGGATTAAGAGCACACACTTCCATAATAACTGAGGTCTTTGTTCCTTCATAAAGTTAGTATAAAAGGAACGACCTCAAATGGTCCTACTCAATACACTCTAAGTGTACTAGTGTAATTATATAGTTAAGATAAACTAACACCTAATTACATTACGACATTCTAATGGTTTGTTCCTTTCCATCTTGGTCGTGAGCTACTGTTTATAATTTATAAGGAACCTATAACATGATCTTCTGTGTGTGACACCACACACCATGTTATCTACAATATAAATTAATTGAGCAACTACATTTATCGTAAATGTTGACATTTGACCAATGTGATTCTTATTTCTAGATAAATGTTTATACCAAAAGCTAGACTTTTAGTATACATCCTACACAGAGTTGCACAGTTTGTTGTTGTTTATTTTTTTTTTCTGAATTCTGTTCCTGGCATTTTCCTCACTGTATTAGTTCAATTGCTGCCCCTTTCCTTCAATTTCCTCACTGAATTGTTCCGGCATTCTTTTGTGTTCAGAATAAATTCTGAAGCCATCATTCCTTGCGTTTGCATATGCAATAAAAATATTGGATACCATTTGTTTTAACATCTTCTCAAATTCTAACTAAACTTCCTTAACTTAGAATCTTGCATTCTGATTTTGATACTATAACTGATACACAAGATTTCAGCTCTGCACCTGAATTCCTACAGATTTCCACAGCTACTCAGTTTCCAAAATTCCAAGCTGATCACAATATATCTTCTCACACTCAAATGTATCAATTACCGAAACAATATAACACAGCCAACTCCCACTGTCCTTCCTCTTTCCAGCTTAATACATTTATGATTCCAGTTCAAAAGAACTCCAATTTCAAACTAAACACCTCCCCCACACTTACTCATTTGTCCGTCCCGGCCAAATAAAATCATCACATATTATCCAAATTAACCACATCCAAAGAAATAGAACATGAGGAAAGAATAAAGATATGATGATACATGACAAGAGAAATAACAAAAATATGTGAGGGCAATGTGATAATGGAGTAAGTTTCATAAAAATGACTCAACAATGATCTAAAGGTATAAATCAGATTTGAAGCAAGTTCTAGAGTGAAATAAGCTACAAGTGCATCACTTAAAATAGGCTTAAACCTCACTAGGTAAATAAAAGTTATCATACCATTCCATCAATAAAGAATCCATCACTAGTATCAACCTCTTTCAATCCTAGAGTTCAATCATGCCATAAAGTCTTTAAACATGATAATCAAATTTAACATTACTTTTCAAATCCCTAAAAATGATACAAAGAAATGTCAAAAGAAGGAAGTACCATTTATTCCTAAAACAAAGACTATCAAACTCAAAGAAATGGTAACTATCATGAACATAAAACCTAAATTCCAAAACTATAACTATGCAAAAATAAAAACTACTAATGAGACTCAAAATTTATTTATGTAAGAAAATTCTAAATGAAACCGAAACTTTTCCTAAACAAATATGAAAATTACTAGCACCAAAAATTTATTCATTTACAAAGAAACAAAAGATAAAGTGAAACTCCCCTCTAACTCGGGTAAATAGCATCAACATGTTCCATTTCCTCCACCACCAAGCCCTTAACTCCTTCATGAAACTTTTTAAGCCTTTGTCCATTAACTTTAAAAATCCGGCCAGTAGACATATCCTGGATCTCAACCACTCCATAAAAGAAAACATTAGTAACACAATAAGGTCCTTCCCATCTAGATCTTAACTTACCTTTAATCAATTTGAGACGAGATTGATATAAAAGTACGTTGTCACCAATTTGGAAGTCTTTCACCTCAATTTGTTTGTCATGAAATCTCTTGGTCTTTTCTTTATAAATCTGTGAGTTCTCATAAACTTCCAATCTAATCTCTTCAAGTTCTTGAAGTTGCAATTTCCTTTCTTCTCCAACCGTTTCACTATCAAGATTGCATGCTTTAACCGCCCAATACGCCCTATGCTCAATCTCCACGGGTAAATGGAAAGCTTTTCCATACACAATCCTGTATGGAGACATTCCTATAGGGGTCTTGAAAGCAGTCCTATAAGCCCATAGTGCATCTTCAAGTCTCTTACTCCAATCCTTTCTATCCGGTCTCACAGTCTTTTCAAGAATTGATTTCACCTCCCTGTTAGACACTTTTGCTTGCCCATTTGTTTGAGGATGATATGATGTAGAAACTTTATGTGTAACCCCGTACTTATGTAGCAAAGCCTTCATGTGTCTGTTACAAAAATGAGACCCTTGATCACTTATGATCGCCTTGGGTACTCCAAACCTGCAAAATATGTGAGACCTGACAAAGCTAACAACAACAGAAGAGTCATCAGTCTGAGTGGGAATGGCCTCCACCCATTTGGAAACATAATCAACTGCCAATAAAATATAAGCAAAACCGAAAGAGGCAGGAAATGGACCCATAAAGTCAATACCCCAAACATCAAAAATCTCACAAAATAATATGAATTGTTGAGGCATTTCATTTCTAAGTCCTTTGTTCCTAGTTCATTGACACCTATCACATGATCGATAAAAAGCATAAGCATCACGAAAAAGGGTAGGCCAATACAAACCACATTCTAAAACTTTCCTAGCAGTTCTTTGTGGTCCAAAATGTCCTCCACACTCAAAAGAATGACAAAAAGTAAGTACAGACTGAAACTCAGAGTCAGGTATGCATCTCCTTATAATCTGATCATTACAAAACTTCCACAAATAAGGATCATCCCAAACATAGAATTTTGAATCACTTTTTAATTTATCTCTTTGAGCTTTCAAAAATTGTTTGGAATAAACATGTGCAACTAAAAAATTCACTAGATCCGCATACCATGGAGACTCACCCTGCAGTTGTAGAAGCTGTTCATCCCTGAAATCATCATTAATAGCCGAATGGTCCAAGTCTCCTTCAATCCTGCTCAAGTGATCGACAACCAAGTTCTCCTTCCCGCTCCTATCACGTATCTCTACGTCGAATTCTTGAAGCAGAAGCATCCATCTGATTAATCTAGGCTTTGCATCAGGCTTCTTGAGGAGATACTTCAAAGCTGCATGATCTGAAAAAATAATCACATGAGAACAAAGAAGATATGATCTGAATTTATCTAAAGCAAAAATAATAGAAAGAAGCTCTTTTTCTGTTGTTGTGTAGTTTGCCTGAGCTGAGTCCAAAGTCTTGGAAGCGTAGCAAATAGCATGTGGTGCTCCATCCACTCTCTGCGCTAGTACCGCTCCCACTGCATAATCTGAAGCGTCACACATCAACTCGAAAGGTAAGAACCAGTCTGGGGGTCTGATAATAGGTGCTGAAGTAAGAGCCTCCTTCAATCTGTCAAAAGCCTCTCTGCACCTCTGATCGAAATCAAACAAAACATCCTTCTGATGCAGCTGAGACAATGTTAGAGCAATCTTACTGAAGTCTCTAATAAATCTCCTGTAGAAACCTGCATGTCCAAGAAAAGCTCGAACCTCCCGCACGCATGCGGGGTAAGATAAAGAAGATATAGCGCTAACTTTAGCAAGATCTACTTCAATGCCCTTCCTAGAGACTGTATGACCTAAAACAATACCATGCTCTACCATAAAGTGACACTTTTCAAAATTTAACACCAAATCCGTGTCGATACATCTACTCAAAACTCAAGACAAGTTTTTCAAACATGCATCAAAAGAAGAGCCATAAACAGAAAAATCATCCATGAATACTTCCATGCAATGCTCTAATAAATCACCAAAAATACTTACCATACATCGCTGAAAAGTACCTGGAGCGTTGCACAATCCAAATGGCATCCTACGATATGCGAATGTACCAAAAGGGCAGGTGAAGGTAGTCTTCTCCTGGTCCTCTGGGTCGATGCAAATATGAAAATAACCAGTATAACCGTCAAGAAAACAATATTGGGATTTACCTGCCAGCCGCTCTAACATCTGATCAATAAAAGGAAGTGGATAATGATCCTTTCGGCTTGCTTGGTTCAACTTCCTATAGTCCACACATACTCTCCAGGAATTCTTCACTCTCGTGGGCACCAGTTCATTCTCTTCATTAGCTACCACTGTCACCCCTGACTTCTTCAGAACCACATGGATGGGACTGACCCATTTACTGTCAGAAATCGGATAAATAATGCCAGCCTGTAAGAGTCTAGTCACCTCCTTCTTTACCACATCCAAAATCAAAGGGTTCAGTCGTCTCTGTGGCTATCTCACTAACCTCACATCCTCCTCTAAGTGAATCTTATGCATACAAATGGAAGGACTGATCCCAGGAATGTCTGCCAGAGTCCATCCAATTGCCTTCCTATGCTGTCTCAGAATCTCTAGCAATCGTTCATCCGGTTCCAAATTCTGAGCTATGATGACAGGTAGTTGATGATTCTCTCCCAAATAGGCATACTTCAAATATTGAGGCAATGGCTTCAATTCCTCCTGTGTCTGGTCAATAGTAGGTGATTCTAGGGGTAGTGCTGCTGAACAATCCCCTACACATACCTCTTCCTCTCTGAGCGATCCTAGGGGTAATGCTTCTCCTAAGCAATCCCCTACGCATTCACTTAAGTTAACATCAGATTCCACATCTAAAATATCTTCCAACAATGCAACGAATTCATTCTCTATACCAAAATCAGAAACCTCTAAGTCTGAATCAATATCTCACAAGAACTCCATGCCATCCAACTCCTCCGAGATATCCATGCTAAGTATAGAATGATCCTCTCTAGGATGCTTCATAGCCTCAAAAATGCTAAAACGAACTACTGTGTCTCCTATCTCCATAGAAAGAGTTCCTGCATGTACATCTATCTTGGTTCTAGCAGTCTTCAAGAATGGACGTCCAAGAATAAGGGAAGCCCTGTTTGCAAGCACATCACCCTCCATATCTAAGATGTAAAAAATCTGCAGGAAAAATTAACTCCCTCACTTTTACCAATACATCCTCAATCACTCCTGCTGGGTGTGCTTGAGTCAATATCTCACAAGAACCCCATGCCATCCAACTCCTCCGAGATATCCATGCTAAGTATATAATGATCCTCTCTAGGATGCTTCATAGCCTCAAAAATGCTGAAACGAACCACTGTGTCTCCTATCTCCATAGAGAGAGTTCCTGCATGTACATCTATCTTGGTTATAGCAGTCTTCAAGAATGGACGTCCAAGAATAAGCGGAGCCCTGTTTGCAAGCACATCACCCTCCATATCTAAGATGTAAAAATCTGCAGGAAAAATTAACTCTCTCACTTTTACCAATACATCCTCAATCACTCCTGCTGGGTGTGCTTGACTACGGTTGACCAACTGAATCACTACACCTGTAGGCTGCAAAGGTCCAATTCTTAATGACTGAAAAACTGATTTAGGCATCACATTAATAGAAGCTCCAAGATCTAACATCACATCCTCAAAGATGCAATCTCCTATCACACAAGGTACGGTGAAAACTCCTGGATCTTCACACTTCTGAGGTACTGGCTGAAGTAATGCTGAAACATTCTTTCCCATACTTATCAATTCATTCCCCTTTAATTTCTTTTTGTGCACACAAAGATCCTTAAGGAATTTTGCATATTTTGGAATTTTCTTGATCATGGTAAACAAAGGCACATTCACTTCAACCTTGCTGAATAATTTCACCAATTCTTGATATTCCCTAGCCTTTTCTTCCTCCATTTCTTTTCTTGGTTGTACACTTCTTTGAGGGAAAGGTAACGGAATGGAAGACTCAGCTCCTTGCTGGGTAATATTGCTGTCCAGATTTTGTGCTGAATTTGGAGCTGAATTTGAAGCTGCTACTGGAGTAAATTCCAAGCCGAAATATGCTCCATCTAATTGATCGGATTCTGAAGTTGCAGGTTGATTAAAATGTTGCTGATCTGCTCCAATACTCCCATGCTGTGCAGAATCTGGCTGCTCTAAATTTGCTGGAAAATTCTGGAAATTCTGTGAACTCGAAGCTGCAAATGGCCTGGAAATATTCTGCTGTGCTCCTGCTGAAAAATTCGGATTTGGGTCTGAAATTGTTTTACCACTGCGAAGAGTTAATGCACTCACATTTCCTTTAGGATTTGGAGTCGGTTGTGAAGGCAATTGTCCAGATCCTTGATTTTCCATCTGATTAATATTACTAGCCAGCTGCCCAATCTGCCTTTCAATATTTTGTAGTGCTATATCAGTCCTTTGCTGATGTTGCTGCTGTTGCATCATCTGCTGTTGTTGTTGAAGCACTTGCTGCATCAAATCCTCAATTTTTGAGCTGCTAAAGTTCTGCTGAGGTTGCATTGATCTGGGGCTTGTAGAAGAAGGCAGTGCATGCTGAGATTGGTGTTGATTTGCACTACTTGACTGCTGGAGATTCTGCAAAGGTTGCTGAACATGCTGGAAATATGTGTGCTGATTCTGTGAATTCTGAAACTATGGCTGACTTGCAATATTTGAATGCTGGAAATTCTGAAATGGTTGAAATTGCTGATTTTGGCTGAAATTTTACTAAAATTAAAGTTGCTGTTGTTGTTGAAATTGCTGTGAATGACTTGCTGGATGATTCTGGTAATAATGTTGATTCTATTGATGCTGATAATATGGCTGATGAATCTGCCCTTGTGGTTGTTGCTGATAAAATGCATTCCCATACCTCAAATTAGGGTGATCCCTCCATCCCGGATTGTAAGTTGAAGAGTTGGGATCATATTTGTGTTGTTGAAATTGAGGTCTTGAAATGATTGCAACAGATTCATCTTGATGTAGATTAGGACAATGATCTGAAGAGTGATCTTGGCTTGCACAAATTCCACACAACTTCATCATTAGTAAAGGAAAATTTGAAACATGACTCGAATTTTGCAACGCCATTTGCTTTACTAGAGAAGTCAATTCTTGCAAATTGTTCCTAATTTCTTGTTGTTCAGTTGAAACCAAATGAGTTTCATTAACCACTCTAGTACCAAGAGCTCTACTCCCAAATTGCTGTGAGTTTTCCGCCATATTTGAAATTAGCTCTCTTGCTTGATTTGGAGTCTTATTCACCAAAGCTCCTCCAGCTGCTGCATCTATCATGCTCATATCCATGGGAAGTAAACCCTCATAAAAATATTGAACAAGCAACTGGTCACTAATTTGATGTTGTGGACAACTCGAACACAGCTTCTTGAATCTCTCCCAATAATCATACAGAGTCTCTCCCACTACTTGTTGAATACCACAAATACTCTTCCTGATAGTTGCAGTCCTAGAAGCTGGGAAAAATTTCTCCAAAAAGGCTTTCTTCATATCAATCCAACTTGTAATGTATCCAGCTGGAAGGCAATATAACCAGTCTTTAGCAGCTCCCGTCAAAGAGAATGGAAAAGCCCTCAACTTAATGTCTTCTTCTGAAATCCCCTGTGGCTTCATGGTTGAACAAACCACATGGAATTCATATAGATGGCGGTTGGGATCCTCTCTTGATAAGCCTTGAAATTTGGGAAGCAGATGAATAAGTCCTTATCTGAGTTTAAAATCTCCTGCCAAATCTCGATAAGTGATGCATGAGTACTTATAAGCCACATCTGGTGCTGCAGGCTCTTTCATAATTCGATCCCCTTCTGTTATCTGATTATCCATCTCTGAAATTCTTCTCTCACAAGTTGCTGCTGACCTAGCTTGTCTCCTTAAAGCCCAAAAGGTTCTCTCAATCTCCCGGTCAAGTTCAAGCAATATTGCAAAGGAAGACCTAGTCATGCAAGCAATTCAACAATCAAAATTCAGTAGATATTCAATGAAATCAGAAAAAATCAGCAAACTAAAGCTGAGAAAATTATTCACAATCCAAAACAAACAAACAAATCTAGCAAAGTTTAAAGTTCCCCGGCAACGTCGCCAAAATTTGGTAGCTATCAAATTCGATGTCACAAATAAACTCCCAAATTAATGTTATGATCGAAAACCCACAACTACACAAGGTAATGTTTTAGTATAAGCCCCGAGTTGAATTTTTCAAGGATTATGCTAGAAACATGCTTGTCTTGGATTAAGAACACTCTTTTTGGGTTTCCTAGATATAAAATGAGGGTTTGGTATTAAAATGCAAAAGAGAACAGAATTGAACTTGCTGGCAATAGTTAATTTTTCAGCAATGAATTTTAAAACAAGCTAGGAATGAAACACTTAAACCACATTTGCATTAAATGGAATTCAACCAAATTTCACTTATGAAAACCACAGATTCTAACTTATTCCTAGACAAACTTAAGAACTAATCTTTGGTTATTTGAAACTAATCTGAACTGAATGCACTTAACTACTTTAATTGACCAAATGGGAACCAAGTTGCAGAATTCAATGTAATTAATTGCAGAACCAAAACATGCAAGAGCTTAACATCACATCTAACTCATCACACTACAAATTCTCTATTCTATACTCCAACTAAATTATCAATGGATAGAAGGTTAAAATAGAAATGCTGATATCAAACAAAGAAAACAAAATTTGCAGCAATTCCGCTGCACGAACAGAACTAGATAGCATACAAAAATAGAACTAAGCATATCAGATTCATGTAGAAAATGAAACTACAACTAAATCCAAACTATAAACTAACAAATTCAAGAACAAAATTTCAAGAACAGGATAATCTAAGTTAAGAAACAAAGTTCAGGAAAGTTAATCATCTCTACACCAAAATCTCAGACCAAACTTGTCTTCTCCTTGCTGTCACACAAGGGAACAGCAGAGAACACTCCAACTGTTATCGATATGGTTCCCTCAAGCTTCAAGATGAACTCAGATTCACTGAACGAACCATAGAAATCTTCAACAAGCCCAGAACTCAGGCTTTCTGCTCTGTCGTGTGCTGGGGTTCCTGATTCTAGAGACGTGACGCTGGAAAGAAGCTGCGAGAGATGAAGTGATGTCAGAAATGACTCAGAATCACCGGAGGACCACCGCCGATGAATCTGTAGAGGAGGGGAAGCTCGAATCGGAAGAACACCTCCAACCTGAGAGAAAACGCGCGACCCGCAGGAACAGTAATCCACGGCCGAAATCTTCTTTCTGGCGAAGCACTATGGCCGGAATCTGATCACTGATGGCTGAGGAACTTCACGCCGATGAAGACAAGCTGGATGGAAGATCTGGACGAAGAGAGGGAGCTGTGTTCGCGCTGTCAAGATACTGGCACGATGAACAGTAGCGCGAGCTCACTGTTCACCGTGCCAAAAATTCCCTTTTATACCTAGGGTTTGGTCCTGCTGGGGTTCGACTCGAATCCAAGCTCAATTGGCGTCAGTTAGGGTTTTGGGCTCCATTTGGTTGAGTGAACCATGCCTCCACTTGAATCATGAACCCATTAGTACCCTACAAGACCAAATTCACATAATGAGAAATAAATCATGCATAAGATGGAAAACACCATAAAGCTCATAAAAACCTTGTTTGGGGAAACATGATCAAAATTGGAATTAAACATGTGCAAATATATAAAGAATACATAATATTAACCCAAAATTAATGTGTCAATTCATAGCTTATCAGCCGGCCCCTACAAAGAAGGAAATATTATTTTTTTTTTTATAAAATTTTTCAAGAAGAAATCCTCTTATGAAATTTTACAAGCTTTCTTTCAATTTCCTAAAGTAGGAGTTAAAAAAGAAAAGTTTTAAAAATTAAAACCATGTTTTAAAATATAAAATTTCTTTTATAAAATTTCCTTTTTTAACATGGTGATAGAAAATTTAAATTTTAAAACTTCTCTTCCTTTTTTTTTTCCTAAACCATGAGGATGGTTAAAAAAGGAAAGTTTTAAAAGTTTTAAACTTTCTTTTAAAACTTTTAAACTTTCTTTTAAAACATATGGCCTAATTCAAATAAGGAAAGTTTTTAAATTTAAAATCTCTCTTTTAAAACTTGTAGATTTCTACAAAGAGAAGAATTTTAAAAAATTCAAAACACCCCTCCTTATTTGAATTATTGTGACCGGCCCCTACATGCTTGGGAACCAAGCAAAGGGCCGACCCCTGTAGAAGAGGATGTGGCCGACCCTTGCTTGGTCACCAAGCATTGGACCGTCCCCCTTCTTGGACACCAAGATGGACTTACATTTGGATGGACTTGAGGCTTTAATGAGGCTACGATAGGGACCTAGAGGAGAAATTAGTTTTGGCCTTCCGATGAGCTTGAGTATGTCGTGTTCGCCCCGAACACACAACTCAGGTTCATCGATAATAACTCATTCCACTAGAGAGTTATTATCGCACTACCGCACCAATCCCAAATTACATTATGGGATCCTTCTTATCATGAGTGTGTTAGTCTCCCGTGTTTAAGATAACGAATGTCCACTAATTAAGTAAGTTACTAACAACTCACTTAATTAATATCTTGCTCCAAGAGTAGTACCACTCAACTTCATTGTCATGTCAGACTAAGTCCACCTGCAGGGTTTACCATGACAATCCTTTTGAACTTCTCTTGGGGACATTCTCAACCTAGATAACTAGGACACAGATTCCTTCTATAATCAACAACACACACTATAAGTAATATCATTTCCCAACTTATCGGGCTTATTGATTTATCGAGTTAAATCTCACCCATTGATAAGTCAAAGAAATAAATACTAAATATATGTTCTTGTTATTATATTAGGATTAAGAGCACACACTTCCATAATAACTAAGGTCTAGCTCTTTTATAAAGTCAGTACAAAAAGAACTTATCTAAAATGGTCCTACTCAATACACTTGGAGTGTATCAATGTAATTTATTAGTTAAGATAAACTAATACTTAATTACACTGCGACTACTTCAACGGTTTGTTCCTTTCCATCTTAGTCGCGAGCATCTGTTTATAATTTATAAAGAACCGATAACATGATCTTCTGTGTGTGACACCACACACCATGTTGTGTACTATATAAATTAATTGAACAAATTACATTTAACAAATAAATGTAGATATTGACCACTGTGATTCTTTATTTCTAAATAAATGTTTATACAAAATCTAGGCTTTTAGTATACACTCTAACAATCTCCCACTTATAATAAAAGACTATGCTGCCATATATCCTGCCATACATCTGATTCTCAAACCTTCAACATGCTCATCAAAAGCTCTTGCCTTAGGGGCCTTAGTGAAAGGATCTACTAGATTATCACTTGATGTAATCTAGGCGACAACAACTTCTCCTCGTTTATACGATTTCTTGTATCGGGTGGTACTTGCGTTCTATTGTATTTACTTGCCTTATGGACTTATGGTTTCTTCGAGTTTGCTACTGCACCACTATTATTACAATAAATTGAAATAATTTTTGGACAAACCAGAAAACATGTCTAAGTCCATCATGAAGTATCTGAGCCATACAACTTCTATGACTGCCTCAGAGGCTGCCACTTACTCAGCTTCTATGGTGGAGTCCGAAAAAACACCTTTGCTTATCACTCTTCCATAGTTATGACTTCACCTCCTAAAGTAAACACAAAACCCCGAGGTCAACATACTAGTGTCCCTATCCGATTGGAAGTCAAAATCCGTGCAACCCACAGGGACCAAATTAACGGCCTTGTAAGCTAGCATATAATCTCAAGTGCCTCTAAGGTACTTCAATATATGCTTTACCGCAGTCCAATGTCTTTGTCCAGGGTTACTTTGATATCTGCTAACTATGCCCTTGGCGAAACAGATTTCTGATCTCGTGCATAGCATACATTAGGCTTCCGACAGCCGAAGCATAAGGAACTGCCTTCATTTTCTCTATCTCCTTTGATGTCTTCAGAGACATCTCTTTAGATAAAGCTACTTCATCTTGAAAAGGTAAGAAACCTTTCTTGGAGTTTTGCATGCTTAAAACGAGCAAGGATTGTTTCGATATATGAAACTTGGGATAAGTAAAATATTCTTTTCTTGCGATCCCTTATTACTTTGATCCCAAGAATATATGCATTCTCCCAAGTCCTTTATATCAAATTATTTGGACAACCATACCCTTACTTCTGACAACACTTTGATATTGTTTCCAACTACCAAAAATGTTATCTACGTATAGTACAAGAAATACCACCACATTTCCATCACACTTCTTGTATACACAAGACTCATTCAGTTATTAAATAAATCCATAGGTCTAGATTACTTTATTAAACCGGATGTTCCAAGACCTTGAAGCTTTACTTCAGTCTATAGACTGATTGAGCTTACACAAGATGCTCTTTGCCTTTTGCAATAAACCTCACTGGTTGTTTTATATGGATTCTTTCTTCAAGACTTCCATTAAGGAAAGCTGTCTTGACATCCACTTGCCAAATAGATAAAAGAATCTAGATAGACTTAAGCATGGTTACCGGTGAAAAAGTTTCCTTTTTCAACAAGCCTTGCTTTGAAAGTTTCCACCTTCCTGTCTATCCCTCTTTTCCTATTGTAGACTTATTTTCACCCAATGACTTTTACACCATTTGGTGATTTTATAAGCTCCCAGACTCTATTAGAATACGTATATTCTAATTCTACATTTATTGCTCTTTGCAAATATGCTGCATCTTTATCTTGGAGTGCTTTGTCATATGTCCAGGGATCAGGTTCATGTCCACCAGGGATTAAGTCCAAAGACTCTCCCAAAATATGAATCTTTTAGGTTGTCTAACAAGCCTCCCACTACGACGAGACACTTTCTATAATTGTGTATCATTTGTGATACATGTTGCAGTTTCTTGTGCTATTTCATCTTGTACAGTTGGTACTAGATTAGACATGTCCTTTAATTTCCTTAAGAACAATTTCTACTCATGGGCTTGTGGTTCATAGTATAGTCCTTTTCTAAAATCGGGCATCGGTGCCAACAATGACCTTCTGATTTTAAGGACTATAAACCTCTTTTCATTTTTCTAGGATAACTCACAAACAAGTGAACTCATGTCCAACTTATCAGTGTCTCTCATGTGCTAGACCACCCAAATCCGAATATACTTCAGACTAGGCTTACGCCCATTCTGTAATTCAATGGGAGCAGAGAGTTCTGACTTAGAAGGTACTATGTTCACTTCTGTTTCTAGTGTATATCCTTAAAATGAATTTGGTAATTTTCTGAATAACTCATCATCGATCTAATTATTCCATAAGAGCCTTATACATTCTTTCTACTACACCATTCTGTTGGGGTGTACCAGGTGCAGTTAGTTTGGATTAAATCCTGTCTTCTGATAAGTGACTCCTAAACTCCCCTAAGAGGTACTCGTTACTACGATTTCACCGTAATGTCTTGATACTTTTACTTTGACGTTACTCCACATCAGCCTAGTACTTTTTGAACTAATCAAAGCACTTAGAATTGTGGCACATCAAGTAAATGTATCCTTATCAAGAATAGTCATCTATAAAAGAGACAAAATATTCGAAACAACCTCTTGCCTGGATAGTCAAAGGTCTACACAAATCAGAATGAACCAATTCCAACATATCTTTGGCTCCATACCCCTTAGACTTAAAAGCTTCTTAGTTATTTTTCCTTCCAAGTAAGACTCGCAGGTTGGAAAGATTTCCACTACCAATGAACCCAAGAATTCATTGGTTATTATCCTTTCAATCCTACTCAAGTTAATATAACCTAGCCTTAGATGCCAAAAATATGATTGGTTCATTTCCAAAGGTTACTTTCTCTTATTAAAGTTATTAATTTCCATTTATTGCATCGTGGGAGTTATTGGATTATAAATTGTCAACCAACGTACCAGAACAGATAACTTCCTTATTTTTCTTGATAACAAGTTTGTTATCAAAATAGACAGAATATCTATTCTTTAATAGTTTAGAAATCAAAATCAGGTTCTTTCTAAACTTAGTACATAAAGATAATTTTTGAAAATCCATATTTTATTCCTATCACAGGATAAACATCTCCCACTGCAACAGCTGCTACTTTTGCAGTAGTGCCCATGTAGACGGTGTTTTCCTTTTCATATAGCTGTCAGGTTTCCTGGAACCCTTGCAATGAATTGCAGACATGATTAGTGGCATCTGTATCTACACTCGAAGTACTGGTAGATAACACCACTAAACATGTTTCGACAACTAATGAATTAAATACACCTATATTGTTCTCAGTTCTAAGAGGACAGTCTACCTTAATGTCCAAGTCCTATCATTATAATTGGGACTACTAAGTCTTTTCTATAGTATAACAACTAGGGTATTGACATCCTAAGAATCACAAAAATATTTGGTCAAGACCAACACTTTAAAATCCCTGTGAATTTTGTATGCCACGATAGTGTGGACGGGTACAAATTCAAAAAAAAAATTTTATCCATTAACTTTATTATCTCGTCATCCTAACTTCATGACAAATAAAATTAATAGTTGGTCTATCTTTGATCAAATATTTTGGTCAAAACTTTGAATTTTAAAATAACATTGATTCCTCAAACAATATTATTTAAATTCACCAACATATCAAACACTGGCAATTTTGCATGCCACGATAGTGTGGACGTATACAAATTCGAACATTTGTAAGAGGAGGGTTTTACCCATTAATTATCTTGTCAATAAATCTTTATGACAAATAAAATTACCTTAAACACCGTGAATTTTGTATGCCACGATAGTGTGGACGTATACAAAAACTCGACATTTGTAAGAGGGGGTTTTAATTTTATTATCTTGTCAACTTATCTTTTTGACAAATTAATAGTTGGTTTTTCTTTGGTCACACAAATAATAGTAGTGACTTCGATGGGGAGGATACTATTAGACGTGCCTAAGTGTATACCATTACTTGACACTAAGTCCATTAATAAGATTGTGCCCCTTCCTATGGGGAAGATCACACGCTCTTAATTAATTTCCTATAGTCATCCTAAATGGAAGTTTGATCTAGTGATCCGCAAACAAACTCATCCGATATGGAGGAAGGCACTCAGAGCCAACGCGCAAGTTTGTTTGCATCACTTACAAACCAGTAATGGAGACCGTGGAATTTATTAAAATAAATCCCTCTCCCACTTAGTTATTTAAAGTGAGGAATTTTAACTATCCTAGCATACATCACATGCATAGATACACATCACAGTAAATAAAAGAAATAAATATGGAACTTATTTGTCCAACTATTATGGCCTTTTCCATCACTGTCCTCTGTGTGCTCCAACCCTAGCTGCTGCCACCTTTAGCCACCGCCATCGGGTCGAGACGTCGCATCCATCTTGCTTCTTCTTCCGCTGCGCCTCTGGTGCTTCAAAAGTACCACGCCTCGCAAGCATCCGATCCACGACAAAAATAGAATTTTACATGTGTCGATCCTATATTCCACGAGGGAATGTACATGAAATCTAGATCAAAAATAAAATTCTAAAATCCTAGGGCTAATATAGCTCTTCCTGTATTAGTTACATATAATCATGGACACACATAATCATGCCCTTGACATGTCCAAGGGTCCAATCACACACAATATCTAAATGTCATAATAATTGGAGCCTGCAACCACAAAGTTAGCATATGCTACTATTATCCCACCTAAATTATGTATGACATGTGCATAATTAATTTGAAATCCAAAACACACAGAGGCAAACCCTAGCTCTGATACCAATTGTTGGTTAGTCTTAGGAAATCGTGCCGGTTCCTCTGTACAAAATTTTTTGTACAAGTGTCGAACCTTTCCTTAAATAACCTATTGTGTTCTTTAGAAGTTAAATTATGAATCACAGACGGAACTTAACATCATTGATTCCAAATTTAACTTATCTGTTCTTAATGATTTAGATTTGAATCGCAAGCGAAACTTAACACTATTGATTCAAATCCACCTATGTTATTAATTCCATTAAATATTAATTTCCAAAATTGGCTTCCAGGACTGCATGGTGAGGCACATGACCTTCTTGGATATGGGAGCAACCACCACCGCCTAGACAAAGCCTTTTAAGGAAAGCTAATATTTAATTTCCTTAAATAACTCTAGGTTAACCAAAAAGAATAATCGAATCACAAATTCAAAAAAGAAGAAAACACAAACTCGAAAAACTAATTCAAAAAACTAGATCTAATGCCTCTTGTGTTTGGAATATTTACAAAAGCAAATAACTAGTATGATGCGGAAAATAATTGCTAATTATACCTTCTCTTTGTAAACTAATGACCTCGAGATCTTCTGCCGTATTCCTCGCCTCGCCTTGGACGTCGTGTGGGCGACGATCCTCCAAGATGAACACCACCCAAATAACTTTTTTCTTCCTCCTCTAAAATCTGACCACCACCACCAATTTAGGAACCAAAGAGAGTAAGGGAAAGGGAAGGGAAGAGATCCGGCCATCATGAGAGAGCATAAGCAAGAGACTAGAATTAGATGCCTCCTTCTTCTTCTTCTTCTTCTTCTCCTCCTTCTTGTATCCGGCTACTTAAAAGAAACCACAAGCAATATGTGGCCAGCCCTAGCATGATAAAGAGCTAGGGGTCGGCCCTAAGGAGGAGACTAGAGAGAAGAGAGAAAAAGAATTCATCAACCCATGAAACCTCTCCTCCCCTTCTTTTATGATACTTGCCCAAGGCAAATAAGGAAAAACTTTTTACAAAAATTAAAATATTCCTCATGTTTTTCCTTTTACCTTTTTATTTATCCTTTTCTTTCCTATTGATTGAATCAATCACCAATCATAGATTAGTTTTAATTTGATTGGATGATGATTTAATCCTATTGGCCGACCCCTTGCTTGGGCACCAAGCAAGGGTGGCCGGCCCCTACAAGGAAGGAAATATAATTTTTTTTTTTATAAAATTTTACAAGAAGAAATCCTCTTATAAAATTTTATAAGCTTTCTTTCAATTTCCTAAAGTATGAGTTAAAAAAGGAAAGTTTTAAAAATTAAAACCATGTTTTACAATTTAAAACTTCTCTTATAAAATTTCCTTTTATAACATGGTGATAGAAAATTTAAATTTTAAAACTTCTCTTCCTTTTTTTTCCTAAACCATGAGGATGGTTAAAAAAGGAAAGGTTTAAAACTTTTAAACTTTCTTTTAAAACATGTGACCTAATTCAAATAAGGACAATTTTTAAATTTAAAATATCTCTTTTAAAACTTGTAGTTTTCTACAAAGAGAAGATTTTTAAAAAATTCAAAACACCCCTCCTTGTTTGAATTATTGTGGCCGGCCCCTACATGCTTGGGCACCAAGCAAAGGGCCGACCCCTATAGAAGAGGATGCGACCCGCCCTTGCTTGGTCACTAAGCATTGGACCGGCCCCCTTCTTGGACACCAAGATGGGCTTACATTTGGATGGACTTGAGGCTTTAATGAGGCTATGACAAGGACCTAGAGGAGAAATTAGTTTTGGCCTTTCGATGAGCTTGAGTATCCCGAGTTCGCCCCGAACACACAACTCAGGTTCATCGATAATAACTCATTCCACTAGAGAGTTATTATCGCACTACCGCACCAATCCAAAATTACATTATGGGATCCTTCTTATCATGAGTGTGTTAGTCTCCCGTGTTTAAGATAACGAATGTCCACTAATTAAGTAAGTTACTGACAACTCACTTAATTAATATCTAGCTCCAAGAGTAATACCACTCAACTTATTGTCATGTCGGACTAAGTCCATCTGCAGGGTTTAACATGACAATCCTTAGGAGCTCCTCTTGGGGACATTCTCAACCTTGATAACTAGACACAGATTCCTTCTATAATCAACAACACACACTATAAGTAATATCATTTCCCAACTTATCAGACTTATTAATTTATCGAGTTAAATCTCACTCATTGATAAGTCAAAGAAATAAATACTAAATATATGTGCTTGTTATTATATTATGATTAAGAGCACATTCTTACATAATAACTGAGGTCTAGTTCTTTTATAAAGTCAGTACAAAAAGAACTTACCTAAAATGGTTCTACTAAATACACTTGGAGTGTATAAATGTAATTTATTGTTGGGTTTTTCGGGCCGCGAAAACCGTTTTTCGCGTCGCGGAATCCTCGAATCACCCATGCCACCGGATCCGTGCAAAGGAAAAATTTGAAAAATTTTGAGTACGAGTTAGAAATCTTTGATTTACACTAAATCTACAAAGGTTAAGATGTATATACCCTTAATGCGCGCCCTACGCGAATCCCGCTCGTCCAAAATGCCGGATCTCTAGACCGTCAAGCGTACGGTCCTCTAGAAGTATCCACACGGACAACTTAGGTGGAGAAGACCTAAACAAAGGTGTGCTAGCACCTTGATAGGCCACGGCAAGAAGAGGAGAGGGAGAGAGCAAGAAGAACTCAAGGAGGAAGAAGAAGGAATGAAAAAGAGAGAATAATTTTCAAAATGAAAAGTTATTCTTCTCATTCAAGTGGCCGGCCACCATCATGTGTGTAACTCTTCACATTAATGCATTAAGTGTCATAAATGTGAAGCCATTAAAGAGAATGACTTTGTAACTTCCATGAGGTGGCACCCAATGATGATGTGGAGTAACATCATTAGTCTACATCAATGCCAACTCACCAATGAGGTGGCATAAAGTCAAGTCTAACTTGACTTTTCATCTTCCTCTCAAGTCAAGTCAAACTTGACCAAATCTCTTCCATGGTTGATCTAATCTAACCATTTGATTCAAGCCAACTTAATATAATGAATCTAATTCATTAAATTAAATTGATCTAATGAGTCATAATCTAAATTAGACTCATTGTATACATGAATCAACTTGAGTCTAACTCAATTAGCCCAATTTAGATTACTCTTAATCCAAATGGATCCATCAAATGAATCAAGTCCTCTTGGTTCATCATATGAACCTAATCTCTATCTAATTGTCCTTAGTGTGTGACCCTATAGGTTCTTATAACGTTGGCAATGCCCCTAAACCCATTTAGGAGCATAAGTAATGAGCGGTATCTAGCAACACATCATTACTACCCAAGTTACAAGAATATTGAGATCCAACATCACCTTGTGACTACTAGTTGTGACTCCTCACAATATATGACAAGTGTCCTTCTATCCTAGACATCTAGATTGGCCAATGTGAGGCATAGACCGTGTCATCCTCTGACCAATCTAAATCTTGAACTCCAAGTAGACTCACTAAATCAAATGAGCTCAATATCCTATATTGACTCATTTGGGCATGGTCATGCACTTCGTGGTCTCACTCTATCAAGAATACCGATGTCACTCCCGTCATATAGGAGGGATAGATCCCATCTACATCACTCACATCCTTCTGCATAATTTGTTACATACCCAGTAATCGCCTTTATAGTCACCCAGTTACGGGTGACGTTTGACGAAACTAAAGTACATAACTCCTTATGTAGGGAACCATGGTGACTTCAGGTCTAAGGACTAGTAGTCATACTAATAGCCACATGAGAAAGTATATGACACTCATATAACGATCCATGATACTTTCTCATGGCGGGTCATTCAATATACATTCTCTAATGCATACCCATGTGTCAACTTGATATCTCTATATCCATGACTTGTGAGATCAAGTCATCGAGTTGACCTACGTGCTGGTCTCATTAACATTATCCCTGAATGTTAATACTCGACTAGGAATGATTTAGAGTAGTGTTCCCTATATCATCTCACTATCGGATCAACTAACCGATTGATATAGGTAAGAAGCTTCTACTCAAGGACGTTACTATACTTAGTTTATTTGGCACCAATACAAGTAAGTATAATAACCAAAAACCAAATGCCTTTATTTATATAGAATATGATACAACAAGTCCAAAATACAATCATCAAATGATTGGCTCTAGGGCGCTAGCTAACAATCTCCCACTAGCACTAGTGCCAATCAGTGTAGGCTCTAAGCCCAAATGACCTAGTGTGACCATCATGCTTCTTCTGTGCCAAAGCCTTGGTCAAGGGATCTGCGATGCTAACCTCTGTAGGTACTCTGCAAATCTTTACATCTCCTCTCTCGATGATCTCTCGAATGAGATGGAAGCGCCGTAGTATGTGTTTGGTCCGCTGGTGTGAGCGAGGTTCCTTCGCCTGTGCTATAGCTCCATTGTTGTCACAATAGAGCTCAATAGGGTCAGCAATGCTAGGAACCACCCCAAGTTCAGTGATGAACTTGCGAATCCAAACTGCCTCCTTTGCTGCCTCTGATGCAGCAATATACTCGGCCTCTGTCGTAGAATCAGCTACTGTGTCCTGCTTCGAACTCTTCCAGCTCACAGCACCACCATTAATGCAAAATATGAACCCCGACTGCGATCTATAGTCATCCTGATCGGTCTGGAAGCTAGCATCACTGTAATCCTTTACAGCTAGCTCATCATTGCCTCCATATATCAAGAAATATTCTTTAGTCCTTCTTAAGTACTTAAGAATATTCTTGACTGCTATCCAGTGACTTTCACCTGGATCTGACTGGTATCTGCTCGTCATGCTCAATGCGTACGAGACATCAGGTCGAGTACATAGCATGGCGTACATGATCGATCCTATGGCTGAGGCATAAGGGATCTGATCCATGCGGTCTCTCTCCTCTCTAGAAGAGGGACCTTGAGTCTTCGAAAGACTCACGCCATGTGACATCGGCAGAAATCCCTTCTTGGAATTCTGCATGGCAAACCGAAGGAGTACCTTGTCAATGTATATACTCTGACTTAGGCCAAGCAATCTCTTAGATCTATCTCTATAGATCTGTATCCCTAGAATGCGGGATGCCTCACTTAAGTCTTTCATTGAGAAGCAACTCCCTAGCCAAGTCTTGACAGACTGAAGCAAAAGGATGTCCTTCCCAATGAGTAGTATGTCATCCACATACAATATGAGGAAGACAACTATATCACCTACAACCTTCTTGTAGACACAAGGCTCATCTTCGTTCTTGATGAAACCAAACTATTTGATTGCATCATCGAATCGAAGATTCCATCTCCGAGAAGCTTACTTTAGTCCATAAATGGACCTATGTAGCTTACATACTCTGCTAGTATGCTTTGGATCTACAAAACCCTCAGGTTGTGTCATGTACACATCCTCGAGTAGGTTTCCATTCAGAAACGCGGTTTTGACATCCATCTGCCATATCTCATAGTCATGGTAGGCTGCAATAGCAAGCATGATCCGAATGGACTTAAACATCGCTACTGGAGAAAAGGTTTCATCATAGTCAATACCATGAATCTGCTTGAAACCTTTAGCTACCAAGCGACCCTTATAGATAAGTCCATCCATGTCAGTCTTTCTCTTAAAGACCCACTTACACCCAATGGGTTTTACCCCTTCAGGTGGATCAACCAAAGTCCATACTTGGTTGGTGTACATGGATTCCATTTCGAATCTCATGGCTTCTAGCCATTTCTCGGAATCTGGTCTCATCACAGCTTCTTGATAGGTGGTAGGCTCATCCTCTATGAGCATAACGTCATCATGGTCAGACAAGAGAAATGAGTATCTCTCAGGCTGACGATGTACCCTATCAGACCTGCGAAGAGGTATGTCTACTTGAACTGGTTGTTGTTCCTCAACTCCTTGTGGAACAACATCATCCACAACATTTTGTGGTTCAAGTTCAATTTCCATCGAGGCATCAGCGTTATTGTTCACATCTTGAACTTCTTCAAGATCGAACGCGCTCCCACTAGTCTTTCTAGAAACAAAGTCCCTTTCTAGAAAGACCCCAGTCTTTGCCACAACTACCTTGTGCTGACTGGGAATGTAGAAGTAATATCCCTTAGTTTCCTTGGGATATCCAATAAAGTAGCACTTGTCGGATTTGGGTCCTAACTTGTCTGAGACTTGACGTCGAACGTAAGCCTCACAACCCCAAATCCTCATGAAAGACACCTGGACATCTCTCCCAGTCCATATCCTATATGGTGTCTTTATCACAGCCTTTGATGGAACTCGGTTGAGTATAAAAGCTGCCGTGTCTAGAGCATAGCCCCAAAGGTATGCCGGAAGATCTGTGTGACTCATCATAGATCGTACCATATCTAATAAGGTACGATTCCTCCTTTCGGACAAACCATTCCACTGTGGTGTTCCAGGAGGAGTGAGTTGGGATAGAATCCCACACTCAGCTAGGTAGTTACGAAACTCATGGCTAAGGTATTCTCCACCTCGATCTGATCGAAGTATCTTAATACTCTTGCCAAGCTGGTTCTATACTTCATTCTTGAATTCTTTAAACTTTTCAAAGGATTCAGACTTATGTGTCATCAAGTACACATAACCATATCTACTGAAATAATCAGTAAATGTGATGAAGTACCTATAACCGCCTTTAGCAGCAACATTGAAAGGGCCACATACATCACTATGTATGAGTCCTAACAAATCAGTTGCTCTCTCGCTGTGCCCACTAAAGGGAGTCTTTGTCATCTTGCCTCGTAGGCATGACTCACATATCTCATATGATTCAAAATCAAATGAGTCCAACAAACCATCCTTTTGGAGCTGGGATAAGCGCTTGTCATTTATATGACCTAAGCGACAGTGCCAAAGGTAGGTTTGGTTCATGTCATTAGACTTGAACCTCTTGGTATTTACGTTATAGATAGGGCTCTCAAGGTCTAGAATATAGAGTCCGTTTATCAGAGGTGCACTACAATAGAACATATCGTTTAAATAGACGTAACATCATTTGTTCTTTATAGTAAACGAGAAACCTTTCTTGTCCAAACAAGAAACTGATATAATGTTCTTAGTTAATGCAGGCACATAACAACAATCGACTAACTCTAGTACAAGCCCAGAGTGTAGAGATAAAAAGTAAGTCCCTACAGCAACAGCAGCAACCCGTGCTCTATTGCTTACTCGTAGGTCCACCTCGCCCTTTGTCAATGCCCTGCTATTTCTCAACGCCTGCACATCAGTACAAATGTGAGAAGCACATCCAGTATCTAATACCCATGATGTAGAAATAGATAGATTGACTTCTATAACATATATACCTGAAGTGGAAGTCTCACTTCGCTTCTTCTTAAGATCCTCCAAGTATACCTTGCAGTTCCTCTTCCAGTGCCCGGTCTGACCGTGGCGACCCCTCCTTTAGGCTTCAGTGCCTTGCCTTTGCCCTTGGCTTGGGACTTTCCCTTGCCTTTGGGCTTGCCCTTGCCCTTATGTTTCTGAACCATCAGAACAGTGTTGGGCTTAGCCTTCTTAAGGTTTAGCTCAGCAGTTCTTAACATGCTAAGCAGCTCAGGCAGTGGCTTGTCAATCTCGTTCATATTGTAGTTTAGAACGAATTGACTGTAGCTATCCGGCAAGGATTGCAAGATCAGGTCAGTAGCCAGCTCTTGGCCAAGAGGGAACCCCAACCTTTGTAGGTTCTCAATGTACCCAATCATTTTGAGTACATATGGGCCTACTGGGGCCCCGTCTGACATCTTGCACTGAAACAGTGCCCTTGAGATCTCAAATCTCTCATGCCTCGCTTGACCTTGATACAGTTGACGAAGATGTTCAACCATATCGTAAGCGCCCATTAACTCATGTTGCTTCTGAAGCTCAGAGTTCATGGTCGCGAGCATTAGACATGACACATCTAATGCATCATCTTGATAATTCTTGTAAGCATCTTTGTCAGCTCACGGGGCATTGGCAGGAGGAGCCTCCGGAATGAGCTACTCCAGAATGTACAGTTTACGTTCCTGAGTGAGAACTATTCTCAGGTTCCTGTACCAGTCCAGGAAGTTTGCTCCGTTGAGCTTGTCCCTCTCAAGGAGAGATCGCAGAGAGAAGGTGTTCGTATTCGACGTCATGGTAATCTACAGCAGAAATAAATATCATATTCTAAATCATTTAATTAGGCCTTTAACTAAATGATGCTCCCACTGAATTCTATAATTCATGTGGGACAAGATCCACATCATACTAACCCTTGAGTTAGCTTTGGCTAATACGCCCAAAGACTTAGTATGATCGGTAGGTAACGATTACCAATTACATCTCTATGCAACTCTTGTTTATAGGATAAAATCCGCATTTATATTAAAACTCGAGTTAGCTTTGGCTAATACGCTCGAGAAATAATATAAACGTGATTTTGTCCTACCTTTCCAACTATTGGAAGAATGTCTATAGTTGTACTCGATCCAACCGAGTAAAGTAGGAATACTCAATCTAATTGAGTTTGTATTCACCCATGCGTTGATAGGCGGGACCAAGATTGTCCCTCCGTACCCTACCAAGATAGTATGTGTTGCTCTGCTTTGGCAGATTCAACAACAGCATGCGATCGAGGTAGTGGTAGGTATCACGGCATGGTAGGCATTAGAGTTGACGTAATTTAGATCTAATCTAAATGTCGATGTGTATCAAATACACGATAGATCTAATCTATTCAATTGAGTGCATCTTGTACACGATGTAGATCTAATCTAATCGTAAGGGTGCATCTTGTGCACGATTTAGATCTAATCTAATCGTAAGACACTAATTAATTACTAAATTATGCATCACATACACAAAATCAATTAATTAAATAATTTTTGTGATTTAGTCATGTCCCTACTATGATCTTCTCAAGCCAATGAGAAGATCAGATGGTCAACCTAGGGTCAACAGCTTCTTAAGCGCTTTCCTTTTGACCACCTTGTGTTGCTCGTGCCCTCCTCGTAACTCCGTCTCGAGTGGACCTTCCACCGCTCCAATTTTGTACATTACAATTTTGAAACTCGAGTTACATTCAAGTCTAAATCTAATTTACAACAAGAATATATAAAAGAGAGGCACGACGCGCAGGTCGCGAATGATATACAGCACACGCAAACACAAATGACGGCGCGCAGGACGTATTATAAATTACAACACAAATTTCCAATCCAATTGGGTCTATTGGGCCATGACTATCAAAAAATCAATATATAATTCTAAATTATATATTTTTCATAATTTTCTGCAATTTTTCATAATTTTACAATTTTATGAGTAAATTTTTCCCGGCGGTCCCGATTAGCGATTTCGGGCGCAATCGCGGAGCAAATCCCCTTGCGGGGTTAGGGGTAGTACCCCTACCCGCGATCTAACCATCGCGAGTTACTCCTAAGCGATCCAAGAGTGCCATAGCCCGCTGTCCCAAACGATTTTGGGTCGAAACATTACCGTTTTTGGAAAAACTTCTCGGTAGTTGAAGCCTACAAGTGCCGAAACACTTGTGCTTCACTTCTACGAGAAAATTACCCATTAAAACTATAAAAACATGAATTTACAGAAAGTTTACAGATCTATATTTTTCATAAAAATATGAATCTCAACTCATACTCGCTTCGCACGTGGCTCTGATACCACTGTTGGGTTTTTCGGGCCGCGAAAACCGCTTTTTGCGTCGCGGAAACCCCGAATCACCCATGCCACCGGATCCGTGCAAAGGAAAAATTCGAAAAATTTCGAGTACGAGTTAGAAAACTTCGATTTACACTAAATCTACAAAGGTTAAGATGTATATACCCTTGATACGCGCCCTACGCGAATCCCGCTCGTCAAAAATGCCGGATCTCTAGACCGTCAAGCGTACGGTCCTCTAGAAGTATCCACACGGACAACTTAGGTGGAGAAGACCTAAACAAAGGCGTGCTAGCACCTTGATAGGCCACGGCAAGAAGAGGAGAGGGAGAGAGCAAGAAGAACTCAAGGAGGAAGAAGAAGGAATGAAAAAGAGAGAATATTTTTCAAAATGAAAAGTTATTCTTCTCATTCAAGTGGCCGGCCACAATCATGTGTGTAACTCTTCACATTAATGCATTAAGTGTCATTAATGTGAAGCCATTAAAGAGAATGACTTTGTAACTTCCATGAGGTGGCACCCAATGATGATGTGGAGTAACATCATTAGTCCACATCAATGCCAACTCACCAATGAGGTGGCATAAAGTCAAGTCTAACTTGACTTTTCATCTTCCTCTCAAGTCAAGTCAAACTTGACCAAATCTCTTCCATGGTTGATCTAATCTAACCATTTGATTCAAGCCAACTTAATATAATGAATCTAATTCATTAAATTAAATTGATCTAATGAGTCATAATCTAAATTAGACTCATTGTATACATGAATCAACTTGAGTCTAATTCAATTAGCCAATTTGGATTACTCTTAATCCAATTGGATCCATCAAATGAATCAAGTCCTCTTGGTTCATCATATGAACCTAATCTCCATCTAATTGTCCTTAGTGTGTGACCCTATAGGTTCTTGTAACGTTGACAATGCCCCTAAACCCATTTAGGAGCATAAGTAATGAGCGGTATCTAGCAACACATCATTACTACCCAAGTTACAAGAATGTTGAGATCCAACATCACCTTGTGACTACTAGTTGTGACTCCTCACAATATATGACAAGTGTCCTTCTATCCTAGACATCTAGATTGGCCAATGTGAGGCATAGACCGTGTCATCCTCTGACCAATCTAAATCTTGAACTCCAAGTAGACTCACTAAATCAAATGAGCTCAATATCCTATATTGACTCATTTGGGCATGGCCATGCACTTCGTGGTCTCACTCTATCAAGAATACCGATGTCACTCTCGTCATATAGGAGGGATAGATCCCATCTATATCACTCACATCCCTCTGCATAATTTGTTACATACCTAGTAATCGCCTTTATAGTCCACCCAGTTACGGGTGACGTTTGACGAAACTAAAGTACATAACTCCTTATGTAGGGAATCATGGTGACTTCAGGTCTAAGGACTAGTAGTCATACTAATAGCCACATGAGAAAGTATATGACACTCATATAACGATCCATGATACTTTCTCATGGCGGGTCATTCAGTATACATTCTCTAATGCATATCCATGACTTGTGAGATCAAGTCATCGAGTTGACCTATGTGCTGGTCTCATTAACATTATCCCTGAATGTTAATACTCGACTAGGAATGATTTAGAGTAGTGTTCCCTATATCATCTCACTATCGGTTCAACTAACCGATTGATATAGGTAAGAACCTTCTACTCAAGGATGTTACTATACTTAGTTTATTTGGCACCAATACAAGTAAGTATAATAACCAAAAACCAAATGCCTTTATTTATATAGAATATGATACAACAAGTCCAAAATACAATCATCAAATGATTGGCTCTAGGGCTCTAGCTAGCATTTATTAGTTAAGATAAAATAATACTTAATTACACTATGACTACTTCAACGGTTTGTTCCTTTCCATCTTAGTCGCAAGCATCTGTTTATAATTTATAAACAACCAACAACATGATATTTTGTGTGTCACACCACACACCATGTTATCTACTATATAAATTAATTGAACAAATTACATTTAACAAATAAATGTAGATATTGACCACTGTGATTCTTTATTTCTAAATAAATGTTTATACAAAAGCTAGGCTTTTAGTATACACTCTAACAGTGCGGGGATTTTGCTGAATATGATAGTCTTGGGATGACTCTGGAACTTAAAGAGGCTATCTTCTACTTGAGGAAGAACAAAAAATTGGTGGAACAAATGAGGAGAAGGGGGAAAGTTGAGTAATTGGGAAATAACGACAAAGGCAGATAATATAGAGAAAGATTGAGGAATGAGTTGATTCAGGGGTACGCTGAAATATTGACTTACAGTGATGAAAAAAGGATGGAGAGGGAGCCGGAAGCCGGATAGTGCTTGTTCCCAAAAGACAGTGACACTCCCTAGAGGAGGAAGATGGGGGCAGTCCTCTAGAGTAGGAAGGATCAAATAGGAAGGGAATCCATAATCTAAGCCCATTGTATAAACTTCCGACTCACTAGCACTGGAAGAGCAATGGATGAACCACTCAGAGGAGGAAGAGGAAGAGGCCATCATGGACAAAAGATCAGGGGGAGAAGGAGAACCGCGAATGGAGCAGAGAAACAAGGAGAACAGCGAATAGAACAGCGAAAGAAGGGATGTTGCAGAGGAGGAAGACGACAGGATGAACCCTTGGTGTATCTCTAAAACCCTCAGTGCAATTATCGAGAAGAGTAAATGGAAGATAAGGAAGAAAGAAAGAGTGAAAGAATTGGCAACAAACCAGTAGATACACGAGTAAAATATTAGGTATACGAAAATAGGTACACCTGTAATCGCAAGGGTGACATTCCCGTAGTACAAGTTCAAACTAAAAAAGTTACGGGATCCCAAGGGAAGTTATGACTAATCTTTTGATATCCCGGTAAGCTTGGATTCATAGGACGTATGAAATGAAAAGTAGATCGGCTGAATAGGCTCGCCCTATCACTATAGGCCGATCAGAAAATACAGGCATCTAACTCGTCCAATCGGGTAGTCCGAGTTAACAAACTCGCCTTGTCGTTATATACCGGGAGAGAAATAACCAACTTAGGCAATTCCGCTCGGCTTTCATGTGCAGAAAAGATAACTAGGATCAAGAATAACAACATAGGTAAGTGCATGAGGTTACTCAAGATTAGGCAAACATATAGTGGATATACCCTATTCCTCACAGGGTGACCAAAAAGAAGAAACACACACACGCACACACACACATATATATATATACTAAGTTATAAATTCATACATGATAAGACTAAGCGATTAGGACGGGTCAACCGGGATATTAATTTACGTATGCATGAACACACAACCACTCGGTCGATCCCCATAGATGCATGCATAAAGAAGATGAACAAACATTCATAAAATATGATTAATTGAAGGAAAATAAGGTGAGTTATACCAAGTTCAAAATACAAGCCAGCGTGAATTCATCATAAAGAAAGAGTCTGCGGGACATTAGGATTACAACATAACAACTACAGCAGTTGTTGAAACAAGCTGGGAGGGTGATCCTTTAGTAATTTCCTCCGGTCAGGCACGCCGGGGGGAGGGTTGGACACTAATACTTTTAATTCCTTCAACTCCCTCCCCCCCCCCCCCCCCCACCAAAAAAAATCCAGTGCATAATGTTAGTATTAGCCCTAGTACCAATTATGAGATGATTGTAAAGGGCTCCTTTTGTATCATATTTCATTATTAATAAAGGTAAAGTTGGTTATTATATTTAATTCAATTCAGTGCCGAATGAATAAGTATAATAATGTCATAGAGTAGGAGGTTCTAATCTACAACATATCAATTGGTTGAATTGATAGTAAGATATTATAGATATACATAGAACACTACTCTTAACTATTCCTAGTCAATCATTAATTTGTAAGGACAATATTAATGCATTGAGACTAGCATATAGGTCAACGGATGACTTGATCTCACAAGTCATGGATATGAGATATCAGGTTGACACATGTGTATATATTAGAGAATATGTACTGAATGACTCGCCATGAGAATGTTTCATGGATCGCCGTATGAGTGTCATAAATATTCTCATGTGACTATTCGTATGAATAGTCTTTAGACTTGAAGTCACTACGGTTCCCTACATAAGGAGTTGTATACTTTGGTATCGACAAATGTCACCTGTAATAGGGTGGACCATAAAGTCGATCACTGGATATGCAATAAGTTATGCGGAGGGATGTGAGTGATGTAGATGGGATCTATCCCTTCCATATGACGGAAGTTATATTTATGGGCCCCTTGATTAATAGGACACAAGAATGCATGACCATGCTTAAATAATTCAATATGTGATATTGAGCTTATTTAATTGAGTGTGTCTACTTAGAGATAAAGAAACATAAAGATTGATAAGAGGATGACACGGTCTATGCCTCATTGATCAATCTAGATATCGAGGATAGAAGGATTGGGTCATACAAGATAATAGCCACGGAAAGGTTAAGTCAGATCTCGACATTCTCGTCACTTGGGTAGCAATGATGCCTTGCTAGATGCCACTCATTGCTGATGTATTTAAATGTTGATTTGGATACATTGCCAACGTTACGAGAACCTATTGGGTCACACACAAAAAATAAGTCAATGAAGATGGATTCATATGATGAATCATTGAATTAAATCTAATTCAAATTGGACTCATTGAGTAAGACTCAATTAAATCCAACTATTGGATTGAGTCCAATTCAAATTAGACTCATTGAATCAATTGGATTAATGATTAATGAGTTGGACTCATTATATGATTTCATGAATTATTTGTTGATTAATGAGTTGGACTCATTTTATGATTTCATGAATTAATTAATGAATAATGAGTTGGACTCATTATATGATTTCATGAAATTTGAATTCATGAAGAAAGAGGAGTGTACAACTTGAGTTACTCATGCATTGGATGCATTGGATGAAGAGTGAACAATTTAATTGCTCATGCATTGCATGCATTGAATTCATTGGATAAAGAGTGAACCATTTGAATTGCACATGCATTGATTCATTGGATGAAGACAAATATTAATGTCAATCAAGACAATTGACATTAAGGCATGAGGCAACTTCATGAATCTATAAAAAAGGGGTTTTGGATTCATTTTCATGATGAGTTTTTGGTGCTCTAGCTCTTCTTCCTCCTCCTCTCTTCCACTTGGTCGAAACCTCCAAGAATGGTTGCTAGAACAACCTTTAGTTGTTTATTCTCCACCTTGTGAGTTTGTGAGACAAACGAGACTTGTTCGTGTGGATACCATAGAGGCACGACCACTTGATCACGCTAAGATCTGCATCTAAAGAAACATTGGAATCAGGATTGCGAAGGGCACGCAACAACGGTATAACTTTCTCATGTTGATAAATAATACTTAGTATATGGTTTCCTTTCGCATGGATCTATTGGAAAGGAACTAGATGTTTTCAGCTGCGCTTTCACGTGTTTAGCGCCCTAGTTCCTTACATTGGTATCAGAGCTACTTGAGAAGGCATATACTAAGTTGTAGTAGAATTTCATATGTGATATAGAAATTGCATGACATGTTTATTATGATTTGCATGATTATGAGCAAATTTCGGCCAAGAGGTTTTTAGCAAAACCATCATGGCGTTGTGGCTCATAATTAGTTGTTTAAATCATAGTAAATTTTGTCATAATAGATTGAGAATGTTATATGACATGGTGCATGGTTATGGCCCTTAAACCCCGATGTGATTGGATGTGTGTGTTGTAATTCATAATACGGTCTGTGTGTCGTGCCTCTCCTCTTTTATTCTAGTTGTAAATTTAGACTACACTCGAATGTAACTCGAGTTTCTCTTTAGACTTTTGTAATGTACAAATTAGAGAAGAATAAGTCTACTTGATGGCGGTGAAAAGGGAGAAGGATAAAAACACATGACAACCAAGGAAGCACTTGGAGAAGATGCTTTTGAAGCATTTGGAGAAGTTGCTTTTGCCTAGGTTGACCTTTTGATCTTCTCATTGGCTTGAGAGGGTCATAGAAAATGGGGCCATAACCATGTCACAATTTTTATGCATATATGTGATGTATGCCATGATATGCTATGATTTTGTGTGATGCATATGTAGTTTAATCATGATTAGGTCTATTAAATATGCCTACCAAAGTTTAGTACTCACTACTAACTCGATCAATTGTAGTCAGGTTTTGCCAAAGCAAAGTGACTCGATTTATCTTGCTAGAGTTGAAGGACAATTGTGATGTCCGACTACTAAAACTTTGGGTGTGACTTAACTAAGTTAAGAACTTAGAGGCATATCCCATACAATGAAATTCAAGATTATACTAGTCTTGGGCGATTAGCCAAAGCTAACTCAAGATGAGTTATAATGTGAATTTCATAAGATGGGCAAATGAACAAATAGTCTTGTTCACACAATGATACAAGAGTTACATATGATGTAATTGGTAAATGTTGCCTACCTAAGTTATACTAAGTCTTGGGCAATTAGCCAAAGCTAACTCAAGATGCGGTATAATATGGATCTTGTCCCACATAAATGTTATCGCGATTGGATTTAGAGATAGTAGTATGGGTAAAACCACATCCATGACTTGCTTCTACCAAAAGCTTTACAATTTAGTGGGAGAATCATTTAATTAAAGGCCTATTTAAATGATAAAAAATATGATACTTATTTCTACATTTTATTGTTGTAGATCACCATGTTGGGATTTTCAGGCCGCAAAAATCGCTTTTTCGCGTTGCAGAAACCCCGAATCTCCCATGCCACCGGATTTGTGCGAAGTTTATAAACAAAAATTTCGAGTACGAGTTTACTAAAGCCTAGATCCACACTAGAGAAGGAAGTTACCCTCGATGCGATGCCCTTCGCAATCCCGCTCGTCCAACGGTTCGCCGGATCTCTAGATCGTCAAGCGTACGATCCTCTAGAAGTATCCACATGAACAAACTAGGTGGAGAGGCCAAACAAAAGGTGTGCTAGCACCTATGAAGTGTTCGGCCAAGAGAGGAGAGGGAGAAGAAAATTGAGAGCAAGAGGAAGAAGATGGAGTGAATGCCTTGAATTGAAAAATCAACTCTTTTCCACACAATAAGTGGCCGGCCACAATGGAGTTGTCACCTCCATTCTCATTTAATGTGGCCATTAAAGAGAAGATTTGTAACCTCCATGAGGTGGCACACACATGTGCCAACTATGATGATGTGGCACATCATCATTAGTCCTCCTAATGCCAACTCACAAATGAGGTGGCAAATAGTCAAGTCAAACTTGACTCTTCCTCTTCTTCTCAAGTCAAGTCAAACTTGACATTATAACTCCCATGGTTGATCAAATCCAACCATTTGATTCAAGACAATTTAATATAATGAATCTAATTCATTTAATTAAATTGATTCAATGACTCATAATCTAAATTAGACTCATTGAACACATGAATCAAATTAAGTCTAACTCAATTAGTTCAATTAGGATTACTCTTAATCCAATTTGATTCATCACATGAATCTAATCCTCTTGGTTCATCATATGAACCTAATCTCCATCTAATTGTCCTTTGTGTGTGACCCTATAGGTTCTTACAACGTTGGCAATGCTCCTAAACCCATTTAGAAGCATAAGTAATGAGCTGTATCTAGCAACACATCATTACTACCCAAGTTATAAGAATGTTGAGATCCAACATCACCTTGTGACTACTAATTGTGACTCCTCACAATATATGACAAGTGTCATTTTATCCTAAACATCTAGATTGATCAATATGAGGCATAGACCGTGTCATCCTCTAATCAATCTAAATCTTGAACTCCAAGTAGACTCACTCAATCAAATGAGCTCAATATCTCATATTGACTCATTTGGGCATGGCCATGCACTTCGTGGTCTCACTCTATCAAGAATATCGATGTCACTCCCATCATATAGGAGGGATATATCCCATCTACATCACTCACATCCCTCTGCACAATTCGTTACATACCCAGTAATCGCCTTTATAGTCCACCCAGTTATGGGTGACGTTTGACGAAGCCAAAGTACGCAACTCCTTATGTAGGGATCCATGGTGACTTCAGGTCCAAGGACTAGTAGTCATACTAATAGCCACATGAGAAAGTATATGACACTCATATAACGATCCATGATACTTTCTCATGGCGGGTCATTCAATATACATTCTCCAATGCATACCCATGTGTCAACTTGATATCTCTATATCCATGACTTGTGAGATCAAGTCATCGAGTTGACCTACATGCTAGTCTCGTCGCATTAATATTGTCCTTGAATGTCAATACTTTACTAGGAATGATTAAGAGTAGTGTTCCCTATATCATCTCACTATCGGTTTGATATGCGTAGATTATATACTCTTTTATGCATGTTTTTACGCACATTTACATATTTTGAGCATGCTTGATCTATGCATTTTTATACTTCCAGATTTCCTTTTAGCATATTTACTCTTTTGGTTCGGAGATCTACTTTTTGTGCATTTTCTGTACACAGGAGTCGATTTGGTGAAGAATCTACATCTTTGGGCAAGCCTTGGAGGAAACGAAGGGAGAAAGCACCGGGCCGTGTACCTCACACGACCCTGCACTGGTATGGAGCTCGGGCCGTGTGGAGTTTGGCACCAACAGAAGAGGAAGATGACATGGCCGTGTGAACCTCGCACGACCGTGTCAAGATTTGAAGCCAACCAGAGCAGAAGCCTTACATGGCCGTGTGGATCTACTCGGCCGTGTGAGGTTTCCAGAGACCAAGCAGGCTGTGGCCGTGTGCACCACACGGTCGTGTAGTATTTCCAGTGAGCAGATGGGTTCTGGCCGTGTGGAGTCACACGGCCGTGCAGCTTTGGCAGAGAAGGAACCAGACATGGCCGTGTGAATCTCACACGGCCTTGTCACGGGGCCGTGTGGCGCCCGATTCCCTCCTCTATTTAAACCCTCCTTCATGAATTGAAAGGGGATCTCTCCCCCTTTGAGAGAAGGAAAGATTTGGTGGTTTCCTCCCAATCTTGGGAGGATTTCAGGGCGATTCAAGGGGAGCTCTTGATGATTTCGGCTCCGGAGCGAGGATTGGATCCGAAGACGAAGCTTCTTCGTAGATAAGTTTTCTCTTTCCCCCTTTTCTTGGTTTCTTGGATTAGGGATTTAAGAAATGCTTGTATTCTTTATTTCTTCGGGTTTTCTTCCTCGATTCATGGAGTAGATCTTGTATTCTAGGATGAATGGAGTATTTGTATGATGGATTGATGTAATCTCTTATTGATTTGCCACTTTCTTGTTTCAATGTCATTATCTTGCTTGTATCGATTAGATCTTGAATGATTAATGGTGATTCGTGCTTAATTCTCATTCTTGATTAATTGTTTGGATTTCTTATGGACTTTGTAAAGATAAACTCTCACTCGATCATCCGAGGGATCCACGTGACAGGTGCAAGCCCGTGTAAGGACGTTTGAGAGACAATCTTGAAGAGGAAATAGGAATATTCAAGAGAGTAGGATGTATTTTGTGATTAGTTTCTTGTATCTTGATAGATTAATAAGACGTGGGCTTCTACGTTGATATCCGAGGAAGGCATAGTAATAGGTGCACTTCTGTGTAAGGACAACATAGGTTCATGTCTAATTAATCCTATTTAGATACATTTCTCAGTCCTTAGCCGGTTGTCTATTGCAAGAGAGAACCGGCAACTTTCTACATGTTTGGCAATTGAGGGATAAGAATTGGTGAACCATTTACATTCGAGAAATCCTAAAAAGAAACCGAAACTCCTAGAATCTCCCTTTATCATAACCCAAAACACTAAATTCTTGTTTGTTGATCTTTAAGATTAGATTTGTTTACCTTTACTTTGCTTTTGAAACGATTGGATAGTTGTTTAGCTAATTCGCATTGAGACATTTCTAGTGCTTATTCCAGTCCCTGCGGATACGATAATCTTTTATATTACTTGCGACATTTCCGTACACTTGCGGAGAGCGAACAAGTTTTTTGCGCCGTTGCCGGGGACTGCGCTATAACATTAGGAATTATCAATTGAGTTAGACTAAACATAACATTTGTTTTCCTTTCATATTGCATAGTTGTAACTAATCATTAAATTTCTATTTTTACTTTCTTGTATAACTTTCACTTCTTGTTAATTCTTTTTGTACAAATTCAATTCTGCATTTTTGATTCTTCTATTTTTCTTTTTCTGTCGAATTGCTATCTGCTATCTTATTCTTATGTATGCGAAGATCTAACTTTGCAGGGAAATTCTTTCCTTTTGACCCTGAGATTGATAGAACTTTCCATAAAAGAAGAATTCTGCAAAGGCAAATTGAAGAACAGGAACATTTGAACATGGCAAATAGACCACTTAAGGATTATGCAGCACCCTATGCAAGAGGTTTTCGATCTAGTATTTCAAGACCTTCAGTGGAAGCTAATAACTATGAGATCAAACCCGCAATCATATCTATGGTGCAGCAGAACCAATTTGGTGGAGGACCTCATGAAGACCCTAATCAACACTTAGAGGTCTTTTTTGAAATATGTGGTACCATGAAAATCAATGGAGTTCCTTCAGATGCAGTTAGATTATTGTTATTTGGGTTTTCTCTAAGAGATAGGGCAAAGCAATGGCTGAATTCTTTGGCCCCTAATAGCATCACCACTTGGGAGCAGTGTGAGCAACAGTTTCTTGATAAGTTCTATCCACCAAGCAAAACAGCTCATATGAGGAATTTAATTGCATGCTTCAAGCAAACAGACTTAGAATCTCTTTTTGAAGCATGGGATAGATATAATAGTATGCTCAGACAATGCCCACATCATGGGTAGGAAAGATGGTTAGTGTTGCATACTTTTTATAATGGTATCAATTATCATACCAAAGTGTCCCTTGATTCAGCTGCTGGAGGGGCACTCATGAACAAAAGCTTAGATGAAGCCGAAGAAATCATTGAAAGTGTAGCACAAAATCATCATCAATGGGCAAATGAAAGAAGTGGTGGCTATTCTTCTGTAAACCCAACAATTAAAGCATCAGGGAAGTTTGATGTAGATGCAGTCACTCTTTTATCTGCAAAATTGGACGCTCTTACAAAGAAATTTGAGAATATGGGGGCTAGTGCTAATATGGTCAATGCTATTAGTACATCTTGTGAAGTATGTGGGAGTTCAGAGCATTCAAATGACTCATGTCCATTGGGAGCTATCACTGCACAAATCAATCAACTTGAACAATGCGATGCAATCATGAGTTACAATCAAAGGCAGAACAACCCATACTCAAATACTTATAACCCTGGATGGAAGAGTCATCCAAATTTTTCCTACAGAAATAATCAAGATCAAGGACCATCTATGGGGGCAAGACCAAATTTCCAAGTTGGGCAACAAAATTTTCAACATCTATCTTCTCAAGGCTTACCAAAGTCAAATGTTGAAAAGATGCTTGAAGAAATTATCTCAAGTCAGAATGAAATGAAGCAAGATTTAGCAAAGCTCATTCAGAGGATGGATAATTCTGAAAAGCATCAAAAGATCCAGGATAGTCAAATTGCCCAACTAGCTTCCTCTTCATCCAGAGTGCCAGGACAACTTCCAGGAAAACCTGATGTGAATCCTATGGAGCATTGCAATAGAATTGAGCTTAGGAGCGGACAGACCTTGGGAGACTCTCAAGCGACTGCTTCAAAAGGGATACAAAAAGAAGAAGAGCTCTCTCCTCCTATACCAAATCAGATTCAAGCTAATGAGGAGAGTACCATTGAGGTTGAAGAAACTCTTCCACTGAACCATCAGAGCAAAGCTGTCCCTTTTCCTCAAAGACTTACAATGCTCAAGAAAGATGAAGAATTTGGCAAGTTTCTAGAAAAAGTTAAGGAAATTTGTGTAGAGGTACCTCTTATCGATGTTATTCTACAAATGCCTAGATTTGCCAAATTCCTGAAGGATCTCATGTCAAACAAGAGAAGAAGAGGAGAGGTCGAGACCATTGCGCTTAGTGAGGAATGTAGTGCTATTTTTTAGAAGAACACTTCTCCAAAACTGAAGGACCCAGGGAGCTTTTATATCCCTTGCAACATAGGAAAAGAATTTTTTAAAAACGCTTTCTGTGATTTGGGGGCGAGTGTTAGCCTCATTCCTTATTCAATTTGTAATAAATTAGGTCTCAAAAACATTAAACTTACTACTATGGCACTTCAACTTGCCGATCATTCCTGCAGGTACCCTTTGGGTATTATAGAAGATGTGCCAGTAGAGGTGGATGGGAATGTTATTCCCACAGATTTTGTCGTGTTGGACATGGAAGAGGACCCTAGGATTCCTATCATATTAGGAAGACCTTTCCTTGCTACAGCTGGAGCTATAATTGATGTCAAAAATCATAAGCTTTCTTTGGTAATTGGTAAGGAAAAGTTGGAATATGATTTATCTAATATCTCTAACCATGTCTCGTCTCTTTTAAATGCTTGTAGCAGGACAAGCATTTATAAACTTGAGGAATGGAATTTCCATCCTCATGGAAGGCCACCAAATGAAGGAGACAATGTGGTGGAAGATGTTGGGAGAAGATCTCCCAACAAAAACGAAAAGTATATCTGTCCTCCAAGGGCGAGGAAAAGAAGCGAATGATAAAGTTTGGTCGAGCTAAAGACCTTAAACAAGCGCTTCTTGGGAGGCAACCCAAGGGTTCTTTTAGTTAATTTTGATCTGCATCTAAATTTCTTTTAGCTTGATGCATTCTTTTGATTTTGTTTTCAGGTTAGGTGCAAAACGGAGCTCGGCCGTGTGCTATACACGGCCAGGCAAAAGTTGTAAAGAAGGGAAGTGCTTAGCCCGTGTCATCCAGACACGGCCGTGTAGCATCTTCCGAGGAGAAAAGGATCTAGGCCGTGTCTCAAACACGGCCGTGTAAAGAATCCCGAGAGGAAGGATGGAGAGGTCGTGTCCCAGACACGGCCGTGCGAGGAATCCAGAGAAGGAAGAGGGGGAGGCCGTGTGGATCTACACGGCCCGTGTAAAGAATCCCGAGAGGAAAGATGGGGAGGCCGTGTAGATCTACACGGCCCGTGTAGGAGAACTATTAAAGTCTTCTTCCTACCTCACACGGCCAGATCTTGGCCGTGTTCCGCACACCCCCAACTCTCCAAAACATATCTTTCTCTCCCAATTTCTTAAAAACTCCTCTCTAATCTCTCAAGATCTCTTAGATCCGATTCTCCTCCTCTCTAAGACTTGGACTTTTTGTTCTCTTAACCTAAGATCTTTTGTTCTTTGAAGTTTTGTTCTTTGAGTTCCACAACTCTAGATAATTCTTCCCCTATCTAAACTCATCAAGATGTCCAATATTTTGAAGAGACTTCGCAAAGGAGGTGGTGGATCTAGTGGAGACAAAGAGAAGGAGCCATCAAGGGACAAAGGAAAACAACCAGTGAAGGGCAAAGTCAAAAGGACTTCACGCAACGAAGGTAATGACAATGAATTCAATATTGTGTTTAGAAATGATGATCAAGTAACTATATTTGTAATTCTTGTCAATAGAAAGATAGTGTGTACTAGATATATGGACCCAACTGTTCTTGATATGCTTGGAATTAGGGAAGATGTAGATTTGATGATTGGGTTTTTGGATTGGAGTGATATTATGTACACACATTTGCCTACATATCCTCGTCTTGTTTTGGAATTTTTAAGTTCATTGGATGTCCATTTTACTAATGAAGATGATTATTTTGGAAAAATCTCTTTTAGATTAATGAATCAAGAATTTCTATGGGCATTTAGTGACTTTAATTCTTGTTTTGGAATAACCAGCGGTAGCCCTCGTAGGTTTGATCCAAGGTTTAATTGGAATCATTTTTGGAATGCAATAACTGGGTTAGATCAACCTTATGAGCCTTCAAGAGCTAAGGCCTCCCATATGCAAAACCCCATCTTTAGGTATCTACATAGAGTCATGAGTAAAACTATTTTTGGTAGGGGAGAGAGTGATGGGGTGGTTAAAAAAATAGAGCTTTATGCTTTATGGGCTATGCTTTATAAGGTTGAATTTGACTCTGGTTTTCATTTTGTTCAAACCTTATTGAGATAGGCTAGGGCATCATCGGGATCGATTGTTTTTGGTGGTTTGATTACCCGAATAGCTTATAATTTAAATCTTGATGTTGATGGGTTGGAAATAATTCATGGTAATGACATGATTGACATTGATACATGTCTTGCTATGAAAATGATCGTTCGGGATGGGAATGGTTTCGCGTTTCCTAGGAGGAGTGGTTCTCCTTTACCCCTTCCTTTTCCTGAACGAACTACTATTCGTAACCCGGCTAATTGGGTAATTTCTGAGTTAGATTTTGAGGATAACCCTTCTATACCTGGAGACACTGAGCCACATCATGAGCCCTCGTCATCTGGACACACGCAACCTTCTAGTTTCATGGAGCCTTCTAGGCACAGGATCTTCTAGGTTTGATTTTTCAGATTTTCGTACGTCTCTAGAATCACTTCATGAGAAGCAAGATTCCCAACGAAAAATGTTGGAGGGGCGCTTCTCTTTATCTGATGATCAGTTTAGGGAGGTACAAAATCATTTTCAGTTTACGAGGAATTTTCAGGGTCAAGTGGCTGAGTTTGTGCAGGATTATGATATTGATCAGGCTAGGATGAGAGATTTTATGCAGAGTATGACGCTTACTAGCCAACAAGTAGATGCTTTATATGAGTATCATAGATCCTTGGGTGAGATTCCAGGTTTTCCTAGTTTTCCTATTGGCCAACCACGTCGTAGACCTCCTTTCCCTCGTCCACCTCCACCTCCTCCACCATACTGATTTCATCGGGACGATGAAAAGTTTAAGTCTGGGGGGGTGTCATGTATTGTTTAGTTTGGTTTTCAGTTTTTAGTTTTTGTTAGTTTTTCATGTTGGTTCTTATTTTCATTGCTTGTTGCTTTATTTTGCTTGTTTTTGAAATAATCATGGAAAAAAAATTTTTGAGAACATCAAATCTTCACATATATGCTTTCTTGGATTTAAGTGAAATGTTAGCACGATTATTGTCTTGATCCATGATGTTCGAATGATGCTAGTAGTAAACTTTGTGTAGTTCTTTTTTCTATCTTGGGAAGCATTAATAAGCTAAGAATCTTATGGTGATGAGTTTTAGTTTTGGTTCAACCTTAAGGATTTTATCTTCACTACACTTGTGCTTGATGCTTGAATAGTTGATGTCATTGAAATAGTCATGATTCATCTTGTTTGCTTAGTACTTGGTTTCCATGGTGATTTCTCAACTTTCATTTTGGTTACTGGATGAGGCTCAAATCATTAAAGCTCATTTGGAAAAATTAAAATATCCCAACATGTGTGCTAAAAGTACATTTGTGAATAAGTTTTGCACAATGCAAACACGTATCAAAAAAAAAAAAAAAGGGATATAAAAAATAGTTGTTATGAGTGGAATCTAGCAAGTCACCCCTTTGAGACCGAGTTAGGTTACTGGGGAAATGACTGCTTAGCTTCTCTTGAGATTGAGCACACCTTTGAGACCTTGGGTTAGTTGAGAAATATGAACCAAGTGAATGGTGAGTAAGTGCCTATCACTGGTTACATGTCTTTCACTGGAAACATTAGGAATTCAAATTTGATGACGACTTGACTAGGACATGGATTGAAACTTGAAGGGTGTTGAGTTACTTTTACACTGTGCACAAGATTCTTATGCTTGAACCATACTTTACTTGTTTCCATGATCATGCTTGTTAATGAAACTTTTTGATAGAGTTAGGAAAGTGCACTGGGTTTTATGAATGTGTTGTAGAACATATGAATTTAGACTACAGCATTTTGCTTGAGGACAAGCAAAGGTTTAAGTCTGGGGGTGTGATGTGCGTAGATTATATACTCTTTTATGCATGTTTTTACGCACATTTACATATTTTGAGCATGCTTGATCTATGCATTTTTATACTTCCAGCTTTCCTTTTAGCATATTTACTCTTTTGGTTCGGAGATCTTCTTTTTGTGCATTTTCTGTACACAGGAGTCAATTTGGTGAAGAATCTACATCTTTGGGCAAGCCTTGGAGGAAACGAAGGGAGAAAGCAACGGGCCGTGTACCTCACACGGCCCTGCACTGGTATGGAGCTCGGGCCGTGTGGAGTTTGGCACCAACAGAAGAGGAAGATGACATGGCCGTGTGAACCTCGCACGGTCGTGTCAAGATTTGAAGCTAACTAGAGCAGAAGCCTTACATGGCCGTGTGGATCTACACGGCCGTGTGGATCTACACGGCCGTGTGGATCTACACGGCCGTGTGAGGTTTCCAGAGACCAAGCAGGCTGTGGCCGTGTGCACCACACGGCCGTGTAGTATTTCCAGTGAGCAGAAGGGTTCTGGCCGTGTGGAGTCACACGGCCGTGCAGCTTTGGCAGAGAAGGAACTGGACATGGCCGTGTGAATCTCACACGGCCGTGTCACGGGGCCGTGTGGCGCCCGATTCCCTCCTCTATTTAAACCCTCCTTCATGAATTGAAAGGGGATCTCTTCCCCGTTGGGAGAAGGCAAGATTTGGTGGTTTCCTCCCAATCTTGGGAGGATTTCTGGGCGATTCAAGGGGAGCTCTTGACGATTTCGGCTCTGGAGCGAGGATTGGATCCGAAGACGAAGCTTCTTCGTAGATAAGTTTTCTCTTTCCCCCTTTTCTTGGTTTCTTGGATTGGGGATTTAAGAAATGCTTGTATTCTTTATTTCTTCGGGTTTTCTTCCTCGATTCATGGAGTAGATCTTGTATTCTAGGATGAAGGGAGTATATGTATGATGGATTAATGTAATCTCTTATTGATTTGCCACTTTCTTATTTCAATGACATTATCTTGCTTGTATCGATTAGATCTTGAATGATTAATGGTGATTCGTGCTTAATTCTCATTCTTGATTAATTGTTTGGATTTCTTATGGACTTTGTAAAGATAAACTCTCACTAGATCATCCGAGGGATCCACGTGACAGGTGCAAGCCCGTGTAAGGACGTTTGAGAGACAATCTTGAAGAGGAAATAGGAATATTCAAGAGAGTAGGATGGATTTTGTGATTAGTTTCTTGTATCTTGATAGATTAATAAGACGTGGGCTTCTACGTTGATATCCGAGGAAGGCATAGTAATAGGTGCACTTCTGTGTAAGGATAACATAGGTTCATGTCTAATTAATCCTATTTAGATACATTTCTCAGTCCTTAGCCGGTTGTCTATTGCAAGAGAGAACCGGCAACTTTCTACATGTTTGGCAATTGAGTGATAAGAATTGGTGAACCATTTACATTCGAGAAATCCTACAAAGAAACCGAAACTCCTAGAATCTCCCTTTATCATAACCCAAAACACTAAATTCTTATTTGTTGATCTTTAAGATTAGATTTGTTTACCTTTACTTTGCTTTTGAAACGATTGGATAGTTGTTTAGCTAATTCGCATTGAGACATTTCTAGTGCTTATTCCAGTCCCTGTGGATACGATAATCTTTTATATTACTTGCGACATTTCCGTACACTTGCGGAGAGCGAACACGGTTCAACTAACCGATTGATATAGGTAAGAACCCTCTACTCAAGGACGCTATTATACTTAGTTATTTTGGTACCAATACAAGTAAGTATAATAACCAAAACAAATGCCTTTATTAATATACAAGAATATGATACAATGAGTCCATACAACAATTATCAAATGATTGACTCTAGGGCTCTAACTAACACACCATGTCATCAAATACGTCAAATACTCTCTCTCTACGATCTGTCCTTGATAAGGACAAGCTCAATGGAGCTAACTTCCTAGACTGGTACAGAAACTTGAGAATATTACTCAAGCAAGAATGAAAACTGTACATCCTAGAGCAGCCCATTCCTGAAGCACCCCCCGCTACTGCCACTACAGCTGATAGGGATGCTTACAAGAAGCATCAAGATGACACATTAGTTGTGTCATGCCTTATGCTCGCCACCATGAACTCTGAGCTTCAGAAGCAATATGAGAATATGGATGCCTATAATATGGTTGAACACCTTAGACAACTATATCAAAGACAAGCAAGATATGAGAGATTTGAGATCTCAAAAAAGCTCTATTTCAATGAAGAATGCAAGAAGGAAGTCCCGTAGGGCCTTATGTGCTCAAGATATAGGATATGTGGAGAATCTACAAAGGTTGCGATTCCCACTAGACCAAGAATTGGCCACTGGCCTAATTTTGCAATCATTGCCTGAAAGCTATAGTCAATTTGTCATGAACTATAACATTAATGAAATTAAAAAACCATTGCTTGAGATGTTGAGCATGTTGAAAACTGCTGAACTCAATCTTAAGAAGGCAAAGCCTAGCACCATTTTAATGGTGCCAAAGGGCAAAGGCAAATGGAAGCCCAAAGGTAAGGGTAAAACCCAAACTAAAGGCAAGGGCAAGGCTCATGCACTGAAACCCAAAGGCGGGGTGACTAAGGAAGGAACCTGCTTCCACCGTGGTGAGATCAGACATTGGAAGAGGAACTGCAAATCATACCTAGAGGAAGTGAAAATAAAGAAAAGTGAAACTTCTGCCTCAGGTATACATGTTATAGAAGTCAATCTATCTATTTCTTCTTCATGGGTATTAGATACCGGATGTGCATCTCACATTTGTACTAATGTGCAGGGCTTGAGAAATAGTAGAATATTGACAAAGGGCGAAGTGGACCTAGGAGTAGGCAATGGCGCAAGAGTTGTTGCTGTAGCTGTAGGAACATATTCCTTATCTTTGCCCACTGGACTTATATTAGAACTTGAAGAGTGTTGTTATGTGCCTGCCTTAATTAAGAACATCATCTCTGTTTCTTGTTTAGACAAGAAAGGATTCTCATTTGTAATAAAGGACAAATGTTGTTCCATTTATTTCAATGAAATGTTCTATTGTAGTGCACATCTTATGAATGTACTCTATGTTCTAGACTTTGACAACCCAATCTATAACATAAATACCAAGCGGTTCAAGTTTAATGATTTGAACCAAACATATCTCTGGCATTGTCGCTTAGGTTACATAAATGAGAGTCGCATATCCCAACTCCATAAGGATGGACTTTTGGACTCATTTGATTTTGAATCATATGAGATATGCGAATCTTGTCTTCAAGGTAAGATGACAAAGACTCCATTTAGTGGATATAGCAAAAGAGCAAATGACTTGTTAGGACTCATACATACAGATGTATGTGGTCCTTTCAGAATAGCAGCTAGAGGAGGCTACCATTACTTCATTACTTTTACTGATGATTTCAGTAGATATGGCTATGTGTATCTAATGCGACATAAGTCAGAATCCTTTGAAAAGTTCAAATAATTCAAGAATGAAGTACAAAATCAATGTGGTAAGAGTATTAAGATGCTTCGATCAGAGCGAGGTGGAGAATACCTTAGCCAAGAGGTTCATGACCATCTTGTTGAGTGTGGGATTATATCTCAACTCACTCCACCTGGAACACCACAATGGAATGGTGTATCAGAACGGAAAAATCGTACTTTATTAGATATGGTACGAACGATGATGAGTCAAACAGAACTTCCTGCTTCCTTCTAGGGACATGCTCTAGAGACGGTCGCTTTCACACTTAACCGCGTTCCATCTAAGGCTGTCATAAAGACACCATATACAATATGGACCGGGAAGAGTCCCAAGATGTCTTTCATGAAGATTTGGGGATGTGAGGCTTATGTTCGATGACAAGTCTCCGATAAACTAGGACCCAAATCAGACAAGTGCTATTTTGTAGGATATCCCAAGGAAACAAAGGGATATTACTTCTATAATTCCACACAAGGCAAAGTGTTTATTGCCAAAATAGGTATCTTTCTAGAAAGGGAATTTATTTCTAGAAGAACTAGTGGGAGTAATGTTGATCTTAAAGAAATTCAAGATACACAAACTAGCACCGACGCCTTGATGGAAACTGAACAAGTACCACAAGATGTTGTGGATCATGATTTTGTTATACCACAAGAAGTTGTGGAGCAACAACCTGTTCAACTACCACAAGATCTACACAGATCTGATAGGACCCGTCGTCAACCTGAGAGATACTCTTTTCTCTTGTCTGACCATGGTGATGTAGAGCTTATTGGTCTCAATGAGCCTACATCGTATCATGAAGCTGTACAGGACCCAGATTCGTAGAAATGACAAGAGGCCATGAGATCCGAAATGGAATCCATGTACACTAACCAAGTATGTGTTGGAGGATCGGTGGCCGGCTAGAAGGGGGGTTGGATAGCTAGGTCACCCCCAAATCGATTTCTTCTCTGCAATATGTTAGTTTGCGCAAGCGGAAATATAGAAACTAAAAACAAAGAAACACAAACGAGAATACAAACGCTAACACGCTCGATGTAACGTGGTTCGGAGATTGCTTGCTCCTACTCCACGACGTGTCCTTGAGGTGGACGAGCCCTTGATCCTTTGGTGGATCAGTCCCTGGCAATCTCCGGCTAAAGCTTCTCCTTCTCGGTGGAGCAAACCTCTCACAAAGTTCTCTTCCTCTTTACAAGATGAAACTTAGGGTTAGAAGGAAGAGAGTTGGCTTGGAAGCTTTGGGCAAGATTCAGAAGGTTTACAATGAGTATCAGTAACCCCTTCAATGCCCCAAAGCTCCCCTTAAATAAGAGGAAAGAGTTGATCACCAATCAACTCAAACCCTGACACCAGTCGACTGGTCCATGCACCAGTCGACTGGTGCTAGCCGTTAGGCAATACCAACGGCTCTCTTTAGAGCCCGTTTTCTGCCAACGGTCATGTACCAGTCGACTGGTCTTAGGACCAGTCGACTGGTCCCCTTAGTCGATAAGCACAGAATGCTTCTGTGCATTCTGTGAAGCTGGATCAGTCGACTGGTCTCATGACCAGTCGACTGGTCCCAGTACATTCACTCCTCTCATCCTTTCCGGAGTCACCTTTGAAGTCCTCTTCCTCGGCCTTCGTCCCTCAGATGCACCCGAGCCCGCGGCTCCTCTCCGTGCCATCTTTCACGCTGCCTTGAAGTCCACTTCCTTCGGCTCCACTCCATTGCTCCTCGTCCGCGCGGTCCCTCGGATGTCTTCCACACCATCCTTCACCGACTCAACGATCCGAGCCCTTGGATGAGCTTCCCGAACTTGGTCACTCCAAGTCCTGCATGACTCAAACACATATCAAATACATATGAAAGCCTAACTTAAACTCTTTGACACACACATCAAAACCTAGGTCGATTGCACCAACAATCTCCCCCTTTTTGATGTGTGGCAATATGTTTAAGTTAGGCACCAATAACAACTTTAAAAAGTACAAGCAATATGTAAATATGAAGCATAAAATCCAAGCTCCCCCTTAACACATGCTCTTAATCTTAATTTTCAAAGATTTGCACCCAAGTAGATTTCTAACTTAAACCTACCCATTTCTCCCCCTTTGACACCATCAAAAATATTGTACCAGACACGTACACATACTATGGTATCAGTTCCAACCAAATTTGAACCGAAAATTTGATTTTAAAGACCAACAGAATGCTGAAAGGCTGGTACCAGTCGACTGGTATCTGCACCAGTCGACTGGCACAAACTGAACATCAATTTCAGCCTACGACAGCCAACTTCAGAAATCCATAAAAAATTCCAGAAAATTCGAAAAATCATGAAATTTTGGACACATATTTATTATAATATTATTTAACTAAGAAAAATATGTTTTCATGAAAATTCATCATATTTTTGAAGTTTTGATAAAAACTCAAACACTTTAAAAATTAATCAAATTTGTATCAATTTCAAGCTCAGTTTTTCAATCATATGTTTTAATATAGCTATACCATAGTAAATAAAACATAGAATTGTTTTCAAAACATTTAAAATATCCAACTATGATCTTTGGGCAAGATGTCCATTAATTAAACATTTGCTTTCCCCATAGTTGGCCTATGATCACTAAACATTGATACACTTCATAACTCATCAAAATGCCATAAGCATAAGTGAATTATTTGTATCATCCTAATATCTCACATTCATGGTTAGAAAATAATTATTGTGAGATAAAGGTAACCTCTACTTAGCCCTCTTGATCATAAATCTCTATCAAGGCTAAGCCCTCCCCCTTAAGGTCTCAAGTCAACCATATAGGAAAAATTTGAATTATTGACTTCCATGGTTGACTTGCCATAAAATCCTCTAACCCTTGAGGATTGATTTTGGCATCCAATAGAAATTCTTTCTAATTGGGTTGACCAAGTACTCTTTGGGGATCCATTTCCTATCTATGGTCTTTGTCTTGGATTGCCCCTAGCAAGTAAACAATGGTAGGTCTTTTCATTATTTGGTTCATTGTATCCTATCCCATTTTTCTTAAAACTTGCCCTTTGGCTCCCAATGATCATATTTAAGGTATTTGAGCCAATTTCAAATTTTCTAAGGGCATTGGTAAGGTATTCTACCTTTTCCCTTAATTTCCTATTTTCCTCTTCTAAACATGAATCATTTGAATTTGTAGAGGAAGCATGCAAATCATCATCCCTAATAGGCATGGATTCTAATTTTTCTTTAAGCATGCAAATGTCATGTTTCAAAGACTTGTTTTTCCTTTTTGCCTTGAACAAGTCATCATTTGTGCTTGAAATAATTTTAACTAAGATATGGGGAGGAAGATTATGTACCTCACTTACCGAGAAGTCCGAATCCGAAGTTTGACCTCCCCCTTCACTTGAGCTCCCCTCTTCATCTTCACTTGAGCTCCTTCCTTCTTCTTGCTCGGATGAGGTGGAGGCTACATCATCAATCCCCATTAGAGCAAAATTGACTATGTGATGCTCTTCTTCCTCCGATGATGATGAAGGATCATCCCATGTTGCTTTTAGGTTTTGAGCCTTCTTCCCTTTTTCTTTTGTCTTCTTCTCCTCCTTCTTCCCTTCCTTCTTCTTCCCTTCCTTCTTCTTTAAGAGAGGACAATCATCTCTTATGTGCCCCTCTCCATGGCAATTGTAGCAAATTACCCTCCTTGTTCTACTTTTGCTTCTTGAGCTTTTCTTAGCATGAGATTTGTTAGTAGAAAAAGATTTAAATGCTTTTCTCATCTTCCTTACCATATACGCCTCTTAGTCACTATCCATTGAGGCACTTGACTCCTCGGAATCGGAAGATGATGGAGATAGAGCTTTCTTCTTCCCTTTTCCCTTGTTTGCCACAATGACTACTCCTCTTGATCTATGAGCTTCTCCATCCAATCCCTCAACTCTTGTTTCATGAAGCTCCATTGTTGAGAAGAGTTCATCTAGAGAGGATTTCTCTAGGTCCTTTGATATGTAATATGTATCTACAATGGAACTCCAAGTTGTGGATCTTGGAAAAGCATTTAGGGCTTTCGTAATCACGTCTTGATTTGAAAGTGTCTCACCTACACTTGTTAGTCCATTAATAATCTCCTTAATTCTACAATGTAAAATTGATACCTTTTCTCCTTTCTCAAGCTTGATATTGTTGAGTTGAGTTCGAAGGAGATCTCTTCTTGCCAATTTCGCTTCCGATGTCCCTTCATGAAGCTCCACTAGCTTTTCCCATAACTCCTTAGCGCTTGAGTAGGTTCCAACCCTCGTTAGTTCTTGTTGGGGAAGGACATTTTGTAGATGATGTATGGCTTTAGAATTCGCTACATGTTCTTCTCTTTGCTTCTTGGTCCATCTTGTTATGTCGATTGTCTCATTGCGTTCATCCTTTGGCTCTTCAAACCCATTTCTCATGATTAGCAATATGTCAAAATCGGTATTGAAAAATACCTCCATTCTCTTCTTCCACCAAGAGAAGTCGCCTTCGAATTTGGGTGGATGAATGTTTGAGCCGGCCATTTGATGAAATGCTCTTCTTGGCGATTAGTCCGTTGAAGGGCAACCTTGCTCTGATACCAATTGTTGGAGGATCGGTGGCCGGCTAGAAGGGGGGTTGGATAGCTAGGTCACCCCCAAATCGATTTCTTCTCTACAATATGTTAGTTTGCGCAAGCGAAAATATAGAAACTAAAAACAAAGAAACACAAACGAGAATACAAACGCTAACACGCTCGATGTAACGTGGTTCGGAGATTGCTTGCTCCTACTCCACGACGTGTCCTTGTGGTGGACGAGCCCTTGATCCTTTGGTGGATCAGTCCTCGGCAATCTCCGGATAAAGCTTCTCCTTCTCGGTGGAGCAAACCTCTCACAAAGTTCTCTTCCTCTTTACAAGATGAAACTTAGGGTTAGAAGGAAGAGAGTTGGCTTGGAAGCTTTGGGCAAGATTCAGAAGGTTTACAATGAGTATCAGTAACCCCTTCAATGCCCCAAAGCTCCCCTTAAATAAGAGGAAAGAGTTGATCACCAATCAACTCAAACCCTGACACCAGTCGATTGGTCCATGCACCAGTCGACTGGTGCTAGCCGTTAGGCAATACCAACGGCTCTCTTTAGAGCCCGTTTTCTGCCAACGGTCATGTACCAGTCGACTGGTCTTAGGACCAGTCGACTGGTCCCCTTAGTCGATAAGCACAGAATGCTTCTGTGCATTCTGTGAAGCTGGATCAGTCGACTGGTCTCATGACCAGTCGACTGGTCCCAGTACATTCACTCCTCTCATCCTTTCCGGAGTCGCCTTTGAAGTCCTCTTCCTCGGCCTTCGTCCCTCAGATGCACCCGAGCCCGCGGCTCCTCTCCGTGCCATCTTTCACGCTGCCTTGAATTCCACTTCCTTCGGCTCCACTCCATTGCTCCTCGTCCGCGCGGTCCCTCGGATGTCTTCCACACCATCCTTCACCGACTCAACGATCCGAGCCCTTGGATGAGCTTCCCGAACTTGGTCACTCCAAGTCCTGCATGACTCAAACACATATCAAATACATATGAAAGCCTAACTTAAACTCTTTGACACACACATCAAAACCTAGGTCGATTGCACCAACAGTATGGACTTTGGTTGATCCACCTGAAGGGATCAAACCCATTGGGTGTAAGTGGGTCTTCAAAGTAAAGATAGACATGGATGGTCATATGCATACCTATAAATGTTAATTGGTGTCTAAAGGATTCAAGCAGATTCATGGTATAGACTATGATGAAACTTTTTCACCAGTTGTAATGCTCAAGTCCATTCGGATCATGCTTGCTATTGCAACCTTTTATGATTACGAGATTTGGCAGATGGATGTCAAAATTGCATTTCTTAACGGAAATCTACTCGAGGATGTGTACATGACACAACCTGAGAGTTTTGAAGATCCCAAGAATGCTGGAAAGGTGTGTAAGTTGCAAAGATCTATTTATGGATTAAAGCAAGCTTCTAGAAGCTGGAATCTTCGATTCGATGATGCAATCAAAACGTTTGGTTTCCTTAAGAATGAAGATAAACCTTGTGTCTACAAGAAGGTTAGTGTGAGCACGTCATCTTTCTCATATTGTATGTAGATGACATACTTCTCATTGGAAATGATATCCCTACTCTTCAATCAGTGAAGACTTGGCTTGGGAATTATTTTTCAATGAAAGACTTAGGTGAAGCAGCCTACATTTTAGGTCTTAAGATCTATAGAGATAGATCTAAAAGATTGCTTGGTCTAAACCAAAGTACATATATTGACAAGGTGCTTAAACATTTTGCGATGGAGAATTCCAAGAAGGGATTCCTACCTATGTCACATGGTGTGAGTCTTTCGAAGACTCAATGCCCCTCTTCTAAAGAAGAAAGGGACCACATGGATCAGATTCCTTATGCATCTGCAATAGGGTCTATCATGTATGCCATGCTTTGTACTCGCTCAGATGTCTTGTATGCATTAAGCATGATGAGCAGATATCAGTCAGATCCAGGTGAAGGTCGCTGGACAACAGTCAAGAATATTCTTAAGTACTTGAGAAGGACTCAAGATTATTTATTGATCTTTGGAGGCGATGAAGAGCTTGTTGTAAAGGGTTACACCGATGCTAGCTTCCAAACTGACAAGGATGATTATAGATTGCAGTCAGGGTATGTATTTTGCTTAAATGGTGGTGTTGTGAGCTGGAAGAGTTCAAAGCAAGACACAGCAGCTGATTTTACAACAGAGGCCGAGTGCATTGCTGCTTTAGCTGCAGCAAAGGAGGCTGTTTGGATCAAGAAGTTCATTACCGAGTTTGGTGTTGTTCCTAGTATAGCAAACCCAATAGACCTCTATTGTGATAATAATGGGGCTATTGCACAGGCTAAGGAACCTCGCTCTCATCAAAGATCCAAACATATATTGCGGCGATTCCATCTCATTCGAAAGATCATCGATAGAGGAGATGTGAATATATGTAGAGTACCGACCGATGCTAACATTGCGGATCCCTTGACCAAGGCTTTGGCACAAAGGAAGCATGATGGTCATACCAGGTCACTGGGTATTAGATATTTCAGTGATTGGCACTAGTGCTAGTGGGAGATTGTTAGTATTAGCCCTAGTACCAATTATGAGATGATTGTAAATGGCTCCTTTTGTATCATATTTCATTATTAATAAAGGCAAAGTTGATTATTATATTTAATTCAATTCAGTGTCGAATGAATAATTATAATAATGTCCTTGAGTAGTGTTGGTTGATACTCGAAATATCGTACTGGTTCCCCTGTACAAAAATTTTATACAAGTCCTAAACCATTCCTAACAACCTATTGTGTTCTTTAGAAATTAAATTATGAATCACAAACAGAAATTAACATTATTGATTCTAAATTTAACTTATCTGTTCCTAGAAGTTTAGACTTAGATCGCAAACGATACTTTACATTATTGATCCAAATCCACCCATGTTACAAATTCAATTAAATATTAATTTCAGAGATTGGCTTCCAGGTTAAACATGGTGAGCCACTAGACCTTCTTGGGTATGGGAGCATCCAACACTTCCTAGACAAAGTCTTTCAATGAAATTTAATATTTAATTTCCTTATAGTAACCCTAGGTTTAACCAAAAGAAACAATCGAATCACAAGATCGAAAAAAGTAAAAGAACACAAACTTGAATCATAAATTTGAAACCTAGAATCATATGCCTCTTGTGTTTGGTATTTCAAAATCTATACAAAGAAAACTAATATGATGCAGAATAGAATTACTAGTTATACCATTCTTTGTAAACAACAACCTCTTGATCTTCTATTGTATTTCTCTTATTATCTCGGACATCGTGTGGGCGACGATCTACTTAGATGAGAACAACCCAAGCTTCCTTTTTCTCCAAGCAAGTTTCGGCCACCACAAGAACTCCAAGAGAAGATGAGGTTCAACCACCACTAAGCTCCAAGGGATGTTAAAAATTATTTAAAAATTATTTAAAAATCATTTTTAAAACATCTTTTAAAAACTCTTTTAAAAATTATTTGAAAATTATTTTAAAAACATTTTAAATCTTTTAATAACTCTTTTAAAAATTATATGAAAATTATTTAAAAATCATTTTAAAAATCATTTAAAAACTTTTTAAAATCATTTTAATATTATTTGAAACATTATTTAAAAAACATTTTTAAAATCTTTTAAAAACTCTTTTAAAAATTATTTTAAAAATTATTTAAAAAACATTTTAAAAAGTCTTTTAAAAATTATTTGAAAGTTTATTTAAAAATCATTTTAAAAATATTTTAAAAACAATTTTAAAAATTATTTGAAAATTTATTTAGAAATCATTTTAAAAATATTTTAAAAACAATTTTAAAAATTATTTGAAAATTATTTAAAAATAAATTTAAAACTCTTTTAAAAACTCTTTTAAAAATTATTTGAAAATTATTTTAAAAATATTTTAAATCTTTTAAAAACTATTTTAAGATTATTTGAAAAATTATTTAAAAACCATTTTAAAAACTTTTTTAAAAATTATTTAAAAATCATTTTAAAAATATTTTAATAACTCTTTTAAAAATTATTTGAAAAATTATTTAAAAATAAATTAAAAAAAATCTTTTAAAAACTCTTTTAAAAATTATTTGAAAATTAATTAAAAAATATTTAAAATCTTTTAATAATTCATTTAATTTTTTTTTGAAAATTATTTAAAAATCATTTTAAAAATATATCAAAAAATTTTTAAAATCATTTTAATATTATTTGAAAAGTTATTTAAAAATCATTTTAAAAAATATTTTAAAAATTATTTAAAAATCATTTTCAAATTTTTTTTTTTAAAAACTATTTTAAAATTATTTGAAAAATTATTTAAATGTTTTAAAAACTATTTTAAAAATTATTTGAAAAATTATTTAAAAAGCATTTTAAAAAAAATATTTTAAAAACTCTTTTAAAAATTATTTGAAAAATTATTTAAAAAACATTTTAAATCTTTTAAAAACTCTTTTACAAAGTCTTTGAAAATTATTTAAAAAACATTTTAAAAATCTTTTAAAGACTTTTTAAAATCATTTTAAAATTATTTGAAAAATTATTTAAAAAACATTTTAAATCTTTTAAAAACTCTTTTAAAAATTATTTGAAAAATTATTTGAAAATCATTTTAAAAATCTTTTAAAAATGATTTGAAAAATCAATTTAAACACTCATTTTATAATTATTTGAAAAATTATTTAAGATTCATTTTAAATTTTTTTAGAAACTCTTTTAAAAATCATTTTAAAATTATTTGAAAAATTCTTTTAAACATCTTTTAAAAATTTATTTATAATTTTTTTTTAAAAAAGCTTTTAAGTCCTTTAAACCATATTTAATTAAATTCTCAAATAAATTTCAAAATCATACCTAATCATAATCAAGATTTAAAATTTTAATTGTTTGATTATTAAAAGTTTAAAAAATTCTTAGACATGCAAAAAAACTTAATTCTTTTTTAAGATAACTATATTACATGCTTGGACTCTAGGACCCTAGGACTTTTATTTTTGGCAGTAATTAAGGGTGAGTGGTTGGTGTCAAGCAAATTTTTGGGTTAAGTAAAAAATAAAAAATTATTTTGAAAAGTTGAAGAAAATCCAATTATTTCTAAGTTTTTTTAATTTAAATAAAAAAAATTTAAGTATTTTTTCTAAAGCCAAGTGTTCTTTGTCAAACTTACTTTCAAAACTTTTCTAAATTTTTGTTGAAAAACTAAGTAGTTGCTAAATGTTTTTCTGAAAAACTAAGTGTTTTATCAAAAACTTTGTTTTTCAAAAGCACAATTATTGTCAAAAGCTTTTTAAATTTAGCTAAATCTTTTTCAAATTTTGCTAAATAGTTTTCAAAATTTTCTAAATAGTTTCATAAGAATTTAGCAAAGTGTTTTTCAAAAAAATTATTTGAAGAAGCTAAGTTTTTGTTGAAAGCATTAAGTCTTTTCAAAAGCACTTTCAAAATTAGCTAAGTGTTTTTCAAACACTTTGAAAAACTCTTAAACATATTTCTTGATTCAAGTTTAGCTACTCTTTAGGGGGAGCTCAAAATTACCTAGTATATATTGCCATTAACATCTTTTTGATTTATGTCAAAGGGGGAGAGAGGTCAAAATTAAGGGGAAATTAAGGGGGAATATAAGGAATTATTTTCTTTGCATTTCTTCTATGCTTAAAATTCTTTATTTTACTATCATAGTTTTACTTAACTTTGAACCATGTTGTCATAATAAAAAAGAGAGAGATTGTTGGTGCGGGAAGCATTCGACGATCAAACCTATGTTTTGATTATGTCAAAGGGATCAAAGTTAAGGTATTTTATTTTCTGATGTGTTGAATGAGTTTTGCAGGAAAAGTCCAAAGTGTAGGGAACTTTGTGCCTGCTAGAGGGGGGGGTGAATAGCGTTTCGTCACGATTGCTCGTTTTTGCTTAGTCTTGATAATGTGCAGCGGAATACAAAGACAAAACAAAACAAAACACTCACAACTTAACACCAAGGGTTTACTTGGTATCCACCTCAAGATGAGGTGACTAATCCAAGGATCCACATGACACGCCTATCTCCACTATGAAAACCTCCTTCTCGGTCACAGCCGGAGGCGGAGAAGCCTCGTACAAACTCACACACAACACAAACACAAATACAAGAAGAAAATACAAAGATACAAGCAAATACACCTTTCTTCTTGCTATTTGGTGTTGCCTCTTGAACCTTGGAGATGCTCCCCAAGTCCCTTCAAGAACTGGCGTGAGTGCTGGAGAAATCGCTGTGAAGATCACACAAGCTCGCAGGAAAGAAATCGCAAAGATCTGTGGAGAAAACGCTCCGTAACGGTTATATACAGTGCCTCCAATCGATCCAAAACAGCTCCAATCGATTGCCACGTCAGCTCTGCACAATCTCAGCCGTCCATCGCCTGCAACCTGCGCAACGGTCAAATTCCAAATTGATCGACCGATCGATTGGGACCATCTAAATCGATCGGTCGATCGATTCAGACCCATTTTGTGCTCTCTAGAAATGGCTGGATCGATCGGTCGATCGATCCAGCTGTTCTCGTGACTCCTCGCGCGAGAACTCCAGGTCCCAATCGATCCACCGATCGATTGGGACTCTCAATCGATCGTCCGATCGATTAGGATGCCTTCTGTCCTCGCGAGTGATGCTCCCAATCGATCGACCGATCGATTGGAGCCATTCATCACTCCCAGCACACTCCAATCGATCGACCGATCGATTGGAGCCTTGTTCAATCGATCGCCCAATCGATTGAACAACCTGGACTTGACTCAAACTTAAGTCCAAACTCTCCAACCAAACTCAAGTCCATGACTTGTTGGGTCATCATGCCTAGCATTTGGCCACACCCGACCAACCTCGAACTAGCCTTCTAGCCTCCTCCATCAGCCTTACATCTCTCGGATATCTCCCATCCTTCACGCCTTGTCTTCAGAAGCTTCCTTCGGCCTCATCCTAGTTGTCGGATTATACACCACACTCGATCAACCTCGAACTAACCTTTTAATCTCCTCCATCAGCCTTGCGTCCCTCGGATATCTACCCATCCTTCACGCCTTGCCTTCAGGAGCTTCCTTCAGCTTCATCCTAGTTATCGAGTTCTCCTTTCCAAGTCACACTAGGATTTACCTTGCCAAGACCACATGCTTGGCCTTCCTAATTGCCTGGCTCCTTACTAGGGCTTTCTCCTTTGCTAAGATCACACTTGGACTTTCAACCTGTGCCAAGATCACACTTGAACTTTCCAAATACCTGGTTCCTCACCAAGACTTTCCTTTTATCAAGATCACACTTGGACTTCCAGTTGCCTAGCTTCTCACCAGGACTTTCCCTTTGCCTATCCATACTAGGACTTTCCAATTATCTGATCTCACTTATCAGGACTTTCACCACCAAGTCTGGTCAACACTGACCTACTTGGATTTTCACTCTTGCCAACCTTCCTGTTGGACTTACCTTTGCCTAATCTCCAATTAGGACTTTCCCAATCAAGTCACCTGTCAACCTTGACCTACTTGACTTCTCTCTTGCCTAACATCCAGTTAGGACTTTCCTATTGCCTAAACTCCGGTTAGGACTTACCCGGTCAAGTCTCCGTTCAACACTGACCCACTTGACTTGTCTTCTCATCAACCTGGTCAATCCCTTGATCATCTCCACAATCAGACGATTGCTCCAGCAATCTCCATATATTGTCAAACGGACGATTGCCCTAGCAATCTCCATATATTGTCAAACATAAAACTCAAATCCCGACTCAAGCTTGACTCAACTCAAGCTTGGTAAAATTGGTCAAACTTGACTAGGGAAATTACCCCAACAATCTCCCCCTTTTTGATATTTGACAATTCCTCTAAGTTAGGCTAAATCCCATAGCCTTAACGTTTTCCTTATACCAAGGCTAAATCTCATAGCCTTAATCTTTTCTTTATACCAAGGCTAAATCCCATAGCCTTAATCTCTCATGACAAAGCATGAATGAGGGTTTCCTTCATTCTCTCCCTTTTCTAGAGGGCAAACTCCCTCTGCTTGGGATGAAGGCCTAACTTAACCTTCCATTCTCCCCCTTTGTCATACATCAAATCAGAAAACAAACACTTCTCCATAAGAGTTAACTCTTCGTTGTTTACAACTTCATATGTTGTTAACAACCCCACAATGAAGATCTCATATTCTTCATTGCTGCCAAAGCTCCTCCTTGAGCTCTATTTCACTTTACATTGCTCATCCTAGAGCATTCATCAACTTCTCAATGAACCTCCCATTCATTGTATTCAATGCTCCCCCTTGAGCAGTAATCCTCTTCTCAATGCTCATCCAAAAGCATTTTTCACCTTACCAATTAAGGTCTGATCCCCTTCATTGAACCCAATGCTCCCCCTTGAGAAAACATCAACTCCAAAATGCTTATCCAATAGCATTTAACATCCTAGCAATGAAGATACCCAACCTTCCATTGCTCTCCAATACTCGACCCTGAGTATTAATTCATCACGAAGGTTTAACCCACCTTCCAAGGTCTTTGAAAATATTTTTATGTTTTCAAAGAGTAACTCCCCCTAAAAATATGGTCAAACTTCTATCATTGCACCAACAATGACTTAGGGTTCCTAAATAATTAGGAAAACCAAAACTCGAAGATTTGAGGGTCAAAATTCAATAATGAAACTAACCTCAACCTAAACTTCACCTAAGTCGACATTAACCAAACCATGCTTATTTTCATCATGAAAACTCCCCCTAAGTGTATACAAACGTATTCCAAAGGGTTAAGAATGGTTAATGACCCTTGAAAACCAAAACTTGAAGTTTTAAGGTTCCAAAATTCAGAATTGAAACTAAACCTTATCCTAAACTTCACTTTGCTATTTCTTAACCAATCCATACTTATTTTCACATGAAAACTTCCTCTAAATGTATACAAATGTATTCCAAGGGGTTTAGTGTAACGCCCCGACCCTCCTGCTAAGGAGACGGGGGTTACTTACACATACATATACATACCTACTTACTACAGCGGAAGTCTTATTTATGAAACTTAGAAACATTTCTTTTTTTTTTCCTATATGAATCAACGTGACTAATCACCTGGACATATAGAAATCACATAGAATACTTAACATGATTTGTAAGTCATAATGCCCAAACACAAAATTAAATGTCATGGAGTCATAAAGCAGTAACATAACTAGGCATGGTTCTTATTAAACAAAAAGCAGGTCTTTCTCCTTTAGCCAGGACACTACCACACACACCCTTCCAGCCCCTCCTACTGCTCCCCTAGTTCATCCATTCCTTGCCTTTATCTGTAGTACAAGAAAGTAAGCTGTGAGCACTCATGGCTCAGTAAGTTCCTTTCCTACTCACAAAAATCGTATGACATATATCAAAATTACCAGACATAACACATGAAGGCAATTCATTATATCATGTAGCATATCATAGCATATCATAACATAAGCGTAAAGTAGCATGGCATAACATAACAAAATCATCAATTTCACCCTGACATATCATAACATCATCATAAATATCATGGCATAATCATAAGGTATATGCAAGGTAAATTCCTAACCATGTATCATGAAAACATATGCAAATGTCCTTTGAAAACTTATAATATACATACTTAAGCATAATCTTAACATGATTAAGGCCCTGGCTTGTACCACATACATAAATGCGCGCGTCCTATGTAGGTCCAAGGTAGCAAGTCTTGAACCCTACAAGGTATACATACTAGGTCCGTTTCTTAGTCCATCGACCTAGGGGCACTTAGGAGCCCATCCCTAACGAGACCCGTTTCTTAGTCCATCGACCCCGGGGCGCTTATGGAGCCCACCCTTGGTACAAGCCATACATAAAGTAAAATAGCATGTTCTTACATATCATGGTTCTTATCTCTTCTTGCACATCGTGTCACTTATCATATCATACCATATAGACTTTTGGGCACACAGCTCATCATAATGGTATGTAAAGATTTGGGCACACAGCACATCATATATTTTATGCATAAATTGGGCATACAACACATCATATATTTCATGCATAAATTGGGCACACAGCACATCATATATTTTATGCATAAATTGGGTACACAGCACATCATATATTTCATGCATAAATTTGCACATAGCTTCATCATAAATAATACACACTATAGCATAAGGGTTTCCATCATGTATAGATCATAAGTGTGCATAATTAAACACAGAAGCATGGAAATCTTACAATCATGGCATATAAGATACATGGAAAACATAATTTGATCTCTAACCCTAATATCTCTTTGTGGCCGAACCATATAGGTTAGGGTTTATGGTGAAAACTTCATCCCAACATGTGAACCCTAAGCAAGCATCACTTCTTATACCATAAGAACTATCATGAGCAAGTTTAGGTAGAGTTCTAGGTTACTTAGACTTACAACTTATCATGGCCGAACCTTATCAAGCATGCATTGGGTTAAAGACTATCATTCAAGCTTGTGAACCCTAAACAACTTTCATAGCAAACATTTCAAGAAATAATATGAGCATGGTTGAGTTAGGTTCTAAGTTTCCTAAGTCCTTCATCATGTATTGGCCGAAACTTGTAGGGTTTGAAATTAGGGTTCAAGTTCCCTAAAAACATGAGAACCTTAAACAACCTTCATAGCAAATATATCAAGGAATAACATGAGCATAGTTGAGCTAGGTTCTAAGTTCCCTAAGCCCTAGATCTTGATGTGGCCGAAACATGTAGGGTTTAGAATTTGGGTTCAAGTGCCCTAAAAACATGAGAATCTTAAATAACTTTCATTGCAAAAATATCAAGAAATAACATGAGCATAGTTGAGTTAGGTTCTAGGTTCCCTAAGTCCTTCATCATGACATGGCCGAATACTATAGGACTAAAAATTTAGGTTCAAGAGTACTAAAAGCATGGAAACCTTAAACAACTTTCATAGCATATATATCAAGGAATAACATGAGCATAGTTGGGTTAGGTTCTAAGTTCCCTGAGCCCTGGGTCTTGATGTGGCCGAAACATGTAGGGTTTAAAATTAGGGTTCAAGTGCCCTAAAAACATGGGAACCTTAAACAACTTTCATAGCAAAAATATAAAGGAATAACATGAGCATAATTGATTTAGGTTCTAGGTTTCCTATGTTATACATCATGTAATGGCCGAATACTATAGGACTAAAAATTTAGGTTCAAGTGTCCTAAAAGCATGGAAATCTTAAAGAACTTTCATAACATATATATCAAGGAGTAACATGAGCATAGTTGAGTTAGGTTCTAAGTTCCCTAAGTCCTAAATCATGAAGTGGCCGAATGATATAGAGCATGAATTTAAATTTCCTTACAACAATAAACATGAGCCCACTAGATTAGCTACATGTCATTTCATCAAGGAGATCATGAGCATCTTAGATTTTGCTTTAAATTCTCCTAGGCTTTTTTTTTAAAAAAAATCCAACATAACCGAACCTTCATGGACATGAATAGAGTTTAACTAAACATATAATCATGGCATATCATAATAGTTTCATGACTTATCTTAAGGAGATCTTGGCATACTTAGTTTTAACTTAAAGCTCTCCTAGGCCCTTAGTTTTTACCATGGCCGAATACTCATGGATCTAGGTTTTACCAAACATCTTTAACATAGATAAATCCTTACCATAAAATACATGCTACAAGAGAAATATTCAAACATATTAAATCTAGATCCTTTCATTCTCTATATCCTTCCTTTGATCTTATCTTGGTTAGAATTCCTTCATGATGTTTTCTTAGCTTTCTCTTTCTTTCTTTTATATGCAACCGAATCTTCATAGCAAAATAAGAGCTATTGTACCACAGGTGAGGGGAACTTACCTCCTTTCGCTTGTGGTTTTCCTTAGAGAAAAAGGTGTTCTAGTGATAAGGAAAGTGGAAGCTTCTTCTTCTTGTATCTTCTCTTGTTTCCTTTGCTTGTAAGGGCAAGAACTTGAAGTTTCCTTCTCGGTAATTTGCTTCCTTGGAGAATAACTTAACTTAGAAATTGGTATGAGGAGGGGAAAGGAGTTTCTTGGTTCGGTGAGAATGGAGAGGGAAGAAGGAGGAAGAAGAAAATGAATTAAATCCCTTTGTTTTCTTCTCTAATCCTATTTATCCCTTGCCAATGAGACATGTCCCCATTCTTTCCCCCAACTCCTCTTTTCCCTCACTCCATTAATTCCCACGAAAATAGAGAGGGGAAGGGAAGTAGTCCATCCTTCTTTTGCTTGCTCCCTTTTCTTAACCAAGAGGGAAAAGGAGGTAAGCAACTTGGCTTTCTCTTGCTCTTTTGCTTAGTTTTCTTTTCTCCTTTAACTAAATTTTTCATTCCTTTCATTCCAATTATTTCTTCTTATCCTAATGGTTATCATTCATAAATCTATCTCCATCATTTGTGGGAGGTTCAAGGTTCAATCCTTGACCTCACCTCTTCTTATTCTATATTTCTTCCTTTTGTTTTTATTTTCCTTTTTCTCTTATTCTTTTCATTTCTATGCTCTAAGGAAAAATAATATTCATACACCTATCTTATAATTTCGTGGGTGTTACAGTACCCCATACCTCATAAAAAGTTCGTCCTCGAACTTAGAATAGCGATGTCAGGTTGTACCGGACTTTCGGCTGAGTGCATCGACCACCTTGTTCGCTTTTCTTGGATGATAAAAGATTTCGCAATCGTAATCCTTGACTCGCTCGAGCCATCGGCGTTGTCTCATATTTAGGTCTTTTTGCGTGAAGAAGTATTTCAGACTCTGGTGATCTGTATAAATCCTGCACGGGGCTCCATATAAATAATGCCTCCACGTTTTCAGAGCGAAGACCACAGCTGCTAGTGCAGATCATGAATAGGGTAACTTCTTTCGTGCTCTTTTAGTTGTCTGGAGGCATAGGCGATGACTTTGCCGTCTTGCATGAGTACGGCTCCCAATCCTAATAAGGAAGCATCGCTATACATATCAAAGCCTTTGTTGCTTTCTGGAAGAGTAAGGATCGGGGCACTGGTCAGCCTCCGTTTTAGTTCAGTAAAACTCTTCTCGCATTCATCCGTCCATTCATACTTTTTATTTTTCTTGGTGAGATTCGTCATGGGGGCTGCGATTTTGGAGAAATCCTCTACGAACTTCCTGTAGTAGCCTGCCAATCCCAGAAAACTTCTGATTTCGCTGGCATTCTTTGGTCTGTTCCAGTTACTTACGGCTTAAATCTTACTTGGATCTACCATGACTCCATCCTTGGAGATGACATGACCCAAGAATATTACTTGATCTAGCCATAACTCGCACTTGGAAAACTTTGCATACAGTTGTTTCTCTCGGAGGATCTGCAGTATAATATTCAGATGTTCAGCATGTTCCTCTTGGGTTCTTGAATAGATGAGAATATCGTCGATGAAGACGATCACACATTTATCGAGATATGCCGTAAATACCAGATTCATCAAATCCATGAATACAACAGGGGCATTTGTCACTCCGAAGGACATAACCACGAACTCATAGTGTCCGTATCTTGTTCGAAAGACTGTCTTGGGTATATCATCTTGTTTCACTTTCACTTGATGATAGCCGGACCTTAGGTCAATCTTTGAGAAGACAGTTGCTCCCTTCAATTGGTCGAACAGATCGTCGATCCGCGGAATGGGGTATCTGTTCTTGATTGTCGCGTTATTTAATGCTCGGTAATCTATACACATTCGCATAGATCCATCCTTCTTCGCAAATCTGGATCCTCGGGAATACATAATCGATCCCTGAGGTATAATATTCCATTGTCCGCGATCCGGAATCCGTCATTCTTTCCTTCTAGGGTTTCTTGTTTAATCCTTTGGAGACTGTGGTCACTGGTTTGTTTCTCTAATAGATTATCAAATAATGTGGGGGCTATGGTCATGGTAGAGAGCTGCCCAGACATATTTTCGATCCATTGACTAGTAATATCTCTCGGGTTCCCAATAATTTCGATCATTGGTTCGCCTTTAGCATCAGGTATAACTTTTTGACTAAAAGTAGGTAACTGACCTGTAACGACAGTAGAGGCACTTGCCACATCCTCCTTAGTAAGCGAGAAAATCCTGGCGTTCGTTGTAGTTGGTGGAGCTTCCAATCTCCCATGGCTAAACGGTGTTCCCTCAATAGTAGTTTGCATCTGATGTAGTTGTGAGGGGATATTCTTGTTTTGGTTGCTCTGCTAAGGTGGTGCCTGGAACTGGTTAGTGCAGTCTCTGGCCAGATGTTCTTCTCCTCCGTAATTATAGCACCTTCTGGTACCCTTATGACATACTCCGGAATGCAGCTTTCCGCAAATAGCGCACTGGGGGTACCTCGGTTGCTTATTCACTGAGCCACCTTTTGCATTGTCCCATTGTTTCCTTTTTCTAGTGGAGGTCCCTTTCCAGCTTGTCTTATTGCTTGAGGATTTCTGTCCTTCGGTTCGGACCTGACTCTTATTTCTGTTCATTACATTCTGATAATGTTCCATGATGAGAGCACTGCTGACCAATTCCTCTGTAGTCTGAGGTCTATTAACTCCGCCGGCCACGTTCAGTGCTATTTCGAGTTGAAGCATCTTCAACATCAGTCTGACCCTTTCTCTTTCTGTACGAACCAATTCCGGACATAGGCGTGCCAAACGGTTGAAGCGTTTTACTGATTCGTTCACTGATAGATCTCCTTGCCGAAACTCGCTGAACTCGTCATAGTGTCGGTTCGTCACTTGCATATGGAAGAACTCCTCGAAGAACTCTGTCTCGAAGTCCGTCTAGTTCATCAGATTGACCTATCTTTTTGCTTTCACTCTTTCCCACCACATTCTCGCATCTCCGGAAAAACAGAAAGATACACACTTGATCTTCTCCGATTCGGGCAAGTCCAGCAGTTCCACTATGTTTTCTACTGTCTTGAACCAGGCCTGGGCATCCCATGGCTCGCAAGTACCCGAGAAGTTTTCCGATTTCGGCCTCAGCCATTGTATTAAATAGGTCTCCTGTCGAACCATTGGGAAAGGGGCTACCGGTGGTACTGGTGCAACTATTGGCACGACGGGCACCGCATTCTGATTTGCTGGCAGGGTGGCAGGAGTTCCTTGTTGGCCCATTAACGTAGTGATCAATTGTTGTTGCTCCGTGATCTGACGTTGGAGATCAGTGACTACCTGGGTCAGATCTGGTGGAGTCGGTGTCTCGTATGCTCGGGTAGTACGTCTCCTAGCCATGTTTATCTTCATTAAATAACAATAAATTATCATTATTCCTATTTGTTTGCAAAAAAAGTTAGTACTATTCCTATCCTACCATCATGCATACCTAAACTTGATAACGAACATAAATAAACATGCATAATATTAAAACGTCATAAAACAAACAACAACAAATTAAATTAAGCAAATAAATACTTACTTGGAGCGGCAGGATGGAGGCTTGACATGTGTGTAGTGAATTGGCTAAACCTGGCTCTGATACCAAACTGTAACGCCCCGACCCTCCTGCTAAGGAGACGGAGGTTACTTACACATACATATACATACCTACTTACTACAGCGAAAGTCTTATTTATAAAACTTAGAAACATTTCTTTTTTTTTTCCTTTATGAATCAACGTGACTAATCACCTAGACATATAGAAATCACATATCATACTTAACATGATTTGTAAGTCAAAATGCCCAAACACAAAATAAAATGTCATGGAGTCATAAAGCAGTAACATAACTAGGCATGGTTCTTATTAAACAAAAAGCAGGTCTTTCTCCTTTAGCCAGGACACTACCACACACACCCTTCCAGCCCCTCCTACTGCTCCCCTAGTTCATCCATTCCTTGCCTTTATCTGTAGTACAAGAAAGTAAGCTGTGAGCACTCATGGCTCAGTAAGTTCATTTCCTACTAACAAAAATCGTATGACATATATCAAAATTACAAGACATAACACATGAAGGCAATTCATTATATCATGTAGCATATCATAGCATATCATAACATAAGCGTAAAGTAGCATGGCATAACATAACAAAATCATCAATTTCACCCTGACATATCATAACATCATCATAAATATCATGGCATAATCATAAGGTATATGCAAGGTAAATTCCTAACCATGTATCATGAAAACATATGCAATATGTCCTTTGAAAACTTATAATATACATACTTAAACATAATCTTAACATGATTAAGGCCTTGGCTTGTACCACATACATAAATGCGCGCGTCCTATGTAGGTCCAAGGTAGCAAGTCTTGAACTGTAACGACCCAATTTTCTCTATTTCAAGTTCTAAAAGTCCATAAAAATATTTGGAAATACCTTTAAAATATTCTAGAGATTTTTAGAAATTTTTAGAGTATTTTTATGAAATTTTTGGAGTTCGTTTGGTATTTTTACCAAGAGAAAGAAGTTTTAAAAAAAAAAGAGAAGAAATATGTTGAAGCCAGGTTTTGAACCCACAACCTCAACCCGAGCCGAACCTCAGCCGAAACTAGCCCAACCAGCTGAGCTACACGATTTTTGTTAACCTTATATGGAGCGAAATATATATATGCAGTAGCTGGAACGTTTGAAATAAATTGGAAAAAAAGGGGCGCGGTTGAGAATCGAAGCACAGACCTCTGGCTTTGAGCAAAGCCTAACGGACCAACTGGACTAGCGATCGTTGCTAATTAAATAGGCAGCGGCAAATATATAAGCTATAGTTGGAACCAAAAATAACTCTAGTTACAAGGAGAGGATTTAGGTTTCCCGAAACCTAATTTCTTTCTCACCTCTTCTCACGCGGCGTCGGCGATTCCTCTCGGGCAGAAACGAAGCCGCGGCTAGGGCTTCGTCTCCGGCGGCCGGCGAGCACTTTTCTCCAAGAGCTCTTCACACCGTTGAGATCCTCTCGTCGAGGAGAGGTTGTGGGCACGAGGAGGAGCCGAAAGTCGAGCTACCGAAACCCTAGAACCTCTCTTTCTCGGTTGTAAATCCAAGAAAACGAAGGTGAGTTGCTTCTCACCTGCAGTAGGAGTAGTTCCGCGAGTTTTTGGTGTTTTCCATGTGTTTTTATGGGTATGCCGTGAGAAGGGATTGAACTTTGAAATTCTACCGTGGATTGAGGTTTCAGATTAGATTTGCAAGCTTCTTTTTCTTTCTTCCTTGCAATTCTGCCGAGACAATGAATCAGTTTATACAGTTTTGTTTTAAGTCTTCAGCAAGTTTAATTGGTCTGTTTTGTGCTTGCTGGTTTAGTTGGACAGTGAAGAAGTTGAAACGGGAAGGAAGAAACAATAAATAAATTAAATAGTCCTTTCTTTTGTTTGGTTAGGAATAAAGAATGAGGTTAATCAAAGTTCTCTTATTCGGTAAGTAACCTGAAAGGATAGGAGGTGGTCTGTAAAATTGTATAGATCTATGATTCCGAAAAGGAAAGTTACAGTTCGTAGGTTTCGGTTTGTTCTTTTGATACTTGCTTCCATGAAACTTAAGAATTCTCATGAAGTTGTTTGGGTATTAGATCTACCATTATGTTTCATCTTTTACTGTTGTATTAAACGTATGCCTTTGCCTGCTTGTTGGCACTATTTTCTCAGACTTTGAATTTTGTTATCTAGCTCAATTGGATCGGGTATACCTCTTATAAGTTATAGTCTTTCACTGGACAACTATCTAAAGTGCTCACTGCTTTAGTACCCTTTCATCACATATGACATTGGCAGTAAACTTACTTGTTTTACTTATATGACATTGGTGTAAGACAGGGAGGTCATGAGTTTTCTTCTTGTAACCACAGAACCCTCTCCTTTGCCTTTTTGCCTTGGTCCTAGCGAAAGTAACCATTCCACTATGTTTGTCACAGTCAAGTTACAAGTTTAAGATTCAGAATTTACACTGTGATAGGCTCTTCAGAATTTAATAGATTCCCTTATGAAAATAAGTTAAGTGTTAGGCATGTTCTGTTTCATTTACCTTAGCTGAGCATGTTTGGTTTTTATTTTTCTTTAGCTGAGCATATGCAGTGTTAGATCCCATTTTTATACCTTTCTTATGGATTTGAGCATGAGCAGTTCTCTTTATTTTTGCTGTATGCGAGCATGATTAGTTCTTTGCTTTGCTGTTTACGAATATAAGCAGTCTTCCTTGTTTTGCTATTAGACATTATTCATGCACTGTAGTTGTAGAATTGAATAAGCATTTTATTGAGCTTAAGTGCAGATTTTATAAATAAGCTATAAGCAAGAAAGACCAAGGTTTAGACTTGATTTCAATTCCAGAATATTGAATATCAAAAGCGCACACAAGGTGTTTGCTTAAATGCCAAGTAAGGGCAAGTATAAAGAAGTTATAGTTAAAAAGAAAGTATTTTACTTTTAAAGGGCTTGTACCGGACACAAGATCCAAGGGATGGGCTCCAAGTTGCCCCTAGGCACATGGCCTAGAAGTATCTTAGTAGTTTCGGGATTAGCTACCTCGATTCTTATTAAAATGGTACAATGCCGGGCCCAAGAGAAGTTGATTATTATTTTAAAGTATTAAAGTATAAGTTTTGAAACAAATGAAACAAGCTTCAAATATGTTTAGAATTAGAAAGTTTAGTTTCTTGTTATTTGAAGCATGCAGTAGTAGTTTTATTTGTTTCTTGCTATTAGATTATTCAGCATGTTTAGCTTTATTTGCTCTCAGCATGCAGTTATAGTTTTATTGGTTTATGAGCATGATCAGCTATACATGTTTAGTATTTCAGTTAGTATGATTCCTTTATTGGATTATGAGCATGATTAGCTATACATGTTAGTATTTCAGTTAGTATGTTTCCTTCATTGGATTATGAGCATGATTAGCTATACATGTTAGTATTTCAGTTAGTATGTTTCCTTCATTGGATTATGAGCATGATTAGCTATACATGTTAGTATTTCAGTTAGTATGATTCCTTCATTGGATTATGAGCATGATTAGCTATACATGTTTAGTATTTCAAATAGTATGATTCATTTGCTATTTATGAGCATGAGTAGCTTTATATGTTAGCATTCAGTTTTAGCATGTTTTTATTTATATACATGCATATCGAGTTTTTGTGAGTAGATAACGCTCACTAAGCTTTATGCTTATAGACTGCACTTCCTCCTACTGCAGATAAAGGAAAGAAAAAGATTTAGCAAGGAAGGCGACAAGTTGGTGGTGATGAAGGTGTGTGATGGCTGGACTATGGGGAGATCAAGAGTTTGCTAAGGAATCGCTAAGACTTTTCTGTTTAGAGTTCTTTAGTTTTCTTTTAATGCTATTATGAGTCAATATTGTAATTAAGTTTATTCCGCATTTGTAGTTGAGTTCTATTGATGGAGTGATATTGATGTTTGCTATTGTTAGGGTAGTTTCATTCTTTTATTTGTGATATTATACTGCGTGGTTGTGAAGATATATGTTCCAGCCGCCTGTGGCTGAGTATAGTTTATTTGTATTGATGATTTGGTCACCGGTACAGGGGAGATTCTGTCGAAATTTTTCGGTAGAGATTTCTCGTAGTTAGTAGCGTACCGGTTAAGTAGAGTTAGTAGTTAAGTAACGGTCACTCTTAGAGAGTAGTAGCAGTAGTAAGAAGGGTGGTCGTTACAGTTGGTATCAGAGCAGTGTTCCATTCTTCAGCATCACACACACATCAGCATCATCCTTGCCGTCTTCAAGTAAGAAAGTATTTAAGTTCTTTCTTTATTGTTTTCCTTTATTATTATTTGCAGTATAGAGTGATTGCTTATAAGTGCTTAAGTAGATAAGAGTTTTTGCTATTTTTCCTTCTTCATATACAAATATGTATGTTTAGAAAGGATAGAGAAATGTTTAGAAGTACCTACTCATAGGTGTTGAAAGTCAAGAATCATGTATAAGTAAGATATATCTAGAAAGTATAGTGATAATTTTATGTTTTCTTTTCCTCTGCCTGACTTGATGGCAAGAAGAGGACGTCCCCGTACCGTTCGTACTGAGGACCGAGTTCAGGAGAACGAAGAGCCCAGAACCCCTGGGCCTATTCTCTCTGCAGTTGTTGCTCAACTTCAGAGACAAGTAGCGAGCAGCAGCAAGTGATTGCCAATCTAATGGCCAATCAAAAGCCAACTCCTCCCACTTCCCCAACCATTAATGTGGAGACCCCAGTGGTGATTGAAGTCCCATCAGTTGCCCTGGAAGTCGCCACAACACCTAGAAGACAAGAAGCATACCTCATCCAGTGACTGAAGCTGAAACCAGAAAGATTCTCAGGCACGATTGAGCCCTGGGATGCCCAGGCTTGGTTCAAGACATTTGAGAGCACAATGGAGCTTCTTGACTGACCAGAAGTCGAGAAGGTTGATACCATTAAGTGTGCCTCTTTCTGCCTATCTGGAGATGCTTGTATGTAGTGGGAGCGAGTTAAGAGTAAGAGAACAGTCAACCAGATGAGCTGGGTTGACTTTGAGATAGAGTTGTACTAAGAGTTCTTCCGCCAACGGATCACCAATAAACATTATGAGCAGTTTATAGAATTTAGACCAGGTGACCTACCAGTAGAAGAAGCGGTTAAAAGATTTAACAGGCTAGCTCACCTTTGCCTAGAGTTAGTAAGTACAGTGAAAGAACGAGTCAGACTGATGCTCCTAATGCTGAGATCAGAAATAACACCTAATGTGAGTAGTGAAACTCACCGACCATAGATTGGTGAAGAGCTGGTCAGCAGGGCATTGGTGAGCACTATCTGAACAGCAACAAGGCACAACAAACGCAACACAAGCTAGTTAAGATAGAAGACAAGACAAGGGGGAAACAGAGAACCCAATCAAGTAATCAGAACTGGAAGGACAAAGATAACAAGAAAGACCCAAGCAGGAAGATGTTCGGGTAGTCTGTGAGTATCCAGAAGTATTTCCAGAAGGGCTACCTGGATTACCTCCCAACAGAGAAGTGGAGCCAATTTCAAAAGCTCTGTACCAAATTTCTCTAGCAGGGCTAAAAGAGTTATAAGAACAATTTCAGGAGTTACTTGACAAGGGTTTCATCCGCCCTAGTCATTCACCCCGGGAAACTCCAGAGTTGTTCGTTAAGAAGAAAGACGGATCTATGCTAATGTGCATATATTTTAGAGCGCCGAGCAAAGTAGCAGTTAGGGACAAGTACCCTCATTCCAGAATAGATGATCTATATGATCAGCTAAAAAGGGTAATAGAGTTCTCTAAAATAGACCTGTGCTCTGGGTATCATCAGTTGGAAGTGAAAGAAAGTGATCCACCCAGGTAAAGCTAATAAAGTGGCAGATGCACTAAGCAGAAAATCCAGTGCATCCTTGATGTCTTTGTCATCATTAGCCCTACCACTGTAGAAGGAGTTGTCAGACTTTGGAATGGAAATTATTTATGGACAACTCTCTGCATTGACCTTAGAGTCTACCTTGCTTGAGGATATACAGAGAAAGCAAAGTGAAGATCCAGATATCCAGAAGATCAAGCAAGGGATACAGAAAGAAGAAAATTCAGAGTTTCGAATATCAGACAGTGGAATTCTTTATCAGGGGAGCCGCCTTTGTGTCCCCAATGATGAAGAGCTAAGAAAGAAAATTTTAGAAGAAGCTCACAGTACACCGTACTCTATGCATCCTGGTTCCACCAAGATGTATCAAGATCTGAAACAGAGGTTCTGGTGGTCTGGACTCAAAAGAGATGTAGCTAAATATGTCAGTACCTGCCTGACATGTCAGAGAGTCAAAGCAGAATACAAGAGACCAGGAGGGATGCTACAACCTCTTCCAATACCAGAATGGAAGTGGGAAGACATATCCATGGACTTTATAACAGGTCTCCCAAGAACTACGAATGGACATGATGCAATATGGGTAATAGTGGATAGATTGACCAAGTCTGCCCATTTTCTAGCCATCAAGGTGTCCCACTCTATAGAGCAGTTGGCACAGTTATATGTTAAAGAGGTGATCAGATTTCACGGAGTTCCTAAATCTATTGTTTCTGATAGAGATGGGCGCTTCACCTCTCACTTTTGGGAGTATGTTCAGACTGCACTAGGCACCAAACTCAAGTTCAGCACAGCCTTCCATCCTCATGTTGATGGGCAGACAAAGCGAGTAAACCAGATCCTAGAAGATATGCTCAGGGCTTGTGCACTAGATTTTAAAGGCAGTTGGTGCAAGTATCTGTGCTTAGCTGAATTTGCCTACAACAACAACTATCAGGCCACCATCAAGATGGCTCCATATGAGGCGTTGTATGGCAGAAAATGCAGATCACCCCTTTGCTGGCAAGAAGCAGGTGAGAGAAAAGAAATGGAAGTAGAACTGGGCATTCAGACAGAGCTGATAGATGAGACTACTCAGGCTATTCAGAAGATCAGACAGAGAATTGAGACTGCCCAGAGTAGACAAAAGAGTTATGCTGACACACGCCGTAGGCCACTTGAATTCCAAGTAGGGGATTCAGTTTTTCTCAAGGTCGCTCCTATGAAGGGAGTGATGAGATTTGGCAAGAAGGGCAAATTAAGTCCTCGTTATGTAGGACCTTACCTGATCACAGAAAGGATTGGGAAAGTAGCTTACAAGTTGGATTTACCACAAGACATGTCAGCAATACACAATGTGTTTCATGTCTCCATGTTAAAGAAGTGCCTCCACGACCCTAGCCAAGTGATTGAGCCTCAGTCAGTGCAGATCCAAGAGGATCTTAGTTATGAGAGTAGACCTACACAGATAGTGGACAGAGCAGTCAAGAGACTAAGAAATAAAGAAGTGCCACTAGTGAAGGTTATCTGAAAGAATCAGAAGCACGAGGAAGTCACTTGGGAGCGGGAGGACAGTATGAGACAGAAGTATCCAGAGCTATTCTAAGTTCGAGGACGAACTTTTTATAAGGTATGGGGAATTGTAACGACCCAATTTTCCCTATTTCAATTTCTAAAAGTCCATAAAAATATTTGGAAATACCTTTAAAATATTCTAGAGATTTTTAGAAATTTTTAGAGTATTTTTATGAAATTTTTGGAGTTCGTTTGATATTTTTACCAAGAGAAAGAAGTTTTAAAAAAAAAAGAGAAGAAATATGGGGAATTGTAACGACCCAATTTTCCCTATTTCAAGTTCTAAAAGTCCATAAAAATATTTGGAAATACCTTTAAAATATTCTAGAGATTTTTAGAAATTTTTAGAGTATTTTTATGAAATTTTTGGAGTTCGTTTGGTATTTTTACCAAGAGAAAGAAGTTTTAAAAAAAAAAGAGAAGAAATATGTTGGTTTTGAACCCACAACCTCAACCCGAGCCGAACCTCAGCCGAAACTAGCCCAACCAGCTGAGCTACACGATTTTTGTTAACCTTATATGGAGCGAAATATATATATGCAGTAGCTGGAACGTTTGAAATAAATTGGAAAAAAAGGGGCGCGGTTGAGAATCGAAGCACAGACCTCTGGCTTTGAGCAAAGCCTAACGGACCAACTGGACTAGCGATCGTTGCTAATTAAATAGGCAGCGGCAAATATATAAGCTATAGTTGGAACCAAAAATAACTCTAGTTACAAGGAGAGGATTTAGGTTTCCCGAAACCTAATTTCTTTCTCACCTCTTCTCACGCGGCGTCGGCGATTCCTCTCGGGCAGAAACGAAGCCGCGGCTAGGGCTTCGTCTCCGGCGGCCGGCGAGCACTTTTCTCCAAGAGCTCTTCACACCGTTGAGATCCTCTCGTCGAGGAGAGGTTGTGGGCACGAGGAGGAGCCGAAAGTTGAGCTACCGAAACCCTAGAACCTCTCTTTCTCGGTTGTAAGTCCAAGAAAACGAAGGTGAGTTGCTTCTCACCTGCAGTAGGAGTAGTTCCGCGAGTTTTTGGTGTTTTCCATGTGTTTTTATGGGTATGCCGTGAGAAGGGATTGAACTTTGAAATTCTACCGTGGATTGAGGTTTCGGATTAGATTTGCAAGCTTCTTTTTCTTTCTTCCTTGCAATTCTGCTGAGACAATGAATCAGTTTATACAGTTTTGTTTTAAGTCTTCAGCAAGTTTAATTGGTCTGTTTTGTGCTTGCTGGTTTAGTTGGACAGTGAAGAAGTTGAAACGGGAAGGAAGAAACAATAAATAAATTAAATAGTCCTTTCTTTTGTTTGGTTAGGAATAAAGAATGAGGTTAATCAAAGTTCTCTTATTCGGTAAGTAACCTGAAAGGATAGGAGGTGGTCTGTAAAATTGTATAGATCTATGATTCCGTAAAGGAAAGTTACAGTTTGTAGGTTTCGGTTTGTTCTTTTGATACTTGCTTCCATGAAACTTAAGAATTCTCATGAAGTTGTTTGGGTATTAGATCTACCATTATGTTTCATCTTTTACTGTTGTATTAAACGTATGCCTTTGCCTGCTTGTTGGCACTATTTTCTCAGACTTTGAATTTTGTTATCTAGCTCAATTGGATCGGGTATACCTCTTATAAGTTATAGTCTTTCACTGGACAACTATCTAAAGTGCTCACTGCTTTAGTACCCTTTCATCACATATGACATTGGCAGCAAACTTACTTGTTTTACTTATATGACATTGGTGTAAGACAGGGAGGTCATGAGTTTTCTTCTTGTAACCACAGAACCCTCTCCTTTGCCTTTTTGCCTTGGTCCTAGCGAAAGTAACCATTCCACTATGTTTGTCACAGTCAAGTTACAAGTTTAAGATTCAGAATTTACACTGTGATAGGATCTTCAGAATTTAATAGATTCCCTTATGAAAATAAGTTAAGTGTTAGGCATGTTCTGTTTCATTTACCTTAGCTGAGCATGTTTGGTTTTTATTTTTCTTTAGCTGAGCATATGCAGTGTTAGATCCCATTTTTATACCTTTCTTATGGATTTGAGCATGAGCAGTTCTCTTTATTTTTGCTGTATGCGAGCATGATTAGTTCTTTGCTTTGCTGTTTACGAATATAAGCAGTCTTCCTTGTTTTGCTATTAGACGTTATTCATGCACTGTAGTTGTAGAATTGAATAAGCATTTTATTGAGCTTAAGTGCAGATTTTATAAATAAGATATAAGCAAGAAAGACCAAGGTTTAGACTTGATTTCAATTCCAGAATATTGAATATCAAAAGCGCACATAAGGTGTTTGCTTAAATGCCAAGTAAGGGCAAGTATAAAGAAGTTATAGTTAAAAAGAAAGTATTTTACTTTTAAAGGGCTTGTACCGGACACAAGATCCAAGGGAGGGGCTCCAAGTTGCCCCTTGGCACATGGCCTAGAAGTATCATAGTAGTTTCGGGATTAGCTACCTCGATTCTTATTAAGAATGCGCGCAAAGTGGTACAATGCCGGGCCCAAGAGAAGTTGATTATTATTTTAAAGTATTAAAGTATAAGTTTTGAAACAAATGAAACAAGCTTCAAATATGTTTAGAATTAGAAAGTTTAGTTTCTTGTTATTTGAATCATGCAGTAGTAGTTTTATTTGTTTCTTGCTATTAGATTATTCAGCATGTTTAGCTTTATTTGCTCTCAGCATGCAATTATAGTTTTATTGGTTTATGAGCATGATCAGCTATACATGTTTAGTATTTCAGTTAGTATGATTCCTTTATTGGATTATGAGCATGATTAGCTATACATGTTAGTATTTCAGTTAGTATGTTTCCTTCATTGGATTATGAGCATGATTAGCTATACATGTTAGTATTTCAGTTAGTATGTTTCCTTCATTGGATTATGAGCATGATTAGCTATACATGTTAGTATTTCAGTTAGTATGATTCCTTCATTGGATTATGAGCATGATTAGCTATACATGTTTAGTATTTCAGATAGTATGATTCATTTGCTATTTATGAGCATGAGTAGCTTTATATGTTAGCATTCAGTTTTAGCATGTTTTTATTTATATACATGCATATCGAGTTTTTGTGAGTAGATAACGCTCACTAAGCTTTATGCTTATAGACTGCACTTCCTCCTACTGCAGATAAAGGAAAGGAAAAGATTTAGCAAGGAAGGCGACAAGTTGGTGGTGATGATGGTGTGTGATGGCTGGACTATGGGGAGATCAAGAGTTTGCTAAGGAATCGCTAAGACTTTTCTGTTTAGAGTTCTTTAGTTTTCTTTTAATGCTATTATGAGTCAATATTGTAATTAAGTTTATTCCGCATTTGTAGTTGAGTTCTATTGATGTAGTGATATTGATGTTTGCTATTGTTAGGGTAGTTTCATTCTTTTATTTGTGATATTATACTGCGTGGTTGTGAAGATATATGTTCCAGCCGCCTGTGGCTGAGTATAGTTTATTTGTATTGATGATTTGGTCACCGGTACAGGGGAGATTCTGCCGAAATTTTTCGGTAGAGATTTCTCGTAGTTAGTAGCGTACAGGTTAAGTAGAGTTAGTAGTTAAGTAACGGTCACTCTTAGAGAGTAGTAGCAGTAGTAAGAAGGGTGGTCGTTACATGAACCCTACAAGGCATACATACTAGGGCCGTTTCTTACTCCATCGACCTAGGGGCACTTAGGAGCCCATCCCTAACGAGGCCCGTTTCTTAGTCCATCGACCCCGGGGCGCTTATGGAGCCCACCCTTGGTACAAGCCATACATAAAGTAAAATAGCATGTTCTTACATATCATGGTTCTTATCTCTTCTTGCACATCGTGTCACTTATCATATCATACCATATATACTTTTGGGCACACAGCTCATCATAATGGTATGTAAAGATTTGGGCACACAGCACATCATATATTTTATGCATAAATTGGGCACACAGCACATCATATATTTTATGCATAAATTGGGCACACAGCACATCATATATTTCATGCATAAATTTGCACATAGCTTCATCATAAATAATACACACCATAGCATAAGGGTTTCCATCATGTATAGATCATAAGTGTGCATAATTAAACACAGAAGCATGGAAATCTTACAATCATGGCATATAAGATACATGGAAAACATAATTTGATCTCTAACCCTAATATCTCTTTGTGGCCGAACCATATAGGTTAGGGTTTATGGTGAAAACTTCATCCCAACATGTGAACCCTAAGCAAGTATCACTTCTTATACCATAAGAACTATCATGAGCAAGTTTAGGTAGAGTTCTAGGTTACTTAGACTTACAACTTATCATGGCCGAACCTTATCAAGCATGCATTGGGTTAAAGACTATCATTCAAGCTTGTGAACCCTAAACAACTTTCATAGCAAACATTTCAAGAAATAATATGAGCATGGTTGAGTTAGGTTCTAAGTTTCCTAAGTCCTTCATCATGTATTGGCCGAAACTTGTAGGGTTTGAAATTAGGGTTCAAGTGCCCTAAAAACATGAGAACCTTAAACAACCTTCATAGCAAATATATCAAGGAATAACATGAGCATAGTTGAGCTAGGTTCTAAGTTCCCTAAGCCCTAGATCTTGATGTGGCCGAAACATGTAGGGTTTAGAATTAGGGTTCAAGTGCCCTAAAAACATGAGAATCTTAAATTACTTTCATAGCAAAAATATCAAGAAATAACATGAGCATAGTTGAGTTAGGTTCTAGGTTCCCTAAGTCCTTCATCATGACATGGCCGAATATTATAGGACTAAAAATTTAGGTTCAAGAGTACTAAAAGCATGGAAACCTGAAACAACTTTCATAGCATATATATCAAGGAATAACATGAGCATAGTTGGGCTAGGTTCTAAGTTCCCTAATCCCTAGGTCTTGATGTGGCCGAAACATGTAGAGTTTAAAATTAGGGTTCAAGTGCCCTAAAAACATGGGAACCTTAAACAACTTTCATAGCAAAAATATTAAGGAATAACATGAGCATAATTGAGTTAGGTTCTAGGTTTCCTAAGTTATACATCATGTAATGGCCGAATACTATAGGACTAAAAATTTAGGTTCAAGTGTCCTAAAAGCATGGAAATCTTAAACAACTTTCATAGCATATATATCAAGGAGTAACATGAGCATAGTTGAGTTAGGTTCTTAGTTCCCTAAGTCCTAAATCATGAAGTGGCCGAATGATATAGAGCATGAATTTAAATTTCCTTACAACAATAAACATGAGCCCACTAGATTAGCTACATGTCATTTCATCAAGGAGATCATGAGCATCTTAGATTTTGCATTAAATTCTCCTAGGTTTTTTTTAAAAAAAAAATCCAACATAACCGAACCTTCATGGACATGAATAGAGTTTAACTAAACATATAATCATGGCATATCATAATAGTTTCATGACTTATCTTAAGGAAATCTTGGCATACTTAGTTTTAACTTAAAGCTCTCCTAGGCCCTTAGTTTTTACCATGGCCGAATACTCATCGATCTAGGTTTTACCAAACATCTTTAACATAGATAAATCCTTACCATAAAATACATGCTACAAGAGAAATATTCAAACATATTAAATCTAGATCCTTTCATTCTCTATATCCTTCCTTTGATCTTATCTTGGTTAGAATTCCTTCATGATGTTTTCTTAGCTTTCTCTTTCTTTCTTTTATATGCAACCGAATCTTCATAGCAAAATAAGAGCTATTGTACCACAGGTGAGGGGAACTTACCTCCTTTCGCTTGTGGTTTTCCTTAGAGAAAAAGGTGTTCTAGTGATAAGGAAAGTGGAAGCTTCTTCTTCTTGTATCTTCTCTTGTTTCCTTTGCTTGTAAGGGCTAGAACTTGAAGTTTCCTTCTCGGTAATTTGCTTCCTTGGAGAATAACTTAACTTAGAAATTGGTATGAGGAGGGGAAAGGAGTTTCTTGGTTCGGTGAGAATGGAGAGGGAAGAAGGAGGAAGAAGAAAATGAATTAAATCCCTTTGTTTTCTTCTCTAATCCTATTTATCCCTTGCCAATGAGACATGTCCCCATTCTTTCCCCCAACTCCTATTTTCCCTCACTCCATTAATTCCCACGAAAATAGAGAGGGGAAGGGAAGTAGTCCATCCTTCTTTTGCTTGCTCCCTTTTCTTAACCAAGAAGGAAAATGAGGTAAGCAACTTGGTTTTCTCTTGCTCTTTTGCTTAGTTTTCTTTTCTCCTTTAACTAAATTTTTCATTCCTTTCATTCCAATTATTTCTTCTTATCCTAATGGTTATCATTCATAAATCTATCTCCATCATTTGTGGGAGGTTCAAGGTTCAATCCTTGACCTCACCTCTTCTTATTCTATATTTCTTCTTTTTGTTTTTATTTTCCTTTTTCTCTTATTCTTTTCATTTCTATGCTCTAAGGAAAAATAATATTCATACACCTATCTTATAATTTCGTGGGTGTTACATTTAGAATGGTTATTGGGACTCGAGTGACTTAAAGTGCTGAAATCAGGCTTTTCAGGCCAAAATCAGACTTCCCAATCGATTGAAGTTGGGACTCAATAGATTTAACTCACTCCAATCGATCCATTGATCGATTCCACACACTTCTGTGCGCAGAAATTCCCTTTGAATAGATCGACTGATCGATCCAATCACGGGTCAATCGATCGCCTGATTGATTCAACACCCTTCTGTTAGCGGGAATTGGCTTCCCAATCGATCGACTGATCGATTAAATCCAATCCAATCGATCGGCTGATCGATTGGGTTTCTGATTTCCTGAAATTTAATTTCAGCGAACTTCAGAAACTCCCCAAAAATTCTACAAAAATCTAAAAATCATGAAAATTCATGTAGACACTACTTAGGATATATACAATCAAGGAAAAATAGTTTTCTATGAAAATACTTCATATTTTCAAAGATTGACACAAATTTAAAAACTTGCAAAAACTTTAGTGTTTTCTTCAAGTTTGTGTCTAATTATTCAATGATGATTACTATCAAAAGATAGTTTTCACCAAGGTTTTCCAAAGTACATTTAAAATCATTTTCAAAATCATTATCCAACCATGTTCTTTGGGCTCAATGTACATGACTTGTACATTAACTTTCCCTATGATTGGAAAACACATAACTATGGGTTTTGATGAACCTAAAACTCAACAAGATGCACTGAATCAACATCTTGGGTTTTGTTCACCATCTTAACATCTCACTTGTATCTAATGTGTACTAAAACACATACAAGTCACCTTATAGTTCTTTGTGAGATGTAAATTTTAGTTTTTCCCTAAACTAAGGGATCATGCATATCTATCTAGGCATTATAAACCTTAAGATCATCCACCTAGGATGTCATTTTGTATAATCCCACTTGTAGAGATATTTACCATTCATATTAAATGTCTTTTGTTCTTAATGATAAGGAAGTTAACATTATGCATGATGCTACATGACATACATCAAAATAAGTAATTTTCAAAAGAAAAGCATGCTATAGCTACATGATATATGTATGACATGACATGGTATTTTTGTATTTTTCATAATAAAAATAAATGCAACACATGATGTCATGACATATGATAGGCAATCAATCATGACATTTTAGCATAAACAAAATATACCTAGATAATCTAACTAAGTATCCTTAATCCTTAGCTAAACCTTAAATTTAATCCTAGATTGCCTATGCCTCCCTTAGGAGAATGCCAAAACCCAACTTGACATTTCTTTCCTTTCTCTATATGTGCAAATTTTAAAATTAAAATTGAATCCTCGAATTTTACTTGGCACATTTTACTCCTTTTAAGGATTAATCTTTGAGACTCAATTTTGCTCTTACGTCCATAAGAACATATTGAGATCTCAACTAGCCATTCCTTATCCTTCTTCCAAGTGTGCCAACTTACATTAAATGTGATTCCTCAAAGTTTGGCACAACCTACTCTTCCAAGGAGTAATTATTTAGAATTAAGGCTTAAACATATCTTAATTCCCTTAAGAAGATACCAAAATCCTAACTTGGTATTCCTTCTCCTTTTTCCATATGTGCCAACTTAGACTAACATCAACACCTTAAACTTTGGCACATTTTACTCTTTCTAAGAGTGACAATTTTGGATTAAGGCTTATATTTCCCTTAATTCCATGAGAAAATATCAAATTCCCAATTTGACCTTTCTTTTGCTTCTCCAAGTGTGCCAATTAATTTCTAATTTCAATTCTCAATACTTGGCACCTTTTTGCTCTTTAAGGTTTAATTGCACTTGATTAAGGCTTGGGTCTTCTCCTCATTTCTTAAGAAAGTATCAAAATTCTAACTTGATTTTTTTTATGCCTTTCTTAAGTGTGCCAATTTAGATTAAGTTCATCTTTTCAAGTTTTGGCACATATACTACTCTTTCCAAGAGTAACCCAATAATCCTTTTCATTTTCAAAGGTTAACAATAACCTTGAAAATGCTCTTAAGTGTCAACTTTGACAAGGTTGGGTTAACTACCCTTTCAATTGGAGTTGACACTCTCTAAACCCATCTAGGGTGTAGAGAATATGCTCCTAGGAACCCAAAAACTATTGGTGCTCCTTGGGTGCTCTAGGTACTCACTAGGGATGACTTCCCTAGATACCTTCCTAAGGACCTTTCTAGGCTTCTTAGAAGCCTTGGTCACTTCTACTAGGTCACTTCTAGGGATAACTTCCCTTGTAACCTTGTTTGTGACTTTGTTTGTCCTTTTTGAAGTCTTAGTCACTTGTACTAGGTCAACCTTAGGGATGGCCTCCCTTGTGACCTTCTTTGTGACTTTGTTAGACTTCTTAGAAGTCTTAGTCACATTTATCTTGCCAAGGATATTTTAGGGATTCCTTCCCTAGAGTTTTTGGCTTGACGTCTAAACCTAGGGTTGGTCCCATAACTATATGAAACCCTATGAAAAGAAATCACATCCTTCTTGGCTTTAGGTTTGTATCCCAAACCTCTATAGCCATTGGATGACTCTTGTCTAACTTTTCCTAGGTTATACTCATTTTGACCCTTTAGATGATTTTCCATTCTTGCTAGGGTTCTTTCCAAGCTATCAAGTCTTGACCTCAAGACTTGGGTTTCCACTCTTAAATCCATAGATTTGGATTTTTTTTGATTCCTATGAGCATTCCTAATTTTAGGCATGTATCTAACGTCCTTAGAGTTATTGCCTAAATTGTTACTATCTACCATCATAAACTTAGTTGTGGTAGTTCTAGCATGAGGAGGAATGCATTTTTCCTTAACACCATCACACTTTCTATTCTCATGATAATTTGTATTAAAAATATGAAAGTTATTTCTAACATGCATTTTATCATGACTAGGAGGAATTACACTATTAAATGTTACCTTGGGTTTGCTTTTCAAAGCTCCCCCTTGATTTGTACTTCCTCCTTTGACCTTGGTTGGCTTCTTCCCTTCAGGATATTGACTTCGGTAATGTCCTCTTTGATTGCATGAGAAGCACACAATGTGCTCCTTGCTCTTGCATTTTGTGGGACCAACCACCTTAGGCTTCTCTTTAGCCTTAGTTGCCACTTGGGCCTTCTTCTTGGCCAATTTTGAACACTTGCTCTTATAGTGTCCATGCTCCCTACATTCAAAGCAAATGATATGGTTTTTATTATTTATAATTGAAATTTCTATACCTTTGCTTGTAGGGATGATGCTCGATTCTCCATTTGATGTAACTTGAATTGTGGAGGTGGCATCATCTTCTATTTCTTCTTCTCCTCTTGAAACTATGGGTGCTTCCACCTCTTCAACCCTTGAGGATGTGGACTCTTCCACTTTGTCATCTCTTGAGGATGTGGAAGATCTCTCCTCTCCCACCTCTTCCTTCTCTTCCTTTTCTTCCTCCTCTTCCTTTTCCTCAAATGTTGACCTTGTGTCAACATCGGATTGGTCTTTCTCCACTTGGACCAAAGATCCCTTCTCCTTGGGCTCCTCCACTCCTTGGAGTTGTGTAGGGTTCTCATGATGGGCAATGATCTTTTTCCAAAGATCACTTGCACCTATATATTCACCTACACTCACAATGACATTAGAAGATAATAAATTTAACAATATATTTGTTACCTCCTTATTGGCCTCCGCTAGCTCCTTTTGTTCCTCAGTCCAATATCGAGCTTTGAGGCATTTACCCTTCTTATCCGTTGGAGCTTCAAATGGGTCCTCCAAGACCACCCATTGGTTCCACTCCATTTGGAACCAAGTCTCCAACCTTGTCCTCCAAAAATTGAAGTCATCTTTATCATATGGAGGTGGGATTTTGATGTCCCATCCAAGTGGACCTCCCAAGTCCATCTCCTTCCTCTAGCTTCTTGCTCTCTTGGCGGTTAGTCCATAGAAGAGCGACCTCGCTTTGATACCAATTATAGAGACATTTGTGCCCGCTAGAGGGGGGGTGAATAGTGTTTCATCGTGCTTGCTCGTTCTTGCTTCGTCTTGATAATGTGCAGCGGAATACAAAGACAAAACAAAACAAAACACTCACAACTCTAACACCTAGGGTTTACTTGGTATCCACCTCAAGATGAGGTGACTAATCCAAGGATCCACACGACACGCCTATCTCCACTATGAAAACCTCCTTCTTGGTCGCAGCCGGAGGCGGAGAAGCCTCGTACAAACTCACACACAACACAAACACAAATACAAGAAGAAAATACAAAGATACAAGAAAATACACCTTTCTTCTTGCTATTTGGTGTTGCCTCTTGAACCTTGGAGATGCTCCCCAAGTGCCTTCAAGAACTGGCGTGAGTGCTGGAGAAATCACTGTGAAGATCGCACAAGCTCGCAGGAAAGAAATCACAAAGATCTGCGGAGAAAACGCTCCGCAACGGCCATATACAGTGCCTCCAATCGATCCAAAATAGCTCCAATCGATTGCCACGTCAGCTCTGCACAATCCTAGCCGTCCATCGCCTGTAACCTGTGCAACGGTCGAATTCCCAATCGATCGACCGATCGATTGGGACCATCTGAATCGATCGGCCGATTGATTCAGACCCAATCTGTGCTCTCTGGAAATGGATGGATCAATCGGCCGATCGATCTAGCTATTCTCGCGACTCCTCGTGCGAGAACTATAGGTCCCAATCGATCCATCGATCGATTGGGACTCTTAATCGATTGCCCGATCGATTGGGATGCCTTCTGTACTCGCGAGTGATGCTCCCAATCGATCGACCGATCGATTGGAGCCATTCCACACTCGCAGCACACTCCAATCGATAGACCGATCGATTGGAGCCTTGTTCAATCGATCGCCCGATCGATTGAATAACCTGGACTTGACTCAAACTCAAGTCCAAACTCTCCAACCCAACTCAAGTCCATGACCTGTTGGGTCTTCATGCCTAGAATTTGGCCACACCTGACCAACCTCGAACTAGCCTTCTAGCCTCCTCCATCAGACTTGCGTCTCTCAGATATCTCCTATCCTTCACGCTTTGTCTTCAGGAGCTTCTTCGGCCTCATCCTAGTTGTCGGATTATACACCACACTCGATCAACCTCGAACTAGCCTTCGAGCCTCCTCCATCAGCCTTGCGTCCCTCGGATATCTACCCATCCTTCACGCCTTGCCTTCAGGAGCTTCCTTCAGCCTCATCCTAGTTATCGAGTTCTCCTTTCCATGTCACACTAGGATTTACCTTGCCAAGACCACATGCTTGGACTTCCCAATTGCCTGGCTCCTTGCCAGGGCTTTCTCCTTTGCCAAGATCACACTTGGACTTTCAACCTGTGCCAAGATCACACTTGAACTTTCCAAATACCTGGCTCCTCACCAGGACTTTCCTTTTGTCAAGATCACACTTGGACTTTCAGTTGCCTAGCTTCTCACCAGGACTTTCCCTTTGCCTAGCCATACTAGGACTTTCCAATTGCCTGGTCTCACTTATCAGGACTTTCACAACCAAGTCTGGTCAACACTGACCTACTTGGATTTTCACTCTTGCCAACCTTCCTGTTGGACTTACCTTTGCCTAATCTCCAATTAGGACTTTCCCAATCAAGTCACCTGTCAACCTTGACCTACTTGACTTCTCTCTTGCCTAACCTCCAGTTAGGACTTTCCTATTGCCTAAACTCCGGTTAGGACTTACTCGGTCAAGTCTCCGGTCAACACTGACCCACTTGACTTATCTTCTCATCAACCTGGTCAATCCCTTGATCATCTCCACAATCAGACGATTGCTCCAGCAATCTCATATATTGTCAAACGGACGATTGCCCTAACAATCTCCATATATTGTCAAACATAAAAACTCAAATCCCAACTCAAGCTTGACTCAACTCAAGCTTAGTCAAACTGGTCAAACTTCACCTAGGGAAATTACCCCAACACTAAGTATACTTAGGTAAAAGTCCTAGCTGCGGTTAGGTAAGTGAAAAACCCTTGGGGGCGGTAACCCTATGTCATAGGGGGTAGTAACCCTATGCGGAAAGCCTTGGCGAGTCAGAGCTTCGGGTAAAAATCCTAGGGGGTGGTAACCCTAGGTTAAAATCCTGGTGTCGCGAACCAGGTAGAATTCTGGATGGGTCGTGGACCGGATGTCCAGCATGAAGACCGGAAGAATCGAGCGCTGAGCAAAAGTCCAGTCGGTCTGGAGGACCAAACTTGCAAAAGATAAAACTCTCCTGAGTGGAGTAGGTGAGGGCGCACTCCCCGGAAAAGGGAACAGTAGGCATCAGTTCAACCTAGGGTTTTCGGTCGGAAATCCAAAGTTAGAATCAGACAGTTCGATGACTGTCATACTTTATATTTATGATATTATGTGCTAACTTTGTGTTGCAGGATATCTTTTGAACTAACATATCTTGCAGGTACAAAGGAGCAACCATAAGCCTCGGATGAACAGTGTCCGAGGCGCCTCCATGGAGCTTGGAGGCGCCTCGGGTGCAAAGATGAGCTGTCTGTGCAGAGGAGCTGGAGGCACCTCCATGGAGCTTGGAGGTGCCTTTGACTGCTTCTTAGAGGCGCCTCCATGGGGAATTGGAGGCGCCCTTATGCGGATAAGGGGCAGCAATGAAGGCTTATCGCAGCGATCAATACGGGATATATTTTTGGGTCCGAGGCGCCTCCATGGGGCATTGGAGGCGCCCTCAACGCCAAATGAAAGGCAGTCTCGAGGCAGCAGCAGGGACATCGATCAACAAGCAATCTTTCTGCATCCATGTGCTAACGAGAAGTTCCGATAAAGCCACGGCAAGTCCCTGACGACCCGTCACTCCGATTTTGTGAATTTTCTTATCGTCGATATATTTAATTGTTGATCATTGTACTTTAAATTATAACTCTTTTAACGATATTATAGTTGTTGCCCACCGAAAGCGATCAACGATCGCGGGCCTTGGAGTAGGAGTAGCCACAGGCTCTGAACCAAGTAAATAACTTGTGTTCGCATTTCTTTTCATTATTTCCGTTGTTTAATTCTCTATCGCTTTACGAATTTGAAATGCGTGAAAGCCACGAGCGTTATTCACCCCCCCTCTAGCGCATCTCGATCCAATACTTTATTCCGCTGCGAACTAGTTTAGTTTTTCTTTGTATGGATCCTGAAATACCAACACAAGAGGCTAGTGATTTTGTGTTTCGATTTTGTGCTTCGATTTTGTGTTTCGATCTTGTGCTTCAATTGAGGTCTCTTTAGTTAAAACTAGGGTTTCCAATGAGGAGTTTAAATATTCAATTTTTTTGAAAGGCTTTGTCTAGGAAGTGGTGGATGATCCCATAACCAAGAAGGCCGAGTGCCTCGCCAACGATCTAGAAGTCAATCCTTGAAATAGATATTTAATCAAATTCTATAATATGATTTAACTTCTGAAAACACATGAGTTAAACTTGGAGTAAAAATGTTAAGTTTCGTTTCCAATCTAAGTTTAACTTATGAAGATCACATGGGTTAAATTTGGATTAATAATGTTAAGTTTTGTTTGCAATCCAAGTTTAACTTATGAAAAGCACATGGGTTACTAGTTAAAGTTCTGTGCTTGTACAAATTTTTGTACGGGGAAATAAAACAGAATTTCGAGTAGCACCCAACACATGTATCAGGTGAACCATAAGAATATGTGATCATATGATAGCTTAATTAATTTGGTGGTAAATAGCTTCTAGAAGTCTCCACAGGTATGCTAAACGACAAAGAAGGTACATCTGGGGTAAGAAAAAGATTCCTTAAACCATTAATGCAATTTTGGCTTACGTCATCTCTTAACAAACTTTAACAAACCATGGTCCACCTCATGACTGTGGAGGTTAAATGAGGTGGAATAAAATGGGGAATCCTCTCCACGGGCCATGTACGTAAACATACGCATTGCATCATAATCAAACCCTAATTCCATTTTTTCTAGTACTTTTTCTTCTTCTCTGAGAAATTGACTTGAGCATTGAAGGACCTAGCCAGATATTCTGACCTTGGTCTTAGGCCGCTAACGCTTTGTTGGTTGGTCTCATAGTTCGCAGGAAGAGGAGATCATCCATTGGACTGCCGAGCCTTCGCTGATCCACAGTGTTCCTCATCGAAGTTCACTTTCCCACGGGGGTACCTCGCCGGAGTTCAGTTTTGCGAGGTATTGTTCATAAATCCGCTTTGGTTTTCTCGGATCCATTATTCTGCATTTAGGCTCTTATGAGGTCCGCTGTGGTTTTCTCGGATCCTCCTCTGTTCGTCGGCATCAGAGTTATAGTTCATCACCGCCCATCATATCTCAGCACTTTAACCCGCAAGCTCTCAGAAAGGATCAGTGGTGTTTCCTAATATATTATGGTCTACCAGTTTCCTACCTTCAATTAGCATGCGCTTGTAGGAAGTTAGATTTATTATCTCTAAGTATTTAATAGAGATATTTTCTATGAAATCAGGAAAAGGTTAACCCCTATCACTAGGGCACCTCGGTCATAGATCATAGGAATATATGTCTAGTAAATAACAGTAAAGATAAATATAAAAATTAGGTACGGTTTCCTACTTCCTTATGGAGGAATTGCTTCTCCTTTCAAGGAAATGTCCTAGACATCCATAAGCAAGTTACCCTGTCACTAGGGCCCCTCGAGAATATGATCTAGGGAACTCTTTCTAAAAGATCAACAATCCCTACACAAGCGTTCAATCTAACATGCCAATAAAACATAAACACATCTCATTCACATTAGAATGAATAGATACCAAGCAAGTTAATATCATGTAGATAAATAAAAGGCATAACCATGAGTTTTTACATCGTAGCACAACCACAACTACTCCCTTGTCCAAGAACAATGAATCTACTTAATAGAGGGAAGAAAAGAATCCAAAGACATCGAGAAATAAAATAATAAAAACCCAACAAAGAGGAGGGAGAAGAAGTCTTATCCAATGACGTCGAGTAATCCTTGGATCCAATACTTCACTTTCAGAGTTGATGGGATGGTGGAATTAGTATTGTATCGTAGAACGATAGTCGAGGACGGTGTGGAACAGCACCAGGATAATTCTCCCAAGGTCGGCTGCTTCCTCCTATAGAGAAGGGGTAAAGAACCCCTTTTATAGGGTAGGGCATGAGCCTAGCACCGCCCGTGCCACGACCGTGTGAAATCCACATGGCTAGCGTTGCCTTGGCTTTGGGTCAAGTGACATGACCGTGTGGGATCACATGGCCATGTTCCTCTCTGGCTTTGGAAATGTTGCACGACCGTGTGGGATCACACGGTTGTGCGCTTCTTCAGCTCTGGATGTGTTGCACAGCCATGTGGGTTCACACGACCGTGCACTTGCTCCCCTTCTGGATTGGCCACACGACCATGTAAGGTCACACTGCTGGTGCCAGTAGCCTTCTGCTTCGTTCTCCTATTTATTGACGATCATCATTTTCGCTCCAAAAGTGATTCCTGTCAACATAAATGTACACAAAGAGCATATCTCTGATAAAGAAAAGTAATATTGCTAAAAATATGATAAGGAGTGTAAGAATGCAAAAATCAATCATGAGTAAAGTACGTGATTGTGCTTCAAATCATGCATAAAAGAGTATAAGATCTACGCACATCACACCCCCAGACTTGAACCTTTGCTTATCCTTAAGCAAATGCTGCAATCTAAATTCATGAGTTCCTATAGTACTTCATAATCCCTAGTGCACTCGCCTAACTCTATCAACTAATTTCATTGATAAGCATGATTATGGAGTAACCTAAGTATAGCCTAAACATAAGTTCTTGTGCTCAGTGCAAAGAGTGGCTTAAGCTCTTCAAGTTTTAATTTTTGTCCTAGTCAAGTCGTCATACAATTGAGTTCCTAATATTCCCAGCGATAGGCACTTACCTGCCACTCACTTGCTTCGTTTTCCTTAAATTACATAAGGTCTCAAAGGACTACTCGGAATCAAGAGAAACAAAATATTTATTTCCCCAGTTACCTAACTTGGTCTCAAAGGGGTAAATTGTTAATTTCTACTCAGGACAACTATTTTTTATCTCTTATTCATTTTTTTGGTGCTATACCATAGAGATGTAGCACTAATCACAAATGAAAATAAGATAAATACAATTGTAGGGATTTAGATTTTTTCAAATGAGTTGCCATGATTCGAGGTCATCTAGTAACCAAAATGTAAATAAAAAATCACCATAGGAACAAGAGTACTAAATAATTTAAATGAATCATAACTATTCCAAAATGTATCTACTATTCAAGCTTAAGTGAAGTGATGGTAAGATCCTTAAGATTAAGCCAAAACTCATAATTATCTCCGTACAATACTTAACAGTTTTCATACTACTAGAAATAGAGAAAATAGGTACACTAAACATACTAGTGCTATCTCTACAACAACATGAATTAAGAAATAAACGTGCTAACTATTTTACTATAAGACAAGTCAGCAGAAAAGTGGGATGTTTGATGTTCTTGATATGCCTTAAAACCATCTTTATTTTGCAAATCAATAAAATAAACTAAAAAAATTGTGAATAAGGAAAAATACTATATAAAAATTGAAAAGAAAACAATCAAAACAAACTAGAATGCAAGTGAGTTAAATCGAACAAACTAAAGTTGTAGAAATAAAAGGAGAGAAATTGGAAAAGACTTGACTCAGGTTGTGCAAACAAAACACCCCGCAGACTTAAACTTTTCATCCTCTCAATGAAATCAATATGGTTGATGAGGGGGTATATCGAGAAATTCTGGATGTTCAGGAAAAGACTTAAGGAGACATTTTACTTCATTCCTTACAAATCTATGATATGAAAACAACTCATTGAAATCACTCTGAAGAAGTCTCATATATCCCCTAAAATCTTCATTTAAAATCATTCTCTTCTTACGAACCTCCATAAACTCAATCATTTGGTTGCATAAATCTTTTTCACTCTTAAAACAGTCTTGTAAATGTTTAAATTGTTCATCATTCATGCACATGTCCCTAGTAATCATCCTATTAGTTTGTTCCAAATCATGATGAAGGGTATAAATAATAGGGTGAAACTCATGAAAATTAAATCTAAGAAGATCTCGATTAACTGAAGGGACATCCTTGGGAGCTTGATAGGTGTTAGGGGTTAGGTTGTTTCTTTGCTAGAGTCACACGCTAATTATCTTTAACATGAGTCATGTCAAAACTTTGTTAGGAAGTCGAAGAGGGAAACTACTCTTGATCACTAGACTATACCCATAATCCTCATGATGAGTCATATGAATTTCTAAGCAAGAATTTAGATCGAATCAATGAACATGTTTAATCATTTCTAGATCATTAAGGTGGCATCCTAGTACTATCGCTATATGAGTGAGCAGTCCTCCTAAAATAATAGGAGTAGTAGAAGAGACCTTCCCTAATGTTACCAAGTGCCTTAAAAATAAATAGCTAGAATTAATTGACACATTTTCTACCATCACCCATAAATAATATAAATCTGAAAGTCTTACTATTCTTTCTTTACCTCCCCTTCCAAATATCATATTTTTCATAATCAACTGAAGATACAGGAAAATTGGGTTAATGATACTAGTGCTCTTGGAAGCATGGGGGTTAAAATGAGATTGCCTAGAGATTAGTTGCCATATGTTTGAGTTGTCAAAAGCAAGGAGAATTATATATGTTCCATCCCATGGCCTCACACAGTTTCCTCTCAGATTGAGTCACACGGGGGTGTGGGGTCACACAGCCGTGGCCTTCTTCGTCTCTGCCAAGGTCACACGGCCATGTGAATTCACACGGTCGTGACCTTCTCTGCCTCTGGAATGTTGGCGCGGTCGGCCCATTTGGCACGGCCGTGTGTTGCTTGGCCACAGAATGATTATCACGGCCATGCCATTCGGCACAGCCATGGCCTTCTCTCGGGATCATAGGCACGGCCAAAGCACAATGATGGCCACACGACCCAAGCTCCGTGTGCGTTTTAGCTCCATTTTCGCTCCAAATAGCGTCCTGTCAATCAAAACAAGCAAAGAGCAGATCTCCGAACAAAATATACAGGAAATATGAAATTACAAAGAAATAGAGTGCAATATGTTGGAACCCCAAGGTTGATTTTGGTGTGATCAACAAGTTAAGTTAGGTTCTGTTGTTTTCTAACCTTGTGTCTAAGTGTGCAGGAGCTTAGGAGCACAGGTACTCGAGCGGAAGACGCAGCTAGCGAGAAGGACGGCACGCGGTGCGTCCGAGGGACGAGGCGCTGTGGAAGAGTACACCGGCGGACGAGAAGGAAGTGCGCGCGATGGTTCCAAGGTACGAAACCGGAGCGGAAGATTGCTCGGGGAGCAAGAGACGCAGCTAGCGCGAAGGTCGGCACGGGGTGCGATCGAGGGACGAAGTTTGCGGATGAGTACGCTGGTGGACGAGAAGGGACACGCGGCAATTCCGAGGGACGAGAAGCCGGAGGGAAGCACGCTCGAGAAGACTGGAAGATGGGTTCGGGTGAGCCCTATTCCCGATGTCAGAGATCACCCAATCAAGCGGATCCGGAGCAGAAGACCCGGACCGAGACGGGGACTTAATGGAGAAGTGGTCCCGGACAAAAAGTCAACCGCAGTTGACTTTTTGCTCCGGGGCGCCCGGAATGCTTCCGGGCGTCCGGACCCTGATTTTGACCAAGATCGCGATTTACGCGATCTGAACGTTGGGGGATAAAACTTTATCCCCCCCAGGGCGCCCGGAACCCTTCCAGGTGCCCCGACCAAGGCTATAAATATAGCCTTGGTCCAGAAGCTCTTCATCAGTTCAGAAATTGTAAACAACACTTGTGTGCTTCCACTGTTTAGATTAGCTTCTGTCTTTCTGTGCTTACACTGCTGTAAACGAGGCTTCTCCGCCTGAAGGAGCTCTTAGTGCGATCTTCATCCTTGGATTAACAACCTCCCCAGTTGTAACCAAGTCAAATTCGGTGCCTCGTTTTTATGCTTTATTTTCTATTTAATCTATTTTTTATGTGTTAGCTTAATCGTACGAGAAAGGGTTGTGTTTGATTTTTCAGGGCTATTCAACCCCCCCTTCTAGCCGGCCGCATCGGTCCAACAAGTGGTATCAGAGCCGAGGCGCTTCAGGAGGACTAACCGCCGAACGAAGCAACAAGATGGCCGGATCCAACATCCACGCACCAAAATTCGAAGGGGACTTCGCTAGCTGGAAAAAGCGAATGGAGGTATTTCTTGAAACAGATTATGATTTATTACTAACAATGGAATTTGGCTATGAAGCACCAGAGGGCAAAGCAAGAAATCAATGGTCAAAGAAGGAGCAGGCTGACCACGTGGCAAACAAGAAAGCAGAATTTCATCTGCTAAGTGTACTTCCAACACAAGAAGTCAATCGAGTCGGTACCTACAACTCGGCAAAGGAGCTTTGGGAGAAATTCCTTGAGTTACACGAAGGAACATCCGAAGCCAAACTTGCAAGACGGGATTTACTTCGTAACCAACTTACAAACCTCCGATTTGAAGAAGGTGAAACAATTGCACATCTACACTCGAGGATTCTGGAACTCATCAGACTTACGAATCTCGGAGAAGAGGTAAGTAACCGAGATTCGCTAAGGTATGCCCTAAATTCCTTTCCTAGAAACTCAAAATGGGCATCACTAGTAGATGCCTTTTACATTTCAAAAAATCTAGAAAAAATTTCATTAGACGAATTCTTTTCAACTTTTGAAGTGCATGAGTCAAGATGTGCAGGTCCGAAGGAGCCCAAGAATAATGTCGCCCTTAAAGCTTCGAGAGACGAACCTGAGTCAGAATCTTCTCTCGACGACGAGGAAATGGTAATGATGGTAAGATGATTTAAAAATATTTGTAAATCTAGGAAATCTAACCATCCGCAGGGAAGAAAGAAAAGAATCATCCGCTGCTACCATTGTGATGAAGAAGGGCACGTCAAGGACAATTGCCCTAAACTGAAGAACAACGGGAAGGACAAGGGTAAGAAGCCTATCCAAAATCGCAAGGCCCTAAAAGCGACGTGGGACGATACGTCGTCGGAATCAGAAGTCAAGGAGTTCTCCGGGCTCGCGTTAATGGCGAGTCATCAAGACGACGACTGCGAATCAAGCTCTTCCGAAATGAGCATCGAAAGCATCAATGAAGGGGGAGCCACGTCCGAAGAGAGCAGCAGTTCAGGGGGAGAAACCGACAACGAGATCGACAAGGTAAGTGAGGTACGATCTCTTCCTCCTAATAAAATGTTTAAATTCATTAAAATTTTAACAAAAGATTGTGATTAGAAAATGAAAATAAAGACTTAAAAGCAATATTAGCTACATCTTGTCCGTTAGAAATGCTAGATAAATCAAATTTAGAAAATGAAAAATTAAAATTAGAAATTCAAAATTTAAAAATTCAAGTAGAAAATTTGAAAAACTCTGCTTGCTCATCTAAAACCAATTTTAGAAGGTTCAATAATTTAAATTGGTATTATAGATATCACTAGGGACAAATTAAAAATATCTCTAGAAAATATGTCCCTAAAAACTTTTTAGTTAATCCAGTAGGTTGGAACCTATATTGGGTTCCTAAATCATGCTTAAATTAATTTTAAAAGTAAAATTAGCGCTTTAAGTGAGAAAATAAATAAAGAATTTCTTTATGAGGCTTTGTCTAAGGAAGTGGTTGTTGCTCCAATAACCAAGAAGGCCTAGTGCCTCGCCACGACCTAGAAGCCAAAATATTGAAATAAATGTTTAATTAACTTACTAATGAAGCATTAATACAATAATTATTTAGTGCTTGAAAAAGGTTATTCAAAACATTTTATTTCAATTTACCTACTTAGAATTTTTTTTGGATTTTATTTATATAGTTAGAAAAATTTTCTAACTTTCTTAAAAACTTAGATTTTTTTTGAAATACTTTTTCTAAGTCTTTAACCCTTAGATTTTTTCTTGGAACCCCATTTTTTTTGTGATCAAAGGGGGAGAAGAATAAGTATAAGTCTAGGGGGAGGTAGCCTAAAACTATTTTTTTCTATCTTTGTGCACTAAATTGTAAATTTAGTTAGTTTATTTTTTGTCTAGTTAACCCTAGCTTAACTTGGGTTTATCACACCAAAAAGGGGGAGATTGTTGGAACCCCAAGGTTGATTTTGGTGTGATCAACAAGTTAAGTTAGGTTCTGTTGTTTTCTAACCTTGTGTCTAAGTGTGCAGGAGCTTAGGAGCACAGGTACTTGAGCGGAAGACGCAGCTAGCGAGAAGGACGGCACGCGGTGCGTCCGAGGGACGAGGCGCTGCGGAAGAGTACACCGGCGGACGAGAAGGAAGTGCGCGCGATGGTTCCGAGGTACGAAAGCCGGAGCGGAAGATTGCTCAGGGAGCAAGAGACGCAGCTAGCACGAAGGTCGGCACGGGGTGCGATCGAGGGACGAAGTCTGCGGATGAGTACGCTGGTGGACGAGAAGGGACACGCGGCAATTCCGAGGGACGAGAAGCCGGAGGGAAGCACGCTCGAGAAGACCGGAAGATGGGTTCGGGTGAGCCCTATTCCGGATGTCAGAGATCACCCAATCAAGCGGATCCGGAGCAGAAGACCCGGACCGAGACGGGGACTTAACGGAGAAGTGGTCCCGGACAAAAATTCAACCGTAGTTAACTTTTTGCTCCGGGGCGCCCGGAACCAATCCGGGCGCCCGGAGCTGTCCGGGGCGCCCGGAATGCTTCTGGGTGCCCGGACCCTTATTTTTACCAAGATCGCGATTTACGCGATCTGAACGTTGGGGGATAAAACTTTATCCCCCCAGGGCGCCCGGAACCCTTCCAGGCGCCCCGACCAAGGCTATAAATATAGCCTTGGTCCAGAAGCTCTTCATCAGTTCAGAAATTGTAAACAACACTTGTGTGCTTCCACTGTTTAGATTAGCTTCTGTCTTTCTGTGCTTACACTGCTGTAAACGAGGCTTCTCCGCCTGAAGGAGCTCTTAGTGCGATCTTCATCCTTGGATTAACAACCTCCCCGGTTGTAACCAAGTCAAATTCGGTGCCTCGTTTTTATGCTTTATTTTCTGTTTAATCTATTTTTTATGTGTTAGCTTAATCGTACGAGAAAGGGTTGTGTTTGATTTTTCAGGGCTATTCAACCCCCCCTTCTAGCCGGCCGCATCGGTCCAACACAATAAACATCGAATATGCTAATGAAATACAAGTAGATGTGCATCCAAAGATGCATAAATGATCATAAGATCTACGCACATCACACCCCCATACTTAAACCTTTGCTTATCCTCAAGCAAAACCCACAATCTAGATTCATGTGGTTAAATATTGCATCATAATCTCTAGCAAGTAAATCTAATTCTATCAAATGATTTCATTGGTGAGAAAGATATAAAAGTAGTCTGAGTATGACCTAAGTAGTAGTCCTCCGTGCTCAGTGCGAAAGTGGCCTAGATTTATCAAGTTTCAATCCCTAAGTCTAGTCAAGTCATCATAAAATTATCTTCCTTATGCTTCCAGTGATAGGCACTTACCTGCCACGTGCAAGGTTCGTTCCCCTCAAAAATGCTATGCATCGTCTACACAAGGTCTCAAAGGAATATTCAGTATCAAGAGAAACATAACATTCATTTCCCCAGTAACCTAACTCGGTCTCAAAGGGATGAATTGCCAGTTTCCACTCACGACAACTATTTTTTTATCCCTTATTATTTTTTTTCATTTTTTTGAATGTTTGTAAAGTATCAAACTTGAACAAACCTTCAATTTTTTTTTTTGGATTGATTTTTCCAAATGAGCTTACATGATCTGAGTTTATCCAGTAACCAAAATGTAGTTAAGAGGTCACCATAGAAGTAAGAGTACTAGTCCAATTCTATGAATCATGACTATTTTAGAGTTATCAACAATCAAAAATAGGCATAGTGTATAGAGATCCTAAAACAAGGCCAATACTTAAACTCTTATAGTAAAACATTGCTCACTTCATGCTATCAAAGATAGAAAAAGATAGATCACTAAACATACTAGCACCATAAGTAGCCAATAAACCACATGGAATCTAGAATAAACGTGCCAATATTTTGCAATAAAGAACAAACAATTATGATGTGATGTAAGATGGAACTAGCAAAAAATTTATTAAGCAAAAAGAAATAAGCAAAAACTAAACTAAACTAAATGCATCTAATGCATCCAATGCATCCCCCCAGACTTAAACTTTTCATTGTCCCAATGAAAACCAAAAAAAAATAATATGGAGGAGATTAAAAGTAAGAGAAGTTACCAAGTGATGCGTGCCAAATGCCCATGTCATTAACTTCTCCATCATGAAATTGTACTCCTCCTAATCTTTGAGTCCTATAAAAGAAAATTGGCAACAAAAATTAAGTAGAGGATACATGCTTATTATGAGGAAAGAAATGAAAACAAGAAATAACTAAAGACAAAAATGAGAAAGAACTTGGGTTACCTTCCAAGAAGCACTTGTTTAAGGTCATTAGTTTGACCACCTCATTAGATTCATCGAAATATCACTCTAGGAGGGGTAAGATATTTCAACACTCTCTTACCAAGGGCTCTTATTGTGGAGAGAGCTTTCATCAAAGGAGCTACAGAGTAAAGTATAACTCTCTCCATCTTCGTCTTCCTTGAAGTTCTTTCAGGTGGTTGAAGACGGTTCAGTCTGAGCTTCCAACTATAGGCCTCTTGAAAACCTACACACCCAAAAGAAAGGTAAACCTCCCACAAGCATGTAATATAAGAAGGAACTAGAAGCGTATTAGTAAGAATTGAATATGTATCAATAAATAAATCACATCCAACAAAATCAATTATAGGTACCTCTGTAAAATTTTTCAAAAGATCAATAGAAATACTAACCTTGCATTGCTAAGAGATACCTAAAAGTTCTAAACATGTGGATGTGACTTCTGAATCTTGTATTTGCTCTAGCTCTGGCTCAGGTGGTGGTGTAAGTAAAAGTGGTGATTCTTGGGGCTTTGCTTCTATTACACAAGTCCCTTCACATTCGTCCACAACATGTTTAATCCTTGCAACTCTCATAATCTCGGAAGGTTGTGTGGATAAAGGAGGTGATTCTTGAGATGCTACTTCCATAACACAACTCCCTATACTTCCTTTCATAACATCATCATCAACGTAAGCATCAAAAAATAGACCAACATCAATATCCTCAGTGGGAGAATCATCTATAGGAGGATCACTAACTTCATTTGCAGTTTTAAGTTGATCTACCACAACACATTCATCATCTGGAAATTCAATTTCATCATAACACCCTGTAAACCCAGAAGGTAAATCTGAAAACTTGTTGTCCACTGCATTATCATCACAATTCTCATCTGAAGAGTCCTTATCTTCATATACATCCAGAAACCTACACTCAACCATATTAGTGTCACAGAATTTGCCAAAGTCTTCATTTTCATTGACCCTCACTAGACTTTGTGGAAAAGGAACCTTTAGTGAAGGTCTTGGGAAAGGTACTTCCTTTCTCCCAGATTCCCTTTGAGCTTGCATAGGAGGTCCATCTTGCTTATCTAGTGTAGGTGTCATCAACCGTTGAGGAAAAGGTACTTGTGGCCTTTGGAAACTTCTTGGAGTAATGGAACTGAGTTCTTGAGGTCTTCTATTGTTCTTCTCCTCAATCCTAAACAAATCTTTCTTCAGAAGTTCTTCATGATTCTTGCCACTTCTCAACTTAATATCATTATCATTTACACTAGATATTGTCTGTGTAGGAGGAAGGTCTTCCTTAAACCATTTTGAAACTATGCTATTAATCTTTTCCCCCAAATGTTTGAACTCCTCATTCTTTGACTTGTTAATTTCATCATTCTTGGGAGGTTGAACTGCATTCTGTTTGACAGGCTCTCTTGCATATATGGCTTGTACTTCTTGAATTTTTTAGGGAGATTCCATCCAACTTTTGCTTGATCATTCATGGAGGTTCAATGCTACTTGTTCAATCAATGTTTATGCTTCGCCCACACTCTTGTCCATAAAAGAACCTCCAGCTGATGAATCTACCAAACACTTATCTGAGAAAGAAATTCACCTATAAAATAGGTGCAAGGTCAGCCATTTCTCCAAACCATGATGAGGCCACTATCTTTGTAGACTCTTGAATTTGTCCCATGCTTCAAATAATGATTCTCCATACGCCTGAGCAAAATTTGTGATGCAATTCCTCATATAAATTGTTATACTTGGAGGGAAAAAATGATCTAAAAATGGCTTCTCCAATTGTTTCCAACTTGTGATGCTTTGAGGATGGAGGGAATATAACCAAGTCCTTGCTTTATCCTTGATACTAAAAGGAAATCCTATCAATCGAACTGCATCTGCTGACACTCCTTCACAGTTCACCATATCACAAAGCTCTAGAAATATCTTAAGGTGTAGATAAGGACTTTCTGATACTTCTCCTCCAAATTTATGACCTTCTATCATGAAAATTAACTCTGGGTCTAATTAGAAATTTTCTGCTTCAATATGAGGTTGCACAATGGGAGACATAAATCTTGCAGAAATGGGTGCAGAGAAATCTCTTAAGGGTCTGGTTGACATGTTAGTGCTCATGGATATCTAAAAAAAATTATGAGAAAAAACAAAAATAAAGAATTAAAGACAAAAAATAAAATGCTATATGAAAAACAAGAAAGACAATGCAGAATTTAAATTTCAAGAAAGAAAGTGCATAAAGAAAATAAGGAAGAAAAAGCAAAAAGAAAAAGAAAAATGTCTAGAGTAACTCATATGCTAATTAACTAATGTTAATGCGAACAGTTCCTGACAACGGCGCCAAAAACTTGTTACGCAACCGTAAGTGTACGGTTTCGTCATTAGTAATATATAAGATTTGTCGAATCCACAGGGACTGTTGATTAAGCACTAGAGATGTCGCAAAGTGAGTTATCTAGACGGTTGAAAGTTGATTTTAGTGCTTGCAAACTAACGAGAGTGATTTAAGAGAGAAGGAGAAGGTTGAGATGAAGAAAGAGGAGAGAGAGAATTGACCTTTGAGGGAATTGAGCTTCGGAAAAGGGACACTAGGATTTCAGTTTCATTATAATACTAGGAGATACTACATGGATGGCTTAGTTTCTATCCTCTATGTCCATACTCTTGCAGGAAGTTAGATTGGTCGGTATCCCTAAGTATCACGTAGAAACGATTTCTATGAAATCCTGTAACAGTTAATCCCCCTGTCACGAGGGCACCTCGGTAGATCACTGGGATACACACCTAGTAAATAACAATAAGGATAAGGGTAGAGGTTTAGTACGGTTACCTACTTCCTTATGGAGGAATTGCCTCTCCTTTCAAGAGAATGTCCTAGACGTCCATGAACGAGTTACCCTTATCACTAGGGCCCCTTGGGTATACGATCTAGAGCACTCTTTCTGCGAGAGCAGCAGTTCCTAAGGGGTTGTTTCTCCTTTTAAGGGAACGTCTTAGACGTCCGGAAAGGGTTACCCCTGTCACTAGGGTACCTTGGTCAATACGCTCTATGGCATCCCCTTATGGGATCAACAATCCTCCACATCAATCAATCAAAGCATAGAAATATAAACATGTCACATTCACAACTTATCAAGCATGAACAAGGCATTAACAAGTCATTAAATAGAAATATAATGAATCTACATAGTTCTGCATCTCTATCATATTACAAATACTTCCTAATCCTAGAAGAGGATGTCTACTCCATTGTGGGGGAAGAAAAACCCCAAAACATAAAGAAGAACATACTTACAACCCTTGATATGAGAAGGAAGGGAAGAAGCGATGCTTGCCGAGATTTCCGATGTCTTGGGAATGCCTCCTTGCTCTGGAGATGGACGGAACGTCAAGGGATGGCGGTGGATGAAGCTCTAGGGTTTTCCCTGAAGGAGAAAACCCTTTCCCAAGGAGAGGGATGAAGTCCCCGGAGCAAAGATTATCAAAGAATAGGGTTCTTGACCCCTTTATACCTCCTCCACGCTGCCCAGGAAAACCAGGATTACAGACGTCTGGTAAACTAGGTTTTTCACCCTTTAAACCAGGTTTTCTCATGATTCACCCCAAACCAAATTGTAGGCCTTGAAATTATATTCAATCTGATACTTGGATCGAGCCAGGCAAACCGAGCCGAAAGTTATGGCGGTTCGAAGTTTGGTCTGCAGTCTGGGCGGAGGTCCAGTTGAACCCGCGGTTGGGAGGCACAGCCATGCCATTTAGCATGGGTAAACAATTCTTTCTCTCTGTTGGATCTAAAGCAAAGTTGTAGATCTTGAAGTCAGCTACGTTTCAGTATAAAGAATAGCCCGAAACCCCATCGAAGCACAAAGTTATTGCCGAATTATGATCGGTCTGCAATCTGCCCAGAATTCAGCACAGCTCTATTTTAGCGTGGCACAACCCGTGTTCTCCGTCGCATGCACGGCCGTGTGGAATCCACACAGCCTCACACGGCTTCCTCTCGGATTGAGTCACACGGCTGTGTGGGGTCACACGACCGTGGCCTTCTTCGTCTCTGCCGAGGTCACACGGCCGTGTGAATTCACATGGCCGTGACCTTCTCTGCCTCTGGAATGTTGGCACGGTCGTGCCATTTGGCACGACCGTGTGTTGCTTGGCCACAGAATGATTAGCATGGCCTTGCCATTCGGCACAGCCTTGGCCTTCCTTCTCTCGGGATTATTGGCATGTAACACCCCGCCCCTCCTGCTAAAGCCACGGGGGTTACTTTACCCTACTTAACAACTTATTAACTTATTACAGCGGAAGTCTTACTTGTAAATTTTTGAAACATAGAATCCATATGTCATACCTTACATTATTTCAAAACATATAGGAACTAACATGATAAATGTCATGGAGTTACAATCATAAAAATATCAAACAAGCATAACTCATATATAATGAAAGCAGGTCTTTTCTTCTTTAGCCAGTCACTACCACACACATCTGTGGTACAAGAAAGTAAGCTGTGAGCACTCATGGCTCAGTAAGTTCCTTTCCTACTCACAAAATCCGTATATCATGTCAACAATCACAAAGCATATATCAAAGCATAAAGTATCATAGCATATCATACATGATCATCATATATATCATGAGCACAATCATAGATATACAATCATAGATATCATGGCATAATCATGGCATAAACACAAGGTAGCATGGCATATCATAACATGATCATCATATATATCATGAAATATTCATAAAGCATATGCAAGGTGAACTTTTAAAACATGCATCATGACTTTTTAAAACGTATAGCATAGATACTTAAACATAATCTCAACATAAGGGGATCCCGGCTTGTACCACGTACATACATGCGCGCGTCCTAGTAGGTCCAAGGTAGCAAGTCTTGAACCCTACAAGGCATATACTAGGCCCGTTTCTTAGTCCATCGACCTAGGGGCACTTAGGAGCTCATCCCTAACGAGGCCCGTTTCTTAGTCCATCTACCCCGGGGCGCTTATGGAGCCCACCCTTGGTACAAGCCTTAAAAGTAAAATAGCATGTCATATTTACATAATCCATATCACTCATGTCATATTCATGTCATGAAGAGTGCTCTTGATCCCACTTATAGGGAAGCAACTCTTTTAGGCATAGCTTAAAGCATGTATAATTGAGCACACAACATATCATGATTTTGAGCACACAGCATATCATGAACACATGCATAATTAAGCATACAACCTTTCATGATCTTAAGCACACAGCATATCATGAACTTGAGCACATAGCATATCATGAGTTTAGGCACATATCATATCATGAGTTTGAGTACTTAGCATAGCATGAGTTTAAGAACACATCATATCATGAACTTGAGCACATAGCATATCATGAAATTTAGCACACAGCATATCATAGACTCGAGCACATAGCATTTCATGAAATTTAGCACACAACATATCATAAAAATAAGCACATAGCATATCATGAAACTTAGCACACAACATATCATGAATAGGACCTAACATATATAAATGAACCTCACAACATGTCATACTCTCCACATATCATAAAGCATTGCATGTGAAGTTCATGGAAGAACACAAAATTAGGTCTCTATCCCTAGTGACAAGTGGTGGCCGAAACATATAGAGGTGGTTTAGGTTATCAAGCAACAAAAGAACATGTGAACCCTAAACATCTATCATTTCTTATGACATAAGAAGCATCTTAAGCATGTTAGGTATAGGTTCCAAGCTTTCTAGGTCTCTTTTCATAACCTGGCTGAAACTTATTAAGCCTCCTTTTGGGTTATTAACAACATATAAGCATGAACAACCTTAACAATTTTCATATCATATTCCATAAGAAACCACTTGAACATATTTGATTTAGGTTCCAAGTTCTCTAAGCCTTCAACCATAACATGGCCGAAACCCTAGCAACATGTTTCTAGGTTACAAGCAACATGAAAAGGTTAAACTTTATACTAACATATCAATACATATCATGAGAATCACCATAAGTACATTTAGTCTAAGTTCCAAGTTTCTCAAGCCTTTTAATCTAATGAGGCCGAATCTTGTAAGCATGGGTATTAAGTTCCTAGTGGCATATTAGCATGAAGACCATAAGAACTTTCCTAGCATTCATTTTAAAGATTAACATGGACCACTTAGTTTAGAAATTTAAGTATCCTAGGTCTTAAAAACAATTGTGGCCGAATACTAAAGAACAAGAATTCAAGTTTCAAGCAACATGTGAACATTAATTTATTTCATATCTCTTCATCAAGTAGAGCATAAGTATCTTAGACTTGATTTAAACCTTCCTAGGGTTCAAGTCTTGAAATGGCCGAACCATCATATATAAGAAATATTGTTCAACTTAACCTAAGATCATGGCATGTCACATTAGCTTCATATCTTATCTTATAAGAATCATAGCATGCTTAAATTTTTAGGTTTAAAGCCCTTCTAGGCTCTCAACTCTATCTTGGCCGAATATACATGAATATGGAATCAAGTTTAAATTGACTTACAAGTGGGGAAAAACATCAACAACACCACTTATCATTAGGTACATATCATAAAAACAAGGTAGCATGCTTGGTTTAGGTTTAGAGCTCTTCTAACTCTTTTGTTCCTTCTATGCCGAAAATCCAAGTTCATAAATTTATGTTCTAGCCAAACATTCTAGCATGAAAATATTAGTTTATCTCTCCTACCATAAGGTACATAACATAAGCAAAAATCATGAACATATCTTAGTTGGTTTTCAAGGTTCTTTAAACTCTCTCTCTTTTTTTTTTTCTTTGTTTGGCCGAAACCCTTATGAAATAACCATAGGTTTTTAAGCAATACTTTTCATAACAAACATATAGCTATTGTACCATAGGTGAGGGGAACTTACATCCTTTCGCTTGTGGTTTTTCTTAAGGAGGAAAGTATTCTAGTTGTTAAGGAAGGGAGAAGTTTCTTCCTCTTGTGCCTCCTTTGATTTCCTTTGCTTGGGGAGGCTAGAACTTGAAGGTTTCTTCTTGAAAATTGGCTTCCTTGGAGAAGAACTTGACTTAGTGATCGGATCAAGGAGTGGGTGGATCTCCTAGTCTCGGTGAAGAAAGAAAAGAAGGAAGGAGGAGGAAGAATGAGGAAAATGAGAGGTTTACTTCTCATTTTTTTTCTATTTATTCATCATGAGAGAAATTTATTCCCTCATAAATTTTCCCTTTAATTCATCCATTATTCTTCTCTTGATTCCCATGAAAAGAATGAGGAGAGGGAAGGGTGAGGAAAACAACTTGCTTCTTCTTATTCCTTCTCTTAATCAAGAGGGAGAAGAGGTGAGCAATTTGGTTTTCTCTTGCTCCTTGTTTTATTTTTCTTCTCTCCTTTAACTAATATTTTTATTCCTTCCTATGCATATGTTACTTTCTATCCTAGTGGTGACCATGCCATTAATCTTTCTCCATTATTGGTGGGAGGTTCAAGGTTCAATCCTTGGCCTCCACCTCTTACCTGTTATTTTTATTTTGTTTCTTACTCTTCTTTTTCTCTTATCCTTTTTATTTATTTCATGCCCTTAATGTGAATAATACCTATGTATTTATATAACAAAAATTCATGGGTGTTACATGGCATGGCCGTGCCAATTGGCATGGCTAAAGCACAATAATGGCCACACGACCTTGTGGCCTACACGACCCAAGCTCCTGTGTGCTTTTTAGCTCCATTTTTACTCCAAATAGCGTCCTGTCAATTAAAACAAGTAAAGAGAAGATCTCTGAACAAAATATACTTGAAGTATGACATTATAAAGAAATAGAGTGCAATAAACATAGAATATGCTAATGAAATACAAGTAGATGTGCGTCCAAACATGCATAAATGATCATAAGATCTACGCACATCATATCTCCCTATGCTCGGGTGGCTTCACACGGCCATGTGAAGTCACACAGCCGACTTCAACTTCTTCTCTACTAATCCCACATGGCCGTGTGAGTTCACACAGTCGTGTGAGTTCACACGGTCGTGTGAGTTCACACGACCTACTTCTTGACTTGTGTAGTGACTAGATTTTCTCATCTTTGACTCCTCCTACATTTCTATGCTCATGAAATGATCATGGTCGCATCATGGAGGCTGTGCACAACCTAAAAAGAAAGGTTCAAAAGAATAAAATTTTCATTTAAATTAATCAAGAAAATAAAATAACAAATTGAAAACTAATAAGGAAAAGCCTTTGGGCTGCCTTCCAAAAAGCGCTTTGTTTAGGTCTTTAGCTTGACCCTGCCTCAATTATTATGAATTATCCCATGGAGGCATTGCTTATCCTCCTAGGGTCGATGCTTTAGTTTTTTCCTTCATTTTTCCCTTGCAGGGAAGATGTACTTCTTGTTGCTGGTTTGGGGCAATTTTCTAAGTTTTCCCGGATCATGCCTTGCTTCCAGTGGTCTTCCATGAGGATGGAGGTTCCATTCCTCAATTCTATTGGCATCCATCCCGCTAGTATTCCTTTGAAAGGAAGAGACACGATTACTAAAATTAGATAAATCAAATTCTAACTTATCCTTATCGATAACTAGAGATAGCTTGTGGTTCTTCACATCTATGATGGCTCCAGTAGTTGCAAGGAAAGGTCATCCAAGGATAATTGGGATCTTAGGATCCTCTTCTATATCCAAAACAATAAATTTTATGGGTATGATGTATCCACCCACCTCTACTGGTACATCTTCCACTATACCCATAGGATACCTGCATGAATGTTCAACTAATTGCAGAGCCATAGTAGTAAGTTTAATGTTCCTGAGACCTAGCTTATTACAAATTGAATATGGAATGAGGCTAACACTTGCCCCTAAATCATAAAAAAGCCTTATTTATGAATTCAGATCCTATTTTGCAAGGTATAGAAAAACTTCCTAGATCCTGGAGCTTTGGGGGACTGATTGCTGTGAGAAGAGCACTACTCTTTTTCGTCAATGCTACGGTCTCAAATTCACCTTTCTGCCTTCTGTTTGACATGATTCACTTAAAAAACTTTTCAAATTTTGGCATATGGTGAAGGGTGTCTATAAGAGGGACCTCAATGCAAATCTCCTTAATTTGTTTCAAAAATATATATAATTCTTCATGTTTTTGGGGCATTACTAATCTTTGAGGCAAAGGAACTATTTGACTTTGTGGAAAAAATGGAAAATTCTCTTTAACCTTCCTGGTAATCTCTTCCTTGTCCTTATTCTGGACCAAATTTGGCATAGGAGGAGAGGGCCCTTCTTGAAGATCAATCCCTTTCGCTGTAATTACTTGGGGGTCTCCCAAGGTCCGTCCGCTCCTTAATTCAACACGGTTGCAATGTTCCACTAGGTTAATATTAGGTTTTCCTGGGAATGTGCCTGGTTCTCTTGAAGAATATTAGGCTATCTTGGTGATCTGACTATCTTGTATCTTTTGGTGCTTTCCAGAGTTGTCCATTCTTTGATTTAATTGCTTGATCTCATTCTTCATTTCCTTTTGTTCAATGAGAATTTCCTCAAGCATCTTCTCTATTCTTGATAATTGATAGCGCTATGATGATTGTTATTGATAAGTTCATTGCCCAGGTTGGTAGCTTGACTTTGCTCCTACAGATGGTAACTAGTCCTGATTATTCTGATAAGAAAAATTCGGATGACTCCTCCACCCAAGGTTGTAAGTGTTAGAGTTTGGATTGTTCTGTCGCTGATTGTAACTGACTATTGCATCACATCTCCCAAAGTAAACACATACCCTGAGGTTGACTTACTATTGTCTCTATCTAATTGGAAGTCTGAATCTGTGTAACCCACAGGGAGAAAATCATCTGCCTAGTAAACCAACATATAATCTCTAGTCCTTATAAGGTACTTTAATATATGCTTTACGGTAGTACAATGTCCCTATCCTGGATTACTTTGATATCTGCTAATCATGCCCACGGTAAAACAGATATCCGATCTCATACATAGCATTGCATACATTAGGCTTCCTACAGCGGAAGCATAAGGAACTGCCTTCATGTCTTCTATCTCCTTTGATGTTTTAGGACACATCTCTTTAGATAAAGGTACTCCATGTCGAAAAGGTAGAAAACCTTTCTTAGAGTTTTGCATGCTAAAACGAGCTAAGATAGTATTGATGTATGAAGCTTGGGATAAGCACTGTTGGGTTTTTCGGGCCACGAACATCGCTTTTTCGCGTCACGGAAACCCCGAAAGCCCCGTCACCGGATATGTGCGAAGTAAAAATAAAACAAAATTCGTGTACAAGTTTACTAAAGCTAGATCTACACTAGGAGAAAGAAGTTACCCTCGATGCGATGCCCTTCGCTTTCCCGCTCATCCAACGGTTCGCCGGAGATCGTCAAGCGTACGATCCTCTAGAAGTATCCATACGAACAAATAGGTGGAGAAACCTAACACAAGGGTGTTCTATCACCTTGGTAAGGTTCGGCCAAGAGAGGAGAGGGAGAAAGGTTGAGAGCATGAGGAAGAAGATGATAGATTGAATGCCTTGAATGAAATCAAAATTTCATTCATCACAAAAGTTGCCGCCCACATAATGGAATTGTAACCTCCATTCATATTTAATGTGGCCATTAAAGAGGGGATTTGTAACCTCCTTTTTGTGGCACACACATGTGCTAAACATGATGATGTGGCACATCATCATTGGCCACTTAATGCCAACTCACAAATGATATGGCATAAAGTCAAGTCAAACTTGACTTTTTCTCTTCCTCTCAAGTCAAACTTGACATTATAACTCCCATGGTTGATCTAATCCAACCATTTGATTAAAGCCAATTTAATATAATGAATCTAATTCAATTAATTAAATTGATTCAATGAGTTATTATCTAAATTAGACTCATTGAACATATGAATCAACTTGAGTCAAACTCAATTAGTATAACTTGGATTACTCTTAATCCAATTTGGTTCAATACATGAACCTAATCCTCTTGGTTCATCATATGAACCTAATCTCCATCTAATTGTCCTTAGTGTGTGACCCTATAGGTTCTTGTAACGTTAGCAATACCCCTAAACCCATTTAGGAGCATAAGTAATGAGCGGTATCTAGCAACACATCATTACTACCCAAGTTACAAGAATGTTGAGATCCAACATCACCTTGTGACTACTAATTGTGACTCCTCACAATATATGACAAGTGTCCTTCTATCCTAGACATCTAGATTGATCAATGGGAGGCATAGATCGGGTCATCCTCTGACCAATCTAAATCTTGAACTCCAAGTAGACTCACTAAATCAAATGAGCTCAATATCTCATATTGACCCATTTGGGCATGGCCATGCACTTCGTCGTCTCACTCTATTAAGAATATCGATGTCACTCCTGTCATATAGGAGGGATAGATCCAATCTACATAACTCACATCCCTCCGCATAATTTGTTACATACCCAGTAATCGCCTTTATAGTACACCCAGTTACGGGTGACGTTTGACGAAACCAAAGTACATAACTCCTTATGTAGGGAACCATGGTGACTTCAGGTCTAAGGACTAGTAGTCATACTAATAGTCACATGAGAAAGTATATGACACTCATATAACGATCCATGATACTTTCTCATGGCGGGTCATTCAGTATACATTCTCCAATGCATACCCATGTGTCAACTTGATATCTCTATATCCATGACTTGTTAGATCAAGTCATCGAGTTGACCTACATGCTAGTCTTATTGCATTAACATTGTCCCTGAATGTTAATACTCGACTAGGAATGATTAAGAGTAGTGTTCCCTATATCATCTCACTATCGGTTCAATTAACCGATTGATATAGGTGAGAACCTTCTACTCAAGGACGCTATTATACTTAATTTATTTGACACCAATACAAGTAAGTATAATAACCAAAAATAAATGCCTTTATTTATATAAGAATATGATACAACAAGTCCATAATACAATCATCAAATGATTGGCTCTAGGACTCTAACTAACAATCTCCCACTAGCCCTAGTGTCAATCAGTGTAGGTTCTAAGACCCAATGACCTAGTATGACCATCATGCTTCCTCTGTGCCAAAGCCTTGGTCAAGGGATCTGCGATGATAGCCTCCGTGGGTACTCTGCAAATATTCACATCTCCTCTCTCGATAATCTCTCGAATGAGATGGAAGCGTCGTAGTATGTGTTTGGTCCGCTGGTGTGAGCGAGGTTCCTTCGCCTGTGCTATAGCTCCATTGTTGTCACAAAAGAGCTCAATGGGGTCAGCGATGCTAGGAACCACCCCAAGTTCAGTGATGAACTTGCGGATCCAAACTGCCTCCTTTGTTGCCTCTGATGCAGCGATATACTCGACCTCTGTTGTAGAATCAGCAACTGTGTCCTTCTTCGAAGTCTTCCAGCTCACAGCACCACCATTTATGCAAAACACGAACCCCGACTGCGATTGATAATTATCCTGGTCAGTTTGGAAGCTGGCATCACTGTAACCCTTTACAACTAGCTCATCATTTCCTCCATATATCAAGAAATATTCTTTAGTCCTTCTTAAGTACTTAAGAATATTCTTGACCGCTATCCAGTGACTTTCATCTAGATCAGACTGGTATCTGCTCGTCATCCTCAAAGCATACGAGACATCAGGACGAGTACATAGCATGGCGTACATTATAGATCCTATGGCTGAAGCATAAGGGATCTGATCCATGCGGTCTCTCTCCTCTCTAGAAGAGGGACCTTGAGTCTTCGAAAGACTCACACCATGTGACATCAGCAGAAATCCCTTCTTGGAGTTCTGTATGGCAAACCGTAGGAGTACCTTGTCAATATATGTACTCTGACTTAGGACAAGCAATCTCTTAGATCTATCTCTATAGATCTGTATTCCTAGAATGCGGGATGCCTCACCTAAGTCCTTCATTGAGAAACATGTCCCTAGCCAAGTCTTGACAGACTGTAGCAAAGGGATGTCTTTCCCAATGAGCAGTATGTCATCCACATACAATATGAGGAAGATAACTATGTCCCCTACAACCTTCTTGTAGACACAAGGCTCATCTTCATTCTTGATGAAACCAAACTGTTTGATTGCATCATCAAATCGAAGATTCCAGCTCCTGTAACACCCACTAAGCTTTTAAGATAAGCATATGAATGTAGGATTTTGCCTTAGAAAAATAAAAGGAAGTGGGTTGAAGCAAAAAGAAATAAAATGAAATAAAAAGAAGAGGAGGTCAAGGATTGAACCTTGAACCTCTTATATTATAATTTATAGAATTAATTAGTAGAAACCAATTGGGATAGAGAGAATATATTGATAGCAAAGGAGGGAAACTCATGATAAGGGTGAGAGTAAAAGTTAGCCAAAAGAAAACAAGAAAAGAGCAAGAGAAAGGCAACTTGTCTTCCTTCCTTCTCTCCCTCTTTCTCTCTTCTCTTGCCGAAAATAAAAGAGGCTAATTAAGGGGATTGATTCCCCTTTATTTCACCATGAATGATGAGGATAAATAAATAAATAAAAATAAAAATAAAATAGAAAAAAAGGCTAAGGGAGAAGGAAAGCAAAAACTAATTTTGCTACTTCTTCCTCCTTAACATAAAAGGGAGCAAGTAAAGAGAAGAATTCTAATTTTTCTCTCATTTCTCTCATTCTCCCCTCTCCATCACCGAGAACCCCAGCCCTCTCTCCTCCATCTTCGGCCCCAAGCCAAGGTTTTCTCCTAAGAAAGCCTAAGATACAAGGAGGACTTAGCAAGAGGAACAAGGGAAGGGAACTAGAAGAAGAGGCTACTTCTTCCATCACCATACCTTAGATCCACAAGCGAAAATGATGTAAGCTTCCTCTCACCTGTGGTACAAGGCTTTTCATGTGATTTTCGGATTTTATGAGGATTAGAAAACCTAGAATAGAATTTAAGAAAATTCGGCCAAAGAAGAGTTTCAAATCAAGGAAGGTTTAAACAAGTCATCATTTCATGATATTTTTCTATGCTATGTAGGAAGGTTTTCCTTCATGTTTTTATACCTATATGATGCTTGGTCAGAGGAGTACCTAACCCTAGAATTTCGGCCAAAAATGTTTTAAAGAGGTTAGGGAAATCATTGTTTAACCAAACTAGTACAAGATTCCCTCCATGAATTACTAAAGATCTTTTATTGGTTTTCTTGCTTGAAAGTTACTTGGAACCAAAGGAAATCCCCTCATATGTTTCGGCCAAGAAAATAGCTTAGGGTTAGGAAGACCTTTAAATTTAAGTAACCATGTTTATATGATAGAATATAGAGTTCTCTTAAAGAATTGCATGTTGAATATTGCTAGAAATTCATGAACTCTTCATTAAGATTTTCAGCCATGTTAAGATGGATAGCTTAGGAAAGCTTAAACAAAATTTTAACATGCTCAAGACCTCTGTGATATTAAGATATGAAGGTGGTTTAATGCTCTCATGCTTAATTAGGGTATAGAGAATTTAGTTACATGATATATGACTTGTAAGGTCATAAGGGTCCTAGCTTGTTTATGAACCAAATTTGTATATGATGTTCTTAATAATTTTTACCATGAAACTTACTTAGGTTTTCCATGCTTTAGGCCACTTAAAACCTAGTTTAGAGAATGGTAGGTTTCGGACATGAGGAAAAATAAAAGAAAAAGGAAAGAAACCTAGGAAGCCTAAGACACAATGCACATGTATGTTTATTATGCTTGTCTTTATACATGCTATGAAACTTGTATGACTTCCTATGCTTTTAGGCTATTTGAAGCAAAGTTAACCACTGATGGGTCTCGGCCAAGTAAGGTTTAAATGACCTAGAGGCCTTAGAATTGAAACCAATTGTGTTAAAAATGCTTCTTATGGAAATATGATAATTTGTTGATTGTGTCACATGCTTGTATAATTTTTCCATGACCTAAATGGACCATTGTAGGTCTCGGCCATGAAGGGATAGATGCCCTAGAAACCCTAGAACAAAATTTAAATATGCTCATGTCACTCTACATGAAATATGATAAGTAGAAAGCCAAAGTTCTCATGCTATATGTTGTTTAATGACCTAAAATGAGGCTAGGGTAAGTTTCGGCCATACCCATTGTATGATGCCTTATTATGAATTTATACATGATGTTAGTTCAAGTTCACATGCTTGTATGCTTGCTTTTAGCTCTAATGAATACTTGTTAAATTTCGGTCAAGACATATGTTAAGGGCTTGAAGAACTTAGGAACTAGCTCAAATATGCTTACTATGTTACATGGAAAAAAATGCTATAAATATGGTTTAAGGTTTCCATGCTTTCATGACATTTAGGACCTTGTTTCACACCTGATAAGGTTTGGCCACATGAAGTTTAGGGACTTGGAGAACTTAGAAACCAAGTTAATCATGCTTATAATGCTTCCTATGAAATTGATGTGATGATAATTTAGGTTCCACATGCTTGGAGGTTATTTTTACCTAAATTGAGATCTAAGGGGGTTCGGCCATGATAAGAACCCAAGGGATTAGGAAGCTTAGAATCCAAGTTAACTATGTTACCATGTTCCTTATGATAGTATAATCACATGATACACCCTTATGCTTAAATATGTATGCTTATGATTCATACTTTCCATGATATGACATGTGCTAGAAATATGCATGCTTTTATGATATGCTATGTGGATAGAAATATGCATGCTTTTATGATATGCTATGTGGTGAAAATATGCATGCTTTTATGACATGATGTATGCCTAAGTGATGCATACCTTTATGATATGATGTATGCCTAAGTGATGCATACTTTTATGATATGATGTATGCCTAAGTGATGCATACTTTTATGATATGAGGTGTGCCTAAGTGATGCATGCTCTTATGATGTGTGATATGTATAAGTATGACATGTACTTTACTTTATATGGCTTGTACCAAGGGTGGGCTCCATAAGCGCCCCGGGGTCGACGGAATAAGACTCGGGCCTCGTTAGGGATGGGCTCCTAAGTGCCCCTAGGTCGATGGAGTAAGACTCGGGCCTAGTATGTTTGCCTTGTAGAGTTCAAGACTTGCTACCTTAGACCTACATAGGTTGCGCGCAATATGTAAGTGGTACATAGCCGGGATCCCCTTTAAGTTGATAATATGTTCAAGTATATATGTAAGAAGAAATGATTTTTAAAGATCATGAGACATACACATGTTTTTCGGATACATGTTTTCAAAATCATATTGCATATACCTTATGATCATGTTGTGATGATGCTATGATTTATGATATGTCATGATTAGATATGATTATGTTATGTTTCATGCTATGCTTGATATGCCATGCTACCTTATGATGATGCTATGATATGCCATGATTAGATATGAGTATGTTATGTTTCATGCTATGCTTGATATGTCATGCTACCTTGTGATGATGCTATGATTTATGATATGCCATGATTAGATATGATTATGTTATGTTTCATGCTAAGCTTGATATGCCATGCTACCTTATAATGATGCTATGGTATGCCATGATTAGATATGAGTATGTTATGTTTCATGCTATGCTTGATATGCCATGCTACCTTATGATGATGCTATGATATGCCATGATTAGATATGATTATGTTATGTATCATGCTATGCTTTAAGAGATGATATGCCATGACTAGTTATGATTTTGTTATGTTGCATGATATGCTTAAAAAGTATGATATGTTATGCCATGACTAGTTGAGATCATGTTATGTTGAGATATTCTTTGATCATGTGATGATTTTCGATTTTAGTGAGTAGAAAAGGAACTTACTGAGCCATGAGTGCTCATAGCTTACTTTCCTTGCACCACAGATAAAGGAAAAAGTTGGATGAGCTAAAGGAGCAGCAGGAGAGGCAAGGAGATGTGTGTGGCGGTGGCTAGGCAACCAAATAAGAACCTGCTTTAAGAACTTTTAAGAATTTCGCTTTGGTTTCGTAAATTGTAGTACTATATGGGTAACTTGATGTTATGTTTCTATTTATCTTGTTATCATGTTATGGAAACCATATTAGTGTAGTTCGGATTTGAAAACAAAAGAAAAGTTTTATTAAACTAAGAAAATTATTTCAAGTCTTCCGCTGTAATATGTACATAGAGTATCGTAGCCCCGTCCCTTAGGGTTAGCATGGAGGGCGGGCGTTACAGCTCCGAGAAGCTTGCTTTAGTCCATAAATGGAACTATGCAGCTTGCATACTCTGCTAATATGATGTGGATCTACAAAACCCTCAGGTTGTGTCATGTACATATCCTCGAGCAGGTTTCCATTCAGAAACGTGATTTTGACATTCATCTGCCATATCTCATAGTCATGGTATGCTGCAATAGAAAGCATAATCCGAATGGACTTAAACATCGCTACTAGAGAAAAGGTTTCATCATAGTCAATACCATAAATTTGCTTGAAACCTTTAGCTACCAAGCGACCCTTATAGATAAATCCATCTATGTCAATCTTTCTCTTAAAGACCCACTTACACCTAATGTATTTTACCCCTTCAGGTGGATCAACCAAAGTCCATACTTGGTTGGTATACATGGATTCCATTTCGGATTTCATGGCCTCTAGACATTTCTTGGAATCTGGTCTCATCACAGCTTCCTGATAGATGGTAGACTCATCCTCTATGAGCACAACGTCATCATGGTCAGACAAGAGAAATGAGTATCTCTCAGGCTGACGACGTATCCTATCAGACCTGCAAAGATGTATGTCTACTTGAACTGGTTGTTGTTCCTCAACTCTTTGTGGAACAACATCATCCACAACACTTTGTGGTTCCAGTTCAACTTCCATCTAGGCTTCAGTGCTATGGTTCGTATCTTGAACTTCTTCAAGATCGAACGTGCTCCCACTAGTCTTTCAAAAAAACAAAGTCCCTTTCTAGAAAGACCCCAGTCTTTGCTACAACTACCTTGTGCTGACTGAGAATGTAGAAGTAATATCCCTTAGTTTCCTTGGGATATCCAATAAAGTAGCACTTGTCGAATTTGGGTCCTAATTTGTCTGATACTTGACGTCTAAAGTAAGCCTCACTGTCACGCCCCCAGAGGAGCCCTTACCGGAAAATTTTGGCAACATCTCCCCTGTACCGGTGACAATCTGAGGCATACATACATACATACAAAATACATCAGCCACATACGGCTGGAATATATATACACAACCACGCAGTTATATAATCATCCCACTCGGCTGGAACAGAAATAAACACAACCACGTAGTTATATAATATATATTAGACAGCCCACACGGCTGAACTAAAATCAACACAGCGGAAATCTCAAACAACAATCACAAAACACAAAGCGACTATCTGCGAGCCGGCTCGGCTTGACACAACAATATCAAACCAAATACAAGAGAACACAAATACATAAACAAGTACAAAAACCCAAAATACAAATAGCGTAAGAAATACCAAAATCGTAAGGTCGTCCTCGAATGTGACGTGGGATTCGCGGACAGGATCTCCAGGCGACTCCATAAATCCTTTACCTGCTACCTGGTGAAATTACCAATATACGGGGTGGTGAGTATAAAGACTCAGCGAGTAATAGACAGATAGTGCATGAGTATACTAAATAACTAGAGATACAAAGGTATACAGTCTCGCATGGAAATAGCAGATACTACAGTGATATCATAATAAGTGTCCATACCTGAAACCATATCCTAGGATAGTAAGGGAAGGTAGATGTAGCAAAGTCCTGCCACAGTACTGCTCATAACTACATGGTATCATGTGAGGTATATACAGGTCAACAGTAAGTAAGCCAGTGTCTAAACACCTAACACAGGTATAAATCTCAACCTAAGTAAGCATAACAGCATAAATAAACAACAACAGCATAATCTAGCAACAGCAGCATAGATAAGCAACAACAGCATGAGTAAACAACCAGCAGATATAAACAAACAGCGTATGTACGGATGGTCACCCCGCCCACCTCTCTACACCACGACCCCTATATGGTCGAGAGGCCGGATCGATGACAAACTGTACCACCCAAAGGCCGCCACTACTCTCGAGTGACCGGATGGACAGGTGCATAGTAGCTGAATAGCTACATCTGCAATGGGGTCCCTGCTGCCGTAACTCCAGCCGCCACTACCCATGAGTGACCGAGTGTGGCACGACAGGACAAGCGGTATGCTCCAGCTACCACCACCCATGAGTGGCCGAGCGTGCGGTCCAGGCCAACGACCGCCTCAACCACAAGGGAGACAGGATCGTCGGCAATGCATGCAATGACATGATGCGAACAATGCAACAGTCATCATATATATATAAACAGAAACAGGTATGCTATATGAAGCCTGCATGCTCAGTAAGCAGTGTAAATAAACAGCAATCATAGCAGGTAAACATGGTATCAGGTCCATATATCCAATGCCTACTTTCTAATGTCTTGTATCTGGTATCTGATATCTGATACCTAGTAATATAGTATCTGCTAAATATCATCGATAGCAACAAGAGACTGTATAGAAACCGACATGAGTAGCTCAAAGATTGAGTGGAAGTATCAAGCGCAGGAAAAATAAGAGTGGAGTCAAGATAGATACAGCAACTATCTGAACATAAAGCTCATGCACTAGGATCAAAATACTAAAGAGATAAAGCAAGAAGTACCCGCCTTAACTGCGAAGATCGTGCCAATACCATTCCCACATCGAGACGCTCATCTCGAACCAACATCCTGCAAATCACATAATGAATAGATTTAACTAATCATATCTACAACAATTAACCCAACTTCAAGACCTAAACTAATAGGGAAAAACCCTAATCCCAATGACCATTAATTAACCCTAATTAATGATAATCCGATAATCCTCAATCAACTGATTGTTTCATCTTCCAATAAAAATTCGTATATAGTAACACATTTATAACCCAACCTAGCATCAGGAATCACTTAATTCATTTCCAACCTTCTTAATTACAAATCCACTTCATATCAAAATCAAACTACAATAACCTACTTTGCTAACTCCATTTACCATTCTAAAATCCATTAGCTCATCATTCACTCCATTGTATCAACTACAAGCATAATGAACCACTAATATGATAAGCCAAACACAATCTCAACTAATATAATCCATTTTTATCATCTCTACTAAACATCCAAAACCAATCTTACATAATTCATCTGCCTCACTTAATCCATAAATTCCAAACCTATACAATCTGATATCAGAATCTATAAGGAATCGTGTAATCCAATTTAAAACTTAGACTCAACAACCTTACCTCCAAATCCGGATGCCCCAACTGATGATTCACTACTGAAGAATGTCGCTGCTGGAAAATGACAACCGATGCTAAGTAGAGCTACTGTCACCCAATTCAAACTGAATTCAACACCTAGGTCTACAGATCTAACATCTGGAGTGGTAGAGTCTTACCTAATGCTTCCCGGATGAAGAATAACTGCTGGGAGTTGTAGCCGAGCTCCTCACAGTGAGCCACTGCCAAGAAACAACCCTCAGTTAACCTAATTTTTCCTCTTCTGACCTCGAATCTCAGATCTTCAAAGCTATCAACCAAAGAAAAACAATTAACATACCTTAACCTAATACAGTATCGGAAACCCCCAAAAATGGCGAAGAGGTATGCTCAGCTTCAGGACTCGGGAAGACGAGAAGTCACCTCCCAAATTGCCGATCACCATCGATTCCAGCGCTCCAAATCCAGCAAAGCAAGGGCTCGGATTCTCCACCCTTTCGCTGAAGATCGGGCTGTGCGAAGCAAAGATCTGAGAAGGTGTGTACCTAGCGGAGCTGTAGATGAGAGGCTGAGGAATAGAAAGCTCCGGCGAGTGGCGGCCTGAGCAACGCCGTGCGATCAGGTACCGTGGCATGTCTCCGGTGCTCGCGTGAGGGAGGAAAGGCTAGCCGTGTGGTGCCCTTGCGAGAAGAAGAGCCAGCGGCTATAGCTCGAGGGAGAAGAAGTCGCCGGCTATGCGGGTCATCGCGACCGGCGGTGGTGCGGCGGATCGCGTGGTGAGGACTCGGGGAAAAGAGTTCGGCGCATAAGAGGGAGAGGAGGAGGTGATCGGCGGAGAGGGACTTAGGGCACAGGTAAGGGGCAAATTGAATAGGAAGGGTTTATAAATTTAAACTTTGGTTTAGATAAATCAAAACCTAAGTTTATTCCTCAATCAACTCCCATCTTTGGGTATTCCAAATAGGCTTTCACTAAACTCAATAATTAATCCCCTTAAAATATGTCATACGAGCTCCGATTAAATCCCAGAAAATTCCTAAAAATTTCTGAAAAATCCAATAAGATTATTTGTCCAATAACCTTATTATTTAAATATTATTTGGGTGCTGTATTTTACATTTTCCCCCACTAATATAAATTTGGTTCCCAAATTTACTGCTCAACTCAGGGATCATCATTCAAGGATAACCACTAAACCACATACTCATATACTAATCCATCTTAGCATCATGATCAAATCTTCAACCACAAGGAATGTCGCTGTGGGTTATGAGTTCACCCTACTTCCGCTACTCACATACTGCTGTCTAACTAACTATAGATAAATCAACTGCCTCTAAAATCCATAATACACACTATCAACAAATCCTCAAACAACTATATAGGGCGCTCAAACTATCCATCTGTCCGAGGATGGAATGCTATATCACAATAAAGCTCAATACTCGTAGCCTACCGTAAACACTACTGGAACCACGATATGATTCACAGATCTCCATTTGGTACAATACTCCGAGATATACCCTAAAGTCTGGTGATCTCTCTATAGTATAACCCAGCTAATCGATCTAACGAATCTATCATACAAATCGATGGCTAGGGAGCAAATTCGCCAATCCAACAATGATTACCCAACGCATCGTATCCTCTCCATGTCCTGGGTAAACTCACAACAAAGTCCATTATAACATGCGCTCAACTCCATTCTAGTATCCGAATCTACTGAAATAATCTTACTAACCTCCGATGTTCAGCCTCCACTTGCTGACATACTAGACATCAAGCTACAAAATCCGCGATGTCTTTTCCATGTCATTCAACCAATAGCAACGCTCTAAGTCCCTATACATCAGGTGTCACCCGGATGTATCACAAATCCATATCGAGGTGTTTTCCTACAAAAACTCCTCCCGGATAAGAAGTGATTCAGGATCACACCTAACCTCCCACAGATATAAAATATCTCGTAAGTGTTAATCAACTAGCTCCACACTTTTCCACGTCAGTGGGGGTCGTCCATCCAAATGTACCCTCAAGGTCATTTTACCAGGTACATACCGTCTATGGTTAAAATCTCCATAGCATAGGATACCTCGATCATCTACAGACTAGTCAAGCCAGCAATAGTATGCTGCTAACTCAGTCAATTCTCTGTCTGTACAAGTCATGAACTCAAATGTAACTTTTAGGTTACCTAACCAACACACATAACCCGAGGATCAGAATCTCTATAAAATAAAGTGAGTCGATCTTCTACAACCGAACTAATAAAAGTAACTCAGTACTCTACCACCTACACCGACAAGAACGGATCAATCTTCTACTGATCAAGTCAACCAAGGTAGATCAACCTCTATTAAGCAAGTCGACAAGGGTACATCGGTCCTCTACTAATCGAAGCAATAAGAGTAAATGGGTCCTCTACAAACCGAACCAACTAGGATAAATCAATCCTATACTACCCAAGTCAATAAGAGTAAATCGGTTCTATACGAACCAAGGCAATACGAGTAAATTGGTTCTTCACGAACCGAAGCAATTTGATATTTAGCAGATACTAACCACTACTAAACTAGTGATAACAAAAATTACTAACACTAGTGGTATAGTAAAAGAAGTCCTATGAGACTGTATTCCTTGATCTCTAGTAGGGTCAACCGTGATCAGTGATTGCCCCAACACATTTGATGTATGCTACAAACAACTGGACAGGTACCAACCAAAGCATATTAATACATAACATAACTAACATAACAACTATGCATGCACTAACAGATATGTAAGAGAACAATATGCAAACATACCTCCTATAGCTCGGAGAATCCTGTCGCTGCCTGGTCCCAAAACCCGAAAAGTGACATCGAGGAACCAAATCATGAAAAACCGAACGAAAATAGGCCTCTAAAACCTTGGCTCTGATACCAATAAATTGTCACGCCCCTAGAGGAGCCCTTACCGAAAAATTTCGACAACATCTCCCCTGTACCGGTGACAATCTGAGGCATACATACATACAAAATACATCAGCCACATACGGCTGGAATATATATACACAACCACGCAGTTATATAATCAGCTCACTCGGCTGGAACAGAAATAAACACAACCACGTAGTTATATAATATATATTAGACAGCCCACACGGCTGAACTAAAATCAACACAGCGGAAATCACAAACAACAATCACAAAACACAAAGCGACTATCTACGAGCCGGCTCGGCTTGACACAACAATATCAAACCAAATACAAGAGAACACAAATACATAAACAAGTACAAAAACCCAAAATACAAATAGCGTAAGAAATACCAAAATCGTAAGGTCGTCCTCGAATGTGACGTGGGATTGGCGGACAGGATCTCCAGGCGACTCCATAAATCCTTTACCTGCTACATGGTGAAATTACCAATATACGGGGTGGTGAGTATAAAACTCAGCGGGTAATAGACAGATAGTGCATGAGTATAGTAAATAACTAGATATACAAAGGTATACAGTCTCGCATGGAAATAGCAGATACTACAGTGATATCATAATAAGTGTCCATACCTGAAACCATATCCTAGGCTAGTAAGGGAAGGTAGATGTAGCAAAGTCCTGCCACAGTACTGCTCATAACTACATGGTATCATGTGAGGTATATACAGGTCAACAGTAAGTAAGCCAGTGTCTAAACACCTAACACAGCTATAAATCTCAACCTAAGTAAGCATAACAGCATAAATAAACAACAGCAGCATAGATAAGCAACAACAGCATAAGTAAACAACCAGCAGATATAAACAACAGAGTATGTACGGATGGTCACCCCGCCCACCTCTATGCACCACAACCCCTGTATGGTCGAGAGGCCGGATCGATGACAAACTGTACCACCCAAAGGCCGCCACTACTCTCGAGTGACCGGATGGACAGGTGCATAGTAGCTGAATAGCTACGTCTGCAATGGGGTCCCTGCTGCCGCAACTCTAGCCGCCACTACCCATGAGTGACCGAGTGTGGCACGACAGGACAAGCGGCACGCTCCAGCTACCACCACCCATGAGTGGCCGAGCGTGCGGCCCAGGCCAACGACCGCCTCAACCACAAGGGAGACAGGATCGTCGGCAATGCATGCAATGACATGATGCGAACAATGCAACAGTCATCATATATATATAAACAGAAACAGGTATGCTACATGAAGCCAGCATGCTCAGTAAGGAGTGTAAATAAACAGCAATCATAGCAGGTAAACATGGTATCAGGTCCATATATCCAATACCTACTTTTTAATGTCTGGTATCTGGTATATGGTATCTGATACCTAGTAATATAGTATCTGCTAAATATCATCGATAGCAACAAGAGACTGTATAGAAACCAACATGAGTAGCTCAAAGATTGAGTGGAAGTATCAAGCGCAGGAAAAATAAGAGTGGAGTCAAGATAGATACAGCAACTATCTGAACATAAAGTTCATGCAATAGGATCAAAATACTAAAGAGATAAAGCAAGAAGTACCCGCCTTAACTGCGAAGATCGTACCAATACCATTCCCACATCGAGACGCTCATCTCGAACCAACATCCTGCAAATCACATAATGAATAGATTTAACTAATCATATCTACAACAATTAACCCAACTTCAAGACTTAAACTAATAGGGAAAAACCCTAATCCCAATGACCATTAATTAACCCTAATTAATGATAATCCGATAATCCTCAATCAACTGATTGTTTCATCTTCCAATAAAAATTCGTATATAGTAACACATTTATAACCCAACCTAGCATCAGGAATCACTTAATTCATTTCCAACCTTCTTAATTACAAATCCACTTCATATCAAAATCAAACTACAATAACCAACTTTGCTAACTCCATTTACCATTCTAAAATCCATTAGCTCATCATTCACTCTATTGTATCAACTACAAGCATAATGAACCACTAATATGATAACCCAAACACAATCTCAACTAATATAATCCATTTTTATCATCTCTACTAAACATCCAAAACCAATCTTACATAATTCATCTGCCTCACTTAATCCATAAATTCCAAACCTATACAATCTGATATCAGAATCTATAAGGAATCGTGTAATCCAATTTAAAACTTAGACTCAACAACCTTACCTCCAAATCCGGATGCCCCAACTGATGATTCGCTACTGAAGAATGTCGCTGCTGGAAAATGACAACCGATGCTAAGTAGAGCTACTGTCACCCAATTCAAACTGAATTCAACACCTAGGTCTACAGATCTAACATCTGGAGTGGTAGATTCTTACCTAATGCTTCCCGGATGAAGAATAACTGCTGGGAGTTGTAGCCGAGCTCCTCACAGTGAGCCACTGCCAAGAAACAACCCTCAGTTAACCTAATTTTTCCTCTTCTGACCTCAAATCTTAGATCTTCAAAGCTATCAACCAAAGAAAAACAATTAACATACCTTAACCTAATACAGTATCGGAAACCCCCAAAAATGGCGAAGAGGTATGCTCAGCTTCAGGACTCGGGAAGACGAGAAGTCACCTCCCAAATTGCCGATCACCACCGATTCCAGCGCTCCACATCCAGCAAAGCAAGGGCTCGGATTCTCCACCCTTTCGCTGAAGATCGGGTTGTTCGGAGCAAAGATCTGAGAAGGTGTGTACCTAGCGGAGCTGTAGATGAGAGGCTGAGGAATAGAAAGCTCCGGCGAGCGGCGGCCTGAGCAATGCCGTGCGATCAGCTACCGTGGCATGTCTCCGGTGCTCGCATGAGGGAGGAAAGGCTAGTCGTGTGGTGCCCTTGCGAGAAGAAGAGCCAGCGGCTATAGCTCGAGGGAGAAGAAGTCGCCGGCTATGCGGGTCATCGCGACCGGCGGTGGTGCGGCGGATCGCGAGGTGAGGACTCGGGGAAAAGAGTTCGGCGCATAAGAGGGAGAGGAGGAGGTGATCGGCGGAGAGGGACTTAGGGCACAGGTAAGGGGCGAATTGAATAGGAAGGGTTTATAAATTAAAACTTACGTTTAGATAAATCAAAACTTAAGTTTATTCCTCAATCAACTCCCATCTTTGGGTATTCCAAATAGGCTTTCACTAAACTCAATAATTAATCCCCTTAAAATATGTCATACGAGCTCAGATTAAATCCCAGAAAATTCCTAAAAATTTCTGAAAAATCCAATAAGATTATTTGTCCAATAACCTTATTATTTAAATATTATTTGGGTGCTGTATTTTATACTCACAACCCAAAATCCTTATAAAAGACACGTGGGCATCTCTCCCAGTCCATATCCTATATGGTGTCTTTATCACAGCCTTGGATGGAACTCGGTTGAGTATAAAAGCTGTCGTATCTAGAGCATAGCCACAAAAGAATGTCGGAAGATCTGTGTGACTCTTCATAGATCGTACCATATCTAATAGGGTATGATTTCTCCTTTCGGATACACCATTCCACTATGGTGTTCTAGGAGAGTGAGTTGGGATAGAATCTCACACTCAGCTAGATAGTCACGAAACTCATGGCTAAGGTATTCTCCACCTCAATCTGATCGAAGTATCTTAATACTTTTGCCAAGCTGGTTTTGTACTTCATTCTTGAATTCTTTAAACTTTTCAAAGGATTCAGACTTATGTGTCATCAAGTACACATAACCATATCTACTGAAGTCATTAGTAAATATGAAGAAGTACCTATAACCGCCTCTAGCAGCGACATTGAAAGGCCACATACATCACTATGTATAAGTCCTAACAAATCAGTCGCTCTTTCGCTGTACCCACTAAAGGGAGTCTTGGTCATCTTGCCTAGTTGGCATGACTCGCATGTCTCATAAGATTCAAAATCAAATGAGTCCAGCAACCATCCTTATGGAGCTGGGATAAGCGCTTGTCATTTATATGACCTAAGCGACAGTGCCAGAGATAGGTTTGATTCAAGTCATTTGACTTGAACCTCTTGGTATTTATGTTATAGATAGGGCTTTCAAGGTCTAGAATGTAGAGTCTGTTCATCAGAGGTGCACTAAAATAAAACATATCTTTTAAATAAACAGAACAACATTTGTCCTTAATTATAAAAGAGAAACCTTTCTTGTCCAAACAAGAAACTGAAATTATGTTCTTAGTTAAAGCAGGCACATAACAACAATCATCCAACTCTAATACAAGCCCAGAGGGCAAAGATAGAAACTAAGTCCCTACAGCAACAACCGCAACCCGTGCTCCATTGCCTACGCGTAGGTCCACCTCGCCCTTTGCCAATGCCCTGCTATTTCTTAGTGCCTGCACATTAGTACAAATGTGAGAAGCACATCCGGTATCTAATACCCATGATGAAAAAATAGATAGATTGACTTCTATAACATTTATACCTGAAGTGGAAGTCTCACTTCACTTCTTCTTAAGATCTTCCAGGTACACCTTGCAGTTCCTCTTCCAATGCTCGGTCTGACCGCAGTGGAAGCAGTTAGCATCCTTGGCAACCCCTCCTTTAGGCTTCAGTGCCTTGCCTTTGCCCTTGGCTTGAGACTTTCCTTTGCCTTTGGGCTTGCCCTTGCCCTTGTGTTTTTGAACCATCAAAATAGAGTGGGGCTTAACCTTCTTAAGGTTCAGCTCAGCAGTTTTTTACATGCTAAGTAGCTCGGGCAGTGACTTGTCAATTTCGTTTATGTTGTAGTTTAGAATGAATTGACTATAGCTATCCGGCAAGGATTGTAAGATCAAGTCAGTGGCCAGCTCTTGGCCAAGCGGGAATCCCAACCTCTGTAGGTTTTCTATGTACCCAATCATTTTGAGTACATATGGGCCTACGGGAGACCCATCTGACCTCTTGCACTGAAATAGTGCCCTTGAGATCTCAAATCTCTCATGCCTCACTTGTCCATGATACAGTTGATGAAGATGTTCAACCATATCGTAAGCGCCCATCAACTCGTGTTGCTTCTGAAGCTCAGAGTTCATGGTCACGAGCATTAGACAGGACACATCTAATGCGTCATCTTGATGCTTCTTGTAAGCATCTTTGTCTGCTCGCTTGGCATTGGCAGGAGGAGCCTCCGGTATAGGCTGCTCCAGAACGTACAGTTTACGTTCCAGGGTGAGAACTATTCTCAGATTCCTGTACCAGTCCAGGAAATTTGCTCCGTTGAGCTTGTCCTTGTCAAGGACATAACGCAGAGAGAAGGTGTTCGTGTTTGACGTCATGGTTATCTACAACAGAAAAATACAGAAAATAAATCTCATATTCTTTTAAATCATTTAATTAGGCCTTTAACTAAATGATGCTTCCACTGAATTCTATAATTCAAGTGGAACAAGATCCACATCATACTAACCCTTGAGTTAGCTTTGGCTAATACGCCCAAGACTTAGTATGATCGGTAGGTAACGATTTACCAATTACATCTCTATGCAACTCTTGTTTATAGGATCATTATCAATAGTTATATTAAAACTTGAGTTAGCTTTGGCTAATACGCCCAATAATTAATATAAATGTGATTTATGTCCTATCTTTCCAACCGTTGGAAGAATGCCTACAGTTAAACTCGATTTAACTAGTTTTACTCAATCAAATTGAGTCTCTACTCACCCATGCGTTGATAGGCGGGACCAAGATTGTCCCTCCGTACCCTACTAAGATAATATGTGTTGCTCTACTTTGGCAGAGTCAACAACACATGTGATCGAGGTAGTGATAGGTATCACGGCACGGTAGGCATTTGAGTTGACGCGATTGAGATCTAATCTAATCGAGAGGGTGCATCTTGTACACGATTTAGATCTAATCTAATCGTTAGACACTAATTAATTACTAATTATGCATCACATACACACAAGCAATTAATTAAATTATTTGTGATTAGTCATGGCCCTTCTACGATCTTCTCAAGCCAATGAGAAGATCGAATGGTCAGCCTAGGGTCAACAACTTCTCAAGCTCCTCCCTTTGACCACCTTGTGTTGCTCGTGCCCTCCTCGTAACTCCGTCTTGAGTGGACCTTCCACGGCTCCAATTTTGTACATTACAATTTTGAAACTCGAGTTACATTCGAGTCTAAACTAATTTACAACAAGACTATAAAAATATAGAAAGGCACGACGCGCAGGCCGCGAATCAAATATACAACACGCACATCACTTGACGGCACGCAGGCCGTATTATGAATTACAACACATTTCCAATCAGATTGGGTCTTTTTGGGCCATAACTATCACAAAATAATACATAATTCTAAATTATGTTTTTTCTATAATTTTCTGTAATTTTTACTACAATTCTTTACAATTTTTATGAGTAAAATTCCCGGCGGTTCCGTTTAGCGGGTTTTCGGGCGCAACCGCGGAACGAATCCCCTTGCGAGGCCAGGGGCAGCGCCCCTACCCACGATCTAACCATCGCGAGAGTTCCTTAGCAATCCTACAACGCCTTAGCCCGCTGTCCCAAAAAGATTTGGGGCAAAACCTTGTCGTTTCGGAAAAATCTTTTCGGTAGTCGAAGCTTACAAGTGTTGAAACACTTGTGCTTCGCTTCTACGAGAAAAATATCAATAAAAACTATTAAAATAGGAAATTTACAGAATATTACAGAACTTCTATTTTTCATAAAAATACAAAACAAACTCGTACAAGACTTCGCACGTGGCTCTAATACCACTATTGATTTTTTCGGGCCGCGAAAACCGCTTTTTCATGTCGCGGAAACCCCGAAAGCCCCGTCACCGGATCCGTGCAAAGTAAAAATAAAAAAAAATTCGAGAACAAGTTTATTAAAGCTAGATCTACACTAGGAGAAGGAAGTTACCCTCGATGCGATGCCCTTCGCAATCCCGCTCGTCCAATGGTTGGCCGGATCTTGAGATCGTCAAGCGTACGATCCTTTAGAAGTATCCACACGAACAAATAGGTGGAGAAACCTAACACAAAGGTGTGCTAGCACCTTGGTAAGGTTCGCCCAAGAGAGGAGAGGGAGAAAGGTTGAGAGCTTGAGGAAGAAGATGATAGATTGAATGCCTTGAATGAAATCAAAATTTCATTCATCACAAAAGTGCCCGGCCACATAATGGAATTGTAACCTCCATTCATATTTAATGTGGCCATTAAAAAGGGGATTTGTATGTTGGGTTTTTCGAGCCACGAAAATCGATTTTTCGCGTCACGGAAACCCCGAAACCCCGCCACCGGATCCGTGCGAAGAATAAAACTTTCAAAAAAACATTACGAGTACGAGTTTTATGCTAGTTCTAAACTAGATTTACAAGGAGAAAACATTTTACCCTTGATGCATGCCCTTCGCGAGTCCCGCTTGTCCAAGGAGATGTCGGATCTCAAGTTGTCATGGTAGACAACTCTCTATACATATCCACACGAACTAATTAGATGGAGAAGACCAAGCAATAGGTGTGCTAGCACCTAGATGGTTCGACCAAGGAAAAGAGGGAGAGGAGAAGGAGAGCTTGAGGAAGAAGATGAGTTTAATTCACTTGAATGGAAAAATGAAATCCATTCACCATGAAAAGTGGTCGGCCACCATGAGAAGTGTAACCCCCATTCTCATTTAATGTGACCATTAAAGAGATTTGTAACCTCCATGAGGTGGCATACACATGTGCTAAACATGATGATGTGGCACATCATCATTGGCCACTTAATGCCAAGTCACTAATGATGTGGCATAAAGTCAAGTCAAACTTGACTCTTCCTCTTCCTCTCAAGTCAAGTCAAACTTGACTTAATCTCTCTCATGGTTGATCTAATCCAACCATTTAATTCAAGCCAATTTAATATTATGAATCTAATTCATTTAATTAAATTGATTCAAAGAGTCATAATCTAAATTAGACTGATTGAACACATGAATCAACTTGAGTCCAACTCAATTAGCCCAATTAGGATTACTCTTAATCCAATTTGATTCATCACATGAATCTAATCCTCTTGGTTCATCATATGAACCTAATCTCCATCTAATTGTCCTTAATGTGTGACCCTATAGGTTCTTGTAACGTTGGCAATGCCCCTAAACTCATTTAGAAACATAAGTAATGAGCGGTATCTAGCAACACATCATTACTACCCAAGTTACAAGAATGTTGAGATCCAACATCACCTTGTGACTACTAATTGTGACTCCTCACAAAATATGACAAGTGCCCTTCTATCCTAGACATCTAGATTAATCAATGTGAGGCATAGACCGTGTCATCCTCTGACCAATCTAAATCTTGATCTCCAAGTAGACTCACTAAATCAAATGAGCTCAATATCTCATAATGACTCATTTGGGCATGGCCATGCACTTTGTGATCTCACTCTATCAAGAATATCAATGTCGCTCCCATCATATAGGAGCGATAGATCCCATCTACATCACTCACATCCCTTTGCATAATTCGTTACATACCCAGTAATCGCCTTTGTAGGCCACCTAGTTACGGGTGACGTTTGACGAAACCAAAGTACATAACTCCTTATGTAGGGATCCATGGTTACTTCAGGTCCAAGGACTAGTAGTCATACTAATAGCCACATGAGAAAGTATATGACACTCATATAACGATCCATGATACTTTCTCATGGCGGGTCATTCAGTATACATTCTCCATTGCATACCCATGTGTCAACTTGATATCTCTATATCCATGACTTGTGAGATCAAGTCATAGAGTTGACCTACATGCTAGTCTTATTGAATTAACATTGTCCCTGAATATTAATACTCGACTAGGAATGATTAAGAGTAGTGTTCCCTATATCATCTCACTATCGGTTCAATTAACCGATTGATATAGGTGAGAACCTTCTACTCAAGGACGCTATTATACTTAATTTATTTGGCACCAATACAAGTAAGTATAATAACCAAAAATAAATGTCTTTATTTATATAAGAATATGATACAACAAGTCCATAATACAATCATCAAATGATTGGCTCTAAGGCTCTAACTAACAATCTCCCACTAGCCCTAGTGCCGATCAGTGTAGGCTCTAAGCCCCAATGACCTAGTGTGACCATCATGCTTCCTCTGTGCCAAAGCCTTGGTCAGGGGATCTGCGATGTTAGCCTCTGTAGGTACTCTGCAAATCATCACATCTCCTCTCTCGATAATCTCTCGAATGAGATGGAAGTGCCGTAGTATGTGTTTGGTCCGCTGGTGTGAGCGAGGTTCCTTCGCCTGTGCTATGGCTCCATTGTTGTCACAATAGAGCTTAATAGGGTCAGCGATATTGGGAACCACCCCAAGTTCAGTGATGAACTTGTGAATCCAAACTACCTCCTTTGCTGCCTCTGATGCAGCAATGTACTCGACCTCTGTCGTAGAATCAGCTACTGTGTCCTGCTTCGAACTCTTCCAGCTCATAGCACCACCATTTATGCTAAATATGAACCCTGCCTGCGATCGATAATCATCCTGATCGGTCTGGAAGCTGGCATCACTGTAACGCTTTACAGGTAGCTCATCATTGCCTCCATATATCAAGAAATATTCTTTAGTCCTTCTTAAGTATTTAAGAATATTCTTGACCTCTATCAAGTGACTTTCACCTGGATCTAACTGGTATCTGCTCGTCATGCTCAAAGCATACGAGACATCAGGTCGAGTACATAGCATGACGTACATGATAGATCCTATGACTGAGGCATAAGGGATCTAATCCATGCGGTCTCTCTCCTCTCTAGAAGAGGGACCTTGAGTCTTCGAAAGACTCATGCCATGTGACATCGACAGAAATCCCTTCTTAGAGTTCTGCATGGCAAACCAAAGGAGTACCTTGTCAATATATGTACTTTGACTTAGGCCAAGTAATCTCTTAGATCTATCTCTATAGATCTGTATCCCTAGAATGTGGGATGCCTCACCTAAGTCCTTCATTGAGAAGCAACTCCCTAGCCAGGTCTTGATAGACTGAAGTAAAGGGATGTTCTTCCCAATGAGTAGTATGTCATCCACATACAATATGAGGAAGACAACTATATCCCCTACAACCTTCTTGTAGACACAAGGCTCATCTTCGTTCTTGATGAAACCAAACTGTTTGATTGCATCATCGAATCGAAGATTCCAGCTCCGAGAAGCTTGCTTTAGTCCATAAATGGACCTATGCAACTTGCATACTCTGCTAGTATGCTGTGGATCTACAAAACCCTCAGGTTGTGTCATGTACACATCCTCGAGTAGGTTTCCATTCAGAAATGCGGTTTTGACATCCATTTGTCATATCTCATAGTCATGGTATGCTGCAATAGCAAGCATGATCCGAATGGACTTAAACATCGCTACTGGAGAAAAGGTTTCATCATAGTCCATGCCATGAATCTGCTTGAAACCTTTAGCTACCAAGCGACCCTTATAGATAAGTCCATCCATGTCAGTCTTTCTCTTAAAGACCCACTTGTACCCAATGGATTTTACCCCTTCAGGTGGATCAACCAAAGTCCATACTTGGTTGGTGTACTTGGATTCCATCTCGGATCTCATGGCCTCTAGCCATTTCTTGGAATCTGGTCTCATCACAGCTTTCTGATAGGTGGTAGGCTCATCCTCTATGAGCACAACGTCATCATGGTCAGACATGATAAATGAGTATCTCTCAGGCTGACGACGTATCCTATCAGACCTGCGAAGAGGTATGTCTACTTGAACTGGTTGTTGTCCTCAACTTCTTGTGGAACAACATCATCCACAACACTTTATGGTTCCAGTTCAATTTCCATTGAGGCTTCAGTGCTATTGTTCGCATCTTGAACTTCTTCAAGATCGAACGTGCTCCCACTAGTCTTTCAAGAAACAAAGTTCCTTTCTAAAAAGACCCTAGTCTTTGCCACAACTATGTTGTGCTGACTGGGAATGTAGAAGTAATATCCCTTAGTTTCCTTGGGATCTCCAATAAAGTAGCACTTGTCGGATTTGGGTCCTAATTTGTCTGAGACTAAACGTCTAACATAACCCTCATAACCCCAAATCCTCATAAAAGACACATGGGCATCTCTCCCAGTCCATATCCTATATGGTGTCTTTATCACAGCCTTGGATGGAACTCGGTTGAGTATAAAAGTTGTCGTATCTACAGCTTAGCCCCAAAGGAATGACGAAAGATCTGTGTGACTCATCATAGATTGTACCATATCTAATAGGATACGATTCCTCCTTTCAGATACACCATTCCACTGTGGTGTTCCAGGAGGAGTGATTTGGGTTAGAATCCCACACTCAGCTAGATAGTCACGAAACTCATGGCTAAGGTATTCTCCATCTCGATCTGATCGAAGTATCTTAATACTCTTGCCAAGCTAATTCTGTACTTTATTCTTGAATTCTTTGAACTTTTCAAAGAATTCAGACTTATGTGTCATCAAGTACACATAACCATATCTACTGAAGTCATCAGTAAATGTGATAAAGTACCTACAACCGCCTCTAGCAGCGACATTGAAAGGGCCACATACATCACTATGTATAAGTCCTAACAAATTAGTCGCTCTTTCGCTGTGCCCACTAAAGGGAGTCTTGGTCATCTTGCTTAGTAGGCATAACTCGGATGTCTCATAAGATTCAAAATCAAATGAGTCCAGCAAACCATCCTTATAGAGCTGGGATAAGCGCTTGTTATTTATATAACCTAAGCGACAGTGCCAGAGATAGGTTTGATTCAAGTCATTTGACTTGAACCTCTTGGTATTTATGTTATAGATAGGGCTTTCAAGGTCTAGAATGTAGAGTCCATTCATCAGAGGTGCACTATAATAGAATATATCTTTTAAATAAATAGAACAACATTTGTCCTTAATTATAAAAGAGAAACCTTTCTTGTCCAAACAAGAAACTGAAATTATGTTCTTAGTTAATACAGGCACATAATAACAATCATCCATCTCTAATACAAGTCCAGAGGGCAGAGATAGAAAATAAGTCCCTACAACAACAGCAGCAACCCGTGCTCCATTGCTTACGCGTAGGTCCACCTCGCCGTTCGCCAATGCCCTGCTATTTCTCAACGCCTGCACATTAGTACAAATGTGAGATGCACATTCGGTATCTAATACCCATGATGAAGAAATAGATAGATTGACTTCTATAACATATATACCTGAAGTGGAAGTCTCACTTTGTTTCTTCTTAAGATCTTCCAGGTACACCTTGCAGTTCCTCTTCAGTGCCCGGTTTGACCGTAGTGGAAGCAGGTAGCATCCTTGGCGACCCCTCCTTTAGGCTTCAGTGCCTTGCCTTTTCCCTTGGCTTGGGACTTCCCTTTGCCTTTGGGCTTGCCCTTGCCCTTGTGTTTCTGAACCATCAGAACAGAGTAGGGCTCAGCCTCCTTAAGGTTCAGCTCAACAGTTCTTAACATGCTAAGTAGCTTGGGCAGTGACTTGTCAATTTCATTCATATTGTATTTTAGAACGAATTGACTATAGCTCTCTGGCAAGGATTGCAAGATCAGGTCAGTGGCCAGCTCTTGGCCAAGTGGGAATCCCAACCTCTGTAGGTTTTCTATGTACCCAATCATTTTGAGTACATATGGGCCTACGGGAGCCCTATCTGACATCTTGCACTGAAATAGTGCCCTTGAGATCTCAAATCTCTCATGCCGCACTTGTCCTTGATACAGTTGACGAAGATGTTCAACCATATCGTAAGTGCCCATCAACTCGTGTTGCTTCTGAAGCTCAGAGTTCATGGTCGCGAGCATTAGACAGGACACATCTAATGCGTCAACTTGATGCTTCTTGTAAGCATCTTTGTCTACTCGCGTGGCTTTGGCAGGAGGAGCCTCCGGAATGGACTGCTCCAGAACGTACAGTTTACGTTCCTGGGTGAGAACTATTCTCAAGTTCCTATACCAGTCTAGGAAATTTACTCCGTTGAGCTTGTCCTTCTCAAGAACAGAACGCAGGGAGAAAGATTTCGTATTCGACGTCATGGTTATCTACAACAGAAAATGCTGAAAATAAATTATCATATTCTTTTAAATCATTTAATTAGGCCTTTAACTAAATGATGCTCCCACTGAATTCTATAATTCATGTGGGACAAGATCCACATCATACTAACCCTTGAGTTAGCTTTGGATAAATCAACCAAGACTTAGTATGATCGGTAGGTAACGATTTACCAATTACATCTCTATGCAACTCTTGCTTATAGGATCATTATCCGCGGTTATATTAAAACTTGAGTTAGCTTTGGCTAATACTCCCAAGAATTAATATAAATGTGATTTATGTCCTATCTTTCCAACCATTGGAAGAATGCCTATAGTTGTACTCGATCCAACCGAGTTAACTAGGAATACTCAATCTATTTGAGTTTGTATTCGCCCATGCGTTGATAAGAGGGACCAAGATTGTCCCTCCGTACCCTACAAAGATAATATGTGTTGCTCTGCTTTGGCAGATTCAACAACACATGTGATCGAGGTAGTGATAGGTATCACGGCATGGTAGGCATTACAGTTGACACGATTTAGATCTAATCTAATCGTCGATGTGTATCAAATACGCGATAGATCTCATCTAATCGAAAGGGTGCATCTTGTACACGATTTAGATCTAATCTAATTGTTAGGCACTAATTAATTACTAATCATGCATCACATACACACAAGCAATTAATTAAATTTATTTGTGATTAGTCATGGCCCTACTACGATCTTCTCAAGCCAATGAGAAGATCGAATGGTCAACCTAGGGTCAACAACTTCTCAAGCTCCTCCCTTTGACCACCTTGTGTTGCTCGCGCCCTCCTCGTAACTCCGTCTCGAGTGGACCATCCACGGCTCCAATTTTATACATTACAATTTTGAAACTCGAGTTACATTCGAGTCTAAACTAATTTACAACAAGAATAAATAGAGAAAGGCACGACGCGCAGGTCGCGTATCAAATATACATCACACATAACACAAATAACAGCGCGCAGGCCGTAATATGAATTACAACACAAATCCAATAAGATTGGGTCTTTTTGGGCCATGACTATCACAAATTATACATAATTCTAAATTATGTAATTTCCATAATTTTCTGTAATTTTTACAATTTTTACGCGTAAAATTTCCCGGCGGTCCCGTTTAGTAGTTTCCGGGCGCAATCACGGAACGAATCCCCTTGCGGGGCCTGGGGCAACACCCCTACCCGCGATCTAACCATCGCGAGGGTTCCTTAGCAATCCTACAGCGCTTTAGCCCGCTTTCCCAAAAAGTTTTGGGGCGAAACCTTGCCGTTTCAGAAAAATCTTCTCGGTAGTCGAAGCCTACAAGTGTTGAAACACTTGTGCTTCGCTTCTACGAGAAAATTACCCATAAAATACTTGAAATTAAAGAATGTTACAGAATCTATATTTTTCATAAAAATAGAAACTAAACTCGTACAAGTATTCGCACGTGGCTCTGATACCACTGTTGGTTTTTTCGGGCCGCGAAAATCACTTTTTCGCGTCGCGGAAACCCCGCCACCAGATCCGTGTGAGGAATAAAACTTTCAAAAAACATTACGAGTACGAGTTTTATGCTAGTTCTAAACTAGATTTACAAGGAGAAAACCTTTTACCCTTGATGCGTGCCCTTCGTGAGTCCCGCTTGTCCAAGGAGATGTCGGATCTCAAGTTGTCAAAGTAGACAACTCTCTATGCGTATCCACACGAACTAATTAGGTGGAGAAGACCAAACAATAGGTGTGCTAGCACCTAGATAGTTCGGCCAAGGAGAAGAGGGAGAGGAGAAGGAGAGCTTGAGGAAGAAGATGAGTTTAATTCACTTGAATGGAAAAATGAAATCCATTCACCATGAAAAGTGGTCGGCCACCATGAGAAGTGTAACCCCCATTCTCATTTAATGTGACCATTAAAGAGATTTGTAACCTCCATGAGGTGGCATACACATGTGCTAAACATGATGATGTGGCACATCATCATTGGCCACTTAATGCCAAGTCACTAATGATGTGGCATAAAGTCAAGTCAAACTTGACTCTTCCTCTTCCTCTCAAGTCAAGTCAAACTTGACTTAATCTCTCTCATGGTTGATCTAATCCAACCATTTAATTCAAGCCAATTTAATATTATGAATCTAATTCATTTAATTAAATTAATTCAAAGAGTCATAATCTAAATTAGACTGATTGAACACATGAATCAACTTGAGTCCAACTCAATTAGCCCAATTAGGATTACTCTTAATCCAATTTGATTCATCACATGAATCTAATCCTCTTGGTTCATCATATGAACCTAATCTCCATCTAATTGTCCTTAATGTGTGACCCTATAGGTTCTTGTAACGTTGGCAATGCCCCTAAACTCATTTAGGAACATAAGTAATGAGCGGTATCTAGCAACACATCATTACTACCCAAGTTACAAGAATGTTGAGATCCAACATCACCTTGTGACTACTAATTGTGACTCCTCACAATATATGACAAGTGTCATTTTATCCTAGACATCTAGATTGATCAATGTGAGGCATAGACCGTGTCATCCTCTGACCAACCTAAATCTTGATCTCCAAGTATACTCACTAATCAAATGAGCTCAATATCTCATATTGACTCATTTGGGCATGGCCATGCACTTCGTGATCTCACTCTATCAAGAATATCGATGTCGCTCCCGTCATATAGGAGGGATAGATTTCATCTACTTCAGTCACATCCCTCTGCATACTTCGTTACATACCCAGTAATCGCCTTTATAGTCAACCCAGTTACGGGTGACGTTTGACGAAACCAAAGTATATAACTCCTTATGTAGAGATCCATGGTGACTTCAGGTCCAAGGACTAGTAGTCATACTAATAGCCACATGAGAAAGTATATGACACTCATATAACGATCCATGATACTTTCTCATAGCGGGTTATTCAGTATACATTCTCCAATGCATACCCATGTGTCAACTTGATATCTCTATATCCATGACTTGTGAGATCAAGTCATCGAGTTGATCTACATGCTAGTCTTATTACATTAACATTGTCCTTGAATGTTAATACTCGACTAGGAATAATTAGGAGTAGTGTTCCCTATATCATCTCACTATCGGTTCAACTAAACGATTGATATAGGTGAGAACCTTCTACTCAAGGACGCTATTATACTTAGTTTATTTGGCACCAATACAAGTAAGTATAATAACCAAAAACAAATGCCTTTATTTATATAAGAATATGATACAACAAGTGCATAAGACAATCATCAAATGATTGGCTCTAGGACTCTAACTAACAATATTTAATGTGGCCATTAAAGAGGGGATTTGTAACCTCCATTAGGTGGCACACACATGTGCTAAACATGATGATGTGGCACATCATCATTGGCCACTTAATGACAACTCACAAATGATGTGGCATAAAGTCAAGTAAAACTTGACTTTTCCTCTTCCTCTCAAGTCAAGTCAAACTTGACATTATAACTCCCATGGTTGATCTAATCCAACCATTTGATTCAAGCTAATTTAATATAATTAATCTAATTCAATTAATTAAATTGATTCAATGAGTCATAATCTAAATTAGACTCATTGACCCCATGAATCAACTTGAGTCAAACTCAATTAGTATAACTTGGATTACTCTTAATCCAATTTGGTTCAATACATGAACCTAATCCTCTTGGTTCATCATATGAACCTAATCTCCATCTAATTGTCCTTAGTGTGTGACCCTATAGGTTCTTGTAACGTTGGCAATGCCCCTAAACCCATTTAGGAGCATAAGTAATGTGCGGTATCTAGCAACACATCATTACTACCCAAGTTACAAGAATGTTGAGATCCAACATCACCTTGTGATTACTACTTGTGACTCCTCACAATATATGACAAGTGTCCTTCTATCCTAGACATCTAGATTGATCAATGTGAGGCATAGACCATGTCATCCTCTGACCAATCTAAATCTTGAACTCCAAGTAGACTCACTAAATCAAATGAGCTCAATATCTCATATTTACTCATTTGGGCATGGCCATGCACTTGTGGTCTCACTCTATAAAGAATATTGATGTCACTCTCGTCATATAGGAGGGATAGATCCTATCTACATCACTCACATCCCTCCACATAATTTGTTACATACCCAGTAATCGCCTTTATAGTCCACTCAGTTACGGGTGACGTTTGACAAAACCAAAGTACATAACTCCTTATGTAGGGAACCATGGTGACTTAAGGTCTAAGGACTAGTTGTCATACTAATAGTCACATTAGAAAGTATATGACACTCATATAACGATCCATGATATTTTCTCATAGCGGGTCATTCAGTATACATTCTCCAATGCATACCCATGTGTCAACTTGATATCTCCATATCCATGACTTGTGAGATCAAGTCATCGAGTTGACCTACATGCTAGTCTTATTGCATTAACATTGTCCTTGAATGTTAATACTCGACTAGGAATGATTAAGAGTAGTGTTCCCTATATCTTCTCACTATCGATTCAACCACTCGACTAGGTAAGAACCTTCACTTATATAGGTAAGAATCATCTCACTATCGATTCAACCACTCGTCCTTGAGTAGAAGGTTCTTACCTATATCAATCGATTGGTTGAATCGATAGTGAGATGATATAGGGAACACTACTCTTAATCATTCCTAGTCAAGTATTAACATTCAGGGACAATGTTAATGCAATAAGACTAGCATGTAGGTCAACTCGATGACTTGATCTCACAAGTCATGGATATAGAGATATCAAGTTGACACATGGGTATGCATTGGAGAATGTATACTGAATGACCCGCCATGAGAAAGTATCATGGATCGTTATATGAGTGTCATATACTTTCTCATGTGACTATTAGTATGACTACTAGTCCTTAGACCTGAAGTCACCATGGTTCCCTACATAAGGAGTTATGTACTTTGGTTTCGTCAAACGTCACCCGTAACTGGGTGGACTATAAAGGCGATTACTGGGTATGTAACAAATTATGCGGAGGGATGTGTGTGATGTAGATGGGATCTATCCCTCCTATATGACGGGAGTGACATCGATATTCTTGATAGAGTGAGTCTACGAAGTGCATGGCCATGCCCAAATGAGTCAATATGATATATTGAGCTCATTTGATTGAGTGAGTCTACTTGGAGTTCAAGATTTAGATTGATTAGAGGATGACACGGTCTATGCCTCACATTGATCAATCTAGATGTCTAGGATAGAAGGACACTTGTCATATATTGTGAGGAGTTACAATTAGTAGTCACAAGGTGATGTTGGATTTCAACATTCTTGTAACTTGGGTAGTAATGATGTGTTGCTAAATGTGTTTAGGGGCATTGCCAACGTTACAAGAACCTATAGGGTCACACACTAAGGACAATTAGATGGAGATTAGCTTCATATGATGAACCAAGAGGACTAGATTCATGTGATGAATCAAATTGGATTAAGAGTAATCCTAATTGGGCTAATTGAGTTGGAATCAAGTTGATTCATGTGTTCAATGAGTCTAATTTAGATTATGACTCATTGAATCAATTTAATTAAATGAATTAGATTCATTATATTAAATTGGCTTGAATTAAATGGTTGGATTAGATCAACCATGAGAGAGATTAAGTCAAGTTTGACTTGACTTAAGAGGAAGAGGAAGAGTCAAGTTTGACTTGACTTTACGCCACATCATTTGTGACTTGGCTTTAAGTGACCAATGATGATGTGCCACATCATCATGTTTAGAACATGTGTGTGCCACCTCATGGAGGTTACAAATCTCCTCCTCATTTTAATGGCCACATTAAATAAGAGGAGTTACAAGATAGTGGCCGACCACTTTTGTGTGATGAATGGAATATTGATTTCATTCAAGGCATTATTACATCATCTTCTTCCTTTCTCCAATTCTTCTCTCCCTCTCCTCTCCATAGCCGAGACCTTCTTAGAGTGCTAGCACACTCTAAGGTTCTCCCTCCATCAATTTGTTCGCGTGGATACTTCTATAGGGTTGTTTACTTTGACAATCTTGAGATCCGGCACCTTGGACGAGCGGGATTTGTGAAAGGCGTGCATCAAGGGTAAAACTCATACTCTAATGTAGATCTAGAGTTTGTAAACTCATACTCATAAAATTTTGTTTTTTTTTTATTTTTCGTACGGATCCAGTGGCGGGGGTTTCGGGGTTTCCGCGATGCGAAAAAGTGGTTTTCGCGGCCCGGAAGACCCAACAGTGGTATCAGAGCCACGTGCGAAGCGTGTACGAGTTTAGTTTGCATTTTTATGAAAAATTTAGATTCTGTAACTTTATGTAAATTTAGGTTTTTTATGGTTTTTTTGAGTATTTTTCTCGTAGAAGCGAAGCATAAGTGTTTCGACACTTGTAGGCTTCGACTACAGAGAAGGCTTTTTCAAAACGGTAAGGTTTCACCCCAAATCTTTTTGGGAAAATGGGCTAAGACGCTGTAAGATCTCTAAGGAACACTCGCGATGGTTAGATCGTGGGTAGGGGCGCTGCCCCTGGCCCCGTAAGGGGATTCGTTCCGCGATTGCGCCCGAAAACCACTAAACGGGACCGCCGGGAATTTTTTCTCATAAAAATTGTAAAAATAATATTAAAATTACAAAAAATTATGGAAATTACATAATTTAGAATTATGTATAATTTGTGATGGTGATGGCCCAAAAAGACCCAATCTGATTGGAAATGTGTTGTAATTCATAATACGACCTGCGTGCCGTCATGTGATGTGTGTGTTGTATATTTGATTCGCGACCTGCGCGTCGTGCCTTTCTCTATTTTTATATTCTTGTTGTAAATTAGTTTAGACTCGAATGTAACTCAAGTTTCAAAATTGTAATGTACAAAATTGGAGCGGTGGAAGGTCCACTCGAGACGGAGTTACAAGGAGGGCGCGAGCAACACAAGGTGGTCAAAGGGAGGAGCTTAAGAAGCTGTTGACCTTAGGTTGACCATCCGATCTTCTCATTGGCTTGAGAAGATCGTAGTAGGGCCATGACTAATCACAAATAATTTAATTAATTACTTGTGTGTATGTGATGCATAATTAGTAATTAATTAGTGCCTAACAATTAGATTAGATCTAAATCATGTACAAGATGCACCATCTCGATTAGATTAGATATCAATCGTGTCAACTCAAATGCCTACCGTGTCGTGATACCTATCACTACCTCGATCACATGTGTTGTTGAATCTGTCAAAGCAGAGCAACACATATTATCTTGGTAGGGTATGGAGGGACAATCTTGGTCCCGCCTATCAACGCATGGGTGAGTAGAGACTCAATTTGATTGAGTACAACTAGTTAAATCGAGTTTAACTGTAGGCATTCTTTCAAAAGTTGGAAAGATAGGACATAAATCACATTTATATTAATTGTTGGGCGTATTAGCCAAGCTAACTCAAGTTTTAATATAACTGTGGATAATGATCCTATAAACAAGTGTTGCATAGAGATGTAATTGGTAAATCGTTACCTATCGATCATACTAAATCTTGGACGTATTAGCCAAAGCTAACTCAAGGGTTAGTATGATGTGGATTTTGTTCCACTTGAATTATAGAATTCAATGGGAGCATCATTTAGTTAAAGGCCTAATTAAATGATAAAAAGAATATGATATTTACTTTCTGCTTTTATTTCTGTTGTAGATAACCATGACGTCAAACACGAACACCTTCTCTCTGCATTCTATCCTTGACAAGGACAAGCTCAACAGAGCAAATTTCCTGGACTGGTACAGGAACTTGAGAATAGTTCTCACCCAGGAACGTAAACTGTACATTCTGGAGCAGCCCATTCCAGAGTTTCCTCTTGCCAATGCCACGCGAGTAGACAAAGATGCTTACAAGAAGCATCAAGTTGACGCATTAGATGTGTCCTGTCTAATGCTCGCGACCATGAACTCTGAGCTTCAGAAGCAACATGAGTTGATGGGCGCTTACGATATGTTGAACATCTTCGTCAACTGTATCAAGGACAAGCGAGGCACGAGAGATTTGAGATCTCAAGGGCACTATTTTAGTGCAAGATGTCAGATGGGGCTCCCTAGGCCCATATGTACTCAAAATGATTGGGTACATAGAAAACTTATAGAGGTTGGGATTCCCGCTTGGCCAAGAGCTGGCCACTGACCTGATCTTGCAATCCTTGCCGGATAGCTATAGTCAATTCATTTTAAACTACAACATGAACGAAATAGACAAGTCACTGCCCGAGCTGCTTAGCATGTTAAGAACTGCTGAGCTGAACCTTAAGAAGGTTAAGCCCCACTCTATTTTGATGATTCAGAAATACAAGGGCAAGGGCAAGCCCAAAGGTAAAGGAAAGTCCCAAGCCAAGGGCAAAGACAAGGCACTAAAGCCTAAAGGAGTGGTCACCAAGGATGCTACCTGCTTCCACTGCGGTCAGATCGGGCATTGAAAGAGGAACCGCAAAGTATACTTGGAGGATCTTAAGAAGAAGCGAAGTGAGACTTCCACTTTAGGTATATATGTTATAGAAGTTAATCTATCTATTTCTTCATCATGGGTATTAGATACCAGATGTGCTTCTCACATTTGTACTAATGTGCAGGCGCTGAGAAATAGTAGGGCATTGGCAAAGGGCGAGGTGGACCTACGCGTAGGCAATGGAGCACGGGTTACTGCTGTTGCTGTAGGAACTTATCATCTATTTTTGCCCTCTAGGCTTGTATTAGAATTAGATGAATGTTGTTATGTGCCTGCTTTAATTAAGAACATAATTTCAGTTTCTTGTTTGGACAAGAAAGGTTTCTCTTTTATAATAAAGGACAAATGTTGTTCAGTTTATTTAAAAGATATGTTCTATTGTAGTGCACCTCTGATGAACGGACTCTACATTCTAGACCTTGAAAGCCCTATCTATAACATAAATACCCAGAGGTTCAAGTCAAATGACATGAACCAAATCTATCTCTGGCAATGTCGCTTAGGTCATATAAATGACAAGCGCTAATCCCAGCTCCATAAGGATGTTTTACTGGACTCATTTGATTTTGAATCTTATGAGACATGCGAGTCATGCCTACTAGACAAGATGACCAAGACTCCCTTTAGTGGGCACAGCGAAAGAGCGACTGATTTGTTAGGACTTATACATAGTGATGTATGTGGCCCTTTCAATGTCGCTGCTAGAGGCAGTTATAGGTACTTCATCACATTTACTGATAACTTCAGTAGATATGGCTATGTGTACTTGATTACACATAAGTCTGAATCCTTTGAAAAGTTCAAAGAATTCAAGAATGAATTACAGAACCAGCTTGGCATGAGTATTAAGATACTTCGATCAGATCGAGGTGGTGAATACCTTAGCCATGAGTTTCATGAATATCTAGCTGAGTGTGGGATTCTATCCCAACTCACTCCTCCTGGAACACCACAGTGGAATGGTGTATCCGAAAGGAGGAATCGTACCCTATTAGATATGGTACGGTCTATGATGAGTCACACAAATCTTCCTACATTTCTTTGGGGCTATGCTCTAGACACGACAGCTTTTATACTCAACCGAGTTCCATCCAATGCCGTGATAAAGACACGATATAGGATATGGACTGGGAGAGATGACCAGGTGTCTTTTATGAGTATTTAGGGTTATGAAGCTTACGTTCGACGTCAAGTCTCAGACAAATTAGGACCCAAATCTGACAAGTGCTACTTTATTGGATATCCCAAGGAAACTAAGGGATATTACTTCTACATTCCCAGTCAGCACAAGGTAGTTATGGCAAAGACTGGGATCTTTCTAGAAAGGGACTTTGTTTCTAAAAAGACTAGTGGGAGTACGTTCGATCTTGAAGAAGTTCAAGATGCGGACCATAGCACTGAAGCCTCGATGAAAGTTGAACTGGAACCACAAAGTGTTGTGGATGATGTTGTTCCACAAAGAGTTGAGGAACAACAACCAGTTCAAGTAGACATACCTCTTCGCAGGTCTGATAGGGTACTTCGTCAGCCCGAGAGATACTCATTTCTCTTGTCTGACCATGATGACGTTGTGCTCATAGAGGATGAGCCTACCACCTATCAGGAAGCTGTGCTGAGACCAGATTCCGAGAAATGGCTAGAGGCCATGAGATCCGAAATGGAATCCATGTACACCAACCAAGTATGGACTTTGGTTGATCCACCTGAAGGGGTAAAACCCAAAGGGTGTAAGTGGGTCTTTAAGAGAAAGACTGACATGGATGGGCTTATTTATAAGGGTCGCTTGGTAGCTAAAGGTTTCAAGCAGATTCATGGTATTGACTATGATGAAACCTTTTCTCCAATAGCGATGTTTAAGTCTATTCGGATCATGCTTGCTATTGCAGCATACCATGACTATGAGATATGGCAGATGGATGTCACAACCGCATTTCTGAATGGAAACCTACTCGAGGATGTGTACATGACACAACCTGAGGGTTTTGTAGATCCACAGCATAGTAGCAGAGTATGCAAGCTGCATAGGTTCATTTATGGACTAATGTAAGCTTCTTGGAGCTGGAATCTTCGATTCGATGAAGCAATCAAATAGTTTGGTTTCATCAAGAATGAAGATGAGCCTTGTGTCTACAAGAAGGTTGTAGGGGCATAGTTGTCTTCCTCATATTGTATGTGGATGACATACTGCTCATTGCAAAAGACATCCCTTTGCTTCAGTCTGTCAAGACCTGGCTAGGGAGTTGTTTCTCAATGAAGGACTTAGGTGAAGCATCCCACATTCTAGGGATATAGATAGATCTAAGAGATTTCTTGGCCTAAGTCAGAGTACATCATTGACAAGGTACTCCTTCGGTTTGCCATGCAGAACTCCAAGAAGGGATTTCTGCCGATGTCACATGGCGTGAGTCTTTCGAAGACTCAAGGTCCCTCTTCTAGAGAGGAGAGAGACCGCATGGATTAGATCCCTTATGCCTAAGCCATAGGATCTATCATGTATGCCATGCTACGTACTCATCCTGATGTCTCGTATGCTTTGAGCATGACGAGCAGATACCAGTCTGATCCAGGTGAAAGTCACTGGATAGCGGTCAATAATATTCTTAAGTACTTAAGAAGGACTAAAGAATATTTCTTAATATATGGGGGCAATGATGAGCTAGCTGTAAAGGGTTATAGTGATGCCAGCTTCCAGACCGACCAGGATGATTATCGATTGCAGTCGGGGTTCGTGTTTTGCATAAATGGTGGTGATTTGAGCTGGAAGAGTTTGAAGCAGGACACAGTAGCTAATTCTACTACAGAGGCCGAGTACATTGCTGCATCAGAGGCAGCAAAGGAGGCAGTTTGGATCCGTAAGTTCATCACTGAACTTGGGGTGGTTCCTAGTATCGCTCACCCTATTGAGCTCTATTGTGACAACAATGGAGCTATAGCACAGGCTAAGGAACCTTGCTCACACCAGCGGACCAAACACATACTACGGCGCTTCCATCTCATTCGAGAGATTATCGAGAGAGGATATGTGAAGATTTGCATAGTACCCACAGAGGCTAACATCGTAGATCCCTTGACCAAGGCTTTGGCACAGAGAAAGCATGATGGTCACACTAGGTCATTGGGGCTTAGAGCCTACACTGATTGGCACTAGTGCTAGTGGGAGATTGTTAGTTAGAGCCCTAGAGCTAATCATTTGATGATTGTATTATGGACTTGTTGTATCATATTCTTATAAAAATAAATGCATTTGTTTTTGGTTATTAAACTTACTTGTATTGGTGCCAAATAAACTAAGTATAGTAGCGTCCTTGAGTAGAAGGTTATTGCCTATATCAATCGATTGGTTGAATTGATAGTGAGATGATATAGGGAACACTACTCTTAATCATTCCTAGTCGAGTATTAACATTCAGGGACAATGTTAATGTAATAAGACTAGCATATAGGTCAACTCGATGACTTGATCTCACAAGTCATGGATATAGAGATATCAAGTTGACACATGGGTATGCATTGGAGAATATATACTGAATGACCCGCAATGAGAAAGTATCATGGATCATTATATGTGTAACGCCCAAAAATTCTAAAATCAATTTTAGAAATATCCTATTATTTTTCTAAAATTTTAGGATATTTTTATGGAATTTTTAGAGTAGCGGAAGTAGCAAAAATAAATAGAAACGTAAAATAACCTAAGCGGGAATTGAACCCGAGACCTATGAGACCCTATGTCTTATAGACAACTCTAGTAACCAGGAGGCCCCAGCAGGGGTGTGCTGAAAGAAGAGGGAAATAGTTATATTTAAGGTTTAGTTAGTCGAATAAACCACTTAATATAAATAGGAAAAAAATTAAGTGAGGAGTTATTAGTTTTCATCGGAAGCTTTTCCTCTCCTCACCCTAATTCCGCCGACCCCTCTCCCTTCCTCACCTCTCGGCGCCCAACTCCAAGGAAGAACCTAGGGTTCCATCTCTAGGGCCATAGGAGTAACTTCCGGCAACATCAAGGGTACGAGGACGCCCCTCTCCGCGAGAAGAACGCATAGACGCGAGAAGATCGTCAAAGAGATCCCTTCTCCGGAAAACCTAGCGATTGGATTGTAAGGAATCTAGCGCAGGATGTAAGAAACCCCTCACCTGCAGTATAAGTAGCTATTCGTGTGTTTTATACATTAGTTTAGTAGTATGCAGATTTTCAGTTCGTAGGGTGTGTTCTAGTGCACACCAAGTGCTTGATAAAAGGTTTAGCTCAGTAAAATGCTACAGTAGGCATTTTAATAGATCAGTAAATGCAGTAGAAGCATTTAGAATAGCATATTTAGTCTTGCTATAGCTTATATGGGACTACGGTCCAATGGATGTGTAACACCCACTAAGCTTTTAAGATAAGCATATGAATGTAGGATTTTTGCCTTAGAAAAATAATGAGAAGTGAGTTAAAGCAAAAAGAAATAAAATGAAACAAAAAGAAGAGGAGGTCAAGGATTGAACCTTGAACCTCTTATATTATAATTCATAGGATTAATTAGTAGAAACCAATTGGGATAGAGAGAAGATATTGATAGCAAAGGAGGGAAACTCATGATAAGGGTGAGAGTAAAAGTTAGCCAAAAGAAAACAAGAAAAGAGCAAGAGAAAGGCAACTTGCCTTCCTTCTTTCTCTCCATCTTTCTTTCTTCATTTTGCCGAAAATTTAAGAGGGAATTAAAGGGATTCATTCCCCCTTATTTCATCATGAATGGTGAGAATAAATTAGAAAATAAAATAAATAAAATAAAAATAGAAAATGGGTTAAGGGAGAAGGAAAGCAAAAATCAATTTTGCTACCTCTTCCCCCTTAACATAAAAGGGAGCAAGAAAAGAGAAGGTTATTTTTCTCTCATTTCCTCATCCTCCCTCTCCCTCACCGAACACCACTTCCCTCTCCTCCATCTTCGGCCCCAAGCCAAGGTTTTCTCCTAAGAAAGCCTAAGATACAAGGAGGACGTAACAAGGGAATCAAGGGAAAGGAACTAGAAGAAGAGGCTACTTCTTCCATCACCACACCTTAGATCCACAAGCGAAAAGGATGTAAGCTTCCCCTCACCTGTGGTACAAGGATTTTTATGTGATTTTCGGATTTTATGAGGATTAGAAAACCTAGAAAAGAATTTAAGAAAATTCGGCCAAAGAAGAGTTTTCAAATCTAGGAAGGTTTAAACAAGTCCTCATTTCATGATATTTTTCTATACTATGTAGGAAGGTTTTTCCTTCATGTTTTTATACCTATATGATGCTTGATCAGAGGAGTATCTAACCCTAGAATTTCGGCCAAAAATATTTTCAAAAGGTTGAAGAAATCATTGTTTAACCAAACTAGTACAAGATTTCCCCCATGAACTACTAAGGGCCTTTTATTGGTTTTCTTGCTTGAAAGTTACTTGGAACCAAAAGAAATCCACTCATATGTTTCGGCCAAGAAAAGGGCTTAGGGTTAGGAAGACCTTTAAATTTAAGTAACCATGTTTGTATGATAGAATATAGAGTTCTCTTAAAGAATTGGATGTTGAATATTGCTAGAAATTCATGAACTCTTATTTTAGATTTTCGGCCATGATAAGATGGATAGCTTAGAAAAGCTTAAACAAAATTTTAACATGCTCAAGACCTCTGTAATATTATGATATGGAAGTTGTTTGATGCTCTTATGCTTAATTAGAGTATAGATAAATTTAGTTACATGATATATGACATGTAAGATCACAAGGGTCCTAGCTTGTTTATTAACCAACTTTGTATATGATGTTCTTAGTAATTTTTACCATGAAACTTACATAGGTTTTCCATGCTTTAGGCCACTTAAAACCTAGTTTAGGGATTAGTAGGTTTCGGCCATGAGGAAATATAAAAGAAAAAGGGAAAGAAACCTAGGAAGCCTAAGACACAATTCACATGTATGTTTATTATGCTTGTCTTTATATATGCTATGAAACTTGTATGACTTCTTATGCTTTTAGGCTATTTGAAGCAAGTTTATACACTGATGAGTCTCGGCCAAGTAGGGTTTAAAAGACCTAGAAGCCTTAGAATTGAAACCAATGGTGTTAAAAATGCTTCTTATGGAAATATGATAATATGTTGATTGTGTCACATGCTTGTATAATTTTTCCATGACCTAAATGGGCCATTGTATGTTTCGGCCATGAAAGGATAGATGCCCTAGAAATCCTAGAACAAAAATTAAATATGCTTATGTCACTCTATATGAAATATGATAAGTAGAAAACCAAAGTTCTCATGCTATATGTTATTTAGTGACCTAAATGAGGCTAGGGTAAGTTTCGGCCATACCTATTGTATGATGTTTTATTATGAATTTATACATGATGTTAGTTCAAGTTCTCATGCTTGTATACTTGTTTTTATCCCTAAGGAATACTTGTTAAAAGTTTGGCCATGACATATGTTAAGGGCTTGAAGAACTTATTAACTAGCTCAAATGTGCTTACTATGTTACTTGGAAAAAAATGCTATAAATATGGTTTAAGGTTTCCATGCTTTCATGACATTTGAGACCTTGTTTCACACCTGATAGGGTTCGGCCACATGAGTTTAGGGACTTGGAGAACTTAGAAACCAAGTTAATCATGCTTATAATGCTTCCTATGAAATTGATGCGATGATAATTTAGGTTCCACATGCTTGGAGGTTATTTTTACCTAAATTGAGATCTAAGGGGGTTCGGCCATCATAAGAACCCAAGGGATTAGAAGCTTAGAACCCAAGTTAACTATGTTACCATGTTTCTTATGTTAGTATAATCACATGATACACCCTTATGCTTAAACATGTATGCTTGTGATTTATACTTTCCATGATATGATATGTGCTTAGAAATATGCATGCTTTGATGATATGTGATGTGTTTAGAATATGCATGCTTTCATGATATGCTATGTGGATAGAAATATGCATGCTTGATGATATGCTTTAGGCTTAAGATATGCATGTTTTTATGATCTATGCCTAAGTGATGCATAATATTATGATATGATGTATGCCTAAGTGATGCATATCTTTAAGACATGATGTATGCCTAAGTGATGCATACTTTTATGATATGATGGATGCCTAAGTGATGCATACCTTTATGACATGATGTATGCCTAAGTGATGCATACTTTTATGATATGATGTGTGCCTACGTGATGCATGCTTTTATGATGTATGATATGTATAAGTATGACATGTACTTTACTTTATATGGCTTGTACCAAGGGTGGGCTCCATAAGCGCCCCGGGGTCGATGGAATAGGACTCGGGCCTCATTAGGGATGGGCTCCTAAGTGCCCCTAGGTCGATGGAGTAAGACTCGGGCCTAGTATGTTTGCCTTGTAGGGTTCAAGACTTGCTACCTTGGACATACATAGGTTGCGCGCAATATGTAAGTGGTACATAGCCGGGATCCCCTTTAAGTTGAGATTATGTTCAAGTATATATGTAAGAAGAAATGATTTTAAAGATCATGAGACATACACATGTTTTTCGGATACATGTTTTCAAAATCATATTGCATATACCTTATGATCATGTTGTGATGATGCTATGATTTATGATATGCCATGATTAGATATGATTATGTTATGTTTCATGCTATGTTTGATATGCCATGCTACCTTATGATGATGCTATGATATGTCATGATTAGATATGATTATGTTATGTTTCATGCTATGTTTGATATGCCATGCTACCTTATGATGATGCTATGATATGTCATGATTAGATATGATTATGTTATGTATCATACTATGCTTTAAGAGATGATATGCCATGACTAGTTATGATTTTGTTATGTTGCATGATATGCTTAAAGAGTATGATATGTTATGCCATGACTAGTTGAGATCATGTTATGTTGAGATATTCTTTGATCATGTGATGATTTTCGGTTTTAGTGAGTAGGAAAGGAACTTACTGAGCCATGAGTGCTCATAGCTTACTTTCCTTGTACCACAGATAAAGGAAAAAGCTGGATGAGCTAAAGGAGCAGTAGGAGAGGCAAGGAGATGTGTGTGGCTGTGGCTAGGCAACCAAATAAGAACTTGCTTTAAGAACTTTTAAGAATTACGCTTTGGTTTCATAAATTGTAGTACTAAATGGGTGACTTGATGTTATGTTTCTATTTATCTTGTTATCATGTTATGGAAACCATATTAGTGTAGTTCGGATATGAAAACAAAAGAAAACTTTTATTAATCTAAGAAAAATTATTTTAAGTCTTCCGCTGTAATATGTACGTAGAGTATCGTAGCCCCGTCCCTTAGGGTTAGCAGGGAGGGCGGGCGTTACAGGTTGGTATCAGAGCCAAAGTTTTTGCCAGCTCACTACACACACATCAAGCCTCCGACCTGCCGCTCCAAGTAAGAATGCTTATGCTTACTTTCATGTTATATGACTTATACCTTATTTCTTTTCTCGTTATATTGCCTATGCTTTATTTTCTTTGCTATATTGCTTATGCTTTATTTCCTTATGTTATGTTGTTGTCACTCTATTCTTTATTTTTCCCTATGTTGCTTATGCTTTAGTTTCATGTTTTACTTGCTTATGTTTGATGCTTTATTCTATGCTTTTAGTTATAATTTAGATTAGGATTTCATATTGGTAGGTTAGGAATAATACCAGAACAAATAGATAGAAACAAAATAGTACGTTAGATTGGCTAAAAACGATAACCACTTACACTAGTCTATTTGTCCTTATTTAGATAAACATGGTTAGGACACGCAATACTCGAACCGAGGGAACAGTGACTCCACCAGACCTGACGCAAGTAGTCGCAAATCTCCAGCATCAGATTGCCGAGCAACAGCAGCTGATCACTACCTTAATGGGTCAGCAAGGCAACTCAGTTACCCCACCGGCAAATCAGAATGCACTACCAGTTATACCTACAGCCGCGCCAGTGCCCCCGACAGCCCCTACTCCGATGGTCCGACAAGAGACCTATCTGATTCAGTGGCAAAGGCTTAAGCCGGAAGCATTCTCGGGAAACTGCGAACCATGGGATGCGCAAGCCTGGCTCAAAACCGTGGAAAGCATAATGGAACTACTGGATTGGCCTGAACATGAGAAGGTCAAATGCGCGTCGTTCTGCCTTACCGGAGATGCCCGAATGTGGTGGGACCGAGTGAAGGTGAAAAGAAAAATAAACCAAATGCAGTGGACAGATTTTGAGAAAGAGTTCTTAGAGGAATTTTTCCATATGCAAGTGACCAACAAGCACTATGACGAGTTCACTGAGTTCCGGCAAGGTGATCTGTCAGTTAACGAAGCCGTCAAGAGGTTCAACCGCCTAGCCCGTCTGTGCCCAGAACTGATCTGTACTGAAAAAGAAAGGGTCCGGTTAATGTTAAAGATGCTCCGACCCGAGATAGCCCTGAACGTAGCCGGCGGAGTTAATAGACCGCAGACTGCAGAGGAGCTAGTCAGCAGTGCCCTAATTACCGAGCATTACCAGAAAGTAAAGAACAAGGGCATGAACCAAGCACTGACCGGAGGAAAAAAATCGCACAATACCAGAACCGACTGGAAAGGAAACTCAAGTGGAAAGAGGAAACAGTGGAATAAAACAAAAGGTGGTCCGGCCAATAAGCAGACCAAGTACCCTCAGTGTGCCACATGTGGGAAGATGCATTCTGGAGTATGTCTCCTAAGTACCAGAAAGTGCTATAACTGCGGAAAGGAAGGCCATCTAGCGAGAAATTGCCCAACTCAACCTCAGGCACCACCTCCGCAGAACTTTCAGAACAGGAGTGCCCCCGCACAGCTTCACCAGATGCAAGCTGCCATAGAAGGGACTTCAATCAGCCAAGGAAGATTGGAAGCCCCTCCCGCTTTGACAAACTTTAGATTCTACTCTCTCGCTCAAGATGACGTGGCGAACGCCTCTACTATCATCACAGGTCAGCTATCTAATTTCAGTCAGTATGCTAGAATTTTTATTCAATGCTGAAAGCGAACTGATGAGGGAATCCATCGAGAAACTGAAACATGTTTCGTATCCGTTAGTTGAAACCATGTCCGGATGACTCTCTACCCTCACCATAACACCAACGTTATTCGAGAACATGTTAGAGAAGCAAACCAGGGACCCGAGCCTTCAAAGAATTAAGCAAGAGACCGCAGAAGGAAAGAATGACGGGTTCCGTATCGCAGACGATGGAATATTATACCTCAGGGATCGATTATGTATTCCAGAGGATCCAGAGTTGCGAAAGAAGATACTGGAAGAAGCCCATACAACGCCTTATGCAATGCACCCGGGTTCCACTAAGATGTACCAGGACCTGAAAAAGAAATTTGGTGGTCCGGTATGAAAAGAGAAGTGGCTCAGTACGTCAGTATTTGTCTGACGTGCCAAAGGGCAAAAGATGAACACCAAAGACCCGGCGGATTATTACAACCTGTCCAAATTCAAGAATGGAAATGGGAAGAAATCTCCATGGATTTCATTTCAGGTCTACCCAAGACGACAAATGGATATGATGCTATATGGGTGATCGTGGACAGATTGACGAAGTCTACACACTTTTTGGCGATCAAGATGACTTATTCAACTGAACAACTAGCTCAGCTATATGTTAAGGAAATCGTCAGATTACATGGTATCCCTAAGACCATTATTTCTGATAGAGACGGACGTTTTGTCTCGCACTTTTGGGAGTGCGTTCAGAAGGCCCTTGGCACGAAGTTGTTGTTTAGCACAGCCTTCCACCCACAGACTATTGGGCAGACTGAAAGAGTAAATCAAATATTGGAGGATATGTTAAGAACTTGTGCCCTGGACTTCAAGGGGAGCTGGTGCCGATATTTATACCTGGCAGAATTCGCCTACAATAATAGCTACCAAGCTACTATTGGAATGGCACCTTACGAAGCTCTATATGGGAGGAAGTGTAGATCTCCTATATGCTGGTATGAAAGTGGTGAAAAGAAGGAAATGGGGTTCCGAACGGAACTTATTGATGACACCACCCGAGCTATACAAAAGATCCATCAACGAATAGAAACTGCTCAGAGTCGGCAGAAGAATTATGCCGATAAACGGCGCAGGCCACTAGAATTCAACATCGGAGACTTGGTATTCCTTAAAGTATCCCCCATGAAAGGGATAATGAGGTTCGGAAAGAAGAGCAAGTTAAGCCCACGATACGTAGGACCGTACCGGATTTTAGAAAGAGTGGGCCAAGTCGCATACAGACTAGAACTACCTCCAGACATGGCAGCCATTCACAATGTGTTCCATGTATCGATGCTCAAGAAGTGTATTCCCAGCACAGATCAAGTAATTGAGCCACAGTCGGTACAGGTTCAAGAGGACCTAAGTTATGAAAGTAGACCTATTCAAATCTTGGACCGAGAAGTCAAGAGGTTAAGGAACAAAGAGATACCCTTAGTAAAGGTTCTATGGCGGAATCAACGATTTGAAGAAGCCACCTGGGAACGCGAGGACGATATGAAACAAAAGTACCCGGAGCTATTTTAAAGTTCGAGGACGAACTTTTCATGAGGTACGGGGTACTGTAACACCCACTAAGCTTTTAAGATAAGCATATGAATGTAGGATTTTTGCCTTAGAAAAATAATGAGAAGTGGGTTAAAGCAAAAAGAAATAAAATGAAACAAAAAGAAGAGGAGGTCAAGGATTGAACCTTGAACCTCTTATATTATAATTCATAGGATTAATTAGTAGAAACCAATTGGGATAGAGAGAAGATATTGATAGCAAAGGAGGGAAACTCATGATAAGGGTGAGAGTAAAAGTTAGCCAAAAGAAAACAAGAAAAGAGCAAGAGAAAGGCAACTTGCCTTCCTTCTTTCTCTCCCTCTTTCTTTCTTCATTTTGCCGAAAATTTAAGAGGGAATTAAAGGGATTCATTCCCCCTTATTTCATCATGAATGGTGAGAATAAATTAGAAAATAAAATAAATAAAATAAAAATAGAAAATGGGTTAAGGGAGAAGGAAAGCAAAAATCAATTTTGCTACCTCTTCCCCCTTAACATAAAAGGGAGCAAGAAAAGAGAAGGTTATTTTTCTCTCATTTCCTCATCCTCCCTCTCCCTCACCGAACACCACTTCCCTCTCCTCCATCTTCGGCCCCAAGCCAAGGTTTTCTCCTAAGAAAGCCTAAGATACAAGGAGGACTTAGCAAGGGAATCAAGGGAAAGGAACTAGAAGAAGAGGCTACTTCTTCCATCACCACACCTTAGATCCACAAGCGAAAAGGATGTAAGCTTCCCCTCACCTATGGTACAAGGCTTTTTATGTGATTTTCGGATTTTATGAGGATTAGAAAACCTAGAAAAGAATTTAAGAAAATTCGGCCAAAGAAGAGTTTTCAAATCTAGGAAGGTTTAAACAAGTCTTCATTTCATGATATTTAGCTATACTATGTAGGAAGGTTTTTCCTTCATGTTTTTATACCTATATGATGCTTGATCAGAGGAGTACCTAACCCTAGAATTTCTGCCAAAAATATTTTCAAAAGGTTGGAGAAATCATTGTTTAACCAAACTAGTACAAGATTTCCCCCATGAACTACTAAGGGCCTTTTATTGGTTTTCTTGCTTGAAAGTTACTTGGAACCAAAAGAAAGCCACTCATATGTTTCGGCTAAGAAAAGGGCTTAGGGTTAGGAAGACCATTAAATTTAAGTAACCATGTTTGTATGATAGAATATAGAGTTCTCTTAAAGAATTGCATGTTGAATATTGCTAGAAATTCATGAACTCTTATTTTAGATTTTCGGCCATGATAAGATGGATAGCTTAGAAAAGCTTAAACAAAATTTTAACATGCTCAAGACCTCTTTAATATTATGATATGGAAGTTGTTTGATGCTCTTATGCTTAATTAGAGTATAGAAAAATTTAGTTACATGATATATGACATGTAAGATCACAAGGGTCCTAGCTTGTTTATGAACCAACTTTGTATATGATGTTCTTAGTAATTTTTACCATGAAACTTACTTAGGTTTTCCATGCTTTAGGCAACTTAAAACCTAGTTTAGGGATTGGTAGGTTTCGGCCATGAGGAAAAATAAAAGAAAAAGGGAAAGAAACCTAGGAAGCCTAAGACACAATTCACATGTATGTTTATTATGCTTGTCTTTATATATGCTATGAAACTTGTATGACTTCTTATGCTTTTAGGCTATTTGAAGCAAGTTTATACACTGATGAGTCTCGGCCAAGTAGGGTTTAAAAGACCTAGAAGCCTTAGAATTGAAACCAATGGTGTTAAAAATGCTTCTTATGGAAATATGATAATATGTTGATTGTGTCACATGCTTGTATAATTTTTCCATGATCTATATGGGCCATTGTATTTTTCGGCCATGAAGGGATAGATGCCCTAGAAATCCTAGAACAAAAATTAAATATGCTTATGTCACTCTATATGAAATATGATAAATAGAAAACCAAAGTTCTCATGCTATATGTTATTTAGTGACCAAAATGAGGCAAGGGTAAGTTTCGACCATACCTATTGTATGATATTTTATTATGAATTTATACATTATGTTAGTTCAAGTTCTCATGCTTGTATACTTGTTTTTAGCCCTACGGAATACTTGTTAAAAGTTTGGCCATGACATATGTTAAGGGCTTGAAGAACTTAGTAACTAGCTCAAATGTGCTTACTATGTTACTTGGAAAAAAATGCTATAAATATGGTTTAAGGTTTCCATGCTTTCATGACATTTGAGACCTTGTTTCACACCTGATAGGGTTCGACCACATGAGTTTAGGGACTTGTAGAACATAGAAACCAAGTTAATCATGCTTATAATGCTTCCTATGAAATTGATGTGATGATAATTTAGGTTCCACATGCTTGGAGGTTATTTTTACCTAAATTGAGATCTAAGGGGGTTCGGCCATGATAAGAACCCAAGGGATTAGGAAGCTTAGAACCCAAGTTAACTATGTTACCATGTTTCTTATGTTAGTATAATCAAATGATACACCCTTATGCTTAAACATGTATGCTTGTGATTTATACTTTCCATGATATGATATGTGCTTAGAAATATGCATGCTTTCATGATATGTGATGTGCTTAGAATATGCATGCTTTCATGATATGCTATGTGGATAGAAATATGCATGCTTGATGATATGCTTTATGCTTAAGATATGCATGTTTTTATGATCTATGCCTAAGTGATGCATAATATTATGATATGATGTATACCTAAGTGATGCATATCTTTAAGACATGATGTATGCCTAAGTGATGCATACTTTTATGATATGATGGATGCCTAAGTGATGCATACCTTTATGACATGATGTATGCCTAAGTGATGCATACTTTTATGATATGATGTGTGCCTAAGTGATGCATGCTTTTATGATGTATGATATGTATAAGTATGACATGTACTTTACTTTATGTGGCTTGTACCAAGGGTGGGCTCCATAAGCGCCCCGGGGTCGATGGAATAAGACTCGGGCCTCGTTAGAGATGGGCTCCTAAGTGCCCCTAGGTCGATGGAGTAAGACTCGGGCCTAGTATGTTTGCCTTGTAGGGTTCAAGACTTGCTACCTTGGACCTACATAGGTTGCGCGCAATATGTAAGTGGTACATAGCCGGGATCTCCTTTAAGTTCAGATTATGTTCAAGTATATATGTAAGAAGAAATGGTTTTAAAGATCATGAGACATACACATGTTTTTCGGATACATGTTTTCAAAATTATATTGCATATACCTTATGATCATGTTGTGATGATGCTATGATTTATGATATGCCATGATTAGATATGATTATGTTATGTTTCATGCTATGCTTGATATGCCATGCTACCTTATGATGATGCTATGATATGCCATGATTAGATATGATTATGTTATGTATCATACTATGCTTTAAGAGATGATATGCCATGACTAGTTATGATTTTGTTATGTTGCATGATATGCTTAAAGTGTATGATATGTTATGCCATGACTAGTTGAGATCATGTTATGTTGAGATATTCTTTGATCATGTGATGATATTCGGTTTTAGTGAGTAGGAAAGGAACTTACTGAGCCATGAGTGCTCATAGCTTACTTTCCTTGTACCACAGATAAAGGAAAAAGCTGGATGAGCTAAAGGAGCAGCAGGAGAGGCAAGGAGATGTGTGTGGCTGTGGCTAGGCAACCAAATAAGAACCTGCTTTAAGAACTTTTAAGAATTACGCTTTGGTTTCATAAATTGTAGTACTATATGTTTGACTTGATGTTATGTTTCTATTTATCTTGTTATCATGTTATGGAAACCATATTAGTGTAGTTTGGGTATGAAAATAAAAGAAAAGTTTTATTAATCTAAGAAAAATTATTTTAAGTCTTCCGCTATAATATGTACGTAGAGTATCGTAGCCCCGTCCCTTAGGGTTAGCAGGGAGGGCGGGCGTTACAGGATGGGCTCCCACAGTCGCCTCTAGGTTCAGACTACCTAGTTCTAGGTTCAGATAACCTAGTAAGAGCAAGGTAATGTATATTAGCTACAAATCAGTATTTTACTTTTTAGTGGCACTGTACTGGACTTCAGTTGTCCATGGGTTGGGCTCCCATAGTTGTCCCTAGGTTTGGATAACCTAGTAACTCTACTAAATTCGGGATTTGCAACCCTGGGTCTAGTTAGGGATGCGCGCATAGCAAGTACAGTTGCCGGGCCCAACAGCAGTATAATTAGTATTTTCATCTATATATGATATATAGCTTTCCAAAGCTTCACAATTTAGTTATGTGATTTCAGTTCAGGATTTATATCAGCTTAGCATTTATTTAGATAGCTGTTGTATCAGTTTAGTTCTATCCTGTTGATACCAGAAGATATTGCCATGCTCATCTTTTACTTTCTATGTTTTGTATGCCAAAATGCCATGTTTTAGCATGTTCAGCACATTTTTGAAATAGCATGTTTCCAGAACATAAATTGCATCGTATGCATTGTTTTGTGAGGTAGATGGCTTCTTACTAAGCGCAAGCTTACAGATACTTCTTTCCCTTATACTACAGATAAAGGTAAAGGAAAGATGGACTAGCGGAGGTTGAAGGTCAATGCAGTGAAGATGTGTGTGGATGGGAACATGGAATAAAGATGTTTGGGATCTAGCAAACCTGCACTTAGTATTTCTGATTTTAGTTACTTTCCTACATTGTAGAATGGTTGAGTAGCATGAATTGTGTAGTATGCATTAAGTTTGTTATTAGATAGTACCTTATGAGTAATATTTTGCCTAGTAGTTTGGTTTTATGCTTATAGAGTTGACACATGTGATTGGGCATGAAACAGTGTTGAAATCAGATTCCTGGTGCGAAATTAGAAAACCCAATCGATCAGCCGATCGATTGGAGGCTTCTCGATCGATCAGTTGATCGATTGAGAGCTGATTTCTGCGAACAGTAAGCTCTGGAATCGATCATTGGATCGATCGAGGAATTAGCCTCGTGAACAGAGAGCTTCTGAATCGATCGCTGGATCGATTGGAAAGTTTAGATCGATCAGTCGATCGATCCAGAATATTACCCCCGTGCATAGTAGAGCGCTCAGTCGATCAATGGATCGATTATTCAGGCCGGATCGATCAGCCGATCGATCTAGAATTTCGTCCGTGCACAGTAGCACGCTGAATCGATCAGCGGATCGATCAGATGACTCCAGTCGATCAGCCGATCGATTAGAGTGTCTGATTTCAGCTGGAAGGGTATCATTTCAGTCTTTTTATCAAATCGAAAGTTCGGGTTCCTTCCCTAGTGTATGCATGTCAATGGAAAGGTCTTTGAACCTAGTCTTACAGACTGTGATGGTCATTAGCAGAGTAAGATTTTAATTAGCACAGTTTTCCGCACCTTATAGTTAGCACAGAATAATGTGACGGTCCGGCCTCGCTGCCTAGTTAATAGGAGGTGGGTCGTTACAGAGTGGTATCAGAGCAAAAGTTCCATACTTCCTACACACACATCAGCATTAAACCTGCAGCTTCCAAGTAAGAACATCTCTCACTTCAATTATGTTTTGTTTGTTTTCATGTTCCTAGATAACTAAAGCATGCTTATATATGTATGATAGTACCTAACATGATAACAATAGTTATGCAATATGATCCTATTAGTTATGTATGTCCTATATTTGTTTAGAAAATGGCACGAGGATGCCCCAGCTAGAAGGGCACCAGCCACTAAGCCCTAGCACGAGGCAGGTAGTTCAGTGCCTCCTCCAGACCTTACAGCAGTAGTGGCTCAGTTACAGCAGCAATTAGCTGAACAGCAACAGGAAATAGTCACTTTAAGGGCTAATCAGCATAACACTCCCACTGTCACCCCAGAGCCTAACTTGGCAACTCCAGTAGTGATAGAAGCTCCACCAGTCCAACCTGTAGCACCAGTAGCCCCAGCTGTAGGGGCAAGGAGGGAAGCTTATCTAATCCAGTGGCAGAAAATTAAGCCAGAGAATTTCTCAGGCACTAGTGAACCATGGGATGCTCAAGCCTGGTTCAAAATACTGGAGAGTACGATGGAGCTTCTGGACTGGCCAGAGCATGAGAAGGTGAAGTGCGCCTCTTTCTGTCTGACAGGAGACGCACGTATGTGGTGGGAGAAAGTTAAAGCGAAGCGCCCAGTGAATCAGATGACATGGGCTGACTTCGAAAAGGAATTCTTCAAGGAGTTCTTTCACATATGGGTCACAAACTGCCAATACGACGAGTTCACTGAGTTTCGTCAGGGCAACCTTTCAGTTGAGGAGGCTGTGAGGAAATTCAATAGACTGGCTCGTCTATGGGTCTATGCCCAGAACTAGTCAGCACTGAAAGGGAACGAGTCCGGTTGATGCTCAAGATGTTAAGGCCAAAAATAGCAATGAACGTGGCCAGCGGTGTCCGTAGGCCACAAACCACAGAAGAACTAGTGAGCAGTGCTTTAACCACCGAGCATTACCAGAACAGTATCAAGCAGCAGAAGCAAGTCATCTCAGAGTCGAAAGGCCCAGGAGGCTCAGGTACTCAGAAACACCCGAGCCACAACTCCCACGACTCTAACTGGAAAGGGAACTCCAACAACAAACGCAAACCAGGGAGTTACCCAAAAGGAGGACTAGCTAGTAAACAACCCAGCTATCCCAAGTGTTCCACTTGTGGAAATTTTCACCCAGGAGTTTGTCGCAAGGGCACTCGAGGATGTTTCGAATGTGGCCAGGAAGGGCATATGGCTAAACAATGCCCAAACAAGACCAGCTTGCCTCCACCACAGCCGATTCAGTACGAAGTCAAGCCAGCACAGTTGCATCAGATGCAGGCTGCTTTGGACGGTCCACACATCAGCCAGGGTAGATTAGAAGCCCCTTCAGCCACGACGAATGCGAGGATCTACTCACTCACCAGAGAGGACGTAGCGAATGACTCGACAGTTGTTACAGGTCAGATCAGTATTTTACAGCAAAGTACAACTGTCTTATTCGATACTGGGGCAACCCATTCTTATATATCCAGGGCGTTTTCCGAGAAGTTAGCGATACCCCCAGAAGTACTCAGTGGTCAATTTCTCACAACACTACCTTCGGGAGAAATTATGGCATCCACGCGCTGGCTCAGAGCAGTGCAAGTCATTATAACAGACAGAGAACTCTTTTGTGATCTGATAGTGCTAGATATGACTGATTACGATGTCATTTTTGGAATAGACTTCCTGATCAGATATGGTGCCTCTATTGAGTGCCGTAAACAGAAAGTCATATTCCAACCTGAAGCAGGAGTACAATTTGAATACAGCGGAGAACCGAAGAGAAAAGCCAAGAAATTTCTCTCAGCTCTGAAAGCACAGAAATTGCTAGATTCAGGATGTACGGGATTCTTAGCACATGTTGTCAGTACCAGCCAGGACAATGACCGAAAGCTAGAAGAGGTCCGAGTCGTATGTGACTACCCAGCAGTTTTTCCTGAGGAATTACCAGGCCTAGCGCCAGACAGGGAGATAGAATTTGAGATAGAGCTCATTCCTGGTACGAGTCCCATCTCCAAAGCACCCTATCACATGGCTCCGGCCGAACTGAAAGAACTTCAGGAGCAACTACAGGAGATGCTCGACAAGGGCTTCATACGCTCTAGTCACTCACCATGGGGAGCGCCTGTATTGTTTGTGAAGAAGAAAGACGGGAGCATGCGCCTGTGTATAGATTACAGAGCACTGAATCAAGTCACGATCAAGAACAGGTATCCTCTTCCCAGAATAGATTACCTGTTTGATCAGTTAAAGGGAGCAGCAGTGTTCTCTAAAATTGACCTCAGATCGGGATATCACCAAGTGAAAGTTAAAGAAGGTGATATACCCAAGACGACTTTCAGGACCAGATACGGACATTATGAGTACGTAGTCATGCCCTTTGGCGTGACGAATGCTCCAGCTACTTTCATGGATCTCATGAACAAAGTATTCAGGGAATACTTAGATAAGTTTGTTATCGCGTTCATCGATGATATCCTTATCTATTCCAGAACTCAGGAAGAACATGCAGCGCACCTAAAAATAGTATTGCAGACTCTTCAGCAGAACCAGCTGTATGCCAAGTTCATGAAATGTGAATTCTGGCTAGATCAGGTAGCCTTTCTGGGTCACATCATCTCCAAGGATGGTATTATGGTAGACCCCAGTAAGATAGAAGCAGTAAGTAACTGGAAAAGGCCCAAGAACGCCAGTGAGATCAGAAGCTTTTTGGGACTAGCAGGTTATTACAGAAAATTCATAGAGGACTTCTCCAGGATAGCCTCCCCACTGACAGCTCTTACCAGAAAGAACAGAAAATTTCAGTGGACAGAGAACTGTGAGAACAGCTTCAGCGAGCTAAAGAGGAGATTGACCAATGCTCCCATTCTGGATCTACCAGAAAACACAGACAGCTTTGACATTTATAGTGATGCCTCTAAGTTGGGACTAGGAGCAGTACTGATGCAAAATGCCAAGGTGATCGCCTACGCCTCCAGACAACTCAAGGATTATGAGAGGAACTATCCTACTCATGATCTTGAGCTTGCAGCAGTCATGTTCGCTCTCAAAATTTGGAGACACTACTTGTATGGAGCTCAGTGTAGAGTGTATACAGATCATCAGAGTCTGAAGTATTTCTTCACTCAGAAGGATCTGAATATGCGACAGCGCAGATGGCTCGAGCTGGTCAAAGACTATGACATAGACATCCTCTACCATCTAGGAAAAGCCAATAAGGTGGCAGACGCACTCAGCAGGAAGTCCAGCGCTACCTTATTATCCCTAGTATCCATGTCACCGCCCCTACAGAAGGAGATTACAGATTTTGGTCTCGAACTTATAGTGGGACAGCTCTCTACTATGACATTAGAATCCACCTTGTTTGGTGACATCCAGACAGCTTAGGAGCAGGACCCTGAAATTCAGAAAATCAAGAAAGGGTTAGCAGAATCAGGAAGTGGAGAGTTCAGAGTGTCCGAAAGTGGGGTACTACATTTTGGTGACAGACTTTGTGTTCCCGATCAGGAGGAACTACAGAGGAAGATCCTAGATGAGGCTCACAGGACTCCTTATGCGATGCATCCTGGCTCCACCAAAATGTACCAAGACCTGAAGAAACGTTTTTGGTGGCCTGGGATGAAAAGGGACGTCGCTAGATATGTTAGTATTTGTCTGACCTGCCAGAGGGTCAAGGCATAACATCAGAGACCAGGAGGAGTTCTGTAGCTCATTCAGATTCCAGAATGGAAGTGGGAAGATATTTCCATGGACTTCATAGTGGGACTACCTAGAACCACGAATGGTTTTGATGTCATCTGGGTAATAGTCGACAGATTGACTAAATCAGCCCACTTCCTAGCTATCAGGATATCCTACTCCATGGAACAGCTAGCTCAGTTGTATCTCAAGGAGATTGTTAGATTACATGGAGTCCCTCGGACCATCATTTCAGACAGAGACAGTAGATTCACATCACACTTATGGGAGTGTGTACAGTCAGCGTTGGGCACTAAGTTAAAATTTAGCACAACTTTCCATCCTCAGACAGATGGTCAGACGGAGCGGGTGAATCAGATACTCAAAGATATGCTCCGAGCGTGTGCCCTAGACTTTAAAGGAAGTTGGTGCAAATACCTGAGTTTAGCAGAATTTGTTGGGTTCTTCGGGCCGCGAAAATCGCTTTTTCGCGTCGCGGAAACCCCGAAGGACCCAAAGCCATAGATCCGTGCAAAGATTCGTATACAAAATTCGAAAAACTATTTCTTGTACGAGTTCAAAACCGATCTACTACTTAGATCTACGAGAAAATGTGTTTACCCTTGTAGCGTGCCTTTCGCAATCCCGCAAGGTCCAAAATCGTCGGATCTCAAGATTGTCAATGTAGACAATCCTCTCTCGGTATCCACACGAACAAGGAGGGTTCTCTAACTCTCAAGGATGGAAGAGAGAGCACCACAAGTGTGCTAGCACTCTCTAGATGCTCTCGGATGGGATTGGAAAGAAGAGAAAACAAGAGAAAACAAGAAGAATCTCACCACTCCTCTAGTAGTCTTCTCCTTTGTGACCTTCACACTCTCTTATTGTCTTGGACTTAACTCACATCTCTCCTCCCAATGAAGTGCACGGCAACAATCAGCCATGGAGAGAGGAAGCAAGAAGGAAGATGATACAATAAAACCACATCAATACACACAAATGAAAAAACTCCACACCATTAAGTGTGGCCGGCCACATAACTCCTCTCATTAATGTGGCCGGCCACATTAAAGAAAGGAGAGTGTAACCTCCAATGAGGTGGCACACCTCATGAGGTGGAGGTGATGTGGCAACTATGTGTCATGCCATGTAGGATGAGTCAACCTACATGATGTGGCAATGCATCAAGTCAAACTTGATGTTTCAACTTCCAATTTGGTCAAGTCAAACTTGACCCAATCTCTTCCTTTGTTGAGTTAAATCCAAGCTTTGATTCAAGTCAATTTTAATTTAATGAATCTCAATTCATTAATATAAATTGACTCAATGAATCAAATGTAAATTAGACTCATTCAACAATTGAATCTAATTGAGTCTAACTCAATAAGTCTAATTCGAATCCAATCTTTGGTTCATCATATGAACCTAATCCTATTGGTTCATCATATGAACCTAATCTCTATCCACATGTTCTTTGTGTGTGACACAATAGGTTCTTGTAACGTTGGTAATGTTTCTAAACTCTTTTAGAAACATAAGCAATGAGCGACATCTAGCAATACATCATTGCTACCCAAGTTACAAGAAATGTTGAGATCCAACATCACCTTGTGACCACTAATTGTGACTCCTCACAATATGTGACATTGTCCTTCTATCCTAGACATCTAGATTGATCAATGTGAGGCATAGACCGTGTCATCCTCTAATCAATCTAAATCTTGAACTCCAAGTAGACGCACTTGATCAAATGAGCTCAACATCTAATGTTGACTCATTTGGGCATGGCCATGCACTTAGTGGTCTCATTCTATCAAGAATAGCGATGTCGCTCCCGTCATATGGGAGGGATAGATCCCATCTACATCACTCACATCCCTCTGCATAATTCGTTATATACTCAGTAATCGCCTTTATAGTCCACCCAGTTACGGGTGACGTTTGACGAAACCAAAGTACATAACTCCTTATGTAGGGATCCATGGTGACTTCAGGTCTAAGGACTAATAGTCATACTAATAGCCACATGAGAAAGTATATGACACTCATATAACGATCCATGATACTTTCTCATGGCGGGTCATTCAGTATACATTCTCCAATATATACCCATGTGTCTACTTGATATCTCCATATCCATGACTTGTGAGATCAAGTCATCGAGTTGACCTACATGCTTGTCTTATTGCATTAACATCGTCCCTGAATGTTAATACTCGACTAGGAATGATTAAGAGTAGTGTTCCCTATATCATCTCACTATCGATTCAACCAATCGATTGATATAGGTAAGAACGCTCTACTCAAGGACGTTACTATACTTAGTTTATTTGGCACTAAAACAAATAAGCATAATAACCAAACTATTGCCTTTATTAATATAAGAATATGATATACATGAGTCCATACAATCATCAAATGATTGGCTCTAGGGCTCTAACTAACAGAATTTGGATACAACAACAGCTATCAGGCCACTATCGGTATGGCACCTTACGAGGCTCTCTATGGGCGGAGGTGTAGATCTCCAATCTGCTGGTATGAAAGTAGTGAACAGAAAGAACTAGAACTTTAGACAGATCTAGTAGCAGATACCACAGCAGCTATACAGCATAACCGCCAGAGGATAGAGACAGCTCAGAGCCGCCAGAAAAGCTATGCTGATACACGGCGCATACCCCTAGAGTTTTCAGTTGGGGATACAGTATTTCTCCGAGTGTCTCCCATGAAGGGAGTAATGCATTTTGGGAAGAAGGGCAAATTAAGTCCAAGATATGTGGGACCATACCTTATCACTAGAAGAGTGGGCAAGGTAGCATATGAGATAGAGCTACCCCAGGAGATGTCAGCTATCCACAATGTATTTCATGTCTCTATGCTGTAGAAGCATATCCCAGATGCAACCCAGGTGATTGAGCCCAGTCGGTACAAGTCCGCGAAGACCTCAGCTATAACAGTCGGCCTATTCAGATAATAGACTGAGCAGTTAAGAAATTGCGGAATAAAGAGGTACCATTAGTAAAAGTTATTTGGCAAAATCACACAGCAGAAGAGGCAACTTGGGAGACAGAAGCTAGTATAAGACAGAAGTACCCAGAGTTATTCTAAGTTCGAGGATGAACTTTTTATAAGGTATGGGGGATTGTAATGACCAAAAATTTTCAAATCAATTTTAGAAATATTCTATTATTTTTCTAGAATTTTAGGATATTTTTATGGAATTTTTAGAGTAGCGGAAGTAGCAAAAATAAATAGAAACGTAAAATAGCCTAAGCGAGAATTGAACCCGAGACCTATGAGACCCTATGTCTTATAGACAACTCTAGTAACCAAGAGGCCCCAGCAGGGGTGTGCTGAAAGAAGAGGGAAATAGTTATATTTAAGGTTTAGTTAGCCGAATAAACAACTTAATATAAATAGGAAAAAAATTAAGTGAGGAGTTATTAGTTTTCATCGGAAGCTTTTCCTCTCCTCACCCTAATTCCGCCGACCCCTCTCCCTTCCTCACCTCTCGGCGCCCAACTCCAAGGAAGAACCTAGGGTTCCATCCCTAGGGCCATAGGAGTATCTTCCGGCAACATCAAGGGTACGAGGAAGCTCCTCTCCGCGAGAAGAACGCACAGACGCGAGAAGATCGTCGAAGAGATCCCTTCTCCGGAAAACCTAGCGATTGGATTGTAAGGAATCTAGCGCAGGATGTAAGAAACCCCTCACCTGCAGTATAAGTAGTTATTCATGTGTTTTATACATTAGTTTAGTAGTATGCAGATTTTCAGTTCGTAGGGTGTGTTCTAGTGCACACCAAGTGCTTGATAAAAGGTTTAGCTCAGTAAAATGCTACAGTAGGCATTTTAATAGATCAGTAAATGCAGTAGGAGCATTTAGAATTGAATATTTAGTCTTGCTACAGCTTATATGGGAGTACGGTCCAATGGGTGGGCTCCCACAGTCGCCTCTAGGTTCAGACAACCTAGTTCTAGGTTCAGATAACCTAGTAAGAGCAAGGTAAAGTATATTAGCAACAAATCAGTATTTTACTTTTCAGTGGCACTGTACTGGACTTCAGTTGTCCATGGGTTGGGCTCCCATAGTCGTCCCTAGGTTTAGATAACCTAGTAACTCTACTAAATTCGAGATTTGCAACCCCGGGTCTAGTTAGGGATGCGCGCATAGCAAGTACAGTTGTTGGGCCCAACAGCAGTATGATTAGTATTTTCATCTATATATGATATATAGCTTTCCAAAGCTTCACAATTTAGTTATGTGATTTCAGTTCAGGATTTATATCAGCTTAGCATTTATTTAGATAGTTGTTGTATCAGTTTAGTTCTATCCTATTGATACCAGAAGATATTGCCATGCTTAGCTTTTACTTTCTATGTTTTGTATGCCAGAAAGCCATGTTTTAGCATGTTTAGCACATTTTTGAAATAACATGTTTCCAGAACATAAATTGCATCGTATGCATGGTTTTGTAAGGTAGATGGTTTCTTACTAAGCGCAAGCTTACAGATACTTCTTTCCCTTATACTACAGATAAAGGTAAAGGAAAGATGGACTAGAGGAGGTTGAAGGTCAATGCAGTGAAGATGTGTGTGGATGGGAACATGGAATAAATATGTTTGGGATCTAGCAAACCTGCACTTAGTATTTCTGATTTTATTTACTTTCCTACATTGTAGAATGGTTGAGTAGCATGAATTGTGTAGTATGCATTAAGTTTGTTATTAGATAGTACCTTATGAGTAATATTATGCCTAGTAGTTTGGTTTTCTGCTTATAGAGTTGACACATATGATTGGGCACGAAACAGTGCTGAAATCAGATTCCTGGTGCGAAATCAGAAACCCCAATCAATTAGTTGATCGATTGAGAGTTGATTTCCGTGAACAGTAAGCTCTGGAATCGATCACTGGATCGATCGAGGAATTAGCCTCGTGAACAGAGAGCTTCTGAATCGATCGCTGGATCGATTGGAAAGTCTGGATCGATCAGTCGCTCGATCCAGAATATTACCCCCGCGCATAGTAGCGCGCTGAATCGATCAATGGATCGATTAGTCAGGCCGGTTCGATCAGCCGATCGATCCAGAATTTCGTCCGTGCACAGTAGCACGCTGAATCGATCAGCGGATCGATCAGATGACTCCAATCGATCAGCTGATCGATTGGAGTGTCTGATTTCAGCTAGAAGGGTCTCATTTCAGTCTTTTGATCAAATCGAAAGTTCGGGTTCCTTCCCTAGTGTATGCATGTCAATGGAAAGGTCTTTGAACCTAGTCTTACAGACTGTAATGGTCATTAGCAGAGTAAGATTTTAATTAGCATAGTTTTCCGCACCATATAGTTAGCACAGAATAATGTGACGGTCCAGCCTCGCAGCCTAGTTAGTACGAGGCGGGTCATTACAATATAAGTGTCATATACTTTCTCATATGACTATTAGTATGACTACTAGTCCTTAGACCTGAAGTCACCATGGATCCCTACATAAGGAGTTATGTACTTTGGTTTCGTCAAACGTCACCCGTAACTAGGTGGCCTACAAAGGCGATTACTGGGTATGTAACGAATTATGCAGAGGGATGTTAGTGATGTAGATGGGATCTATCCCTCCTATATGATGGGAGCGACATTGATATTCTTGATAGAGTGAGATCACGAAGTGCATGGCCATGCCCAAATGAGTCAATATGAGATATTGAGCTCATTTGATTTAGTGAGTCTACTTGGAGATCAAGATTTAGATTGGTCAGAGGATGACACGGTCTATGCCTCACATTGATCAATCTAGATGTCTAGGATAGAAGGACACTTGTCATATTTTGTGAGGAGTCACAATTAGTAGTCACAAGGTGATGTTGGATCTCAACATTCTTGTAACTTGGGTAGTAATGATGTATGGCTAGATACCGCTCATTACTTATGCTCCTAAATTGGTTTAGGGGCATTGTCAACGTTACAAGAACCTATAGGGTCACACACTAAGGACAGTTAGATGGAGATTAGGTTCATATGATGAACCAAGAGGACTAGATTCATGTGATGAATCAAATTGGATTAAGAGTAATCCTAATTGGGCTAATTGAGTTGGACTCAAGTTGATTCATGTGTTCAATGAGTCTAATTTAGATTATGACTCATTGAATCAATTTAATTAAATGAATTAGATTCATTATATTAAATTGACTTGAATTAAATGGTTGGATTAGATCAACCATGAGAGAGATTAAGTCAAGTTTGACTTGACTTGAGAGGAAGAGGAAGAGGAAGAGTCAAGTTTGACTTGATTTTATGCCACATCATTTGTGACTTGGCATTAAGTGGCCAATGATGATGTGCTACATCATCTTGTTTAGAACATGTGTGTGCCACCTCATGGAGGTTACAAATCTCCTCCTCATTTTAATGGCTATATTAAATGAGAGGAGTTACAAGATAGTGGCCGGCCACTTTTGTGTGATGAATGGAATATTGATTTCATTCAAGGCATTATTCCATCATCTTCTTCCTTGATCCAATTCTTCTCTCCCTCTCCTCTCCATTGCCAATACCTTCTTGGAGTGCTAGCACACTCTAAGGTTCTCCCTCCATCGATTTGTTCATGTGGATACTTCTAGAGGGTTGTCTACTTTGACAATCTTGAGATCCGGCACCTTGGATGAGTGGGATTTACGAAAGGCACGCATCAAGGGTAAAACTCGTACTCTAATGTAGATCTAGAGTTTGTAAACTCATACTCGTAAATTTTTGTTTTTTTTTTATTCTTCGCACGGTTTCGGGGTTTCCGCGACGTGAAAAAGCGGTTTCCGTGGCCCAAAAGACCCAACAGACTGCTACTCCAAGGCCTGTGATCGTTGATCACTTTCGGTGGGCAACAACTATAATATCAAAATTTTGGTACAATAAAGAATTACAATTAAGAGAACTGAAAATAAACTATACCGACAACACTAAGTGAAAAACTATAGCTTCGAGTCGTAGGGAACTTGTCGTAGCTTAGCCGGGTCGTTTCTTGAGCAGCACAGGAAGGAAGAACACTTTAGAATTGATTATTAAACCTGCTACTCGAAATCTCCTTTTATACACTGCTTGAGGCACCTCAAACACCATCGAAGGCGCCGCCACCAGCATGTCGAGTCAACCGCATGGATCAATGCTAAAAACTTCTCCTATGATCCACTTGAAGGCGCCTCCATGCTAGTCCTGCAAGATCGTTACGGTCGGCTAGGAGGAGGTTGTTGGATAGTCCTGTAAACACAAAAAGCAAACAACCCTTCCTCGAACTCTTTAAGATAACACTTGCATAAATAAAGTAGAATAGTAAATTAAAAACATAAAGTAAGAGACAAGAGATTTATTTGATTACAACCGATGTGGTTGTTAATCCAAGGAAGATTAAGCACTAAAAACTCCTTCAGACGGAGAAACCTCTTACAACGTTGAAGTGCAGAAACAGAAGCTTTACTACAACTCTAAAGCATACAAGCGTTGGAAATGATTACTTGGAGTTCGTTGAAATGCTTTTGGACCAAGGCTATATTTATAGCCTTGGTCGAGGTGCCTGGAAGGGTTCCGGGTGCCCTAGGAGGGATAAAACTTTATCCCCAATGTTTAGATCGCGTTTGACACGATCTGATCAGAATACAAGGTCCGGGCGCCCGGAGGGGTTCCGAGCGCCCCGGGCTGGTCTGGGCGCCCCGGACTGTTCCGGGCGCCCTGGACTAGTAAAGTCAACCTGTGTTGACTTTTTCATCCGGGACCACTGCTCTGGTTCGGTTCGGCTCGGTCCGCGTCTTCTACTCCGGATTCGCTCGCTTGGGTGATCTCTGCCATCCAGAAAAGGGCTCACCCGAATCCAACTTCCGGTCTTCTCGAGCAGCCTTTCGCTCCGGCTTCTTGTCCCTCGGAATCGCTGCATGTTTCCTTCTCATCCACCAGCGTACTCATCCGCTGTCTTCGTCCCTCGGTCACACCCCATGCCGACCTTCTCGCTAGCTGCGTCTCTTTCTCCCCGAGCAATCTTCCGCTCCGGCTTTCTTCCCTCGGAACCACCATACACTTCCTTCTCGCCCACCGGGGTACTCTTCCGCAGCACCTCATCCCTCGGACGCACTGCGTGCCGTCCTTCTCGCTAGCTGCGTCTTCCGCTCGAGTACCTGTGCTCCTAAGTTCCTGCACACTTAGACACAAGGTTAGAAACACACAGGACCTAACTTAACTTGTTGATCACACCAAAACAACCTTGGAGTTTCAACAATCTCTCCTTTTTTGATGTGATCAACCCAAGTTAAGCTAGGGTCAATAATAGATACGAAAATTAAACTGTTTATTTTGCGCTAACGTGCAACAAGATAAAAACATTAAATTTCATGATAGAAACATTAAATTTCAAATTTTTTAATTTTTTACCTCCCCTAGACTTATACTTTTTCTTCTCCCCCTTTGATCACAAAAAAAATTGGGGTTACAAGAAAAATCTAAGGGTTGACACTTAGAAAATTTATTAAGATCTATTTTAAAGATTTTCTGGAAAGTATTTCTAAGTCAAGAAAATTTTCTAAGTCATAAATAACTTTTGAAAAAATTTCTAAGTATTCGTCATCAATAATTTCTAAGCCGAAAAATTTATGCAAGAAAATTTAAGAAAATTGATAACATTAAAAGAAATTTTCTATGCATTTATTTATTTATATATTTTATTCTATTGCTTTTATCAGAGAGTTTTAAATTTTCATTTTAACTTATTACAATTTCTCAAATTTGAAGTAATAAAATTTGAACATGCGAAGAATTGTATCATGTTAATTTCGGTTAATAGTTTGTCGAGATACTTTAATCGATAGGCTATTTCTTTCAGATTTAAAGCAACAAATATTAAACATACAAGACCAAGGCATTGGGTGCCCCCGTTTCCTACACTGGGTGCGTCCGCTCTGCGCACCACCAAGGCACTGCACTGGGTGCCTCTGCTCTGCACACCACCAAGGCACTGGGCGCACCCGTTTCCTGCACTGGGTGCGTCCGCTCTGCGCACCACCAAGGCACTGCACTGGGTGCCTCCGCTTTGCGCACCACTAAGGCACTGGGTGCCCTCATTTCCTACACTGGGTGCGTCCGCTCTGCACACCACCAAGGCACTGCACTGGGTGCCTCCGCTCTGCGCACCACCAAGGCACTGGGGGCCCCCATTTCCTGCACTGGGTGCGTCCGCTCTGCACTGGGTGTGTCCCCTCTGCGCACCACCAAGGCACTGGGTGCCCCGTTTTCTACACTAGGTGCGTCCGCTCTGCGCACCATCATGGCACTGCACTGGGTGCTTCCGCTCTGCGCACCACCAAGGCACCGGGTGCCCTGTTTTTTGCACTGGGTGCGCCCGCTCTGTGCACCACCATGGCACTACACTCGGTGCGTCCCCTTTGCACACCACCAAGGCACTGGGTGCCCTATTTTCTACGCTGGGTGCTTCCGCTCTGCGCACCACCAGGGCACTGCACTAAGTGCCTCCGCTCTGCGCACCACCAAGGCATTGGGTGCCCTCGTTTCCTACAATGGGTGCATCCGCTCTGCGCACCACCAAGGCACTGCACTGGCTGCGTCCCCTCTGCGCACCACCAAGGCACTGGGTGCCCCGTTTTCTGCACTGGATGTGTCCGCTCTGCGGACCACCATGGCACTGCACTGGGTGCCTCCGCTTTGCGCACCACCAAGGCACCGAGTGCCCTATTTTCTGCACTGGGTGTGCCCGCTCTGTGCACCACCATGGCACTACACTGGTTGCCCCCACTCTGTGCACCACCAAGGCACTTGGTGCTTCCGTTTTCTGCACTGGGTGCGTCCGCTCATGGGTTCAAGTTTTGGATGATAGTACATTAGGGAAGCTTAGTATATGCATGTCTAGGAAGATATGGCTTCGACCTGGTGCATTTGGCTATGTGGAACTGACCGAAGCTACCCTTTATGGATCCTAACCAGTCAGACCAAAGTTTTGTACTAAGTCCAGTGGATAGGACTATTTGGAAAACCTCGAAGGCATCGTTACTCTAATGATGTCCAAGTGACTCACCATAGCCCAAAAGTTTATCCAGAGAACGCCTATTTGTTGAACTCAAAGCTAAACCTAAATCTAACACAAGTTAAAAACAAACCATAAAATTGAACCTAATTCATCTCACAAAATTATAGGATTCCCTGATTGAAAACATATATCGGGTGAGATGACTAAGGACTACAATTAAATTAAATTAAAATTAAAATTAAATTAAATTAAATTAAATTAAATTAAATTAAATTAAAATTAAAATTAAATTAAATTAAATTAAATTAAAATTAAATTAAAATAAATTAAATTAAAATTTAAATTAAATAAAAATTTAAATTAAATTAAAATTAAAATTAAAATTAAAATTAAATTAAATTAAAATTTTTTAAAACTTATTTTTTTTTTAACTTAAAAATTAAACTTAATTCTTTTTAACTTAAAAATTATTTTACAAATTAAACTTAATTTTTTTAAAACTTAAAAATTATTTTAAAAATTAAAATCAATTTTTTAACTTAAAAATTATTTTAAAATTAAACTTAATTTTTTTTAACTTAAAAATTATTTTAAAAATTAAACTAAACTCTTTTTAACTTAAAAATTATCTTAAAATTAAACTCATTTTTTTTAACTTAAAAATTATTCTAAAAATTAAACTATTTTTTTTTAACTTAAAAATTATTCTAAAAATTAAAATCAATTTTTTAACTTAAAAATTATTTAAAAAATTAAACTTAATTTTTTTCTTAAAAATTATTTTAAAATTAAACTGATTTTTAATTTTAAAAATTAAACTTAATTAAACCTAATTTTTTTTAAAAAACCTAAATTTAAAATTCACTCTAATAAATCTTATTCAACGTACTTTCATCAAATCTAAAGAATGACTATAAGTCCAAAATTTTGACTAACCCCAATTACTACCTATTGTAGGAAACCAAGTGGATTTTGGACAGTAGTTGCTCCAAACATATGACTGGAGATCATACAAAATTCACTCAACTCACCTACAAAAGCCTAGGAACAGTTGCCTTTGGAAATAACGGCAAACTCAAGGTAATTGTATAGGTAATATCGAACTAAAAATTGACTTTATTATTACAAATGTTTTACTTGTTAAAAATTTCAAGTATAATCTTTTGAGTATCAATCAATTGTGTGATACTAGGTATAAGGTTAAGTTTTTATCTACAGAATGCTTAATCAAACACTTAGACAACCCTAACATAAGCCTAAAAGAGTTTAGAAAAGATAACATCTATGCAATTAACTTAACAACTTCTTCAATTAAGTGTTACTTACACTAAAAGAAGAAACCTGGTTATGGCATAGAAGAATGTCACACACAAATTTTAGAAATATAAGTAGGCTAAATGGATTAGTTAGAGGTCTACCAAAATTACCTAACTTAGATTCTACCATATGTAATGCCTGTCAACAAGGTAAACAGACAAAATCTACCCATAAACCAACTAATCAGTCACAAACCAACTCAATCTTAGAACTGTTACACTTAGACCTATTTGACTCCCATGGAGTCAAATCCATAAATGGAAGCCTATACTGTTTAGTAAAAATAGATGACTATTCTAGGTTTACTTGGGTAAAATTCTTAAAATATAAAGATGAAACCTTTGAAATATTTACAAATTTCTGTAAACAAATGGAAAATGAAAAAGATATCAAAATTAAAAGAATTAGAAGCGACAATGGGGGAGAATTTAAAAACCACAATTTTAGTAAACTTTGTCTCGAAAACGGATATCATCACGAATTTTCGTGTCCGAAAACCCCCCAACAAAATGGAATTATAGAAAGAAAAAATAGAACCCTACTTGAAGCTTCCAAAACTATGCTAAATGAATATAATCTACCTAAATATTTTTGGGCAGAAGCTGTCAGCACAACCTGCTATGTGCAAAATAGAACAACACTAAATAAAACACACAATAAAACCCCTTTTGAAATTTACTAGAACAAACAACCTAATATAAAATATTTTAGGGTATTTGTGTAACGACCCGACCCTTTGGCCTCTTGGGCGGCCCTTGTGGCAGCCCGACTGGCGGCCCTTATGTCGTCGGCCCATTTGGCGACCTCTCATGTTGTCGACCGACGACCCTTTGGCCGTGCCGTTACTCACTAGGACTTTCCACCCCTGGCAGTGGATTTTTGCCTCCCCCAGGATTTGAACTCTAAACCTCCAGGCTTAAGTATTAGAGTTTATGAATCCTGGTAACCAAGTGAGATGATCTCACTTGGTTACCATGTATTGTAACGACCCGACCCTTTGGCCTCTTGGGCGGCCCTTGTGGCGGCCCAACTAGCGGCCCTTATGTCGTCGGCCCATTTGGCGACCTCTCATGTCGTCGACCGACGACCCTTTGGCCGTGCCATTACTCACTAGGACTTTCCACCCCTGGCAGTGGATTTTTGCCTCCCCAGTTCGAACTCTAAGCCTCGGGCTAAAGTATTAGAGGTTTTGAATCACAGCAACCAATGAGATCATCTCATTGGTTGACCGAGATTCAAACTCTAATACTTTAGCTGGAGGTTTAGAGTTCAATCTGAGGCAAAATCCACCGCCAGTGGAAAGTCCTAGTGAGTAATGACACGGTCGACGACGACACGAGAGGTCGCCAAATGGGCCGACGACATAAGGGCCGCTACAAGGGTCGCCCAAGAGGCCAAAGGGCGGGTCGTTACAATAATTTATTGTAACGACCCGGCCTTTTGGCCTCTTGGGCGGCCCTTGTGGCGAATGGCGGCCCTTATGTCGTCGACCCATTTGGCGACCTCTCATGTCGTCGACCGACGACCCTTTAGCCGTGCTGTTACTCACTAGTTCCACACGGCGATGGTTTTACCTCCCGAGTTCGAACTCTAGACTTCCAGGCTTAAGTACTATAGTTTATGAATCCTGGTAACCAAGTGACATCTCACTTGGTTACCAGGATTCATAAACTCTAATACTTAAGCCTGGAGGTTTAGAGTTCGAATCCTTGGGGAGGCAAAAATCCACTGCCAGGGGTGGAAAGTCATAGTGAGTAATGGCACGGCCAAATGGGCCGACGACATAAGGGCCGCCAATTGGGCCGCCACAAGGGTCGCCCAAGAGGCCAAAGGGCTGGGTCGTTACAATTTGGGTGCCCAATCTTCATCCTAAACAGAAGAGAACATTTAGGAAAATTCACGTCAAAAGTAGAAAATGGAATTTTTGTATGTTACTCCCTAAATAGTAGGGGCTACAGAGTTTATAATAAGGTTACCCTAAGGATTGAAGAGACTACCAATGTGAAATTCGAAGAACCAATGAAAACCTAGAACAAACTCAACTACAACCAATTGAATTTATTCAAGAAAACAATTCTGAAGGAACCAACCAACCCCTAAACCATGAAGAAGAAGATCAACCTCAAGAGAATCAACATCCTAGAACTATAAGAGTCAACCCTAATAATCCAACTGATCAAATAATTGGTGACCCATATCTAAGGGTTCAAACTAGGTCATCCTTTAGAAATCTAAGCCAAATATCATTAATCTCAAAAATTGAACCCAAAACCATAGCTGAATCCCTACTTGACCCAGACTGGGTCATAGCTATGCAAGAAGAACTAGCTCAATTTAAGCGTAATGAACTTTGGGACTTAGTACCACCACCCAAAAACCAGAAAGTAATAGAAACAAAATGGGTATTTAGAAACTAACTAAGTGAAACTGGGGAAATTACTAGAAATAAAGCCAGACTAGTGGCTAAAGGGTTTAGTCAAGTAGAAGGACTTGACTATGATGAGACTTATGCCCCGGTAGCCAAATTAGAGTCCATTAGAATGTTACTTAGCTATGCAGCCCACAAAGGGTTCAGATTATATTAGATGGACATTAAATTTGCGTTCCTAAATGGACTAATAAAAGAAGAAGTCTACGTAGGACAACCACCTGGGTTTGAGAATCTAGAACACCCTGACTATGTCTACAAATTAAAAAAGGCTTTATATGGACTCAAACAGGCACCTAGGACTTGGTATGAAAGACTACTTCTTACCTAATTTCTAAAGGGTTTAACCAAGGTCAAATTGACCCCACCTTATTTGTTAAGTTAATAAAAGAAGATATTTTTATAGCCCAAATCTACGTAGATGATATAATCTTTGGTTCAATAAATTCAAAATTTTTAGATAAATTTACAAGCCTAATGGAATACGAGTTTGAAATGAGTCTAGTAGGTAAATTAACCTATTTTTTAGGATTACAAATCAAACAAACAAATGAAGGAAATTACATTTTTCAACAAAAATACACTAAGGAATTACTTAAGAAATTTAGAATGGAAAACACTAAAAAGATAAAAACACCTATGGCAGTGAACACAATCTTAGATGATAACCCCAATGGAAAACCAGTTGATTTAAAATACTATATGAGTGCCATAGGTAGCCTACTATACTTAACTGCAAGTCGATCAGATATTTTATTTGCAGTTAGTATGTGTGATAGATACCAAACTTGTGCTAAAGAATCTCATTTGACTCAAGTCAAAAGAATCTTTAGATACCTTAAAGGAACATCAAATGTAGGAATTTGGTATCCCAGAACCAATAACTTTGAATTGTTAGGATATTCTGACTCTGATTATGCCGGGTGCAAATTAGACCGCAAAAGTATAAGTGGTGGGTGTCAACTACTAGGTCCATCACTTGTCAACTGGTTTAGTAGAAAGCAACACTGTGTTGCTCTATCCACAACCGAGTCAGAATATATAGCTATAGGAGAGTGCGTTGCACAATTATTATGGATGATGCACACCCTAAAAGATTTTAACTTAAACCTTACAAATGTAAAAGTTTTAATTGATAATATTAGTTCAATTAACCTAACAAAAAATCCATTGCATCATTCTCGAACTAAACACATTGAAATTAGGCATCACTTTATCAGGGATCATGTCACCAAAGGTGACATTGAACTCAAATACATTGAGTCCGAGTCAAATTTAGCAGACATATTCACAAAACCATTCCCTGAAAGTGAATTTAGCAATCTACATAGAAAATTAGGGATGTGTTTAATAGATTAGGATTTTCAAAATTCAAAACTATTTTCAAAAAAGATTGTTTTAAATCCTAGGTTAAAATTATTTTATTTCTTCAAAACTTTCCTATTTGTAGAATTTCAAAAAGATTTTTAGCCTTAGACTAGGCCAATCGGTTAGAAATCATGTTCCCTTAGGACTAGTACTTGAGCATCTCACCAACACCCTAGGTTTACCTTGCTTGTGATTGACAAACATAGAAAGGGGTGAGATGCATAGGCAGATTTCCTGGACTTAAGATGCTTATTTTAGTGCATCGACATAAGTCTTGGCGTTAAATACAAAACAAACATTGATCAAGTTAAGTTATTCAGTTTAGTCAAACACTAACTGATTACAATGCACTTAACTCGACTAACCAAGTGAAAGCTGCTATCTTCTGATAGTCAGTAAGTACCTAATTGGTTAGACAGCTATCTTGAATGTCAGATTTAGGGGGGGGATTAAACCAACTTACTTTCACAATTAGCACCAAAATTAATTTCTCCACTTTAAAAATAATGTCTCTTCTCAATCTTTTTTATCAGTTTTGAGATTGAATTTTATAAACCAAGGTCTTGAAAATTGAAGCTTTTACAAACTAATCAGTTTTGAAAAGTAGATTTCTCAAACTTAGTGTTGGAATTTTTTTTAAACTTATGTTTGAATTTTTTTTATAACTCTAGTTTTAAAAACTAGCTTTTACAAAAATAGGGGTTTACATTGGATTTTATAAACTAAGTTTTTTTTTAAAAAAAAATTGAATCTTTTGCAAAGCTAGTTTTAATTAGTTTTGAAAAGTAGATTTTTCAAACACAATTTTGAAATTTTGGTTTTGAAAAACTCATGTTTGTAAAGCATTCCAAGTTGAAACTTATTTTAATTTCTTGAAATTTGGAACTTAAAAACTCATGTTTGAATATTAGCTTTTAAAAACTTTCTCTTTGAGTTTGCAAATTCATTTAATTTTACAAAAACTATCTTTAAAAAATTACTCAGAATATACTAAGTTATGATGCTAAATTTGTTATTTCTCAAAACATAGCTATTTTTACAAAATTAGATATTTTTTTCATAACTTAGCCATTTTGAAAAGGTTGAGAGATATTTTTAAAAACCTTTAATCATTCAAACTCCCCCAAGTTAATCTGACTCATGCTTGTATCTTTTAAATATCTTTTGTATTTATGATTACTTGATACATGATTGTATTTGATGAATGCCAAAGGGGGAGGGTTAGGTGGTTAAGTTAGCTAAACCAAAATTGAAAATACAAAACTAACTTATAAACCCTTTAAATGCTTGTTTTACTTACATATTCTTTCACTAACTTAAGCAGGTTGTCATTCCATCAAAAAGGGGAAGATTGTTGGTGCGGTTAGCACTAACGGTCTAACTCAGGTTTTGATGAATGACAAATTGGGTTAAGTTAGATTTGTCGTTATCTAACACTCTGACCGAGTGTGCAGGCAAAGTCCAGATAGGTCGACGGGCTAACCGGATGTCTGGCACGAAGTCCAAGCGGGTCGACGGGCTGACCGAACGCTTGGCACGAAGTCCAAATGGGTCGACGGGCTGACCGAACATTTGGCACGAAGTCTAAGTGGGTCGACGGGCTGACCGGACGCTTGGCACGAAGTCCAGCTAGGTCGACGGGCTGACCGGATAGCTGACGAGAAGTCCAGACGAGTCGAAGGGCTGACCGGACGTCTGGAAGGTGAGTAATGGTAAGTCACTGGAAGGGAGTGACTGTGAGGACGCGTTCCCGAGAAGGGAACATTAGGCGTCGATCCGGCTTAGATCCATTTCGGATATCTAAGTCGAGATCGTGACTAGATTCCGGTCTCGGAAAGACGGAATCTAAATCATACTCTTTATGTTGAACTTATAAACTGTGCTAACACTTTGTTTTGCAGGTTACACATTATATATTTGCCTCGAACTAACCTTGTCTTGCAGGAGAAAGATTTTCTGGAGAAAGGAGGTCCGGGCGCCCGGAGGCAAATATTATCCAATTCACGGCGTAGACACGTGGAGCTCACTGGTTAGGTTTGCCATGTTGTACCAGGGCGCCCGGAAGGGATCCGGGGCACCCCGAGCCTCCTATATAAGGAGGGTCAAAGGAGGAGCTCAAAACAACAACGAAAATCTCTCAGACTGCTCTACTGTGCTCACAAAGCGCTCTCTTCAATTTAATTCCTTTCATTTTGTCGGTATTTTCTTTTCTATCAATTCTTGTACTAAATTTGTAATTCCATTTTTTGAATTGATAGTGATTGCCCAACGAAAGTACTTAACGAGTACGGGCCTTGGAGTAGGAGTCGACACAGGCTCCGAACCAAGTAAAATTGGTTCTGTGTTAGCATTGCTTTCTATTTCCGCTGCGTATTTTCGACAAATTTTTTTATAATCGATATTCACCCCCCTCTATCGAACGATCATGATCCAACAGGTTATATAGGCCACGGGTTGGAAAATCCCGCCTACCAGTCAACTGCCAAAACCATCAATCGACTACCAAAACCATCAGTCGACTTCCCTCTATGGAAATTCAACCATTACATCCCAACGGCTCGATACTAGTCGACTGCTAAAACTAACAGTCGACTGCTCCACACTGGTCGAGCGAGGATTCTATTCCCTCCAAGTCGACTGCCCCAGTCGACAACACCAGTCGACTGGTACCCGAGTACAATCTCTCAACACTCGTACCCTCTCCCTTATGACTCATTTAATGCTTCCTTCACAGGCTCAACCTCTTGCCTTCAAGCCTACTTCCTTTGGCTCTCGTCCCTCGGATGCTTTCAAGCCCGCGGCATTCCTCCAATGCCATCCTTCGTGTTTGCCTCGAAGTCACTTCCTTCGGCCTTTGTCCTTGCTGCCTTGTCCACGGTCCCTCGGATCCTCCATCCTTCACCGGACCCGAAGCCATCAACTTGAGTCACATGTGTATCCGGCAGACCTGCACACTCACATACACATATCAAATACAAGGGTGAATCTAACTTAAACCCTTTGCCCAAACACCAAAACACATGGTTGCACGGACCATCGGGATTGCTCCAACAATCTCCCCCTTTTTGATGTTTGGCAATACGTTTAAGTTAGGGAAAAGAAATAGCAAATAAACATGCTAAAACAAAAAGGACTTACGATGCCAAGGCTACACACTTAGATATACATGGTTGAATGGACTTACGTTGTCAAGGCTACACACTTGGGCTTAGACCGTTGAATGAACTTACGTTGCTAAGGCTACACACTTGGACTTACACCGCCGAATGGACTTACGTTGCCAAGGCTACACACTTGGAGTTACACTGTCGAATGGAAATGCAACATGCATTGAACCTATCCCAAGGCTCCCCTACACCTATGCTCCCCACAGAGCTAGGTTTTGGCCACAGGGCTATTTAAGAACCTATCGCAAGGCTCCCCCTACACAAAGGCACTAAGGTTTTCCCAACTAAACCTTACTTTTCCCCCTTTGCCTAACATCCAAAAAGTTCTCCAATAATATCCCAATTGTTGAAAACTTGTCATCTAAATTGACCCTAAACTCGTGTATTCATCCCCCATGGATCTCATACACCTAAACGAGTTCACCCGGTCACAAACCAATGTTGAAAACAGTTTCAGACTGGCATCAGTCGACTACCCCAGTCGACTGCCCTTATCGAAACAACACACACGATCATTCTGTGTCCAATTTTCACTATTACTAATCGACTAGTAACTGTACCAGTCGACTGGCACACTGTTTTCAGCCTATCCTACATACTGAACTCAATTTCAGAAATGCGCCGATAATTCCACAAACATCCAAAAATCCCCAAATTTTGTGAAGAGGTATGTTTTACCCTTGTCTACTTGGGGAAAATACATTACAAAATGTATCTATTACCAATCCCAAGATTGACACAAAATCCAAAATTAGCTAAATGATTCAATTGAACCTTGACCTAAAGTCCTAGTGTTGGCTTTCTCTTGATGTATTTGCCCATACTAACCCGCAATGCATTCCTAACATTGGTTTATATGTCATCTATACATCCAAAATCAATTATCATGCTATATGACCCCAATGTCATATTTCCAAGCATGAAACACAATCCAATTGTGCCAATTCCCTATGTTTGAGACTCAAGTCCATCTCCAAACCACTTGGCACATTCCATGACCCAATCTATACTCCCAAGTAGAATCCACTTGAGATCCATTTTCCATGGCTCCCAACTTGACTCTTAGAGATCCCCCTAGAGCCCTTAACCCTAGCTACCTCCCTAGGTGACTCATCTACAATAGCTAGGCCATATCGATGCACCTCCAATGACACTTGACCTACAAACCTAACCTTCTTAACCTTGGACACCTTGTCCTTGGTTAATTTCTTCTTACCATTAAATGACATTCCCTTGCTATTTATTGGTTTCTCCTTGCTATAGTCATATGCAACCCTAGCATAAAACTTTCCCTTAGCATTGGAGCCACTAGATCGGTATCCCAAACCTGATATATCATTGTTGGGTCTTTGGCTACCCAACACCATACCTAAACCCTTAGGTCCAACATTTAATCTTTCTAGGGTTTTCTCCAAACGATCAAGCTTTGCTTCCAAAGCTTGATTTTTCTTTTCTAGGTTCCTAAACCTAGAATCAACATGTCCAATATGGACATTCCTAGACCTACCCTTTCTAGGCATGTGTCTCCCCTTCTTGGGATTAATGCCTAGGTTCTCCTTAGGTCTACCATTTCTAGATTTATCATGAATTGGTCTCTTAGGGTTATGATCTACAATTACCCTATTCCTATCCTGATATCTAAATCCAAAATTTTTCATTGCTACATAATGATAATCATTATTTTTCCTAGTATGCATGGATGAATTTAAATTTGACTTCAAATTTAAACTAGTGTTTACCTTACCCTTTATCTTTGGAGCTCCCCCTTGACATGAGCCTCCATTCTTCCTCCACTTCTTCTCCTCCTTCTTCAAATGCACCAACTTCTTGATTTCTTTCTTCTTTGAGCATTTGGTGTGGTAATGATCCCGCTCACCACACCCGAAGCACACTATGTGCTTCTTCTCCTTCTTCTTCCTACAACTCAAATTAGATTCAAAATGAATTGAATTGAGTTTAGGAGATACCTCTTTCTTACCCAATGGACATCTACTCTTGTAGTGCCCCTTTTTATTTCACCCGAAGCATATTATGTGGTCTTTTGACTTTGCTTCGGTGGAGACGCTCACTAGGTTGACCTCCAAGACTTCCTCTTCTTCTTTACTTATCTTGGATTCTTCTTCAACCTTTGAGGATGTAGATTATGCCTCATCTTCCACTTATACACTTGTGGATGACCTTTCTTCATCCTTCTTCTCCTCGGAAGTTGAGCATGAATCGACTTCCGATTGCTCCTCCTCTACTTGAGCCACTTCTTCCTTTTCTTCGGATTTTCTTTCTTCTTGTGTAGGGATGAGTTCTTCCCATTGAACCTTCTTTATCTTTCTCCGCAACTCGTGGGCATTCGTGTATTCACCTACATGACTTATCACGTTAGAGGGCAAAATTTCAATCAACATTGATATTACCTTTGAATTTACCTCCGATCGTGTGGTTTGCTCCTCCATCCAATGTCATGGTAGGAGCTTCTTTCCTTTCTTGTCCTTCGGGACTTCGAATAGTTCCTCGACGACCATCATCATGTCCCAATCTATCTCAAAGAAGTTCATCATTTTCACCAACCAAAAGGTGATGTCCCATAAGCTTCCTCCTTCGAACTTTGGCGGTTATATTAAGCCGGTCATCTTTGCTTCCTTGGCGGTTAGTCCAATGGAGAGCGACCTTGCTCTGATACCACTTGTAGGGGGATCGGACGATTGACTAGAAGGGGGGTTAGATAGACGACACCCCCAAATACTCGCTTCTTCCTACAATGTTAGCTATGCAGCGGAAATACAAACAAACAAGTAGAAAGTTAAACTAAAGACAAGAAGGAAATGCAAACCACTAACACATTGTTTAACGTGGTTTGGGGATTAGGGCTTGGCTCCTACTCCATGGCTGTCTGTAAGATGGACGATCCCTATCTGTAGGTGGATTACTCCCCGGCAAACTCCGACTAGCTCAAACCTCCTTGTGGGTGGAGGAACCGCACCATAACTCTAACAAGAACTCTTTTGACGCTAGGGCACAGGTAGACTACTAATATAGATTAAGTACCTCTATTTCGTCAACTATGACCAAGATCCCAAGCCTTGGTTATATAGGTCACGGATTGGAAAACCCCGCCTACCTGTCGACTGCCAAAACCATCAGTCGACTGCCCTTTATGGAAATTCGACCGTTACATCCCAAAGGCTCGATACCAGTCGACTGCTAAAACTAGCAGTCGACTGCTCCACACTGGTCGAGCGAGCATTCTGTTCGCTCCAAGTCGATTGCCCCAGTCGACAGCACCAGTCGACTGGTGAAACTAGCAGTCGACTAGTACTCAAGTACAATCTCTCAGCACTCGGACCCTCACCCTTACGACTCATTTGACGCTTCCTTCGCAGCCTCGACCTCTTGCCTTCAAGCTTACTTTCTTTGGCACTCGTCCCCAATGTCATCCTTCGCGTATGCCTCGAAGTCAATTCCCTCAACCCTTGCCCTTTTTACCTTGTCCACGATCCCTCGGATGCTCCATCCTTCACCGAACCCGAAGCCATCAACCTGAGTCACATGTGTATCCTGCAAATCTACACACTCACATACACATATCAAATACAAGGGTGAACCTAACTTAAACCCTTTGTCCAAACACCAAACCACATGGTCGCACGAACCATCAGGATTGCTCCAATAATACCTAGCTCTTAAAGGAGCTTATATGGGGTCAAGCTAAAGATCTTAAATAAGCACTTCTTGGGAGGCAATCCAAGGGTTCATTAGTCTAGTTTACCTTTTTTCCTTGTTTCTCTATGTAGATATTAATTTTGTTTTCATTTGTATCCTTTTTCAGGTTTATAGAGGCATTCTAGCAACCAATAAGGAGGTAAAATTTCATTAAAATACACCCACACACCTTGCCGATGTTGCTCAACATGGCTGTGTGACATTAGCTAAGCTAAACAAGCTCAGGTCATGGCCATTGGGCATGATCATGCAATTATGGCCTAGTACGATCTAGGCAAGGCCATGCCATTTATAGGGTTGTGCCTTGGTGGTCGAGGTGAACAAGGGTAAGGCCATGTAATTTGACACGGTCCATGTAGAATAATGAAATAAAGGTGTTGGCATAGCCTTGTTTTGTAGCCACGGACGTGCCCTAGCTGCCAAACCAAACATTGTTCATCCCTTGCCCTAAAGGCATGGCATGCCCAGGGAGGCGCATAGCCACCGCCCTCCCCCCTTCCCCAACACACCTCGTTTCTCCTCTCCTTTTTCTTTATTAACTCTTATTACAACTATCCTTTTCTTCTCCACCTCCAAACATAAAAAATCTTTTACTTCTTCTCTAAATCTCTTCCACTCTTGATCTTTCCAAACCTTTCTCCCAAAAATTCCCAAATCTCCTTCCCTACACCTTTTTCCATAGTTTTCCCCTTCCTCTAATCTATTGCAAGCATCTAGATCTATGTCTAGATTTGAATTGTGATTATCTCTCATCCTCACTTCTTCTCTCCAATTCTTCTTCATATATCTTTTTTTCCTATATAATAAGCGCTCTCTCCATATTTTCTCTATCATGTCCAACATCTTGAAGTGGATTAGGCAAGGAAGCGGCGGATCAAGTGGGGAAGGGGGAATGATTCGAGGAGAAACAAAGGAAAAGAAAAGGTGTCTTCTAATAGTAATGGAAAACGAGCAGCACGCGATGAAGGTAATGTAAACGAGTATGGTATTATTTTTAGAAATGAAGAACAAAAGTCTAGATTTGAAACTCTTGTTATTCGTAAACTTGTTTGCAATCGTTATATGCATAGAAACACCATGGAGGTCTTGGGGATTAACGATGACAATGATTAGATAATTAACACTATGGATTGGAATGAACTGATGTATTCACACAATCCTGCCTATCCTCATCTTGTCCTAGAGTTATTAAGTTCTATTGAGACAAACTTTTCATTTGATGAGGACTATGATAGTATGATTAGGTTTAGATTGATGAATCAAGATTTTCAATGAACTCTATTTGACTTTAATGCTTGTTTTGGCCTGCCCAATGGGGGACCTCACAAGTTTGCTTATAACTTCAATAGTAATTCCTTTTGGAGTTCATTGACGGCCTTAAATGAACCCTATGACCCTTCGAGATCCAAAGCTTCCAAGATGCAAAACCTGGACTTCTGATACCTCCATCAGGTGATGGGTAAAATCATCTTTAGTAGAGGAGAAAGTGATGGAGTGTTGTGAAAGGTGGAGATTTATTTGTTTTAGATCATGCTTAATAAAGTCGACTTTGACTCAGGGTTTTATTTCTTACAAACACTTGCAACGTCTGATAAAATTTCTTTGAGACAAATAGTTTTGGCGATTTGATAACATGCATTACTTTAGATTAGGTTGTGAATTGTATGGTCTAGATGTCACTCATGGCAATATGAAAATCAATATTGACACATGTCTTTCCATGAAGATGATCGTTCGGGATGATAATGACTTTGCTTTCCCAAAGAGGGATGGATTTCCACTCACTCTTTTGAATCCCGATCGCACCACAGTTCTCTTCTCACCCAATTGGGTTCTTATAGATACAGTTCTTGAGGTTGCTCCCCCTCCCATTGAATATCCTGAGCCCTCATCATCTAGACACCCAGAGCCACCCTTCCATCCTAAGTTGGGTCGGTATTCTTTCGCTTACAACATGAGTTCCTCTAGGTTTGATTTCTTAAATTTCCGTTCCTCCTTGGACTCACTACATGAGAAACATGGTGCCCAACAATGATTATTAGAGGGCCACTTCAAACTGAGTGATGATCAATTTTGAGAGATGCAGGATCATTTTTAGTATGCGAGAGATTTTCAAAATCGAGTGACAGTATTCATTGGGGATTATAATGATGACCAAAGGAGAATGGAGGGATTCAGGCACTTCATGGAGATTACTGGGTAGCAAGTGTCTATAATTTATCAGTATCATGAGCATATTGGCACTATACTTAGTTTGCCTCAATTTCTTCTATGACCACATTCTCCTAGTCGCATTGGAGGTCAAGCCCCACCACCTATAACCCCTACCCTTCTCCAGTGGATTACCCTCCACCATTAGATTAATTTTCTCCTCCATATTGATTTCATCGGGACTATGAAAATGTTCAAGTCTAGGGGGAGTGTACGCATTCTTGCTTGGTTTAGTTGCATTCTTGTTTTTTGTTTTGTTGCATTCTTGTTTGCAACTTTTGTGATAAAATAGTTACATCATCATCTACTTTACTTGTTGACTTTTCCAAAAGCAAAAATGATAGCACATTTATGTCTTGATACATGTGTTGTAAGATTTGTTCTAGTATTTTTAATGGATTTCCTATTTCTATTTCTAGTAGCATGAAATGAGCAATTGTTGTGAATACTTTTTGTGTATTAGTTTGATGTTGAGTTTCTCACTTCACTTAACTTATGTCTTGAATGGTTGATAACCTTGAAAATAGTCATGATTCATCAAGTGTATGTAGTACTTAGTTTCCCATTGTGATTTATTAAACTACATCTTAGTTATTGGATGTTGCTCGATTCATTAAAGCTTGGAAAAATCAAAATATCCCTATATGAACAAACACCTAAGTATTGCATAATGCAATGACTTGGTGGTATATATATATATATATATATATATAGGGATATAAAAAATAGTTTCACAAGTGGAAACTAGCAAGTTTCCCCTTTGAGCCCGAGTTAGTTTAGTGGGGAAATAAATGCTATATTTCTCTTGATTTTGAGCATGCCTTTGAGACCTTGGTTAGATTAAGAAGAGTGAACCAAGTATATGGTAGGTAACTGCCTATCACTGGGAGCATGAGGAACTCAACTTGTTGATGACTTAACTAGGATTACGGATTCAGACTTAAAGCGCATAAGTCACTTATTGCACTGTGCATGAGAACTTAACTTTAGGCTAAAGTCATAGTCTTCTACAATCATGCTCATAAAATGAAACTAGTTAAGAGAGAAGGATCCATTCATTAGGAATTATAATGAATCATTTGAATACTTGTGTCTTGATTGTGAGTTTTTTCTTGAGGGCAAGCAAAGGTTTAAGTCTGGGGGCGTGATGTGCATAGTTTACATACACATTTATGCATGCTTTATGGCACATCTACGGTTTTATCTTGAATATGCTCTATGCTTTTGCACTCCTTTTATTATTATTTCAGTATATTTATTCTTTTAGTTCAAAGATCTACTCTCATGCATTTTGTGATCATAGGAACTCTTTTGGAGTGAAGATGGAGTGGAAGCGCGCTAAGGAGGAGCATGTGGAGAAAATAGTAGACTAGTGACGTGCCTTGTGCCACAGCCATGCCACTTCACCCGAACATAAGCAGAACACGCTCGTGCCCCTAGGTATGGTAGTGGAAAATTTCCCATGGTCAACATCTTTAGGCCATGTAGATCTACACGGCCGTGTGTTTCCTCCATAGCTCAATTAGAGTAGGACGGTGCCTTTTGGCACGACCGTGTCTCACCTCCATGAACCAACTTCACTCAGGCCGTGTAGATTCCACACGGTCGTGCACAAGTTCCAGCAGCCAATAGTCTTTTACCATGGCACAATCCATGGCTGAGGCCATGCTGCTTATAAATAGTGGTTTCTTCCCCTAATCGAAGGGAAGAAGTTTTCCCCTTTGGGGAAGACGATTCAAAGCTTTGAACCTAACATTCGGGGGGCTTCAACTTGATGATGCGAGGCCAAATTCAATTTCTCTATCTCTCCATTAGCAAGGATTGATCCGAAGATCGCTCATTGGCATTCGCTAAGTTTCCTTTATCTTACTTTCTTGATTTGGATGTGGAGATTAGTGTACTTTGGCTTTGAGATTAATTTCCTTCTGTTATAGAGTAGATCCTCTATTCTAGGGATTAAGGAGTTGATCTAAAGGTGGATTTGATGTAAAACTCTTGGATTATGCCAATGCCCTATTCAAATGATGATTTAATTCTTGTTCTTGTTAGATCTAATGTGTATGCGTGGTTTTGCACTTATTTCTCATGCTAGATTTGATGGATGTGTGTGGATTGTTATCTTTGTATGGATTGATCTCTAGATTATTTGACCGGGGGATTCTAGTAATAGGTATTTCTCTTAACCGGATATCTAGGATTGATTTAGAAGAAGAGAGGCAATTCTCCCACATGGGAGATCTTAACTGCACTTAATGGGTTTTCCCTAATCCCATGTACATGGATAATGTAAGTGACCTAGGAATGTATGACTAGGGAGTCCTAGTGACTGAAAGTCCCTCTTAATCGGACTTCTTGGGCTACTATCTCCATTTAGGTGCATTGGATGACAATGGGGATATCACTCCGACACATAGCCACTGATTAGTGTTGGTACATTGGTTAGGCTTCTTGCGTATATGGGAGTTGATGGTAGGAATGGGTGAATCTAAGTATATTAACTTCCTTCACTTTGAAACCAAAACTCCTAGAACCTTTTACTAAGTAAGACTTCATCAATCTTCTTATCTATAGTTTACATTCCTTTGTTTGTTTTCTTTACTTTTATGCAAGAAACCCTTTTTCAAGATTCGTTAGTTTAGCTAATTTGAGGTGTATGTCTTTAGATTTTCCCAATCTCTATGGGATAAATATTTTTATTACTACCAACATAGCCATGCACTTGTAGCTTCGTAACACAAGGCGATGCTCTAGATGTCCAATTAAAGCTTCGGTCATATGATCTAGGGCATCCCGACTATGGGATGAGCAAAACTATATAATCATTCATTCATACATACATAATATCGAATGAAAACAAGGCATAAGTAATATCATATGGAAAGGAAATTGGTAAATCAAGAGTAAACATCAATCACATATCACAACTATCCCCTTAATCCTAGAATAATAAGATCTACTCTATAATAGGAAGGGAAAAATCCAAAGATAATGAAATCATAAGCTCAAAACCCAATCTAAAGAGAAGAAGGGAGAACAAGCTTATCTAAGATGTTGAGTATTCTTCGAATCCAATCCCATGCTTCTGGAGTCAAAGGAGATGTTGAAAATGGCCCTGGATCTTCAATCAGAGTGCAGAGAAGGTGTAGATCTGAACCAAGATGGATCTCTCAAAGGGGAGAATCCTCCTTCCTTCAAGGAGGGGAAGAGCTTCCCTTAAATAGAGCAGGGAACGAGCTAAGGCATGGCCCATGTCATAGTCGTGCCTCTATTGGCATGGCCAGACCATGAAGCCGTTCGACTTGAGTGACACAATCATGCCTTTTGGCATGGCTAGGGCTTGATTGAGCTTTGGTGAGATGACACGACCATGTGAAACCACATGGATAGAGACTTCATCTTCTTTAGATGAATGGCACAGTCATGCCTTTTGGCACGACAATGTGCTGCTTGCTCACGATGAAGGGACATGATGTTGGTGCAGTTAGCACTAAGGGTCTAACTTAGGTTTTGATGAATGACAAAGTATGATAAGTTAGTTTCTTAGTAATCTAACACTTTGACTGAATGTACAAGAGAAGTCTAGATAGGTCGATGAGCTGACCGGATATCTAGCACGAAGCCCAGCTAGGTCGATGGGTCAACCGGATAGCTGGCACGAAGTCCAGCTATGTTGATAGGTTGACCTGATAGCTGGCACAAAGTCCATCTAGGTCGATGGGTTGACCTGATAGCTAGCACAAAGTCCAGACAGGTCGACAGGCTGACCGGATGTCTGGCACGAAGTCCAACTAGGTCGACGGGCTGACCTAATAGCTGGCATGAAGTCCAGATAGGTCGATGGGATGACAGGATGTCTGGCAGGTATGTTAAGGTAAGTCACTAGAGGGGAGTGACTTGGTGAGGATGCATTCCCCATTCAAGGGAACAGTAGGCATCGATCCAACATAGAACCATTTTGGGAATCTAAGTTGAGATCGTGACTAGAATCCGGTCTCGGTGAGACATAATCTAATTATTACCTTGTTTTATTATATTTATGCTAACATTTGTTTTGCAAGGTAGTTTAATCTTTATTTTACCTCGGACTAACATTTTCTTGTAAGAAAAGGAATTTCTGGAAAATGGTGGTCTGTGCGCCCGGAAGGGATTCGGGATCCCGGAGTTGGTCCAGGCGCCCGGAAGGCAAAAGTTATCCCGTTGCAGATATGGAGCCACTGATTGGCCGAGCCTACATCATGGTCCGGGCGCCCGGAGCACTTCTATATAAGGAGCCTACCTCCAGAGCTGAGACAGAACACTTCTTGCTACAACTGCTCTATTGCTCTCTACACCTGCGATGCTGCGAAACTACTCCGACAACTTGCGGTTCAAGTTTTTTTTTTATTATTGTTGTCGGTATTTCATTTTAATAGTTCTTGTACCTACTATTGTAATCTTGTTTGAGAACTATTAGTGATTGCCCAATGAAAGCACTCAATGAGTGCGGGCCTTGGAGTAGGAGTCAACGAAGGCTCTTAACCAAGTAAAACTAGTTCATGTTAGCATTGTGATTTTTAGTTTTCCGCTGCATACTCGCTTCAAATTTTTGATCGCTATTCACCCCCCCCCCCCCTTCTAGCGACTTTCACGATCCAACAAGTGGTATCAGAGCAGGTACCATTCTGATTTGTTGCAACCACCAATCATACAATGGGGGTGAAATGTTTTTCTTCTTTTTCGGTTTTAAGTTTTACGATATAATCAAAACTGGTATCATTACCTTTTTAGAAATTATTTTTTCATAGAAATCAAGCTGAAATGGTGAACACCAATTCTGTTTTATTTTATTTTTAATTTAATCCTGCACTACTAATCCAAGACCAAGTCTCAGGATTCATTTTTTCTTTTCTCTCCTTGTGTGCAGGATCAATGTCTCAAATCAAAGGTTTTAGCACAGTTCGTCCACCTCTGTTCAACAGTGATGACTTCCCCTACTAGAAGAAGCGTATGGAGGTCTACTTAAAGACCGAGTTCAACTAGTGGTTCAGCGTCACCCGTGGCTATAAGGCGCTTGTCGACAACTCCGAAAATCCATTGGACCATAACAATGGAATTCGGACATGATGAAGAAAGCGTAGACGGATTTCAAAGTGCTCAACACACTGTAATGTGGGCTGATGAAGGAAGAACTGAACTGAGTGGGACCACACCAGAACACAAAAGAACTCTGGGACAAGCTAGTCAAACTTCATGAGGGAACCAGCAAATGCCAAGATAACCAAACAAGATCTTCTTTTAAATAAGTTATTTAATATTAAGATGCAGGAAGGAGAATCGGTGAGTCAGCTCCACGTGAGGATCAAGGACATTCTCGACGGACTTCACGCTATCGACCACCAAATGGAGAATCACGATTTGATCAGGTACGCTCTAAACGTGATTCCTCGAAATGCATTGTGGGCATCCATCGTGGATGCCTACAAGATTTCAAAGAATCTTTCTAAATTAAAGTTAGATGAGTTGTTTTGTGGACTAGAGCTACACGAGCAAACTAACGCCCGAACCAAGAGAGGTATCACTCTTTTTGTAGGTTCCTCTAAGGAAAAGACAAAGACCAAGCTTGAACATAAGATGAGTCTGACCAAGATTCAAAAGACGAAGAGTAACTGGTGAAGTTGGTCAGAAAGATGTTCACCAGGAGAAAGAAGAATTTCAGCAGGAAGGACCTACAGAGTTCAACTCCACAACTGAACCAAGAAACGTGGCCTACTTTGGATGCAACAAGAAGGGTCACTACAAGAATGAGTATCCAAAATTGAAGAACGACAAGTCAAAGATAACTAAGAAGAAGGCACTTAAAGCAACATGGGATGATTCGTCTTCAAAAGAATCAGAAGTTGAAGAGTAGAGGCATCAAAGTCACCTCGAACTGATGGCCGATGAATCAGAATCAGAGTACGGGTTCGAACTCGAATCAAGTCACGAGTCCATACTCTTTCCGAAGGTCCCGAGGAGGTATACCTTAGTTTAAATAAAAGTTTTTGAAAATTATTGTATGTTTAGATAAAAAGTTAACTGCAATTTAAAATCAAAATAAAATGCTCCTTGGGGAGAACCAACACCTCAAGGAACAAATTACAAATTCTAATCCAAATCAAGTTTTAGCACTTGAGGAGGAAAATTCAACACTAAAAGCACAAATTAATAAACTAAAAGGGCTCTTTAAAAACTTTACAACTAGATCTAAAAATTTAGATCTTATCTTAAATAATCAAAAGGTTGTATACAATAAATTTAGACTTGGATACAAGCCAAACTCAAATAAATTGTTTATATCACTAATAACTCAAAATAAACCACAAACTAAAGCTTGGGTTCCGAAAGCGTGTCTAAATAGGACTAAACTAAACCTAAGTACTTAAAAAACCAAAGAAAATAAAATAAATCAATACTAATTACTTAAAAATAAAATATATTATGTGAAATCAAATAAACCAAAGCAAAAAACCTAAACCAACTAAACCTAAATCAAATCATAGAGATAACTGTAAAACCAACTTAAACCAAGATTATAATCAAGTATATTATAATTATAAAAGTAATCGACATAAACAAAAAAACTAAAATCTAAAACAAATCTGTAATTCAGGGGGAGGCTCCAGACTAGCTGGCACCTCCAAAAATAACATACCCGGCAGGATAATTAAGACTAGTTAAAAAGGGACAAAAGTTTAACTTGACCTACGGTATTGGTGAAGTTTTGGATGATAGTATGTTAGGAAAATTCTACCCATGCATGTCTAGGAAGATATGGCTTCGACCTGGTGCATTTGGCTTAGTGGAACTAACTGAAGCTACCCCTTACAAATCGTAAGTAGTTAGACCAAGATTTTGTACTAAGTTCAGTGGATAAGACTATTTGAAAAACCTCAAATACATGGTTACTCTAATAATGTCCAAGTGACTCACCATAGCCTAGAAGTTTATCCAAATAATGCCTATTTGTTGAGCCCAAAGCTAAACCAAAATCTAACACAAAGTTAAACCAAACACTAAAACTGAATCTAACTCATCTCACAAAAATTATAGGTTTCCCTAACTGAAAACATAGATCAGGTGAGATGACTAAGGACTTCAAATCGAATCGAATTGAACCAAATCAAATCGAATCGAATCGAATCGAATCGAATCAAATCAAAATGAATCGAATAAATTAGAATTAAATTAAATTTAAATTTAAATAAAATTTGAATTAAAACTAAATTAAATTAAATTCAATCAAATTTAATTTAATTTAAATCTAAATTAAAATTTTAATTTCAAATTATTTTCTTAAAAAAATTATTTTAAAAATTAGTTTAACTTAAAATAATTTTAAAAATTAGTTTAACTTAAAAAGTATTTTAAAAATTAATTTAACTTAAAAAATTATGTTAAACAATTATTTAAATTTTAAAAAATTAATTTAAAAATAATTTTAATATTAAAAAATTATATTAAAAATGTTTTTAACTTAAAAAAAATTATTTTAACATTATGAAAAAATATTTTAACTTCAAAAAATTATTTTAACTTAAAAAAATTATTTTAACTTTCAAAAAATATTTTGAAGTCTTGTTAACTTTTAAAAAATATTTTAACTATAAAAATTTATTTTAACATTCAAAAATTATTTTAAAAATCTTTTTAATTTTTTTTAAAAAAAATTATTTTAACTTTACAAAATTATTTTAACTTTAAAAAAAATATTTTAAAAATCTTTGTAACTTTAAAATAAAATTATTTTAACTTTAAAAAATATTTTAACTTTAAAAATTTATTTTGGCTTTATAAAATTATGTTAACTTTAAAAAATTATTTTAAAAATCTTTTAACTTCAAGAAAATTATTTTTACCTTAAAAATATTTATTTTAATTTTAAAAATTATTTTAAAAATCTTTTTAACTTTAAAAAAAAATTATTTTAACTTTTAAAAAAATCATTTTAACTTTAAAAAATTATTTTAAAAATCTTTTTTACTTTGAAAAATTATTTTAACTTTAAAAAATTACTTTAAATTTAAAAAATTATTTTGACTTTAAAAAAAATTAAACGTTTTTTAACTTTAAAAAAAATTACTTTTTTTTTTAACTTTAATTTTTTTAAAAAAATATTTTTAACATAAATTTATTTTAAAAAAATTATTTAAACTTCCTAAAAAAATTCTTTTTAATTTAAAAACATTAATATTAAAAAACAAAAATAATCCGGTCAGAAACAAAGGGTGCGCCCCAGGTATTACCTTCCGGGCGCTCGGAAGGTAGTTCGGGCACGTGGCCCGGCAGTCTGCTATAGGCGCCCGGAGCCAGTCCGAGTGCCCAGAGTGCCCTATATAAGGGGCGACAAGGGCGCCCCCAATCTTTGCACCCTCCTTTCCACTCTTGCAAAGGCTCTCACCGAGCTTTAATGCAAGAAGGATTAAATTTAACATTTTTTACTTTCCTCTTCGGTTATTACGCCATTGTGAATCAACCGAGGTCATCACTTCCAGTTTTTTTTCACGACGCGTGATAAATTTTCACTCCTTTTCAAAATTTTCTTAAATAAATATTTTCTATAATTTATTGCTTAGTCAAGTTTTTATTTTTTGATAAAGTAGGAAACATGCTAATACTGGTGCTAGGCCCTCTATTGCTAATACCAATCATAGGTTTCCTACTGAAGAACTTAGGATTAGGTTTAACTCTACCATTTATATGCCTATATATACTAGGTGTATTGATTGTGAGACCTCGAAAATTTAAATAAATAGAGTTATTTAAGAAATAGCCTTATAGAATTTTTCCGAAATTTTTAGAATTTTTCTGGGAATTTTTCGGAGCTCGTACGACGGGTTTTGAGGGGATCAATTAACGGGTACAGATAAAACCTATTTGGGATACCCGTTTAGGTGAGGAAAAGGTTTAATTATAAATCTTTTTTTTTAATTTCCTCAACCAAACGCCGTTTCCCGAATCGAGCCCTCTTCCTCCTCTTTCCCGATCTCCCCCTCTCTTCTCTCTTGTTCTCTCTCGCGGATGAAGCAAGCCGAGAGCTCCGGCAATCTCCCTCTGTCGACATCGACACCCTAAGATCATATCTGACTGGTGTTCCTCCTCTCCAGACCATCTTCGGTCCAACGGTCGCTTCTTTGGTGGTTCCTGCGGCCGATCGTCAGCGGCGTCGTGGCTAGGGCACGGTGAGGTGTCGGATCTCGCTTCGTCTCCAACCGGTAGGACTTCCCTCTCCTCTCCTCAGTCTGTGAGCAGTGCGATCCACTTCTCTATTGGACAGATTGGATCGAGTAATGCCGCCGAGCAGCGATCTTGGATGTAAGGCATCGCCGGATTTCACTAGATTAGGGCTTGATTTTAGTTATCTCCGGCCGATTGACCTTCATTTCCTCCTTCTTGAGTTGTTCACAGAGTGAACCGTGTATCCTCAAGTTGGATCGGATTGGGTGATACCTTCTGGAGACACTCGGTTGAGGTAAGATTTCGGTGTTGTTTGATCTATGGTTCCATGGTTTGATCTCCTCTTTGATCTGTAATCTTCAATCTTAATTGATTAATGAATTCTGGTTTGATTCATTGCCTGATCTAATTGATTCCAGGGAGGATCTGTTTTGTGGATTTCAAATTGAATGCTGTGAGTTCTTTGATCCAGCAATTCATCCTGTTACTGGCAGCAACAATCCCTGCTGTAGATCTACAATCAGGGCAGTGAATTGAGGTCCTGTTTCTGTGGGGTTTCTATTGGTTACGACAGCCACCTCATCCAGTAGCTCTTCTGGTTCCAACTATCAACAGCAGTGTGTAGAATTGGGTATGTTTTGGATTATGATTAGTTAGGATAAATGATCTTAGTTGTAGATCATAGTGAATTTTGATTACATGATTAGTGTGATTAGATTTAATTACTTAAATTAATCTAATGGAATGATTAGGGTTAAGACAATTAACCCTAGTCAATTATTAGATTTAATTTAAGTTTATGTTTCTAATCTAACTGGTGATTAGGGATTAGGTAACTAACCCTAATTGACCGTTAGATTTTATTTAGGGAGGATGCGATTGACTTGATTTGGGTTTTACCCTAATTTAGTTTTATGGATTTTATTTAGCTATTCATTTGAATTTAGCTAAATAAAATATATATATATTGTTTGTTTGACACAGGACTCTGATTCGAGACAAGCGTCTCGACGTTGGATTTGACGTGATACTACTTGCTATTTGAGGCGGGTACCCTTTGACTTATCTTTTGATACTGTCTTATGATATGCATAGTTTATATATAATTACTAGTTGTAGATGGTAGATTTACCACTTCCCTGGTCTTAGCTTAGTTGATACCTATCACATGCTTCCTCTACTAGTTGCTTTACTTTAGAATTGGATGCTTTTATCTTTTGCCATGTATATATATGTTTATGGAGATGGATAGGTACATTTAGAGTTACTTTCCACTGGATTAGTTGTTGTAGGTACTTGTTCATATATTGTTGGATTTGCGTTGCTTATATCATTGTTATACATATGTGTTTGTTGTATTGGCACCTACGCATATGGAGGAGGATATGTTCAGGTATGACATACTGTAGCCGCACGCACCATATTGCATGATTGCATGCTGGGTGATTGACGACTCCATTATTGTTGAGCTCGTCGGCCGGCTACATGAGGGCCTACACATAGCATGACCACTGCATGGGTAGTGGCATAGCACTCAGGGTGTGTATGGCAGGTTGCTCGGTGGTGCACCGCCGGGGTGCTCATGGGTAGCACGATACAGCGGGGTTGCAGCCCGGATCCCTTCCCGTCATCGCGTATCGGGAGATGAGAGCATTGCGCTCCCTCACTATGTTTGAGGTAGGAGGATAGGTGTACTCCGACAGCATCCCATCCACTCGGTCACTCATCAGGGGTAGTGACAGCAGAGTGGACGGTGTCACAGCCCTACCCACTCGGTCTCGCCATCGCGTGTGAGACGGCTGACTGGCGTCAGGGGTGACCATGTCATATTGCATCATATGCACGGATTGCATTCTTTATGATTGATGCATTTTGGTGATTGCATATGATTGACATGCATACAGGATACATGCTTTTGCTCTGACTATTTTTATCTGTGTATGTTCACAGTCAGTTGCACAAGCCTCGCAGGTGAGTACTGTTTATTTCAGTTATGCATTTTCTTATTATTCTTGCTATAGACTGTACTTTATGCCTATTGCTGGTTATTACAGTTTATTTCAGCTATGCATATCTGTTATACTGTTAGGAAACTGTACCGTAGGTTGTACTGTTAGGAAACTGAACTGTAGGCTCTATGGTTTAGTGTACTGTACCATAGGATGTTACTGGTGGTTATATGTTGCTGTACATATCTATTGGATTACCTGCTGAGTTCTTTGAACTCACCCCGTTATTACTATTTTTCAGGTTGAGGCCGTCAGGAGTGATTCCAGTCGCTAGCCCCTTTATCGCGAGGATTTGCCAGTTGTCGGGATCTGTTTTATTTTTGCATCTTATATACTTGTGAAGTGGGTTTTGTATTGTGGACTTTATATCGTACATTCGGGTTTGCTACTTTTGTTTTTCCGCTGCAGATTTTCTCATTACTTCGTGGATTTGTATTCTTCGTTGTAGTAGAGTAGGATGTTTACATATATCTTCGAGGGTTTTATATCGTCTTTCCTTATTAAACTACGTGGATTGATTATATGTTGAACTGTGTGGAATGTTGATATAAACTGCGTGGTTTGTTTCTTATTTGTATTGTATTGTTCCGGCCGTATGTGGCAGAGGTATAGATATATGTATTCTGGATTCATATTGTCACCCGTACAGGGGAGATGTTTCCGAAACTTCTTCGGACAGGGACTACCTGGGGCATGACAATTTATTTGGTATCAGAGCAAGGTACACGATACTTGCTCTTCGTTTTGGATTTTTGAGGTTTATCTGATACCAATTCTTTTGTTATCAGAGCTAGGCTCCGATTTCGGATTTTTGTGTCTTGGAGTTTGCGAGCGTATCTGGATTTTTGGGATTTTATCTGATACCAATTTATTTGGTATCAGAGCAAAGTTTTGCGATACCTACTTGTCGGGTTTCGGATTTACGATACTTACTTCGTGAGCATTTCTCGGTATTTTGTATTTGTATGGATTTTCGTCGACTTACTTGTTTCGGAATTCCGAGGTATTTTAACGAGGATCTATTAGTTCTATTTGGGGGCTAAGCAGCGACAGGATATCTCCAGACGACAAATAGGTAAATTAGGTAACTTTATAGTTTTTATACCTGTAGTGATATCTGGGTAAAATTTTGTTTACAGATATGACACCTACGTGTGTTCCGGTACCGAGACGTGGGCGACCACGTAAGAGGCCGATAGATTCTCTTGAGACAGAGTATTCAGAGAGGTCTGCTAGGGCTGAGCCTGTTCGTCAAGGGTGGACTCCTCAGGTTATTGTTAGTACGTCTGCGTATCAGATCCCGATAGTTCCAACGTCAGAGGTACCTACCTCGATTGTACCACCAGTGGAACCACCGTCGGGATATTCAGCACCTCTCCCATCAGCTGTACCCGCAGAGTACCCGGCACCCTCTCTAGCTGTGCTTGCTACCGCGTACTCGGCACCGCAGACACATGTGCTGATTACTACATATTCGGAACCAGTACCGGCAGCACCGCCTGTTTCTTAACCGGTACCACCCACCGTACCTTCAGTGGCCCCTACATATGTCTACTCAGTAGTTCCGCCATCAGTACTACCCATAGGAGCAGTCCCAGTGCTGCAGCGATTCCCACTGATATAGTTACAGCATGTGCACGGATCCCAGCCTTAGCAGAGTCGGCGAAGAGCCGCTTCACATTATTCCACGGGGAGACTGATCCGAGCATAGCTCAGTCCTGGATTGAGACTATGGAGCGGACATTCTTTTACATGGCCTGCTCCGAGTGGGAGAAGGCCGAGCTGGCTGCTTACCACCTGCGAGATGGGGCAGAGATCTGGTGGGACACACAGCGCTCCATTATAGGCGACCAGCTTATTACCTGGACGAGATTTAGGGAGGCATTCGAGAGTCAGTATTTTCCCCGAGTATATCAGATGACTCTTCGGCAGGATTTTCTTAGTCTGCGGCAGAATAATCGCTCAGTGATGGAGTATAATGCTGAATTTAATCGGTTGGCCAGATTCTGTCCTGAGTTAGTTGCCGATGACAGATCTCGTATGCTTCAGTTTGTCCAGGAACTGGACGGGCATCTTCAGCTGAAGATTTCTAGTTTTAGTACTTCATCATACACCGAGACATTGGATAGAGCTCTCATGATTGAGTCTACTCATCGGAGAGTGAATGCATATAAGAAGAGGAAGCAGACTGATCGGACTTCCGGACAGATCCAGCAGACACAGACTACGGGACAGCAACAGAGCAGTCGCACTCAGACGGGTCAGGGTACTTCTGGGTCATCTGGCCGACACCAGAAATCAGGACGATCAGGACATTCCCGGTCTGCTCAGCAGAACCGGAAACAGTCCACTAGTGACTCTTTTTGCACCAGATGCGGATCCCGAGATCGCATCACCTCTGCGTGCTCCTTGGGACAGTCAGTTTGCTATCATTGCAAACTGACCGGACACATAAGACGAGACTGTGCGCTGAAGTCTCAACAGGTAGCCTCCGGGATTTCTGTATCGGGAGGATAGTTTGGTCAGTCCGGGACTCAACGAGGAGGGCCGAAAGTCCAATCTTCACATCGCCAGCAGAGGACAGCTCCCCCTGCGGCAGCTGCATATGGCATGTACGGTCAGGAGCGTTCTGGTGTTCTTATGGAGTCCCAGAGTTCTATTTCTGGACCTCAGTATCTGACTCAGGGGCAGTATCAGTTGCAGCCTCTGCCATTGGTACAACATCAGTTACAGTCCCAACCACCGGTTCAGTACATACTGCAGCCCATAGTTCCATCTTTGACTCAGTGTCCCGTACCGACTCAGTGGCAGGCTCAGACTCCGACACAGCAGCCTTTGGCAGTGCTACCGCCTCTCCCACCATCAGATACTGGGCGAGTTCACGCAGTCACCAGAGAGGATGCACAGCGGGCCGACGGATCCATTTTTCGTGGTACGGTTTTACTTTATGCATTTTCTGCTGATATGCTAATTGATACAGGTAGTTCACATTCTTTTATATCATGTGCATTTATGAGAGAGATTGGTAGACTACCTTCTCATAGACCGCGGCGACTGACCGTCTCCTTACCATCTGGTGATACCTTGGATGTCACACAGGAGGTCAGAGGTTGCCCGTTAGATTTGTTAGTACTGGATATGGTCGAGTTCGATATTATCCTGGGTATGGATTGGCTGTCTGCTTATCATGCCACAGTTGATTGCCAGAAGAGCGTGGTTACTTTCCGACCTCCTAACCAACCCTCTTGGGATTTCACTGGCATCAGAGACGATGGGATATCGACCATTTCTGCGATACAGGCGCAGAAACTGCTATCACATGGATGTCAGAGGCTCAGGACCGTCAGAAAAGTTATGCTGATCAGAGACGGAGACCCCTCGAGTTCTCCATTGGTGATCATGTATTTCTTAGAGTTTCACCCACGAAAGGGGTGAAGAGATTTGGTCTCCGAGGTAAGATAGCTCCCCGATATATTGGACCATTCCAGATCTTGGAGAGGATTGGAGCAGTAGCTTACCGTCTGGCGCTACCACCATCTCTAGCTGGCATTCACGATGTATTCCATGTATCTATGCTGAGGAGATACGTATCCGATCTGGCACATGTTCTGTCAGATATATCTGTTCCTATTCAGCCTGATGTTACATACGAGGAGGTTCCGGTGCGGATTCTGGACCATAGAGAGCGTCAGCTGCGGAACAAGATTGTCCGACTGGTTAAAGTCGGATGGCAGCATCATTCTGACGAGAGGCTACTTGGGAGCTGGATGATACGATTCGAGCTCGATACCCTCATCTTTTTACTTGAGGTATGTGGGTTAGAGTTCTTTCAGCATTTATACTGTTTGGTTATATTCTAGGGTTTGCTGTTGGTTATAGCGAAATTTGGGGACCAAACTTTTATTAGTAGGGGAGGATGTGAGATCTCAAAAATTTAAATAAATAGGGTTATTTGAGAAATAGCCTTATAGAATTTTTCCGAAATTTTTAGAAATTTTCTGGGAATTTTTTAGAGCTCGTACGACGGGTTTTGAGGGGATCAATTAACGGGTACAGATAAAGCCTATTAGGGATACCCATTTAGGTGAGGAAAAGGTTTAATTATAAATCTTTTTTTTTTAATTTCCTCAACCAAACGCCGTTTCCCGAATCGAGCCCTCTTCCTCCTCTTTCCCCATCTCCCCCTCTCTTCTCTCTTGTTCTCTCTCGCGGATGAAGCAAGCCGAGAGCTCCGGCGATCTCCCTCTGTCAACATCGACACCCAAAGATCAGATCTGACTGGTGTTCCTCCTCTCCAGACCATCTTCGGTCCAGCGGTCACTTCTTTGGAGGTTCCTGCGGCCGATCGTCGGCGGCGTCGTGGCTAGGGCACGGTGAGGGTCGGATCTCGCTTCGTCTCCAACCGGTAGGACTTCCCTCTCCTCTCCTCGCACTGTGAGCAGTGTGATCCACTTCTCTATTGGCCGGATTGGATCGAGTAATGCCGCCGAGCATCGATCTTGGAGGTAAGGCATCGCCGGATTTCACTAGATTAGGGCTTGATTTTGGTTTTCTCCGGCCGATTGACCTTCATTTCCTCCTTCTTGAGTTGTTCACAGAGTGAACCGTGTATCCTCAAGTTGGATCGGATTGGGTGATACCTTCTGGAGACACTCGATTGAGCTAAGATTTCGGTGTTGTTTGATCTATGGTTCCATGGTTTGATCTCCTCTTTGATCTGTGATCTTCAATCTTAATTGATTAATGAATTCCGGTTTGATTCATTGCCTGATCCGATTGATTCCAGGGAGGATCTGTTTTGTGGATTTCAAATTGAATGCTGTGAGTTCTTTGATCCAGCAATTCATCCTGTTACTGGCAGCAACAATCCCTGCTGTAGATCTACAATCAGGGCAGTGAATTGAGGTCTTGTTTCTATGGGGTTTCTTTTGGTTACGACAGCCACCTCATCCAGTAACTCTTCTAGTTCCAGCTATCAACAGCAGTGTGTAGAATTGGGTATGTTTTGGATTATGATTAGTTAGGATAAATGATCTTAGTTGTAGATCATAGTGAAGTTTGATTACATGATTAGTGTGATTAGATTTAATTACTTAAATTAATCTAATGGAATGATTAGGGTTAAGAAAATTAACCCTAGTCAATTATTAGATTTAATTTAAGTTTATGTTTCTAATCTAACTGGTGAATAGGGATTAGGTAACTAACCCTAATTGACCGTTAGATTTTATTTAGGGAGGATGCGATTGACATGATTAGAGTTTTACCCTAATTTAGTTTTATGGATTTTATTTAGCTATTCATTTGAATTTAGCTAAATAAAATATATATATTGTTTGTTTGACACAGGACTCTGATTCGAGACAGGCGTCTCGACGTTGGATTTGACGTGATAATACTTGCTATTTGATGCGGGTACCCTTTGACTTATCTTTTGATACTGTCTTATTGTAACGCCCGCCCTCCCTGCTAACAACAAGGGACGGGGCTACGATACTCTACGTACGTATTACAGCGGAAGACTTAAAATTATTTTTCTTAACTTAATTAAAACCGAACTACACTAACATGGTTTCATAACATGGTAGCAAAATAAATAAAAACTTAACATCAAGTCACCCATATTGTATTACATTTCACAAAACCAAAGCATAGTTCTTAAAGGTTTTAAATCAGGTTCTTAATTAGTTGCCTAGCCACCGCCACACACATCTTCGTTGCCCCTCCTGCTGCTCCTTTAACTCATCCAGCTTTTTCCTTTATCTGTGGTACAAGGAAAGTAAGCTATGAGCACTCATGGCTCAGTAAGTTCCTTTCCTACTCACTAAAACCAACAATCAACACATAATCAAATAATGTCTCAACTTAACATGATCTCAACTAGTCATGGCATAACATATCATACTCTTTAAGCTTATCATGCAACATAACTAACATTGTAACTAGTCATGGCATATCATTTCTTAAAGCATAGCATGAAACATAACATAATCATATCATGGCATATTATCTCTTAAAACATAGCATGAAACATAACATAATCATATCATGGCATATCATCTCTTAAAACATAGCATGAAACATAACATAATCATATCATGGCATATCTTAAATCATAGCCTCAACACAACATAATCATAGATCATATGCATCATGATTTTAAAAACATGTATCCGAAAAACATGTGTATGTCTCATGATCTTTTAAAACCATTTTTTTTTCTTACATATATACTTGAACATAATCTCAACTTAAAGGGGATCCCGGCTATGTACCACTTACATATTGCGCGCAACCTATGTAGGCCCAAGGTAGCAAGTCTTGAACCCTACAAGGCAAACATACTAGGCCCGAGTCTTACTCCATCGACCTAGGGGCACTTAGGAGCCCATCCCTAACGAGGCCCGAGTCTTATTCCATCGACCCCGGGGCGCTTATGGAGCCCACCCTTGGTACAAGCCACATAAAGTAAAGTACATGTCATACTTATACATATCATACATCATAAAAGCATGCATCTAAGCATATAGCATATCATCAAGCATGCATATTCTAAGCACATATCATATCATCAAAGCATGCATATTTCTAAACACATCATATCATAAAAACATGCATATTCTAAGCATATAGCATATCATCAAAGCATGCATATTTCTAAACACATATCATATCATAAAAACATGCATATTCTAAACACATATCATATCATAGAAAGTATAAATCACAAGCATACATGTTTAAGCATAAGGGTGTATCATGTGATTATACTATCAAAAGAAACATGGTAACATAGTTAACTTGGGTTCTAAACTTCCTAAACCCTTGGGTTCCTATCATGGCTGAACCCCCTTAGGTCTCAATTTAGGTAAAAACAACCTCCAAGCATGTGAAACCTAAATCATCATCACATAAATTTCATAGGAAGCATTATAAGCATGATTAACTTGGTTTCTAAGTTCTCCAAGTCCTTAAACTCATGTGGCCAAATCCTATCAGTATATAAACAAGGTCCCAAATGTCATGAAAGCATGGAAACCTTAAACCATATTTATAGCATTTTTTTCAAATAGCATAGTAAGCATATTGAGCTAGTTCTTAAGTCCTTCAAGCCCTTAACGTATATCTTGGTCAAACTTTTAACAAGTGTTCATTAGGGCTAAAAACAAACATACAAGCATGTGAACTTGAACTAACATCATGTATAAATTCATAACAAGACATCATACAATAGGTATGGCCGAAACTTACCCTAGCCTCATTTAGGTCACTAAACAACATATAGTATGAGAACTTTGGTTTTCTACTTATCATATTTCATGTAGAGTGACATAGGCATATTTAATTCTTGTTCTAGGGTTTCTATGGAATCTATTCCTTCATGGCTGAAACACACAATGATCCATTTAGGTCATGGAAAAATTATACAAATATGTGACACACTCAACACCTTATCATATTTTCATAAGAAGTACTTTTAACACATTTGGTTTCATTTCTAAGGCCTCTAGGTCTTTTAAACCCTACTTGGCCGAAACTCACAGAATATAAACTTGTTTCAAATAGCCTAAAAGCATAAGAAATCATACAAGTTTCATAGCATGTATAAAGACAAGCATAATAAACATACATGTGAATTGTGTCTTAGGCTTCCTAGGTTTCTTTCCCTTTTTCTTTTATTTTTCCTCATGGCCGAAACCTACCAATCTTTAAACTAGGTTTTAATTGGCCTAAAGCATGGAAAACCTAAGTAAGTTTCATGGCAAAAATTACTAAGAACATCATATACAAAGTTGGTTCATAAACAAGCTAGGACTCTTGTGATCTTACATGTCATATATCATGTAACTAATTTTCTATACTCAATTTAAACATAAGAGCATTAAACAACTTTCATATCATAATATCACAGAGGTCTTGAGCATATTAGAATTTTTTTTAAGTTTTTCTAAACTATCCATCTTATCATGGCCGAAAATCTAAAATAAGAGTTCATGAATTTCTAGCAATGTACAACATGCAATTCTTTAATAGAACTCTATATTCTATCATACAAACATGGTTATTTAAATTTAAAGGTCTTCCTAACCCTAAACCCTTTTCTTAGCTGAAACATATAAATGGATTTCTTTGGTTTCAAGTAACTTTCAAGCAAGAAAACCAATAAAAACCCTTAGTATTTCATGGGAGAAATTTTTGTACTAGTTTAGTTAAACAATATTTTTCCCTAACCTCCTTAACATATTTTTGGCCGAAATTCTAGGGTTAGGTACTCCTCTGATCAAGCATCATTTAACTATAAAAACATGAATAAAATCCTTCCTACATAGCATAGAAAGAATATCATGAAATAAGGAATTGTTTAAATCATCCTAGATTTGAAAACACTTTCTTTAGCCGAATTTTCTTAAATTCTTTCCTAGGTTTTCTAATCCTTATAGAATCCAAAAATCACATAAAAGCCTTGTAACACAGGTGAGGGGAAGCTTACATCCTTTTCGCTTGTGGATCTAAGGTATGGTGGAGAAGAAGTAGCCTCTTCTTCTAGTTCCTTTCCCTTGATTCCTTTGCTAAGTCCTCCTTGTATCTTAGGCTTTCTTAGGGAAAAAACTTGGCTTTGGGGCCGAAGATGGAGGAGAGGGGACTGAGGTGTTCTCGGTGAGGGAGAGGATGAATGAGAGAAAATGGAATTTTCCCATTTACATATTCTCTTTTATGTTAAGGGGGAAGAGGTAGCAAACTTGGTTTTTGCTTTCCTTCTCCCTTAGCCTTTTTTTCTATTTATTTTTATTTTTATTTATTTATTTATCCTCATCATTCATGGTGAAATAAGGGGGAATGAATTCCCTTAATTATCCTCTTTTATTTTCGGCAAGAGAAGAGAGAAAGAGGGAGAGAAAGGGAGGAAGGCAAGTTGCCTTTCTCTTGCTCCTTACTTGTTTTCTTTTGGCTAGCTTTTACTCTTACCTTTATCATGAGTTTCCCTCCTTTGCTATCAATACCTTTTCTCTATCCCAATTGGTTCCTACTAATTAATTCTATGAATTATAATATAAGAGGTTCAAGGTTCAATCCTTGACCTTCACTTCTTTTTATTTCATTTTATTTCTTTTTGCTTCAACTCACTTCCTATTATTTTTCTAAAGAAAAATCCCTCATTCATATATTTATCTTACAAGCTTAGTGGGTATTACAGTACCCCGTACCTCATAAAAAGTTCATCCTCGAACTTTAAAATAGTTGCATCCGGTGGCACTGAACTTTCGGCTGAGTGCATCGGCCACTTTGTTCGCCTTTCCTGGGTGATAAAGAATCTCGCAGTCATAATCTTTAACTAATTCGAGCCATCGACGTTGCCTCATATTCAGATCTTTTTTTGTGAAAAAATATTTCAGACTCTGATGGTCGGTATAAATCTTACACTGAGCTCCATATAAATAATGTCTCCATATTTTGAGAGCGAAGACCACGGCTGCTAGTTCTAATTCGTGAATGGGATAATTCTTCTCATGTTCTTTAAGTTGTCTAGAAGCGTAGGCAATGACTTTGCCATCTTGCATGAGTACAGCTCCAAGTCCTGTGATGGAAGCATCGCTGTACATATCGAAGCTTTTGTTGGTTTCCGGAAGAGTAAGAATCGGAGCACTGGTCAGTCTCCTTCTCAATTCTGCGAAACTCTTCTCACAAGCTTCTGTCCATTCATACTTTGTATTTTTCTTGGTGAGAGCTCTTATAGGGGCTGCGATTTTGGAGAAATTCTCTACAAATTTCCTGTAATAACCTGCTAGTCCGAGAAAATTCCTGACTTCGCTGGCATTCTTTGGTCGGTTCCAGTTATTTACAGCTTCGATTTTACTTGGATCCACCATAACTCCATCTTTGGAGATGACATGACCTAGAAATATTACCCGGTCAAGCCAAAACTCGCATTTGGAGAATTTTGCATATAGTTGTTTCTCTTGAAGGATCTGTAGTACAGTATTCAGGTGTTCAGCATGTTCTTCTGGGGTTCTCGAGTAGATAAGTATATCGTCAATAAAGACGATTACAAACTTATCAAGATATGCCGTAAATACCCGATTCATTAGGTCCATAAATACTGCAGGAGCGTTGGTTACTCCGAAAGGCATAACTATGAACTCATAGTGTCCATATCGGGTTCGAAATGCTGTTTTTGGTATATCATCTGGTTTCACCTTCACTTGATGATAACCGGATCGTAGATCTATCTTTGAGAAAACGGTCGCACCCTTCAGTTGGTCGAACAGGTCATCGATCCGTGGGAGTGGGTACCGGTTCTTGATCGTCACATTATTCAGTGCTCGGTAGTCTATACACATTCGCATAGACCCATCCTTCTTCTTTACAAACACACTGGAGCTCCCCATGGAGAGTGACTAGGACGAATAAGTCCCTTGTCGAGTAATTCGGATAACTGTTCCTGAAGTTCCTTTAATTCAGCCGGAGCCATACGATAAGGTGCTTTCGAGATCGGCTGAGTACCAGGAATCAATTCGATTCCGAATTCTATCTCTCTCTTAGGGGCCAACCCTGGTAGTTCATCAGGAAATACTTTTGGATAGTTGCATACTACTCTGACGTCTTCTAACTTCGGGTCTTTGACTTGATTGATATCAACCACGTGTGCTAGAAACCCCATACATCCCTTATCTAACATCTTTTGTGCTTTAATAGATGACAATAACTTCTCCGTTCCTTTTGATTCCCCATAAAATTCAAACTCTGGTTCGTTCTCGGGTCGGAAAATCACTTTTCTTCTGCGGCACTCGATTGAAGCGCCGTACTTGCTAAGGAAATCCATGCCCAAAATTATGTCATAATCCTGCATATCAAGTACTATCAGATTGCAGTAGAGTTCTCTGTTTGTGATCCGAATAAGTACTGCTTGCAGCATATGGTCCGATGGCATAATTTCCCCGGATGGTAAGGTTGTTAAGAAGGTGTCCTCTAGAGTTCAGAGTGGTATGTCTAGCTTCTTCATAAAAGGTGTTGAGACGAACGAGTATGTTGCCCCAGTATCAAATAATACTACAACATACTGATTGTAAATAAGTAGCTGACGCTGGAGGTCTGTGACTACCTGTGCCAGGTCTGGTGGAGTCACTGTCCCTCCGGTTCGGGCATTTCGTGTCCTAACCATGTTTATCTAAATAAGGACAAACAGACTAGTGTAAGTAGTTATCATTTTTAGCCAATCTAACCTATTGTTTTGTTTCTATCTATTTGTTCTGGTATTATTCCTAACCTACCAATATGTAATCCTAATCTAATTTATAACTAAAAGTATAGAATAAAGCATAAGCAAGTAGAACATGAAACTAAAGCATAAACAACATAAGGAAAAATAAGGAATAAAATGACAAACAATGTAACATAAGGAAATAAAGCATAAGCAATGTAGTAAAGAAAATGAAGCATAGGAAATATAACAAGAAAGAAAAAAAAATAGAGCATGAGTCATATAATCATGAAAATTAAACATAAACATGTAACAAGAAAATTAAACATAAGCATATAACAAGTAATTTTAGCATAAACATTCTTACTTGGAGCGGCAGGTAGGAGGCTTGATGTGTGTGTAGTGAGCTGGCAATAACTTTGGCTCTTATACCAACCTGTAACGCCCGCCCTCCCTGCTAACAACAAGGGACGGGGCTACGATACTCTACGTACATATTACAGCGGAAGACTTAAAATTATTTTTCTTAACTTAATTAAAACCGAACTACACTAACATGGTTTCATAACATGGTAGTAAAATAAATAAAAACTTAATATCAAGTCACCCATATTGTATTACATTTCACAAAACCAAAGCATAGTTCTTAAAGGTTTTAAAGCAGGTTCTTAATTAGTTGCCTAGCCACCGCCACACACATCTTCGTTGCCCCTCCTGCTGCTCCTTTAACTCATCCAGCTTTTTCCTTTATCTGTGGTACAAGGAAAGTAAGATATGAGCACTCATGGCTCAGTAAGTTCCTTTCCTACTCACTAAAACCAACAATCAACACATAATCAAATAATGTCTCAACTTAACATGATCTCAACTAGTCATGGCATAACATATCATACTCTTTAAGCTTATCATGCAACATAACTAACATTGTAACTAGTCATGGCAAATCATCTCTTAAAGCATAGCATGAAACATAACATAATCATATCATGGCATATTATCTCTTAAAACATAGCATGAAACATAACATAATCATATCATGGCATATCATCTCTTAAAACATAGCATGAAACATAACATAATCATATCATGGCTTAAATCATAGCCTCAACACAACATAATCATAGATCATATGCATCATGATTTTAAAAACATGTATCTGAAAAACATGTGTATGTCTCATGATCTTTTAAAACCATTTTTTTTTCTTACATATATACTTGAACATAATCTCAACTTAAAGGGGATCCCGGCTATGTACCACTTACATATTGCGCGCAACCTATGTAGGCCCAAGGTAGCAAGTCTTGAACCCTACAAGGCAAACATACTAGGCCCGAGTCTTACTCCATCGACCTAGGCGCACTTAGGAGCCCATCCCTAACGAGGCCCGAGTCTTATTCCATCGACCCCGGGGCGCTTATGGAGCCCACCCTTGGTACAAGCCACATAAAGTAAAGTACATGTCATACTTATACATATCATACATCATAAAAGCATGCATCACTTAGGCACACATCATATCATAAAAGTATGCATCACTTAGGCATACATCATGTCATAAAAGTATGCATCACTTAGGCATACATCATATCATAAAAGTATGCATCACTTAGGCATACATCATGTCATAAAAGTATGCATCACTTAGGCATACATCATATCATAAAGGTATGCATCACTTAGGCATACATCATGTCATAAAGAAAAACATGCATATTTTCACCACATAGCATATCATAAAAAGCATACATATTCTAAGCATATAGCATATCATCAAGCATGCATATTCTGAGCACATATCATATCATCAAAGCATGCATATTTCTAAACACATATCATATCATAAAAACATGCATATTCTAAGCATATAGCATATCATCAAAGCATGCATATTTCTAAACACATATCATATCATAAAAACATGCATATTCTAAACACATATCATATCATAGAAAGTATAAATCACAAGCATACATGTTTAAGCATAAGGGTGTATCATGTGATTATACTATCATAAGAAACATGGTAACATAGTTAACTTGGGTTTTAAGCTTCCTAAACCCTTGGGTTCCTATCATGGCCAAACCCCCTTAGGTCTCAATTTAGGTAAAAACAACCTCCAAGCATGTGAAACCTAAATCATCATCACATAAATTTCATAGGAAGCATTATAAACTTGGTTTCTAAGTTCTCCAAGTCCTAAAACTCATGTGGCCAAACCCTATCAGTATATAAACAAGGTCCCAAATGTCATGAAAGCATGGAAACCTTAAACCATATTTATAGCATTTTTTTCAAATAGCATAGTAAGCATATTGAGCTAGTTCTTAAGTCCTTCAAGCCCTTAACGTATATCTTGGTCAAACTTTTAACAAGTGTTCATTAGGGCTAAAACCAAACATACAAGCATGTGAACTTGAACTAACATCATGTATAAATTCATAACAAGACATCATACAATAGGTATGGCCGAAACTTACCCTAGCCTCATTTAGGTCACTAAACAACATATAGTATGAGAACTTTGGTTTTCTACTTATCATATTTCATGTAGAGTGACATAAGCATATTTAATTCTTGTTCTAGGGTTTCTATGGCATCTATTCCTTCATGGCCGAAACACACAATGATCCATTTAGGTCATGGAAAAATTATACAAATATGTGACACACTCAACACCTTATCATATTTTCATAAGAAGTACTTTTAACACATTTGGTTTCATTTCTAAGGCCTCTAGGTCTTTTAAACCCTACTTGGCCGAAACTCACAGAATATAAACTTGTTTCAAATAGCCTAAAAGCATAAGAAATCATACAAGTTTCATAGCATGTATAAAGACAAGCATAATAAACATACATGTGAATTGTGTCTTAGGCTTCCTAGGTTTCTTTCCCTTTTTCTTTTATTTTTCCTCATGGCCGAAACCTACCAATCTTTAAACTAGGTTTTAAGTGGCCTAAAGAATGGAAAACCTAAGTAAGTTTCATGGCAAAAATTACTAAGAACATCATATACAAAGTTGGTTCATAAACAAGCTAGGACTCTTGTGATCTTACATGTCATATATCATGTAACTAATTTTCTATACTCAATTAAAACATAAGAGCATTAAAAAACTTTCATATCATAATATCACAGAGGTCTTGAGAATATTATAATTTTGTTTAATTTTTTATAAACTATCCATCTTATCATGGCCGAAAATCTAAAATAAGAGTTCATGAATTTCTAGCAATGTACAACATGCAATTCTTTAATAGAACTCTATATTCTATCATACAAACATGGTTATTTAAATTTAAAGGTCTTCCTAACCCTAAACCCTTTTCTTGGACGAAACATATAAATGGATTTCTTTGGTTTCAAGTAACTTTCAAGCAAGAAAACCAATAAAAACCCTTAGTATTTCATGGGAGAAATTTTTGTACTAGTTTAGTTAAACACTATTTTCCCCTAACCTCCTTAACATATTTTTGGCCGAAATTCTAGGGTTAGGTACTCCTCTGATCAAGCATCATTTAAATATAAAAACATGAAGAAAATCCTTCCTACATAGCATAGAAAGAATATCATGAAATAAGGAATTGTTTAAATCATCCTAGATTTGAAAACACTTTCTTTAGCCGAATTTTCTTAAATTCTTTCCTAGGTTTTCTAATCCTTATAGAATCCGAAAATCACATAAAAGCCTTGTACCACAGGTGAGGGGAAGCTTACATCCTTTTCGCTTGTGGATCTAAGGTATGGTGGAGAAGAAGTAGCCTCTTCTTCTAGTTCCTTTCCCTTGATTCCTTTGCTAAGTCCTCCTTGTATCTTAGGCTATCTTAGGGAAAAAACTTGGCTTTGGGGCCGAAGATGGAGGAGAGGGGACTGAGGTGTTCTCGGTGAGGGAGAGGATGAATGAGAGAAAATGAGAGAAAATAGAATTTTCCCTTTTACATATTCTCTTTTATGTTAAGGGGGAAGAGGTAGCAAACTTGGTTTTTGCTTTCCTTCTCCCCTAGCCTTTTTTTCTATTTATTTTTATTTTTATTTATTTATTTATCCTCATCATTCATGGTGAAATAAGGGGGAATGAATCGCCTTAATAAGCCTCTTTTATTTTCGACAAGAGAAGAGAGAAAGAGGGAGAGAAAGGGAGGAAGGCAAGTTGCCTTTCTCTTGCTCCTTACTTGTTTTATTTTGGCTAGCTTTTACTCTTACCTTTTTCATTAGTTTCCCTCCTTTGCTATCAATATCTTTTCTCTATCCCAATTGGTTCCTACTAATTAATTCTATGAATTATAATATAAGAGGTTCAAGGTTCAATCCTTGACCTTCACTTCTTTTTATTTCATTTTATTTCTTTTTGCTTCAACTCACTTCCTATTATTTTTCTAAGGAAAAATCCCACATTCATATATTTATCTTACAAGCTTAGTGGGTATTACACTTATGATATGCATAGTTTATATATAATTACTATTTGTAGATGGTAGATTTACCTCTTCCTTGGTCTTAGCTTAGTTGATACCTATCACATGCTTCCTCTATTAGTTGCTTTACTGTAACACCCACGAATTTTTATAAATACATGAGTATTATTCTCATTAAGAGCATGGAAATAAATAAAAAGAATAAGAGAAAAAGAAGAGTAAGAAACAAAATAAAAATAAGAGGTAAGAGGTGGAGGCTAAGGATTGAACCTTGAACCTCCCACCAATAATGGAGAAAGATTAATGGCATGATCACCCCTAGGATAGAGAGTAACATATGCATAGGAAGGAATAAAAATGTTAGTTAAAGGAGAGAAGAAAAAAATAAAGCAAAGAGCAAGAGAAAACCAAATTGCTCACCTCTTCTCCCTCTTCGTTAAGAGAAGGAACAAGAAGAAGGCAAGTTGTCTTCCTCACCCTTCCCTCTCCTCATTTTCGTGGGAATCAAGAGAGGAGTAATGGATGAATTAAGGGAAAGATTAATGAAGGCATAAATTCTTCTCATTATGAATAAATAGAAAAATGAGAAGTGAATCTCTCATTTTCCTCATTCTTCCTCCTCCTTCCTCCTTTTCTTTTCTTCACCAAGACTAGGAGATCCTCCCACTCTTTGATCCGAGTACTAAGTCAAGTTCTTCTCCAAGGAAGATAATTTCCAAGAAGAAATCTTCAAGTTCTAGCCCTCTCAAGCAAAGGAAATCGAAGGAGGCACAAGAAGAAGAAACTTCTTCCTTCCTTAACAACTAGAACACTTTCCTCCTTAAGAAAAACCACAAGCGAAAGGATGTAAGTTCCCCTCACCTATGGTACAATAGCTACGTGATTGTTATGTAAAAATATTGCTTAAAAACCTATGGTTGTTTCATGAGGGTTTCGGCCAAACAAAAAGAAAGAGTTTAAAGAACCTTGAAAACCCACTAAGATATGTTCATGATGTTGCTTATGTTATGTACCTTATGGTAAGAATATTAAACTAATATTTTCATGCTAGAATGTTTGGTTAGAACATAAATTTATGAACTTAGATTTTCGGCATAGAAGGAACAAAAGAACTAGAAGAGCTCTAAACCTAAACCAAGCATGTTCCCTTGTTCTTATGATGTGTACCTCATGATAAATGGTGTTGTTAATGTTTTTCCCACTTGTATGTCAATTTAAACTTGATTCCATATTCATGTACATTTGGCCATGATAGAGTTGAGGGCCTAGAAGGGCTTTAAACCTAAAAAATTTAAGCATGCTATGATTCTCATAAGACAAGATATGAAGCTAATATGACATGCCATGATCTTAGGTTAAGTTGAACAATATTTCTTATGTATATGATGATTCGACCATTTTGTGACTTGAACCCTAGGAAAGTTTAAATCAAGTCTAAGATACTTATGATCTACTTGATGAAGAGATATGAAATAAATTAATGTTCACATGTTGCTTGAAACTTGAATCCTTGTTCTTTAGCATTCGGCCACAATTGTTTTTAAGACCTAGGATGCTTAAATTTCTAAACTAAGTGGTCCATGTTATTCCTTGAAATGAATATTAGGAAAGTTCTTATGGTCTTCATGCTAATATTCCACTAGAAACTTAATTCCCATGCTTACAAGATTCGGCCACATTAGGTTAAAAGGCTTGAGAAGCTTGAAACTTAGACTAAAAGTACTTATGGTGATTCTCATGATATGTATTGATATGTTAGTATGAAGATCAACCTTTTCATGTTGCTTGTAACCTAGAAACATGTTGCTAGGGTTTCGGCCATGTTAGGGTTAAAGGTTTAGAGAACTTAGAACCTAAATCAAATATGCTTAAGTGGTTTCTTATGGAATATGATTTGAAAATTGTTAGGGTTGTTCATGCTTGTATGTTGTTAATAACCCAAAAGGAGGCTTAATGAGTTTCGGCCAGGTTATGAAAAGGGACCTAGAATGCTTGGAACCTATACCTAACATGCTTAAGATGCCTCTTATGTCATAAGAAATGATAGATGTTTAGGGTTCACATGTTCTTTTGTTGCTTGATAACCTAAACCATCTTAACATGTTTCGACCACCACTTGTTACTGGGGTTAGAGACCTAATTGTGTTCTTCCATGAACTTCACATGTAATGCTTTATGATATCTGGAGAGTATGACATGCTGTGATGTTCATTTATATATGTTAGGTCCTATTCATGATATGCTGTGTGCTTGATTTCATGATATGTTATGTGCTTGATTTCATGATATGCTATGTGCTTAATTTCATGATATGCTGTGTGCTCAATTTCATGATATGCTATGTGCTCAAGTTCATGATATGCTGTGTGCTTAAACTCATGCTATGTTATGTGCTCAAATTCATGATATGCTATGTGCTTAAACTCATGATATGCTATGTGCTCAAATTCATGATATGCTATGTGCCTAAACTCATGATATGCTATGTGCTCAAATTCATGAAATGCTGTGTGCTTAAACTCATGATAGGTTGTATGCTTAATTATGCATGTGTTCATGATATGATGTGTGCTCAAAATCATGATATGCTGTGTGCTCAAATATACATGCTTTAAGCTATGCCTAAAAGAGTTGCTTCCCTATAAGTGGGATCAAGAGCACTCTTCATGACATGAATATGACATGAGTGATATGGACTATGTAAATATGACATGCTATTTTACTTTTAAGGCTTGTACCAAGGGTGGGCTCCATAAGCGCCCCGGGGTCGATGGACTAAGAAATGAGCCTCGTTAGGGATGGGCTCCTAAGTGCCCCTAGGTCGATGGACTAAGAAACGGGCCCAGTATATGCCTTGTAGGATTCAAGACTTGCTACCTTGGACCTACTTGGACGCGCGCATTTATGTACGTGGTTGTTACGCTCCGCAAGTATACGGAAATGTCGCAAGTAATATAAAAGATTATCGTATCCACAGGGACTGGAATAAGCACTAGGAATGTCTCAATGCGAATTAGCTAAACAACTATCCAATCATTTCAAAAGCAAAGTAAAGGTAAACAAATCTAAGATTAGAGATCAACAAACTAGAGTTTAGTGTTTTGGGTTATGATAAAGGGAGATTCTAGGAGTTTCGGTTTCTTTGTAAGATTTCTTGAATGTAAATGATTCACCAATTCTTATTCCTCAATTACCAAACATGTAGAAAGTTGCCGGTTCCCTCTTGCAATAGACAACCGGCTAAGGACTGAGAAATGTATCTAAATAGGATTAATGAGACATGAACCTACGTTGTCCTTACACAGAAGCGCACCTATTACTATGCCTTCCTCGGATATCAACATAGAAGCCCACAACTTATTAATCTACAAAGATACAAGAAGCTAATCATAGAATCCATCCTACTCTCTTGAATATTCCTATTTCCCCTTCAAGATTATCTCTCAAACGTCCTTACACGGGCTTGCACCTGTCACATGGATCCCTCGGATGATCGAGTGAGAGTTTATCCTTACCAAGTCCATAAGAAATCCAAACAATCAATCAAGAATGAGAATTACGCACAAACCACCATCAATCATTCAAGATCTAATTGATACAAGCAAGATAATGTCATTGAAACAAGAAAATGGCAAATCCATGAGAGATTACATCAATCCATCTTACAAATACTCCCTTAATCCTAGAATACAAGATCTACTCCATGAATCGAGGAAGAAAATCCGAAGAAATAGATATTACAAGCATTCTTTGAATCCCCAATCCAAGAAAACAAGAAGAGGGGGAAAGAGAAAGCTTATCTACGAAGAAGCCTTGTCTTCGGATCCAATCCTCGCTCCGGAGTCGAAATCGTCGAGATCTCCCTTAGAATCGCCCAGAAATCCTCCCAAGAATGGGAGGAAACCACCAAATCTTGCTTTCTCCCAAAGGGGGAGAGATCCCCTTCCAATTCATGAAGAAGGGTTTAAATAGAGGAGGGAATCGGGCGCCACACGGCCCCGTGACACGGCCGTGTGAGATTCACACGGCCATGTCCAGTTCCCTCTCTGCCAAACCTGCACGGCCGTGTGACTCCACACGGCCAGAACCCTTCTGCTCTCTGGAAACGCTGCACGGCCGTGTGGTGCACACGGCCACAGCCTGCTTGGTCGTGGTGCACACGGCCACAGCCTGCTTGGTCTCTGGAAGTCTCACACGGCCGTGTAGATCCACACGGCCATGTAAAGCTTCTGCTCTGGTTGACTTCAAATCTTGACACGGCCGTGTGAGGTTCACACGGCCATGTCATCTTTCTCTTCTGCTGGTGCCAAACCCCACACGGCCCGAGCTCCATACCAATGCAGGGCCGTGTGAGGTACACGGCCTGGTGCTTTCTCCCTTTGTTTCCTCCAAGGCTTGCCCAAAGATATAAATTCTTCACCAAATCGACTCCTGCGTACAGTAAATGCACAAAAAGCAGATCTCCGAACCAAAAGAGTAAATATGCTAAAAGGAAAGCTGGAAGTATACAAATGCATAGATCAAGCATGCTCAAAGTATGTAAATGTGCATAAAAACATGCATAAAAGAGTATATAATCTACGCACATCACACCCCCAGACTTAAACCTTTGCTTGCCCTCAAGCAAAATGCTGCAGTCTAAATTCATATGTTCTACAACACATTCATAAAACCCAGTGCACTTTCCTAACTCTATCAAAAAGTTTCATTAACAAGCTTGATCATTGAAACAAGTAAAGTATGGTTCAAGCATAAGAATCCTGTGCGCAGTGTAAAAGTAACTCAACACCCTTCAAGTTTCAATCCATGTCCCAGTCAAGTCGTCATCAAATTTGAATTCCTAGTGTTCCCAGTGAAAGACAAGTAACCAGTGATAGGCACTTACTCACCATTCACTTGGTTCATATTTCTCAACTAACCCAAGGTCTCAAAGGTGTGCTCAATCTCAAGGGAAGCTAAGCAGTCATTTCCCCAGTAACATAACTCGGTCTCAAAGGGGTGACTTGCTAGATTCCACGCATGACAACTGTTTTTTATATCCCTTATTGTTCATTTTTTCATTTTTTTTTTAATAAGTGTTTGCATTGTGCAAAACTTATTCACAAATGTACTCTTAGCACACATGTTGGGATATTCTGATTTTTTCAAATGAGCTTTAATGATTTGAGCCTCATCCAGTAACCAAAATGAAAGTTGAGAAATCACCATGGAAACCAAGTACTAAGCAAACAAGATGAATCATGACTATTTCAATGACATCAACTATTCAAGCATCAAGCACAAGTGTAGTGTAAGTAAGATTCTTAAGGTCAAGCCAAGACTAAAATTCATCTCCATATGATTCTTAGCTTGTTTCATGCTACCCAAGATAGAGAAAAGAACTACATAAAGTTTACTACTCGCATCATTCGAACATCATGAATCAAGACAATAATCGTGCTAACATTTCACTTGAATCCAAGAAAGCATATAAGTGAAGATTTGATGTTCTCAAAAATTTTTTTTTTGCCATGATTATTTCAAAAACAAGCAAAATAAAGCAACAAGCAATGAAAATAAGAACCAACATGAAAAACTAATCAAAAACTAAAAACTGAAAACCAAACTAAACAATACATGACACCCCCCCAGACTTAAACTTTTCATCGTCTCGATGAAATCAGTGTGGTGGAGGAGGTGGAGGTGGACGAGGGAAAGGAGGTCTACGATGTGGTTGGCCAATAGGAAAACTAGGAAAACCTGGAATCTCACCCAAGGATCTATGATACTCATATAAAGCATCAACTTGTTGGCTAGTAAGCGTCATACTCTGCATAAAATCTCTCATCCTAGCCTGATCAGTATCATAATCCTGCACAAACTCGGCCACTTGACCTTGAAAATTCCTCGTAAACTGAAAATGATTTTGTACCTCCCTAAACTGATCATCAGATAAAGAGAAGCGCCCCTCCAACATTTTCCGTTGGGAATCTTGCTTCTCATGAAGTGATTCTAGAGACGTACGAAAATCTGAAAAATCGAACCTAGAAGATCCCGTGCCATATGCAAAAGAATGCCTAGCAGGCTCCATAAAACTAGAAGGCTGCGTATGTCCAGATGACGAGGGTTCATAATGTGGCTCAGCGTCTCCAGGTATAGAAGGGTTATCCTCAAAATCTAACTTAGAAATTACCCAATTAGCCCAGTTGCGAATAGTAGTTCGTTCAGGAAAAGGAAGGGGTAAAGGAGAACCACTCCTAGGAAACGCGAAACCATTCTCATCCCGAACGATCATTTTCATAGCAAGACATGTATCAATGTCAATCATGTCATTACCATGAATTATTTCCAACCCATCAACATCAAGATTTAAATTACAAGCTATTCGGGTAATCAAACCACCAAAAACGATTGATCCCGATGATGCCCTAGCTGATCGCAATAAGGTTTGAACAAAATCAAAACCAGAGTCAAATTCAACCTTATAAAGCATAGCCCATAAAGCATAAAGCTCTATCTTCTTAACCACTCCATCACTCTCTCCCCTACCAAAAATAGTTTTACTCATGACTCTATGTAGATACCTAAAGATGGGGTTTTGCATATGGGAGGCTTTAGCTCTTGAAGGCTCATAAGGTTGATCTAACCCAGTTATTGCATTCCAAAAATGATTCCAATTAAACCTTGGATCAAACCTACGAGGGCTTCCGGTGGTTATTCCAAAACAAGTATTAAAGTCACTAAATGCCCATAGAAATTCTTGATTCATTAATCTAAAAGAGATTTTTCCAAAATAATCATCTTCATTAGTAAAATGGACATCCAATGAACTTAAAAATTCCAAAACAAGACGAGGATATGTAGGCAAATGTGTGTACATAATATCACTCCAATCCAAAAACCCAATCATCAAATCTACATCTTCCCTAATTCCAAGCATATCAAGAACAGTTGGGTCCATATATCTAGTACACACTATCTTTCTATTGACAAGAATTGCAAATCTAGTTACTTGATCATCATTTCTGAACACAATATTGAATTCATTGTCATTACCTTCGTTGCGTGAAGTCCTTTTGCCTTTGCCCTTCACTGGTTGTTTTCCTTTGTCTCTTGATGGCTCCTTCTCTTTGTCTCCACTAGATCCACCACCTCCTTTGCGTAATCTCTTCAAAATATTGGACATCTTGATGAGTTTAGATAGGGGAAGAATTATTTAGAGTTGTGGAACTTCAAAGAACAAAACTTCAAAGAACAAAAGATCTTAGGTTAAGAGAATAAAAAGTCCAAGTCTTAGAGAGGAGGAGAATCGGATCTAAGAGATCTTGAGAGATTAGAGAGGAGTTTTTAAGAAATTGGGAGAGAAAGATATGTTTTGGAGAGTTGGGGGTGTGCGGAACACTGCCAAGATCTGGCCGTGTGAGGTAGGAGGTAAACTTTAATAGTTCTCCTACACGGGCCGTGTAGATCTACACGGCCTCCCCATCTTTCCTCTCGGGATTCTTTGCACGGGCCGTGTAGATCCACACGGCCTCCCCCTCCTCCTTCTCTGGATTCCTCGCACGGCCGTGTCTGGGACACGGCCTCTCCATCTTTCCTCTCGGGATTCTTTGCACGGCCGTGTCTATGACACGGCCTATTCCTTTTTCCTCTCGGGAGATCCCACACGGCCGTGTCTGGATGACACGGCCCAAACACTTTCCTTCTCTGCAACCTTTGCCTGGCCGTGTATAGCACACGGCCCGACTCTGTTTTGCACCTAACCTGAAAACAGAATCAAAAGAATGCATCAAACTAAAAGAAATTACAACACAAATCAAAACTAACTAAAAGAACCCTTGGGTTGCCTCCCAAGAAGCGCTTGTTTAAGGTCTTTAGCTCGACCAAACTTAATCATTCGCTCCTTTTCCTCGCCCTTGGAGGACAGATATACTTTTCGTTTCCGTTGGGAGATCTTCTCCCAACATCTTCCACCTCATTGTCTCCTTCATTTGGTGGCCTTCCATGAGGATGGAAATTCCATTCCTCAAGTTTATAAATGCTTGTCCTGCTACAAGCATTTAAAAGAGACGAGACATGGTTAGAGATATTAGATAAATCATATTCCAACTTTTCCTTACCAATTACCAAAGAAAGCTTATGATTTTTGACATCAATTATAGCTCCAGCTGTAGCAAGGAAAGGTCTTCCTAATATGATAGGAATCCTGGGGTCCTCTTCCATGTCCAACATGACAAAATCTGTGTGAATTACATTCCCATCCACCTCTACCGGCACATCCTCTATAATACCCAAAGGGTACCTGCAGGAATGATCGGCAAGTTGAAGTGCCATGGTAGTAAGTTTAATGTTTTTGAGACCTAATTTATTACAAATTGAATAGGTAATGAGGCTAACACTCGCCCCCAAATCACAAAAAGCTTTTTCAAAAAATTCCTTCCCTATGTTGCAAGGAATATAAAAGCTCCCTAGGTCCTTCAGTTTTGGAGAAGTGTTCTTCTCAAAAATAGCACTACATTCCTCACTAAGCGCAATGGTCTCGACCTCTCCTCTTCTTCTCTTATTTGACATGAGATCCTTCAGGAATTTGGCAAATCTAGGCATTTGTAGAATGGCGTCAATAAGAGGTACCTCTACACAAATTTCCTTAACTTTTTCTAGGAACTTGCCAAATTCTTCATCCTTCTTGAGCATTGTAAGTCTCTGAGGAAAAGGGACAGCTTTGCTCTGATGGTTCAGTGGAAGAGTCTCTTCAACCTCAATGGTACTCTCCTCATTAGCTTGAATCTGATTTGGTATAGGAGGAGAGAGCTCTTCTTCTTTTTGTTTCCCTTTTGAAGCAGTCACTTGGGAGTCTCCCAAGGTCCGTCCGCTCCTAAGCTCAATCCTATTACAATGCTCCATAGGATTCACATCAGGTTTTCCTGGAAGCTGTGCTGGTGCTCTGGATGATGAGGAAGCTAGTTGGGCAATTTGACTGTCCTGGATCTTTTGATGCTTTTCAGAATTATCCATTCTCTGAATGAGCTTTGCTAAATCTTGCTTCATTTCATCCTGATTTGAGATAATTTCTTCAAGCATCTTTTCAACATTTGACTTTGGTAAGCCTTGAGAAGATAAATGTTGAAAATTTTGTTGCCCAGCTTGAAAATTTGGTCTTGCCCCCATAGATGGTCCTTGATCTTGATTGTTTCTGTAAGAAAAATTTGGATGACTCTTCCATCCAGGGTTATAAGTATTTGAGTATGGGTTATTCTGCCTTTGATTGTAGCTCATGATTGCATCGTATTGTTCTAGTTGATTGATTTGTGCAGTGATAGCTCCCAATGGACATGAGTCATTTGAATGCTCTGAACTCCCACATACTTCACAAGATGTACTAATAGCATTGACCATATTAGCACTAGTCCCCATGTTCTCAAATTTCTTTGTAAGAGCATCCAATTTTGCAGACAAAAGAGTGACTGCATCTACATCAAACTTCCCTGATGCTTTAATTGTTGGGTTTACAGAGGAGTAGCCACCACTTCTTTCATTTGCCCATTGATGATGATTTTGTGCTACACTTTCAATGATTTCTTCGGCTTCATCTAAACTTTTATTCATAAGTGCCCCTCCAGCAGCTGAATCAAGGGACACTTTGGTATGATAATTGATACCATTATAAAAAGTGTGCAACACTAACCATCTTTCCAACCCATGATGTGGGCATTGTCTGAGCATACTATTATATCTATCCCATGCTTCAAAAAGAGATTCTGAGTCAGTTTGCTTGAAGCTTGCAATTAAATTCCTCATATGAGCTGTTTTGCTTGGTGGGTAGAACTTATCAAGAAACTGTTGCTCGCACTGCTCCCAAGTGGTGATGCTATTAGGGGCCAAAGAATTCAGCCATTGCTTTGCCCTATCTCTTAGAGAAAACCCAAATAACAGTAATCTAACTGCATCTGAAGGAACTCCATTCATTTTCATGGTCCCACATATTTCATAAAAGACCTCTAAATGTTGATTGGGGTCTTCATGAGGTCCTCCACCAAATTGGTTCTGCTGCACCATAGATATGATTGCGGGTTTGATCTCAAAGTTATTAGCCTCCACTGAAGGTCTTGAAATACTAGATCGGAAACCTCTTGCATAGGGTGCTGCATAGTCCTTGAGTGGTCTATTTGCCATGTTCAAATGTTCCTGTTCTTCAATTTGCCTTTGCAGAATTCTTCTTTTATGGAAAGTTCTATCAATCTCAGGGTCAAAAGGAAAGAATTCCCCTGCAAAGTTAGATCTTCGCATACACAAGAACAAGATAGCGGATAGCAATTCGACACAAAAAGGAAAATAGAAGAATCAAAAATGCAGAATTGAGTTTGTACACAAAGAATTAGCAAGAAGTAAAAGTTATACAAGACAGTAAAAAAAAACAGAAATCTAATGATTAGTTACAACTATACAATATGAAAGGAAAACAAATGTTATGTTTAGTCTAGCTCAATTGATAATTCCTAATGTTATAGCGCAGTCCCCGGCAACGACGCCAAAAACTTGTTACGCTCCGCAAGTATACGGAAATGTCGCAAGTAATATAAAAGATTATCGTATCCACAGGGACTGGAATAAGCACTAGGAATGTCTCAATGCGAATTAGCTAAACAACTATCCAATCATTTCAAAAGCAAAGTAAAGGTAAACAAATCTAAGATTAGAGATCAACAAACTAGAGTTTAGTGTTTTGGGTTATGATAAAGGGAGATTCTAGGAGTTTCGGTTTCTTTGTAAGATTTCTTGAATGTAAATGGTTCACCAATTCTTATTCCTCAATTACCAAACATGTAGAAAGTTGCCGGTTCCCTCTTGCAATAGACAACCGGCTAAGGACTGAGAAATGTATCTAAATAGGATTAATGAGACATGAACCTACGTTGTCCTTACACAGAAGCGCACCTATTACTATGCCTTCCTCGGATATCAACATAGAAGCCCACAACTTATTAATCTACAAAGATACAAGAAGCTAATCATAGAATCCATCCTACTCTCTTGAATATTCCTATTTCCCCTTCAAGATTATCTCTCAAACGTCCTTACACGGGCTTGCACATGGATCCCTCGGATGATCGAGTGAGAGTTTATCCTTACCAAGTCCATAAGAAATCCAAACAATCAATCAAGAATGAGAATTACGCACAAACCACCATCAATCATTCAAGATCTAATTGATACAAGCAAGATAATGTCATTGAAACAAGAAAATGGCAAATCCATGAGAGATTACATCAATCCATCTTACAAATACTCCCTTAATCCTAGAATACAAGATCTACTCCATGAATCGAGGAAGAAAATCCGAAGAAATAGAGATTACAAGCATTCTTTGAATCCCCAATCCAAGAAAACAAGAAGAGGGGGAAAGAGAAAGCTTATCTACGAAGAAGCCTTGTCTTCGGATCCAATCCTCACTCCGGAGTCGAAATCGTCGAGATCTCCCTTAGAATCGCCCAGAAATCCTCCCAAGAATGGGAGGAAACCACCAAATCTTGCTTTCTGCCAAAGGGGGAGAGATCCCCTTCCAATTCATGAAGAAGGGTTTAAATAGAGGAGGGAATCGGGCGCCACACGGCCCCGTGAGATTCACACGGCCATGTCCAGTTCCCTCTCTGCCAAACCTGCACGGCCGTGTGACTCCACACGGCCAGAACCCTTCTGCTCTCTGGAAACGCTGCACGGCCGTGTGGTGCACACGGCCACAGCCTGCTTGGTCTCTGGAAATGCTGCACGGCCGTGTGGTGCACACGACCACAGCCTGCTTGGTCTCTGGAAGTCTCACACGGCCGTGTAGATCCACACAGCCATGTAAGGCTTCTGCTCTGGTTGACTTCAAATCTTGACACGGCCGTGTGAGGTTCACACGGCCATGTCATCTTTCTCTTCTGCTGGTGCCAAACCCCACACGGCCCGAGCTCCATACCAATGCAGGGTCGTGTGAGGTACACGGCCTGGTGCTTTCTCCCTTTGTTTCCTCCAAGGCTTGCCCAAAGATATAAATTCTTCACCAAATCGACTCCTGCGTACAGTAAATGCACAAAAAGCAGATCTCCGAACCAAAAGAGTAAATATGCTAAAAGGAAAGCTGGAAGTATACAAATGCATAGATCAAGCATGCTCAAAGTATGTAAATGTGCGTAAAAACATGCATAAAAGAGTATATAATCTACGCACATCAGTGGTACAAGCCGGGATCCCCTCTTATGTTGAGATTATGTTTAAGTATCTATACTATACGTTTTAAAAAGACATGATGCATGTTTTAAAAGTTCACCTTGCATATACTTTATGAATATGCCATGATGAGTATGATGATCATGTTATGATATGCCATGCTACCTTGTGTTTATGCCATGTTTATGCCATGATATCTATGATTGTGCTCATGATACGTATGATGATCATGTATGATATGCTATGATACTTTATGCTTTGATATATGCTTTGTGATTGTTGACATGCTATACGGAATTTGTGAGTAGGAAAGGAACTTACTGAGCCATGAGTGCTCACAGCTTACTTTCTTGTACCACAGATAAGGGCAAAGGTTGGATGAGCTAGGGGAGCAGCAGGAGGGGCTAGCAGGATGTGTGTGGTAGTGACGGCTAAAGAAGAAAAGACCTGCTTTCATTAAATATGAATTATGCTTAGTTGATATTTTTATGATTGTAACTCCATGACATTTTATCATGTTAATTCCTATATGTCTTGAAATAATGTAAAGTATGACATATGGATTCTATGTTTCAAAAATTTACAAGTAAGACTTCCGCTGTAATAAGTTAATAAGTTGTTAAGTAGGGTAAAGTAACCCCTGTGGCCTTAGCAGGAGGGGCGGGGTGTTACAGTATGGTATCAGAGCCAAGTTAGCCTCTCACTACACACATGTCAAGCCTTCCTCCTGCCGCTCCAAGTAAGAATTTATATGTTTAAGTTAAAATTCTTTTGATTATGATGCCTTAATATTATGCATGTTTACTTATCCTGTCTGATTATGATAAGTCACAACTATAGGAGAGGTATGCATGATGGTAGAATAAGAATGATAACGACCTTATGTTAACGTGGATAGAAATAACGATAATTTATTGTCGTTTAATGAAGATAAGCATGGCTAGGAGACGCACTACTCGAGCAGACGAGACAGCGACTCCACCGGATCTGACACAGGTAGTTACCGACCTTCAGCGCCAGATCACGGAGCAGCAACAGCTGATCACGACTCTAATGGGTCAGTAAGAAAATCCTGTCACCCCGCCAGTGAATCAGAACGCAGTGCCCATTATTCCAGTAGTCACACCAATACCGCCGATAGCCCCTATTCCGGTGGTCCGACAGGAGACCTACTTGATCCAGTGGCTAAGGTTGAAACCGGAGAATTTCTCAGGTACTTGCGAGCCATGGGACGCCCAGGCATGGTTCAAGACAGTAGAAAGTATAGTAGAGCTATTGGACTGGCCTGTACCGGAAAAGATCAAATGTGTATCGTTCTGTTTTTCCGGAGATGCAAGGATGTGGTAGGAAAGAGTAAAGGCTAAGAGACAGATTAATCTGATGACATGGATGGACTTCGAGACAGAGTTCTTTGAAGAGTTCTTCCATATGCAAGTGACGAACCGACACTATGACGAGTTCACCGAGTTTCGGCAAGGTGACCTATCAGTAAACGAGGCGGTAAAACGCTTCAACCGTTTGGCACGCCTTTGTCCAGAATTGGTTCGCACAGAAAGAGAAAGGGTCAGACTGATGCTGAAGATGCTTCGACCCGATATAGCATTAAATGTGGTCGACGGAGTTAATAGACCGCAGACTACAGAGGAACTAGTCAGCAGTGCCCTAATCACAGAACACTATCAGAAAGCAATGAACGAGAATAAGAGTCAGTCCCAAACAGAAGGACAGAGACCCTCAGGCAGCAAGACAAACTGGAAGGGGACATCTACCGGGAAAAGGAAGCAATGGGACAATGCAAAAAGTGGCCCAGCGAATAAACAACCGTGGTACCCTTAGTGTACTATTTGTGGAAAGCTGCATTCCGGATTATGTCACAAAGGTACAAGAAAATGTTATAATTGTGGACGGGAAGGACATTTGGCCAGGGACTGTCCCACTCAGTTCCAGGCACCACTCCAACAGAATAACCAGAACAGGAGTGCCCCTCCACAACTACACCAGATGCAAACTGCTATAGAAGGGACTTTGATCAGCTAAGGGAGATTGGAAGCCCCGCCAGGGTTTTCTCGCTTACTAAAGAAGATGTGGCAAGCGCCTCTACAGTCATCACGGGTCAGCCGCCTAATTCTAGTCAATATGCTAAAGTTTTATTTAATACTGAAGGCAAACCGGTAGTCGAATCTATCAGGAAACCGAGGAATATTTTATGTCACGGAGTCGAGATTATCTCCGGACAACTCTCCACCCTGACCATAGCACCCACCCTATTCGATAATATATTAGAGAAGCAAACTAATGACCAAAGCCTCCAAAAGATTAAACAAGAGATCTTAGGAGGAAAGAATAACGGGTTCCGTATCACGGACAGTGGAATATTATATCTCAGGGATCGATTATGTATTCCCGAGGATCCTGAGCTACGAAGGAAGATATTGGAAGAAGCTCATTCCACGCCCTGTGCAATGCATCCGGGATCCACCAAAATGTACCAGGATCTAAAAAAGAAATTCTGGTGGTCCAGTATGAAAAGAGATGTGGCTCAGTACGTCAGTGCCTGCCTGACCTGTCAGAGGGTTAAAGCAGAACACCAGAGGCCGGGAGGATTACTACAGCCTATCCAAATTCCAGAATGGAAATGGGAAGATATATCTATGGACTTCATTTCAGGACTACCCAGGACAACGAACGGCTATGACGCTATATGGGTAATCGTGGATAGACTAACCAAATCCACCCACTTCCTATCAAACAAGATGACTTATTCCATTGAGCAACTGGCTCAATTATACGTCAAAGAAATTGTTAGGTTACATGGGATTCCTAAGACCATCATTTCAGACAGAGATGGTCGTTTTGTTTCACATTTCTGGGAAGGCGTCCAGAAGACTCTGGGTGCCAAGCTATTATTCAGTACTGCCTTCCACCCTCAGACCGATGGACAGACGGAGAGGGTTAACCAAGTATTAGAAGACATGTTACGAGCTTGCGCATTAGACTTCAAAGGGAGCTGGAGCCGATATCTATGCCTAGCGGAATTCGCCTACAACAATAGTTACCAGGCTACTATTGGGATGGCACCTTACGAGGCTCTGTACGGGAGGAAATGTAGATCCCCTATATGTTGGTACGAAGGCAGTGAAAAGAAAGAGATGGGGTTTCAAACCGAATTCATCGATAACACCACCCGTGCCATACAGAACATCCGCCAACGAATAGAAACTGCACAAAGCCGACAAAAGAATTATGCAGATAAACGACGAAGACCATTGGAATTCAGCGTCGGAGACTTTGTATTTCTCAAGGTAGCTTCTATAAAAGGAGTTATGAGGTTTGGCAAGAAGGGAAAACTAAGTCTGCGCTATGTGGGACCATACCAAGTTCTGAAAAGAATCGGCAAGGTGGCCTATGAAATAGAGTTACCTCAAGAGATGTCGGCCATTCACAACGTGTTCCACGTTTCGATGTTAAAGAAATGTATTCTGGGCACCGACCAAGTGATTGAACCACAGGCAGTACAAGTGCAAGAGGACTTGACATTCGAGAGTCAACCAATTCAGATATTGGATCGAGATGTCAACAGACTAAGGAACAAAGAAATACCCTTAGTAAAAGTCCTGTGGCAAAATCAACGGCACGAAGAGGCTACGTGGGAAAGGGAAGATGATATGAAACGGAGATATCCATCGCTATTCTAAGTTCGAGGATGAACTTTCTATGAGGTATGGGGTACTGTAACACCCACTAATTTTTATAAATACATGAGTATTATTCTCATTAAGAGCATGGAAATAAATAAAAAGAATAAGAGAAAAAGAAGAGTAAGAAACAAAATAAAAATAAGAGGTAAGAGGTGGAGGCTAAGGATTGAACCTTGAACCTCCCACTAATAATGGAGAAAGATTAATGGCATGATCACCCCTAGGATAGAGAGTAACATATGCATAGGAAGGAATAAAAATGTTAGTTAAAGGAGAGAAGAAAAAAATAAAGCAAAAAGCAAGAGAAAACCAAATTGCTCACCTCTTCTCCCTCTTGGTTAAGAGAAGGAACAAGAAGAAGGCAAGTTGTCTTCCCCACCCTTCCCTCTCCTCATTTTCATGGGAATCAAGAGAGGAGTAATGGATGAATTAAGGGAAAGATTAATGAAGGCATAAATTCTTCTCATGATGAATAAATAGAAAAATGAGAAGTGAATCTCTCATTTTCCTCATTCTTCCTCCTCCTTCCTCCTTTTCTTTTCTTCACCGAGACTAGGAGATCCTCCCACTCTTTGATCTGAGCACTAAGTCAAGTTCTTCTCCAAGGAAGCTAATTTCCAAGAAGAAATCTTCAAGTTCTAGCCCTCTCAAGCAAAGGAAATCGAAGGAGGCACAAGAAGAAGAAACTTCTTCCTTCCTTAACAACTAGAACACTTTCCTCCTTAAGAAAAACCACAACTGAAAGGATGTAAATTCCCCTCACCTGTGGTACAATAGCTACGTGATTGTTATGTAAAAATATTTCTTAAAAACCTATGGTTGTTTCATGAGGGTTTCGGCCAAACAAAAAGAAAGAGTTTAAAGAACCTTGAAAACCCACTAAGATATGTTCATGATGTTGCTTATGTTATGTACCTTTTGGTAGGAGGATTAAACTAATATTTCATGCTAGAATGTTTAGTTAGAACATAAATTTATGAACTTAGATTTTCGGCATAGAAGGAACAAAAGAACTAGAAGAGCTCTAAACCTAAACCAAGCATGTTCCCTTGTTCTTATGATGTGTACCTCATGATAAATGGTGTTGTTAATGTTTTTCCCACTTGTATGTCAATTTACACTTAATTCCATATTCATGTACATTCGGCCATGATAGAGTTGAGGGCCTAGAAGGGCTTTAAACCTAAAAATTTAAGCATGCTATGATTCTCATAAGACAAGATATGAAGCTAATATGACATGCCATGATCTTAGGTTAAGTTGAACAATATTTCTTATGTATATGATGATTCGGCCATTTTGTGACTTGAACCCTAGGAAAGTTTAAATCAAGTCTAAGATACTTATGATCTACTTGATGAAGAGATATGAAATAAATTAATGTTCACATGTTGCTTGAAACTTGAATCCTTGTTCTTTAGCATTCGGCCACAATTGTTTTTAAGACCTAGGATGCTTAAATTTCTAAACTAAGTGGTCCATCTTATTCCTTGAAATGAATACTAGGAAAGTTCTTATGGTCTTCATGCTAATATGCCACTAGAAACTTAATTCCCATGCTTACAAGATTCGGCCACATTAGGTTAAAAGGCTTGAGAAGCTTGAAACTTAGACTAAAAGTACTTATGGTGATTCTCATGATATGTATTGATATGTTAGTATGAAGATCAACCTTTTCATGTTGCTTGTAACCTAGAAACATGTTGCTAGGGTTTCGGCCATGTTAAGGTTAAAGGTTTAGAGAACTTAGAACCTAAATCAAATATGCTTAAGTGGTTTCTTATGGAATATGATGTGAAAATTGTTAGGGTTGTTCATGCTTGTATGTTGTTAATAACCCAAAAGGAGGCTTAATGAGTTTCGGCCAGGTTATGAAAAGGGACCTAGAAAGCTTGGAACCTATACCTAACATGCTTAAGATGCCTCTTATGTCATAAGAAATGATAGATGTTTAGGGTTCACATGTTCTTTTGTTGCTTGATAACCTAAACCATCTTTACATGTTTCGGCCACCACTTGTTACTGGGGTTAGAGACCTAATTGTGTTCTTCCATGAACTTCACATGCAATGCTTTATGATATGTGGAGAGTATGACATGCTGTGATGTTCATTTATATATGTTAGGTCCTATTCATGATATGCTGTGTGCTTGATTTCATGATATGTTATGTGCTTGATTTCATGATATGCTATGTGCTTAATTTCATGATATGCTGTGTGTTCAATTTCATGATATGCTATGTTCTCAAGTTCATGATATGCTGTGTTCTTAAACTCATGCTATGCTATGTGCTCAAATTCATGATATGCTATGTGCTTAAACTCATGATATGCTATGTGCTCAAATTCATGATATACTATGTGCTTAACTCATGATATGCTATGTACTCAAATTCATGATATGCTGTGTGCTTAAACTCATGATAGGTTGTATGCTTAATTATGCATGTGTTCATGATATGCTGTGTGCTCAAAATCATGATATGCTGTGTGCTCAAATATACATGCTTTAAGCTATGCCTAAAAGAGTTGCTTCCCTATAAGTGGGATCAAGAGCACTCTTCATGACATGAATATGACATGAGTGATATGGACTATGTAAATATGACATGCTATTTTACTTTTAAGGCTTGTACCAAGGGTGGGCTCCATAAGCGCCCCGGGGTCGATGGACTAAGAAACGGGCCTTGTTAGGGATGGGCTCCTAAGTGCCCCTAGGTTGATGGACTAAGAAACGGGCCTAGTATATGCCTTGTAGGGTTCAAGACTTGCTACCATGGACCTACTAGGATGCGCGCATTTATGTACGTGGTACAAGCCGGGATCCCCTCTTATGTTGAGATTATGTTTAAGTATCTATACTATACGTTTTAAAAAGACATGATGCATGTTTTAAAAGTTCACCTTGCATATACTTTATCAATATGCCATGATGAGTATGATGATCATGCTATGATATGCCATGCTACCTTGTGTTTATGCCATGTTTATGCCATGATATCTATGATTGTGCTCATGATACGTATGATGATCATGTATGATATGCTATGATACTTTATGCTTTGATATATGCTTTGTGATTGTTGACATGCTATACGGATTTTGTGAGTAGGAAAGGAACTTACTGAGCCATGAGTGCTCACAGCTTACTTTCTTGTACCACAGATAAGGGCAAAGGTTGGATAAGCTTGGGGAGCTGCAGGAGGGACTAGCAGGATGTGTGTGGTAGTGACTGGCTAAAGAAGAAAAGACCTGCTTTCATTAAATATGAATTGTGCTTAGTTGATATTTTTATGATTGTAACTCCATGACATTTTATCATGTTAATTCCTATATGTCTTGAAATAATGTAAAGTATGACATATGGATTCTATGTTTCAAAAATTTACAAGTAAGACTTCCGCTGTAATAAGTTAATAAGTTGTTAAGTAGGGTAAAGTAACCCCCGTGGCCTTAGCAAGAGGGGTGGGGCGTTACAGATGATAGCTCCAACGCTGTTTGACGACATATTAGAGAAGCAAGGTCGCGACCCGAGCATCCAAAGGATCAAGCAAGAGGTGCTAGAAGGGAAGGATAACGGTTTTCGTGTCGCTGATAATGGAGTACTCTATCTCCGAGATCGGTTATGCATACCCGATGACCCAGAGTTGCGGAAAAATATATTTGCGGAATCTCATGCAACCCCTTATGCGATGCATCCAGGCTCCACCAAAATGTACCAAGATTTGAAGAATAAATTCTGGTGGTTCGGCATGAAAAGAAATGTGGCCCAGTATGTCAGTTCTTGCCTGACGTGCCAAAAGGTCAAAGCAGAACATCAGAGACCCGAGGGTTACTGCAGCCAATTCAAATTCCCGAATGGAAATGGGAAGACATTTCCATGGACTTTATCTCAGGACTACCCAAGACAACCATTGGGTATGATGCTATATGGGTGATCGTGGACAGATTGACGAAGTCCGCACACTTTTTAGCAATCAAGATGACATATTCAACAGAGCAATTAGCCCAATTATATGTTAAGGAAATTATCAGACTAGATGGGATTACTAAGACCATTATTTCTGACAGAGATGGTCGCTTTATCTCACATTTTTGGGAATGTGTTCAGAAGGCTCTTGGCACAAGGCTGTTGTTCAGTACGGCCTTCCACCCTCAGACTGACGGACAAACAGAAAGGGTGAACCAAGTACTAGAGGACATGTTACGAGCTTGCGCTTTAGACTTCAAGGGAAGTTGGTGCCGATATTTATGTTTGGCGGAATTTGCTTATAATATTAGCTACCAAACTACCATTGGAATGGCGCCTTACGAAGCTCTGTATGGAAGGAAATGTAGGTCACCTATATGCTGGTACGAAGGTGGGGAAAAGAAAGAACTGGGGCTCCGAATGGATTTCATCGATGACACCACCCGAGCTATACAGAATATCCGTCAGAGAATAGAAACTGCTCAGAGCCGACAAAAGAGCTATGCCGACAAACGGCGTAGGCCGTTATAGTTTAGTATCGGAGACTCGGTATTTCTCAAGGTAGCTCTGATGAAAGGAATAATGAGATTTGGGAAGAAGGGCAAGCTAAGCCCACGATATGTGGGACCATATCGGATACTGAAAAGAGTGGGTCAAGTGGCGTACGAACTAGAGCTGCCCCAAGAGATGGCAGCTATTCACAATGTATTTCACGTCTCAATGCTCAAGAAGTGTATTTCCAGTACAGATCAAGTGATTGAGCCTCAGACAGTACAAGTTCAAGAGGACCTAAGTTATGAAAGTAAACCCATCCAAATACTGGATAAAGGAGTCAAAAGGTTAAGAAACAAAGAAGTACCTTTAGTAAAAGTCCTATGGCAAAACCAACGGTTCGAAGAGGCAACATGGGAACGTGAGGACGATATGAAACAAAAGTACCCGGAACTATTCTAAAGTTCGAGGATGAACTTTTTATGAGGTATGGGGTACTGTAACACCCACGAATTCTTAAGCTAAGTAGGTGAAGTTTTCTTTTAGAATAAAAGAAGATAAGATAGAAATATATATATATATATATATATATATATATATATATATTTAGAATTGGTCAAGGATTGAACCTTGAACCTTCTTAAGCTAAGAATTATAGAATTACCACTAGACCATCATGAGTTATTGTTAAATAGAGAATGAATATTGTAGATAAAGATAAAACCATGATTAAGAGAAGAAAGCAAGAAAACATCAAGTAGCTTTCTTCCTCCTTCTCTTGATTAAGAAAGCAAGACAAGTTGTTTTTTTTCTTCCTCACTCTTTTCATTTTCGTGGATGACAAGAGAGAAGGAGAGGAGAGGAAGTAGGGGGATGAATGAAGACACTTCTTCATCATTAAGAGAATAAAAGATGAGTTAAGAGGAGGGGAAAGCAAAACCTCTTTTTGCTTCTTACTTCCACCTAGCATAATAGGGAAAATCAAGAAGGGACTTCATTTTTCTTCCCTTCCCTCATCTTGCTGTGACCTAGAGTCTCCTCTCTTCTTTCCCAAAAATCCAACTAAGGTTTTCTCCCTAAGAAAACCAAACCACAAGAAGGAACCCTCAAGATCTACCTCTCACAAGCAAGAAAAACACAAAGGAGCACTAGGAGGAGGAGCTCTCTTCTTTCTTCTCACAAAAGGGTACCTTCTCTTAGGAAAAGACCAAGCAAGAGGATGTGAGTATCCCCTCACCTGTGGTACAAGTGGTTATATGGTTTTTGTTGAGTTTATATGAATTTTATAACCTAGAGTTTTCCCTTAGAAATTTCGGTTATGATACTTTTAAGGTTTATGGAAGCTTAAAAACCAAAACCAATATGTTTAAGTTTTCCTCATGATATGTTATGAATATGAATTTGATATTTCATGCTTGTATAAGGCTTGGAGTTAGGTAATACTCTACCTTAGGGTTCGGCCATGAAGAGGCTTAAAACCTAGAGAAGCTCAATTTAAAAAACTAACATGTCTATGATCTCTTCTATGATGTTATATGAATATTTTCCTTGATGTTTATACTTGTATGTTGCTTAGAACTAGTAGGAACCTATCACAAGGTTTTGGCCATGAAGGGATTTAGTACCTTAAGGAGGCTAAACCTCAAATCTAACTTGCTTATGTTTTACCTTATGAAAAGATATGAAAAATAACATAAAGCACTTGAGATTCATGTTGCTTAGGGTTAGGTTTTTACATGGTAAACATTCGGCCACCATGAAATGTAGGGCTTAGGCAAGCCTAAATTCAACCCTAACATGTTTATGTTCCTCCCCATGATATACTATGAAATTCATAAGGTACTCACATGCTTGTAAATTCTAGAAGAGGTATCAAGTATAAAGTTTCCACTAGATGATGTGAATGTTCTCTTGATGTTTCATACTTGTAGGTTGCTTAGAACTAGTAGGACCCTATCACAAGGTTTCGGCCATTAAGGGATTTAATACCTTGATGAGGCTCAACCTCAAATCTAGCTTGCTTATGTTTTACCTTATGAAAAGATATGAAGATAACATTATGCACTTGAGATTTCATGTTGCTTAGGGTTATGTTTTTCACATGTTGAACATTCGGCCACCATGAAATGTAGGGCTTAGGCAAGCCTAAATTCAACCCTAACATGTTTATGTCCCTCTCCATGATATGCTATGAAATTTATAGGGTACTCATATGTTTAGAATCCATGCTTTGTGGCATTCGGCCACTTACACTTGGTGAACTTAGGAAGCTTGAACTTTAACCTAATATGCTCATGTGAATGCCTAGGATAAATGCATGGAAAAATTTATTTAGATTCACATACTTGCATGCTATTTGTAACCAAGTTTGGACCTTGTATGTTTCGTCCAAGGTGGGTTTAAAACCCTAGGAAGCATAGAACCTAAATCACATATGCTTATGATGTTCCTTATGTTAAATGTATGGAAATGAATGTGGGTTCATATGCTTGTATGATTTCATGAAATCTAAATGAGCCTATGCATGTTTCGGCCACCCTTAGTGGGTTGAGAATTTAGACCAAGTTATGACTCAATATGTACTTCCCTTGCCATGACTTGAATTGGAAGAAGTTAACTTGTGATCCATGCATGATTATGTTTTCTTTTTATGTTAGATTGCTCTTTTGAATATGTTTATGAACTATGCATGAGAATGATATCTAAATGGCTATGTGCCCAAATATGATGGCTATGTGGCCAAGACAAGTATGATGGCTATGTGCCCAAGTATGCATGGCTATGTGCCCATTTATGCATACCTTATGAATGACATGAATGATATGAACATGATATGCCATGAATGACATGAATGAAATATGCTACGAATGACATGAATATGATATGCTATGAATGACATGAATATGAAATTTCATGAATGACATGAACATGATATGCTATGAATGATATGAACATGATATGCTATGATTGACATGAATAAGATATGCTATGAACGACATGAATATGTTATGAAATGATAGAGATATGATATGGCATGTATTTTACTTTGAATGGCTTGTACCAAAAGAGTGGACTCCTCATGCGCCCCTAGGTCGAATTACGGGCCTAGTAAAGGGTGGGCTCCTTACGTGCCCCTAGGTGAAGCTACGGGCCTAGTTTCCTAGTAGGTTCAAGACTAGCTACCTTGGGTCTACTTAGGATGCGCGCATTATGTATGTATGTGGTACTAAGCCGGGCCCCTTTCATGTTGAGATTATTTTCAAGTACTATATGATATTGTTTTAAGACATCTCACACACGACATAAATCATGTTTTGAAAAGCATATTGCACATGACATTTACATTTTCCGTGTTTTAAAGGACATCTTGCATCCATGCTCACGATATGATGAAAAGTAATGCTTACAAGATATGCTATGATATGATGCCTTGATGTTATGAAAAGAAATGTCATGATGTTTTTCATTATGCTAGGATGTACACTTATGTTATGACATGATCTATACCATGATATGATGATTTCCTTATGTTATGATAGTACCTCCATGTTATGATATGATTTATACCATGATATAATGATTTCTTATGTTATGATGTGATTTATGCTATGATAGGATGTTACTTGTACCATGATAAGGTTTAGGCCATAATATGTTGTTTACTTTACCTTATGTCATTACTGAGATTCATGCCATGATTTGATATGTTTTAATTACATGATGATATGAGCATCAATTACTCTATAATGTATGATATGATGATGTTGCATGATACGTTGGTTTTTGTGAGTAGGAAAGGATCTCACTAAGCCTTGAGTGCTTACAGATACTTTTCCTTGTACCACAGATAAAGGTAAAGAATGGAGAAACTAGAGGCGCAACAGGAAGGGACAAGAGATGTGTGATGGTGACTTGGCTAAAGAAACAAAATAACCTGCTTAAGTGAACATAGAATAATATGTTATGTTATGTGATGTCTTTTATGATTCTCTATGCATGAGTTAGAAATGAATACTATGACTATTTAAGTTGAACCATGTTATTTCTTATACATATGCTTACAATGTTACTCTATGCTTAGAAACATAGATATGCTTCCGCTGTATGTATGTATGAATGTTTAAGTTACTAAGTCTAAGAGTAAGGAAAGTAACCCCGCCCTCACTAGGCAGGAGTGGTAGTAAAGGGGCGGGCGTTACAAGACATCGGTATTCTTGATAGAGTGAGACCACGAAGTGCATGGCCATGCCCAAATGAGTCAATATGAGATATTGAGCTCATTTGATTCAGTGAGTCTACTTGGAGTTCAGGATTTAAATTGATCAGAGGATGACACAGTCTATGCCTCACATTGATCAATCTAGATGTCTAGGATAGAAGGACACTTGTCATATATTGTGAGGAGTCACAATTTGTAGTCACAAGGTGATGTTGGATCTCAACATTCTTGTAACTTGGGTAGTAATGATGTATTGCTAGATACCGCTCATTACTTATGCTTCTAAATGAGTTTAGGGGCATTGCCAACGTTACAAGAACCTATTGGGTCACACACAAAGAACAAGTGGATGGAGATTAGGTTCATATGATGAACCAAGATGATTAGATTCATTTGATGAATCAAATTGGATTAAAAGTAATCCAAATTGGGCTAATTGAGTTGGACTCAAGTTGATTCATGTATTCAATGAGTCTAATTTAGATTATGACTCATTAAATCAACTTAATTTAATGAATTAGATTCATTATATTAAGTTGGCTTGAATCAAATGGTTAGATTAGATCAACCATGGAAGAGATTTGGTCAAGTTTGACTTGACTTGAGAGGAAGAGGAAGAGTCAAGTTTGACTTGACTAATTGCCACATCATTAGTGAGATGACGAGATGTGGACCAATGATGATGCTCCACATCATCATGGTGTGCCACCTCATGGAGGTTACAAGCCTCCTTTCCCATTAATGTGGCCGGCCACATTAAATGAATGGGAGTTACTCATGTGGCCGGCCACACAAGAGAATGAATGGGGGATGAATTTTATTCAAGGCTCTCATTCATTTCATCTCCTTCCTCTAGCCATTCTCTTCTCCCTCTCCTCTTTCTTGGTCGTGAGTTTCAAGGAAGAAACAAGGTGAGTGGTTTTGAATTTCATGAAATAAAAATAGAGTGATTGTCACATAGAAGAAGAAGAAGAGTGTTCTTGTATTTCATCTTCTCTATTTTTCTTTCCAATCCCATCCGAGAGCCCTAGAAAGGGCTAGCACACTTGTGGTGCTCTCTTCTCCATCTTTGTGTGTTAGAGAACACACCTTGTTCGTGTGGATATCACTAGAGAGTTGTCTACGTTGACAACTTCGAGATCCGGCGTACCATAGACTTGCGGGATTGCGAAGGGCACGCATCGAAGGTATAAAATGTTTTTCCTTTGTAGATCTACTGTAGATCGAAGTTTAAAACTCGTACTCGTATTTCTGAAATTTTTCTTCACACGGATCCAATGGCTAGGGGGTTTCGGGGTTTCCGCGACGCGAAAAAGTGGTTTTCGCGACCCGAAAAACCCAACAGAAGCATGATGGTCATACTAGGTCACTGGGTATTAGATATTTCAGTGATTAACACTAGTGCTAGTGGGAGATTGTTAGTATTAGCCCTACTACTAATTATGAGATGATTGTAAAGGGCTCCTTTTGTATCATATTTCATTATTAATAAAGGCAAAGTTGGTTATTATATTTACTTCAATTCAATGCCAAATGAATAAGTATAATATGTTGGGTTTTTTGGGCCGCGAAAATCACTTTTTCGCGTTGCGAAAACCCTGAAACCCCCATGCCACCGGATCCGTGCGAAGTAAAATAAAACAAAAATTTACGAGTACGAGTTTCTTACACCTAGATCTACATTAGGAGAAGATCTTTACCCTTGATGCGAAGCCCATCGCGTATCCCGCTCTTCCAAGTGATGCCGGATCTCGAGGTTGTCAAGTGTACAACCCTCTAGAAGTATCCACACGAACAAATAGGTGGAGAAACCTAACACAAAGGTGTGCTAGCACCTTGGTAAGGTTCGGCCAAGAGAGGAGAGGGAGAAAGGTTGAGAGCTTGAGGAAGAAGATGAGTTGAATGAGAATGAATGTCTTGAATTGCATTCACATGCAATTCAAAAGTGGTCGGCCACAATTGGAGTTGTAACCTCCATTCCCATTTAATGTGGCCATTAAAGAGGAGATTTGTAACCTCCATGAGGTGGCACACACATGTGCTAGCCTTGATGATGTGGCACATCATCATTGATCCTCCTAATGCCAACTCACAAATGAGGTGGCATATAGTCAAGTCAAACTTGACTTTTCCTCTTCCTCTCAAGTCAAGTCAAACTTGACCAAATCTCTCTCATGGTTGATCTAATCTAACCATTTGATTCAAACCAACATAATATAATGAATCTAATTCATTTAATTAAATTGATTCAATGACTCATAATCTAAATTAGACTCATTGAACACATGAATCAACTTGAGTCCAACTCAATTAGTCCAATTAGGATTACTCTTAATCCAATTTGATTCATCACATGAATCTAATCCTCTTGGTTCATCATATGACCCTAATCTCTATCTAATTGTCCTTTGTGTGTGACCCTATAGGTTCTTATAACATTGGCAATGCTCCTAAACCTATTTAGAAGCATAAGTAATGAGCGGTATCTAGGAACACATCATTACTACCCAAGTTATAAGAATGTTGAGATCCAACATCACCTTGTGACTACTAATTGTGACTCCTCACAATATATGACAAGTGTCCTTCTATCCTAAACATCTAAATTGATCAATGTGAGGCATAGACCGTGTCATCCTCTGACCCATCTAAATCTTGAACTCCAAGTAGACTCACTAAATCAAATGAGCTCAATATCTCATATTGACTCATTTGGGCATGGCCATGCACTTCGTGGTCTCACTCTATCAAGAATATCGATGTCACTTCCGTCATATAGGAGGGATAGATCCCATCTACATCACTCACATACGTCCGCATAATTTGTTACATACCCAGTAATCGCCTTTATAGTCCACCTAGTTACGGGTGACGTTTGACGAAACCAAAGTACATAACTCCTTATGTAGGGATCCATGGTGACTTCAGGTCTAAGGACTAGTAGTCATACTAATAGCCACATGAGAAAGTATATGACACTCATATAATGATCCATGATATTTTATCATGGCGGGTCATTCAGTATACATTCTCCAATGCATACCCATGTGTCAACTTGATATCCATGACTTGTGAGATCAAGTCATCGAGTTGACCTACATGTTAGTCTTATTGCATTAACATTATCCTTGAATGTTAATACTCGACTAGGAATGATTAAGAGTAGTGTTCCCTATATCATCTCACTATCGATTCAATCAATCGATTGATATAGGTAAGAACCTTCTCCTAAAGGACGCTATTATACTTAGTTTATTTGGCACCAATACAAGTAAGTATAATAACCAAAACAAATGCCTTTATTTATATAAGAATATGATACATCAACTCCATAATACAATCATCAAATGATTGGCTCTAGGGCTCTAACTAACAATCTCCCACTAGCACTAGTGTCAATCAGTATATGCTCTAAGCCCCAATGACCTAGTGTGACCATCATGCTTTCTCTGTGCCAAAGCGTTGGTCAAGGGATCTGCGATGTTAGCCTCTGTGGGTACTCTGCAAATCTTCACATCTCCTCTCTCGATAATCTCTCAAATGAGATGGAAGTGTCGTAGTATGTGTTTGGTCCGCTGGTGTGAGCGAGGTTCCTTCGCGTGTGCTATAGCTCCATTGTTGTCACAATAGAGCTCAATGGGGTCAGTGATGCTAGGAACCACCCCAAGTTCAGTGAAGAACTTGCAGATCCAAATTGCCTCTTTGTTGCCTCTGATGCAGTGATATACTCGGCCTCTATTGTAGAATCAGCAACTATGTCCGGCTTCAAACTTTTCCAGCTCACAGCACCACCATTTATGCAAAACACAAACCCCGACTGTGATCGATAATCATCCTGGTCGGTCTGGAAGCTAGCATCACTGTAACCCTTTACAGCTAGCTCATCATTGCCTCCATATATCAAGAAATATTCTTTAGTCATTCTTAAGTACTTAAGAATATTCTTGACCGTTATCCAGTGACTTTCACCTGGATCAGACTGGTATCTGCTCGTCATGCTCAAAGCATACGAGACATCAGGACGAGTACATAGCATGGCGTACATGATAGAGCCTATGGCTGAGGTATAAGGGATCTTATCCATGCGGTCTCTCTCCTCTTTAGAAGAGGGACCTTGAGTCTTCGAACGACTCACACCATATGACATCGGCAGAAATCCCTTCTTGGAGTTCTGCATGGCAAACCGTAAGAGTACCTTGTCAATATATGTACTCTAACTTAGGCCAAGCAATCTCTTAGATCTATCTCTATAGATCTGTATGCCTAGAATGTGGGATGTCTCACCTAAGTCCTTCATTGAGAAACAAGTCCCTAGCCAAGTCTTGACAGACTGTAATAAAGGGATGTCTTTCCCAATGAATAAGATGTCATCCACATACAATATGAGGAAGACAACTATATCCCCTACAACCTTCTTGTAGACACAAGGTTCATCTTCATTCTTGATGAAACCAAACTGTTTGATTGCATCATCGAATCGAAGATTCCAGCTCCGAGAAGCTTGCTTTAGTTCATAAATGGACCTATGCAGCTTGCATACTCTGCTAGTATGCTGTGGTTCTACAAAACCCTCAGGTTGTGTCATATACACATCCTCGAGCAGGTTTCCATTAAAAAACACAGTTTTGACATCCATCTGTCATATCTCATAGTCATGGTATGCTGCAATAGCAAGCATGATCCGAATGGACTTAAACATCGCTACTGGAGAAAAGGTTTCATCATTGCCAATACCATGAATCTGCTTGAAACCTTTAGCTACCAAGCGACCCTTATAGATAAGTCCATCCATGTCAGTCTTTCTCTTAAAGACTCACTTACACCCAATGGGTTTTACCCCTTCAAGTGGATCAACCAAAGTCCATACTTGGTTGGTGTACATGGATTCCATCTCGGATCTCATGGCCTCTAGCCATTTCTCGGAATCCGATCTCATCATAGCTTCCTGATAGGTGGTAGGCTCATCCTCTATGAGCACAACGTCATCATGGTCAGACAAGAGAAATGAGTATCTGTTATGTTGACGACGTACCCTATCAGACCTGCAAAGAGGTATGTCTACTTGAACTGGTTGTTGTTCCTCAACTACTTGTGGAACAACATCATCCACAACACTTTGTGGTTCCAGTTCAACTTCCATCGAGGCTTCAGTGTTATGGTCCGCATCTTGAACTTCTTCAACATCGAACGTAGTCCCACTATTCTTTCTAGAAACAAAGTCCCTTTCTAGAAAGACCCCAGTCTTTGCCACAACTACCTTGTGCTGACTGGGAATGTAGAAGTAATATCCCTTAGTTTCCTTAGGATATCCAATAAAGTAGCACTTGTCGGATTTGGGTCCTAATTTGTCTGAGACTTGACGTCTAACGTAAGCCTCACAACCTCAAATCCTCATAAAAGACACCTGGGCATCTCTCCCAGTCCATATCCTATATGGTATCTTTATCACGGCCTTGGATGGAACTCGGTTGAGTATAAAAGTTGTCGTATCTAGAGCATAGCCCCAAAGGAATGTCAGAAGATCTGTGTGACTCATCATAGATCGTACTATATCTAATAGGGTACGATTCCTCCTTTCGGATACACCATTCCACTGTGGTGTTCCAGGAGGAGTGAGTTGGGATAGAATCCCACACTCAGCTAGATAGTCACGAAACTCATGGCTAAGGTATCTCCAACTCGATCTAATCGAAGTATCTTAATACTCTTGCCAAGCTAGTTTTGTACTTCATTCTTGAATTCTTTAAACTTTTCAAAGGATTCAGACTTATGTGTCATCAAGTACACATAACCATATCTACTGAAGTCATCAGTAAATGTAATGAAGTACCTATAACCTCCTTTAGCAGCGACATTGAAAGGGCCACATACATCACTATGTATAAGTCCTAACAAATCAGTCGCTCTTTCGCTGTGCCCACTAAAGGGAGTCTTGGTCATCTTGCCTAGTAGGTATGACTCGCATGTCTCATAAGATTCAAAATCAAATGAGCCCAGCAAACTATCCTTATGGAGCTGGGATAAGCGCTTGTCGTTTATATGACCTAAGCGACAGTGCCAGAGATAGGTTTGGTTCATGTCATTTGACTTGAACCTCTTGGTATTTATGTTATAGATAGGGCTTTCAAGGTCTAGAATGTAGAGTCCATTTATCAGAGGTGCACTACAATAGAACATATCTTTTAAATAAACAGAACAACATTTGCCCTTTATTATAAAAGAGAAACCTTTCTTGTCCAAACAAGAAACTGAAATTATGTTCTTAGTTAAAGCAAGTACATAACAACAATCATCCAACTCTAGTACAAGCCCAGAGGGCAGAGATAGAAAATAAGTCCCTATAGCAACAGCAGCAACCCATGCTCCATTGCCTACGCGTAGGTCCACCTCGCTCTTTGCCAATGCCCTGCTATTTCTCAGCGCCTGCACATTAGTACAAATGTGAGAAGCACATTCGGTATCTAATACCCATGATGAAGAAATAGATAGATTGACTTCTATAACATATATACCTGAAGTGGAAGTCTCACTTCGCTTCTTCTTAAGATCTTCCATGTACACTTTGCAGTTCCTCTTCCAGTGCCCGGTCTGACCGCAGTGGAAGCAGGTAGCATCCTTGGCGACCCCTCCTTTAGGCTTCAGTGCCTTTCCTTTTCCCTTGGCTTGGGACTTTCCTTTGCCTTTGGGCTTGCCCTTGCCCTTGTGTTTCTGAACCATCAGAACAGAGTGGGGCTTAACCTTCTTAAGGTTCAGCTTAAGCAGCTCGAGCAGTGACTTGTCAATTTCGTTCATGTTGTAGTTTAGAACGAATTGACTATAGCTATCCGACAAGGATTGCAAGATCAGGTCAGTGGGCAGCTCTTGGCCATGCAGGAATCCCAACCTCTGTAGGTTTTCTATGTACCCAATCATCTTGAGTACATATGGGCCTACGGGAGCCCCATCTGACATCTTGCACTGAAATAGTGTCCTTGAGATCTCAAATCTCTCGTGCCTCGCTTGTTCTTGATACAGTTGGCGAAGATGTTCAACCATATCATAAGAGCCCATCAACTCATGTTACTTCTGAACCTCAGAGTTTATGGTCGCGAGCATTAGACAAGACACATCTAATGCGTCATCTTGATGCTTCTTGTAAGCATCTTTGTCTGCTCGCGTGACATTGTCAGGAGGAGCCTCCGGAATGGGCTACTCCAGAACGTACAGTTTACGTTCCTGGGTGAGAATTATTCTCAGATTCCTGTACCAGTCTAGGAAATTTGCTCTGTTGAGCTTGTCCTTGTCAAGGACAGAACGCAGAGAGAAGGTGTTCATGTTTGACGTCATGGTTATCTACAACAGAAAAATGCAGAAAATAAATATCATATTCTTTTAAATCATTTAATTAGGCCTTTAACTAAATGATGCTCCCACTGAATTCTATAATTCAAGTGGAACAAGATCCACATCATACTAACCGTTGAGTTAGCTTTGGCTAATATGCCCAAGATTTAGTATGATCGGTAGGTAACGATTTACCAATTACATCTCTATGCAACTCTTGTTTATAGGATCATTATCCGCAGTTATATTAAAACTTGAGTTAGCTTTGGCTAATACGCCCAAGAATTAATATAAATGTGATTTATATCCTATCTTTCCAACCTTTGGAAGAATGCCTACAGTTAAACTCGATTTAACTAGTTGTACTCAATCAAATTGAGTCTCTACTCACCCATGCGTTGATAGGCGGGACCAAGATTATCCCTCCGTACCCTACCAAGATAATATGTGTTGCTCTACTTTAGCAAATTCAACAACACATGTGATCGAGGTAGTGATAGGTATCACGGCATGGTAGGCATTTGAGTTGACGCGATTGAGATCTAATCTAATCGAGAGGGTGCATCTTGTACACGATTTAGATCTAATCTAATCGTTAGACACTAATTAATTACTAATTATGCATCACATACACACAAGCAATTAATTAAATTATTTGTGATTAGTCATGACCCTACTAAGATCTTCTCAAGCCAATGAGAAGATCGGATGGTCAACCTAAGGTCAACAGCTTCTCAAGCTCCTCCCTTTGACCACCTTGTGTTGCTCGCGCCCTCCTCGTAACTCCGTCTCGAGTGGACCTTCCACCGCTCCAATTTTGTACATTACAATTTTTGAAACTCGAGTTACATTCGAGTCTAAACTAATTTACAACAAGAATATAAAATAGAGAAAGGCACGACGCGCAGGTCGCGAATCAAATATATAACACGCACATCACATGACGGCACACAGGCCGTATCATGAATTACAACACATTTCCAATCAGATTGAGTCTTTTTGGGCCATGACTATCACAAAATGTTACATAATTCTAAATTATGTATTTTATATAATTTTCTATAATTTTTACAATTTTTATGAGTAAAATTCCCGGCGGTTCCATTTAGCGGGTTTTCGGGCGCAATCGCGGAACGAATCCCCTTGCGGGGCCAGGGGCAGCGCCCCTACCCACGATCTAACCATCGCGAGTGTTCCTTAGCGATCCTACAGTGCCTTAGCCCACTGTCGCAAAAAGATTTGGGACGAAACCTTGTCGTTTCAGAAAAATCTTCTCGGTAGTCGAAGCCTACAAGTGTCGAAACACTTGTTCTTCGCTTCTACGAGAAAAATACCCATAAAAAATATAAAAATATGAAATTTACAGAATATTATAGAACTGATATTTTTCATAAAAATATAAAATAAACTCGTACAAGACTTCGCACGTGGCTCTCATACCACTGTTGGGTTTTTCAGGCCGCGAAAACCGCTTTTTCGCATCGCGGAAACCCCGAAACCCCCATGCCACCGGATCCGTGCGAAGTAAAATAAAACAAAAATTTAAGAGTACGAGTTTCTTATACCTAGATCTACATTAGGAGAAGATCTTTACCCTTGATGCGAAGCCCTTCGCGTATCCCGCTCTTCCAAGTAATGCCGGATCTCGAGGTTGTCAAGTGTACAACCCTCTAGAAATATCCACACGAACAAATAGGTGGAGAAACCTAACACAAAGGTGTGCTAGAACCTTGGTAAGGTTCGGCCAAGAGAGGAGAGGGAGAAAGGTTGAGAGCTTGAGGAAGAAGATGAGTTGAATGAGAATGAATGCCTTGAATTGCATTCACATGCAATTCAAAAGTGGTCGGCCACATTTGGAGTTGTAACCTCCATTCCCATTTAATGTGGCCATTAAAGAGGAGATTTGTAACCTCCATGAGGTGGCACACACATGTACTAGCCTTGATGATGTGGCACAACATCATTGGTCCTCCTAATGCCAACTCACAAATGAGGTGGCATATAGTCAAGTCAAACTTGACTTTTCCTCTTCCTCTCATGGTTGATCTAATCTAACCATTTGATTCAAACCAACTTAATATAATGAATCTAATTCATTTAATTAAATTGATTCAATGAGATCATAATCTAAACTAGACTCATTGAACACATGAATCAACTTGAGTCCAACTCAATTAGTCCAATTAGGATTACTCTTAATCCAATTTGATTCATCACATGAATCTAATCCTCTTGGTTCATCATATAAACCTAATCTCCATTTAATTATCCTTTGTGTGTGACCCTATAGGTTCTTATAACGTTGGCAATGCTCCAAAACCTATTTAGAAGCATAAGTAATGAGCGGTATCTAGCAACACATCATTACTACCCAAGTTATAAGAATGTTGAGATCCAACATCACCTTGTGACTACTAATTGTGACTCCTCACAATATATGACAAGTGTCCTTCTATCCTAGATATCTAGATTGATCAATGTGAGGCATAGACCGTGTCATCCTCTAACCAATCTAAATCTTGAACTCCAAGTAGACTCACTAAATCAAATGAGTTCAATATCTCATATTGACTCATTTGGTCATGGCCATGCACTTCGTCGTCTCACTCTATCAAGAATATCGATGTCACTCCTGTCATATAGGAGGGATAGATCCCATCTACATCACTCACATCCCTCCACATAATTTGTTACATACCCAGTAATCGCCTTTATAGTCCACCCAGTTACGGGTGACGTTTGACGAAACCAAAGTACATAACTCCTTATGTAGGGATCCATGGTGACTTCAGGTCTAAGGACTAGTAATCATACTAATAGCCACATGAGAAAGTATATGACACTCATATAACGATCCATGATACTTTCTCATGGCGGGTCATTCAGTATACATTCTCCAATGCATACCCATGTGTCAACTTGATATCTCTATATCCATGACTTGTAAGATCAAGTCATCGAGTTGACCTACATGCTAGTCTTTTTGCATTAACATTGTCCCTGAATGTTAAAACTCGACTAGGAATGATTAAGAGTAGTGTTCCCTATATCATCTCACTATCGATTCAAATAATCGATTGATATAGGTAAGAACCTTCTACTCAAGGACGTTATTATACTTAGTTTATTTGGCACCAATACAAGTAAGTATAATAACCAAAACAAATGCCTTTATTTATATAAGAATATGATACATCAAGTCCATAATACAATCATCAAATGATTGGCTCTAGGGCTCTAACTAACATAATAATGTCCTAGAGTAGGAGTTTCTAATCTACAACATATCAATTGGTTGAATTGATAGTGAGATATTGTATATATACATAGAACACTACTCTTAACTATTTCTAGTCAAGCATTAATATGCAAGGACAATATTAATGCGTTGAGACTAGCATGTAGGTCAACGAATGACTTAATCTCACAAGTCATGGATATGAGATATCAGGTTGACACATGAGTATATATTAGAGAATATATACTGAATGACCCGCCATGAGAATATTTCATAGATCGTTATATGAGTGTCATAAACATTCTCATGTGACTATTAGTATGAATAGTTCTTAGACCTGAAGTCACTACGGTTCCCTACATAAAGAGTTGTATACTTTAGTATCGACAAACGTCACCCGTAACAGGGTGGACCATAAAGTTGATCACTGGGTATGCAATAAGTTATACGGAGGGATGTGAGTGATGTAGATGGGATCTATCTCTTCCATATGACGGAAGTGATATCTATGGGCCCCTTGATTAGTAGGACACAAGAATGCATGGTCATGCTTAAATGAGTCAATATACGATATTGAGCTTATTTAATTGAGTGTATCTACTTAGAGATCAAGAAACATAAGGATTGATAAGAGGATAATATGATCTATGCCTCATTGATCAATCTAGATATCAAGGATAGAAGGATTGAGTCATACAAGATAATAGCCACGAAAAGGTTAAGTCGAATCTCGACATTCTCGTCACTTGGGTAGCAATGATGCCTTGCTAGATGCCACTCATTGCATATGTATCTAAATGTTGATTTAGATACATTGCCAACATTTCGAGAACCTATTGGATCACACACAAAGAATAAGTCAATGGAGATGTATTCATACGATGAATCATTAGATTAAGTCTAATTCAAATTGGACTTATTGAGTACCACTTAATTAAATCCAACTATTGGATTGAGTCCAATTCAAATTAGACTCATTGAATCAATTGGATTGATGATTAATGAGTTGGACTCATTATATGATTTCATATTTGATGATTAATGAGTTGGACTCATTATATGATTTCATGAATTTGAATTCATGAAGAAAGAGGAGTGTACAACTTGAATTACTCATGCATTGGATGCATTGGATGATGAGTGAAAAATTTGAATTGCTCATGCATTGCATGCATTGGATTCATTGGATGAAGAGTGAACCATTTGAATTGCTCATGCATAGGAGGCATTGGATTCATGGGATGAAGATAAATATTAATGTCAATCAAGGCAATTGACGTTAAGGCATAAGGCAATTTCATGAATCTATAAAAGGAAGTTTTTGGATTCATTTTCATGATGAATTTTTGGTGTTCTTGCTCTTCTTCCTCCTCTCTTCCACTTGGCCGAAACTTTCAAGAAGGGTTGCTAGTACAACCTTTGGTTGTTTCATTCTCCACTTTGTGAGTTTGTGAGACAAACGAAACTTGTTCGTGTGGATACCATAGAGGCGCGGCCACTTGATCGCGCTAAGATCTGCATCTATAGAATCGTTGCTGTCGGGATTGCGAAAAGCACGCAACTAAGGTATAACTTTCTCATGTAGAAAATTAATTAGTACTTAGTATATGGTTTCCTTTCGTATGGATCTTCTGGAAAGGAACTAGATGTTTTCCACTACGCTTTTGCGTGTTTAGCGCCCTAGTTCCTTACATTACCAATGAAAGTTTATGATTTTTAACATCAATTATTGCTCCAGCTGTTGCGAGGAAGGGTCTTCCCAATATGATCAGAATCTTCGGGTCCTCTACCATGTCCAATACTACAAAATCTATGGGAATTATAAGCCCACCAACCTCTACCGGCACGTCTTCGATAATACCCATAGGATATCTACATGAGTGATCAGCTAATTGTAGTATCATGGTAGTAAGTTTCAAGTTTTTAAGACCTAATTTATTACAGATTGAGTATGGAATGAGCCTAACACTTGCCCCCAAATCACAAAAAGATTTTTCTTTGAATTCAGATCCTATATTGCAAGGTATGTAAAAGCTTCCTAGATCTTTAAGCTTTGGGGAAATGTTCTTCTCAAATAAAGCGTTTCATTCCTCAGTAAGTGCAATGGTCTTGATGTCTCCCTTTCTTCTCTTATTTGACATGATGTCCTTAAAAAAATTTGGCAAACTTTGGAATTTGTAGAATCGCATCAATTAAAGGAACTTCAACACAAATTTCTTTAACTTTTTACAAAAATCTGCCAAATTCTTCATTTTTTCAGCATCACTAATCTCTGAGGAAAAGGGACTACTTGATTCTGTGGGTTTAGTGGAAGAGTCTCTTCAACCTTATTGGTACTCCCCTCCTCTTCTTGAATTTGAAATGGTTCAAATGTAGGAGGAGAGAGCTCTTCTTCAATTTTCCTCCCTTTTGGAGCAGTCACTTGAGGATTACCCAAGGTCTGTCCGCTCCTAAGCTCGATTCAATTGCAATGCTCTATTGGATTGACATCAGGTTTTCCAGGAAATTGTTCGGGTGCTCTTGAAGATGATGAGGCTAGCTGGATAATTTGGCTATCTTGAATCTTTTGATGCTTTTCAGAATTATCCATTCTCTGAGTTACCTTCAAAATATCTTGCTTCATTTCATTTTGATTGGAGATAATTTCCTCAAGCATCTTCTCTATTTTAGAAAATTGATAGCTTTGAGAAGATTGCTGTTGTTGCTGAAAATTTTGTTGCCCCGACTAGAAATTTTGTTTCCCTCCCATGGATGGTCCTTGTTCTTGATTATTTATGTAGGAAAATTTTAGATAATTCTTCCACCCAGGGTTATATGTGTTGGAATATGGATTGTTCTGCCTTTGATTAAAACCCATGATAGCGTCACATTGCTCTAATTGATTTATTTGTGCATATATAACTCCAAAAGGACATGAGTCTTGAGAATGATCAGAACTTCCACATGTTTCACAAGCACATACTATGTCATTTACTGTGTTAGAATTTGTTCCCATATTTTCTAGATTTTTAGTAAGAGCATCCAGCTTTGCAGTCATTAGAGTAACTGCATCTACATCAAATTTTCCTGATTCTTTTGTTGGGTTTGAATAAGAATAGCCTCCACTTCTCTCTGTTGCCCATTGATGATGGTTCTGTGCTACACTTTCAATAATTTCTTCAGCTTCATCTAGACTCTTATTCATAAGTGCCCCTCCAGCAACTGAATCTAGGGACACTTTAGTATGATAGTTTATGTCGTTATAAAATGTGTGCAACACTAACCATTTCTCTAACCCATGGTGTGGGCATTATCTGAGCATATTATTGTATCTATCCCATGCTTCAAATAAAGATTCAAAATCAGATTGTCTGAAACTTGCAATAAGATTTCTCATATGAGCTGTCTTACTAGGAGGATAGAACTTATCTAAGAATTGCTGCTCACATTGTTCCCAAGTGGTAATACTATTTGGAGGTAAGGAATTCGACCATTGTTTATCTCTATCTCTTAAATAAAACCCAAACAGTAATAATCTAACTGCTTCTGAAGGAACACCGTTCATTTTCATGGTACCACAAATTTCATAGAAGACTTCCAAATGCTTATTAGGATCTTCATACAGTCCACCTCCAAACTGATTTTGTTGTACCATATTGATTATTGCAGGCTTGATCTCAAAGTTATTTGCTTCAACAGAGGGTCTAGTAATGCTTGAGCGAAACCCTCTAGCATAATGTGTTGCATAATCCTTAAGTGGTCTATTCACCATATTTGATCGTTCTTGTCTTCTTGATATCTTTGCAAGATTCTCCTTCTATGGAATGTTCTATCAATCTTAGAATCAAGAGGAAGTAGATCTCCTGCAAAGTTAGATCTTCGCATATAAGAACAAGATTAAAGAATTTGATTCAAAGAAAAGAAAAGAATAGAAAGAATTTAGTTTACAAAAAGAATTAAAGATCAATAAATGCAATGAATGAATGAAATGATAAAGAAAAAAAATAGATGCAATGAAAGAATGTAATGAAAGAATGCAAAACAGAATTAGAAAACTAGTTACAAGTTAGATGTAAGAAAAGAAAAGAAAAGTTTTGTAACGCCCGCCCTCCCTGCTAACCCTAGGGACGGGGCTACGATACTCTACGTACGTATTACAGCGGAAGACTTAAAATTATTTTTCTTAATTTAATAAAACCGAACTACACTAACATGGTGTCATAACATGGTAGCAAAATAAATAAAAACTTAACATCAAGTCACCCATATTGTATTACATTTAACAAAACCAAAGCATAGTTCTTAAAGGTTTTAAAGCAGGTTCTTAATTAGTTGCCTAGCCACCGCCACACACATCTTCGTTGCCCCTCCTGCTGCTCCTTTAGCTCATTCAGCTTTTTCCTTTATCTGTGGTACAAGGAAAGTAAGCTATGAGCACTCATGGCTCAGTAAGTTCCTTTCCTACTCACTAAAACCAACAATCAACACATAATCAAATAATGTCTCAACTTAACATGATCTCAACTAGTCATGGCATAACATATCATACTCTTTAAGCTTATCATGCAACATAACTAACATTGTAACTAGTCATGGCATATCATCTCTTAAAGCATAGCATGAAACATAACATAATCGTATCATGGCATATTATCTCTTAAAACATAGCATGAAACATAGCATAATCATATCATGGCATATCATCTCTTAAAACATAGCATGAAACATAACATAACTATATCATGGCATATCATCTCTTAAAATATAGCATGAAACATAACATAATCATATCATGGCATATCTTAAATCATAGCCTCAACACAACATAATCATAGATCATATGCATCATGATTTTAAAAAACATGTATCCGAAAAAACATGTGTATGTCTCATGATCTTTTAAAACCATTTTCTTCTTACATATATATACTTGAACATTATATCAACATAATTAGGGCTCCGGCTTGTACCATACATGCATAACATAGATGCGCGCATCCTAAGTATATCCAAGGTAGCAAGTCTTGAATCATACTAGGAACTAGGTCAAGATCACAAAGCATGGCCTAGGGGCGTACTTGAAGAGTCCATCCCTTATTAGCCTAGATCACAAAGCAAGGCTTAGCCTAGATCACAAAGCAAGGCCTAGGGGTGTACTAAGGAGCCCATCCCTTATTAGCCTAGATCACAAAGCAAGGCTTAGCCTAGATCACAAAGCAAGGCTTAGAGACTGATTAGGAGTCCACCCTTGGTACAAGCCTTACAAAGTAAAATAGCATGTATAAAAATGCATCATTTAGTCACATAGCATAGCATAAAAGTATGCATCACTTAGGCATACATTATGTCATAAAAGTATGCATCACTTAGGCATACATCATATCATAAAAAGTATGCATCACTTAGGCATACATCATGTCTTAAGAAAGTATGCATCACTTAGGCATACATCATATCATAAAAAGTATGCATCACTTAGGCATACATCATGTCTTAAGAAAGTATGCATCACTTAGGCATACATCATATCATAAAAAGTATGCATCACTTAGGCATACATCATGTCATAAAAAGTATGCATCACTTCTATCCACATAGCATATCATAAAAACATGCATATTCTAAGCATATAGCATATCATCAAGCATGCATATCTCTAACCACATATATCATAAAAACATGCATATTCTAAACACATATCATATCATAAAAACATGCATATTCTAAACACATATCATATCATAGAAAGTATAAATCAAAAGCATACATGTTTAAGCATAAGGGTGTATCATGTGATTATACTATCATAAGAAACATGGTAACATAGTTAACTTGGGTTCTAAGCTTCCTAAACCCTTGGGTACCTATCATGGCCGAACCCCCTTAGGTCTCAATTTAGGTAAAAACAACCTCCAAGCATGTGAAACCTAAATCATCATCACATAAATTTCATAGGAAGCATTATAAGCATGATTAACTTGGTTTCTAAGTTCTCCAAGTCCTTAAACTCATGTGGCCGAACCCTATCAGTATATAAACAAGGTCCCAAATGTCATGAAAGCATGGAAACCTTAAACCATATTTATAGCATTTTTTTCAAATGGCATAGTAAGCATATTGAGCTAGTTCTTAAGTCCTTCAAGCCCTTAACGTATATCTTGGTCAAACTTTTAACAAGTGTTCATTAGGGCTAAAAACAAACATACAAGCATGTGAACTTGAACTAACATCATGTATAAATTCATAACAAGATATCATACAATAGGTATGGCCGAAACTTACCCTAGCCTCATTTAGGTCACTAAACAACATATAGTATGAGAACTTTGGTTTTCTACTTATCATATTTCATGTAGAGTGACATAAGCATATTTAATTCTTGTTCTAGGGTTTCTAGGGCATCTATTCCTTCATGGCCGAAACACACAATGATCCATTTAGGTCATGGAAAAATTATACAAATATGTGACACAATCAACACCTTATCATATTTTCATAAGAAGCACTTTTAACACATTTGGTTTCATTTCTAAGGCCTCTAGGTCTTTTAAACCCTACTTGGCTGAAACTCACAGAATATAAACTTGCTTCAAATAGCCTAAAAGCATGAGAAATTATACAAGTTTCATAGCATGTGTAAGGACAAGCATAATAAACATACATGTGAATTGTGTTTTAGGCTTCCGAGGTTTCTTTCTTTTTTTTTTCTTTTATTTCTCCTTATGGCCGAAACCTACCAATCTCTAAACTAAGTTTTAAGTGGCCTAAAGCATGGAAAACCTAAGTAAGTTTCATGGAAAAAATTACTAAGAACATCATACACAAAGTTGGTTCATAAACAAGCTAGGACCCTTATGATCTTACATTTCATATATCATGTAACTAATTTTCTATACTCAATTTAAACATAAGAGCATTAAACAACTTTCATATCATAATATCACAGAGGTCTTGAGCATATTAGAATTTTGTTTAAGTTTTTCTAAACTATCCATCTTATCATGGCCGAAAATCTAAAATAAGAGTTCATGAATTTCTAGCAATGTACAACATGCAATTCTTTAAGAGAACTCTATATTCTATCATACAAACATGGTTATTTAAATTTAAAGGTCTTCCTAACCCTAAGCCCTTTTCTTGGCCGAAACATATAAATGGATTTCTTTGGTTTCAAGTAACTTTCAAGCAAGAGAACCAATAAAACCCTTAGTAGTTCATGGGAGAAATTTTGTACTAGTTTAGTTAAACAATATTTTTCCCTAACCTCCTTAACATATTTTTGGCCGAAATTCTAGGGTTAGGTACTCCTCTGATCAAGCATCATTTAAGTATAAAAACATGAAGAAAATTCCTCCTACATAGCATAGAAATAATATCATGAAATAAGGACTTGTTCAAATCATCCTAGATTTGAAAACCCTTTCTTTAGCCGAATTTTCTTAAATTCTTTCCTAGGTTTTCTAATCCTTATAGAATCCGAAAATCACATAAAAGCCTTGTACCACAGGTGAGGGGAAGCTTACATCCTTTTCGCTTGTGGATCTAAGGTATGGTGGAGAAGAAGTAGCCTCTTCTTCTAGTTCCTTTCCCTTGATTCCTTTGCTAAGTCCTCCTTGTATCTTAGGCTTTCTTAGGGAAAAACTTGGCTTTGGGGCTGAAGATGGAGGAGAGGGGACTGAGGTGTTCTCGGTGAGGGAGAGGATGAATGAGAGAAAATGAGAGAAAATAGAATTTTCCCTTTTACATATTCTCTTTTATGTTAAGGGGGAAGAGGTAGCAAACTTGGTTTTTGCTTTCCTTCTCCCTTAGCCTTTTTTTTCTATTTCTTTTTATTTTTATTTATTTATTTATCCTCATCATTCATGGTGAAATAAGGTGGAATGAATCCCCTTAATTCCTCTTTAAATTTTCGGCAAAACCAAAGAGGAAGAAGGAGAGAAAGGGAGGAAGACAAGTTGCCTTTCTCTTGCTCCTTTCTTGTTTTCTTTTGGCTAGCTTTTACTCTTACCTTTATCATGAGTTTCCCTCCTTTGTTATCAATATCTTCTCTCTATCCCAATTGGTTTCCACTAATTAATTCTATGAAATATAATATAAGAGGTTCATGATTCAATCCTTGACCTCCTCTTCTTTTTATTTCTTTTTATTTCTTTTTGCTTCAACTCACTTCCTATTATTTTTCTAAGGAAAAATCCCACATTCATATATTTATCTTACAAGCTTAGTGGGTATTACAAGTTTAGTCTAACTCAAATGATAATCTCTAATGTTATAGATGCAGTCCCCGGCAACGGCGCCAAAAACTTGTTACATAACCGCAAGTGTATGGTTACGTCGTCAGTAATAAAAGAATATCGAATCCACAGGGATAAGTTATAAGCACTAAAGACGTCTCAAAAGTGAATTAGATAAACAATCATGAAGAGATTATATGTCTTAAGAAACAACTAAAGATTAGAAGCTAGAATTAAATGTAGAAACTTAGTTTTGTGAAGGTTCTAGGTGATTTGGTTTCTTCGTGATACTAATTAATGTAAAGCAATCTACAAATCCTATCCTTAATTGAAATGTGTTTGCAAGAAGTCACAAGTTATTTCCTGTAGAAAACACCAATCAAGGACTCATGTCTAAACCTTAAGCAATCAAATAGTTATGATCCCTATGAAGCCCGTTTAATGGGGCAGCCCTGTCACGACGCCCCGTGATTATACAACATAGAAATATCATCACTAATCAATCCACAATAAGATATAGAATTCATCACATCAATCCATCCAACTTCTTTATAGATCCCAACTTCATCCTCTCAAAGTAATCCCCAAACGTCCGTTTAATGGGCAGTGCTGTCACGACGCCCCACGACAATGCAATCTAGAGAATTCTTCTAAACGATTCCACAAGAAATACAAATAACCAATCAAGAATGGTATTAGGGCACAAAACACAACAATCCATACAAGATTGATTGATACAAAACATAACAACATCCTTGAATCAAGAAGATGGCAAATCCATGAATCTTACATCAATTTATGTCACCAATACTCCCTCAATCCTAGAACAAAGGAATCTACTCCATAGAAAATACGAAAAGAACCGACGACGAGAGGATTGAAGACATTCTGATCCAAATCAAGAAAATAGAAAGGAACGCTTATCTCAATACGATGAGTGATCTCCGGAACCAATCCACCGCCCTTGGAGTCGAATCTTGGACAGAAAACGCCTCCTAATAGGTGGAAATCGTGCCCAAGAACTGATCTCCCTAAAGGGAGAGCCTCTCCTTTTCAAAGAGGGGAAAACCCTTTATATAGAAGAGGGAATTTGAGCACCACACGGCCCAGGACACGGCCGTGTGAGATTCACATGGCCAGGGCGCTCCTCCTCTCGACCAAGGTCACACGGCCGTGTAACCCTCACATGGCCATGCCATGTTCTACTTCTGCCTGCTTATACGGCCGTGCAAATCCACACGGCCTAGCCAATTTCTGTCTCTAGAAGTGTTGCACGATCTTGTGGCACACACAGTCATGCCATTTTTTGGCTCTGGAAAGGCTGCACGGCCGTGTGGCACACACGACTATGTACTGGCTGGCTTGAAAAGGTGGCACGGTCGTGTAAGCTTCACACGGCCAAGGCACTCTCCCTTACTATTGATGCTACACGGCCCTGTCATCACCACACGGCCAGGGTCATTCCTCTTTGGAAAGCTGTGTGGCATACATTACCAAAGTCGTTTTCCTCCATTTGATCGTAGAATTGTCTACAAACATCAATTCTTCTCCAAATTTGACTCCTGAAAGCATAAAACACACAAGAGCAGATTTTCGAACAAAGAAAAGTATTTATGCCAAAAGTGAAGTAAGGAGCATGAAAGTACTTAGCTAAATCATGTATAAAATATAAGAATGTGCGTCAAAACATGCTAAACAAGTATATAAAATCTACACACATCAGTAGTACCTACCGACAACAATGGTGAGTTGAAGAAAGAGAAAACTGGACGAAAAAGGAACAAGCCAAATTTGTGGCAAATAGAAAAGCATAATTCTATCTACTAAACACGCTGCCACCATAAGAGGTAAACTGAATCAGAGTCTACGAGTCTACAAAAGACCGCTAGGAAAAATTCTTGGAGCCAAGCTAGCAAGGAGAGATCTACTTCAGATCAACTAACGAATTTGCGACTAAAGGAAGGTGAAACAGTTTCTTTAAATGCTTGACAAGTTAAAGGAGCTAGTCATCAAACTCATGAATCTCAGAGAAAAGGTAATCAACTGAGATTCACTAAGGTATTCACTTAACGCTTTTCCTAGAACTCTTGAATGGTCAACTCTAGTAGATGCATATTACATCTCTAGAGATTTAGAGGTAAGTAATTTAGAAGGATTATTTTCTACTTTTGAAATTCATGAGTCTAGATGCACATATTTAAAGGATTCGAAGCACAACATTGCCTTGAAGGCAAAATTGGACGAACCAGATTCTGAAACATCTCTCGATGATGACAAAACGGCGTTTATGGTAAGAAAGTTCAAAAAGTTTGTTAAAACTAATAAAAAAGAAGAAACATGAAAGTGAGGTGCTATCATTGTAATGAAGAAAGGCATGTCAAAAATAACTATCCAAAATTGAAGAACAAGGACAAGGATAAAAGACCAACCCAAAAGAAGCACAAAAATTTAGAGGCAACATAGGACAAAACGTTGTCATCAGATTCGGAAGTCATAGCCTATGTCAGACTTGGATAATGACAAGTCACCAAGAAGACAATGAAACAAGCTCATCTGAAATAAGCATCAACAAATGGGGAGTCACTTCAAAAGGAAGTAGCAATACAAGGGGAGCATCAGACAACGAGATCGACAATGTAAGTCAAGTACGATCTCTACCTCCATATAAGTTTATAAAAATGCTTTCAAAAATATCATTTAGAAATTGAATATAAAAAAATTAAAAAGAAAAATGAAGAATTAAAAATAACTTTAGCAATATCTTATCGATTGGAAGATTTCGACAAATTAAAAATAGAAAATGAAAAATTGAAAGAACAAATAGAACATTTGAAGAATTTTGCATGTTCAAATTTTACTACTTTTAGAAATTAGTAAGGACTTAATTGGCATTTTAAAAGCCAAATTAGAAAATTATCAACAAAATATTTTCCAAAAAAATCTAATTAATTCAATAAGTAGGAAACTATATTGGGTTCCAAAATCATGCCTAAATTAATTTTTTTATACATGTCTTACTTTTACTTTGATTTAATATTATTTTTACTTAGAATTGTCAAAATAAATTATGTCATATAAATTTTTTTTAAAATTAATTTGATTTTAATTTTTTTTTTTTTGAGAAAGAAGAGTTCATTACTTCTTTGTAGAAAAAATTTCAAAATATTTTGACTGTTAAATTATTTTTTATGAATTTTTTAGCAATTTTTTTTTTGATTTAAAAATATTTTACAGAGTTAATTCTGAAAACTTTATTTTTCTGTGAAAATTTATTATGTTTGTGTCCGAGGGATGAGCTGCTGCATAAGAGTATACTGGCGGACGAGAAGGAAGTGTGTGACCTTTCCGAGGGATGAGAAGCCAGAGTGGAAGACTGCTTGAGAATGCCAAAAAATAGATTTGGGTGAGTCCTATTCTGGATGGCCAAGATAACCTAAGCGAGCGGAGCCGGATTGGAGCATAACCAAATAGTCAATGAGATGTTGATTATCCAGACACTTGGACCATGTCCAGGCGCTTGGACCAAGTATAGGCGCTCGGACCCCTTTGGGTTAGCCTAGGGGTGCCTTGACGCCCGTCTCATCGAGGAAGGGTGCCTAGGCACCCGGACTAGGATAAGATTTTATCCCACGTGCATTGCATAGCCGTTTGCATGACGATAAGACTTGCTATATATGTTGGGGGTGGCCAGAGAGGGTCAAGGCAATTGGACTGTGCCACGTCAACAAACGGTCATTTTTTACCAGTGGGCTATAAATATATCCCTGGTCTTCTCCTTTTCAAACAACACACTCTGTACTTCAAGTATTGTTCTATTTTTCATTTCTGAGTGTTATTTCCGTGTACAATGCTTCTTTGCCTCTGACGTTTTGTTCAAGAAGCAGATCTTCATAGTGAGCTTAATTGCCTTGGAGTAGCAATTCTTTGATTGCTAACCAAGTGTTTTTCTCGTACTTTTCTTTTATTCTGTAATATTTCTTTAAGTGTGTAATTAGTTTAAAGCCTGATTGTTTGAGAAAGGTATTTGTTGTTTATTTGTGCAGGGCAATTCACCCCCATCTTGCCTGCCGCAAGGGACCTATATAGAAAATGAACAAGGTGAAAGAATTCTAATATAGAATGTGTTGTCTCAAATGAAGAGCAATAGGGCTCCTTTTATATGTTCACTAGTCGAAGTGACCGTTTGCTGACATGGCACGGTCCGGGTGCCCGGTCCCTCTCCGGGCCCCCTCCGGTGTAGCAAAACCCTATCTCTATGCAACAGCTAAGCGATAAAGTTTTATCCACTTTCGGGCACCTGAACCTTCTCCGGGCACCTGAACCTTCTCCAGGCACCCAAACCCTCTCCGGGAGCTCGGACCATTGCTGATGTGGACACAAAAGTTAATCCATAGTAATGAGGAGCCCTTTGGGCACCCTGGTGGTTCGGGTTCATTTTGGACACCCTGGTGGTCTGACCACTCTGATCAATCAGCCTTGTGCTGACTGTCTAGCACCTTCTATAGTCACTTGGGTGATCTCGACCATCTAAAATTGGGCTCATCCGAACCCATCTTTTGGCCTTCTCCTCAAGCAATCTTCAGCTCCGGCTTCTCATCTCTCATAAACGCCCATGCTTCCTTCTCGTTTGCTAGTATACTCTTCCATAGCATCTCGTCCCTCAGATGTACTGAGCATGTTGACTCTTTCCCGTGGCATCCTTCTCTCTAGTTGCTTCTTTCGCTCAACTTCTTATGCTCCTAAGTTCCGAAACACTTAGACACAAGGATCAAACACAACAAAACCTAACTTGACTTTGTTAATGATATCAAAACCAACACGGGGTACTTACAATTTCTCCCTTTTTGATGTGATCAACCCAAGTTAAGTTAGGGTCAAATAAAATAAAAAATAGTAAAGTACAAGGAAATAATTGTAATTTATAAACATCTATGCAATGCAAAATTCAAAATGTACCTCTCCTTAGACTTAATCTATAATTCTCCCCCTTTAAAGACATTAAAAATAAGAGTATACTCTAAAAATAAATTTAAAATAAATTCTAAGGGAAAAAAGTGACTAACATTCAAAAAAAATTATGAAACTTATATTACAAAAATCTAAAATTTTTACAATTTATAAAGCAATTTTGGAAGAAATAATTTTAAAATTATTTGTAATTGTTAAAAAATTCTGAAAATATTTATCATGGTTAAAATACATATCCAAAATAGTGATAAAATTTTTATGAATACACAAAATTATATTTAGCAGTAATGAATTATTTTATATAGAGGGATATATTTTCTTAACAAGATATTTAAAAGTAGTTTATAAAATCAAAAAAAACTTGAAAAAATTTCTGAGAATGTAATATAGCAAAGTATTTTTGCAAAAAAAATAAATTTTTTAAAATTCAATGTTTAAAAACTTTTAATATTAAAAATTAGTATTTTGATAAAAAATTGTAAAAGGATTAAATAATGATCAGAAAATTTTGACAAAATTTTGTTTGACAAAGAGCATGATGTTTTATTACAAAAAAATAAAATTTTTAAAAATAACTCTACAAAATATTTTTAAATTTATAAAAAATAACACAATAGTCAAAAAAAAATTTTGAAAATTTTCCTACGGATAAGTAATGAATTCATTTTTTCCAAAAAAAAATCACAATCTAATTAATTTTGAATAGAAAGGTTACGAATCAATTTATTAAAAAAATAATTTTAAACATGCAATAAAAATATTAATGCAAATAAAATTAGAACATGCATGAAAATTTAACCTTAACATGATTTTGGAACTCAATATAGGTTCCTACCTACTAGATGAATCAGTATTTTTTTAAGAACATATTTTTGTGATAATTTTCTAATTAAGCCCTTATGATATCTAAAATACCAATTTAGTCCCTGATAATTTCTAGCTTGTTGAACATGTGAGCATGCATCATCCTTGTTTAGTTTTACTAATTGTTCTTTTAACTTTTTATTTTCAACTTTCAAATTATTAAAATCTTCCAGTCTACATGCATTTGCTAATGTTAACTTTAACTTTGCATTTTCTTTTTCTAATTTAACCATATTTCTAGTAAGCATTTTAATAAATTGGAATGATTGTCCAAAACATAAAGCACGTACTTCACTTACCTCGCGTTCTGATGCTCCTTCTTCATCGATGCTTTCTTCTGATAACGCTCCCCCTTCATCAATGTTTTCTTCTGATGATGCTCCTCCTTGTAAGTACCCCGTGGTAGTTTTGATGTGGTCAACCAAGTTAAGTTAGGTCCTGTGTGTGTTTAATCCTTGTGTCTAAGCATACAAGAGCTTAGAAATAGAAAAAGTCGAGCAGAAGACACAGCTAGCGAGAAGGATGGCACGGGAAGGAAGTCGAAGGGCTCGATGCATCTAAAGGACTAGATGTTGTGAAAGAGTACACCGACGAATGAGAAGGACGTGCATGGCAGTTCGAGGGATGAGAAGCTGGGGAGGAAGGCTGCTCGATGAGAAGGTTGGAGTTGAGTCCGAGTGAGCCCAATTTCGGATGGATGAAATCACCCAAGCGATCAGAGTAGCGGAAGAGCAAACGGAGAGCTATCGAGCTGCTGGAGGTGCCCTGCGCCTTTCTGGTGGAGGGTGCCTTCACGCCTTCAACCCGTGAAGGCACCCTTGTGCCTTTTTGGAAGGCTCCCTTGCGTCTTTTTGGAAGGCACCTTCAACCCCTTGAAGGCTCCTTAGACTGAGCAAGTAGTAACCATTAGCAAAGATAGAGTTTTATCTTTGCATGGATAACGCTTGCCACACTAGAGGCCCCTTCCAGCCTATTGAAGGTGTAGGTCCCTTTGAAGGCCGGCAAGAGGGGAGGGGTGAATTGCCCTACAAAATTAAAACCAAAAATCCTTCTCGGATATTCAACTAACTTAAAAGAACTTGTAATTAAAACGGCAGAGACTAATTAAGACAGAAAGTAGACACAGAGGAATTACTTGGTTTGCAATCAGAGGATTGCTAATCCAAGGCAAAGAAGGCACACTAATTGATTCTCCTCTGGGCGGAGTAGCCTCTTACAGCGTTGAAAGCACAGAAAGAAATAACACAAATGAAAGCACTGGATTACAAGTAGTTACCTTTAAGCTTCTGGACCAAGGCTATATTTATAGTCTTGGTCCGGGCGCCTGGAAGGGTTCCGGGTGCCCTGGGGGGGATACATTTATCCCCCAACGGTCGGATCGAGTCAAAACTCGATCCTGTTGAAAAGTCGATTCCTGGCGCCCCGGTCGGTTCCGGGCACCCGGAGCCCTAAGGTCAACATAAGTTGACTTTTCGACTCCGGTTCAGCTCGTCTCGATCCAGCTCATCTCGGTCCGGGTCTGTTCGCTCTGGCTCCGTTTGCTTGGGTGATCTCGGCCTTCCGGAATAGGGCTCACCCGAACCCATGTTCCGACCTTCTCCTCGAGCAGCCTTCCTTCCCGGTTTCTCGTCCCTCGAACACCGCGCACGTTCTTCTCGTCCGCCGGTGTACTCTTCCGCGGTCACCTCGTCCCTCGGACGCACCGAGCCCGTCGGCTCTCTCCCCATGCCGTCCTTCTCGTTAGCCGCGTCTTCCGCTCCACTTCCTGTGTTCCTAAGCTCCTGCACACTTAGACACAAGGGTTAAACAAACGCAGGACCTAACTTAGCTTGTTTGATCACATCAAAACACCTTGGGGTTCCAACAATCTCCCCCTTTTTGATGTGAGCAACCCAAGTTAAGTTAGGGTAACCATATGCAATAAAAATGATTTATATTCCAATAAGTCCAAATATTTTTCAATTGAAAAATTATAGTACCTCCCCCTAGGCTTAACATACTTCTCCCCCTTTGATCACATAAAAATTGGGGTTAATGTAAAACATTTAAAGACACTCTTCAGAATTTTTTTTTTTTTTGAATTTAAGTAAAACTTTTTTCAGATAAAACAGTCATAAGTATAAATTTTTTTTTAAGTTTTGAAACTTATCTCAACATTCAAAAAAAATTTCTAATTAAAAAATTCTAAGTCAATTTTCATAAAAATATCTAAGATAAAAAAAATTTCTAAGTTAAAAAAAAATTTAAATTTTTTATTTTTCTAACATAAATTGAATAACTCTTTTAAAGCATTAAGTAATTTAAATTAATGTTTTTTCAGTTAGTCAATTAAACTCTTCATTTTGATACTTGGCTCCCAGGTCGTGGCGAGGCACTAGGCCTTCTTGGTTATTAGAGCAATAACCACTTCTTTAGACAAAGCCTCATAAAGAAATTAGTTGTCTAATTTCCTTGCTGAAAATGCTAAGTCTGATTTTAATTTTAAATTAAATAGGTTTTTGGAACCCAATAGAGGTTCCTACCTACAGGATTAACCAAGTATTTCCTAGGTATATAGATTTTTGATATATTTCTAATTTGACTTTGATGAAATCTATAATACCAATTTAAACCTCTATAATTTCTAAAAGTAGAAATATTTGAACCATTAGATTTTTTCAATCTTTCTATTTCTTCTTTTAGTTTTTCATTTTCAATTTTCAATTTTTCAAAAGCCTCTATAAGACATGATTTTGCCAAAATTCTCTTTGTTTCTAAAATTTTATTTTCTAATTTGGCATTTTTATTTTCTAATTTATACATGGATTTAGTCATAGCTTTGATACCAAAGTAAAGTTCATCAGGGGGTAAGAGGCATACCTCACTTACCATATCAGACTTGAAGCCTGAATCTCCTCCTGCTTCACTACTTCCATCTGAGGTCGCTCCCCCTTCATCGATGCTGTGTTCTGATGTACTTTGTCCTTCGTGGCTTGCCATCAGTGCAATCCCCGCATATTCTTGAGCTTCTGATTCAGATGAAGAAGTGTCATCCCAAGTTGCTTTTAGGTTGTGTTTCTTGGGTGTCTTCATTTTGACCTTCTTGAGTTCTGGGCAGTCTTCCCTTAGGTGTCCCTCCTTCTGACACTGGTAGCACCGCACCTTTCTTCTACCTTTTTGATTCATTTTATTCTGCATTTTAAATTTATTAGATCTAAAAAACTTTTTAAAGTTTCTTACCATGTACGCTTCTTGATAGTCTTCAGAGTCTGACTCGGGTTCATCCTTATTGGTTGCGTTCAGCGCCATAGTCTGGGTTGTGTCCTTTGATATCTCTGCACATCTAGCTTCGTGTAATTCAAGGGTAGAAAACAACTCTTCTAAAGTACTTACCTCAAGGTCTTTTGAGATGTAGTAAGCATCGACGATTAATATCCACTCCGGAGTTCTTGGAAACGCGTTGAGCGCGTAGCGTATTGTGTCCCGGTTTGTTACCGTTTCACCAAGGTTTTCGAGACCAGTAACTAGTTCTTTTACCTTTGCATGTAGACCGGCTACTTTCTCACCTTTCTCCAGACGGATGTTCATCAGTTTGTTGCGGAGGATGTCCCTTCTAGCGAGCTTTGCTTCAGACGTTCCTTCGTGGAGTTCCAAGAACTTCTCCCAAAGTTCTTTAGCAGATACATAGTTTCCGATGCGTTTGACCTCTTGAGGCGGTAACACGCTCAGCAGGTGATGTTCCGCACGGCTGTTTGCTACCGACTCATTCTGCTCCTTCTTTGTCCAATCGCTCTCTTCTTTTTCTTTTCCATCTTTATCTATTGGAGCTACAAAACCATATTTCATAATAAACCGAATTTCAAAATCTATTTTTAGGAATACCTCCATACGACGCTTCCAGTCTGCGAAGTTCCCCTCGAATTTTGGTGAAACGATGCTTGGTCTGGCCATCTTGTTGCTTCGATCGGCGGTTAGTCCTCCTGAAGCGCCTGGCTCTGATACCACTTGTAGGTCCCTTTGAAGGCCGGCAAGAGGGGAGGGGTGAATTGCCCTACAAAATTAAAACCAAAAACCCTTCTCGGATATTCAACTAACTTAAAAGAACTTGTAATTAAAACGGCAGAGACTAATTAAGACAGAAAGTAGACACAGAGGAATTACTTGGTTTGCAATCAGAGGATTGCTTATCCAAGGCAAAGAAGGCGCACTAATTGATTCTCCTCTGGGCAGAGTAGCCTCTTACAGCGTTGAAAGCACAAAAAGAAATAACACAAATGAAAGCACTGGATTACAAGTAGTTACCTTTAAGCTTCTGGATCAAGGCTATATTTATAGTCTTGGTCCGGGCGCCTGGAAGGGTTCCGGGCGCCCTGGGGGGGATAAATTTTATCCCCCAACGGTCGGATCGAGTCAAAACTCGATCCTGTTGAAAAGTCAATTCCGGGCGCCCCGGTCGGTTCCGGGCGCCCGGAGCCCTAAGGTCAACATGCTCGTCTCGATCCAGCTCATCTCGGTCCGGGTCTGTTCGCTCCGGCTCCGTTTGCTTGGGTGATCTCGGCCTTCCGGAATAGGGCTCACCCGAACCCATGTTCCGGCCTTCTCCTCGAGCAGCCTTCCTTCCCGGGTTCGCGTCCCTCGAACGCCGCGCACGTTCTTCTCATCCGCCGGTGTACTCTTCCGCAGTCACCTCGTCCCTCGTGCGCACCGAGCCCGTCGGCTCTCTCCCCGTGCCGTCCTTCTCGTTAGCCGCGTCTTCCGCTCAACTTCCTGTGTTCCTAAGCTCCTGCACACTTAGACACAAGGGTTAAACAAACGCAGGACCTAACTTAGCTTGTTTGATCACATCAAAACACCTTGAGGTTCCAACAGAAGGTTCCTTCAACCATCAGATAAGATATTCCAGGAGCTATAAAATGACTTCTGGAGCTATAAAATGGCTCTTGGAGCTAGGAAATTAACAACAACTTATGTATTAACTTTTTTAGTCATTCTTGAGCTATCAACATGTGTAAAAGGCTTCTCCACCTTCAATGAAGAAGATCTTCTAATGCTTCTCAATGTCTTGGATTAACAACCACCTAAGTTGTAACCAAATAAAACTCTGGCCTTTTAACTACTCTTTTTAAGTTGTTATTTCTTTTATTATTGTTATTTTTATTATGCTACTTATTATCAAATTAAAAGAACAAGAAGGGGATTTTTGTAGGCAATTCACCCCCCTCCCCCTCTTACTAGCTCCATTGCACCAACAATTGGTATCAGAGCCATAATGCCTTAGAAGGACTAAGCACTGATTGAAGGACCGAGACAATGGCTGAATCAAGCATCTATCCACTTAAGTTCGAGAAAGAATTCATGACATGGAAGAAATGCATGGAGGTATTCTTTAAAATAGACTTTGAATTTTTTTTTAATTATTAGATATGGTTTTATAACTCCCAAAGACCCACAAGGAAATGAAAAAGAAGAATATCAATGAACAAAAAAGGAGTAAGCAGACTTCATAGAAAATGGACGAGCCGAATTCTATCTACTGAACGTGCTATCTCTACAAGAAGTCAGCAGAATCGACGCCTATGAATCAGTAAAGGAACTTTGGGAAAAGTTCCTGGAGCTACACGAAGATACGTCCGAAGCCAAGCTCGCAAAACAAGATCTACTCTAGAACTAACTAACCAACCTCTGGATGAAAGAAGGAGAGTCAGTAGCATGACTTCATGCCAAGCTGAAGGAGTTAATAACCAGACTTACAAATCTCGAAGAACAGGTAATAAAAATGAGATTCATTAAGTTATGCCTTAAATGCTTTCCCTAGGACACAAGACTGGACGTCTATAATAGACTCTTATTACATTTTAAAAGATCTAGAAGTAAGTACTTTAGAGAGTTTATTTTCTACTTTAGAACTTCACAAATCTAGATGTGCAGAATTCAAAAAGAAGCCCAGCCAGAACTGTAACACCCACGAAATTATATAATAAGTATATGAGTATTATTTTCTTTAGAGCATAGAAATAAAAAGGATAAGAGAAAAGGGAAAATAGAAACCAAAAAAATAGAATAAGAAGAGGTGAGGTCAAGGATTGAACCTTGAACCTCTCACAAATAATGGAGATAAATTGATGTATGATAACCACTAGGATAATGAATAATATTTGGATAGAAAGGAATGAAAAATTTAGTTAAAGGTGAGAAGGAAATAAAAGAAAACTAAACAAAAGAGCAAGAGAAAACCAAGTGGCTTACCTCCTCTTCCTCTTGGTTAAGAGAAGAAGCAAGCAAAAGGTAAATTGCCTACTTCCCTCCCTCTCTCTATTTTTCGTGGGAATTAAAGGAGTGGGGGAAAATAGGAGTTGAGGGAATGAATGAAGACATGTTTCATTGGCAAAGGAATAAATAGATTGGGAGAAGAAAAACAAGAGATTAAATTTCTTTTCTTCCTCCTTCTTTCTCCTTCCTCATTCTTCACCGAAACCAAGAGCCTTTCCCTCTCCTCATTCCAAAAGCTAAGCTAAGTTCCTCTTCAAGAAAACTAAATTTCGAGAAGAAGCCTTCAAGTTCTATCCCTTCCAAGCAAAAGAAGAAAAAGGAGGTACAAGAAGAAGAAGCTTTCTCCTTCCTTGGCACTTAGGATATCTTTTTCCTTAAGAAAAACCACAAGCGAAAGGATGTAAGTTTCCCTCACCTGTGGTACAATAGCTTTTGTGTTTTCTATGAGATTTGGTTACATAAAAACCTAAGATAACTTCATGAAGAATTTCGGCCAAGACAAGACCAAAAAGAAGGACCTAGGAAATATAAAGACCTAAATTTTAACATGCTCAATATGCTTCTTGTAACATGTATCTTAAGGTAGGGATTTATCTAATGTTAATATGCTAGAATGTTTGATTGGAACCTAGAGTCATACCCTTAGACTCTCGGCCAAACATGAATAAAGGAGATAGATAAGTAAAGACTCAAACCAAGCATGCTTCTTTTTGTTTTATGATAAGTACTTCAAGATGAGAAAGTTGTTAACATGATATGCTCATGCCTATATGATGAATAAATTTTGTTCCATGCTCCTAAGTATTCGGCCATGATAGGATTAGGGGCCTAGAAAAAAATTGTTAAACCTAAACTAATCATGCCATGATCCTCCTTAAGATAAGTTATGAAATTAATATGACATGCTCATGTTGTAGTGAGGTTAGAACTTGTTTTCATGCTCCATGAACTTTCGGCCACAATCATGTTTAAGGGCCTAGGAAACTTAGAACCTAACCTAACTATGCTCATGTTGTTTCTTGAAATAATTGCTATGAAATTTGTTTAGAGTTCTCATGCTTTTATGACACTTGAACCCTAGATTCAAGCCTTACAAGTTTCGGCCACAATCATGTTTAAGGGCCTAGGAAACTTAGAACCTAACCTACTTATGCTCATGTTGTTTCTTGAAATAATTGCTATGAAATTTGTTTAGGGTTCTCATGCTTTTATGACACTTGAACCCTAGATTCAAGCCTTACAAGTTTCGGCCACAATCATGTTTAAGGGCCTAGGAAACTTAGAACCTAACCTAATTATGCCCATGTTGGTTCTTGAAATAATTGCTATGAAATTTGTTTAGAGTTCTCATGCTTTTATGACACTTGAACCCTAGATTCAAGCCTTATAAGTTTCGGCCACAAACATGTTTAAGGGACTAGGAAACTTAGAACCTAACCTAATTATGCTCATGATGTTCCTTATAATAATTGCTATGAATTGGTTTAGGGTTTTCCATGCTTTTATGACCCTTGAAACCTAGTTCCAAGCCTTAAAGGTTTCGGCCACAACATGTTTAAGGGTTTAGGAAACTTAGAACCTAACCTAATTATGCTCATGATGTTCCTTGTAATATTTGCTATGAAATTGGTTTAGGGTTCACATGCTTGTATGATGATTTTAACCCAATGTAATGCTTGATAAGTTTCGGCCATGATGAGTATATAAGCTTAGGAAACCTAGAACCCTACCTAAACATGCTCATGATGTTTCGTTATGGTATATGAAATGATATTGGTTTAGGGTTCACATGCTTGTATGTGGGTTTTTTACCTAAATCACACTATATGTTTCGGCTACTATATGACATTAGGGTTAGAAATCTAAATATGATTTTCCATGTATCTCACATGCAATGTTTTATGATGTGGTAAGAACTTGCTATGTTTCTATGTTTAATTATGTGCACTTATGATCTATGTATGATGGTAACTTTTATGATGAGCTGTGTGCCCAATTTATGCATGATATTTATGATGAGCTGTGTGCCCAAATTATGCATGCTATTTATGATGAGTTGTGTACCCAAACTATGCATGTATTTATGATGTGCTGTGTGCCCAAATTTTTCATACCATTATGATGAGCTGTGTGCCCAAAATTCTATATGGTATGATATGATAAGAAATATGATGTGCATGAAATAATAAGAACCATGATATGTATGACATGCTACTTTACTTTATATGGCTTGTACCAAGGGTGGGCTCCATAAGCACCCCGGGGTCGATGGACTAAGAAACGGGCCTCGTTAGGGATGAGCTCCTAAGTGCCCCTAGGTCGATGGACTAAGAAACGGGCCTAGTATGTATGCCTTGTAGGGTTCAAGACTTGCTACCTTGGACCTACATAGGACGCGCGCATTTATGTATGTGGTACAAGCCGGGGCCCTAATCATGTTATGATTATGTTTAAGTATGCATGTAATAAGTTTTCAAAGGACATGTTGCATATATTATTGCATGAATCATGTTTTTGAAAGTCATCTCGTATAACACTTTATGATTATGTTATGATATACCATGATGCTTATGACATGTTATGTTAGAATGAACTTTATGATTTTGTTATGATATGCTATGATCATGGTTATGTTATGCTAGGATGCACTTTATGATTTTATCATGATATGCCATAATGTTTATGATTATGTTATGTTATGTTAGGATGAACTTTATGATTTTATCATGATATGTCATAATGTTTATGATTATGTTATGTTATGTTAGAATGAACTTTATGATTATGTTATGATATGCTATGATCATGATTATGTTACGCTAGAAAGAACTTTATGATTATGTTATGATATGATGCTTCTATACATGATATGATGAGTTGTCTTTATGCTTTATGCCTTGAAGTTTTAGTTATGCTATACGGTTTTTGTGAGTAGGAAAGGATCTTACTGAGCCTTGAGTGCTCACAGCTTACTTTCCTTGTACCACAGATAAGGGCAAAGAATGGATGTACTAAGGGAGCAGCAAGAGGGGGCAAGAAGGACGTGTGTAGTAGTGACTCGGCTAAAGAGAAAGACCTGCTTCTAGTTAATAAGAATTATGTTTATGTCGTTCTTTTATGACTCCATGACATTTCATCATGCTCTTTAGTATTATGGTTTAAATTTATGTTAAGCATGTTATGTGACTCATATGATAGGTAGTTAGTGATGATGATTTGAAAAGTAAAGAAAAAGTTTTAAAGAACAAAAAATTATACTATAGATAAGACTTCCGCTGTTTTAAGGAGAAATGATAAGTAACCCCCGTCAGCTTAAGCAGGAAGGGGCGGGGCGTTACAAGAACATTGTCCTGAAGGTAAGAATAGATGATCAAGACTCTGAATCATCCATCGATGAAGATGAAGTGGCGTCAATGGTAAGAAAATTTAGTAAGTTCATTAAATCTAATAAATTTACTAAGTCATTGGCGAAAAAGTACTTTTGGAGCAAAAGGAAGGTCCAATGCTATAACTGCCAAGGAGAAGGGCACATCAAGGATGACTACCCCGATCTAAAGAAGAAGGAGAAGGACAAGGGCAAAAGACCAACAAGATAAAAGCACAAGAATGTGAAGGCCACATGGAATGAATCATCATCCTCTGAGTCTGAGATTAAAGCTTAAATTGGATTAGCTCTAATGGCAGATCATCAAAGAGAAGATTAAAGTATCTCAGAGATGAGCATCAATGAAGGAGGAGGATCATTAAAGGAAAGTTGCGATGAAGGTGGGGAATCAGAATACGAGGTAAGTGAGATACGTGTGCTATCTCTCAAGCAATCTTTTGAATTTATCAAAATACTTTTAAAAAATATGTGCAAATTGGAAAAAGAATATGGGCAAAGCATCGGGCACATCGCGCCCGATGCTTTGCCCTCTTCTCCCGATTCTTTCTCGTTGTCGATTGCCATCGCCGACTCCAGGAGCTGTCGATCATCTTCTCCTCTTCATCGGCCAGTCCCATCGTCGATCGCCAGCAAGATTGCCTTGACCGGTCGGATTCTCTCCTCATCTCGTGTGCGATCTTGCCCTCTTTCGATCTAGTCGCTACCGCTATGACATCGCCGATCCCCATAGCCACCTATGCCAGACATGATTGCGATAGGGGAGGAGTCCAGTCCTTAGCTGATCCATCACCTCGGTCGCCATCCATCCACTTTAGAGTGCCGCTGAAGCTGCCTTGCCGTTAGGTGTTGTTGTTGCTGAAGGAAGGATGAATGTGGGGGGGACTCTCTCTCTTACTGGCGAATCAGAGCAGAGCAGAGGCGGTTGCCATCAGGGAAGTTCATCGCTTTCTCTCCACCAGATTATGGTTCTCACAGACTTGGGGTAAGGTATTGGAATCCTTAGAGTAGTTTATAATAGATTTGTTGTAATCTGATTTCCATTTTGGTATTGGAATGTGAAGATTTGATGCTTGGTGGGTTATTGTAGCTTTGATCAGTACCGTTTGTCGGTGATCCACAATTCTGGCAATCTTGTTTCGATAGTGAATCCCTCCAGCCATGTTTCATCAGTTGCCACCTTATATTTGGGTAAGTGGTTAGATTTTTAGATGTGATAAGGTGGATGATTTAATTAAATAAGGTTGGGTTAATGCATGAGATAAATTATTAACTATGGTGGTAAATAATTGCTCGTGTGTTAGGACATTTGTTTGCGGGCAGCAGTTCTACATAGCTTCGGCCACCATTTCTGAGAGCAAGATCTTTAGTCGTGAGTTAGCACGGGAGCAACCGGATCAAGGTAAGCTAAGTATGGAGTTTTGGTTGCATTTATGTGATAGATGGGTGAATAAGGATTTATATCATATTATGTTGGGGATAATGAGATGTTATGGATGATCGGATTTGATTAGTGTATATTGATTTTAGAAGATGACCATGATTAAATTAATTAACTCATGAGTAGGATTGAAGTGAAGGATTGTGTATTTAGTTAAAGCTAATTGGATTAAGGAATTAGGTTAATTATTTTGATTAGGGTTTTTCCTAATTAGATTGGGGAGTTTATTTAGCTATTTGCTACCTATGTAATTAGCTAAATATATTATGTGATCACAGGACTTTGTTTCAAGGCGAGCATCTCGACGTGAGATTGCTTTATCTGACATGGTCGACAGATAAAGGCAGGTATTTTTCTTGGCCTCTACATAGTTTTTCTTGAACTTACTGCATAGTTTTTATGTGATAGATTAAGATGCTTTATCTTATATCATGTTCGTTTGTTGCTTTCCTTCTTGATACTTATGCTTGACTCTTGTGATGATCTATTTAATTCTTATATAGTCTACACTTTGGTTATCTATACTCTGTGGTATTTTTACATGTAAATAGGCCTGTTCAACCGGTCGGTTAACCGGTTTACCGGTTTATCGGTTCCGGTTAATTCCGGTTTACTATGATTTATTTAAAACCGGTTAACCGACCGGTATCTTACCGGTTCTACCGGTTCCGGTTGAACCGGTTTCGGTCGGTTAACCGGTTCCAACCGAGAACCGGTAAAATTAAAATTAAGAGTTCCAGACCTTTGATGAAATAACAAAACAAACAAAAAAGACCATTAATTAAAAGGCTTAATATAGAAATGTTCTCAACTAAATGTTGTAGATTGATATCCAGTTCATATTGTTACATTACTCTTACCTACTTAATAGATATTGCTACACGTATTCTACTTGGTTCTTTGAAGATACAACCTGAAGAAAGCTACCAATTCCAACAAATTGCCAATTTTCAATGTATGAGAAGGGCATTCTGCCGAATGGCTACAAGTATGTCTCAAGTCTCATTCTGTCGACACACAATTTATTTTTTCAGATTGATTGATCATCATTTGGGAAAAAAACATGTATCCACTTCATTGTTAGTTGGCAGGTGTAAAGAGAGGGGGAGAGAGAGAGCGCAATTAATGGGATAGCAAGTTGAAGCACACTAAATCAGCAGATTGTAAATAAAGGAATTAGGAACCACTAAGCTTGGATCATAATTGAGCAATGCAATTGTTAATTCCAAGAGCTAATTGCTCTGTTTCTTGAGGAGGATGGCATTTAGATACATACATGTCGTCCATGAATTTGACGGCGGTGAGGACGCTGGTGATGAGGAGGCGGTGGACGTTGAAGGAGTCGAGGGCAACGGCTTGGCGGCTGCCGGCGAAGCTGTTGAGGTATATGTACGCGACGACGTAGCAGGAGGGGCTGCAGCAGGCGTAGCGGAAGATGCGCACCAGGTAGTGGCGCACCGAGATGGACGGCTTCCGCACGCCCTGGAAGGCCGCGGAGAGCTTGCGCTCCACCAGCCGCAGGAGGACAGCTGAGAGGACGGAGATGACGGCCGGAACGGCGAGCCGTTCGTCGCTCCCGCTAACTCTTTGCAGATCAGGTGGCGGCGGTTGGACAGATTGGAGACGTAGACATGTCCAAAAATTTATTTATATAAAAACTTTCAAGATGAGATCATGGGACCAAGTTTATTTATACTTTTAGAGAGGTATGTGCTTTAACAAAATTTATCCAGAAGAGTGTGAAAAATTGTGAAGAGTTTTGCAGATTGAGCTCGAGTCCATTGAAAGGTATATGAAAGAATTTTGAAGCACCATTTGGTCAGATACTCAGATTTCATTTTATAGACTAGATTCATTTACCATGTAATTTGTAATCCATGGCTCGTATTAAAACCAAGTCAACCGATTGGTGTCTAGTTTTACCGGTTTACCGGTTAAACCGGTAAAAAAAATCCAAAACCGGGAATCAACCGGTAAACCGGTAAAAACCGGTTAACCGGAACCGATTAAAACCGACTAACCGGTTAACCGGTAAACCGAAACCGGTAAGCTACCGGTTCCGGTCCGATTTTCGGTTTGTCGGTTTTTTTGCACAGCCCTACATGTAAAGTATGTATGGTAGGGGATATTTCGTTGGCTGTGTTTATATGATGATTGTCCATTTGTATATCGTGTATACATTTGTCTAGTGTGATGATTGTAGGAGTTGTGTTGATTGTATATTTATTGTATATACACGTGTCTGATGTGTTTTATTGGAGGATGCATGTTGATTGTACCTATATTCTGTGTACATGTGTCTAGGGGGATTATTGGAGATTTTTGGTTGATTATACATGTGTAGTTGTGTATATGCATTTGGTGGGATATGTGGAGATATCATGATGATTATACTCATGTTGTGGGGTACTTATATGGATTTAGAGGTTGCATTGATGATGACTATGGATGTATCATGATTATATATATATATATATCATGTTCATCATTCATTGCATTGCTGATGACCATTGTCTCCCTTGTGGTTGAGAGAGTCATCAGTTATTGATAGCTGCACATTCAGCCACTATTGGTGAGTGGTAGCTAGGAGTGGAGCTAGTCCTGTTGCGCTTACTTAGCCACTCAGTGTTCTATCAGCCTCGACCACTCTGGAGTAGTAAGTCTTGAGGGTACAATAGTCAGAGGGCTAGAGATGTGAGTGGTCAGGGACCCTTTCACTATGTAGTTATATAACTACTTAGTGACTCATTTGCTTCGGCCGTCTATAGCGATGCATGTACTGGAGGCTAGAACGGTTTGTCACAGACCCAAGCCTCTCGACCATACAGGGGTCGTAGTGTTTGGAGAGGTGGCGGGGGTGACCATGGAGCATGCATGCGCATTTGCATATGATGCACGGTGCATCCTTGGAGATATATTTGCATACATGCCTAGTAGATACTAGTTGCATGTGATTGTGATATGTTGCACTTGATTGAGCTATGATTGTTGTATTTGGTTGTCATGTTGCATACATGTCATTTATTATACATGTATATGCTGTTGTATATATTGCATAGGTGTTGTGAGCAGATCTGTTACTGAACCGGTGAGTACTAATCATTGTATCATATGTCAATTTCTAGATTGGGTATGTATTTATCATTATGTTAGTTGTGGTTTATGCAGTTTATATGTCATCTATGATCGTTATACCATGTAGGATAGTCTGGTACTGGTAGTTATGTATATTGGCTATGTCAGTATGATCATGTTTTTTATTCCCTACTAAGACTGTATACCTTTGATCTCCATGTTTATTTTTGGACCATGCACTATTCTGTCTATTACCCGCTGAGTTACCTATACTCACCACCGCATTTATACCTTTATGTTTTCAGGTAGCAGTTAGATGGTTGGTGTGTCGCTTGGAGTATCCTATCTGCCGGTCCTACGTCACATCTGAAGATCGTTTTAGGTTTCGTTTATACTTTACTTGTATTTGGTATTTGGTATTTGGTGTATTTAGAGTTGTTGTTGTATTTATGTTGTTGTTGTTGTTGTTGTTGTTGTTGTTGTTGTATAAAGCCTAGCCAGCTAGCAGTGTGTTGATTTGATTTGTATGAGCTTTTCTTTATCGTTTTTCTACTATGTTGGTTTTTAATACAGCTAAGTGGGTTGTTTATTATATATATATAACTGCATGATTGTCTTTTATTATGTTCCAGCCGAGTGGGCTGAATATAAACAGCATGGTTGTGTATATATTCCAGTCGTATATAGCTGATGTATTTTGTATGTATGTATGCTTCAGATTGTCACCGATACAGGGGAGATGCTGTCGAAATTTTTCGGTAGGGACTCTTTTGGGGGTGTGACAAGTAGTCTTGAAGGCAAGAGATCAAAGCTGCGAAGAAGAATCAAGTGAGTCGTGAGAGTCCGAGTGCGAGAGAAATGTACTCGATAAGGGAAACCCTAAGTTTAGGGTTGTATCAGTCGACTACTACTGGGACCAGTCAATTGGGGGTGAGCACAAAGAGTTTTTATGCCTGAACGGCAGGGATTAGTCGACTGGTGCAAGGACTAATCGATTGGTAAAGAGCCATTGAGAGAGTCATTGGCCAGGCACCAATCGACTGGTGCAAGGACGAGTTAACTGGTAATGGTAAGCAGCCTTGCTATTTCTTCCCAAGCTCTATAAGATGGAGCTTAGGATGGCTAGCCAAGGTGACGATATTAGACTTGGTTAAAGCTTAATTAGTAGTCAACAAGTTCTCAAGTGCTCATTGTAATCCAAGAGATCTTGGTTGGTGTTGTGGTAAGGTTTCTCCACCCACAAGGAGACTTAAGATAACCTGAGTTTGTCGGGGGCTAATCCATCGATAGATAGGGATTATCCACCTTATGGGTAGCTGTAGAGTAGGAGATCTAATCTCCGAACCATGTTAAACAACGTGTAGTGGTTTGCTTTATTCTTGTCTTTAGTTTAACTTTCTACTTTCATTGTTTGTATTTCCGCTTATGCACTGACATTGTAGAAAGAAGCAATCATTTGGGGTCAACGTCTATTCAACCCCCCCCTCTCCCTTCTAGCTGGCCATAAGATTCCAAACAATATATTCTTATTGATAAAATCAATCATTTTTGTTAACTTTCTTGTCAGTATTTTAAAAATACTTTTAAGTTTGATTTTCACAAAACTAATTATTCTAATGAAATAAATTAATTTTGTTCGTTAAACCAATTTTTTTAAGAACACTTTTCTACTGATAAAACTTATTCTATTTAAGTTTGACAAAAAATTTTAGGATTTTTTGAAATAGATAACGAATTTCTAAATTATTTTTGTTGAAACAGAAGATTAATTAGTAAAGATAGGATATTTTTTATTTAAAACATGTTAGCTTACTAATAATTCTTGTCAAGTACTCCTAGAAAAATATTTTAAATTTTCTAACAGTTTATCTTATTTTTCTCAAATTTTATTTTGATGTGATCAAAGGGGGAGAAATAAGTATAAGTACAAGTTAAGGTACAAGTTAAGGGGGAGTGAGAATTTTATTGCTTAATTCATTACAATATTTGATTCTAATTGCAACCTCTTTACAAAAGTTATGTTATTACATTTTTAACCCTAACTTGAACTTAAGTTGATGCACATCAAAAAGGAGGAGATTGTAAGTACCCCGTGGCAATTTTGATATGGTCAACCAAGTTAAGTTAGGTCATGTATATATTTGATCCTTGTGTCTAAGTGTGCAGGAGCTTAGGAACACAAGAAGTTGAGCGAAAGATGCATCTAGCAGAAGGATGGCATGTCCACATCAGCCTTGTACTCTTTGAACCAATTCCAACACATCTTTTGCTCTATACCCCTTGGCCTTAAAAGGTCTCTTGGTCATTTTTCCTTCCAAGCAAGATTCATAGGTTGGAAAGTTTTCCAACACTAATCAACCCAAGAGTCTATCAGCTATTAGCCTTTGGGTCCTACTCAAGTTAATATGACCAAGTCTTAGATGCCAAAGATATGTTTGATTCATTTTTGAAGGTTCCTTTCTCTTATTAGAATTAGAAGATGTGTTATTAAATTCCATTTGTTGCTTTATGGGAGTTATTGGATTTAGAGTATACAAATTACCAACTAATGTACCAGAACAGATAACTACCTTATTTTTCTTGATAACCACTTTGTTACAAAAAAGAAACAGTATATCTGTAACGACCCGCCTCCTACTAACTAAGCTGCGAGGCCGGACCGTCACAATATGCTGTGCTAGGATATATTTTGAGGTGCGAAAACGTCAACTAATTTAAAATTTACTAAACTCATGTCATTTGCTACTAAATCTGAACTTATGCTTTAAAGTACCTTTTAAAAGTTGTACCTTTATTCAAAAGAGAAGATCTAGCCTTCACATATGATTACGGACTGAACTTAAGGGTCTCCAGCTGAAGCAGGCATTTCAATCGATCAGCTGATCGATTGGGATGTTCGGATCGATTCACTAATCGATTCAGGTGGCTACTGTATACAAAAGCTTTGTTTGGATCGATCGGTTGATCGATCCAGCCTTGTTGATCAATCCAGTGATCGACTCAGCACGCTACTGTGCACGAAGAAATTTATGGATCGATCGGCTGATCGATCCAGCTATGACTGATCGATCCAATGATCGATTCAGAAGCTCTCTGTTCACGGGGCTAATTCCCCAATCGATCCAGTGATCGATTCCAGAGCTTACTGTTCGCGGAAATCAGCTCTCAATCGATCAACCGATCGATTGAGGTTCCTCCAATCGATCGGTTGATCGATTGGAGTTTCTGATTTCGCTGCTGAACTCTGATTTCAGCACTATTTCGTGCCAAATCACATACATTAACTCTATAAACAAAAACCAAGCTACTAGACCTACCAATACGTATGATTTACTGTCTAACATCGAGATACTAGTGGATTAACCATAATCTAGTGCATACTTTCATAACTCATAATATTAAACATTCTAAAGATATGAAGAAATAGAAACTATAAGACACTCAATTCTTTAACACTTGCTAATCTCCAAGAATCTTTATTCCAAGTTCCTGCCACACACATCTTCACTGCATTGACCTCCAGCCTCCGCTGGTCCATCTTTCCTTTACCTTTATCTGCAGTATAAGGAAAAGAAGTATCTGTAAGCTTTCGCTTAGTAAGAAACCATCTACCTCACAAAACATGCATACGATGAAATCATGCTTTTTTTTTTTAAACATGCTATTTGATATACATGCTGACATGCTGAAATTTAAATACTGAAGTTACTAATCATGTATACTAAATCATGGCATCCAAACTAGTCATGGAATATCCAGAGTTAAGCATGAAACTATCACATGTATCAAGGGAAAGAAGCTAAACTGATACAACGCTGAGCTGAACTGAACTAAGCTAATACTGAATTTAAATCATGTTCACCTAACTGATTGTGAGATTTTGAAAAACTATTTATAATAATAATAGATCAAAATACTAATCATGCTGCTGATGAGCCCGGCAACTGTACTTGCTATGCGCGCATTCCTAACTAAACCCGAGGTAGCTAGTCCCGAATCTAGTAGGGTTACTAGGTTATCTAAACCTAGGGACGACTATGGGAGCCCAGCCCAATGGACATATAGTCCAGTACAGTGCCACTGCTGAAAATAAAATACTGGATATAGCTGAATTTTCTTATCTTGTTATTTCTAGGTTATCTGAACCTAGAGGCGACTGTGGGAGCCCACCCATTGGACCGTAGTCCCATAAAAGCTGTTATAAATTGGACATGCTGTAAAAATGCTTCTATTGCATTTACTGAGCTATTAAAATGCCTACGGTGGCATTTAACTGAGTTACACATTTTATCAAACATATGGTGTGTACTAGTTCACACCCTACATACCAAAATTCTGCATACAACTAAACTAATGCGTAAAACCTCGAAAAAGCTACTTATATTGCAGGTGAGGGGTTTCTTACCTCCTGCTTGAAGTTTCTTACAAATCTAGACGCTAGGTTTCCGGTGGAGAGATCCCTTTGGCGATCTCCTTGTGTCTATGTGTTCCTCTAGCGGAGAGGAGCGTCCTCGTGCCATTGATGTTGCCGGGAGATACTCCTATGGCCCTAGGGATGGAACCCTAGGTCTTCCTTGGCTTGGGCGCCGAGAGGATGAGGGAGAGAAGAGGGTTCGGCGGAATTAGGTTGAGGAGAGGAAAAGTCACGATCCAAAATAACTCCTCACTTAATTATTTTCCCTATTTATATTAAGTGGTTAATTCGCCCAACTTAAGTATAAATATAATTGATTCTCTTTTCTTTCAGCACGGCCCTGCTGGGTTCACTTGGTTACTAGAGTTCACTATAAGTCGTAGGACCCAATAGGTCTCGGGTTCAATACCCGCGTAGGATATTTTACTTCCCTATTTGTTTTTACTACTTCCACTACTCTAAAAATTCTGTAAAAATATCCTAAAATTCCAGAAACATCATAGAATATTTATAATATAATTTTGAGAATTTTTCGGGCGTTACAATCCCCCATACCTTATAAAAAGTTCATCCTCGAACTTAGAACAACCCTGGGTACTTTTGTCTCATACTGGCTTCTGTCTTCTAAGTTGCCTCTTCTGCTGTGTGATTGTGCCAAATAACTTTTACTAATGGTACTTCCTTGTTCCGTAATTTCTTAACCGCTCGGTCTATTATCTGAATAGGCCGACTGTCATAGCTGAGGTCTTCGCAGACTTGTACCGACTGGGGCTCAATCACCTGGGTGGCATCCGGGATATGCTTCTTCAGCATGGAGACATGAAATACATTGTGGATAGCTGACATCTCCTGGGGTAGCTCTAGCTCATATGATACCTTGCCAACTCTTCTACTGATCAGGTATGGTCCCACATATCTGGGACTTAATTTGCCCTTCTTCCCAAAACGCATTACTCCCTTCATGGGAGCCACTATGAGGAATACTGTATCCCCAACTGAAAACTCTAAAGGTCTACGCCGTGTATCAGCATATCTTTTCTAGCGGCTCTGAGCTGTCTCTATCCTCTGGCTGATCTACTGTATAGCTGCTTTGGTGTCTGCTGCTAGATCTGTCTGAAGATCTAGTTCTTTCTGCTCACCACTCTCATACCGACATATTGGAGATCTACACCTCCGCCCATAGAGAGCCTCGTATGGTGCCATGCCGATAGTGGCCTGATAACTGTTGTTGTATGTAAATTCTGCTAAACTCAGATATTTGCACCAACTTCCCTTGAAGTCTAGGGCACATGCTCGGAGCATATCTTCGAGTACCTGATTTACTCGCTCCGTCTGACCATCTGTCTGAGGATGGAAGGCTGTGCTAAATTTTAACTTGGTGCCCAATGCTGACTGTACACGCTCCCAAAAGTGTGAGGTGAACCTTCTGTCTCTATCTGAAATGATGGTCAGTGGGACTCCATGTAGTCTGACAATCTCCTTGAGATACAACTGAGCTAGCTGCTCCATGGAGTAGGATATCCTGATAGCTAAGAAGTGGGCTGATTTAGTCAATCTGTCGACTATTACCTAGATGGCGTCAAAACCATTCGTGGTTCTGGGTAGTCCCACTATGAAGTCCATGGAAATATCTTCCCACTTCCATTCTGGAATCTGAATAGGCTGCAGAGCTCCTCCTGGTCTCTGGTGTTCTGCCTTGACCCTCTGATAAGTTCGACAAGTGCTGACATATCTAGCGATGTCTCTTTTCATTCCAGGCCACCAAAAACGTCTCTTCAAGTCCTGGTACATCTTGGTGGAGCCAGGATGCATCGCATAGGGAGTCCTGTGAGCCTCATCTAAAATCTTTCTTTGTAGTTCCTTCTGATCTAGAACACATAGTCTGTCACCGAAATATACTGCCCCACTATCAGCTATTCTGAACTCTCCACTTTCTGGTTCTGTTATCCCTTGCTTGATTTTCTGAATTTCAGGATCCTGTTCCTGAGCTGTCTGGATGTCACCAAGCAAGGTAGATGCTAATGTCATAGTAGAGAGCTATCCCACTATAAGTTCGAGACCGAAATCTGTAATCTCCTTCTGTAGGGGCGGTGACATGGCTGCTAGGGATAGTAAAGTAGCATTGGACTTTCTGCTAAGTGCGTCTACTACCTTATTAGCTTTTCCTGGGTGGTAGAGGATGTCTATGTTGTAATCTTTGACCAGCTCTAGCCATCTGCGCTGTCGCATATTCAGATCCTTCTGAGTGAAGAAATACTTTAGACTCTGATGATCTGTATACACTCTACACTGAGCTCTATACAAGTAATGTCTCCAAATTTTGAGAGCGAACACGACTACTGCAAGCTCAAGATCATGAGTAGGATAGTTCCTCTCATAGTCTTTGAGATTTCTGGAGGCATAGGCGATCACCTTACCATCTTGCATCAGTACTGCTCCTAGTCCCAATTTAGAGGCGTCACTATAAATTCAAATTTGTCTGTGTTTTCTGGTAGAGTCAAAATGGGAGTACTGGTCAATCTCCTCTTTAGCTCACTGAAGCTGTTCTCACAGTCCTCTGTCCACTGAAATTTTCTGTTCTTCCTGGTGAGAGCTGTCAGTGGGGAGGCTATTCTGGAGAAGTTCTCTACAAATTTTCTGTAATAACCTGCTAATCCCAGAAAGCTTCTGATTTCACTGGCGTTCTTGGGTCTTTTCCAATTACTCACAGCTTCTATCTTACTGGGGTCTATCATGATACCATCCATTGAGATGATGTGACCCAGGAAGGACACCTGATCCAACCAAAATTCACATTTCGTGAACTTGGCGTACAGCTGGTTTTGCTGAAGCGTCTGCAATACTATTCTCAGGTGCTCTGCGTGTTCTTCCTGAGTTCCTGAATAGATAAGAATGTCATCGATAAACACAATAACAAATCTATCTAGGTAGTCCCTGAATACTTTGTTCATGAGGTCCATGAAAGTAGCTGGAGCATTTGTCACGCCAAAGGGCATGACTACGAACTCGTAGTGTCCGTATCTAGTCCTGAATGCTGTCTTGGGTATATCCCCTTCTTTAACTTTCACCTGATGATAACCTGATCTGAGGTCTATCTTAGAGAACACTACTGCTCCCTTTAGCTGATCGAACAGGTCATCTATTCTGGGAAGAGGATACCTGTTCTTGATGGTGACTTGGTTCAGTGCCCGGTAGTCTATACACAGGCGCATGCTCCCTTCCTTCTTCTTCATGAACAATACAGGCGCTCCCCATGGTGAGTGACTAGGACGTATGAAGCCCTTGTCAAGCAGCTCCTGTAGTTGCTCCTTAAGTTCCTTCAGTTTAGCTGGAGCCATGCGATAGGGTGCTTTGGAAATGGGATTTGTATCGGGAATAAGTTCTATCTCAAATGCCATCTCCCTATCTGGTGCTAGGCCTGGTAACTCCTCAGGAAAGACTGCTGGGTAGTCACATATGACTCGGACCTCCTCTAGCTTTCGGTCCTTGTCCTGGCTGCTACTGACTACATGTGCTAAGAATCCCATACATCCTGAATCTAGTAGTTTCTGTGCCTTCAAAGCTGAGAGAAACTTCTTGGCTCTTCTCTTTGGCTCTTCGCTATACTCAAACTGCACTCCTGCTTCGGGTTGGAATATAACTTTATGTTTACGGCACTCTATGGAAGCACCGTACTTGATCAGGAAGTCCATTCCCATGATGACATCGTAGTCAGCCATATCTAGCACTATCAGATCACAAAAGAGTTCTCTGTCTGCTATAATGACTGGCACTGCTCTGAGCCAGTGCTTGGATGCCATAATTTCTCCCGAAGGTAGTGTTGTCAGAAACTGACCACTGAATACCTCTGGAGATACTGCTAACTTTTCGGCAAATGCCTTGGATATATAAGAATGGGTTGCCTCAGTATCGAATAATACAGTTGCACTTTGCTGTAAAATACTAATCTGACCTGTAACAACTGTCGAGGCATTCGCTACATCCTCTATGGTGAGGGAATAGATCCTTGCGTTCGTCGTGGCTGAGGGGGCTTCTAGTCTGCCCTGGTTGATGGATGGACCATCTAAAGCAGCCTGCATCTGGTGTAACTGGGCTGGCTGGCCTCCTGCTGAATCGACTGTGGTTGAGGAAAACCGGTCTTGTTCGGGCACTGCTTAGCCATATGCCCCTCTTGTCCACATTCGAAGCATCCCCGTGTGCCCTTGCGACAAACTCCTGGGTGGAATCTCCCACAAGTAGAACACTTGGGTAGCTGGGTTGTTTGCTAGCTGGTCCTCCTTTTGGGTAACTCCCTGGTTTGCGTTTGTTGCTGGAGTTCCCTTTCCAATTTGAGCCATGGGAGCTGTGGCCCTGGTGTTTCTGAGTACCTGAGCCTCCTTGACCTTTGGACTCTGAGAGGACTTGCTTCTGCTATTTGATATTGTTCTGGTAGTGCTCGGTGGTCAAAGCACTGCTTATTAGTTCTTCAGTGGTTTGCGGCCTATGGACGCCGCTGGTCACGTTCATTGCTATTTCCGGTCTTAGCATCTTGAGCATCAACTGGACTCGTTCTTTTTCAGTGCTGACTAATTCAGGGCATAGACGAGCCAATCTATTGAATTTCTTCACGGCTTCCTCCACTGAAAGGTTGCCCTGGCGAAATTCAGTGAACTCGTCGTAGTGGCAGTTTGTGACCCGCATGTGAAAGAACTCCTTGAAGAATTCCTTCTCGAAGTCAGCCCATGTCATCTGGTTCACTAGGCGCTTCGCTTTAATTCTCTCCCACCATATACGTGCATCCCCTGTCAAGCAGAAGGAGGTACACTTCACCTTCTCATGTTCTGGCCAGTCCAGAAGCTCCATCGTACTTTCCAGTGTTTTGAACCAGGCCTGAGCATCCCATGGTTCACTGGTGCCTGAGAAGGTCTCTGGCTTAACTCTCTGCCACTGGATCAGATAGGCTTCTCCCCTTGCCCCTATGCTGGGGCTACTAGTGCTGTAGGTTGGACTGGTGGAACCTCTATCACCACTGGGGTCGCTAAATTGGGTTCTGAGGTGACAGTGGGAGTGTTCTGCTGATTAGCCCTGAGGGTGGCTATCTCCTGTTGTTGTTCAGCTAGTTGCTTCTGTAACTGAGCTACTACTGCTGTAAGGTCTAGGGGAGGCACTGAACTGCCTGCCTCATGCTGGGGCTCAGTAGCTGGTGCCCTTCTAGCTGGGCATCCTCGTGCCATTTCTAGAGACATAGAGGATATACATAACTAAGACAATCATATTTGCATAACTATGGTTATCATGTTAGATACTATCATGACTAAACATACTTTAGTTATCTCTAAACATGAAAACATGAAACATAAATAAAGTGAGAGATGTTCTTACTTAGAAGCTGCAGGTTCAATGCTGATGTGTGTGTGTAGGAAGTATGGAACTTTGCTCTGATACCACTCTATAACGACCCGCCTCCTACTAACTAAGCTGCGAGGCCGGACCGTCACAATATGCTGTGCTAGGCTATATTTTGAGGTGTGGAAACGTGAACTAATTTAAAATTTACTAAACTCATGTCATTTGCTACTAAATTTGAACTTATGCTTTAAAGTACCTTTTAAAAGTTATACCTTTACTCAAAAGAGAAGATCTAGCCTTCACATATGATTACAGACTGAACTTAAGGGTCTCCAGCTGAAGCAGGCATTTCAATCGATCATCTGATCGATTGGGATGTTCGGATTGATTCACTGATCGATTCAGGTGGATACTGTATACAAAAGCTTTGTTTGGATCGATCGGTTGATCGATCCAGCCTTGTTGATCGATCCAGTGATCGATTCAGCACGCTACTGTGCACGAAGAATTTTATGGATCGATCGGCTGATCGATCCAGCTATGACTGATCGATTCAGAAGCTCTCTGTTCGCGGGGCTAATTCCCCGGTCGATCTAGTGATCGATTCCAGAGCTTACTGTTCGCGGAAATCAGCTCTCAATCGATCAACTGATCGATTGAGGTTCTTCCAATCGATCAGTCGATAGATTGGAGTTTCTGATTTCGCTGCTAAACTATGATTTCAGCACTATTTCATGCCAAATCACATACATTAACTCTATAAACAAAAACCAAGCTGCTAGACCTACCAATACGTATGATTTACTGTCTAACATCGAGATACTAGTGGATTAACCATAATCTAGTGCATACTTTCATAACTCATAATATTAAACATTCTAAAGATATGAAGAAATAGAAACTATAAGACACTCAATTCTTTAACACTTGCTAATCTCCAAGAATCTTTATTCCAAGTTCCTGCCACACAGATCTTCACTGCATTGACCTCCAGCCTCCGCAAGTCCATCTTTCCTTTACCCTTATCTGCAGTATAAGGAAAAGAAGTATCTGTAAGCTTTCGCTTAGTAAGAAACCATCTACCTCACAAAACATGCATACGATGAAATCATGCTTTTTGTTTTAAACATGCTATTTGATATACATGCTGACATGCTGAAATTTAAATACTGAAGTTACTAATCATGTATACTAAATCATGGCATCCAAACTAGTCATGGAATATCCAGAGTTAAGCATGAAACTATCACATGTATCAAGGGAAAGAAGCTAAACTGATACAACACTGAGCTGAACTGAACTAAGCTAATACTGAATTTAAATCATGTTCACCTAACTGATTGTGAGATTTTGAAAAACTATTTATAATAATAATAGATCAAAATACTAATCAAGCTGCTGATGGGCCCGGCAACTGTACTTGCTATGCGCGCATTCCTAACTAAACCCGAGGTAGCTAGTCCCGAATCTAGTAGGGTTACTAGGTTATCTAAACCTAGGGACGACTATGGGAGCCCAGCCCAATGGACATCTAGTCCAGTACAGTGCCACTACTGAAAATAAAATACTGGATATAGCTGAATTTTCTTATCTTGTTATTTCTAGGTTATCTGAACCTAGAGCTAGGTTGTCTGAACCTAGAGGCGACTGTGGGAGCCCACCCATTGGACCGTAGTCCCATAAAAGCTGTTATAAACTGGACATGCTGTAAAAATACTTCTATTGCATTTACTGAGCTATTAAAATGCATACGGTGGCATTTAACTGAGTTACACATTTTATCAAACATATGGTGTGTACTAGTTCACACCCTACATACCAAAATTCTGCATACAACTAAACTAATGCGTAAAACCTCGAAAAAGCTACTTATACTGCAGGTGCGGGGTTTCTTACCTCCTGCTCGAAGTTTCTTACAAATCTAGACGCTAGGTTTATGGTGGAGAGATTCCTTCGGCGATCTCCTTGTGTCTACGTGTTCCTCTCGCGGAGAGGAGCGTCCTCGTGCCTTTGATGTTGCCGGGAGATACTCCTATGGCCCTAGGGATGGAACCCTAGGTCTTCCTTGGCTTGGGCGCCGAGAGTATGAGGGAGAGAAGAGGGTTCGGCGGAATTAGGTTGAGGAGAGGAAAAGTCACGATCCAAAATAACTCCTCACTTAATTATTTTTCCTATTTATATTAAGTGGTTAATTCGCCCAACTTAAGTATAAATATAATTGATTCTCTTTTCTTTCAGCACGGCCCTGCTGGATTCACTTGGTTACTAGAGTTCACTATAAGTCGTAGGACCCAATAGGTCTCGGGTTCAATACCCGCGTAGGCTATTTTACTTCCCTATTTGTTTTTACTACTTCCGCTACTCTAAAAATTCTGTAAAAATATCTTAAAATTCCAGAAACATCATAGAATATTTCTAATATAATTTTGAGAATTTTTCGGGCATTACAATCTCCATCCAAAAATATTTTAAAACTGAAATTAAATTTTTTCTAAAACTTGGTACATAAAGATAATTTCTCAAAATCAAAGTTTTATTCCTATCAAATGATAAGTAAACATCTCTCACTGCAACAGCCGTCACTTTCGTCGCATTGCCCATGTAGACAGTTATCTCTCCTTCACATAGTTGTCAGGTTTCCTGGAACCCTTGCAATATATTGTAGACATGATCAGTGGCTCCTGTATCTACACACCAAATACTCGTAGATAACACCACTAAATATGTTTCAACTACTAGAGAATAAGATATACTTTTATTGTTCTCTTTCCTACGAGGGCAATCCGCCTTCCAATGTCCAGACTGCTTGCAAATGAAGCACTTGCCCTTCGGCTTCTTCACTCCTGCTTTTAGTCCAGTACCTAGAGATCGATTCACTTTCTTTGCCGAGCCAGCTTGTATCTTTTTATTCTTCTTGCCTTTTGACTTAGAAGTAGAAACATTTTCAGCAAAGTGGATTTGAGAACTATGACAAAATAGCCCTTCTACTGCTTGAAGTTCTGTCAGTAGTTCTGCCAATGAATAAATCCTTTTATTCATATTGTAGTTCAGGCGGAACTGCTCAAAACTTTTGGATAGTGATTGGAGAATAATATCGACCTGGGTTTCCCCATCGATTTCAACTCCAAGGATTTGTATCTCATTCAAGTAAGCCATCATTTTGAGGATATGATCCCTTACAGGTATCCCCTCTAACATGGTGGCTGTCATTAAGTTTTTCATAGCCAGTTACCTAGCAGCCCGATTATGGTGTCCGAAGAGATCCTTGAGATTGCTCATCACGTCATAGGCAGTTGGCATGTCCTGATGCTGATGTTGTAGCACATTTGACATTGAAGCCAAAATATAACACCGCGCCATCTCATCTACCTTGACTCATTTCCTATGATGCTCAATCTCCTCTTCACTAGAATCACTATTAGGTCCATTAGAGCATACCTCCATCAGTACAAACTTATATCCTTCAGCAGTTAGGACAATGTCTAGGTTTCTTTTCCAATCTATGTAATTGGGACCAGTAAGTTTATTCTCTTTTAGAATAATAGCCAGTAAGTTGAAAGTCATCCTAAGAATCACAAAATAAGTTTTGGTCAACTTTAGAATTTAGAATAATATTGAGTCCTCAAACAATATTATTTAAATTCATCAACACCTCAAAACACCGTGAATTTTGTATGCGACGATAGTGTGGATGTATACAAATTCAAACATTTGTAAGAGGAGGTTTTACCCATTAATTTTATTCTTATCAACCTAACTTTATGACAAATAGAATTAATAGTTGGTTTTCCTTTGGTCACACAAATAAAAGCAATGACTTGGATGGGGAGGATACTATTAAATGCACCTAAGTGTATACCATTACTTGATACTTAGTCCATTAAATAGGATTGTGCCCCTTCAGATGGAAAAGATCACACGCTCCTAAATAATTTCCTAAAATCATTCATAAAGGAAGTTTGATCTAGTGACCCGCAAACAAACTCATTCGATGTGGAGGAAGGCACTCAGAACCAACGCGCAAGTTTGTTTGCATCAATTACAAACCAGTAATGGAGACCGTGGAATTTATTTACAAATCCCTACTCCCACTTAGTTATTTAAGATGAGGATTTTAACATGCATACACACACATCACTTCAAATAAAAGTACGTAATAAATATGGAAAAATAATTTTCCAACTATTATGGCCTCTTCCATCACTGCCCTCCGTGTGCTGCCATCTTTAGCCACCGCAATTGTGTCTAGTTTTCGCATCTATCTTGCTTCTTTTTCCGCTGCGCCTCTGGTCCTCAAATAGCACCACGCCTCGCAAGGATACGATCCGTGATAAAAAATAAAATTTTACATATATCGATCCTATATACCATAAAGGAATGTACATAAAGTCTAGATCGAACAAAATATAAAATCCTAAAACTAATACAGCTCCTACTGTATTTAATATTTACAATCATGCACACACATAAAATGCCTTCGACATGTCCGAGGGTCCAATCACACATAATCACAATAAGCCATAATAGTTGGAGCCTGCAACCACAGAGTTAATCTATTTGCACATCCTACTATTATCCTGCCTAAAATATGTATGACATGTGCATAATTAAACTAAAACCAAACGCAGAGGTTAAAACCTAGCTCTGATACCAATTGTTGGTTGCTACTCAAAATACCGTCCTAGTTCCCTTGTACAAAAATTTATACAAGCATAGAACTATCCTAGCTACCCATATGCTCTACTAAAGTTAAATTTGGATTGCAAATAATGCTTAATATTATTAATCCAAATTGTCCTTCAAAAGTTAAACTTGGATTGGAAATGATACTTAACATTTTTACTCCAAGTTTAACGGATGTGATCTTCCTAAGTTAAACCATATTACAGAAGTTATCAAATATCTATTTCAAAGATCGACTTCCAGGTTAAACATGGCGAGACACTAGGCCTTTTTGGATATGGGATCATACACCACTTCCTAGACAAAGCCTCACAAAGAAATCAGATATTTAACTTCTTGCAGTAAACTAGGTTTAACTATAGAGACCTCAATAGAAGCACATTATCGAAACATGAAATTGAAAAATAAAATCGATAACAAAAATGTTAACTTAAAAACCGATAACCTCTTGTGTTTGGTTTTTCAAGATCTACACAAAAGATGAACTAGTTATGATGCGGAAACTAATAACTAGTTATATCTCTTGTAGCTTATAGACCTCTTGATCTTCTGTTGTATTCCCCTCCTTCTCTTGGATGTCGTGCGGGTGACGATCTTCCAAGATGAAATCCACTTAAGCTTCTTCCAAGGCTTCCAAGATCCGACCACCAACTAACCTCCAAGGGATGCTAGACAAGAGAGCTTCCTTCTCTTCTTCTTCTCCTTCAAGCAACCGACTTGTAACGCCCACCCTCCCACTGCTTAAGGAGGGACGGGGTTACTTACTTACATACGTGCATAAATATAAAATCATGGCAGCGAAAACAGTTACTTAATTTTTTTTTCTACACTAATCATCATGCTTATCATACTGAACATGTGGACTTACTAGTATTCATGCATATAACTTAATTAATACCAACTACTTGAACATAATTTATGACATCATAGGCATACTAACATGAAACATGAAGAACATAAGTGCATAACTATCCATACTAGTTAAAGTACTATCAAAGCATAAAGATAACACATGGTTCATATGCAAACTTAGAACTTAGAAACATATAGCAGTTTTCTTCCACCGTGCCACTGCCACACACACTCTTGCCCTTCCTGCTGCTCCTCTTAGTTTAGCCATTCCTTTCCTTTTTCTGCAGTACAAGGAAACATAAAAACTATAAGCCCATAGGCTTAGTAAGTCCCTTTCCTACTCACAAAAACCATGAATCATGCATGAACATAAAGTGGTAAATCATAACATAACATGTGAGCGCATAACATAAAGTCATATCATATCATGTGAGAGCATAAACATAAAGTCATATCATATCATGTGAAAGCATAAAATCATATCATAACATGTGAGAGCATAACATGATCATATAAGCATCATAGATATATTTCAAGAGCATCTTAAAGAAGCATAAAGAAAAACATATAACATGAACTTGTAGATGCAAGATGTTCTTTTGAAAACATGTATCATGAAATGAGTATATGCAAGATGTCCTTTTTGAAAACATATATCATATACATACTTAAACATAATCTCAACATAAGGGCCCGGCTTGTAACACATACATACATAAATGTACGCATCCTAAATAGATCCAAGGTAGCAAATCTTGAACCTACTAGGAACTAGGCCCGTTTCATAGACCATCGACCTAGGGGCACTTAGGAGGCCATCCCTTTTACTAGGCCCGTTTCATAGACTATCGACCTAGGGGCGCTTATGGAGGCCACCCTTGGTACAAGCCATACAAAGTAAAATAGCATGTCATATCATGTCATATCATAACATATCATGTTCTTGTCATATCATAACATTTCATATTCTTGTCATATCATGAAGAGTGCTCTTGATCCCAACTTAAGGGAAGCATCTCTTAGGCTTTTCATCTTACATAAGCCTTGCATAAACATAGCATGATGGCACCATGTGCACATAACATATAGCATATCATAAAAACATAACATGATAACATGAAGTGCACATATCAATTAACATGGTGACATAAAAATTCATATCATATCATAAGAGTCAACATCATGCATGGTTAAGGTTTTTGAAACTTCTTACAAGCCCTAAATCATGCTTGGCCGAAACATATAAACATACATCATAGATTTTCAAACAACATGGATACATGAAATCACTACCTAAGTCCTCATAATCATTAATCATAACATGTAAGACCTTAGGAACCCTAGGTAGCTTCTTAACCTCATTCTTCTTATCTTGGCCAAAACATGAAGGCATGTTTTAAAATTTTCTTTAATCAATTTAAAGCATGAAACTTTTGCAACCTATATAGCATAGCAAGTGAGTCCTTTGGTAACCATAAGTGAGATTCTAACTCTAATATTTAACCTTGGCCGAAACCTCAAGGTGGTGTTTCTAGGTTTTTCATGCAACATAAGCCATGGAAAATTTAACCTAACATTGCATAGGAAATCATACATCATGAGGAAGCATAAAACAAGCATGGTTAGATTTCAAAACCTTGCCCTAGACCTTGTGTTCATCCTTGGCCGAAACCTAAGGTAAGACTCTAGGTTTTATTTATACAACATGTAGCATGAAAACTTAACTAACAACATGTAATAAATCATGTATCATGAGGGAGTATAAACAAGCATGTTTTAGATTTCAACACTTTGATCTAAACCTTATGTTTGATTTTGGCCAAAACCTAAAGAAAGTTCTAGGTTTTATTTATACAACATGTAGCATGAAAACTTAACTAACAACATGTAATAAATCATGTATCATGAAGGAGCATAAACAAGCATGTTCAGGTTTCAACACTTTGATCTAAACCTCATGTTCCATCTTGGCCGAAATCTAAAGTGAACTTCTAGGTTTTATTTGTACAACATGTAGCATGACAACTTAACTAGCAACATGTAATAAATCATGTATCATGAAGGAGCATAAACAAGCATGTTTAGGTTTCAACACTTTGATCTAAACCTCATGTTCCATCTTGGCCGAAACCTAAAGTGAGCTTCTAGGTTTTATTTGTACAACATGTAGCATGAAAACTTAATTAACAACATGTAATAAATCATGTATCATGAAGGAGCATAAACAAGCATGTTTAGGTTTCAATACTTTGCTCTAAACCCTATGTTCCATCTTGGCCGAAACCTAAAATGAGCTTCAAGGTTTTATTTGTACAACATGTAGCATGAAAACTTAACTAACAACATGTAATAAATCATGTATCATGAAGGAGCATAAACAAGCATGTTTAGGTTTCAACACTTTGATCTAAACCTCATGTTTCATTTTGGCCGAAACCTAAAGTAAAGTTCTAGGTTTTATTTATACAACATGTAGCATGAAAACTTAACTAACAATATATAATAAATCATGTATCATGAAGGAGCATAAACAAGCATGTTTAGGTTTCAACACTTTGCTCTAAACCCTATGTTCCATCTTGGCCGAAACCTAAAATGAGCATCTAGGTTTTATTTATACAACATGTAGCATGAAAACTTAACTAACAACATGTAATAAATCATGTATCATGAAGGAGCATAAACAAGCATGTTTAGGTTTCAATACTTTGCTCTAAACCCTATGTTCCATCTTGGCTGAAACCTTAAATGAGCTTCTAGGTTTTATTTGTACAACATGTAGCATGAAAACTTAACTAAAAACATGTAATAAATCATGTATCATGAGGGAGCATAAACAAGCATGTGAGATCTCGGAAAATTTAAATAATAAGGTTATTTGAGAAATAGCCTTACAGAATTTTTTCAGAATTTTTAGAAATTTTCTGAGAATTTTTCGGAGCTCGTACGACGAGTTTTGAGGGGATCAATTCCGGGTACAGATAAGGTCTATTTGGGATACCTATTTAGGTGAGGAAATGTTTTTAATTACAAATCATTTTCTTTTTCTTTAATTCATTTTCCAAATCGCCGTTCCCACATGTGCCCGACTTCTCCTCCTCCTTTTTCCCCGATGTCTTCTCCCCTCTCTGCCCCGACGCTATCCCGATCTCCTTTCTTCTCCTCCTACCCCGATGCTGCCCGATCCCTTCTCTCCTTCCTCTCGTCTCTTCTCCGACGCCGACGACGCCAGGGAGCAGATTGCCGGCGGAGGTCTTCTTCTCTAGAGACTCACCAACGTCAAGCTTCCTTGGCTACCAGCGGCCGATTCCCTCTGCCCTTGACCGATCGTGCCATCATCAATCGCCGGTGCAGATTAGGGCTCGGAGCACAGAGGTGAGGAACTAGCTTCGATTCTTCTTCTTCCCTCTTCCTTGTGCAACTGTGCCCTAGATCCCTTGCCCTAGATCCCTTCTGTCAGCTCCGATCGATCGTCGCGAAGGCAAAGGTGTGCCCTAGCTGTATTCTTGAAGGTAAGGCATCGCCGATTCTTACTTTTGATTTCTTTGATTTGATCCGATCGATCTCAATCTTGATTCGATCAGGAGGTGAGGCTCTGATCTAGATTGTGGGGGTTTTCTTTCGGTCCTGAACAAGGAGGGAGAGGTCGGATCTAATTACTTGCTGTCTTGGACATCTCCATCTTGCTGTGATTGAGGCATCAGTTGAAGGTGATGAGATCAATTGAGTTGTCGAGCAGAGGCTTGAAGGTTTATTGTGTGATCCGATTGTTTCCAGTAGATGATGAGGTGCTATTCTGTGGTGTTCCTGATCAGTCATCTGCTTGCTTGCTTTCTTCTTGATCTGATCAGTGGAGAATCTAGTAGGTGGTTGTTCTATGAATTTTCTAGTCCCGGCAACACTCCAACAGCAGCAACATTGTCTAGCAGCAACATTACTTAGTGTTGTGGATCAACAGGACAGGTATTGAATTGCTATTCATGTATTGGATTAATCCCTGATTAGTTGATACATGATGTGTAGATTTGAATTAGGGTTATGTTGATTTTGATTAGATTTAATTACTTAGATTAAATTAATGGAATGATTAGGGTTAAGACAATTAACCCTAGTCAACTATTCGATTTAATCTAAGATTGCATTTCTAATCTAATTGGTGATTAGGGATTAGGTAACTAACCCTAATTGACCGTTAGATTAATTAGGTAGGTTGTGATCAATGTGATTAGGGTTTTGCCCTAATTTAGTTTTGAAAATTTTATTTAGCTATTTCATTTGGATTTAGCTAAATAAAATATATATGTTGTTTGACACAGGATTCTAATTCGAGACAGGCGTCTCGACGTCGACTTTGGATTGCGTGATTTGTACCTTCTATTTGAGGCGGGTACCCTTTGACTTATCTTTTGATATTTTCATATGACATGTATAGTTTATATATGGTTACTAGTGATAGATGGTAGATTTATTTCTTCCCTGGTCTTAGCTTAGTTGATACCTATCACATGCTTCTACTGTTAGATGCTTTACATTAGTCTGGTTTACTTTTATCTCTTGCCATGTGTATATGTGTTCATGGTTATGGTTACTTATAGTGCTTATCTACCCATGATTAGATGCTGGAGATACTTGTTATATATTGTTGGATTCATGTTGTTTATATCTCTGTTATATATCTGCGTTTACCTTTTTGGCACCTACGTATATGGAGGAGGATACGTTCAGGTATGACATTCTGTAGCCGCATGCACCATACCGCATGATTGCATGCTGGGCGATGGACGACTCCATTATTGTTGAGCTGTCCGGCCTACATGAGGGCCTCGCACACAACGTGTTCATCTGCATGGGTAGTGGCACAGACTCGTGGTGTGTATGGCGGTTGCTGTGGTGCACCGCCGGGTGCTCATGGGTAGCACGACACAGCGGGGTTGCAGCCGGGATCCCTCCCCGTCTGAGAGCATTGCGCTCCCTCACTATGTTTGAGGTAGGAGGATAGGTGTACTCCGACAACATCCCGCCCACTCGGTCACTCTTCGGTTAGTGATGGCAGAGTGCACGGTGTCACAGCCTACCACGCAGCCTCACCATTGTGTGTGAGATACAGCGTCGGGGGTGACCATGTCATATTGCATCATATGCATGATTGCATTTATTGTGATTGTTGCATATTGGATGATGCACTTGGGTGATCGATATGATTGACATGCACAGGATACATGCGTATTTGTTCGACTATCTTTATCTGTATGTCCACAATATTCGCCCAAGCCTCGCAGTGAGTAGTTTATTTCAGATGCATATCTTATTATTCTTGTCAGAACTACATGCTTCCGTTACTCATTACAGCTTTATTCAATATGATACCGTTATATTGTTAGGAGACTGCATCTGAGGTCCTATGGTTTAGAGACTGTACCTTATTACTGGTAGTTATATGTTGCTATACATATCTATTGGATTACCTGCTGAGTTCTTTGAACTCACCCCGTTGTTACTATTTTTCAGGTTGAGGCCGTCAGGAGAGATTCCAGTCGCTAGCCCCATTATCGCGAGGATTTTCTTTGTCGTATTATATTTTGCTTTTGCATCTTATATACTTGTATTGTGGGTTTGTATTGTGGATTTTACATTGAACATTCAGGTTTGCTACTTTTGTTTTCCGCTGCGGTTGTATTTTCATTACTTCGTGGATTTGTTTTCTTCGTTGTAGTGGAGTAGGCTGTTTACATATATCTTCGAGGTTCTATATCGTCTTTCCTTATTAAACTGTGTGGATTGATCATATATTATATCTGTGTGGAATGTTGATATAAACTGCGTGGTTTGTTTCTTAATTGTATTGTATTATTCCGGCCGTGTGTGGCCGAGGTATAGAGATATATGTATACTGAGCTTCATATTGTCCGCCGTACAGGGTAGATGCTGCCGAAATTTCTTCGGACAGGGACTACCTGGGGCGTGACAATTTTTTGGTATCAGAGCAAAGTTTTGCAATACCTACTTGTCGGGTTTCGGATTTACGAGGCTCACTTTCGTGAGCATTTCTCGGTATTTTGGATTTGTACGGGGTTCCGTCGATTTTATCGTTTCGGAATTCCGAGGTATTTTGACGAAGTTTTATTGGTTCTATTTGGGGCGTGACAATTTATTTGGTATCAGAGCTACCAATTTATTTTGACGAGATATGTCCTCGGTAACCAACTCAGGACAGAATCTAGCTAACCGATTAAATTCGGCATTATACTCCATTACTGTGCGGTTATTCTATCGAAGACTCAGAAAATCCTGCCGACGTGTCATCTGATACGCCTGGAAAAATATACTGACTCTCAAATACCTCCCTAAATCTCGTCCAGGTAATATGTTGCTCGTCTATAATCGAGCACTGCGTGTCCCACCAGATCTCTGCCCCGTCTCGTAAGTGGTAAGCAGCCAGCTCGACCTTCTCCCACTCGGAGCAGGCCATGTAAGAGAATGTCCGCTCCATAGACTCTATCCAAGATTGAGCCACGCTCGGATCAGTCTCCCCGCGAAATAGCGTAAATTGGCGTTTCACCAACTCCGCCAAGGCTGGGATCCATGCTCGTGCTACAACCATATCCGTAGATATCGCTGCGGTACTGGGCAGAATCACTGGAGTTGATCTTATGGGTGGTACTGATGGATAGGTTGGAAGAGGTACCACTGGTGCTGCCACATAAACAGGGTAGGAACCACTAAGGGAACTACAGAGTAGGCATAAGTAGGGATGACTAAAGGTACGATGGGCGGTACCGGGTAAGATGTAACCGGTACTGCTGGTGCAGGTACCGAGTATGTAGTAACCAGCACAGATGTCTGTGGTGGTACCGAGTACGCAGTAGGCACGGCTATAGAAGGTGCCGAGTACCCTGTAGGTACTACTGGCGGTACATGCGAGGTAGGTACCTCTGAAGTCGGAACCGTCAGGATCTGACAGTCTAACGTGGTCAGAGGCTTGCGAGACCAGCTTCTAGGAGCTGAGGCGGAGATTAGTATCAGCACCAGTCTTGGTTTTACCTTCTGGTGATGACGGATTTGTACTTTATACAGACGCATCTCTTCAGGGCTTGGGCGCTGTATTGATGCAACACAGTAGGGTAGTCTCTTATGCTTCTCGTCAGTTGAAGGAGCATGAGAAGAACTACCCAGTACATGACTTAGAGCTAGCCGCTATTATCTTTGCTTTGAAGATTTGGCGGCATCACCTTTATGGTATTACTTTTGAGATTCTTACTGATCATAAGAGTCTCAAATATATTTTCACCCAGAAGGAGCTCAATCTCCGACAGAGGAGATGGATGGAGTTCCTGAAGGATTATGATTGTACTACTAGCTACCATCCGGGTAAAGCTAATGTGGTTGCTGATGCACTTAGCAGGAAGTCCAGAGGGACTTTAGCTTGTCACCGAGTTTTTGTCACGGACTTGATTCAGGGATTCTCCGAGTTGGGCCTTGAGGAGCAGGGACGGACAGAGCAGGGTATTCTTGTTACCATGGTTGCTCAGTCGTCGATCAGGATGAGGATTCGAGAGGCTCAGGCCGGAGATCAGCATTTACAGTTCATTAGCAGCCAGATAGCTTCCGGACAGCAGACCGAGTTTACACGAGATGACGAGGGTATTGTTTATTTCCGAGGCAGATTGTGTGTATCTCAGTCTCACCCGGTCATGGAGGAGTTACTTCAGGAGGCTCATCGTTCTAGATTTGCTATCCACCCAGGTGGGACCCGTATGTACCGGGATTTGAGGTGTTCCTATTGGTGGAACGGTATGAAGAAGGACATCGCAGAGTTTGTTGCTAGATGTCTTATCTGTCAGCAGGTGAAGGCTGAGCACCAGAGACCTGCTGGTTTACTTCAGAGGATCCCTATTCCAGAGTGGAAGTGGGAGCATATTACTATGGATTTTGTGGTAGGGTTGCCTAGGACTCGTCGAGGCCATGATGCGATTTGGGTAATCGTTGACCGATTAACCAAATCCGCACACTTTTTAGCGATCCGGAAGACTGATTCTCTGGATCGATTAGCAGAGTTATATTGTCGAGAGATTATCAGATTGCATGGAGTTCCGTTGAGTATTATATCTGATAGAGACCCGCGGTTCACGTCCCGGTTCTGGCAGAGTCTGCAGCAGGCCTTGGGCACACAGCTCCGTTTCAGTACGGCATTCCATCCGCAGACAGATGGGTAGTCAGAGCGGACCATCCAGACTTTGGAGGACTTGCTGAGGTCTTGTGTTATGGACTTCGAAGGCAGTTGGGAGGACCACCTGCCCTTGGTGGAGTTTGCCTACAAAAACAGCTATCATTCGGCTATCTAGATGGCACCGTTTGAGGCGTTGTATGGTAGACCGTGTCGGACACCCACCCTTTAGGAGGAGGTTGGGGAGGCCCAGCTGTTAGGACCTCAGAGAGCTCAGCAGGATGCAGAGTTAGTTCGTACTATCAGACGGAGGATGTCAGAGGCTCAGGACCGTCAGAAGAGTTATGCTGATCAGAGACGGAGACCCCTGGAGTTCTCCATTGGTGATCATGTATTTCTTAGAGTTTCACCAACGAAAGGGGTGAAGAGATTTGGTCTCCGAGGTAAGCTAGCTCCCCGATATATTGGGCCATTCCAGATCTTGGAGAGGATTGGAGCAGTAGCTTACCGTCTGGCGCTACCGCCATCTTTAGCTGGCATTCACGATGTATTTCATGTATCTATGCTGAGGAGATACGTATCCGATCCGGCACATGTTCTGTCAGATATATCTGTTCCTACGAGGAGGTTCCGGTACGGATTCTGGACCGTAGGGAGCGTCAGCTACGGAACAAGACGGTCCGACTGGTTAAAGTCGGATGGCAGCATCATTCTAACGAGGAGGCTACGTGGGAGCTGGAGGATACGATCCGAGCATGATACCCCCATCTTTTTACTTGAGGAATGTGGGTTAGAGTTTCTCCAGCATTTATACTGCATGGTTATATTTCAGTGTTTGCTATTGGTTATAGCGAAATTTGGGGACCAAATTTTTATTAGTAGGGGAGGATGTGAGATCTCGGAAAATTTAAATAATAAGGTTATTTGAGAAATAGCCTTATAGAATTTTTTTAGAATTTTTAGAAATTTTCTGAGAATTTTTCGGAGCTCGTACGACGAGTTTTGAGGGGATCAATTCCGGGTACAGATAAGGTCTATTTGGGATACCTATTTAGGTGAGGAAATGTTTTTAATTACAAATCATTTTCTTTTCCTTTAATTCATTTTCCAAATCGTCGTTCCCACATGTGCCCGACTTCTCCTCCTCCTTTTTCCCCGATGTCTTCTCCCCTCTCTGCCCCGACGCTATCCCGATCTCCTTTCTTCTCCTCCTTCCCCGATGCTGCCCGATCCCTTCTCTCCTTCCTCTCGTCTCTTCTCCGACGCCGACGACGCCAGGGAGCAGATTGCTGGCGGAGGTCTTCTTCTCTAGAGACTCACCAACGTCAAGCTTCCTTGGCTACCAGCGGCCGATTCCCTCTGCCCTTGACCGATCGTACCAACATCAATCGCCGGTGCAGATTAGGGCTCGGAGCACAGAGGTGAGGAACTAGCTTCGATTGTTCTTCTTCCCTCTTCCTTGTGCAACCGTGCCCTAGATCCCTTGCCCTAGATCCCTTCTGTCAGCTCCGATCGATCGTCGCGAAGGCAAAGGTGTGCCCTAGCTGTATTCTTGAAGGTAAGGCATCGCCGATTCTTACTTTTGATTTCTTTGATTTAATCCGATCGATTCCAATCTTGATTCGATCAGGAGGTGAGGCTCTGATCTAGATTGTGGGGGTTTTCTTTCGGTCCTGAACAAGGAGGGAGAGGTCGGATCTAATTACTTGCTGTCTTGGACATCTCCATCTTGCTGTGATTGAGGCATCAGTTGAAGGTGATGAGATCAATTGAGTTGTCGAGCAGAGGCTTGAAGGTTTATTGTGTGATCCGGTTGTTTCCAGTAGATGATGAGGTGCTATTCTGTGGTGTTCCTGATCAGTCATCTGCTTGCTTGATTTCTTCTTGATCCGATCAATGGAGAATCTAGTAGGTGGTTGTTCTATGAATTTTCTAGTCCCGGCAACACTCCAACAGCAGCAACATTGTCTAGCAGCAACATTACTTAGTGTTGTGGATCAACAGGACAGGTATTGAATTGCTATTCATGTATTGGATTAATCCCTGATTAGTTGATACATGATGTGTAGATTTGAATTAGGGTTATGTTGATTTTGATTAGATTTAATTACTTAGATTAAATTAATGGAATGATTAGGGTTAAGACAATTAACCCTAGTCAACTATTCGATTTAATCTAAGATTGCATTGCTAATCTAATTGGTGATTAGGGATTAGGTAACTAACCCTAATTGACCGTTAGATTAATTAGGTAGGTTGTGATCGATGTGATTAGGGTTTTGCCCTAATTTAGTTTTGGAAATTTTATTTAGCTATTTCATTTGGATTTAGCTAAATAAAATATATATATTGTTTGACACAGGATTCTGATTCGAGACAGGAGTCTCGACGTCGACTTTGGATTGCGTGATTTGTACCTTCTATTTGAGGCGGGTACCCTTTGACTTATCTTTTGATACTGTCTTATGACATGTATAGTTTATATATGGTTACTAGTGATAGATGGTAGATTTATTTCTTCCCTGGTCTTAGCTTAGTTGATACCTATCACATGCTTCTACTGTTAGATGCTTTACATTAGTCTGGTTTACTTTTATCTCTTGCCATGTGTATATGTGTTCATGGTTATGGTTACTTATAGTGCTTATCTACCCATGATTAGATGCTGGAGATACTTGTTATATATTGTTGGATTCATGTTGTTTATATCTCTGTTATATATCTGCGTTTACCTTTTTGGCACCTACGTATATGGAGGAGGATACGTTCAGGTATGACATTCTGTAGCCGCATGCACCATACCGCATGATTGCATGCTGGGCGATGGACGACTCCATTATTGTTGAGCTCGTCGGCCGGCTACATGAGGGCCTGCACACAACGTGTCTACTGCATGGGTAGTGGCACAGCACTCAGGGTGTGTATGGCAGGTTGCTCGGTGGTGCACCGCCGGGGTGCTCATGGGTAGCACGATACAGCGGGGTTGCAGCCCTGTCATCGCGTACCGGGAGTTGAGAGCATTGCGCTCCCTCACTATGTTTGAGGTAGGAGGATAGGTGTACTCCGACAGCATCCCGTCCACTCGGTCACTCTTCAGGGGTAGTGATGGCAGAGTGCACGGTGTCACAGCCCTACCCACGCGGTCTCACCATTGTGTGTGAGATACAGACTGGCGTCAGGGGTGACCATGTCATATTGCATCATATGCACAGATTGCATTTATTGTGATTGTTGCATATTGGATGATGCACTTGGGTGACTGCATATGATTGACATGCATACAGGATACATGCGTATTTGTTCTGACTATCTTTATCTGTGTATGTCCACAGTCATTCGCCCAAGCCTCGTAGGTGAGTACAGTTTATTTCAGTTATGCATTTTTTATTATTCTTGCTGTAAACTGTATTACATGCTTCTGGTTACTCATTACAGTTTATTCAGCTATGCATACATGTTATATTGTTAGGAGACTGTACTGTAGGTCCTATGGTTTAGGAGACTGTACCTTAGGATATTATTGGTAGTTATATGTTGCTATACATATCTATTGGATTACCTGCTGAGTTCTTTGAACTAACCCCGTTGTTACTATTTTTCAGGTTGAGGCTGTCAGGAGAGATTCCAGTCGCTAGCCCCATTGTCGCGAGGATTTTCTTTGTCGTATTATATTTTGCTTTTGCATCTTATATACTTGTATTGTGGGTTTGTATTGTGGATTTTACATTGAACATTCGGGTTTGCTACTTTTGTTTTCCGCTGCGGTTGTATTTTCATTACTTCGTGGATTTGTTTTCTTCGTTGTAGTGGAGTAGGCTGTTTACATATATCTTCGAGGTTCTATATCGTCTTTCCTTATTAAACTGTGTGGATTGATCATATATTATATCTGTGTGGAATGTTGATATAAACTGCGTGGTTTGTTTCTTAATTGTATTGTATTATTCCGGCCGTGTGTGGCCGAGGTATAGAGATATATGTATACTGAGCTTCATATTGTCCGCCGTACAGGGGAGATGCTGCCGAAATTTCTTCGGACAGGGACTACCTGGGGCGTGACAAAGCATGTTTTAGGTTTCAACACTTTGATCTAAACCTCATGTTTCATTTTGGCCGAAACCTAAAGAGTGAGGTTCTAGACTTTTTGTTGCAACATGAAGCATGAATTGTAAACTTGACAACCATAAGTGACCACAACTCCCTATCTTGGCCGAAACTTGCAAGGAAATCCCTAAGTTTTGTTTCAACAACCTTTAAACATAAAGCGTACGAAACTATTGTATTGCAGGTGAGGGGATACTTACATCTCTCGCTTAATCCCCTAAGAGAAGTAACCTTGGTTGTAAAGCTTTTCCTAGAGAGAAACTCCTTTGCTTGGTTAGGCAATGGTGAGGAAGGAGAGGTTTGGGTTTCGGTGGAGAGGAGGGAGGAAGAAGAGAAGAAAAATGAAACTTTCTCTTTCTTTTCTCCTTTTATTCCAAATGAAAGGAAGAAGAAAAAATGAATTTTTTCCTTCCCTTTTCTTTTACTCATCCTAAATGAAGGGAGGAAGTAAAACTCTCTTTTCATTGTAAGAAGAGGAAAGAAACTTGGACTTCTCCTCTTTAGTGAAGAGAGCCTTCACTTTCCTTACCTTTAACCATAATTTCCCTCTTTTCATATTAGCACACCCCTGCTGGGGCTACTGGTTATGACATGGAACCACTTACTAAGAGGTCCAAGGTTCAATCCTTGGTCATGCCTCTTTTTGGTTCTTTTTATTATATATTTTTTTTAAAGAAGAATCCACATGAAACCTATTTAATCATGCATAAATTTATGTAAAATTTCTAGGGATCCTATGGGTGTTACACGACCACCAAGAGATCTCCACACAAGATGCCGCCGGCCACCAAGAGATCTCCACACAAGATGTTGTCGGCCACCAAGAGGGAAAACAAAGGAAGAGAGAAGGACAAGGGCCGACCACCAAGGATTGGAAGAGAGGAATAGAAGATGTGTTATCTCATAAGGAACCCCCTCTCTCTCTTTTATAATCCTTGGTCTTGGCAAAAAAGGAAAGTTTTAAACATAATTAAAACTTCCTTATATTCCTTGCCAATGACTAAAAAGGAAAGTTTTAAAACAAAAAATTAAAACTTCCTCTTATACTTGTCATGGTCGGCCACCTACTCGTGCTCTAAACAATGAAAGTTTTAAACATAAAATTAAAACTTCCTTATTTGTTTTCGGTAAGAAATTTTAATTAAAAAATTTCTCTTTTAAATCCCTTGTTGGTTATAAAAGGAAAATTATATAAATTAAAATCTCTCTTTTAAAACATGTGGATGGTTACAAAAAAGAAAAATTTTATCAAAAATTAAAATCTTTCTTTTGACTACAAATAAGGAAAGATATCAAACATTTCTCTTAATCCTTTGTAGAAAGCTATAAAAGGAAAGATTTAAAATTTAAAAACTCTCTTTTAAAATCATGGCTTCCATAAAAGGAAAGATTTTAAAAATTAAAACACCCTTTTAATTTTATGTGGCCGACCACCTAGCTTGGGCTCCAAGCTTGGCCGGCCATATAACTTGGCTCCAATCCTTGGCTTGGCTGGACCTAGCTTGGGCTCCAAGCATGGCTTAGCCGGCCACAACAAGATGGGTAAGAAGCTTGGCTCTAAGTGGATATAAGGCTTTATAAATAAGAGGCTACAACAGGGACCGAGAGGAGGAACTGGTTTTGATCTCCCGATGAGCTTGAGCTTCCCGTGTTCACCCAGAACACTCAACTCAAGTTCATCAATAATATCTCATTCCACTAAAGAGTTATTATTGCACTACCACACCAATACCATATTACAATATGAGCTCCTTCTTATCATGAGTGTGTTAATCTCCCTGTGTTTGAGATATCGAATGCCCACTAATTAAATGAGTTACTGGCAACTCACTTAATTAATATCTAGCTCCAAGAGTAGTACCACTTAACGTTATTGTCATGTCAGACTAAGTCCATCTACAGGGTTTACATGACAATCCTTAAGAGCTCCTCAAGGGGACATTATCAACCTACATTACTAGGACACAATTTCATTCTATAACTAACAATACATCATTTAAATAATATCATTTCCCAACTTATTAGGCATATTGATTTAACGAACTAAATCGCACCCTTTGATAAATTATAGAAATAAATATTAAGTATACGTGCTTGTTATTATATCATGATTAAGAGTTCACACTTCTATAATAACAGAGGTCTTGTTCTTTTTAACAGTCAGTATAAAAAAGACAACCTCAAATGGTCCTATTCAATACACTCAGAGTGTACTAGTGTAATTTTATAGGCAAGATAAACTAATTTCAAATTACACTACAACCATTCCAATGGTTTGTCCCATTCTATCTTGGTCATGAGCAACTATTTATAATTTATAAGGAACTGATAACATGATCTTTTGTGTGACACCACACACCATGTTATCTTCAATATAAATTAAATGAACAACTACACTTAACATATAAATGTAGACATTTGACCAATGTGATTATTATTTCAAAATAAATATTTATACAAAAGGCTAGACTTTTAGTATACACTCTAACAGTTAACATCTGTATGAGGTTATTCCAAGTTTAACAAAGGAGATTTCTAGAGGAGCTTCTTCAATACCTTGGATTAACAACTACCTAGATTGTAACCAAGTAAATCTAGCCTTCTTACTATTTTCTTAGAAGTTGTTAATTTTTTGCATTCTTATTTTGTTTAATTAATTGTGCATAAATAATCAAATCCAAAACATTACAAAAGGACTTATTTAATTTTTGTAGGCAATTCCCCCCCCCCCCCCCCTCTTGTCGGCCCTACCGGGAACAACATAACTATACAAGATGAATATTGCTATCTCAACTAACTAAATGGTTGAAATCTATCTGCAGAAAGTCTCAATCTCACATTATGTGATTCCATTGAAAAGGAGGAAAATATAGTATCAAGATATTTCCATGCAGGTGAATCACAAGGATGACACATTATACCTCCTTTGTGCTCATTCTCATGATGCCACATCATGTGGCAAGCTGTAGTGGTAGATGTTGGGATCTAGCATGCTAAACATGCAGAAGCGCAGTGGAAAAATTACTAGATTCTCTATCCAGCAGATCCATGCGAAGGGAAGAAACATTTTCAGATAATAATCTATACTAAGCTACATGATAGGATTATACATTTGTTGCGTGCCCTTCGTAATCCCGACAACAACCTTTCTTTAGATGCAGATCTCAGCGCGTTCAAGCATCCGCGCCTCTATGGTATCCACACAAACAAGCCTTGGCTTTGCTTGTCTCACAAACAAAGCAAAATGGAGAAGAAATCACAAGGTTGTGCTAGCAACCACAATGGTGATTTCGGCCAAGAAGGGGAAGGAGGAAGAAGAAGAATGCCAAGGGTCTCAACACATGAAAACTCTAGAAAACATATGAAAAGTATCATCCAAAATGATATTTATAACCATCCCATGGTATACCAAGAGTCTTCACCCTTTCATCTTCTAATCTAATGGCTCAAAATTAACCATTCAATCCAATGGTTTAATTTTGACCATTCAACTTCCTTGGTGAACTCAAGTTCACCCAATGAGTCCAACCCATTGATTTTCAAGTAACTCGACTCAATCCAACAATTGGATCCCTTTGAGTCTAACTCAATGAGTCAAATTTGGATTACACTTAATCCATTGATTCATTACATGAATCCATCTCCATATCAACTTGTTCTTTGTGTGTGACCCTATCGGTTCTTGTAACGTTTGCAATGTACTCAAATCAACATTTGCGATACATAAACAATGAGTGTCATCTAGAAAGGCATCATTGCTACCCAAGTGACAAGAAAGTCGAGATCCGACCTAACCTGTTCGTGGCTATTATCTTGTATGACTTGGTCCCTCTATCCCTAATATCTAGATTGATCAATGAGGTATAGACCGTGTCATCCTCTTATCAATCTTTGTGTTTCTTGATCTCCAAGTAGACACACTTAATCAAATAATCTCAATATCTCATATTGACTTATTTACACATGGTCATGCTTTCTTGTGTCCTACTAATCAAGGGGCCCACAGATATCGCTTTCATTATATGGAAGGGATAGATCTCATCTACATCACTCACATCTCTCCGCATAATTTATTGCATACCCAGTGATCAACTTTAAAGTCCACCCTGTTACGGGTGACATTTGACGATACCAAAGTATACAACTTCTTATGTAGGGAACCGTAGTGACTTTAGGTCTAAGGACTATTCATACCAATAGTCAATGAAAATGTTTATGATATTCATACGACGATCCATAAAATATTCTCATGGCAGGTCATTCAGTATATATTCTCTAATATATACCCATGTGTCAACCTGATATCTCATATCCATGACTTGTGAGATCAAGTCATCCGCTGACCTACATGCTAGTCTCAATGCATTAATATTGTCCTTTTATATTAATGCTCGACTAGGAATAGTTAAGAGTAGTGTTCTCTACAATATCTCACTTTCAATTAAACCAATTGATATACTGTAGATAAGAACCTACTACCCAAAGATATTATTATACTTATTGAATTGGCACTAAACTGAAATAAATATAATAACCATAACCTTTGCCTTTTATTAATAGTGATGTATGATACAAAATAAGCCCTTTACAATCATCTTAAAATTGGTACTAGGGCTAATACTAACAGTAGATGCATATAAGAGTTGAAGTCTAGAAATTAACAGGGAGTAATACATCATTTTCCAAGTAATATTTTTCTTCTTCTTCCCTGGTATGCGAGTATGATGCTTATAACAAGGGTGAATACAGATTCTGCATTCAATCAATTTGCTATTTTCATTCTAAAATATCATACAGTTGTTTAAACAACAATCAATTTTTTCTATAGGTAAACCTAAACCCCTAACTAATTTCTTTATACTATAGAAGCTATCAATCATTATGATATCTACAAGGAACAACTCTGATATTAATTGACACATGTTATCATAACATATTTCTAAAAAATGATGTTCTACTTTGAGAATGACCAGAAGGAATATCTTTCCACACTTTCTTTCACTAGCTTTTAACATTTTATTTAGTTGCTCATATTTAGGAGTTGGTATTTTATATATATTGGAATAATCAACTACATTCATTGTTGTACATCGGTAAGTACATGGAAATATCATCAAGTAATAAAAAATATCAATACACAGGGATTGTTAATTAAGCACTAGCAACTTCACAAAGTAAGTTATCTATACAATCAAAAGGGTTGGTTGTTGGTCATACACACTTGAGAGAGAGATTGAGAGAAGAGGGAGAGGGAGAGAGGGAGAGAGAGTTAGAGGAGCAAGAGAGAATGAGCCCAAGTGAGAGCAATGGAGAAGGAGAAGTTGGATTTGGGAGAGATTCTAGGATTTTGATTTCACTATGATGCTAGTTAAAATCCCTATAAATTATTCATCTCTCGAACTCCTTGCTTACACTCTTGTAGGAATTCTAACCAGAGTCCAATACAACCTTATGAAGGTCGCACTAGAGAGTTTACATCAAGTTCCAATGCTAATAAGTAAAGAAATCACTCTAAAAGGTCTGGTTAAAGGGATATCCTAGGGCCCCTCGGTCATACAATCACTAGAGTTATCTCATTTACTTTCTAACATTAGATTAATGATATTAAGTAAAGAGGTAACTTAGAAAGTCCGGTTAAAGGGATACCCTCTGCCCTCTATCACAGAGCCCCCCCCTCCCCCTAAGTTATACAATCTCTAGATTACACAAGTCACTTTCTAACATTTAGTTGGAGGAAAACCCATCAAACTCTAATTAACTTCCCTTTAGAGAATTCACCTCGCTCTGTTTCAAGATGATACTCTAGAAAGCCTGGTTAAAGAGATACCTTCTATTACAAGGCCCCCCAGTCATACAATCCAAAGTACCTCCTCTACACGGTGACCAATCCTCTACATCTAAGTGTAATAACCTAACACACATTTCATTAAACACATACAAGGCACAATACAATAGAACAAGTCATAAACATTTATTGAACAAGGAAATGAGTAATTATATAGTTCATACATCTACATCACATATAATTACTCTCTACATCCTAAGAATCAGAGGATTGCACCATAGTAAAGAAGAAACAACTGAAAGACATGAAGAATAACATTCTACAACTCAAATTATAAAAAAAAAGGAGAAGAGAAATCTTAGTAATGTGTTGCTGATCTTCTAGGTTGAACTTCTTTCTTTAGAGGTGGATGGATCATCAAGAGGATGAAGATGGCGGTTCTAAGGTTTCTCCTAGAGGGCAAATCCCTTCTCCAAGGAAAGGGCCAAAGCCCCAAAACCAAAGATAGGTCAAAAGGGGAGAAAAATTCCCTTTTATAGGTGAGGTACACAACCCCCTCACTTTCTCCACCACACGATCATGCCTCAAGGCATGGTCATGACGTGTGTACTATGGCCCAAGGCAGGTACAGTCGTGCCTCAAGGCATGGCCTGCCCGTAGACACGACCTGCCCATGGATTTCATTGGGAAAGGGGGGCACGAGCGTGCCTCTGGGCACGACCAGGCTATGTCTTGCTATAAGTTGAAGAGAAACATCCATGCCTTTAGGCACAACATGGCCGTGTGTTCTGCTTGGAGACCTGGCATAGTCATGCCTCTAGCATGGTCAAGTCGTGTGTAACTCCAAGGAACAAGGCATGGTTGACCGGTGTGGACTTCTGAGTCTATGCTCTGGGGAGAAACAACCATGTCTCCAAGAGACATGGTTGTGTTAGCTGGTACACGGCTGGCACAACCTTGTTTTTCTATTCTTTCTCCTCTGAAGTTGCTCCAATGTGTGTTCTTCATCCATTTTTGCTCTAAATAATGTCCTATTAATAAAAATATGCAAAGAATATATCTTTGAACAAAATAAGTAATTATGTCAATACAATGATGAAATAGGATGTGATAATGTAAATCATACTCAAGAAATACAAGTAAATGTGTGACAAACAATGCATAAAAATATATATAATCTACACACATCATTCATCACATCGTAAACCATTGATTACATTGCAATATCATTAGTTGATGATTCAGGCACAGTAACAGTTGTATTAGATGATGAACCACCAAAAATCCTTACTGGTTCATACAAATAAGGCTTTATATGACAGTATCAGTTGCAGTAATTTGACACAAAACTATTTAGCAAAGTTCACATCATGGAAGGTTTATTTCTACATTTACAATGATATATAGACATCGTAACTCGACATCTTTCATACATTCTGGATGACTCTTAGCAGAGTCCACAAACTATTCAACTTTGGCAATAAAATCGTTTACGATAAATTCATTTTCTAATTGATTATACAACCAACTTTTTTTCATATATATTGTTACCTGATGAGAATACAATTTGGAGTATTATTAAACTTGTACAATTTGAATTAAGCTTAAATAAAGTAATCAAATATAATACTATAATAATTAAATAAACCAATCCATTTTCTTCACATGGTCTTTTTATTAAACTTAATTAAATTATATAAGTTGTTAAATATAGTGAGAGCATCATGAGATCAATTCATACCCAAGGTCTTTCTATCATATTAAACTTTAGGAATGTGTATATAATAACTTATAATCAATTTCAAGTTGTCTAAATATTATTTTAAGTGTATGGTGAGGTTTCTATTTCTTCTAATTTGTATTTGTTACCGATTTGGGGTGATAATTCATACTATAATAGGTTAAATAAGAATACAAAGTATATGAGTTACTAAAACTATTAAATTAAGGATTAAAAATATTTAAAAAAAATCACATATTGAACTTCTAGTATGTAACAACCTAAATCATAAAAAACCTGGATTTCATATTAGACTAATAATATATATTATCATGCATTCAGTATTCAAGAAACCTATAAATCATATATATAATTGTAAACTATAGAGTCTTTGTAAATCTTATTTGTAATAGTCATATATTATCTTTCATGTTCTAACCAAAAACAATGAGTTTTAAAAATAATATAGATGTAAATATACCAACACTAAAATAACAAAATTACTATATTATGTTATAGATCAAAATATTATATTAACCTACATATATATATTGTTTAATAAATTATACCTAAAGATGAGAAGTCGAAGATGAGTAGTTGGAGAGGAGTAGAAAATGCAATATATTATAAATTATAAAAAAATAGCTAAAATCAATCACAACATAGGAGTAGCTGAGCTTGTGACTGGTCAAGCTCATAGCCATTAGTTAGCGACTGGTCAAGTTCACAGCTGGACTAAGTTATCGGTTGTGAGCTAGCGGCTAGCCAAGTTATCGGTCGTGAGATGGCAGCCAGCCAAGCCAGCTGCCAAGAGCTGGCAGCCGCGAGCTAGTGGTCGTCCAAGCTAGCAGTCACGAGCTGGCACCCAGCAGCTTGGTCGGTCGCGAGCTTATAGGTGTCCAAGGAGAGAGACAACGGAGAGAGAGGAGCGTACCTAGATAGGAGATGTCACAAGAGAGAGAGGACACTGGAGAGAGATGCTGAACCCAATCACTGATCGCCACTAGCCGATGGAAGAGGAGTCAGGAAGGGAAGAGGTACACGTAAGAAAAATTAGGGCTCTACTGTTGGAATTGTGATTCCATCAGCATTCCCTGATGAAATCATAATCCCGTCGGTAGCTAGGATGGAACTTCCTAACAAAATTGAGATTCTGTCGGTAATCTCCGATGGAAAATCAATTTCATCGGTAGCCACGGGGTGGAACATCCCGACGAAATTGAGATTCTGGTGGTAATCTCTAACAAATTACCATTCCGTAGGGAATCCCTGATGGAATCTCAATTCCATCGGTAGACATCAGATGAAAAATTAGGGATATTATGCACACACCCCACTTATATCTTTGGTTATCGATGGAATCATAATTCTGTAAGTGTTTCTCAACAAAATCTCATTTCCTCAGGATTTTATAAAGGAATTATATTTCATCAATATTCCCATTATTAGTATTAGCCCTAAGAGCTAATTATGAGATGGTTAGGCTTTTCAGATTACGCATGGAGTTAGACTCAAATGAATCCACTCATTAGATTAAGCACTCATTGGATTGAGTCCAATCCGAATTAGACGCATTAGATTAATGGGTTAAACTCATTGGATTATTAGATTAATGGGTTAGATGTTGGTGCGGGAAGCATCCGACGATCGAACTCGTGTTTTGATAATAGCAAAGGATTCAAAGTTAAGGTGTTTTGTATTCTAACAAGTCTACTTGAGGATTTCAGGAAAGTCCTAGCTACGGTTAGGCAAAGGGAAAACCCCTAGGGGGTGGTAACCCTAGGTCATAGGGGGTGGTAACCCTATGCGGAAAAGTCTTGGCAGGTCGATGACTTCAGGCAAAAAGTCCTAGGGGGTGGTAACCCTAGGTGGAAAGTCCTGGTGTCGCGAACCAGGTGAAAGACTGGACTAGCCGGGAAGCGGATGTCCAGCAGAAAGTCTGGAAGTATCGAGTGCTGAGCAAAAGTCCAGTCGATCTGGAGGATCGCACTGGCGACAGGTAAATCTCCTGAGTGGAGTAGGTGAGGACGCGTTCCCCGTAGAGGGAACAGTAGGCGTCGGGTCTACCTAGGATTTCCGGTCGAAAATTCGAAGTCAGACCCGGACAGTCCGGGGACTGTCTTAAACATTCTTTATTATCCATACTGTTATTTTGTGCTAACTTTGTGTTGCAGGATAGTGTTTGGGACTAACATATCTTGCAGGTGCAAAATAACGAAGATTTGCCGCGGATGAACAATGTCCGAGGCGCCTCCATGAGGCTTGGAGGCGCCTCGGGTTCAAAATCCTGAGATGGCGCGAGGAGCAGGCTTAAGGCGCCTTGGATGGGTTGAAGGCCCCAGGTAGTCCTTGTCCGAAGAAATTTCGACAACATCTCCCCTGTACGGGTGACAATATGAATCCAGAATACATATATCTATACCTCGGCCACACTCGGCCGGAACAATACAATACAAATAAGAAATAAACCACGCCGTTTATATCAACATTCCACACAGTTCAACATATAATCAATCCACGCAGTTTAATATAGAAAGACGATATAAAATCCTCGAAGATATATGTAAACACCCTACTCCACTACAACGAAGAAAACAAATCCACGAAGTAATGAGAAAATCCGCAGCGGAAAACAAAAGTAGCAAACCCGAATGTTCAATGTCCACAATACAAACCCACAATACATGTATATAATATGCAAAAGAAAAATATAATCCGACAAAGAAAATCCTCACGATAATGGGGCTAGCGACTGGAATATCTCCCGACGGCCTCAACCTGAAAAATAGTAACAACGGGGTGAGTTCAAAGAAGTCAGCAGGTAATCCAATAGATATGTAGAGCAACATATAACCACCAGTAACATCCTATGGTACAGTACACTAAACCATAGAGCCTACAGTACAGTTTCCTAACAGTACAACCTACGGTACAGTCTCCTAACAGTATAACAGATATGCATAGCTGAAATAAACTGTAATAACCAGCAATAGGCATAAGGTACAGTTTATAGCAAGAATAATAAGAAAATGCATAACTGGAATAAACTGTACTCGCCTGCGAGGCTTGTGCAACTGACTGTGAACATACACAAATAAAAATAGTCAGAGCAAAAGCATGTATCCTGTATGCATGTCAATCATATGCAATCACCAAAATGCATCAATCATAAAGAATGCAATCCGTGCATATGATGCAATATGACATGGTCACCCCTGACGCCAGTCAGCCGTCTCACACGCGATGGCGAGACCGAGTGGGTAGGGCTGTGACACCGTCCACTCTGCCGTCACTACCCCTGATGAGTGACTGAGTGGACGGGATGCTGTCGGAGTACACCTATCCTCCTACCTCAAACATAGTGAAGGAGCGCAATGCTCTCATCTCCCGGTACACGATGACGGGAAGGGATTCCGGCTGTAACCCCGCTGTATCGTGCAACCCATGAGCACCCCGGCGGTGCACCACCGAGCTACCTGCCATACACACCCTGAGTGTTGTGCCACTACCCATGCAGTGGTCACGCTGTGTGCAGGCCCTCATGTAGCCGGCCGACGAGCTCAACAATAATGGAGTCGTCAATCACCCAGCATGCAATCATGCAATATGGTGCGTGCGGCTACAGTATGTCATACCTGAACATATCCTCCTCCATATGCGTAGGTGCCAATACAACAAACACATATGTATAACAATGATATAAGCAACGCAAATTCAACAATATATAACAAGTATCTCCAGCAACTAATCAAGTATAGATAAGCATCATAAATATCCATCTCTATGAACATATATACACATGGCAAAAGATGAAAGCATCCAGTTCTAAAGTAAAGCAACTAACAGAAGAAGCTTGTGATAGATATCAACTAAGCTAAGACCAAGGAAGAGATAAATCTACCATCTACCACTAGTAATTATATATAAACTACACATATCATAAGACAGTATCAAAAGATAAGTCAAAGGGTACCCGCCTCAAATAGAAGGTACAATCAAACAATCCAAGGTCGAGACGCCCGTCTCGAATCAAAGTCCTGCATCAAACAATATATATATATATTATTTAGCTAAATCCAAATGAATAGCTAAATAAAATCCCTAAAACTAAATTAGGGCAAAACCCTAATCAACACAACCTAAATCTACCTAATAAAATCTAACGGTCAATAAGGATTAGTTATCTATTCCCTAATCTCCCATTAGATTAGAAATCCAATAGTAGACTATGGTTAATTACTTTAACCCTAATCATTCCATTAGACTAATTCTAAATGATTAAATCTAATCACAAACCCAATTCGAAACATAATCTAATTCAACAGCATGTAACAAAATCCCTACACCTTACCTCGAATCTCAGCTGCTGTTGATGCTGGATCACTGATGGATGGGTGGCTGTCAAACCAAAAACAAACAACCTCACAGCCTACAGAACCTCTCTGCTGGATACACCTCACGATCACAGAACCTCACAGCCCTCATCCATCGATCCGCAGCAATCCGATACTTCCTTAATCAAGAACAATAAAGTCATCACAAAGAAAAATCAATCTAACAAGATCCTTGAATCCACATAATTCCAAACATTACCTTAATTGATCGTCTCCAAAAAATGTCACCCGATCTGATTCGTGAAGCAAAGTATCGAAGATACTACTGACCCCCAATCAGCCAGCATCTGCCAAGATCTAGCACCGACCACGAACCTAGGGCACGATTTGGAGAGAATCAAGAGAAGAAGAAGAATTATCGACTGTGCTAGGGCACGAGTCGGAGGAAACCCAAAGAAGAGGAAGATCCGGTTAAAGCTAGCTTACCTACGCCGGGGATCGAGCGGATCTGGATTGATCCAGTGGCGTCGGCAGTCGATTAGAAGAGACGTCGGAGATTGAAGGAGGCGACAGACTTCCCTCCTCGCTCCAAGACCCGATCTCCGCCTGCGACGCCGAGAAGATGAGAGAGATAGCCGAGAGCAGTGACGCGAAGGAACCGGGGAGAACAGAAAATCAGCTGCTAGCGATGTGCTCCTCCGGCGACTCGGTGAGAACGATCGCTGAAGATGAAGGGTTTCCGTCGGCGTCGGTTTCTCCGCGAGAGACACAGAGAGGAGTAGGGAAGAGAGGGGAGATCGGGGAAGGAGGGCTAGGGTTTGGCGTTTGGGAAATAAAGTGAAAAAGAAATGGAATTAATAATAAAACATTTCCTCACTTAAACGGGTATCCCCAATAGGCTTTAATTCGAACCCGAAATTGATCCCCTCAAAAACCCGTCTTACGAGCTCGGAAAAATTCCCAGAAAATTTCTAAAAATTCTGGAAAAATTCTATAAGGTTATTTCTCAAATAACCCTATTTATTTAAATTTTCCGAGATCTCACATCCTCCCCTACTAATAAAAATTTGGTCCCCAAATTTCGCTATAACCAACAGCAAACACTAAAATATAACCAAACAGTATAAATGCTGAAAGGAACTCTAACCCACATACCTCAAGTAAAAAGATGAGGGTATCGAGCTCGGATCGTATCCTCCAGCTCCCAAGTAGCCTCCTCGTCACAATGATGCTGCCATCCGACTTTAACCAGCCGGACAATCTTGTTCCGTAGCTGACGCTCTCTGTGGTCCAGAATCCGCACCGACACCTCCTCGTAAGTAACGTCCGCCTGAATAGGAACTGATATATCCGATAGAACATGTGCCAGATCTGATACGTATCTCCTCAGCATAGATACATGAAATACATCATGAATGCCGGCTAGAGATGGTGGTAGCGCCAGACGGTAAGCTACTGCTCCAATCCTCTCCAAGATCTGGAATGGCCCAATATATCGTGGAGCTAACTTACCTCGAAGACCAAATCTCTTCACCCCTTTCGTGGGTGAAACTCTAAGAAATACATGATCACCAATGGAGAACTCCAGGGGTCTCCGTCTCTGATCAGCATAACTCTTCTGACGGTCCTGAGCCTCTGACATCCTCCGTCTGATAGTGCGAACTAACTCTGCATCCTGCTGAGCTCTCTGATGTCCTATCAGCTGGGCCTCCCCAACTTCCTCCCAAAGGATGGGTGTCCGACAAGGTCTACCATACAACGCCTCAAACGGTGCCATTTGGATAGCCGAATGATAGCTGTTGTTGTAGGTGAACTCCACTAATGGCAGGTGGTCCTCCCAGCTGCCTCCGAAGTCCATAACACAAGACCTCAGCAAATCCTTCAAAGTCTGAATACTCCGCTCTAACTGCCCATCTGTCTGCGGATGGAATGTCGTACTGAAACGAAGCTGTGTGCCCAAGGCCTGCTGCAGACTCTGCCAGAATCAGGATGTGAACCGTGGGTCTCTATCAGATATAATGCTCCAAGGAACTCAATGCAATCTGATAATCTCTCGACAATATAACTCAGCTAATCGATCCAGAGAATCAGTCTTCCAGATCGCTAAAAAATGTGCGAATTTGGTTAATCGGTCAACGATTACCCAAATCGCATCATGGCCTCGTCGAGTCCTAGGCAATCCTACCACAAAATCCATAGTAATATGCTCCCACTTCCACTCTGGAATAGGGATCCTCTGAAGTAAACCAGCAGGTCTCTGGTGCTCAGCCTTCACTTGCTGACAGACAAGACATCTAGCTACAAAATCTGCAATGTCTTTCTTCATACCATTCCACCAATAGGAACGCCTCAAATCACGATACATACGGGTCCCACCTGGGTGGATAGCAAATCTAGAACGATGAGCCTCCTGAAGTAACTCCTCCATGACCGGGTGAGACTGAGGTACATATAATCTACCTCGGAAATAAATAATCCCCTCATCATCTCGTGTAAACTTGGTCTGCTGTCCGAAAGCTATCTGGCTGCTAATGAACTGTAAATGCTGATCTCCGGCTTAGGCCTCTCAAATCCTCATCCTGATCGATGACTGAGCAACCATGGTAACAAGAATACCCTGCTCTGCTCTGTCCGTCCCTGCTCCTCAAGGCCCAACTCGGAGAATCCCTGAATCAAGTCCGTGACTAAAACTCGATGACAAGCTAAAGTCCCTCTGGACTTCCTGCTAAGTGCATCAACAACCACATTAGCTTTACCCGGATGGTAGCTAATAGTGCAATCATAATCCTTCAGGAACTCCATCCATCTCCTCTATCGGAGATTGAGTTCCTTCTAGGTGAAAATATATTTGAAATTCTTATGATAAGTAAGAATCTCAAAAGTAATACCATAAAGATGATGTCGCTAAATCTTCAAAGCAAAGATAATAGCGGCTAGCTCTAAATCATGTACTGGGTAGTTTTTCTCATGCTCCTTCAACTAACGAGAAACATAGGAGACTACCCTACCGTGCTGCATCAAAACAGCGCCCAAGCCCTGAAGAGATGCGTCTATGTAAAGTACGAATCCGTCATCACCAGAAGGTAAAACTAAACCTGGTGCTGATACTAATCTCCGCTTCAGCTCCTGAAAGCTGGTCTCGCAAGCCTCTGACCAAGTGAACTTCACGCCTTTTCTGGTCAGACGCGTCAATGGCATAGCAATACGGGAGAAACCCTCAATAAATCGTCTGTCATATCCAGTCAGTCCCAAGAAACTACGGATCTCCTGGACTGACTTCAGCTGCTCCCAGCTAGTGATAGCCTCGATCTTCTTAGGGTCTACTGAAATACCTCGGCTAGAAACCACATATCCTAGAAAACCAACTGAGGGAAGCCAAAATGCACACTTACTGAACTTCGCATACAGATGATGTCGTCGCAGAGTCTCCAAGACTATGCGAAGATGTTGTGCGTGCTCCTCCTCGGAACGCGAATAGATCAATATATCATCGATAAACACAATAACAAACTGATTTAGGTACTCCAGAAAGATACGGTTCATCAGATCCATAAATACTACAGGAGCATTGGTAAGCCCAAATGACATTACCAAAAACTCGTAATGTCCGTATCTAGTGCGAAATGTTGTCTTCTGAATATCAGAATCTCTAACTCTCAGCTGATGATATCCAGACCACAGATCAATCTTAGAATACACTGATGTATCTCTAAGCTGATCAAATAAATCCTCAATCCGTGGCAAGGGGTACTTATTTCTGATAGTCACTGCATTCAGCTGCCTATAATCGATGCACAACCTCAGAGTACCATCCTTCTTCTTGACGAATATTACTGGAGAACACTAGGGTGGAATACCGTGGGGTTCTCCACAAGGACATCAAAATGCTCCTGCCCATGCATGCCATATACAGATGCTGCATGGGGAGCTGTCCTCTGTTGACGATGCGAAGATTGAGCTTTCGGCCCGCCTCGCTGAGTCCCGGACTGACCAAACTCTCCTCCCGGAACAGAAATCTCGGAAGCCACATGCTGAGCCTTCAGCGAATAGTCTGGGCTCTAGTGCCCATGCAGTTTGCAATAATAGCAAACTGACTATCCCAAGGTACATGCAAAGATGATGTGATCTCGGGACCCACATCGGGTGCAGTGAGAGTTACCGGTGGATAGTTTCCGGTTCTGCTGAGAAGATCGGGAACGTCCTGATGAAGATCATCCTGACTTCAGGGGTCGGCCAGATAACCCAGAAGTACCCTGACCCGTCTGAGTATGACTACTCTGCTGCTGTCCCGTAGTCTGTGGCTACTGGGTCTGTCTGAAAGTCCGATCAGTCTGCTTCCTCTTTTTGTCTACTTTCACTCTCTGATAAGTAGACTCAATCATAAGCGCTCTATCCAGTGCCTTTGTGTATGACGCAATACCAAGACCGGCAATCTTCACCTGTAGATACCCATCCAGTCCATAGACAAACTGGAGCATACGAGATCTGCCCTCGGCCACCAACTCAGGAGGGAATCTGGCCAACCGATTTAAATTCGGCATTATACTCCATCACTGAGCGGTTATTCTGCCGAAAACTCAGAAAATCCTGCCGACGTGTCATCTGATACGCCCGAGGAAAATACTGACTCTCGAATGTCTTCCTAAATCTCGCCTAAGTAATATGCTGCTCGTCTATAATCGAGCGCTACGTGTCCCACCAGATCTCTGCCTCATCTTGTACCTCAAGTACGCAGTAGTAAGCATGACTGAAGGGGGTGCTAGGTATACTGAAGGTGACACCACTAGTGGTACAGTCGAGGTATGTACCTCTGAAGTCGGAACCGTCGGGGTCTTATAATCCGACGTGCCTATAATATCCTGACGAGTGTCCCTGACGTGCAGGCTCGACCCTAGCAGATCTCTCTGAAGACTCTGTCTCCGGAGAATCTATCGCCCTCTTACGGGGCGACCACGTCTCGGTACCGGAACACACGTAGGTGTCATATCTATAAACAAAATGTTACCCAGATATCACTACAGGTATAAAAACTATAAAGTTACCTAATTTACCTATTTGTCGTCTGGAGATATCCTGTTGCTGCTTAGCCCCAAACAGAACCAATAAAACCTCGTCAAAATGCCTCGAAATTCCGAAACGATAAAATCGACGGAAATCCGTACAAATCCAAAAACACCCAGATAAACTCGTAAACTCCAAAATGCAAAAATCCGAAATCGGAACCTGGCTCTGATACCAAAGAAATTGGAATCCGATAAACTCAAAAATCTGGAACAGGTATCGCAAACTTGCTCTGATACCAAAACTATTGTCACGCCCCAGGTAGTCCCTGTCCGAAGAAATTTCGGCAACATCTCCCCTGTACGGGTGACAATATGAATCCAGAATACATATATCTATACCTCGGCCACACTCGGCTGGAACAATACAATACAAATAAGAAACAAACCATGCAGTTTATATCAACATTCCACACAGTTCAACATATAATCAATCCACGCAGTTTAATATAGAAAGACGATATAAAATCCTCGAAGATATATGTAAACACCCTACTCCACTACAACGAAGAAAACAAATCCACGAAGTAATGAGAAAATTCGCAGCGAAAAACAAAAGTAGCAAACCCGAATGTTCAATGTCCACAATACAAACCCACAATACATGTATATAAGATGCAAAAGCAAAATATAATCCGACAAAGAAAATCCTCACGATAATGGGGCTAGCGACTGGAATATCTCCCGACGGCCTCAACCTGAAAAATAGTAACAACGGGGTGAGTTCAAAGAACTCAGCAGGTAATCCAATAGATATGTATAGCAACATATAACCACCAGTAACATCCTATGGTACAGTACACTAAACCATAGAGCCTACAGTACAGTTTCCTAACAGTACAACCTACGGTACAGTCTCCTAACAGTATAACAGATATGCATAACTGAAATAAACTGTAATAACTAGCAATAGGCATAAGGTATAGTCTATAGCAAGAATAATAAGAAAATGCATAACTGGAATAAACTGTACTCACCTGCGAGGCTTGTGCAACTGACTGTGAACATACACAGATAAAAATAGTCAGAGCAAAAGCATGTATCCCGTATGCATGTCAATCATATGCAATCACCAAAATGCATCAATCATAAAGAATGCAATCCATGCATATGATGCAATATGACATGGTCACCCTTGACGCCAGTCAGCCGTCTCACACGTGATGGCGAGACCGAGTGGGTAGGGCTGTGACACCGTCCACTCTGTCGTCACTACCCCTGATGAGTGACCGAGTGGACGGGATGCTGTCGGAGTACACCTATCCTCCTACCTCAAACATAGTGAGGGAGCGCAATGCTCTCATCTCCCGGTACGCGATGACGGGAAGGGATCCCGGCTGTAACCTCGCTGTATCGTGCTACCATGAGCACCCCGGCGGTGCACCACCGAGCAACCTGCCATACACACCCTGAGTGCTGTGCCACTACCCATGCAGTGGTCACGCTGTGTGTAGACCCTCATGTAGTCGGCCGACGAGCTCAACAATAATGGAGTCGTCAATCACCCAGCATGCAATCATGCAATATGGTGCGTGCGACTACAGTATGTCATACCTGAATAATATCCTCCTCCATATGCGTAGGTGCCAATACACCAAACACATATGTATAACAATGATATAAGTAACGCAAATCCAACAATATATAACAAATATCGCCAACAACTATTCAAGTATAGATAAGCATCATAAATATCCATCTCTATGAACATATATACACATGACAAAAGATGAAAGCATCCAGTTCTAAAGTAAAGCAACTAACAGAAGAAGCATGTGATAGGTATCAACTAAGCTAAGACCAAGGAAGAGATAAATCTACCATCTACCACTAGTAAGTATATATAAACTGCACATATCATAAGACACTATCAAAAGATAAGTCAAAGGGTACCCGCCTCAAATAGAAGGTACAATCATACAATCCAAGGTCGAGACGCCCATCTCGAATCAAAGTCCTGCATCAAACAATATATATATATATATTATTTAGCTAAATCCAAATGAATAGCTAAATAAAATCCCTAAAACTAAATTAGGGCAAAACCCTAATCAACACAACATAAATCTACCTAATAAAATCTAACGATCAATTAGGATTAGTTATCTAATCCCTAATCTCCCATTAGATTAGAAATCCAATAGTAGACTAGGGTTAATTACTTTAACCCTAATCATTCCATTAGACTAATTCTAAATGATTAAATCTAATCACAAACCCAATTCGAAACATAATCTAATTCAACAGCATGTAACAAAATCCCTACACCTTAGCTCGAATCTCAGCTGCTGTTGATGCTGGATCACTGATGGATGGGTGGCTGCCAAACCAAAAACAAACAACCTCACAGCCTACAGAACCTCTCTGCTGGATACACCTCACGATCACAGAACCTCGCAGCCCTCATCCATCGATCCGCAGTAATCCGATACTTCCTTAATCAAGAACAATAAAGTCATCACAAAGGAAAATCAATCTAACAAGATCCTTGAATCCACATAATTCCAATTATTACCTTAATTGATCGTCTCCAAAAAATGTCACCCGATCTGATTTGTGAAGCAAAGTATTGAAGATACAACTGACCCCCAATCAGCCAGCATCTGCCAAGATCTAGCACCGACCACGAACCTAGGGCACGATTATGAGAGAATCAAGAGAAGAAGAAGAATTATCGACTGTGCTAGGGCACGAGTTGGAGGAAACCCAAAGAAGAGGAAGATCCGGTTAAAGCTAGCTTACCTACTCCAGGGATCGAGCGGATCTGGATCGATCCAGTGGCGTCGGCAGTCGATTAGAAGAGACGTCGGAGATTGAAGGAGGCGACAGACTTCCCTCCTCGCTCCAAGACCCGATCTCCGCCTGCGACGCCGAGAAGATGAGAGAGATAGCCGAGAGCAGAGATGCGAAGGAACCGGGGAGAACAGAAAATCAGCTGCTAGCGATGTGCTCCTCCGGCGACTCGGTGAGAACGATCGCTGAAGATGAAGGGTTTCCGTCAGCGTCGGTTTCTCCGCGAGAGAGACAGAGAGGAGTAGGGAAGAGAGGGGAGATCGGGGAAGGAGGGCTCGGGTTCGGCGTTTGGGAAATAAAGTGAAAAAGAAATGCAATTAATAATAAAATATTTCCTCACTTAAACGGGTATCCCCAATAGGCTTTAATCTGAACCCGAAATTGATCCCCTCAAAAACCCGTCTTACGAGCTCGGAAAATTTCCCAGAAAATTTCTAAAAATTCCGAAAAAATTCTATAAGGCTATTTCTGAAATAACCCTATTTATTTAAAATTTTCAAGATCTCACATCTGTGAGATCTTGAAAATTTTAAATAAATAGGGTTATTTCAGAAATAGCCTTATAAAATTTTTTCGGAATTTTTAGAAATTTTTTTGGGAATTTTTCGGAGTTCATATGAAGGGTTTTGAGGGGATCGATCGGCGAGCACGAATAAAGCTTGTTTGGGATACCCGTTTAAGTGAGGAAAAGTTTTTATTATATAAATTCCTTTTCTTTTATTCATTTTCCCTAAATCGTCGATCCCTAACTCATTCCTTCCCCGATCTCCCCTGCTCGAAGCCGCACCCTTCTCCCCCTCTCTTCCTCTGTTCTCTCTCTCTCAGGCGAATCAGAGGCGACGGGAGCAAAGCTTCTCCTTCGGTGATCATCCTCATTTGTCGGAGCTTGCTGGAGCATGACGGGACCGGCGGAGTCCAGATCTTCTTCGGCCTCGGCAAGCGGCAGCGGCGGTCGGCCATCTCCGCCCAAATTGGTTTCGTCGTAGGGAAATTAGGGTTGTCGCTGATCTTGGAGGTAAACTTGGTTGGAATTAGGTTATTGTTTGACTAGTGATCTCCTGATCCTTCTTCCCTTCTTCTTCTCGGTTTCATGGATGCCGATTGTACTCGACTGTCGCCATCCAGGGTCGGAGATACTGATTGTGCCCTAGCTGCGATCTTGAAGGCAAGGATCGATTCTTTGTTGTCTGTTCTTGCTCTTCTTCCTTGCCGCTGACTAAGGTCCCTATTGAGGTAGGATTAGGGTGTTGATGATTTATTATTCCCATTGTTTGATCTACGATTTGATCCAAATAATTCTATCAGTGAGGTGTGCTTGAGCTATCGGGCAATGCCTAGAAGAGTTGCTGCTGGATCAGTGATCTCCCTGATTGATCTCTTGTTGTGATTCGAGTGATTTCCAGTAAGGTTGAGTGTCCTGTGGACCTGGGATCGGATTATGTGGCTTCTTAGTTTCGGCAGTAGCCTCACTAGCAGATTTCTTTGTTTCAGCATCAACAGCGGCTGAAGTGAGGTAAGGTGTATAAGAGTTGTTCTCCGTGTATTGAATTAGGGTTAGGTTTGAATTGAATTTTTGGTTGGAACATGTTGTAGATCATGTTTCGAATTTGGATATTTGTAAATGATCATGTGTAGATTAATTAGATTATATGGATTTAGGTTTGATTTGCTAATCTAATGGTTGATTAGGGATTAGGAAACTATCCCTAATTAACCGTTAGAAAGGTTGTGGGATATGGTTTAGGGTTTATCCCTAAATTTCTATTTAGGATTTATTTAGCTATTTGTTTGTATTCTAGCTAAATAAAAGTAAATGTATTTGTTTACACAGGACTCTGATTCGAGACGGGCATCTCGATTTTGGATTAGGACTGGATTGTACCTTCTATTTGAGACGGTACCCTTTGACTTATCTTTTGATAGTGTCTTATGATATGTGCAGTTTATATATACTTACTAGTGTTGATAGTTAGTATTTTCCTGGGTTTAGCTTAGTTGATACCTATCACATGCTTCTTCTGTTAGTTGCTTTACTTTAGAACTGGATGCTTTTGTCTTTTGCCATGTGTATATATGTTCATAGAGATGGATATTTCTGATGCTTATCTATACTTGATTAGTTGCTGGAGATACTTGTTATATATTGTTGGATTTGCGTTGCTTATATCATTGTTATACATATGTGTTTGTTGTATTGGCACCTACGCATATGGAGGTGGATATGTTCAGGTATGACATGCTGTAGCCGCACGCACCATATTGAATGATTGCATGCTGGGTGATTGACGACTCCATTATTGTTGAGCTCGTCGGCCGGCTACATGAGGGCCTGCACACAGCGTGACCACTGCATGGGTAGTGGCACAACACTCAGGGTGTGTATGGCAGGTTGCTCGGTGGTGCACCGCCGGGGTGCTCATGGGTAGCACGATACAGCGGGGTTGCAGCCGGGATCCCTTCCCGTCATCGTGTACCGGAAGATAAGAGCATTGCGCTCCCTCACTATGTTTGAGGTAGGAGGATAGGTGTACTCCGACAGCATCCCGTCCACTCGGTCACTTATCAAGGGTAGTGACGGTAGAGTGGACGGTGTCATAGCCCTACCCACTCGGTCTCGCCATCGCGTGTGAGACGGCTGACTAACGTTATGGGTGACCATGTCATATTGCATCATATGCACGAATTGCATTCTTTATGATTGATGCATTTTGGTGATTGCATATGATTGATATGCATACAAGATATATGCTTTTGCTCTGACTATTTTTATCTATGTATGTTCACAGTCAGTTGCACAAGCCTCGCAGGTGAGTACAGTTTATTTCAGTTATGCATTTTCTTATTATTCTTGCTATAGACTGTACTTTATGCCTATTGCTGGTTATTACAGTTTATTTCAGCTATGCATATCTGTTATACTGTTAGGAGACTGTACCGTAGGTTGTACTGTTAGGAAACTGTACTGTAGGCTCTATGGTTTAGTGTACTGTACCATAGGATGTTACTGGTGGTTATATGTTGCTGTACATATCTATTGTATTACCTGCTGAGTTCTTTGAACTCACCCCGTTGTTACTATTTTTCAGGTTGAGGCCGTCAGGAGAGATTCCAGTCGCTAGTCCCTTTATCGCGAGGATTTGCCTATTGTCGGGATTTGTTTTGTTTTTGCATCTTATATACTTGTGATGTGGGTTTTGTATTGTGGACTTTATATCGTACATTCGGGTTTGCTACTTTTGTTTTTCCGCTGCGGATTTTCTCATTACTTCGTGGATTTGTATTCTTCGTTGTAGTGGAGTAGGATGTTTACATATATCTTCGAGGGTTTTATATCGTCTTTCCTTATTAAACTGCGTGGATTGATTATATGTTGAACTGTGTGGAATGTTGATATAAACTGCGTGGTTTGTTTCTTATTTGTATTGTATTGTTCTGGTCGTATGTGGCCGAGGTATAGATATATGTATTCTGGATTCATATTGTCACCCGTACAGGGGAGATGCTGTCGAAATTTCTTCGGACAGGGACTACCTGGGGCGTGACAATTTATTTGGTATCAGAGTGAGGTTACACGATACTTGCTCTTCGTTTTGGATTTTTGAGGTTTATCTGATATCAATTTATTTGGTATCAGAGCTAAATTTTTTATTTAGCTTGGATATTTCGATATTTCGGATTGTACGAATTTCCGTTGATTTTATCGTTTCGGAATTCCGAGGTATTTTGACGAAGTTTTATTGGTTCTATTTGGGGGCTAAGCAGCGACAGGACATCCCCAGACGACAATAGGTAAATTAGGTAATTTTATAGTTGTTATACCTGTAGTGATATCTAGGTAACATTTTGTTTACAGATATGACACCTACGCGTGTTCCGGTACCGAGACGTGGGCGACCACGTAAGAGGCCGATAGATTCTCCTGAGACAGAGTCTTCAGAGAGGTCTACTAGGGCTGAGCCTGTCCGTCAGGGGCAGACTCCTCCGGTCATTGTGGGTACGTCTGCGTATCAGATCCCGATAGTTCCGACGTCAGAGGTACCTACCTTGACTGTACCACCAGTGGTACCACCGTCGGCATATTCAGCACCTCCCCCATCAGCTGTACCCTCAGAGTACCCGGCACCCTCTCTAGCTGTGCCTGCTACCGCGTACTCGGCACCGCAGACACATGTGCCGATTACTACATATTCGGCACCAGTACCGGCAGCACCGGCTGTTTCTTACCCGGTACCACCCACCGTACCTTCAGTGGCCCCTACATATGTCTACTCAGTAGTTCCACCATCAGTACTACCCATAGGAGCAGTCCCGGTGGTTCTGCCCAGTGCTGCAGCGATTCCCACTGATATAGTTACAGCACATGCACGGATCCCAGCCTTAGCAGAGTCGGCAAAGAGCCGATTCACATTATTCCGCGGGGAGACTGATCCGAGCATAGCTCAGTCCTGGATTGAGACTATGGAGCGGACATTCTTTTACATGGCCTGCTCCGAGTGGGAGAAGGCCGAGCTGGCTGCTTACCACCTGCGAGATGGGGCAGAGATCTGGTGGGACACACAGCGCTCCATTATAGGCGACCAGCATATTACCTAGATGAGATTTAGGGAGGCATTCGAGAGTCAGTATTTTCCCCGAGCATATCAGATGACTCTTCGGCAGGATTTTCTTAGTCTGCGGCAGAATAACCGCTCAGTGATGGAGTATAATGCTGAATTTAATCGTTTGGCCAGATTCTGTCCTGAGTTAGTTGCCGATGACAGATCTCGTATGCTTCAGTTTGTCCAGGGACTGGACGGGCATCTTCAGCTGAAGATTTCTGGTTTTAGTACTTCATCATACACCGAGACACTGGATAGAGCTCTCATGATTGAGTCTACTCATCGAAGAGTTAATGCAAATAAGAAGAGGAAGCAGTCTGATCGGACTTCCGGACAGAGCCAACAGCCACAGACTACTGGACAGCAGCAGAGCAGCCACACTCAGACGGGTCAGAGTACTTCTGGGTCATCTGGCCGACCCCAGAAGTCAGGACGATCTTTATCTAGACCTTCCCGGTCTACTCAGCAGAACCGGAAACAGTCCGTCGCTGACCCTCACTGTATCCGATGCGGATCCCGAGAGCACTTCACCTCTACATGCACCCTGGGCCAGTCAGTTTGCTACTATTGCAAACTGCCTGGGCATGTGAACCGAGACTGTTCGCTGAAGGCTCAGCATGCAGCCTCTGGGGTTTCTGTTGCAGGAGGACAATTTGGTCAGTCCGGGACTCAGCGAGGAGGGCCGAAAGGCCAATCTTCACATCGCCAGCAGAGGACAGCTCCCCCTGCGACAGCTGCATATGGCATGTATGGTCAGGAGCGTTCCTGTGTTCTTATGGAGTCCCAGAGTTCTATTTCTGGACCTCAGTATCTGACTTAGGGGCAGTATCAGTTGCAGCCTCAGCCATTGGTACAGCATCAGTTACAGTCCCAGCCACCGGTTCAGTACATACTGCAGCCCATAGTTCCATCTTTGACTCAGTGTCCCGTACCGACTGAGTGGAAGGCTCAGACTCCGACGCAGCAGCCTTTGGCAGTGCTACCACCTCTCCCACCGTCAGATACTGGGCGAGTTCACGCAGTCACCAGAGAGGATGCACAGCAGGCCGACGGATCCGTTTTCCGCGGTACGGTTTTACTTTATGCATTTTCTGTTGATATGCTAATTGATACAGGTAGTTCACATTCTTTTATATCTTGTGCATTTATGAGAGAGATTGGTAGACTACCTTCTTGTAGACCGCAATGACTGACCGTCTCCTTACCATCTGGTGATACCTTGGATGTCACTCAGGAGGTCAGAGGTTGCCCGTTAGATTTTGGTAGCATTATACTCACTGTAGATTTGTTAGTATTGGAAATGGTCGAGTTCGATATTATCCTTGGCGTGGATTGGTTGTCTGTATACCATGCCACAGTTGATTGCCAGAAGAGGGTGGTTACTTTCTGACCTCCGAACCAACCCTCTTGGGATTTCACTAGCATCAGAGACGATGGGATATCGACCATTTCTGCGATACAGGCGCAGAAACTGCTTTCACATGGATGTCAGGGATTTCTATTATCTTTGATTAATACTGATGACATCAGTAGCCCTCAGCTCTTAAACGTTCCAGTGGTCCGAGAGTATCCAGACGTTTTTCCAGACGAGTTACCAGGTTTGCCTCCCCGAAGGCAAGTGGAGTTTGCTATTGAGCTGATTCCAGGGACTGCACCAACATCGAAAGCTCCTTATCGTATGGCACCGAAAGAGTTGGACGAACTAAAGGTCTAACTCCAGGAGTTACTAGATAGGGGATTTATTCACCCTAGTGTGTCTCCGTGGGGGTCTCTAGTACTATTCGTCAAGAAGAAGGATGGTACTTTGAGGTTGTGCATCGATTATAGGCAGCTGAATGCAGTGACTATCAGAAATAAGTACCCCTTGCCACGGATTGAGGATTTATTTGATCAGCTCAGAGATACATCAGTGTATTCTAAGATTGATCTGCGGTCTGGATATCATCAGCTGAGAGTTAGAGATTCTGATATTCAGAAGATAGCATTTCACACCAGATACGGACATTACGAGTTTTTGGTAATGCCATTTGGGCTTACCAATGCTCCAGCAGTATTTATGGATTTGATGAACCGTATCTTTTTGGAGTACCTGGATCAGTTTGTGATTGTATTTATCGATGACATATTGATCTATTCACGTTCCGAGGAGGAACATGCGCAGCACCTTCGCATAGTCTTGGAGACTCTTCAACGACATCATCTGTATGCGAAGTTCAGCAAGTGTGCATTTTGGCTTCCCTCGGTTGGTTTTCTAGGACATGTGGTTTCTAGTCGAGGTATTTCAGTAGATCCTCAGAAGATCGAGGCTATCACCAGCTGGGAGCAGCCGAAGTCAGTCCAGGAGATTCACAGTTTCTTGGGCTTGGCTGGATATTACCGACGATTCATTGAGGATTTCTCCAGCATTGCTATGTCGTTGACACGTCTGACTAGGAAAGGCGTAAATTCACGTGGTCAGAGGCTTGCGAGACCAGCTTCCAGGAGCTGAAGCGGAGATTGGTATCAGCACCAGTTTTGGTTTTACCTTCTGGTGATGACGGATTCGTACTTTACACAGACGCATCTCTTCAGGGCTTGGGCGCTGTTTTGATGCAGCATAGTAGGGTAGGCTCCTATTCTTCTCGTCAGTTGAAGGAGCATGAGAAGAACTACCCAGTACATGATTTAGAGCTAGCCGCTATTATCTTTGCTTTGAAGATTTGGCGACATCATCTTTATGGTATTACTTTTGAGATTCTTACTGATCATAAGAGTCTTAAATATATTTTCACACAGAAGGAACTCAATCTGCGACAGAGGAGATGGATGGAGTTCCTGAAGGACTATGATTGTACTATTAGCTACCATCCGGGTAAAGCTAATGTGGTTGCTGATGCACTTAGCAGGAAGTCCAGAGGGACTTTAGCTTGTCACCGAGTTTTAGTCACGGACTTGATTCAGGGATTCTCCGAGTTGGGCCTTGAGAAGTAGGGACGTACAGAGCAGGGTATTCTTGTTACCATGGTTGCTCAGTCATCGATCAGGATGAGGATTCGAGAGGCCCAGGCCGAAGATCAACATTTACAGTTCATTAGCAGCCAGATAGCTTCCGGACAACAGACCGAGTTTACACGAGATGATGAGGGTATTGTTTATTTCCGAGGCAGATTATGTGTACCTCAGTCTCACCCGATCATGGAGGAGTTACTTCAGGAAGCTCATTGTTCTAGATTTTCTATCCACCCAAGTGGGACTCGTATGTATCGCGATTTGAGACGTTCCTATTGGTGGAACAGCATGAAGAAAGACATCGCAGATTTTGTAGCTAGATGTCTTGTCTGTCAGTAGGTGAAGGCTGAGCACCAGAGACCTGCTGGTTTACTTCAGAGGATCCCTATTCCAGTGTGGAAGTGGGAGCATATTACTATGGATTTTGTGGAAGGATTGCCTAGGACTCGATGAGGCCATGATGCGATTTGGATAATCGTTGACCGATTAACAAAATCCGCACATTTTTTAGCGATCCGGAAGACTGATTCTCTGGATCGATTAGCTGAGTTATATTGTCGAGAGATTATCAGATTGCATGGAGTTCCGTTGAGCATTATATCTGATAGAGACCCACGGTTCACGTCCTGGGCAGAGTCTGCAGCAAGCCTTGGGCACACAGCTTCGTTTCAGTACGGCATTCCATCCGCAGATAGATGGGCAGTTAGAGCGGACTATTCAGACATTGGAGGACTTACTGAGGTCTTGCGTTATGGATTTCGGAGGCAGTTGGGAGGACCACCTGCCATTAGTGGAGTTCGCCTACAACAACAGCTATCATTCGGCTATCCAGATGGCACCGTTTGAGGCGTTGTATGGTAGGCCTTGTCGGACACCCATCCTCTGGGAAGAGGTTGGGGAGGCCTAGTTGGTAGGACATCAGAGAGCTCAGCAGGATGCAGAGTTAGTTCGCACTATCAGACGGAGGATGTCAGAGGCTCAGGACCGTCAGAAGAGTTATGCTGATCAGAGACGGAGACCCCTGGAGTTCTCCATTGGTGATCATGTATTTCTTAGAGTTTCACCCACGAAAGGGGTGAAGAGATTTGGTCTCCGAGGTAAGCTAGCTCCCCGATATATTGGATCATTCCAGATCTTGGAGAGGATTGGAGCAGTAGCTTACCGTCCGGCGCTACCACCATCTCTAGCTGGCATTCACGATGTATTCCATGTATCTATGCTGAGGAGATACGTATCCGATCCGGCACATGTTCTGTCAGATATATCTATTCCTATTCAGCCTGATGTTACATACGAGGAGGTTCCGGTGCGGATTCTGGACCACAGAGAGCGTCAGCTACGGAACAAGATTGTCCGGCTGGTTAAAGTCGGATGGCAGCATAATTCTGACGAGGAGGCTACTTGGGAGCTGGAGGATACGATCCGAGCTTGATACCCTCATCTTTTTACTTGAGGTATGTGGGTTAGAGTTCCTTTCAGCATTTATACTGTTTGGTTATATTTTTGTGTTTGCTGTTGGTTATAGCGAAATTTGGGGACCAAATTTTTATTAGTAGGGGAGGATGTGAGATCTCGAAAAATTTAAATAAATATGGTTATTTCAGAAATAGCCTTATAAAATTTTTTCAAAATTTTTAAAAATTTTTTTAGGAATTTTTCGGAGTTCATATGAAGGGTTTTGAGGGGATCGATCGACGGACACGGATAAAGCCTGTTTGGGATACCCGTTTAAGTGAGGAAAAGTTTTTATTATATAAATTCCTTTTCTTTTATTCATTTTCCCTAAATCGCCGATCCCTAACTCATTCCTTCCCCGATCTCCCCTGCTCGAAGCCGCACCCTTCTCCCCCTCTCTTCCTCTGTTCTCTCTCTCTCGGGAGAATCAGAGGCGACGGGAGCAAAGCTTCTCCATTGGCGATCATCCTCATTTGTCGGAGCTTGCTGGAGCACGACGGGACCGGCGGAGTCCAGATCTTCTTCGGCCTCGGCAAGCGGCAGCGGCGGTCGGCCATCTCCGCCCTAATTGGTTTCATCGGAGGGAAATTAGGGTTGTTGCTGATCTTGGAGGTAAACTTGGTTGGAATTAGGTTATTGTTTGACTAGTGATCTCATGATCCTTCTTCCCTTCTTCTTCTCGGTTTCATGGATGCCGATTGTACTCGACTGTCGCCATCCAGGGTCGGAGATACTGATTGTGCCCTAGTTGTGATCTTGAAGGCAAGGATCGATTCTTTGTTGTCTGTTCTTGCTCTTCTTTCTTGCCGCTGACTAAGGTCCCTGTTGAGGTAGGATTAGGGTGTTGATGATTTATTATTCCCATTGTTTGATCTACGATTTGATCCATATAATTCTATCAGTGAGGTGTGCTTGAGCTATCGGGCAATGCCTAGAAGAGTTGCTGCTGGATCAGTGATCTCCCTGATTGATCTCTTGTTGTGATCCAAGTGATTTCCAGTAAGGTTGAGTGTCCTGTGGACCTGGGATCAGATTATGTGGCTTCTTAGTTTCGGCAGTAGCCTCATCTAGCAGATTTTTTTTGTTTCAGCATCAACAGCGGCTGAAGTGAGGTAAGGTGTATAAGAGTTGTTCTCTATGTATTGAATTAGGGTTAGGTTTGAATTGAATATTTGGTTGGAACATGTTGTAGATCATGTTTCGAATTTGGATATTTGTAAATGATCATGTGTAGATTAATTAGGTTATATGGATTTAGGTTTGATTTGCTAATCTAATGGTTGATTAGGGATTAGGAAACTATCCCTAATTAACCGTTAGAAAGGTTGTGAGATATGGTTTAGGGTTTATCCCTAAATTTCTATTTAGGATTTATTTAGCTATTTGTTTGTATTCTAGCTAAATAAAAGTAAATGTATTTGTTTACACAGGACTCTGATTCGAGACGGGCATCTCAATTTTGGATTAGGACTGGATTGTACCTTCTATTTGAGGCGGGTACCCTTTGACTTATCTTTTGATAGTGTCTTATGATATGTGCAGTTTATATATACTTACTAGTGTTGGTAGTTAGTATTTTCCTGGGTTTAGATTAGTTGATACCTATCACATGCTTCTTCTGTTAGTTGCTTTACTTTAAAACTGGATGCTTTTATCTTTTGCCATGTGTATATATGTTCATAGAGATGGATATTTATGATGCTTATCTATACTTGATTAGTTGCTGGAGATACTTATTATATATTGTTGGATTTGCGTTGCATATATCATTGTTATACATATGTGTTTGTTGTATTGGCACCTACGCATATGGAGGAGGATATGTTCAGGTATGACATACTGTAGCCGCACGCACCATATTGCATGATTGCATGCTGGGTGATTGACGACTCCATTATTGTTGAGCTCGTCGGCCGGCTACATGAGGGCCTGCACACAGCGTGACCACTGCATGGGTAGTGGCACAACACTCAGGGTGTGTATGGCAGGTTGCTCAGTGGTGCACCGCCAGGGTGCTCATGGGTAGCACGATACAGCGGGGTTGCAGCCGGGATCCCTTCCCGTCATCGCGTACCGGGAGATGAGAGCATAGCGCTCCCTCACTATGTTTGAGGCAGGAGGATAGGTGTACTCCGACAGCATCCCGTCCACTCGGTCACTTATCAAGGGTAGTGACGGCAGAGTGGACGGTGTCACAGCCCTACCCACTCGGTCTCGCCATCGCGTGTGAGACGGCTGACTGGCGTTAGGGGTGATCATGTCATATTGCATCATATGCACGGATTGCATTCTTTATGATTGATGCATTTTGGTGATTGCATATGATTGACATGCATACAGGATACATGATTTTGCTCTGACTATTTTTATCTGTGTATGTTCACAGTCAGTTGCACAAGCCTCGCAGGTGAGTACAGTTTATTTCAGTTATGCATTTTCTTATTATTCTTGCTATAGACTGTACTTTATGCCTATTGCTGGTTATTACAGTTTATTTTAGCTATGCATATCTGTTATACTATTATGAGACTGTACCGTAGGTTGTACTGTTAGGAAACTGAACTGTAGGCTCTATGGTTTAGTGTACTCTACCATAGGATGTTACTGGTGGTTATATGTTGTTGTACATATCTATTGGATTACCTGCTGAGTTCTTTGAACTCACCCCGTTGTTACTATTTTTCAGGTTGAGGCCGTCAGGAGAGATTCCAGTCGCTAGCCCCTTTATCGCGAGGATTTGCCTGTTGTCGGAATTTGTTTTGTTTTTGCATCTTATATACTTGTGATGTGGGTTTTGTATTGTGGACTTTATATCGTACATTCGGGTTTGCTACTTTTGTTTTTCCGCAGCGGATTTTCTCATTACTTCGTGGATTTGTATTCTTCGTTGTAGTGGAGTAGATTGTTTACATATATCTTCGAGGGTTTTATATCGTCTTTCCTTATTAAACTGCGTGGATTGATTATATGTTGAACTGTGTGGAATGTTGATATAAACTGCATGGTTTGTTTTTTATTTGTATTGTATTGTTCCGGCCGTATTTGGCCGAGGTATAGATATATGTATTCTGGATTCATATTGTCACCCGTACAGGGGAGATGCTGCCGAAATTTCTTCGGGCAGGGACTACCTGGGGCGTGACTGTCCGGGGACTGTCTTAAACATTCTTTATTATCCATACTATTATTTTGTGCTAACTTTGTGTTGCAGGATGTTGTTTGGGACTAACATGTCTTGCAGGTACAAAATAACGAAGATTTGCCTCGGATGAACAGTGTCCGAGGCGCCTCGGGTTCAAAATCCTGAGATGGCGCGAGGAGCAGGCTTAAGGCGCCTTGGATGGGTTGAAGGCGCCTTAGACAGCTTGGAGGCACCTTGAATGGTTTGAAGGCGCCTTTAGGTCGCGGCATTCAAAGGGTTATCACAGCGAGCAGATCGGGATAAAATTCTCGTTTAAGGCGCCTTGGAGCTTGTTTAAGGCGCCTTGAACACTATTTATAAAGGGGGTTCGACCAGCAGCTCAAATCAATGAACTCCAAGCAATCCTTACGCTACAAGCTGCTCTAGAAACGCCCAGAAGTGCTGTTACAAGTCCCCGACAACCCGGAGTTCCAGATTCTGCTACTTTATTGTTGTCGATATAATTTGTTTTAGTTCTTTCAATTGTAATATCTTATTGTACATTTCACGAGCTTATAGTTGTTGCCCACGGAAAGCGATCAAGGATCGCGGGCCTTCGAGTAGGAGTCGCCTTAGGCTCCGAACGAAGTAAAATCTCTCGTGTCTTTCTGTGTGTGTTCGTTCTTTATTCCGCTGCGTGTTTAAATTACTCTGATAGTTTTTACGATTCCGATACGAACGAAATAGCCGCGAGCGCTATTCACCCCCCCTCTAGCACGTCTCGATCCAACAATTGGTATTAGAGCGGGGTTGTTTTGAATTGGTGCAACCACCATTCAAAACAGTTTTCTTCGTCGTATTTTGTTTCGGAGTCAATTAGAAATTAGCTAATTAGCTAAAATTCTAACTCTTTTCTAATCAGTGTTGCTCTAAGTTGGTCAATACCACTTGAGCTTGTTATTTTTTTCCTCCCGCACTACTAATCCAAAACTCAGTCTTGGAATAGATCTTTTTGTTTTTGTTTGTTTAGGTCTAAATGACTCAACAAGAAGGATATAGCACTGTTCGTCCCCCACTATTTTCCGGAGAAGACTTCAAATATTGGAAGGGGCAAATGGAGATATATATGAAGATCCAGTTCGACACCTGGATGATAGTCAAGACAGGACTGCAACTACCAACTGATACAGACGGTAAGCCTACATCCTGTGAGAACTGGGAGCCAGCCTTTATCAAAAAGATGGAAGTCAACGCCAAAGCTACCTACACCATCCAGTGCGGTCTTACCAAGGAGGAGCTCAACAGAGTCGGTCCCTTTTCAACCGCAAAGGAACTCTAGGAAAAGCTGATCGAACTCCACGAGGGCACCACCGACACAAAAGTAAGTAAAAGAGATTTATTATTCAATAAATTGTATAATTTAAAAATACAGGAAGGTGAGACGGCGAGCCAGCTTCACGCGCACATCCAGGACATTCTCAACTCTCTTTATGCAATTGGACAGAGAGTCGAAAATCGAGACGTCATAAGGTACGCATTAAATTCGTTTCCAAGGAGTACATTGTGGGCATCAATGGTAGATGCCTACAAGGTCTCCAAAGACTTATCTTCTTTAAAGTTAGACGAGTTATTTTCTGAATTTGAACTACATGAACAAACTAATGCGCAGCCATCCGAGAAGGGTATTGCTTTGGTTGCAGGTACGAGTCGAACACGGGAATCAAGAGTACGGCGAAAAATTGAATCGGAATCAGAAGAGGAACCCGACTCAGAAGATGAACTGACCAGCGAACTCGTGAATCTTGTGAAGAAGCTCTACAAGAAGAAGAAAGGCTTCAACAAGAAAGATCTGAAGAAGGCAGTTCAATCTACGGAGGCCCAACCGAACTCAAAGGTAAAGTTCGAAGTCACTTGTTACGGGTGCAACCAGAAGGGGCATATCAAAGCCAACTGTCCTAACCAAAAGGAGGCCAAAAAGCAAAGAAGAAAGAATGCCCTGAAGGCAACTTGAGACGAATCTTCTTCGGAGGACGACGACGATGAACTTGATCAAACAAGTCTACTCGCACTGATGGCCCGGGACCAGATCATCGAGAGCGAGAGCGAGTCAGAAGCCGAGTCCGAGCAAAGTCACGGATCCGCATCCGTTTCAGAAGGGCCAGACTCCACTGTAAGTATTCCAAGGCTTAATAATTTAGTTAATTACTTACTTCACAAACTAGCTAAGTCAAACCTTAGGATTAAATCACTTCTAAAGGAAGTAGCTGTCCTTAAAGAAGTGACAAACACTAATTCCATACCTGATCAAGTTCAAACTGGAAATTCAACTCAAGTTCAAAAACTTGAGGAAGAAAATTCTAGTTTGAAAAATCAGGTAAAAGATTTAAAAAATACTTTAGAACGGTTTTCTCTGGGATCCAAGAATTTAGACCTAATTCTTGGGACACAAAGAGCCGTCTACAACAAAACTAGGCTGGGATATAAAAGTAAAAAGAAATATAGATCTTACTTATCCTTAATAAACAAACAAAGTAGTAAATCAGTTCAAGCATGGGTCCCTAAGTTCAAATTGATCAATCAAGTTGGATTTGGCCAATACTGGGTTCCGAAGGATCAAATACACTACCTCGATAGACCATATCAAGGCTATGATCCAAGGAAAGTGTAATAACCACCATTCTTACTACTACTCTCTAAGGGTGACCGTTACCTAACTACTACTCTAATACTAGTGTCACTGATGTTGTTATTAGCATCAGTTAGATTTATCACGGCTCAGAGGAATTCCTACCGAAAAATTTCGACAGAGTCTCCCATGTACCGGTGACCAAATCAATGATACAAACAATGTATACACAGCCACAGGCGGCTGGAACACATTTTTCACAACCACGCAGTAATAAAATCACACTATAACCAAAGCAACTACTCTAGCAAAAGCAACCAACTACATCACTCCACAAATAATAAAAGTAAAGTGCGGAATAAACTTAAATACAGTCTCAACTCATAATAACACTTAAGGAAACTAAAAGAATTAAACATAAAGTCTTGATAATTTTACCAGCTAATTCTGGATCTCTCCACAGTCCAGTCATCACACACCTTCATCGCCACCACCACCCTGTCGCCTCCCTTTCATATCTTAGCTTTTCCTTTATCTGCAGTAGGAGGAAAGAAAATAAAACTATAAGTGAAATGCTTAGTAAGTACTAATCTATCTCACAAAAACTCGAAGTGCATAGAAATAATGCAACAATACTAAAACTGAAATGCTAAAAGAAAAGCTGCATGTACTCATCTAATAGCAAAGTACTCATGGTGTACAGAAATAAAACTGAACACTGGAAATAATACTAAAGAAACTGCTCATGTGTATCTGGTAGTAAAGGACTAAAAATAGGAATCAATACTGCTCATGTTAAACTGATAGCAAAGAAAAACTAAGGAATCTACTCATTTAATTCTAATAGCTAATCATGCTGCTCATCTAATAGGTAAACATGAAAAACTACTCATCTACTAGATAAACATGGTAGAATAAAGAACTAAACTTACTGATTTTTAGAACTATATGAAACTTATTTCATTTGTTCTAAACTTAATCTTTAATAATTTATGTTTATGTAAAACTCGTTTTACTTGTTCAAAAACTTATACTTATAATACTTCAAAATAATAATCAACTTCTTCTTGGGCCCAGGCTTAGTACCATCTTATGCGCATTCCCTAATAGGTTGGGGTAGCGAGCCACCAATCCTAAAAGAGCAGACCTTGGAATTGGACACCTGGATTTGTTTAACGACAACCTTGTGAAGTCGGGTACTAGCCTCTTCTTAAAAGTAAAATACTTATAATCTTAATTACTTCTTCTTTAAATGCCTTGGCATTTTAATAGACACCTTGTGTGCCAAAATCCCTAAAGTCTTGACTTTGGAATTTACTTAAGGTCTTGGCCTTTCTCTTTCTTTTCTTTTTCTTTCTTTTACTTGTTAATACTTCTAAAAGTATTTAATAGGATTCTTATTTTTCCACTAGAATACATGGCTGTTCATGCTTATTAAAATAGCAAATGAAACTAATAAAAATCTGCACATATGGCTAATAAAAATCTGCACATATGACTAATAAAAATCTGCACACATAACTAATAAAATTCTACATTTAAGCTATAAGAAATCTGCATGTAAGCTATAAGAAATCTGCATGCCATACTAAACTGAAGTGCCTAAAAATAACATGGTACAACACTTAAAACCTCATGATCAAGAAAACCAAGAAGCTAACACTACATACTTAAATAAAGGCTGTTCTTGCCTTTTTGAGTAGCAAGGAAAATGCTAACCGCATGCTTAAATAACACAGGTTATTCATGTTCAGAAACATGGAAATCCAAGGCTAAGATACTAAACTTAAAACTAATCATGTGCATGGAATTAGCAAAGATGAACTAAGCTACAATGAAAAATTCTGCATACAAAGAGATCCAACTACACTAAAATTCTGCACATGATATTCTAATAGCAAAAAAACTAAATTTCCAATGCTACTAAACAAGACTGATCATGTTTATTAAATAGCAAGAAAGCTAACACCATGTTCCTGGATCTAAGGCTGTTCGTGCCCACTACTTAGCACAAAAGAATGGTCTAACAGGAATGCTGATTATAGGGTTGTTCTTGCCCAATGTAAAGCGCCAAAAAGGCCTATACAAACTTATTCACAGATTAAGTTATTATAGAGTAAAGGAAACCTTTTAGCATGCTTTAAACCAAACTGAAACCAAGCAATTATACTTATCCAACAAGCACTCCTAGCTGTTCATTTCTGTTTACTCGGCCACAAAGGATTTAAAACTGCCCATCTAAAGGAGTGAACAGGAGCTGTACCAATTCTAATACATAGCAAACCTCAAAGGCTGTTCTTATTCGTTTCAGCAAGGAAGAATCTAAATAAATAGCACTGCATGGCAATTCTGTAGAAATCTAACTAACAGAACAACCTCACGGCAGCAAGCTTCAAGAACAAATCTTACAGCTTAAATCCCAATTCTGTAGAAATCTAAACCAACGTTCAAAGTGGCAGATTCGGATGGAATCATCTAAACCAAGATAGTATAAATAATATCTACACTTATCCAAGAAGAAATAGAAATCCGAATCCAAATCCTCAACTCACGGCAATAAGCACAAATAGAAAAATCTGTACGGCATGCTTCAAATTCCAGAGATGCAAGGAAAAATCCAAATGAATTCGGAGCAACTCCTACCACAGGTGAGTAGTACTTACACTTTCTTTTAGGACTTACAACCGAAGAGAAGCAAGTTCTAGGGTTTCGGGTGAAGCTTGAAGATCTCGGCGGCTCCCTTGAGTTCCCGAGCTCCCTTTGTTACGGTGACCACGCACGGATGAAGGCCGGCCGGAAGAAGACTTCGTCGGCGCCGGAGAAAAGACCTAACGTCGTCGCCCCTTTTCGCCCGAGAAGGATCGCTCGAAGAACAGCGCCGTCGCGAGGAAGGGGAGAAAGAGGGAATAGGTTTCGGGTTCGGGAAAACACTTAAGCTCTCTTTTAAATCTAGGGTTTTGTTATCAACTATAACCTATATATATCTCACTTCATACTTGGTTAACAAAACCCGCGTAGCTCAATTGGTTGGATGTGTCCGGTTGGGTCAGGTCCGGCCGGAAGTCTTGGGTTCGAGTCTCACCTTCAATGTTTTTTTTTTGTCAAAACTTCTTTCTTTTTGTAAACATGCTAAACGACTTCCAAAAATTACGTAAAAATACTCTAAAAATTCCTAAAAATCTCTAGAATATTTTAAAAGTATTTCCAAATATTTTTATGGACTTTTAGAACTTGAAATAGGGAAAATTGGGTCGTTACAAAAAGCTAAAAGGAAAACGATCTTAAAATTTTAAAATTCAAAATCAAATTAAAATTCGAAATTAAATTATAAATTATAAATTCAAAATTCAAAATAAAATTAGAAATTAAATTATAAAACTCTAAATTCAAAATCAAATTAAAAATTCAAAATTAAATCATAAATTCAAAAATAGATGGTGGATCCAAACTAGCTGGCACCTCCAACTGAACTACCCGACAGGGTAACTGAACCTAATTTACCCGAAATGAGTAAAACAAGAGTAGATTACCCGGTAGGGTAATTAAGGCTAGTCTAAAAACAGGCTAAGTTTAACTTGAACCATAGTACCGGTGAAGTTTTTAGATGATAGTACGTTAGGGAAACTTGGACATCGTATGTCTAGGAAGATATGGCTTCGACCTGGTGCATTTGGCCAAGTGGAACTGACCGAAGCTACCCTTAAATGGATCCCAACTAGTTAGACCAAGGTTTAGTATTAAGTTTAATGGGTAGGACTATTTGGAAAACCTCGAAGGCATGGTTACTTTAATGAGCTCCTTGTGACTCACCATAACCCAGAAGTTTACCAAAGAATGTTTACTTGTTGAACCCAAAGCTAAACCTGAATCTAACACAAAGTTAAACCAGACTATTAAACTCAACAATAATTCATCTCACAACAATTATAGGATTCCCTGATTGACAATTTAGATCGGGTGAGATGACTAAGAAATTAATTTCAAAATTATTTTTAAAACTTAAATTTCAAAATTATTTTTAAAAACTTAAATTTCAATATTATTTTAAAAACTTAAATTTCAAAATTATTTTTAAAACTTAAATTTCAAAATTATTTTTAAAAACTTAAATTTCAAAATTATTTTAAAAACTTAAATTTCAAAATTATTTTAAATTTAAATTTCAAAATTATTTTAAAAAATTAATTTCAAAATTATTTTTAAAACTTAAATTTCAAAATTGTTTTTTAAAACTTAAATTTCAAAATTATTTTTAAAACTTAAATTTCAAAATTATTTTTAAAACTTAAATTTCAAAATTATTTTTAAAAAACTTAAATTTCAAAATTATTTTTAAAAAACTTAAATTTCAAAATTATTTTTAAAACTTAAATTTCAAAATTATTTTTAAAACTTAAATTTCAAAATTATTTTTAAAACTTAAATTTCAAAATTATTTTTAAAACTTAAATTTCAAAATTAATTTAAAAATTAAAATTCTAAATTATATTTAAAAAACTTAAAATTCAAAATTATTTTAAAACTTAAATTTCAAAATTATTGTAAAAACTTAAATTTCAAAATTATTTTAAAACTTAAATTTCAAAAATTTTTTTAAAAACTTAAATTTCAAAATTATTTTTAAAACTTAAATTTCAAAATTATTTTTTAAAACTTAAATTTCAAAATTATTTTTAAAACTTAAATTTCAAAATTATTTTTAAAACTTAAATTTCAAAATTATTTTGAAAAAACTTAAATTTCAAAATTATTTTTAAAAAACTTAAATTTCAAAATTATTTTTAAAAACTTAAATTTCAAAATTATTTTTAAAACTTAAATTTCAAAATTATTTTAAAAACTTAAATTTCAAAATTATTTTTAAAAACTTAAATTTCAAAATTATTTTTAAAACTTAAATTTCAAAATTATTTTTTAAAACTTAAATTTCAAAATTATTTTTAAAACTTAAATTTCAAAATTATTTTTAAAACTTAAATTTCAAAATTATTGTAAAAATTAAATTTCAAAATTATTTTTAAAAAACTTAAATTTCAAAATTATTTTTAAAACTTAAATTTCAAAATTAATTTTAAAACTTAAATTTCAAAATTATTTTTAAAAAACTTAAATTTCAAAATTATTTTTAAAAAACTTAAATTTCAAAATTATTTTTAAAACTTAAATTTCAAAATTATTTTTAAAAAACTTAAATTTCAAAATTATTTTCAAAAACTTAAATTTCAAAATTATTTTAAAAACTTAAATTTTAAAATTATTTTTCCAAACGTTAATAACCATAGGATTGAGTGTTTGCTAAATTACTTCGAATACAATTGAGTAAGATAGAAAATCTAAGTAGTCTACTTCAATTAAAGCTATCTTTAATCCATTAAAAACCAATTCAAACTACTTGATGTGTAGGAATTGGATCGATGGATGTTGGATAGTGGATGCTCCAGACATATGACTGGAGATAAGTTGAAGTTTACTAAACTCAAGTACTAGAAGTTAGGATCAGTTGCATTCGGCAACGACGGTAAACTTAAGGTAATCGGAAAAGGTAATATCGAACTTAGTTCCGATTTCATTATTCAAAATGTTCTATTGGTTGAGAATTTTAACTTTAATTTACTAAGTATAAGTCAATTATGTGACAGCGGATATCTAGTTAATTTTGATAAATCTGGATGTCTAGTTAAAAACATCGAAAACCCTGAAATTAGACTTAAGGGACTTAGGAAGAATAACATCTACACAATTGACTTATCTGTATCCTCAATAAAGTGTCTCTTGAGACAACAAGAGGAAACCCAACTATGGCACAGAAGACTGGGTCACACGCACACAAGACTCATATAAAAAATGAGTCAAAATGGTCTAGTTAAAGGCTTGCCCAAATTAAAATTTATTGTAAACTCAATCTGTGATGCGTGTCAAAAAGGAAAATAAACCAAGTCAACCCACAAGTCAACCAACCTAAAAAGATCTAACACCGTACTTGAGCTCCTTCACCTTGACTTATTTGATTCACATGGAGCCAAATCACTAAGCAAGAACCAATATTGCTTAGTAATAATTGATGACTACTCTAGGTACACATAGGTAAAATTTCTAAAAACAAAAGATGAAACCTATGAAATATTTAGTAATTTTTGCAAATTAACGGAAAATGAAAAAGATACTAAAATTAAAAGAATAAGAAGTGATCACGGAGGGGATTTTGAAAATCATAGGTTTACCCAACCTTGTAAAATAAATGGATACCAACATGAAGTTTCATGTCCTAGAACCCCCTAACAAAATGGTCTAGTGGAACGTAAAAATAGAACATTACAAGAAGCCGCTAGGACTAGGTTAAACGAATATCATTTAAATCATCAATTTTGGGCTGAAGCGATAAATACTGTAAATTATATTCAAAACAGAATTTTAATTAACAAATCTCACAATAAAACACCATATGAACTCTACTACATAAAATTCCCAATCTAAACTATCTAAAAGTATTTGGGTGTAAAGTTCACATTTTAAATACTAAAGATTACTTAAGAAAATTTACACCCAAGTCTCACCAAGGAATATTCTTAGGATACTCCTCTACCAGTAGGGCCTTTAGAGTATATAATCAAAATACCTTGAAAGTTGAAGAAGAAACAACTAATGTAATATTTGATGAAGAAAACAGCTTACCTTATAATAACGAAAATCCAAGAGCTATAGAAGATGATGAAATCCAACCTAATCTTAATAAGCCAGAAGAACCAGTTTCTGACCCACAGATAAGACCAACTAGAGTAAGTACCTCTCACCCACCTGACCAAATTTTGGGTGACCCAAACGTAGGAGTCAGAACTAGATCATCCTATAGAAACCTTAGTCAGATTTCCCTCATTTCTAAAATTGAACCTAAGACTATAGAAGAAGCCCTACCTGATCCAGACTGGATCATTGCAATGCAGGAAGAATTAACACAATTTGAGAGAAACCAAGTCTGGGACCTTGTACCTAAACCCATAGATAAATCAATAATAGACACCAAATGGGTTTTTAGGAACAAGTTGGATGATCACGGTGATATAATAAGAAACAAAGCTAGGCTAGTATCAAAAGGGTTTAGTCAAGTCGAAGGCTTAGACTAAGATGAAACCTATGCTCCGGTAGCTAGACTCGAGTCCATTAGAATGTTATTAGCCTATGCAGCAAATAAAGGGTTCAAATTGTACCAAATGGACGTTAAATTAGCCTTTTTAAATGGTTTTATCAAGGAAGAGGTCTACGTAAGCCAACCTCCAGGGTTTGAAGACATAGACTACCCTAACCATGTATTTAAATTAAAAAAGGCATTATATGGATTAAAACAAGCCCCTAGAGCATGGTATGAAAGATTATCTAATTACTTAATATCCAAAGACTTTAACCAAGGACAAATCGATCTGACTTTGTTCGTGAAAACTATAGAAAAAGACATCTTTATAGCCCAAATCTATGTTGACAACATAATCTTTGGCTCAACTAATTCAAAATTCTTAAAAGAATTTGTCAAATTAATGGAAAGTGAATTTGAAATGAGTATGGTTGGGGGACTCAACTTTTTCTTAGGCTTACAAATAAAACAAACCAAAGATGGAATCTACATTTATCAAACTAAATATGCTAAGGAGTTAGTTAAAAAATTCTGTATGGAAAATTCAAAAATTATAAATACTCCAATGGCAACCAACATAAACATTGACTCTGACCCGGAAGGAAAACCAGTTGACCCAAAATACTACAGGAGTGCAATAGGTAGTTTACTTTATCTAACTGCAAGTCGACCCGACATATTGTTTGCAGTAGGTATGTGTGCAAGATATCAATCCTGTGCAAAAGAATCACACCTAACATATGTTAAAAGAATACTTAGATATATTAAAGGAACTTTAAATGTAGGACTCTGGTATCCAAGTACTTGCACCTTTGACCTTTATGGCTATTCTGATTCAGACTATGCTGGGTGCAAATTAGATAGGAAAAGTACAAGTGGTAGCTGCCAGATTCTAGGTCAGTGCCTAGTAAGTTGGTCAAGCAGAAAGCAACATTGTGTTGCTCTATCCACTACAGAAGCTGAATATATAGCCCTAGGAGAATGTGCATCTCAATTATTATGGATGATGCATACATTAAAAGACTATCAACTAGAATATAAAAATACAAAAATCTTTATTGATAATATCAGCTCAATTAATCTAACCAAAAATCCTATTCACCATTCTAGGACTAAACACATAGAGGTAAAACACCATTTTGTAAGGGATCACGTAGCTAAAGGTGAAATTGCACTCAACCATGTTGAGTCCAAATCAAACCTAGCTGACATCTTTACAAAACCCCTACCTGAACTTGAGTTCAGTGCACTTAGAAGACAAATAGGAATGTGTTGGGTAGAGTAAGTGTCTTATCTTGTTGTTTACTTATCATTTTTCAAAATCTAGGAAAAATAATTTTCAAAATTCCCAATTTCCTAAATTTTTCAAAATTTTGGAATTAGCCTAAGCATTTCCCCTAGAAATCATGTTCCCCTAGAGTTAAGCCAGAGCATCTCACAAGCACCTAGGTCTACCTTGATTGTGATTGAAAAACATAGAACGGCGTGAGATGCATAGGGTACAGCCTGGACTCAAGAATGCTTATATCTGTGTATCGATATGAGTCTGGGCGTTAAAAACGCAATATACATTAATCAAGTTGAGTCTTCCAGCTCTAGTCAAATCTAACTGGACCAAATCAACTTGACTTGACTAACCATGTGAAAACTGTTGCCCTATAGGCAGTTAGCAAGTAGCTAAAGGTTAGACAGTTGGTAAAAGGACATTCAGTTTTCTGCTTAAGCATGTTTTTTTTAGGGCTCTGATACCTAGTAAGTTAATCAATATGACTCATGCTTGGACGTAAGGACCAACTGAATTTGAATAAATAACCTAAACCAAATTTAAATATTGTTCAAACTTAAGTTTACTATTAACCTAATTTTTCAAATTCAATACTTTTAAAGAGCTAAGCTAAGTTACAATCTTAATGTTCAAATCTTTGTTAAGCCTAGCTAACTTTGAAATCTAACATTGTAAATTCCTGTTTTTTTTAAAACTTAAGTTATTACCCTCAGAAATGAATGTTAAGTATCTAGTTATTCAAAAGTCTATTATTTTTGATATATGGCAAAGGGAGAGAGTAGCAAACATGCAAATGTAAAATTCAAATTTAAAATATAAAAAAAGGGGGAGCAATAGTCAAGGGGGAGCATCAGTTAAGGGGGAGCATATAGTTTATTTTAGCAAACTTGCTTTGGTTAGCTTTGGTTAATATGTTCATCTATACTTAGCAAATTTGCCTGTGTTAAAAATGGTTATCTATTCGTTTGTTTACTTAACTTTGAATTTGAGTTGTCATAATCAAAAAGGGGGAGATTGTTGGTGCGGGAAGCATCCGACGATCGAACTCGTGTTTTGATAATGGAAAAAGATTCAAAGTTAAGGTGTTTTGTATTCTAACAAGTCTACTTGAGGATTTCAGGAAAGTCCTAGCTGTGGTTAGGCAAAGGGAAAACCCTAGTGGGTGGTAACCCTAGGTCATAGGGGGTGGTAACCCTATGCGAAAAAGTCTTGGCAGGTCGATGACATCAGGCAAAAAGTCCTAGGGGGTGGTAACCCTAGGTGGAAAGTCCTGGTGTCGCGAACCAGGTGAAAGACTGGACTAGCCGGGAAGCGGATGTCCAGCAGAAAGTCTGGAAGCATCGAGTGCTGAGCAAAAGTCCAGTCGATCTGGAGGATTGCACTGGCGACAGGTAAATCTCCTGAGTGGAGTAGGTGAGGACGCGTTCCCCGTAGAGGGAACAATAGGCGTCGGGTCGACCTAGGATTTCCGGTCAGAAATCTGAAGTCAGACCCGGACAGTCCGAGGGCTGTCTTAAACATTCTTTATTATCCATACTGTTATTTTGTGCTAACTTTGTATTGTAGGATATTGTTTGGGACTAACATGTCTTGCAGGTATAAAATAACGAAGATTTGCCTCGGATGAACAGTGTCTGAGGCGCCTCCATGAGGCTTGGAGGCGCCTCGGGTTCAAAATCCTGAGCTGGCGCGAGGAGCAGGCTTAAGGCGCCTTGGATGGGTTGAAAGCATCTTAGACAGCTTGGAGGCGCCTTGAATGGTTTGAAGGCGCCTTCAGATCGCGGCAGTCAAAGGGTTATCACAGCGAGCAGATCGGGATAACATTCTCGTTTAAGGCGCCTTGGAGCTTGTTTAAGGTGCCTTGAACACTATTTATAAAGGGGGTTCGACCAGCAGCTCAAATCAATGAACTCCAAGCAATCCTTACGCTACAAGCTGCTCTAGAAACGCCCAGAAGTGCTGTTACAAGTCCCCGACAACCCGGAGCTCCAGATTCTGCTACTTTATTGTTGTCGGTATAATTTGTTTTAGTTCTTTCAATTGTAATATCTTATTGTACATTTCACGAGCTTATAGTTGTTGCCCACGGAAAGCGATCAAGGATCGCGGGCCTTCGAGTAGGAGTCGCCTTAGGCTCCGAACGAAGTAAAATCTCTCGTGTCTTTCTTTGTGTGTTCGTTCTTTATTCCGCTGCGTGTTTAAATTACTCCGATAGTTTTTACGATTCCGATACGAACGAAATAGTCGCGAGCGCTATTCACCCCCCCCCCCCCTCTAGCGCGTCTCGATCCAACATCAGACTCATTGGATTATTGGATTAATGGTTAATCCAATATAGTAATTCAACCCATTAAGAGGAATACAAAGAGACAAAAATTCTTAGTATTCATTAGATGAATATAAATAGGTTTTTGATTAGATTTTTCATTAGAGATGAAAAATGTGACTCTTGATCTTCCCTTCTTCTTCCTCTTCTTCCTCTTTTTCCTTCTTAGCTAAACCCCATTTTGGCAGAATCTCCATGTGTGGCTAGCACCATAGTGGTGGTTCTTCTCCAAATCGTGAGTTCATGAGACAAACGAAACATGTTCGTATGGATATCATAAAGGCGCGGCCACTTGATCGCGCTGAGATCTACATCCAAAGTAAAGTTGATGTCGAGATTGCGAAGGTAACGCAACAAAGGTATAACTTCCTCTCATATAAAACTTAGTATATGTATTTTTCTCCTTTGCATGGATCTTCTAGAGAGGATCTAGTTTGTTTTCCACTTTGCTTTCTGCATGTTTAGCACATTAGATCCTTACAGTGGTATCAGAGCCACTTGCGAAGGCATATACTAAGTTGTAGTTAGATTTTTATATGTGATATAGAAATTGCATGAGATATTTACTATGATTTGCATGATTATGAGTTAGATTTCAGCCCAAGGTCACGACCTAGACACTATTGTGAATAGTAAGATTTTGGTCAAAGGTTTTGAGGGTAGCACCTCGGGTATCGCAGCAACTCATATAGTATGCGAAGGGGCGCTGCCCCCTTGACCCCCACCCGCTAATCGGCTAGCGGGACTTCCATGGCGTTGAGGGTCATAACTCTTTGTTTAAATCATAGTAGATTTTATGCCGTAAGGATATTGTGAATATATATGACATGGTGCATGGTTATCCCGAATGTGATTGGATGTGTGTGTGTGTGTGATGTTGTAATTCATAATATGGCTTGCGTGTCATGCTTTCATCTTTATCACTCTTATTGTAACTTTAGACTATCCTCGAATGTAACTCAAGGTTTCTTTAGGTTTTATAATGTACAAATTAGAGAGAATTAGTCTACTAGATGATGGTGAAAATGGAAGAAGGATAACAACACACGATGACCAAGGAAGCACTTGGAGAAGATGCTTTGACCTAGGTTGATTTTTTGATCTTCTCATTGGCTTGAGAAGATAGTAGATAATGTGGCTATAACCATGTCACATTTTATTTAGCATATATGTTGATGTATGCCATGAATGTATGTGATGTATGTGATGCATGTGTATCTATTGTAATTTGGTGCCTTTCATATGTCTACCAAAGTTTGGTACTCACTACTACCTCGATCATTTGTAGTCAGGTCTTTCCAAAGTAAAGTGACTCATTTTATCTTGGTTGAGTGTGATAGTACAATTGTGATGTCCAACTATTGGACTTTGGGTGACTTAATTAAGTTACCTCAATTAGATTGAGAACTTAGTGACATATCTCATGCGATGTAATTCAAATTATACTAGTCTTAGGTGATTAGCAAAAGCTAACTCAAGATGAGTTATAATATGGATTTTATAAGATGGGCAAATGAACAAATAGTCTTGTTCAACCAATGATACAAGAGTTACATAGGATGTAATTGGTAAATGTTGTCTACCTAAGTTATACAAATCTTGGGCGATTAGCCAAAGGTAACTCAAGATAAGGTATAATATGGATCTTGTCCAATTAGTACACGTTGTCTACCTAAGTTATATAAGTCTTGGGTGATTGGCCAAAGCTAACTCAAGATAAGGTTTAATATGGATCTTGTCCCACTTGAATGTCTTTGCTCCTAGGTTTAGAGCTAGTAGTCACTTGCTCCTACCAAGCTTTAAAATTCAGTGAGAGAATCATTTAATTAAAGATATAATTAAATGATCTGAATATGATACTTTTTCTGTATTTTATTATTGTAAATCATCATGTCATCTAGTACGTCAAATACACTCTCTCTATGATCTGTCCCTGACAAGGATAAGCTCAATAGAGATAATTTCCTAGACTGGTATAGGAACTTGAGAACAGTTCTCAAGCAATAGAGAAAACTATACATCCTAGAGCAGCCCATTCCTGAACCACCCCCCACTAATGTCACTAGAGCTGATAAGGATGCTTATAAGAAGCATCAAGATGATACGTTAGATGTATCATGTCTTATTATTGCCACGATGAAATCTGAGCTTCAGAAGCAACATGAGAACACGGATGTCTATGATATGGTTGAATATCTTAGACTACTATATAAGGACAAGCAAGGTATGAGAGATTTGAGATCTCTAAGGCTCAATGAAAAATGCAAGAAGGAAGTCCCGTAAAGCCTTATGTGCTCAAAATGATCGGGCATGTCGAGAATCTACAAAGGTTGGGATTTCCACTAGGCCAAAAATTGGCTACTGACCTTATTCTGCAATCATTGTCTAAGAGCTACAGTCAATTATAACATGAATAAAATTGACAAACCATTGCCTGAGATGTTGAGAATGTTAAGAACTGCTGAACTCAACCTTAAGAAGGCAAAGCCTATACCATTTTAATGGTGTCGAATAGCAAAGGCAAATGGAAGCCCAAAGGTAAAGGTAGGACCCAAGCCAAAGGCAAGGGCAAGACTCATGCATTAAACCCCAAAGGTAGTGTTGCTAAGGAAGGAACCTACTTCCATTGTGGTGAGACTGAACACTAGAAGAGGAACTGCAGTTGTACCTAGAGGAACTGAAAAGGAAGAGAAGTGAGACTTTTACCTCAGGTATATATGTTATAGAAGTCAATCTATCCATTTCTTCTTCATGGGTATTAGATACCGAGTGTGCATCACACATTTATACTAATGTGCAGAGGCTCAGAAATAGTAGAACATTGACAAAGGGTAAAGTGGACCTACAAGTAGGCAATGGCACAAAAGTTGTTGCTATAGCTATAGGAACATATTCCTTATCTTTGCCCATTGGACTTGTTTTAGAACTTGAAGAGTGCTATTATGTGCCTATCTTGACTAAGAACATTATCTCTATTTCTTGTTTGGACAAGAAAGGTTTTTTCATTTATAATAAAAGACAAATGTTTTTATATTTATTTCAATGAATGTTCTATTGTAGTACACATCTTATAAATGGACTCTATGTTCTAGACTTTGACAACCCAATCTATAGCATAAATATCAAACGGTTCAAGTCTAATGATTTGAACCAAATATTTCTCTGGCATTGTCTCTTAGGTCACATAAATGAGAGTTACATATCCAAACTCTATAAGGATAGACTTCTAGACTCATTTGATTTTGAATTATATGAGGTATGCAAATCTTGACTTCAAGATAAGATGATAAAGACTCCATTTAGTGGACACGGTGAAAGGGCTAATGACTTGTTAGGACTCATACATACTGATGTATGTGTTAGAGTGTATACTAAAAGTCTAGCTTTCTGTATAAACATTTATTTTGAAATAAGAATCACATTGGTTAAATGTCTACATTTATGCTAAGTGTAGTTGTCCATTTAATTTATAGTTCCTTATAAATTATAAATAGTTGCTCACAACCAAGATGGAATTGGGCAAATCATTGGAATGGTTGTAGTGTAATTTGGTATTAGTTTATCTTGACTATAAAATTACACTAGTACACTCTGAGTGTATTGAGCAGGACCATTTGAGGTGTTCTTTTTCTACTGATTGATAAAAAGAACAAGACCTCTATTATTATGGAAGTGTGTACTCTTAATCATGATATAATAACAAACACGTATAATTAATATTTATTTCTTTAATTTATCAAAGGGTGAGATTTAGTTCGTTAAATCAATAGGCCCGATAAGTTGGGAAATGATATTATTTATATGGTGTGTTGTTGATTATAGAATGAAACTATGTCCTAGTAATCTAGGTTGATGATGTCCCCTTAAGAAGCTCATAAGGATTGTCATGTAAACCCTGCAGGTGGACTTAGTCCGACATGACAATAAGGTTGAGTGGTACTACTCTTGGAGCCAGATATTAATTAACTGAGTTGTCAGTAACTCATTTAATTAGTCGACATTCGATATCTTAAACACAAGTAGACTAACACACTCATGATAAGAAGGAGCTCATATTGTAATATGGTATTGGTGCGGTAATACAAAAATAACTCTTTAGTGAAATGAGATATTATTGATGAACTTGAGTTGGCTGTTCGGGGTGAACACGGGAAGCTCAAGCTCATCGAGAGACCAAAACCAATTCCTCCTCTCGGTCCCTGTTGTAGCCTCTTATTTATAAAGTCTTATATCCACTTAGAGCCAAGCTTCTTACCCATATTGTTGTGGTCGACCAAGTCATGCTTGGAGCCCAAGCTAGGGTCGGCCAGGTCAAAGGATGGAGCCAAGTTATATGGCCGGCCAAGCTTGGAGCCCAAGCTAGGTGGCCGGCCACATTAAAATAAAAGGGTATTTTAATTTTTAAAATCTTTCCTTTTGTGGAAGTCATGGTTTTAAAAAAGAGTTTTAAATTTTAAAATCTTTCCTTTTATAGCTTTCTACAAAAGATTAAGTGAGAGTTTTGATATCTTTCCTTATTTGTAGTTAAAAGGAAGATTTTAATTTTTTTGATAAAACTTTCCTTTTTTGTAACCATCCACATGTTTTAAAAGAGATATTTTAATTTATAAAATGTTCCTTTTATAACCAACAAGGGATTTAAAATAGAAATTTTGTTATTAAAATTTCTTACCGAAACAAATAAGGATGTTTTAATTTAGTGTTTAAAACTTTCCTTGTTTGGACAACAACTAGATGGTCGGCCATGACAAGCATTAAAGGAAGTTTAAATTTTTTGTTTTAAAACTTTCCTTTTTAGTCATTGGCAAGGAATATAAGGAAGTTTTAATTATGTTTAAAAATGTCCTTTTTTGCCAAAACCAAGGATTATAAAAGAGATAGAGGGGGTTCCTCATGAGAGAACACATCTTCTATTCCTCTCTTCCAATCCTTGGTGGCCAGTCCTTGTCCTTCTCTTTTCTCCTTTTGTTATCTTCCTTGGAGGCCAGCGACATCAATTGTGGTAATCTCTTGGTGGTTGATTGCTTGAAGGAGAAGAAGAAGAGAAGGAAGCTCTCTTGTCTAGCATCCCTTGGAGGTTAGTTGGTGGCCGGATCTTGGAAGCCTTGGAAGAAGCTTGGGTGGATTTCATCTTGGAAGATCGTCGCCCACACGACGTCCAAGAGAAGGAGGGGAATACAACAGAAGATCAAGAGGTCTATAAGATACAAAAGGTATAACTAATTATTAGTTTCAGCATCTTAACTAGTTCATCTTTTGTATTGATCTAGGAAAACCAAACACAAGAGGTTATTGGTTTTAAGTTTTCATTTTTGTTATTGATTTTATTGTTTGATTTCATGTTTCGATATTGTGTTTCTATTGAGATCTCTATAGTAAAATCTAGTTGACTGTAAGAAGTTAAATATCTGATTTCTTTGTGAGGCTTTGTCTAGGAAGTGGTAGATGATCTCATACCCAAGAAGGCCTAGTACCTCGCCATGTTTAACCTGAAAGTCGATCTTTGAAATAGATATTTGATAACTTCTGTAATATGGTTTAACTTAGGAAGATCACATCAATTAAACTTGGAGTAAAAATGTTAAGTATCATTTCCAATCCATGTTTAACTTCCGAAGGATAATTTAGATTAATATTGTTAATCATCGTTTGCAATCCAAATTTAACTTCAGTAGATCACATGGGTAGCTAGGATAGTTCTATGCTTGTACAAATTTTTATACAAGGGAACTAGGAATGGCCTACTTAATGGACAAAGTATCAAGTAATGGCCTACACTTAGGCACATTTAATAGTATCATCCCCTTCGAAGTCACTGCTATAATATGTGTGACCAAAGGAATACCAACTATTAATTTTATTTGTCATAAAGTTAGGTTGACAAGAATAAAATTAATGGGTAAAACCTCCTCTTACAAATGTTTGAATTTGTATACGTCCACCCTATCATGGCATACAAAATGTTAGTGAATTTAAATAATATTGTTTGAGGACTCAATAGTATTCTAAATTCTAAAGTTTTGACCAAAACTTATTTTTTGATTCTTAGGATGACTTTCAACCCACTTGCTATTATTCTGAAAGAGAACAAACTTACTGGTCCAAATTACATAGATTGGAAAAGAAACCTCGACATTGTCCTAACTACTGAAGGCTATTAGTTTGTACTGATGGAGGTTTGCCCTAATGTACCTAATAGCGATTCTAGTGAAGAGGAGATTAAGCATCATAGGAAATGGGTCAAGGCAGATGAGATGGCGTGGTGTTACATTTTGGCTTCAATGTCAAATGTGCTGCAACATCAGCATCAGGACATGCCAACTGCCTATGACATGATGAGCAATCTCAAGGATCTCTTCGGACACCAGAATCGGGCTGCTAGGCAACTGGCTATGAGAAATTTAATGATAGCCACCATGTCAGAGGGGACACCCGTAAGGGATCATATCCTCAAAATGATGGCTTACTTGAATAAGATACAAATCCTTGGAGCTAAAATCGATAGGGAAACCCAGGTCGATATTATTCTCCAATTGCTACCCAAACGTTTTGAACAGTTCTGGCTGAACTATAATATGAATAAAAGGATTTATTCATTGGCGGAACTACTGACATAACTTCAAGCAGTAGAAGGGTTATTTCATCATAGTTCTCAAATCCACTTTGCTGAAAATGTTTCTACTTCTAAGTCGAAAGGCAAGAAGAAGAAGAAGAAGAAACAATCTAGCTCGCAAAGAAAGTGAATCGATCTCTAGGTTCTGGACTAAAAGCAGGAGTGAAGAAGCCGAAGGGCAAGTGTTTCATTTGCAAGCAGTCTGGACATTGGAAGGCGGATTGTCCTCGTAGGAAAGAGAACAATATAGGTATATCTTATTCTCTAGTAGTTGAAACATGTTTAGCGGTGTTATCTACCAGTACCTGGTGTGTATATACAGGAGTCACTGATCATGTCTGCAATACATTGCAAGGATTCTAGGAAACCCGACAACTATGTGAAAGAGAGATAACCGTCTACATGGGCAATGCGATGAAAGTGGCGGCTGTTGCAGTGGGAGATGTTTACTTATCATTTGATAGGAATAGAAATGTGATTTTGAGAAATTGTATTTATGTACCAAGTTTTAGAAAGAATTTAATTTTAGTTTCTAAACTATTTTTAGATGGATATACTATTTATTTTGATAACAAAGTGGTTATCAAGGAAAATAGGGTAGTTATCTGTTCTGGTACATTAGTTGACAATTTGTATACTCTAAATCCAATAACTCCCACAGAGCAACCAATGGAAATTAATAACACATCCTCTAATTCTAATAAGAGAAATGAACCTTCAAAAATGAATTAAACATATCTTTGGCATCTAAGACTTGGTCATATTAACTTGAGTAGGATTCAAAGACTAATAGCCGATGGACTCTTGGGTTCATTAGTGTTGGAAAACTTTCCAACCTGTGAATCTTGCTTAGAAGAAAAAATGATCAAGAGACCTTTTAAGGCCAAGGGGTATAGAGCAAAGGATGTGTTGGAACTGGTTCATTTTGATTTGTGTGGACCTATGACTATCCAGGCGAGAGGTGGTTTTGAATATTTTGTCTCTTTTATATATGACTATTCGGGATATGGGTACATTTACTTGATGCACCGCAAGTCTGAGTGCTTCCATTAGTTCAAAGAGTACAAGGCTAATGTGGAGAAACGTCATGGTAAAAGTATCAAGACACTATAGTCTGATCATGGTGGCAAGTACCTCTCAGGAGAGTTTAGGAATTACTTATCAGAGGTTGGGATTCAATCCCAATTATCTTCACCTGGTACATCCCAATAGAATAGTGTGGCAAAATGAAGGAATAGGACTCTTATGGAAATAGTTAGATCGATGATGAGTTATTCAGAATTACCATATTCATTCTGGGGATATGCTTTAGAAATGACAGTATACATTCTGAACTCGGTACCTTCTAAATCAGTACACTCTACTCCCACAGAATTGTGGAACGGGCGTAAGCCTAGTCTGAGTCATGTTCGGATTTGGGGTAGCCCAACACATATGCTGAAGGGAGATGCTGATAAGTTGGAATCTCGTACAGAAGTTCGCCTGTTTATAGGTTATCCTAAAGGAACAAAAGGTGGTTTGTTTTATAGTCCTAAAGATCAGAAAGACATTGTTAGCATGAATGCCCGATTTTTAGAAGAGGACTATGTAATAAACCACAAGCCCATGAGTGAAATTGTTCTAGAATAAATAAGAGAGGGCACATCTACTTTAGTATCAAGAGTGCAAGATGAAATATCACAAGAAACTACAACATGTATCACAAATGATACACAACTATAGACAATGCCTCATCATAGTGGGAGGGTTGTGAGGCAACCTGAAAGATTCATGTTTTTGAGAGAGTCTTCGGACTTGATCCGAGGAAAATATGAACCTGATCCCCGAACATATGACGAAGCACTCCAAGATAAAGATGCAGCATCTTGGCAAAAAGTAATGAATTCGGAAATAGAATCTATGTATTCTAACAAAGTCTGGAAGCTAGTAGAACCATCAAATAGTGTAAAAGATATTAGATGTAAATGGATCTACAAAAGGAAAAGAGGGACAGACGGGAAGGTGGAAACCTTCAAAGCAAGGCTTGTTGCGAAGGGGTATACTCAAAAAGAGGGAATCGATTATGAGGAAACCTTTTCGCCAGTAGCTATGCTTAAGTCTATCCAGATACTCTTATCTATTACTGCTCATATGGATTATGAGGTTTGGCAAATGGATGTCAAGACAGTTTTCCTTAACGGAAGTCTTGAAGAAAACATCCATATGAAGCAACTAGAGGGGTTTATTGCAAAGGGAAAAGAGCATCTTGTATCTAAGCTCAATTGGTCTATTTATGGACTGAAGCAAGCTTCAAGATCTTGGAACATCCGGTTTAATGAAGTAATCCAATCTTATGGATTTATTCAGTGTCCGGATGAGTCTTGTGTATATAAGAAGTGTGATGGAAACATGGTGGTATTTCTTGTACTATACGTAGATGACATTTTGTTAGTTGGCAACAATATCAAAATGTTGTTGGAAGTAAGGGTATGGTTTTCCAAGCAATTTGATATGAAGGACTTGGGAGAATGCGCACATATTCTCGGGATCAAAGTAATAAGGGATCGCAAGAAAAGAATGTTGTGCTTATCCCAAGCTTCATATATCGATACTATCCTAGCTCGTTTTAGCATGCAAGACTCTAAGAAAGGTTTTCTACCTTTTCGGCATGGAGTATCTTTATCTAAAGAGATGTCTCCAAAGACATCAAAAGAGATAGAGGAAATGAAGGCATTTCCTTATGCTTCAGCTGTAGGAAGCTTAATGTATGCAATGTTATGCACGAGACCGGATATCTATTTTACCGTGGGCATGGTTAGCAGATAACAAAGTAATCCAGGACATGGACATTGGACTAATATAAAGCATATATTAAAGTACCTGAGAAGGACTAGAGATTATATACTGGTTTACCAAGCTGATGATTTGCTCCCTGTGGGTTACACGGATTCAGACTTCTAATCAGATAGGGACAATAGTAAGTCTACATCAGGCTATGTGTTTACTTTAGGAGGTGGAACCATAGCATGGAAGAGTGTTAAGCAGAAATGTGTTTCAGACTCAACCATGGAAGCTGAATATGTGGCAGCCTCTGAGGCAGCCAAAGAAGATGTATGGCTCAGGAACTTTTTGATGGACTTAGATGTGATTCCTGGTTTTCCCAAAATCATCACAATTTATTGTGATAATAGCGGTGTGGTAGCAAACTCGAAGGAATCAAGAGCCCATAAGGTGAGTAAACACATTGAGCGCAAGTACCACCTGATACGAGACATCGTAAAGCGAGGAGAAGTTGTTGTCGCCAAGATTGTATCAGTAAATAACTTGGCAGATCCTTTCACTAAGGCCCTTCCGGCAAAAGCTTTTGATTGACATATTGAGGGGATGGGAATCAGATGTATGGCAGTGTTCTAGGCAGCAGAGTCTTTTAGTATAAGTGGGAGATTATTAGAGTGTATACTAAAAGTCTAACTTTCTATATAAACATTTATTTTGAAATAAAATTCACATTGGTCAAATGTCTACATTTATGCTAAGTGTAGTTGTCCATTTAATTTATATTGTAGATAACATGGTGTGAGGAGACACACAGAAGTTCATATTATCAGTTCCTTATAAATTATAAATAGTTGCTCACAACCAAGATGGAATGAGACAAACCATTGGAATGGTTGTAGTGTAATTTGGTATTAGTTTATCTTGACTATAAAATTACACTAGTACACTCTGAGTGTATTGAGCAGGACCATTTGAGGTGTTCTTTTTCTACTGATTGATAAAAAGAACAAGACCTCTATTATTATGGAAGTGTGTACTCTTAATCATGATATAATAACAAACACGTATACTTAATATTTATTTCTTTAATTTATCAAAGGGTGAGATTTAGTTCGTTAAATCAATAGGCCCGATAAGTTGGGAAATGATATTATTTATATGGTGTGTTGTTGATTATAGAATGAAACTATGTCCTAGTAATCTAGGTTGATGATGTCCCCTTAAGGAGCTCATAAGGATTGTCATGTAAACCCTGTAGGTGGACTTAGTCCGACATGACAATAAGGTTGAGTGGTACTACTCTTGGAGCCAGATATTAATTAACTGAGTTGTCAGTAACTCATTTAATTAGTGGGCATTTGATATCTTAAACACAGGGAGACTAACACACTCATGATAAGAAGGAGCCCATATTGTAATATGGTATTGGTGCGGTAGTACAATAATAACTCTTTAGTGGAATGAGATATTATTGATGAACTTGAGTTGGGTGTTCGGGGTGAACACGGGAAGCTCAAGCTCATCGGGAGACCAAAACCAATTCCTCCTCTCGGTCCCTGTTGTAGCCTCTTATTTATAAAGTCTTATATCCACTTAGAGCCAAGCTTCTTGCCCATCTTGTTGTGGTCGGCCAAGCCTTGCTTGGAGCCCAAGCTAGGGCCGGCCAAGCCAAAGGATGAAGCCAAGTTATATGGTCGGCCAAGCTTGGAGCCCAAGCTAGGTGGTTGGCCATCTTAAAATAAAAGGGTATTTTAATTTTTAAAATCTTTCCTTTTGTGGAAGCCATGGTTTTAAAAGAGAGTTTAAATTTTAAAATCTTTTCTTTTATAACTTTCTACAAAAGATTAAGAGAAAGTTTTGATATCTTTCCTTATTTGTAGTTAAAAGGAAGATTTTAATTTTTTGATAAAACTTTCCTTTTTTGTAACCATCCACATGTTTTAAAAGAGAGATTTTAATTTATAAAATTTTCCTTTTATAACCAACAAGGGATTTAAAAGAGAAATTTTTCTATTAAAATTTCTTTCCGGAAACAAATAAGGAAGTTTAAATTTTGTGTTTAAAACTTTCCTTATTTGGACCACAACTAGATGACTGGCCATGACAAGCATTAAAAGAAGTTTTAATTTTTTGTTTTAAAACTTTCCTTTTTAGTCATTAGCAAGGAATATAAGGAAGTTTTAATTATGTTTAAAACTTTTTTTTTTTGCCAAGACCAAGGATTATAAAAGAGATAGATGGGGTTCCTCATGAGATAACACATCTTCTATTCCTCTCTTCCAATCCTTGGTGGTCGACCCTTGTCCTTCTCTTTTCTCCTTTTGTTTTCTTCCTTGGAGTCTGGCGGCATCAATTGTGGTAATCTCTTGGTGGCCGGTTACTTGAAGGAGAAGAAGAAGAGAAGGAAGCTCTCTTGTCTAGCATCCCTTGGAGGTTAGTTGGTGGCCGGATCTTGGAAGCCTTGGAAGAAGCTTGGGTGGATTTCATCTTGGAAGATCGTCGCCCACATGATGTCCAAGAGAAGGAGGGGAATACAATAGAAGATCAAGAGGTCCATAAGCTACAAAAGGTATAGCTAGTTATTAGTTTCCGCATCATAACTAGTTCATCTTTTGTATAGATCTAGAAAAACCAAACACAAGAGGTTATCGGTTTTAAGTTATCATTTTTGTTATCAATTTTATTGTTTGATTTCATGTTTCGATATTGTGTTTCTATTGAGGTCTCTATAGTTAAACCTAGTTTACATGTAAGAAGTTAAATATCCGATTTCTTTGTGAGACTTTGTCTATGAAGTGGTGGATGATCTCATACCCAAGAAAGCCTAGTGCCTCACCATGTTTAACCTGGAAGCTAATCTTTGAAATAGATATTTGATAACTTCTATAATATGGTTTAACTTAGGAAGATCAGATCGGTTAAACTTGGAGTAAAAATGTTAAGTATTGTTTCCAATCCAAGTTTAACTTCTGAAGGACAATTTGGATTAATAATGTTAAGCATCGTTTGCAATCCAAATTTAGCTTCAGTAGAGCACATGGGTAGCTAGGATAGTTCTATGCTTGTATAAATTTTTGTACAAAGGAACTAGGACGGTATTCTGAGTAGCAACCAACAGTATGTGGCTCTTTCAGAATAGTAGCTGGAGGAGGCTATCATAACTTCATTACTTTTACTGATGATCTCAGTAGGTACAACTATATGTATCTGATGAGACGTAAGTTGGATTCCTTTCAAAAGTTTAAAGAATTCAAGAATGAAGTACAAAACCAACTTGGTAAGTGTATTAAGATGCTTCAATCAGATCGAGGTGTGGAATACCTTAGCCAAGAGTTTTATGACTATCTCGTTGAGTGCGGGATCATATCTCAACTCACTCCACCTGAAATACCACAATGGAATGGTATATCAAAAAGGAGGAATTGTACTTTATTAGATATAGTATGATCGATGATGAGTCAAACAGAACTTCCTACTTCCTTCTGGGGACATACTCTAGAGACGTCACTTTCACACTTAATTGCATTCCATCTAAGGTTGTCATCAAGACACCATATACGATATGGACTGGGAAGAGTCCCAAGATATCTTTTATGAAGATATAGGGATGTGAGGCTTACATTCGACGTCAAGTTTCAGATAAGCTAGGACCCAAATTAGACAAGTGTTATTTTCCCAATGAAATAAAGGTATATTAATTTTATAATCCCACACAAGGTAAAGTATTTATTACCAGAATAGTATCTTTCTAGAAAGGGAGTTTATTTCTAGAAAAACTAGCGGAAATAAAGTTAATCTTAAAAAAATTTAAGATACACAAACTCGTACCAAAGCCTTGATAGAAATTGAACAAGTACCACAAGATGTTATGGATCATGATTTTATTATACCGCAAGAAGTTGTGGAGCAACAACATGTTCAAGTAGTACAAGCTCTACACAGATCTAATAGAACCCATTATCAACCTGAGAGATATTCGTTTCTCTTATCTAACCATGGTGATGTAGTGCTTGTTTGTCTTGATAAGCCTACTGTTGGATCGAATAGTTTCGCTAGAGGGGGGGGGGGTGAATAGCGATTTAAAAAATATCGAGTAAGCAGTGGAAAAAGAAATGCAAAAAGAGAGCAATGCTAACACAAGTAATCTTTTACTTGGTTTGGAGCCTATGTTGACTCCTACTCCAAGGCCCGCACTCGTTGAGTGCTTTCGTTGGAAATCACTAATAATTCAAAAAATATATTACAAGTGCAGTACAGGAATTATTAAAAAAAATGACAATAAAAGGAACAGAAAGAGAATAGCACTTGTCAGAGAGCTTTCGCAGCGTTGCCGGAGCACAAAAGAGCATATCGTGAGTTGTTCCTTTGCTTCAGCCTTCATCATCCTTATATAGAAGGTTTGGGGTGCCCGGATCCTTCAGGGCACCCTGAATGTGATGTAGCCAAGCCAGTCAGAGAGCTCCATGTGGCAAGGCGACGATAGGGAAAAAATTTACCTCCGAGCGCCCAAACCTGTTCCGGGTGCCCAGACCTTCGGGCGCTCGGATCCCTCCCGGGCGCCCGGACCCTTGTTTTCCAGCGGTTTCCTTCCTACAAGAAAACGTTAGTCCGAGGCAAATATATATCCTACAAAATAGAGTGTCAGCACAGTTTATGATCAAAAAAGAATAGTAATTAGATTCTGTCTCCTCGAGACCAGAATCTACTCACGATCTCGACTTAGATATCCGAAATGGATCTAAGTTACATCGACGCCTAATGTTCCCTTTATTGGATCGAGATCGTGCTAGAGGGGGGGAGTGAATAGTGCTCGTGGCTTTCACGCATTTCGGATTCGTAAAACACTCGAGAATTTAGGCGGCGGAAAAATAAAAAGACACAAAAGCACACCAAGATATTACTTGGTTCGGAGCCTTGGGCGACTCTTACTCCAAGGCCCACGCTCATTGAGCATTTACTTTGGACAATCACTATAATCGGGTAAAAGATTTACAAGAGGGATTACAAGAAATGTAAAAGAAATTATACCAACAACACAATATTAACTAAATCGGAGTGCCAGGTCGTCGGAAACTTGCTGTAGCTTTGTCAGAACTTCTTGTTAGTAGATGGATGTAGAAAGGTGTTGGTGCAGTTAGCACTAACGGTCTAACTCAGGTTTTGATGAATGATAAATTAGGTTAAGTTAGGTTTTGTAACGACCCAATTTTCCCTATTTTAAGTTCTAAAAGTCCATAAAAATATTTGGAAATACTTTTAAAATATTCTAGAGATTTTTAGGAATTTTAGAGTATTTTTACATAATTTTTGGAGGTCGTTTAGTAGGGTTACAAAAAGAAATAAGTTTTGAAAAAAAAACCTTGAAAGTGAGATTCGAACCCACGACCTCGGGTCGGACTGACCCAAGCAAAACCAACCCAACCAGCTGAGCTACACGGTTTTGTTAACCTTATATGGAGAGAATTAAATTTAAGCAATAGTTAGATAATCGAATATCCTAGTTAATATGGGAGTTATAAGAAGAGAACTTAGGGCTTGATTTCCCGTGACCTAAACCTAAACCTTTCCTCTCCTTTTCTCTCCCGACGGCGCGATTTTTCTCTCTCGGGCGAAAAGGGGCGACGGCGCTAGGGCTCGTCTCCGGCGGTCGGTGAGGACTTCTTTCCGGGAGTTGTTCACGGATTCGTGGTCTCCTCGTCAAGGAGAACACGCGGATAGGAAGGGATCGCCGAGAACTTCACCTCATCCGAACCCTAGATCTCTTTCTCGGTTGTAAGCCCAAGCAAACCACTGTGAGTTGCTTCTCACCTGCAGTAGGAGTAGTTCCGCGATATTGATCTTCTCTTTTTGTTTTGTTTCGGACCTTTGTTTTTCTATAAGGAGTTTCGGATCTTTGGTTTTGTTCTTATTGCCGTGAGTTAGATTTCTGAAGCATGTAGTAGGAGTAGTTTTCGGACCTTGATCTTCTCGATTTTGAAACATGCTGTAAAGATTATGGTTTTATGCTTACTGCCGGGGATCTCAAAGAAAAGGAATGAATTGTTTAGTTTAGGCATATGATTTGGATTTCCTTCATGCCTTGCAATTAGAAATTCAAGTTAGAGTTAGAATTTTCTGTTGTGACCTTGCTGTGCAAATCGGATTGGTATGGATTTGGGTTTGTGTCGTGCATTAGGCTTGAGTAACCTTGATTTGGAAGTTCAGTTTTGAAATCTTGTTGTAAATTCTGAACATGAACAGCCTTTACAAGTGCAGATTTAGTTTTGTTGAAATCTGAGATAAATGAATAAGTTGTTTAGGTTTAACATGTGGTTCGGTTTCTACTAGTTGAGCATGAGCAGCCGATCCTTTAGTTTGCAACATTGATATCTTTAAATTCCTTTCTTTGCTACTGCATGAGAATGAGCAGCCGACCTTTAGCTTGTAGTGTTGATTTTCTTGATTTTTCTTCCTTGCTAATTAATTGAGCATGAACAGTAGTGTAGTTTCCTTAATGAGCATGCACAACTTGGTACCTTAGTATATTTGGATAGATCTATTGTTGCTGTTTTAAGGAGCAAGAACAGTTCTTAACATTAGTATTTTAGTTTTGGGTACCTTGCATTCTAACAAGCATGAAATTATTAGTTTCTTTGCTTTTACCTAAGCATGAGTTTCTGTCTTTAAGAACTATAAGCAAGAAAGACTAAGGTCTAGACTTGATTTCAATTCCAGAAGATTGAATATCAAAAGCGCACACAAAGTGTTTACGTAAATGCCAAGTAAGGGCAAGTATAAAGAATTTTATTATTATTTTGAAGTATTAAAGTATAAGTTTTGAAACAAATGAAACAAGCTTCAAATATGTTTAGAATTAGAAAGTTTAGTTTTTTGTTATTTGAAGCATGCAGTAGTAGTTTTATTTGTTTCTTGCTATTAGATTATTCAGCATGTTTAGCTTTATTTGCTTTAAGCATGCAGTTATAGTTTTATTCTTGTGAGCGTGAGTAGCTTTACATGTTTAGTAGCTTTACATATTTAGTATTTCAGTTAGTATGATTTCTTTATTGGTTTTTGAGCATGATTAGCTATACATGTTTAGTATTTCAGTTAGTATGGTTCCTTTGCTATTTATGAGCATGAGTAGTTTTATATGTTAGCATTCAGTTTTAACATGTTTTTATTTATATACATGCATATCGAGTTTTTGTGAGTAGATAGCGCTCACTAAGCTTTATGCTTATAGACTGCATTTCCTCCTACTGCAGATAAAGGAAAGGAAAAGATTTAGCAAGGAAGGCGACAAGGTGGTGGTGATGAAGGTGTGCGATGGCTGGACTATGGAGAGATCAAGAGTTTGCTAAGGAGTTGTTAAAACTTACCTGTTTAGAGTTTCCTTTTCTTTTCTCCTTAATGCTATGATGAAGTTGAGATTGTAATTGAGTCTATTCCGCACTTGTAGCTTATTATGTTTTATCGTTGGAGTACTATCTGTTTACTATTGCTAGGGTAGTTTCTTTCTTCTTATTGAGTTATTATACTGCGTGGTTGTGTAATTATATGTTCCAGCTGCCTGTGGCTGAGTATACACTGTTGTATTGTTGATTTGGTCACCGGTACAGGGGAAACTCTGTCAAAATTTTTCGGTAGGGATTTCTCGTAGTTAAGTAGCGTACCGGTTAAGTAGAGTTAGTAGTTAAGTAACGGTCACTCTTAGAGAGTAGTAGTAGTAGTAAGAAGGGTGGTCGTTACAGGTTTGTCGTTGTCTAACACTCTGATCGAGTGTGCAGGCGAAGTCCTGACAGGTCGACGGGTTGACCGAATGTCTAGCATGAAGCCCAGCTAGGTCGATGGGCTGACTGGATAGCTGGCGAGAAGTCCAGACGGGTCGAAGGGCTGACCAGACGTCTGGCAGGTAAGTAAAGGTAAGTCACTGGAGGGGAGTGGCTGTGAGGACGCGTTCTTGAGAAGGGAACTTAGGTGTCGATCCAACTTAGATCCATTTCAGAAATCTAAGTTGAGATCGTGACTAGATTCTGGTCTCGGAAAGATGGAATCTAAGTCATACTCTTTATTTTAAAATTATAAACTGTGCTAATACTTTGTTTTGCAGGATATACATTATATATTTGCCTCGGACTAACCATGTCTTGCAGGAGAAGGAGTTTCTGGAGAAAGGTGGTCCGAGCGCCAGGAGGGGATCCGGGCGCCCAGAGGCAAGTTTTATCCCCATCGCGCCGTCGACACGTGGAGCTCTCTGGTTGGGCCTGCTACGTCACACTAGGCGCCCGGAAGGGATCCGGGCGCCCCGAGCATCCTATAAAAGAAGGGTCAAGGGTGGGCCTTAAAAATACAACTCAGAACAAACGATTTGCTTACTTGTGCTCCTGCGACGCTACGAAGCTCCGACAACGCGCTCTTTTCTTTTGATTTCTTCCTTGTCGGTACTGCCTTATTTTTTATTAGCAATTGTACTTTCAATTGTAAAACAATTATTCGAATTGCTTGTGAATTTCCCAACGAAGCACTCGACGAGTGTGGGCCTTGGAGTAGGAGTCGACATAGGCTCCGAACCAAGTAAAAAGAACTTGTGTTACCCTTGTTTCTTTTCGCTTATATTTTCCGTTGCGCTTAACTCATTTCGACGAAAGTTTTTAAATTGATATTCACCCCCCCCCCCTCTATTGATTCTTCACGATCCAACACGTGGTATCAGAGCCGATACCGCTCTGAATTGGTGCAACCACCAATCGAGCAAGGGGGGTTCTTTTTAAAAGAAAAATAGATATTGTTTGTCTTTTGTTTGTTTCCGCTCTGAATTGGTACGCCTTTTGTTTTTTTCCCTATAAAACTATTTTTGAAAAATATATCGTCATCCTTTCGCAATTGTTTAGTATTGACAAAATATTACATTTTCAAAAATTTGAAATAATATTTTTTAATAATATTTTATTATTTTTTTCGAAAATAGTGAAATACTATTTTTTCCAGCACTGTTAATCTAAGACCAAGTCTTGGGATTTTTTGTCTGTTTCTCTGTGTGCAAGAATAATGTCTCTTCAAGAAGGATGGAACCCCCACGAACCACTACCATACGATCAAGAAGATTTCAACTACTGAGGAGAAGAATGGAATGTTTCTTAGGAAGCTTAGATTTCGACAATGTGCTAATTTTGAGAAAACCTTCTCATGAATCAGAATTGAACGAAAATGTAAGTAAACTTATTTGTAGTGTTTTACCTAATAATATTTTATGCAGACTAGGAAAGTACAAGAATGCATATGAGCTTTGGACCCAGTTAATCAAAATTCACGAGGAGCCGTTGGAGTTAGAGGATCAAGTTGAAATCGAATCCAAACTTGAGTCAGATCCAACAGAAAAGCCTACTGAATTAGGGGTTGCGCTCAAGGTTAGTAATATTTACCAAAATACCCCTGCTAATAGTTGTTTAAATAATTAGCTTGATGATTCAAATAAGTATGAAATTATTCCAAGTACGGTGCATGATAATCTAGATATCAATGATTTAAATTCAAAATCACAAAACAATCTAGACTCTGATCAAGTCAATCAAGACTCTGATCAATTTGGCATCAACCTTGACTTGGTCAAACAGAATAATGACCAAATCAATTCAAATAATTTAATTAATTCAGAAAATTTAAAATTAAGTGAGCATTTAGACATAAATAAGTCAAACATTAAAATAAATTTGAATTTAGAAATTAAAAATGAGAAAATGGATAAAATCAATAATTACCTTAATAAAGTATTTAATAATCAAGATAAAATCAGTCTAGAAAATGCTTTCCAAAACCAAGAGAATATATTTAACAAAAAATTAACTTTTAAAGATAAAACTAATCTAATAAATTCAATTAATTATTTCAATTTAAAAGGCAAAGAAAATATAAGATAAAATTGTAACGACCACCCTTCTTACTACTACTACTACTCTCTAAGAGTGACCGTTACTTATCTACTAACTCTACTTAACCGGTTTATTAAAGATCTCTAGGAAAATCCTACCGAAAAATTTCGACAGAGTCTCCCCTGTACCGATGACTAAATCATCAATACAAACAAACTATACTCAGCCACAGGCGGCTGGAACATATATCTTCACAACCACGCAGTATAATATCACAAATAAAAGGAGGAAACTACCCTAATAATAACAAACAACAATATCACTCCATCAATAGAACCCAACTACAAATGCGGAATAAACTTAATTACAATCTTGACTCATAATAGCATTTAAAGAAAACTAAAGAACTCTAAACAGAAAAGTCTTAACAATTCCTTAGCAAACTCTTGATCTCCCCATAGTCCAGCCATCACACACCTTCATCACCACCACCTTGTCGCCTTCCTTGCTAAATCTTTTCCTTTCCTTTATCTGCAGTAGGAGGAAGTGCAGTCTATAAGCATAAAGCTTAGTGAGCGCTATCTACTCACAAAAAACTCGATATGCATGTATATAAATAAAAACATGCTAAAACTGAATGCTAACATGTAAAGCTACTCATGCTCATAAATAGCAAAGGAATCATACTATCTGAAATACTAAACATGTATAGCTAATCATGCTCAAAATCCAATAAAGGAATCATACTAACTGAAATACTAAACATGTAAAGCTACTAAACATGTAAAACTACTAAACATGTAAAGCTAATCATGCTCAAAATCCAATAAAGGAATCATACTAACTGAAATACTAAACATGTAAAGCTACTAAACATGTAAAGCTACTAAACATGTAAAACTACTAAACATGTAAAGCTAAACATGATGAATAATCTAATAGCAAGGAAACAATTGAAACTACTACTGCATGCTTCAAATAACAAGAAACTAAACTTTCTAATTCTAAACATATTTGAAGCTTGTTTCATTTGTTTCAAAACTTATACTTTAATACTTCAAAATAATAATCAACTTCTCTTGGGCCCGGCATTGTACCACTTTGCGCGCAATCTTAATAAGAATCGAGGTAGCTAATCCCGAAACCACTAAGATACTTCTAGGCCATGTGCCTAGGGGCAACTTGGAGCCCATCCCTTGGATCTTGTGTCCGGTACATGCCCTTTAAAAGTAAAATACTTTCTTTTTAACTATAACTTCTTTATACTTGCCCTTACTTGGCATTTAAGCAAACACCTTGTGTGCGCTTTTGATATTCAATATTCTGGAATTGAAATCAAGTCTAAACCTTAGTCTTTCTTGCTTATAGTTCCTAAAGATAGAAACTCATGCTTATGTAATAGCAAAGAAACTAATAACTGCATGCTCAAGATATTCTAATAGCAAAAAAGACTAAAAAGTATCACTGTGCACATCTAATGGCAAAGAAAAGGAGTCTACTCATGCTTACTAATAATTAAAGAAAAGCTAGAAAAGAAAACTGCACTTCTATTAGCAGGAAAAGAAATCTGCTCATGCTTACAAATAAACCGAAATACTTAAATCACATGTTGTTCATGTCCAGTTAATGACATATTACTAAAATCTGCACATTCTGATTTATTCTAACAAAGTGGGACACATGGAAAGGATGCAATTAATACTTAATGAAGTTAATACTTAATGAACTAAAATTCTGCACTTATCAAATCTACAACTAAAATCCGGAAACTAAAGAAACCACATCCGAAACACTAACTATAAGGCTGTTCTGTACTGCATACTTTAAATAAAGGCTATTCTTGCCTTTTTGAGTTGCAAGGAAGATGCTAATCCCATTCTTATACATGGCAGCGAGATGAAACACTAATACTACAAAGTGAACAGCCGAAATTCTCAAAAATCAGCAAGCATAAATAGAACCTGTTTACACACTTTGATTTGCAATCTAGATCATGCTAACCTTCTAGAAAAGAACTAAACTCAACAATAACTAGCATACCTAGCAAATGTTATAGATTAGCTACGCCACTGATTTGTATCTCACAGCAGGAAACAACATAACAGGTAATCTAAACATTTCTTATTGCGCTTACTTGCTAAGAATTAAAATGAACTCCTTCTATACATTTAAACTCAAACCATAAATTAGCATGCTTAATATGTATGCTACGGAAGGTAAGGAATGAAAGGGAAAATCCTAGCTTATAATCCTGTTCAACAGCCACCCAAGCAGGAAACTTTCGGCACAGCAACTTAGCATGGCAATTTGGCATAGCAACTTCAAAAAGGAAAAGCTAACACAGGAATTTCAACACAGCAACCCTAGCTTACTCCAAAGAGAAACCCTAGCATAAAAATCCGAAACCTAATGCCCTAACATGGCAAATTCGGTCCAGCACCCTTAGCACAGCAAATTAGCACAGCAAAAACCGAAAGCAAGAAACGAAAATCTGAAACTCGGAGCTAATCCTACTGCAGGTGAGAAGCAACTCACCTTAGGCTTTCCTTGACTTACAACCGACGGCAACTTCTAGGGTTTGCGGAGAGATGAAGATCCCGGCTCTTCTTTGTGCACCGCGCGCTCTCCTTGCCAAGAGAAACTCGGACTTGTGAAGAATCCGCGGAGAAGGGAGCTCGCCGGCCGCCGGAAAACCAACCCTAGCCGCCGCTGCGTTTCCGCCCGAGAGGGGCGCCATCGCGTGAAGGAGAAGAATTTTGAGAGAAAATGTTTTGGTTTTCCAAAAATCCAAAACCTAATTCCCTTTCTTATAACTAAAGTTTTTTTTTTTATTATTAACTATACCTTAAATATATTTCCGTTCTTTCCTGAATTAATAAAACTCGCTGGCACAGCTGTCAACCGGTTTTTAACCGAAGCAAGGGTCTCGGCTTCAATCCCTCAGCCGTGCACTTTTTTTTTTCCCAATTTATTCTCTAATCATTAACTATGCTATAAACTTAATTCTCACCATATAAGGTTAACAAAACTGTATAGCTCAGCTGGTTGGCTGCGTCCGATTGGGTTAGGTCCAGCCGGAGGTCTTGGGTTCGAGTCTCACCTTCAACGTTTTTTTTGTCAACACTTCTTTCTTTTTGTAAACCTACTAAACGACCTCCAAAAATTACGTAAAAATACTCTAAAAATTCCTAAAAGTCTCTAGAATATTTTAAAAGTATTTCCAAATATTTTTATGGACTTTTAGAACTTGAGATAGGGAAAATTGGGTCGTTACAAAAATCAAACACTTTAACAAACTTAAAATTGAATGTTAAAGATAACATATTAAACAAAGATAATCTAGAAAATTTAAAATTAACAATTAATAAAAGGCTAAAAGATAAAAATTTAAATAAATATAATTCAAACAATTTAATTAATTCAAATTTAAAAATTAATAAAAACTTAAAATTTAAAAATAAGCTATTAAAGAAAGATAGTTCAATTGACCTAATAAAATTGAAATTGAAAGAAAATTTAAATATTAAATATACTCTTTTAAAGAAAGATAATTTAACCAATTTAATTAATTCAAAATTAAAAACTTAAATTTAAATTACAAATTAAACATTAAAACTTAACTAAAACCAATTCTAATTATACGAAAATCTTAAAATAAAAAGTCAATAATTCAAGGGGAGGCTCCAGAATAGCTGGTACCTCCGAAACTAACCTACTAGAAAGAGTAACCCAAGCAAATCTACCCAACAGGGTAATTAGGACTAGTTAAAAAGGGACAAAGTATAACTTGACCTATGGTACTGGTGAAGTTTTGGATGATAGTACGTTAGGGAAGCTTAGTCTATGCATGTCTAGGAAGACATGGCTTCGACCTGGTGCATTTGGCTAAGTGGAATCAGCCGAAGCTACCCCTTACGGATCCTAACCAGTTAGACCAAGGTTTGTATTAATTTCAGTGGATAAGACTATTTGAAAAACCTCGAAGGCATGGTTACTCTAATGATGTCCAGGTGACTCACCATAGCCTAGAAGTTTATCCAGAAAATGTCTATTTATTGCACCAAAAGCTAAACCTGAATCTAACACAAAGTTAAACTAAACCATAAAACTGAACCTAATTCATCTCACAAAATTATACGATTCCCTGATTGAAAATTTAGAAAGGGTGAGATGATTAAGGATTAATTTTAAAATTAAATTTAAAATTAAAATTAAAATTAAAATTAAAATTAAAATTGTATTTTGAATTAAAATTAAAAACTAAATTAAAGTAAAATTAAAATTAATTATAATTAAACTTTTAACATAAAAATTATTTTTTAAATTAACTTTAAACTTAAAAATCATATTTACTTTAAACATAAAATTAATTATAATTAAAACTAACTTTAAACTTAAAAAAAAATACCTTAAAAATTATTTTAACATAAAAATATATTTTAAAAATTATTTAAAAATTATTTAAAAATTCATTTTAAAAAATCTATTAAAAATTTATTTTCAATTTTTTTAAAAAATTCATTTAAAAAATTCTTTAAAAATTCACTTTAAATTTTTTTTTAAATTTATTTTAAAAATTCTTTTAAAATTTATTTTAAATAATCTGATAAAAATTTATTTTTACTTAAAAATCTTTTTAAAAATTCTTTTAAAAACTTTAAAAATCATTTTAAAAATTCTTGTAAAAATTATTTTAACATAAAAATCATTTTATAAATTCTTTTGAAAATTATTTTCAAAACTTTTAAAAATCATTTTAAAAATTCTTTCAAAAATTATTTTAAAAAAAACTTTTAAAAATTATTTTAAAAACTTTTTAAAAATCATTTTAAAAATTATTTTTAAAACCTTTAAAAATCATTTTATAAACAAATTATTTTTAAAATTATTTTTAAAACCTTTAAAAATCATTTTAAAAATTCTTTTAAAAACATTAAAAATCATTCTAAAAATTCTTTTAAAAATTATTTTAAAAGCTTTTAAAAATTTGTTTTAAAAAAAATATTTTAAACTTAAATCTGAAACTCCACCTAAAATATATTAAACTAGATAAAACTAAGTAAATTTTCATAAATAATTAAAATTTGATTAAATAATTATTAAGTAAATAATTAAAGTAAAAATTTTATACATTAACTGTACTTTAATGTACTTAATTAGCCTTATATTAATCCCACTTAAAAGGAAGGAAATAAAAAGTTAAATTATAACTAATACTTTCATTAATCAATTCAATTAATTAATACAAAGGTTAAATTATTTTAAATAAGTATTAAATTATTAAATCAAGTAAAAGTTAACCAATTAGCGATAACGAATAATTATTGAATTAATAAAATCTTATCTTATTTAACCTTAAACTAAAGCTTAAACTCCTGAATCTAAAATTAATTATTAATCAAGATCAAATAAACAATTATACCAAGGGTACAGAGATAATTATGTAAATAATATAAGTGTTACTAAATTAGAAAAATGTATTTTACACACCCAAACCTTAGCATTATATTAAGGGGGAGTAATAAAATAAGGAAGATTAATAAATTAAGGGAGAGTAATAAATTAAAGAAGTATCAAATTCAGGGGGGTTTATTTTTTTAAAAAAAAAATTATCTCCTTAAGTGTTTTTCAAATTTGTCATTAAAATCTCTTTAGAAAATTCTACCTCAATTTATTTTAAGAAAAATTACTTCAAAAATCTTATTTTTAGAAAATATTTTCAAAAGCTTTATTTTAAATAATTTTCGAATTTAGGGGGAGGACTTAATTATTTATTTTAAAATCAGTATTTGAAAAACGTTCTCTTATTCTAAGTCTGTTACTTTTAAAAACTAAGTTGTTTTTAAATTTTAAATATTTTTACTTAATTTCTTTCAAAATTAAAATTGAAAATTAAATTTTACAAACTAAGTTATGTAAACTAGATTTTACAAACTTAATTTTGCAAATTGAATTCTTTTTTCTTGGTTTTGAAAATCAGAGTTTACTTGCTTTTGAAAATCTAATTTAAAAGTTGAACTCTACTCTGTTTTAAATATTTTAAAATGTTTTAAGTTTGCAAGCTGTGATTTTGAAAATTCCTCTCTAAGTTATCTTTGAAAAATTATTTTAGAAATTAAATTTCTCAAAATTAGATTTTCCTGTTTTTGAAAATTCCAGTCTACAAACTAGATTTTGGAAAATTAAGTTAATTTTGTAAAACTGCTATTTAAAAATTAACTCTTAAGTTTGAAAAATTATACTTTCCAAAGTTATCTTTATAAATTAGCTATTTTTCAAAACTCGGCTATTTTACCAAAATAGCTATTTTTCACAAAACTTAGCTATTGTGTTTCAAAACTTAGCCTTTAAATCTGACTTATTTTTGTGTTTTTTTGAAAACTAGCTTTATAAAATCAAGTCTTTTATGTATAAGAACTTAATTTTGAAAATTTGATATAACAACTTAGTCTTGAAAATTGAACGTTACAAACTTAGGTTTGAAAAATAGATTTCACTCGGTTTTAAATTTAAAAAAAAACTTACTTAACTTTGAAAATTGGATTTTACTTAATTTTGAACATTGAATTTTACCTGGTTTTTGAAAACTTTACTTGTGTAAAAGTATCTTTATAGAACTTATATTCGAAAGTTTCAAGTTCAAGTTTATTTTGAAAAAATTAAATTTTGGAACATATAAACTTATGTTTTGAAAGTTTGAAATTTTAAAACTTGGTTAACTTTAAACTTATACTTGAAAAATTAGCTTTTATATTGCAAAAATTATCTTTTGAAAATTAATTGGCAAACTTAATACTAAGTTATGTTGCTAAATTAGCTATCTTTCAAAACTTAGTCATTTTACAAAAGTTAAGAAATAAAAGTTAAATTGACTATGTTTTAAAATTTAACTTGACTATGTTTTAAACTCCCCCAAGTCAACTTGACCTTATTTCGTGCAATGTTTACATTGGTTGTATTCTTTTATTTGCATTTTTTATCTATGTTCATGTTTGATGAATGCCAAAGGGGGAGGGATAAGTGGTTAAGTTAGTGCAACAAAATATCAAATTTAAAATCTAACTTAAAAAAACCTTATAAATGCTTGTTTTTACTTGCATATTTTTTCACTAACTTAACCAGGTTGTCATTCCATCAAAAAGGGGGAGATTGTTGGTGCGGTTAGCACTAACAGTCTAACTCAGGTTTTGATGAATGACAAATTAGGTTAAGTTAGGTTTGTCGTTGTCTAACACTCTGATCAAGTGTGCAGGCGAAGTCCAGACAGGTCGACGGGCTGACCGAATGTCTGGCACGAAGCCCAGCTAGGTCGACGGGCCGACCGGATAGCTGGCACGAAGTCCAAATGGGTTGACGGGCTGACCGGACGTTTGGCACGAAGTCCAGCTAGGTCGACGGTGTAACGACCCAATTTTCCCAATTTTGAGTTCTGAATATCTTTAAAAATATTGGAAAATGCTTTTAAAATATTCTAGAAATTTTTAGGAATTTTTATGCAATTTTTTTAGTCCGTTTGGTATTTTTACCGAGTGGAGGAAGTTTGAAAATAAAAAAAAAATAATAATAATAAGTTGAAGAAACTGGGTTTCGAACCCACAGCCTCGGGCCCAAGCAGAACCGGCCCGACCAATCGAGCTAAGCTCGTTTTGTTAACCTTATATGGGGTGAATAATATTTAAGGTATAGTATTTAATAAAATAACCCTAGGTTATAAAAAGAGGTTAAGTTAAGAGAGGAAAACCTAAAATTTTCTCTCGAAATTTCTCTTCTCTTCTCACGCGACGGCGCCGACTCCTGCTCGGGCGAAAACGCAGCACCTCCTAGGGCTCCATTTCCGGCGGCCGGCGAGGATTTCTTTTCGGGAGTTGTTCACAGATTCGTGGTCTCCTCGTCAAGGAGAACACGCGGATAGGAAGGGATCGCCGAGACCTTCACTTCATCCAAACCCTAGAGCACTTCCCCTTCGGTTGTAAGTTCAAGAACCCAATGTGAGTTGCTTCTCACCTGCAGTAGGAGTAGTTCCGATTCGTTTATGTTTTCTGGTTGTTTGAGTTTCCTGTGAAGCATGCTAGGGTTGCTGTTTTACTGCCGTGTACTCTAAGAAGTTAGACAAAATCCTTTTGTGAAGTTTGATCTGTAAAGAATTCTTCGATTAGACTTAACAAAGGCTTAATACAAGATTTTTGATCTCTAATCTATGAAGAACCAACTATAGTTTCTGTGGTTTCGGGTTGGTTTATAATGGTTGCTGCCATAATTGTTAAATCCGAATATGCTAGGTGGATTATGGGATCATTTTATGGTTGAGTAAGTCAAATTTGAGTTTGTGCCATGCAATGGGTGTAGATCAACCTTATTTGAGAGAGTCCTGTTGGTTTCTTTTAATGGCTTAATTTATTTCCTTAAGTTTAGAACCATGTTAGAACAGTTTGAAGTTAGAAGAGTAGTTAAGGAAATATTTTGCAACGAGCTAGGTTTTGGTTCCTTATATGCTTAATGTGCATGATTAAAAGTATGATAACAGCAGCATTCTTTTAGTTGATAACTACATTAAAGCCTTAATCAGAATGCTCATGTTCCTTTACAAGTTTTATTAGTTTTGGCTTGGTTTTAATAAGCAATGAATATGAGATAGCTTGATTAAATTTTGAGCTTGTAGTTAGTTTTCTGTATTGCTGTTAGAAGTTTAAAAAAAAAGAGACCAAAGTCTTAATAGAATCCCTAATCTTTTTAAGAATTGGGATCAGTAGCATATCAAGTGCTCAAAGAAATGCCAAGGCATTTTATCAGAAGAAGTATTTAAAGTAAGATATAAAGAAAAGTATTTTATTTTTAAAAAGGGCATGTACCGGACACAAGGTCCAAGGGATGGGCTCCAAGTTGCCCCTAGACATAAAGTCTAGAAGTGTCTTAATGGTTTTGGGATTAGCTACCTCAATTCTCATTAAGAAAGGCGCGCAAAGTGGTACAATGCCGGGCCCAAGTAAAGTTGAGTATTATTTTAAAGTATAAAAGTATTAAATTTGGAAACAAATAGAACAAGTTTCTTTTATCTAAATTGAAAGATTCTAACAAGATAAATTGTTGTTTCCTTTAGAGATGCATGATGTAGTTTCACTTCTATTTCATGTTGAGCATGTACCTCCTGTTTTCGTTTACGTATATGCATTTCTTATCGGATTTTGTGAGTAGAAAGCACTCACTAATCTTTTAGCTTATAGATGCTACTTTTCCTCCTACTGCAGATATGGATAAAAATAAAGGAAAGGCTAAAATGGCATAGAAGAAGGCGACAAGGAGACACTGGTGATGTGTGTGTGGATGGCGGTGATGGAAGATTTGGGGACCTTGCTTTTAAATTTCTGCAAGTTAAATTATTTAGGTTTCTTCTTAAATAACTAGGAGAATTAATAAAAAAATTCAGATTCTTTATGCTCTCCCTGTTTTACTGTTTTGAAGTTGATTAAATACGTTGGTTCTGTTGAGTACAATATGAATTGTTTGAGTTATAGGAAATTCGGTTTTGGTGCATTGCTTAAATCTGGAGTTTCAGATTGTTGCCGTGGAGTTTGGAAAATTCAGATCCTTTCATGTTGCTTAAAACTGTAAAGTTCTATATTATTGTAGCCTGAATTGCATTGCTTAAGCTTGAGAACTATTTCGGCCGTGATACTTATCTGCTCTTGTGTTATCTGTTGCTGCTGGAAGTTTGGTTTTTTAATTGCAAAGTAACTTTCTGTGAAAACTGATATGCCATGAGTTTGCTCAAGATGAGTAATAGCCATATATGCTAATCTGTTAATGGTTGTTAGATGTATGATTGGTAGAAGTACATGCAAAATGTTAACTGGTAGTTTACAAATTTATCATGTGCAAGTTTTCTTAAATTCTTAATGTGAACAAATGATGGATTTCGTTTGCTGGGTTAACTAATTCAGTTTGCAAGTTTTAAATGCCTACACATTTGTGGCTATACATGTTAACTGGAATTCGTTTGCAAGTTAACTGAATTGGTTTACAGATCTATACATGCCTATAAGTGTTAAATGCTAAACACTGTCATGGTAACATGTTAATACATTTTAGCATGATTGATAAGCTTGGTTGAGGGTAGTACTGAGATAATTAGAAGTGATAGCATGCTAAAAAAAAAAAAAAAAAAAAAACAACAACAGATATCATGACAAGTTTATTTTCTTTAAGTTAAGAGAAATTTCAGTTTAGTAGGAACGAGTAGTAGGTAACGGTCGTCATCAGAGTAGTAGTAGTAAGGAGGGCGGCCGTTACAGTTGGTATCAGAGCAGGTCCATTTTCCAGCAACACACACACACATCAGCATCTACCTTGCCGTCTTCAAGTAAGAAAGTATTTAAGTTCTTTCTTTAGTGCTTTCCTTTATTATTATTATTTGCAGTATGGATGGATTGTTTATAAGTGATTAAGTAAGATAAGAGTTTTTAGCTATTTCCTTTCTTAATATATAAATGTGTATGTTTAGAAAGGGTAGAGAAATTATCAAATTTTCTTATTTGTTTAACTAGATGTCGAGAAGAGGACGTCCCCGTACCGCTCGTACTGAGGACCAAGTTCAGGAGGAAGAGAGGCCAGGCTCAACTGAGCCCAATCTTTCTGAAGTTGTTGCCCAACTTCAGAAACAAGTAGCTGAGCAGCAGCAAGTAATTGCCAATCTGATGGCAAATCAACAACCAGTCCCTCCTACTCCTCAAACAGTAACTGTGGAGACTCCAGTGGTAACTGAGGTTCCACCAGCTACCCAGGGAGTCGTCACAGCACCCCAGAGACAAGAAGCTTACCTTATACAGTGGCTGAAACTGAAACCAGAGAGCTTCTCAGGCACGACTGAGCCCTGGGATGCCCAGGCTTGGTTCAAGACACTAGAGAGCACCATGGAGCTTCTTGACTGGTCAGAAGTCGAGAAGGTCAAGTGTGCCTCCTTCTGCCTGACTGGAGACGCACGCATGTGGTGGGAGAGAGTCAAAAGCAAGAGGGCAGTCAATCAGATGAGATGGATTGATTTTGAGATAGAGTTCTACGACGAGTTCTTTCGCCAAAAGATCACCAACAAGCACTACGAGGAGTTTATGGAGTTCATACAGGGGGATCTGACAGTGGAGGAAGCAGTTAAAAGATTCAACAGGCTAGCTCGTCTCTGCCCAGAACTAGTAAGTACAGAGAAGGAGCGAGTCAGACTAATGCTCAGAATGCTGAAGCCTGTGATATCACTTAATGTGAGCAGTGGGACTCATCAGCCCCTAACTGGAGAAGAGTTGGTCAGTAGAGCCTTAGTAGCTGAGCACTACCTGAGCAGCATGAAGGCACAAAGAGAGCAACACAAGCCAATCAAGATGGAGACCAAGACTGGGGGAAATCAGAAACCCCAGTCAAATAATCAGAACTGGAAAGGCAAGGGCACTAAAAGAAAGCAGTGGGATTCAGGAAGTAACCAGAAGGGAGGACCAGAAACCAAGCAGACTAAGCTCCTTCCCTACCCTAAATGTGGGAGAACACATCCAGGAGCCTGCCTCTTGGGTAAGACTGGATGTTATTCTTGTGGTCAAGAAGGACACATGGCCAAACAGTGTCCTAACAAGTTCAAAGCACCCCAGCCACAGCCAATACAATATGGAGCCAAGCCTCAACTACATTATATGCCTGCAACTGGAAGGACCTCGGATCATCAAGGAAGGTTGGAAGCTCCACCAGTTCCAGCCTGACAGAGTATTCTCCCTTACCAAAGAGGAAGCGCTAGTGCCTCCACGGTCGTAACAGTCAAGTAGTTATTTTTCAGCATATAGCTTTGACACTTGGGCGACCCATTCTTTTGTATCCATACCTTTTGCCAAAGAATTACAAGTACTACTGAAAGCATGAATTCCAAGTTCCCGACAACCTTCTGGGAAGTCATGGAATCTAGTCAGTGGCTTCGGAATTTCAGACCGAGAGCTATGTGTTAATCTGGTAGTCCTCGCTATGCAGGATTTCGATATCATTTTAGGTATGGATTTCCTCAGCAAGTACAGTGCTTCAGTCGACTGCCGCAGAAGAAAAGTGGTCTTTAGTCCAGAAGGTGAATCATCCTTTGAATTTACCGGAGTACCAAAGAGGAAGACCCAGAAATTTCTCTCTTCCCTCACAGCTCACCAGATGCTAGCTAAAGGGTGTGTTGGTTTTCTTGCATTCATTGTGAGTACAAAAGAAGAGGAAAGGCCTAAGCAGGAAGAAGTTCGGGTAGTCTGTGAGTATCCGGAGGTATTCCCAGAAGAGCTACCTGGACTACCTCCAAACAGAGAAGTGGAGTTTGAGATTGAACTGGTTCCTGGTACCGGTCCAATTTCAAAAGCTCCATATCGCATGTCTCCAGCAGAGCTAAAAGAGTTACAAGAGCAACTTCAGGAGCTACTTGACAAGGGTTTCATACGCCCTAGTCACTCACCATGGGGAGCTCCTGTGTTGTTTGTCAAGAAGAAGGATGGATCTATGCGGATGTGCATAGATTATAGAGCTCTGAATCAAGTGACCATCAAGAACAGGTATCCACTGCCCAGGATCGATGATTTATTTGATCAATTGAAAGGGGCAACAGTGTTCTCCAAGATAGATCTGCGCTCTGGGTACCATCAGTTAAAAGTGAAGGAGAGTGATATACCCAGAACTGCTTTCAGGACCAGATATGGACACTATGAATTCATGGTCATGCCTTTTGGTGTGACTAATGCACCTGCAGTCTTTATGGACTTGATGAATAGAGTGTTCAGTGAATACCTTGACAAGTTTGTCATTGTGTTCATCGACGACATTCTAATCTATTCCAGAACCCCAGAGGAGCATGACACGCACTTGAGAATAGTCCTGCAGACCCTTCAGCGAAAGCAGCTCTATGCTAAATTCTCAAAGTGCGAGTTCTGGTTGGAGCAGGTGGCATTTCTAGGTCACATTGTTTCAAAAGAAGGCATTCAGGTAGATCCAGCCAAAGTAGAAGCGGTCAGCAACTGGAAGAGACCCAAGAATGCCAGGGAGATCAGAAGCTTCCTTGGTTTAGTTGGGTACTACAGGAAATTTGTGGAGGACTTTTCCAGGATAGCCTCTCCCCTTACAGCCCTCACCAGGAAGGACAAGAAGTTTGAATGGTCAGATAAATGTGAGCAGAGTTTTCAAGAACTCAAGAGGAGACTGACCAGTGCTCCTATACTGGCTGTTCCAGAGGGTGACAAGAGTTTTGACATCTACAGTGATGCTTCCAAGATGGGCTTAGGAGCTGTACTCATGCAGGAAGGAAAAGTTATAGCTTATGCTTCAAGACAACTCAAAGACTACGAGAAGAACTATCCCACTCATGATCTAGAGCTGGCAGCTGTAGTCTTTGCACTGAAACTCTGGCGACACTACTTGTATGGAGTCCAGTGCAGAATCTTCACAGACCATCAGAGTCTTAAGTACTTCTTCACTCAGAAGGACTTAAACATGAGACAGCGCAGGTGGTTAGAGTTGGTCAAAAATTATGACTGTGAAATCCTCTACCAGCCAGGTAAAGCTAATAAAGTGGCAGATGCACTAAGCAGAAAGTCCATTGCATCCTTGATGTCCTTATCATCATTAGCCCTGCCACTACAGAAGGAGTTGTCAGATTTCGGACTTGAAATTATTTATGGGCAACTTTATGCATTGACCCTAGAGTCAACCCTGCTTGAGGATATACAGAAAAAGCAAAGTGAAGATCCAGATATCCAAAAGATCAAGCAAGGAATACAAGAAGAAGGAAATTCAGAATTTCGAGTATCAGACAGTGGAATTCTTTATCAGGGAAATCGCCTTTGTGTTCCCAATGATGAAGAGCTGAGAAAGAGAATTTTAGAAGAGGCCCATAGTACGCCATACTCTATGCATCCTGGTTCTACCAAGATGTACCAAGACGTGAAACAGAAATTCTGGTGGTCTGGACTCAAAAGGGATGTAGCTAAATATGTCAGTACCTGCCTGACATGTCAGAGGGTCAAAGCAGAACACCAGAGACCAGGAGGAGTTTTACAACCTCTTCCAATACCAGAGTGGAAGTGGGAAGACATATCCATGGATTTCATAACAGGTCTCCCAAGAACCACAAATGGATATGATGCGATATGGGTGATAGTGGACAGATTGACCAAGTCTGCTCATTTTCTAGCCATCAAAGTGTCTCACTCTATAGAGCAGTTAGCACAGCTGTATGTAAAAGAGGTGATCAGACTTCATGGAGTTCCCAAATCTATTATTTCTGATAGAGATGGGCGCTTCACTTCACACTTTTGGGAGTGTGTACAGACTGCACTAGGCACCAAGCTCAAGTTCAGCACAGCCTTCCATCCTCAGACTGATGGACAGACAGAGCGTGTAAATCAGATCCTAGAAGATATGCTGAGGGCTTGTGCACTGGATTTCAAAGGAAGTTGGTTTAAGTACCTATGCTTAGCTGAATTTGCCTACAACAACAGTTATCAAGCCACCATCAGGATGGCACCATATGAGGCGTTGTATGGTAGAAAGTGCAGATCACCTATATGCTGGCAAGACGCTGGAGAAAGAAGAGAAATGGAAGTGGAGCTGGGTATTCAGACTGAGATGATAGAAGAAACCACTCAGGTTATTCAGAAGATCAGACAGAGGAGTTATGCTGACACACGCCGTAGGCCACTGGAATTCCAAGTAGGAGATTCAGTCTTTCTCAAGGTTGCTCCTATGAAGGGAGTGATGAGATTTGGCAAGAAGGGCAAATTAAGTCCTCGCTATGTAGGACCTTATCTGATTTCAGAAAGGATTGGTAAGGTAGCTTATAAGCTGGACTTACCACAGGACATGTCAGCAGTACACAATGTGTTTCATGTCTCTATGTTAAATAAGTGTCTTCATGATCCTAGCCAAGTGATTGAACCTCAGTCAGTGCAGATCCAAGAGGATCTTAGTTATGAGAGTAGACCTACATAGATAGTGGACAGAGCAGTCAAGAGACTAAGAAATAAAGAAGTGCCACTGGTGAAGGTCGTCTGGCAGAACCAGAAGCACGAGGAAGTCACTTGGGAACGAGAGGACAGCATGAGGCAAAAATATCCAGAACTATTCTAAGTTCGAGGACGAACTTTTTATAAGGTATGGGGAATTGTAACGACCCAATTTTCCCTATTTTGAGTTCTGAATATCTTTAAAAATATTGGAAAATGCTTTTAAAATATTCTAGAGATTTTTAAGAATTTTTAGAGTATTTTTATGCAATTTTTTTAGTCCGTTTGGTATTTTTACCGAGTGGAGGAAGTTTGAAAATAAAAAAAAAAATAATAATAATAAGTTGAAGAAACTGGGTTTCGAACCCACATCCTCGGGCCCAAGCAGAACCGGCCCGACCAATCGAGCTAAGCTCGTTTTGTTAACCTTATATGGGGTGAATAATATTTAAGGTATAGTATTTAATAAAATAACCCTAGGTTATAAAAAGAGGTTAAGTTAAGAGAGGAAAACCTAAAATTTTCTCTCGAAATTTCTCTTCTCTTCTCACGCGACGGCGCCGACTCCTGCTCGGGCGAAAACGCAGCACCTCCTAGGGCTCCGTTTCCGGCGGCCGGCGAGGATTTCTTTTCGGGAGTTATTCACAGATTCGTGGTCTCCTCATCAAGGAGAACACGCGGATAGGAAGGGATCGCCGAGACCTTCACTTCATCCAAACCCTAGAGCACTTCCCCTTCGGTTGTAAGTTCAAGAACCCAATGTGAGTTGCTTCTCACCTGCAGTAGGAGTAGTTCCGATTCGTTTATGTTTTCTAGTTGTTTGAGTTTCCTGTGAAGCATGCTAGGGTTGCTGTTTTACTGCCGTGTACTCTAAGAAGTTAGACAAAATCCTTTTGTGAAGTTTGATCTGTAAAGAATTCTTCGATTAGACTTAACAAAGGCTTAATACAAGATTTTTGATCTCTAATCTATGAAGAACCAACTATAGTTTCTGTGGTTTCGGGTTGGTTTATAATGGTTGCTGCCATAATTGTTAAATCCGAATATGTTAGGTGGATTATGGGATCATTTTATGGTTGAGTAAGTCAGATTTGAGTTTGTGCCATGCAATGGGTGTAGATCAACCTTATTTGAGAGAGTCCTGTTGGTTTCTTTTAATGGCTTAATTTATTTCCTTAAGTTTAGAACCATGTTAGAACAGTTTGAAGTTAGAAGAGTAGTTAAGGAAATATTTTGCAACGAGCTAGGTTTTGGTTCCTTATATGCTTAATGTGCATGATTAAAAGTATGATAACAGCAGCATTCTTTTAGTTGATAACTACATTAAAGCCTTAATCAGAATGCTCATGTTCCTTTACAAGTTTTATTAGTTTTGGCTTGGTTTTAATAAGCAATGAATATGAGATAGCTTGATTAAATTTTGAGCTTGTAGTTAGTTTTCTGTATTGCTGTTAGAAGTTTAAAAAAAAAGAGACCAAAGTCTTAATAGAATCCCTAATCTTTTTAAGAATTGGGATCAGTAGCATATCAAGTGCTCAAAGAAATGCCAAGGCATTTTATCAGAAGAAGTATTTAAAGTAAGATATAAAGAAAAGTATTTTATTTTTAAAAAGGGCATGTACCGGACACAAGGTCCAAGGGATGGGCTCCAAGTTGCCCCTAGACATAAAGTCTAGAAGTGTCTTAATGGTTTTGGGATTAGCTACCTCAATTCTCATTAAGAAAGGCGCGCAAAGTGGTACAATGCCGGGCCCAAGTAAAGTTGAGTATTATTTTAAAGTATAAAAGTATTAAATTTGGAAACAAATAGAACAAGTTTCTTTTATCTAAATTGAAAGATTCTAACAAGATAAATTGTTGTTTCCTTTAGAGATGCATGATGTAGTTTCACTTCTATTTCATGTTGAGCATGTACCTCCTGTTTTCGTTTATGTATATGCATTTCTTATCGGATTTTGTGAGTAGAAAGCACTCACTAAGCTTTTAGCTTATAGATGCTACTTTTCCTCCTACTGCAGATATGGATAAAAATAAAGGAAAGGCTAAAATGGCATAGAAGAAGGCGACAAGGAGACACTGGTGATGTGTGTGTGGATGGCGGTGATGGAAGATTTGGGGACCTTGCTTTTAAATTTCTGCAAGTTAAATTATTTAGGTTTCTTCTTAAATAACTAGGAGAATTAATAAAAAAAAATTCAGATTCTTTATGCTCCCCCTGTTTTACTGTTTTGAAGTTGATTAAATACGTTGGTTCTGTTGAGTACAATATGAATTGTTTGAGTTATAGGAAATTCGGTTTTGGTGCATTGCTTAAATCTGGAGTTTCAGATTGTTGCCGTGGAGTTTGGAAAATTCAGATCCTTTCATGTTGCTTAAAACTGTAAAGTTCTATATTATTGTAGCCTGAATTGCATTGCTTAAGCTTGAGAACTATTTCGGCCGTGATACTTATCTGCTCTTGTGTTATCTGTTGCTGCTGGAAGTTTGGTTTTTTAATTGCAAAGTAACTTTCTATGAAAACTGATATGCCATGAGTTTGCTCAAGATGAGTAATAGCCATATATGCTAATCTGTTAATGGTTGTTAGATGTATGATTGGTAGAAGTACATGCAAAATGTTAACTGGTAGTTTACAAATTTATCATGTGCAAGTTTGCTTAAATTCTTAATGTGAAAAAATGATGGATTTCGTTTGCTGGGTTAACTAATTCAGTTTGCAAGTTTTAAATGCCTACACATTTGTGGCTATACATGTTAACTGGAATTCGTTTGCAAGTTAACTGAATTGGTTTACAGATCTATACATGCCTATAAGTGTTAAATGCTAAACACTGTCATGGTAACATGTTAATACATTTTAGCATGATTGATAAGCTTGGTTGAGGGTAGTACTGAGATAATTAGAAGTGATAGCATGCTAAAAAAAAAAAAAAACAACAACAGATATCATGACAAGTTTATTTTCTTTAAGATAAGAGAAATTTTAGTTTATTAGGAACGAGTAGTAGGTAACGGTCGTCATCAGAGTAGTAGTAGTAAGGAGGGCGGCCGTTATAGACGGGCTAACCGGATAGCTGGCGAGAAGTCCAGACGGGTCGAAGGGCTGACCGAACGTCTAGCAGGTAAGTAAAGGTAAGTCACTAGAGGGGAGGGCCTGTGAGGATGCATTCCCGGGAATGGAACTTAGGCGTCAATCCAACTTAGATCCATTTCGAAAATCTAAGTTGAGATCGTGACTAGATTCCGATCTCGGAAAGATGGAATCTAAGTCATACTCTTTATGTTAAAATTATAAACTGTGCTAATACTTTGTTTTGCAGGATATACATTATATATTTACCTCAGACTAACCTTGTCTTGGAGGAGAAGGAGTTTATGGAGAAAGGTGATCCAGGCGCCCGGAGGCAAGTTTTATCCCCATCGCGCCGTCGACACATGGAGCTATCTGGTTGGGCCTGCTACGTCACACCAGGGCGCCTGGAAGGAATCCGGCCGCCCCGAGCATCCTATAAAAGAAGGGTCAAGGGTGGAGCTTAAAAATACAACTCCGAACAAACGATCTGCTCTCTAGTGCTTCTGCGACGCTGCGAAGCTCCTACAACGCGCTCTTTTCTTTTGATTTCTTCCTTGTCGGTACTGCCTTATTTTTCATTAGCAACTATACTTTCAATTGTAAAACAATTATTTGAATTGCTAGTGAATTACACAACGAAGCACTCGACGAGTGCGGGCCTTGGAGTAGGAGTCGACACAGGCTCTGAACCAAGTAAAAAGAACTTGTGTTAGCCTTGTTTCTTTTCGCTTATATTTTTCGCTGCGCTTAACTCGTTTCGACAAAAGTTTTTAAATTGATATTCACCCCCCTCTATCGATTCTTCACGATCCAACAAAAGGTTACTCGTGAATCGTTATTTTCTGCTGCTGGTCAAGATGTTCTTTTATCGGACGTTGAGGATGCCTCCATGCCTGTCCGAGGCACCTCCAATCTTGCCGAGTCAGCCGCGCGGATCAGCACTGAACTGGTCGCAACTTATCTGGTTGAGGGCGCCTCCATCTCCCTTTGAGGCGCCTCCAATCCTGTCTAAGGCAACTCAAGATTCGTCTGAGGTGCCTCCAGCCCTACTGCATGTGCTGCATGTGCTGCATCTGCCTTGCACCCGAGGCGCCTCAAGCTCCATGGCATCTCGGGTACTGTTCATCCGAGGCAAAACTTTGTGTTTTAGTACCTGTAAGATGTAATGCCCGGAAATTCTCAAAATAATTATTAGAAATATCCTAGTATTTTTCTGGGATTTTAGGATATTTTTATGGAATTTTTAGAATAGCGGAAGTAGCAAAAATAAATAGAGAACGAAAATGGCATACGCGGGAATTGAACCCGAGACCTATTGGGTTCTATGACTTATGGTGAACCTTAGTAACCAAGTGAACCCAGTAGAACCGTGCTGAAAGGAAAGGGAAACAATTATATTTATATTAGAGTTGGGTCGAATTACCCACTTAATATAAATAGGGAAATAAATTAGTGAAGAGTTATTTTGATCGTGACTTTTCTTCTCCTCAACCTAATTCCGCCGACCCCTCCTTCTCCCTCATCTCTCGGCGCCAACCACAAGCACGCCTAGGGCTCCATCCCTAGGGTCCCAAGGGCTCCTTCCGGCGACATCCAGGATACGGGGGCGCTCCCCTCCGCGAGAGGAACGCGTAGACGCAAGGAGATTGTCGAAGAGATCTCTCCTCCGAAAAACCTAGCGATTAGAATCGTAAGAAATTACGAACAGGAGGTAAGAAACCTCTCACCTACAGTATAAGTAGCTATTCGTGTAATTTTTATGCATTAGTTTAGTCGTATGCAAATTTTGGCTCATAGGGTGTGCACTAGTGTACACCAAGTTCTCGATAGAATGTTTAGCACAGTCGAATGCAATTAGGCATTTTACTAGCTTGGATAAATGCACTAGAAGCATTTACACAGCCTATTTAGTCTTGCTTCAGCTTTTACAGGACTAGATGTCCAATGGGTGGGCTCCCACAGTCACCTCTAGGTTTGGATAACCTAGTTCTGGGTTTAGACAACCTAGTAAAAGCAAGACAAGGATTTATTAGCTTATGTTCAGTATTTTACTTTTCAGAGGCACTGTACTGGATTAGATATCCATTGGGTTGGGGTCCCTAGGTTCAGATAACATAGTAAACCCTACTAAATTCGGGACTTGCAAACCCGGGTCTAGTTAGGGATGCGCGCATAGCATGTACAGTTGTCGGGCCCATTAGCAGCATGATTATGTATTTGCATCTATTATATGTATAGTTTTTTTTTAAACTCTCACAAATCAGTTGTGTATACAGTTTAAACTCAGTACTAGCTCAGGTTAGTTTAGCTTAGTTCATGTTTTAGCTCAGCTCTTTCCCATGATTATGTATGATAGCTCTATGTTCAGTTTCTGTTACACATGCTTTAGATGATAGTATGCCATGACTAGCTTTTGATTTTTATGTATTGTATGATGGCATGCCATGTTTTAGTTCAATCCGTACATATTTTAATAGCATGTTTTAAAAGCATATTGCATCGCTTGCACGTTTTGTGAGGTAGATGGTTTCTTACTAAGCAAAAGCTTACAGATACTTTTTCCTTATACTGCAGATAAAGGTAAAGGAAAGATGGACTAGCGGAGGTTGGAGGGCAATGTGATGAAGATGTGTGTAGATGGAAATTGGAATAAAGATCTTAGGAAATTTCAACAAGCTTGTTTTAAGCATTAGAACCTTTTTAGCATTTTGTTATTTTGCACCCTAGTAAGTTAAATGTTATGAATTAGTTAACCATGCATCCTATCATGTTTAGCACACTATTTTTGTGATGTTAGAATGCTTTGCCTTTAGTTTAGAATTGTTATAAGAAATTTTGGCACGAGCGAGTGCTGAAATCAGACCTTTGGCACGAAATCAGAAACTCGAATCGATCAGCTGATCGATTCGAGAGTTTCCAATCGATCAAAGGATCGACTGGGCAACTTGTCTCACGAACAGTAGGCCTCTGGATCGATCAGCCGATCGATCCAACAAATTTTGTCACTAAAAGAAGGCTCTGGGATCGATCATTGGATCGATTGACCAGTCTGGATCGATCAGTCGATCGATCCAGAATATCGGCCGAGCACAGTAGCCTGCTGAATCGATCACTGGATCGATCTGACCCCTCCAATCGATCCGTGGATCGATTGGGAGGCCTGATATTAGCTAGAAACCCTTAGTTAAGTTCCTTGACCATAAGGGGAGGTAATAATGACATGAATAGCGTAGATTACACCCCTTAGCACATGTAGAATAAAGAAATGACAATAGTTTAACAAGATTTTGATTAGTACAGCTTCCGCAATTAGAGTTAATGATGGTCATGGATTAGTTAGCACAGCATAATGTGACGATCGGCCTTACAGCTTAGTTAGTAGAAGGCGGGTCGTTACAGAGTGGTATCAGAGCAAAAGTTCCATACTTCCTTCACACACATCAGCATTGAACCTGCAGCTTCCAAGTAAGAACATCTCTCACTTTGTTTATGTTTCTTGTTTTCATGTTAGAGATAAATGAAGCATGCTTGTTTATGATAGTAGTTAACATGATAACAATAGTTACTCCATTATGATTGTATTGGTCATGTATGTCCTTTGTTCCTTTAGAAATGGCACGAGGACGCCCAGCTAGAAGGGCACCAGCCACTGAGCCCCAGCATGAGGCAGGCAGTTCAGTGCCTCCCCCAGACTCAGTTACAGCAGCAGTTAGCTGAACAGCAACAGGAGATAGCCACTTTAAAGGCTAATCAGCAGAATACTCCCACAGTCACCCCGGAACCAAACTTAGCAACGCCAGTAGTCTTAGAAGTTCCACCAGTCCAGCCTACAACACCAGTAGCCCCAGCAGCAGAGGCAAAGAGAGAAGCCTATCTGATCCAGTGGCAGAGAGTCAAGCCCGAGAACTTCTCCGGCACCAGTGAACCATGGGATGCTCAAGCCTTGTTCAAAATACTGGAGAGTACGATGGAGCTTCTGGACTGGCCAGAACATGAGAAGGTGAAGTGCGCCTCCTTCTGCCTGACAGGAGATGCACGCATGTGGTGGGAGAGAATCAGAGCGAAGCGCCCAGTAAACCAGATGACATGGGCTGACTTCGAGAAAGAATTCTTTGAGGAGTTCTTTCACATGCGGGTCGCGAACCGTCACTACGATGAGTTCACTGAATTTCGCCAGGGCAACCTTTCAGTGGAGGAAGCCGTGAAGAAATTCAACAGATTGGCCCGCCTATGCCCTGAACTAGTCGGCACAGAAAAAGAACGAGTTCGGTTGATGCTCAAGATGCTGAGGCCGGAAATAGCGATGAACGTGGCTGGCGGCATTCATAGGCCGCAAACCACCGAAGAACTAGTCAGTAGTGCTCTGACCACCGAGCACTACCAGAATAATATTAAACAGCAGAAGCAAGTTCTCTCAGAATCCAAAGGTCAAGGAGGCTCAGGTACTCAGAAACAACAGGGTCACAGCTCTAACTGGAAAGGGAACTCCAGCAACAAGCGCAAACCAGGGAGTTACCCAAAAGGAGGACCAACTAGTAAACAACCTAGTTATCCAAAGTGTGCTACTTGTGGGAAATTCCATCCTGGAGTTTGTCGCAAGGGCACACGAGGATGCTTTGAATGTGGACAGGAAGGGCATATGACCAAGCAGTGTCCGAACAAGATCAGCTTTCCTCCACCACAGCCGATCCAGTATGAAGCCAAGCCAGCACAGTTGCATCAGATGCAGGCCGTTTTAGATGGTCCCTACATCAGCCAGGGCAGACTAGAAGCCCCTCCAGCTACGACCAATACGAGGATCTACTCACTCACCAGAGAGGACGTAGCAAATGCCTCGACAGTTGTTACAGGTCAGATTAGTATTTTACAGCAAAGTACAACTGTCTTATTCGATACTGGGGCAACCCATTCATATATATCCATGGCATTTGCCGAGAAGTTAGCAATACCTCCAGAGGTACTCAGTAGCCAGTTTCTGACGACGCTACCTTTAGGAGAAATTATGGCATCCACGCACTGGCTCAGAGCAGTGCCAGTCGTTATAGCAGACAGAGAGCTCTTTTATGATCTGATAGTGCTAAATATGACTGACTACGATATCATCTTCAGAATGGACTTCTTGATCAGATACGGTGCCTCCATCGAGTGCCGTAAGTAGAAAGTCGTATTCCAACCTGAAGCAGAAGCACAGTTCGAGTTCATCGGAGAACCCAAGAGGAAGGCCAAGAAGTTTCTCTCAGCTATGAAGTCACAGAGATTAATGGATTCAGGATGTACGGGATTTTTAGCACATGTAGTCAGTACCAGTCTGGACAAGGACCGACAGCTAGCAGAGGTCCGAGTCGTATGTGACTACCCAGCAGTCTTCCCTGAAGAGTTACCAGGCCTAGCACCAGACAGGGAGATTGAATTTGAGATAGAACTCATTCCCGGTACCAATCCTATCTCCAAGGCACCTTATCGCATGGCTCCAGCAGAACTGAAGGAACTTCATGAGCAATTACAGGAGCTGCTTGACAAAGGCTTCATACGCCCTAGTCACTCACCATGGGGAGCGCCTGTATTGTTCGTGAAGAAGAAGGACGGAAGCATGCGCCTGTGCATAGATTACAGAGCATTAAACCAAGTCACCATCAAGAACAGGTATCCTCTTCCCAGAATAGATGACCTGTTCGATCAGCTAAAGGGAACAGCAATGTTCTCTAAAATAGACCTCAGATCAGGTTATCATCAGGTGAAAGTTAAAGAAGGGGATATACCCAAGACAACATTCAGGACTAGATACGGACATTACGAGTTCGTAGTCATGCCCTTTGGCGTGACAAATGCTCCAGCTACTTTCATGGACCTCATGAATAGAGTATTCAGGGAATACTTAGATAAGTTCGTTATCATATTCATCGATGACATTCTTAACTATTCAGGAACTCAGGAAGAACACGCAGAGCACCTGAGAATAGTACTGCAGACCCTCCAGCAGAACCAGTTGTACGCCAAGTTCACAAAATGTGAATTTTGGCTGAATCAGGTGTCCTTCCTGGGTCACATCATCTCAAAGGATGGTATCATGGTAGATCCCAGTAAGATAGAAGCTGTGAGTAACTGGAAGAGACCCAAGAATGCTAGTGAGATCAGAAGCTTTCTGGGATTAGCAGGCTATTACAGAAAATTCATAGAGGACTTCTCCAGGATAGCCTTCCCACTGACAGCTCTTACCAGAAAGAATAGAAAATTTCAGTGGACAGAGGACTGCGAGAACAGCTTCAGCGAGCTAAAGAGGAGATTGACCAATGCACCTATTCTGGCTCTACCAGAAAACACAGACAGCTTTGACATTTATAGTGATGCCTCTAAGTTGGGACTAGGAGCAGTGCTGATGCAAAGTGGCAAGGTGATCGCCTATGCCTACAGGCAACTCAAGGACTATGAGAAGAATTACCCTACTCATGACCTTGAGCTTCCAGCAGTAGTGTTCGCTCTCAAAATTTGGAGACATTACTTGTATGGAGCTCAGTGTAGAGTGTATACAGATCATCAGAGTCTGAAGTACTTCTTCACTCAGAAGGATCTGAATATGTGACAGCGCAGATGGCTAGAGCTGGTCAAGGACTATGATATGGACATCCTCTACCACCCAGGGAAAGCCAATAGGGTAGCAGACGCACTTAGCAGGAAGTCCAGTGCTACCTTATTATCACTAGCAGCCGTGTCACCGCCCCTACAGAAAGAGATCACAGATTTCGGTCTCGAACTCATAGTTGGACAGCTCTCTACTATGACATTAGAGTCTACCTTGCTTGGTGACATTCAGACAGCTCAGGAACAAGATCCTGAAATTCAGAAAATCAGGCAAGGGATAGCAGAATCAGAAGGTGGAGAGTTCAGAATATCAGATAGCGGGGTATTATACTTTGGTGACAGATTATGCGTTCCAGATCAGGAGGAACTAAAGAGGAAGATTTTAGACGAGGCTCACAGGACTCCTTATGCGATGCATCCTGGCTCCACCAAAATGTACCAGGACTTGAAGAAACATTTTTGGTGGCCTGGGATGAAGAGAGACATCACTCGATATGTCAGCACCTGCCTAACCTGTCAAAGGGTTAAGGCAGAACATCAGAGACTAGGAGGAGTTCTACAGCCTATTCAGATTCTAGAATGGAAGTGGGAAGACATCTCTATGGATTTCATAGTGGGACTACCCAGAACCACGAATGGTTTTGATACCATCTGGGTAATAGTTGACAGGTTAACTAAATCATCCCACTTCTTAGCTATCAGGATAACCTACTCCATGGAACAGCTAGCTCAGTTGTATCTCAAGGAGATCGTTAGACTACATGGAGTCCCACGAACCATTATTTCAGACAGAGATGGTAGATTCACGTCACACTTCTGGGAGTGTGTACAGTCAGCTTTGGGCACGAAGTTAAAGTTCAGCACAGCTTTCCATCCTCAGACAGATGGACAGACGGAGCGGGTAAATCAGGTACTCGAAGATATGCTCCGAGCATGTGCCCTAGATTTTAAAGGAAGTTGGTGCAAATATCTGAGTCTAGCAGAATTTGCATACAACAATAGCTATCAGGCCACTATCGGCATGGCACCTTACGAGGCTCTCTATGGGCGGAGGTGTAGATCTCCAATCTGCTGGTATGAGAGTGGTGAACAGAAAGAACTAGAACTTCAGACAGATCTAGTAGCAGACACCACAGCAGCTATACAGCAGATCCGCCAGAGGATAAAGATAGCTCAGAGCCGCCAGAAAAGCTATGCAGATACACGGCGCAGACCCTTAGAGTTTTCAGTTGGGGATTCAGTATTCCTCAGAGTGGCTCCCATGAAGGGAGTAATGCATTTTGGGAAGAAGGGCAAGCTAAGTCCCAGATATATGGGACCATACCTTATCAGCAGAAGAGTTGGCAAGGTAGCATATGAGCTAGAGCTACCTCAGGAAATGTCAGCTGTTCACAATGTATTTCATGTCTCTATGCTGAAGAAGCATATCCCAGATGCCACCCAGGTGATTGAACCCCAGCAGGTACATGTCCGCGAAGACCTCATCTATGACAGTCGGCCTACTCAGATAGTAGATCGAGCAGTTAAGAAATTACGAAACAAGGAGGTACCATTAGTAAAAGTCATTTGGCAAAATCACACAGCAGAAGAGGCAACCTGGGAGACAGAAGTCAGTATGAGACAGAAGTACCAAGAGTTATTTTAAGTTCGAGGATGAACTTTTTATAAGGTATGGGAGATTATAACGCTCAAAAATTCTCAAAATAATTATTAAAAATATCCTAGTATTTTTCTGGAATTTTAGGATATTTTTATGGAATTTTTAGAATAGCGGAAGTAGCAAAAATAAATAGAGAACGAAAATGGCCTACGCGGGAATTGAACACGAGACCTATTGGGTTCTACGACTTATGGTGAACCTTAGTAACCAAGTGAACCCAGCAGGACCGTGCTGAAAGGAAAGGGAAACAATTATATTTATATTAGAGTTGGGCCGAATTACCCACTTAATATAAATAGGGAAATAAATTAGTGAAGAGTTATTTTGATCGTGACTTTTCTTCTCCTCAACCTAATTCCGCTGACCCCTCCTTCTCCCTCATCTCTCGGCACCAACCACAAGCACGCCTAGGGCTCCATCCCTAGGGTCCCAAGGGCTCCTTCCGGCGACAGCCAGGATACGGGGACGCTCCCCTCCGCGAGAGGAACGCGTAGACGCGAGGAGATCGTCGAAGAGACCTCTCCTCCGGAAAACCTAGCGATTAGAATCGTAAGAAATTATGAACAGGAGGTAAGAAACCCCTTACCTGCAGTATAAGTAGCTATTCGTGTGATTTTTATGCATTAGTTTAGTCGTATGCAAATTTTGGCTCATAGGGTGTGCACTAGCGTACACCAAGTGCTCGATAGAATGTTTAGCACAGTCGAATGCAATTAGGCATTTTACTAGCTTGGATAAATGCACTAGAAGCATTTACACAGCCTATTTAGTCTTGCTTCAACTTTTACAGGACTAGATGTCCAATGGGTGGGCTCCCACAGTCGCCTCTAGGCTTGGATAACCTAGTTCTGGGTTTAGACAACCTAGTAAAAGCAAGACAAGGATTTATTAGCTTATGTTCAGTATTTTACTTTTTAGAGGCACTGTACTGGATTAGATATCTATTGGGTTGGGCTCCCACAGTCATCCCTAAGTTCAGATAACCTAGTAAACCCTACTAAATTCGGGACTTGCAAACCCGGGTCTAGTTAGGGATGCGCGCATAGCATGTACAGTTGCAGGGCCCATTAGTAGTATGATTATGTATTTTCATCTATTATATGTATAGTTTTTTTTAAACTCTCGCAAATTAGTTGTGTATACAGTTTAAACTCAGTACTAGCTCAGGTTAGTTTAGCTTAGTTCATGTTTTAGCTCAGCTCTTTCCCATGATTATGTATGATAGCTCTATGTTCAGTTTCTATTACACATGCTTTAGATGATAGTATGCCATGACTAGCTTTTGATTTTTATGTATTGTATGATGGCATGCCATGTTTTAGTTCAATCCGTACATATTTTAATAGCATGTTTTAAAAGCATATTGCATCGCTTGCACGTTTTGTGAGGTAGATGGTTTCTTACTAAGCAAAAGCTTACAGATACTTTTCCTTATACTGCAGATAAAGGTAAAGGAAAGATGGACTAGCGGAGGCTGGAGGGCAATGTGATGAAGATGTGTGTGGATGGAACTTGGAATAAAGATCTTAGGAAATTTCAGCAAGCTTGTTTTAAGCATTAGAACCTTTTTAGCATTTTGTTATTTTGCACCCTAGTAAGTTAAATGTTATGAATTAGTTAACCATGCATCCTATCATGTTTAGCACACTATTTTTGTGATGTTAGAATGCTTTGCCTTTAGTTTAGAATTGTTATAAGAAATTTTGGCACGAGCGAGTGCTGAAATCAGACCTTTGGCACGAAATCAGAAACTCGAATCGATCAGCTGATCGATTCGAGAGTTTCCAATCGATCAAAGGATCGACTAGGCAACTTGTCTCGCGAACAATAGGCCTCTGGATCGATCAGCCGATCGATCCAGCAAATTCTGTCGTGAACAAAAGGCTCTGGGATCGATCACTGGATCGATTGACCAGTCTGGATCGATCAGTCGATCGATCCAGAATATCGGTCGAGCACAGTAGCCTGCTGAATGGATCACTGGATCGATCCGACCCCTCCAATCGATCCGTGGATCGATTGGGAGGCCTGATATTAGCTAGAAACCCTTAGTTAAGTTCCTTGACCATAAGGGGAGGTAATAATGACATGAATAGCGTAGATTACACCCCTTAGCACATGTAGAATAAAGAAATGACAATAGTTTAGCAAGATTTTGATTAGTACAGCTTCCGCAATTAGAGTTAATGATGGTCATGGATTAGTTATCACAGCATAATGTGACGATCGACCTTATAGCTTAGTTAGTAGAAGGCGGGTCGTTACATAAGATATGTTAGTCCCATAATACCCTGCAGCACAATGTTAGCACATAACAAACATAATAGATGAAATGTTTAACAACCTTCAGGTTGTCCGGTTCTAACTTCATATTTCCAATCGGAAACTCTAGGATGAACCAACGCCTACTGTTCCCTCTTCTGAGGAACGCGTTCTCACCTACTCCACTCAGGAGAGCATACTTGTTTGCCAGTCCGGTACTCCAGACTGACTGGACTTTCTGCCAAGGGTTACCACCCCCTAGGACCTAGAGTTACTGCCCCTAGGGTTTTTCTCCACCTAGGGTTACCGCCCCCTAGGACCTAAGGTTCTCCCCCCCCCCCCCCTTAGGATTTTCCTCCACCTAGGGTTACCACCCCCTAGGACCTAAGGTTGTCGCCCCTTAGGGTTTTTCCTCCACCTAGGGTTACCACACCCTAGGACCTAAGGTTGTCGCCCCTTAGGGTTTTTCCTCCACCTACGGTTACCACACCTTAGGACCTAAGGTTACCGCCCCTTAGGATTTTACACTTGCCTAAATGCACTTAGGACTTTCCTGAAAACCTCATATAAGGTCGTTAGATAACAATTAACCTTAACTTTGAATCCCTTTTGTCATTATCAAAACTAAGGTTTGATCATTAGATGCTTCCTGCACCAACAATTTCCGTCTTTTTTATTATGGCAACTGAAATTCAAAGTTAAGCAAAAGGATAATAATGAAAAGATACACAACATTACCAATCATACACACAAGCATAAAGATAGCACAATTTTAGCACATACAATGATAAGCTCCCCCTTAATTACAGCTTCCCCTTTTTGACTAAACAAATTTTAAATTTTTAAAAATTTCTTTGAGATTTCTTTGAATTTTCTTATACTCTCCCCCTTTGCCATATATCAAAATAACTAAGGGAGAAAGAGAAGAAAATTAATTGGTATACAAGATAGGGTGTTAAATAAATGCTTAGCTTTTAAAAGAGAGAAACAAGAGAAATTTAAGAACCATAAAGGCTTTTAAATAGAGGATTAAACATGCTTTAATAGACATTTAGCTTGTTGGAATTAATGGCATTATAAAACATATAGCTAACATAACTTTTTCTTTAAAACTAAGTTTGAAAAAGTATTTTTAGCTAAGTGAAGTATTTTGGAAAAGTAACTTAGCTAATTTTTTTGAAGTACTTTGCTAAATTTAATAAGCTTTTGAAAGACACTTAGCATAAAAATTTTGGAATCGCTTTAGATGCTAAGTTTGAAACATAGAAACTTAGTCAAATTTGAAAAAGATTTTTCTTTTTGAAAATAAACTAAATTTTAAAATTATTTTGAAAAATGCTTAACTTGAAAAACTTGTAAAATTTTAACTAAGGACATTTTCACTTTGGAAAAACAAAATCAGAAAATATTCCTAAAGTCCAAGCATGAGTAACTGAAAGGTAAATACATGAATTCCTTGACCACATGTCTAACCATTAGTTACTAGCCGATTACCTAGAGGGCAATAGCTTTCACTTGGTTAGTCAAGTTAAGCTTAGAATTCCAGTTAGATTTAACTAAGACTAGATAACTTAACTTGATTAATATATGTTGGTATTTATTGTCTAGACTTACTGCGATGCACAATAATAAGCATTCTGAAGTCTAGACTATACCCTATGCATCTCACCCCATTCTATGTTTTTCAAACACAAACAAGGTAAGCCTAGTGTGCTTGTGAGATGCTCTGGTTGAAAACTAGGGGAACATGATTTCTAGGGGTAAATTCCTAGGCTAAACCAGATTTTTGAAAAACTAACAAAATTTGAAATTTAAAAAAAAATGTTTTTCCTAAGATTTAAAATAAGTTGAGAGAAGTCAGCTGAAAATGAGTTCTATTCTACTAAGCACATCCCTATTTGTCTTCTAAGTAAGCTGAACTCAAGTTCAGGTAAGGGATTTGTGAATATGTCAGCTAGGTTTGATTTTAACTCAACGTAGTTAAGTACAATATCACCCTTAGCTGCGTGATCCCTTACAATGTGATGTTTTACTTCTATATGTTTAGTCCTTGAGTGGTGAATTGGGTTTTTGGTTAGATTAATTGAACTTATGTTATCAATTGAAATTTTAGTATTCTGATATTCTAATTGGTAGTTTTTTAGGGTATGCATCATCCATAACAGTTGAGATGCACATTCACCTAGGGCTATATACTTAGCTTCAGTGGTAGATAAAGCAACACAGTGTTTCTTTCTGCTTGACCAACTTACTAGGTACTGACCCAAAAATTGACAACTACCACTTATACTTTTTCTATCTAGCTTGCACCCGGTATAGTCTGAGTCAGAGTAGCCGGTTAGGTCAAGGGTACAAGATCTAGGGTACCATAATCCTACATTTAGGGTTCCCTTAATATACCTTAGTATTTTTTTTACAAAGGTTAAGTGAGACTCTTTTGCACAAAATTGGTATCTTGCACACATACCTACTGCGAAAAGAATATCTGGCCGACTCGCAGTTAGGTATAATAGACTCCTTATCGCACTTCGATAGTGTTTTAAGTCTACTGGTTTACCTTCTAAGTTTGAGTCAATTTTAATATTAGTGGCCATAGGTGTATTAATATTTAGTTTGATAAATGTAAATTCCATCTTTGGTTTGTTTAATTTGTAAACCTAAGAAAAAGTTTAGCTCACCTACCAAACTCATTTCAAATTCATCTTCCATTAATTTGGTAAATTCTTTTAAAATTTTAGAGTTGGTTGATTCAAAAATTACATCGTCTACATAAATTTGGGCTATAAAGATATCTTTTTATAAGATTTTTACAAAGAGGGTTGGATCTATTTGACCTTGGTTGAACCCTTTTGATATTAGATAATTGGACACGCGTTCATACCAAGCCCTATGAGCTTGTTTTAGTCCATATAAAGCCTTTTTTAGTCTAAAGACATGATTTGGATGTTCTAAATCCTCAAATCCTGGGGGTTGACCTACATATACCTCTTCTTTAATAAATTCATTTAAAAATGTGAATTTCACATCCATTTAGTATAGCTTGAATCCCTTGTGTGCTGCATAGGCTAGCAACATCCTAATGGATTCAAGTATGGCTACAGGGGCATAGGCCTCATCATAGTCTAACCCTTCTACTTGATTGAATCCTTTGGCTACTAGTCTAGCTTTATTTCTGACTATATTGCCCTGATCATCTAATTTGTTCCTAAAAACCCATTTAGTATTAATTATAGTCTTGTTCATGGGTTTAGGTACTAATTCCCAGACCTGATTCCTTTCAAATTGGGCTAACTCTTCCTGCATCGCTAAGGTTCAGTCTGGGTCTGGTAGGGCTTCATCTATAGTTTTGGGTTCAATTTTGGAAATAAGGGTGATCTGGCTTAGGTTCCTATAGGATGACCTAGTTCTGACTCCTTGAGTTAGATCACCCAAAATTTGGTCAGATGGGTGATTAGTACTTGTTCTAGTTGGCCTTATATTTGGGTTAGTAATTGGTTCTTGTGAGTCACTAGTTTTAAGTAGATTTTCTTCATCATCTTCTATATTTCTTGAGTTAGAATTTTCTGTATTATTTTTATTAGTTAAATTGGGTATTCTATTTTCCTCATCAAATATTACATTTACAATTTCTTCAACTTTTAGGGTGTTTTTGTTATAAACTCTATATGCCCTACTGGTTATTGAGTACCCTAAAAATATTCCTGGGGTTTTTTTGGTGAAAATTTTCCTAAGTAATCTTTGGTGTTTAAGATGAATACTTTACACCCAAATACTTTTAAATAGTTTAAGTTAGGAATTTTATTATAATATATTTCATACGGTGTTTTATTTTATTTTTTATTTTTATTTTTATTTTTATTTTTATTAATTAAAATTCTATTTTGTATATAACAGGTTGTATTAATTGCTTCAGCCTAGAATTGATTAGATAGTTTATGTTCGTTTAACATGGTTCTAGTGGCTTCTTGTAGGGTTCTATTTTTACGTTCTACTAGACCATTTTATTGGGGTTCTAAGGCAAGAATATTCATGCTTATACCCATTAGTTTCATAGAATTCAATAAAGTTATAGTTTTCAAATTCTCCCTCATGGTCACTTCTAATTCTTTTTATCCGAGTGTCTTTTTCATTTTCTATTAATTTACAAAAAATTTTAAATACTTCAAAGGTTTCATCTTTCATTTTTAAAAATGTTACCCAAGTAAATCTTGAGTAGTCATCGATTATTACTAAGCAATATTGATTTTTACTTAGTGACTTGGCTCCATGTGAATCAAATAAGTCTAGGTGAAGGAGCTCAAGTATTGAAGTTGTTCTGTTTAGGTTGGTTAACTTATGGTTTGACTTGGTTTATTTACCTTGTTGACAAGCTTCACAAGTTGAATTTTCAATAAATTTTAATTTGGGCATACCTCTAACTAAACCATTTTGACTCACTTTTGAAATAAGTCTAGTATGAGTGTGACCCAGTCTCCTGTGTCATAACTCAGTTTCCTCTTGTTGTGTTAATAAACACTCTAGTGAGGAAGTTGGTAGGTCTATAGTATAAATATTATTTTTCCTAATACCCTTAAGTTTAATTTCAGGATTATTAATATTCTTAATTATACATTCAGTTTTTGAAAATGTAACTAAATATCCTGAGTCACATAACTGGCTAATACTAAATAAATTGAAACTGAATTGTTCAACTAATAATACTTTTCGAATGTAAAAATCGAAATTTAGTTGGATGTTACCTATTCCGATTACTTTAAGGGTTTCGTTGTTGTCGAACGCGACAGACCCTAGGTTCTTGAGTTTCAACTTTATAAATTTCAGTCTGTCTCAGTCATGTGTCTGGAGCATCCACTATCTAGCATCCATTGATCCAAATCATTATGTTCCTACATAAAGTATTTGACTTGGGTCAATTTCTGGATTTAGAAGATAGTTTGACTGAAATTATCTTATTGTTCCATCTCACCCAAGCTAGATGATCAATCATGGTATTCCTATGGGTGTTTGTGAGATGGTTTATTAAGTTAATTAACTCAATTGGGTTAAGTCAATTCAATTGAATTATTAAATTTATTAAATTAAATTATTAAATTGACTAATTAATTTAAATTATTAAATTGATTAAATAAGTTAAATTATTAATTTGATTAATTAAGGTAAATTATTAAATTGATTTAATAAGTTAAATTATTAAATAAGTTAAATTATTAAATAAGTTAAATTATTAAATAGATTAATTAAGTTAAATTATTAAATAAGTTAAATTATTAAATAGATTAATTAAGTTAAATTATTAAATAAGTGAAATTATTAAATGGATTAATTAAGTTAAATTCATTAATTAAGTTAAATTATTAAATAGATTAATTAAGTTAAATTATTAAATAAATTAAATTATTAAATAGATTAATTAAGCCAAATTCATTAATTAAGTTAAATTATTAATTTGAACTAAGTTTAATCTAAATCCATATCACCTGATTCTAAGTTATCAATCAGGGAACCTTAAGTAGTTTTTGTGAGATAGTTATCTTTGATTTAGATTATTTCTAAGACTTAATTTACATTTGAGTTAAACTTAGGTTTTCCAATTAGTCAATTAAATATGTATTTCAAGGATTGGTTCCCAGGTCGTGGCGAGGCACTAGGCCTTCTTGGGTATGGGATCATCCACCACTTTCTAGACAGAACCGCTCAAAGAAAAGTCATATTTAATTTTCTTTTTGAAACCCCTAGGTTTAACTAAACAAGTGTAAGTTATGCCTAGGTCCTTAATCTATTTTAATCTAACCATGCACATTAACAGGAAAGTAAATAAACAATCATCAAACAATTCTATTTATTTATTAAGATAGTTTTTCTATTGACTTCCCTTGGATCATAGCCTCAATATGGTCTATCAAGGTAATGTACTTGATCCTTAGGGACCCAATATTGACCAAGTCCAACTTGATTGACCAAGTTGGACTTAGGTACCCATGCTTGGACTATCTTACTAATCGGTCTGTTAATAAGCGATAAATAAGACCGATATTTCTTTTTAGCTTTATATCCTAGTCCGGATCGATTGTATACGGCTTTATATTTACCAAGAATCAAGTCAAGATTCTTGGAACCTAGTGTAAACCGTTCCAAAGTAGTCTTCAAATCCTTGACTTGACTTTTTAGGCTAGAATTCTCTTCTTCAAGTTTTTGAACTTGAGTTGAGGTTCCAGCCTGAACAGGGTCAGGCAAGGATTCGGTATTAGTCACTTCTTTAAGGAATGCAACTGTTGGATCGTAGACGTTCGATAGAGGGGGGGAGGTGAATATCGAATGTAAAAATTCATTCGAGTATAAACGCAGCTGTAACGACCCGCCTTCTACTGGCTAGGCTGTAAGGCCGGACCGTCACAATATGCTATGCTAAGCTATATCCATGACCATCACTAAGTCTAGGTACAGAAAACTTTACCAAATTAAAACTTTGCTAATCTAATACAAGTTCTTGGTCCTACAGGTGCTGAGGGATGCAATCTAAGGTATATATGGCATATCATACATCCCCTATGGTCAAGGAGCTGAATTACAAGGTCTCTTGGTCGAAACCCAGCTTCCCAATCGATCCAGATTGAACTCAATCGATTGCAACTGTTGAATCGATCCATGGATCGATTCCGATGGCTACTGTACTCGGGTTAATATTCTGGATCGATCGGCTGATCGACCCAGACTGGCCAATCGATCCATTGATCGATTCCAGAGCTCTCTGTTTGCGGGAGCGATTTCCCGATCGATCGAACGATCGATCCATTAACCTTTTGTTCGCGACAGAACGTGACTGGATCGATCGGCTGATCGATCCAGAAGCTTACTGTTTGCGGAACCAAACTCCCAATCGATCCACTGATCGATTGAGGGCCCCCAATCGATCCACTGATCGATTGGGGTTTCTGATTTCGCAGCTGGGCTTTGATTTCAGCACTGGTTCGTGCTAAAACCACATGCATCAACTCTATAAGCATAAAAATCGAACTACTAGGCATAACATTACTCATGGAGTGCTATCCAACATCAACTTAATGCATACTACACAATTCATGCTACTCAAACATTCTAAAGGTAGAGAAGTAACTAAAATCAGAAATATTAAATGCAAGTTCGCTAGATCCCAAGTATCTTTATTCCAGTTCCTTTGTCCACACACATCTTCACCGCATTGACCTCCAGCCTCCTCTAATCCATCTTTCCTTTACCTTTATCTGTAGTATAAGGAAAAGAGTATCTGTAAGCTTGAGAGCTTAGTAAGAAACCATCTACCTCACTAAAACATGCATACGATGCAATTTATGTTTTAAAACATGCTATTTGAAACATATGAACATGGAACATGTAAGAGCATGGCATGGCATACAAGCAAACTAGTCAAGGTAACAAGTGCTATTATAAGCTATCACATTGTATCATTAGAAGACTAAACTGACACAAACAAACTGAACTAAGCAAATTCTAACTAATGCTAGAGCTGTACTGAATTCACATTACTAATTGTGAGGTTTTGAAAACTATTTTAATAATAGATTAAAATAATAATCATGCTGCTGTTTGGGCCCGACAACTGTACTTGCTATACGCACATCCCTAACCAGACCCGGGTTTGCAAGTCCCGAATTTAGTAGGGTTTACTAGGTTATCTAAACCTAGGGACGACTATGGGAGCCCAACCCAATGGATATCTAATCCAGTATAGTGCCACTGAAAAGTAAAATACTGAACATAAGCTAATAACTCTTGTCTTGCTCTTACTAGGTTGTCTAAACCCAGAACTAGGTTATCTGAACCTAGGGCAACTGTGGGAGCCCACCCATTGGACGTCTAGTCCATAAAAGCTATAGCAAGACTGATTAAGCTGTAAAAATGCTTCTATTGCATTTATCTAAGCTATTAAAATGCCTATGGAGGCGTTTCACTGAGCTGAGCGTTTAATCAAACGCTTGGTGTGCGCTAATTCGCACCCTATCACTAAAAATCTGCATACGGCTAAAACAATGCATACAAACATACGACTAGCTACTTATACTGCAGGTGAGGGGTTTCTTACCTTCTGCTCTAATTTTCTTACGATTCTACTCGCTAGATTTCCGGAGAAGACGATCCTTTCGACAATCTTCTCGTGTCTACGCGTTCCTCTCGCGGAGGGGAGCGTCCCCGTATCCAAGATGTCGCTGGGAGAAGCCCTTGGGACCCTAGGGATGGAGCCCTTGGTGTTCTTGTGGTTGGCGCCGAGAAGAGGAAGAGAAAGGAGAAGGGCGGCGGTGAGGGTTTTTGGGAAAGGTAAGTCACGATACAAATTAAAACTCCTCACTTAATTCCCTTTTTATATTAAGGAATTAATTCGTCCAACTCTAGCTTAAATAAAATTGTTTCTCTTTCCTTTCAGCACGGCCCTGCTGGGTTCTCCTGGTTACTAGAGTTCACCTTAAGTCGTAGGACCTAATAGGCCTCGGGTTCAATCCCCGCCTAAGCTATTTTACGTTTCTATTTGTTTTTGTCACTTCCGCTACTCTAAAAATTCCATAAAAATATTCTAAAATTCCAGGAAAATCATAGAATATTTCTAAAATAAGTTTGAGAATTTTTGGGCACTACAGCGGCGGAAATAGAGAAACAATGCTAACACAAACTAATTTTACTAGGTTCGGAGCCTGTGTCGACTCCTACTCCAAGGCCCGCGGTCGTTGACCGCTTTCGGTGGGCAATCACTAGCAATTCAAAATTTATTACAAACTAAGTACAGAAAAAGATAATGAAAAATGACAGCAATACCGACAAAGGAATGAATCGAAAAGAAAGCGTGTGTTGTCGGAGCTTCGCTAGCGTCGCAAGAGCGCAGAGCAGTAGAAGATCTCTTTTCTTCAGTTGTTTTTGAAGCTCCCCTCTGACCCTCCTTTTATAGGATGCTCGGGGCGCCTGGATCCCTTCCGGGCGCCCTGGTGTGACGTAGCCCACCCAATCAACGAGCTCCATGTGTCGACACACGCCAGGGATAGAAATTGCCTCCCGGGTGCCCGGATCCCTTCCGGGCGCTCGGACCACTTTTTCTCCAGAAGCTCCTTTATCTACAAGAAAGAGTTAGTCCGAGGCAAACAATATGTGTAACGCCCGCCCCTCCTGCTAGTAGAGGCGGGGTTACTTTCTAAATACATACGTACATGAATTTCATAAAAAGAAACAGCGGAAGTAATTATTTTCTTTTCATTTAAAACACAACTAATCATACGAGCATGCTTAGCATAGTTATGAACTTAGAGAGTCATAATATCCATTTCTAACATAAGCATAAGTAAAGTTATCATGCAAGACATCAACATGAATTAAGCAAAGTTCATATCAATCCTAAATCAACGTAAGCAGGTCTTTCTTTCTTAGCCAAGCCACCACCACACACATCTCCTGCCCCTCCTGCTGCTCCTTTAGTTTATCCATCCTTTACCTTTATCTGTGGTACAAGGAAAATAACTATAAGCACACAAGGCTTAGTGAGATTCTTTCCTACTCACAAATAAAACATGTCATAGCAAAATCATACAACATATAGCATGGACACATGAGCATCTAACCAACATATCATGCAAGAGTATCATATCACATTTTAACATAACATAAGAGAGAACATTATATCATACCATATCATAGCAGAAAAGAATATCATGTCATGTCATATCATAAAAGAAACATCATGTCATATCATGTCATAACACAATTGAAGACATCATATCATATCATATCATAACGTAAAGTAAGCATCATGATGTTGGGTTTTTCGGGCCGCGAAAACCGCGTTTTCGCATCGCGGAAACCCCGAATCACCCATGTCACTGGATCTCGTGCGAAGGATAGATTTCAAAATTTTCATGTACGAGTTTCTACTTAGATCTACTTCTAGATCTACATGAAGAAAAGGTTATACCTTTGAAGGGAGCCCTTCGCGAATCCCGCTCGTCCAAGGTGCCGGATCTCTAGACCGTCAAGCGTACGGTCCTCTAGAAGTATCCACACGAACAATCCTTGATGGAGAAGACCAAACAAAGGTGTGCTAGAACCTTGTCTTGTTCGGCCAAGAGAGGAGGAGAGGGAGAGGAAAGAGCTCCAAGAGGAAGAAGATGTGAATGCACTTGAATAAGAAAAATGAATTCTCTTCACATTCAAAAGTGGTCGGCCACTTCCCAAGTGTAACCTCCAAATTCTGCATTAAGTGCAATTGATGTGAAGCCATTAAAGAGAATGGATTTGTAACTTCCATGAGGTGGCACCCATGATGATGTGGAATAACATCATTAGTCCACATCAATGTCAACTCACCAATGAGGTGGCATAAAGTCAAGTCAAACTTGATCAAATCTCTTCCATGGTTGATCTAATCTAACCATTTGATTCAAGCCAACTTAATATAATGAATCTAATTCATTAAATTAAGTTGACCTAATGAGTCATAATCTAAATTAGACTCATTAAATACATGAATCAACTTGAGTCCAACTCAAGTTAGCCCAATTAGGATTACTCTTAATCCAATTTGATTCATCAAATGAATCTAATCCTCTTGGTTCATCATATGAACCTAATCTCCATCTAATTGTCCTTAGTGTGTGACCCTATAGGTTCTTCTAACGTTGGCAATGCCCCTAAACCTATTTAGGAGCATAAGTAATGAGCGGTATCTAGCAACACATCATTACTACCCAATGTTACAAGAATGTTGAGATCCAACATCACCTTGTGACTACTAATTGTGACTCCTCACAATATATGACAAGTGTCCTTCTATCCTAGACATCTAGATTGATCAATGTGAGGCATAGACCGTGTCATCCTCTGATCAAACTAAATCTTGAACTCCAAGTAGACTCACTAAATCAAATGAGCTCAATATCTCATATTGACTCATTTGGGCATGGCCATGCACTTCGTGGTCTCACTCTATCAAGAATACCGATGTCTCTCCCGTCATATAGGAGGGATAGATCCCATCTACATCACTCACATCTCTCTGCATAATTTATTATATACCCAGTAATCGCCTTTATAGTCCACCCAGTTACGGGTGACGTTTGACGAAACCAAAGTACATAACTCCTTATGTAGGGAACCATGGTGACTTCAGGTCTAAGGACTAGTAGTCATACTAATAGCCACATGAGAAAGTATATGAAACTCATATAACGATCCATGATACTTTCTCATGGCGGGTCATTCAGTATACATTCTCCAATGCATACCCATGTGTCAACTTGATATCTCCATATCCATGACTTGTGAGATCAAGTCATCGAGTTGACCTACATGCTAGTCTTATTGCATTAACATTGTCCCTGAATGTTAATACTTGACTAGGAATGATTAAGAGTAGTGTTCCCTATATCATCTCACTATCGGTTCAACTAACCAATTGATATAGGTGAGAATCGTCTACTCAAGGACGTTATTATACTTAGTTTATTTGGTGCCAATACAAGTAAGTATAATAACCAAAAAACCAAATGCCTTTATTTATATAGAATATGATACAATAAGTCCAAAATACAATCATCAAATGATTGGCTCTAGGGCTTTAGCTAACACATAACATATCATATCATAGCATAAAGAACATCACATCATAGCATAAATTAAGAACATCATATCATATCACATCCTAACATAATCATGTATGCAATGAAAAAAATGTCCTTTAAAACATGGGTAATATCATGTGCAAGATGCTTTTAAAAACAAAACATATCATATAATACTTGAACATAATATCATCATGAGGGTCCGGCTTGTACCACATACATACATAAATGCGTGCAATCCCTAGGACAGGGTAGCTAGCCCCGAACCTACTAGGGATCTAGGTCCGTTCATAGTCCGTCGACCTAGGGGCATACTAAGGAGCCCATCCCTTTACTAGACCCGTTCATAGTCCGTCGGTTTAGGGGCGCTTATGGAGCCCACCCTTGGTACAAGCCATACAAAGTAAAATAACATGTCATATAATCATAGTATATCATATTCATGTCATTCATAGCATATAATGTTCATGTCATTCATCATTCATCATGTTCATGTCATTCATAACTTAACTTAGCATGAAGAGTGCTCTTAGTCCCACTTGATAGGGAAGCAACTCTTAGGCCTTTCACTTAGCATATCATAAAGAGTGTTCTTAGTCCCAACAAGTAGGGAAGCAACTCTTAGGCCTTTCACTTAGCATATCATAAACATACGTGCTTGAGCATATAGCACATCATAGGAGACATTTTAAATGCATGATTCATAAGCGTACATAGATGAACATATATCATATCATGGGAACATAATCATGCATGGAACATAAGTTAATATCTCCTAATTCATATCATGGCATGTGAAGCACATAATGAGTCATAATTGGGTCTCAATCATCAACCTATCATAGGTGGCCGAAACATGTAAGGAATCACCTAGGTTGAAAGTAACATACAAGCATATGAACCCTAAACTAATTTCATATCATTTATCATAAGGAACATCATGAGCATTTTTAGTTTATGTTCTAAGCTTCCTAGGTCTACAAACATGTTGTGGCCGAAACATACAAGGCCTAAACCTAGGTTACAAATAGCATATAAACATGTGAACTTTAAACCAATTCCATATTATTTATCATAAGGAACATCATGAGCATTTTTGGTTTAGGTTCTAAGCTTCCTAGGTCTACAAACATGTTGTGGCCGAAACATACAAGGCCTAAACCTAGGTTACAAATAGCATATAAACATGTGAACCTTAAACCAATTCCATATTATTTATCATAAGGAACATCATGAGCATTTTTGGTTTAGGTTCTAAGCTTCCTAGGTCTACAAACCAAGATGTGGCCGAAAGTCATGAAGTGTGAAATTAAGTTCTAAACCAAAGAAAAGCATAAGAGTATCATGTTATCTTCATATCATATCATAGGGAAAAACATGAGCATGTTAGGGTTGAGTTTAAGCTAGCCTAGCCCTTTTAATCCTAACTTGGCCGAAAGTTCTAAGGATGAATACCTAGTTCTAACCAACATAAAATTCATAAGTACATCAAGTTATCTTCCTACCATATCATGAGGAAGATCATGAGTAAGTTGGATTTGTGTTTAAATTTTTCTAGGCTTTTTAAACTTGTCATGGCCGAAACCCTAAGGTGGGGTTCATCTAATTCCATGTGACATACAAGCATGAAACACCAAGGAAATATTCATATCATGTCATAAGAAAAATCATAAACATGTTAGATTTGAGTTTAAGCTTTCCTAGGCTTTTAAACTTGGCATGGCCGAAACCCTAAGGTGGGGTTCATCTAACTCCAAGTAACATACAAACATGAAACACCAAGGAAATATTCATATCATGTCATAAGAAAAATCATAAACATGTTAGATTTGAGTTTAAGCTTTCCTAGGCTTTTAAACTTGGCATGGCCGAAAGTTGTAAGAAAACTTCCTAGGTTTTTAAGCCATTTAAATCTATGGAAAAATCATGAGCTACTTGTACCACAGGTGAGGGAATACTTGTTGGAGTGTATACTGAAAGCCTAAGCTTTGTAAACATCCATTATGAATAAAGAATCACATTTGGTCTAATTATCTACATTTGTTTGTAGTTGTTCATTTAATTTATATTGTAGATAACATAGTATGTGGTGTCACATACAGAAGATGATGTTATCAGTACCTTATAAATTATAAACAGTAGCTCACGACCAGAATGGAAAGGAACAAACCATTAGAAGGTCGTAGTGTAATTAGGTATTAGTTTATCTTGACTATATAATTACACTAGTACACTCAAAGTGTATTGAGTAGGACCATTTGAGGTCATTTCTTTATACTGACTTTATAAAGGAACAAAGACCTCGGTTATTATGGAAGTGTGTGCTCTTAATCCTAATATAATAACAAGCACATATATTTGATATTTATTTCTTTAATTTATCAATGGGTGAGATTTAGTTCGATGAATCAATAAGCCCGATAAATTGGGAAATGATATCACTTATAGTGTGTGTTGTTGATTATAGAAGGAAACTGTGTCCTAGAGATACTAGGTTGATAATGTCCCCAAGAGGAGCTCATAAGGATTGTCATGTTAAACCCTGCAGGTGGACTTAGTCCGACATGACGATAAGGTTGAGTGGTACTACTCTTGGACTAAGATATTAATTAAATGAGTTGTCAGTAACTCACTTAATTAGTGGACATTCGATATCTTAAACACAGGGAGACTAACACACTCATAATAAGAAGGAGCCCAAAAATGTAATTTGGGATTGGTGCGGTAGTTCAATGATAGTTCTCTAGTGGAATGAATTATCATTGATAAAATTAAGTTGTGTGTTCGGGGCGAACACGTAATTTTATCGGGAGACCAAAACCAATTCCTCCTCTCGGTCCCTATCGTAGCCTCTTATTTATAGAGTTCTATACCCACCTATACCCACCTTCTATACCCACCCAATAGGGGCCGGCCAAGCTAGCTTGGGAACAAGCTAGGGCCGGCCTAGGTATAAGATTGGGTGGCCGACCCTAGCTTGAACCCAAGCTAGTAGGGCCGGCCAAAATAAATTAAAAAAGAAATTTAATTTTAAATTTTATTATTATGTGGAAGATATATTTTAAAGAGAATTAAAATTAAAATATCTCTCTTGTAAAAGATCTACAAAAGATTAAAGAAAGAGATTAGATCTCTTTCCTTATTTGTAGATTGGAGAGATGTTTTATTTTTTCTTTAAAAATTATTCACATGTTGATAAAATTAAAATTATAGAAATTTCCTTTTATCAACCATGAAGAGATTTTAAAGAGAAATTTTATTTTTTAAAAATTTCCGGAAACAAATTAGGAAGTTTTAATTGTTGATTAAAACTTGTCCTTTTTTGTTATCCAATGATGGCCGGCCACTTGAAATTAATTGGGGAAATTTTATTTTATTTCTCTCAATTAAATCATGTCAAGGAAATTAAGGAAAATTTATTGTAATTAAATTTCCTAATTTGCCTAGGCCAAGGAATATAAAAGAAGGGGTGAGGGTGCCTTTACAAGACACAACATCTATTATTCCTCTCCCTATTTTGTTCCTTGGTGTGGCCGGCCAACCTCTCCCTCTCTTCCTCTTGTGGTGGCCGAACCCTACCCTTCTATTGGAGCTCTTGTGGTGGCCGGATACTACTCGGAGAAGAAGAAGAAGAAGGAGAGAAAGCTAGCATCTCTTGGAGCTTGGTTAGTATTTTGTTTTTCTTCCTTGGTGAAGCTTCCTCTTTGTTGGCCGAACCTAGCAAGGAGGAGAAGAAGGTGATTGGTGGTTTCTCGTCTCGGAAGATCGTTGCCCACACAACGTCCGAGGTTAGAAGAGGAATACGGTAGAAGATCAAGAGGTCTTTCTAGAAGGTATAACTAGTAAATTTTATTTCCGCATCATGCTAGTTATTTATGGAAATAATACCAAATACAATAGGCTTACGTTCTAGAATTTCGAATATGTTTTTTTGAAGTTGTGTTCTTTTGTTTCTTTCTTTTCCTTGTGATTTGATTGTTCTCTTTGGTTAACCTAAAGTTATTTTAGGAAATTAAATATTAGCTTTCTATTAAAGGTTTTGTCTAGTCGGTGGTGGTTGCTCCCATATCCAAGAAGGCCATGTGCCTCGCCACGTCAGTACTGGGAACCTTTTATGGAAATTAATATTTAATGGAATTAATAACTTAAGGAGACTTGGGTCGAACGTGTTAAGTTCCGCAGGAGATCCAAGTCAAAACCTAAAAGAACAAATAGATTAAGTTTTGGATCAAACGTGTTAAGTTCCGCAGGCGATCCAAAATTTAATTTAAAAAGAACACATGGTAGCTAGGAAAAGGTTCAGACCTTTGTACAAAATTTTTGTACAGTGGAACCTATAGGTTTTCCGAGTAGCAACCAACAATACTCACATCCTTTCGCTTGTGGTTCCTAATGAAAATGGTACCCTTGTGAGGAGGAAGAAGAGAGCTCCTCCTTCTAGCACTCCCTTTTTCTTCTCTTGCTTGGAAGGGGTAGATCTTGAAGGTTCCTTCTTGTGGATTAGTATTCTTAGGAAGAAAGACCTTAGGTGGATTTCGAAATTAGGAGAGGGAGAGCTCTAGGTTTCGGCAATGGTGAGGAAGGGAAAAGAAAGAAGAAAATGAAATCCCTTTCTTTCTTTCTTCTTTATGCTAAGTGGGAGGAAGAAACAAAGATGAACTTTGCCTTCCCTTTCTCCTTAACTCATTCATATCATTCCCTAATGAGAATATGTCCCCATTCATCCCCTTAATTTCTTCAAATCCTATCTCCTCTTCATTCCCACGAAAATGGAAGGGAGAAGAAGAGAAAGACAATTGTCTTTTTGCTTGTTCTTAATCAAGAGAAGGAGGAAGAAAGCTACTTGATATTTTCTTATTTCCTTCTCTTAACCATATTCTTACTTTATCTAAAATTTACATCCCCTTTTCAACAATAATCCATAATGGCCTAGTGGTCATTCCATAACTCCTAAAGGTTGCCATTTAATAAAAAGGTTCAAGGTTCAATCCTTGACTTCACCTCTTTTCTTTTTATATCTTTTTGGTTCTATCTCCCTTTTTATTCTGCAAAAACAAAGGATACTCACATATGTATAACTACTAGTTTTCGTGGGTGTTACAATATGTATATCCTGCAAAATAAGATGTTAGCACAGTTTATACTTTAATCAAAGAAGATTATGACTTAGATTCCGTCTTTCTGAGACCGAAATCTAGTCACGATCTCGACTTAGATATCCGAAATGGATCTAAGCTGGATCGACGCCTAATGTTCCCTTTCCGGGAATGCGTCCTCATAGTCACTCCCTTCCAGTGACTTACCTTTACTCACCTTCCAGATGTCCGGTCAGCCCTTCGACCCGTCTGGACTTCTCGCCAGCTATCCGGTCAGCCTATCGACCTAGCTGGACTTCTCGCCAAGCGTCCGGTCAGCCCGTCGACCCGCTTGGACTTCTCGCCAGCTATCCGGTCAGCCCGTCGACCTAGCTGGACTTCTCGCTAAGCGTCTAGTCAGCCCGTCGACCCGCTTGGACATCGTGCCAGACATCCGGTCAGCCCGTCGACCTGTCTAGACTTATCTTGCACACTCGATCAGAGTGTTAGATAACGACGAACCTAACTTAACCTGATTTATCATTCATCAAAACCTGAGTTACACCGTTAGTGCTAACTGTACCAATAATCTCCCCCTTTTTGATGGAATGACAACCTGGTTAAGTTAGTTAAAATATATACAAAAATCAAGCATAATTTTTGAGGTTTTTATGTTTTTAAGTTAGTTTTTCAAATTTACATTTGGTTGCTCTAACTTAACCACCTATCCCTCCCCCTTTGGCATTCATCAAACAAGGATATATTTTAAGCATTCAAAAATACAGAATACATAAAGAAAATATGTAGGAAACGATGTCAAGTTAACTTGGGGGAGTTTAAACTTTCGAAGATTTGTTTAAAACATTAAATTAATTTTTAAGACTAAGTTTTTAAGGTAGCTAAAGCATGTAGAACAGTCTTTTGGAAAGTAGCTAAGTTTTGAAAGAGTAGCTAAATATAAAGCATTTAAAGATTTATTTTTGCAAAAGTTAATTTTCAAAAAATGACTTTGCAAATTCATAGACGATTTTCAAATCAGAAATTTGAAAAGCTAATTTTCTGATATAAGTATAAGTTTCAAATTTTAGGATCAAGGTGAATTTTAAAAATATGTTTCAGTTTTGAAGTACTTTTCAAACATAAGTTTTGACAATCAAAATTTTAAGGCTAAGTGTTCAAAGTTAAATTTTTCAAGCAACATTTTTCAAATTTGAAAAAAAAAATTCAAAACTGAGATTTAAAAGATATTTACTTTTCAAAAATTGATTGAAACTAAGTTTGAAAAAAATCTGAGTTTATAAAATATAATTGAAGAATTTAATAAAAGCTAGTTTTAAGAAAATATTTGAAAACTAAGATTTCAAAAACTAAGTTTGAAAAACTTTTCTTTTCAAGACTTATTAAGTTTGTAAAAATAATTTGAAACCAAAGACCAATTTTAACACTGAAAAAATATTATGTTTAAGGTGGAGAAAATAATGTTGGTGTTAAGTGTTGATTTAATCCTCCCCGTAAACCGGACATCTAAAGTAGCTGTCTAACCAATTAGGTATTTACTGACTATCAGAAGATAGCAGCTTTCACTTGGTTAGTCAAGTTAAGTTCATTGTAATCAGTTAGTGGTTGACTTAACTGAGTAACTTAGTTTGATCAATGTATGTTTTGTATTTAACGCCCAGACTTATTTTGATGCAGTAACATAAGCATCTTAAGTCCAGGCAATTTGCCTATACATCTCACCCCTTTCTATGTTTGTTGATAAGCAAAAAATCTAAGTGTCAACAATTTTCATGTCACATTGTACATCAAATTAATAAAGATCGGAACATTCTTAAACTAAAGATAAAACATGTAGTATGAAGTCCCAAGTCGAATCTCACAAGGAAACTAATAGTAGAATATTTGATCTTAGCCTAGAATTATTTTTCTTTTGAAGTTTTCTCCTGATGAAATAGAAGTGTCTAATTTTTATTCAAATTCCAAATAAAGAATTGAAGTACAATTAATAGATCTAATCTAAAACACAATTAATCTAGATAAAGAAAACTAACATACTCTATGATTTAGAAGCTAAAGGAGATATAACAGAATTAAAATTGCAGAAATTACATGTGCAAGAACTTGTCACAAACTACAATTGCTGAAATTGAAAGTTCAAAAACAAAAGTGCAAATTCCCAGCTAGAAAATTAAATGAAACAGATTCTATTTGCAGAATTGAAATCTAAAGGGACAGAACTACAACTACTCAATTTAGATTTGAAGAAACAATGAATTAAAGAGCAAAATCTAAAGAGAACAGACTAGCAAAATCAATAAACTGCAAAATCGAAATCTAAACCATCTCTATTCAAATCCACTCTTCTAATGAGCCTTTCCTTGCTGTCACACAAGAATCCTTAACGTAACCTCACTTTGGATTTGGAGAAGGAGCTCTCGACCACTGAACTCAGTTCAGTATTCTCTAGCACTAAAGACAATCTTCCCGGAAAAGCTGGTGAAGAATGAATCTGCCAAACTCGAAATTCTGCAGATCTGAAATCTGGATTCTCTGGATTGATACTCTCAGATTGAGAGCGAGCCACTATCAACAGAGAAACACCTCCGCTGATGGCTGAAACAGAGGAATCGAACAAATCTGAGCTCCGGAGAGGAAATCGCCGGCGCGTGCAGAGGATCAAGATTTGGAAGCCAACGGATGGAAGTTCCAACGCCAATAAGACTCACTGAGAAGTAGATCTGGAAGAGGATGGGGAACACCGGCGTCGCAGCGGAGAAGAAGATGGCACTGTGGAGAAAATCCCGACGCCGAGCTCGGCCTACTGTAGCTTCTCACGCGGGTTTTTAAACCTCCTCAGTTTTGATCGGACGGCTGTGAAACTACTGAGCTAAATCAATGGCTAGAACATATCAGATCTGGATCAAAGCTTCGGAATCCTCATCAATGGCTCAGATCTGCTCCTCATTAGGTCGGATGAACTAGATCTTCAACGGATGGCTTAGATCTGTTCAATCTTGGATGAACGGCCCATAATGCTCCGAGGCTTGATCGACTTGATTAGCCTTTGATTTGAGCCCAAGTGTGACCTGATCTGATCGGGTCCATGCCCCTTTTGATGCATACAAAATAAGAGTCAAATATTAGCACCAAATATCATTAAAATTAGCTAATTTGCAATTAGGTCCAAAATCAAATGCAATATTGAGATATGATGCTAATGTGAGATTAAGCTATGAATAAACTAATAAAAACATGCATTATGATTCAAAATAATATAGCCAAAATCATGGTTATCAAATCCCCCACACTTAATCTTGGATGTCACGTTCAAGTCAAGAAAACTAAAAATCCTACTTAAATGGCACCCCCTCAACAAATTCCTAAACATGATTAGAAAATAAAGAAAGTAAACCATCTAAGATTATCACATTCCAAAATCTCAAGCATTCATGGACTTCAAACTTTACTCTTGGTTAACAACATAATAATTTCCATCTATCATGAGTAAATTGGAAATGATTTCACACTAAAAACCTCACAAGATTTAATTTTTGGTGGCTCTCATCCTATTTCACATGTAGTTGCAACAATTGGAGGACGCTCATGCTACTTGTGCTTCTTGCCCTACCATAAGCTTGCTTATTTTCTACTCTCTACCATGATCATGGATATCAATCACATTATGAAAGCTAATCATGAACAAGAAAATGTAAAAATATGAATTAAGTGCAAATCAAAACATTAATTGCAAGAAAAGAAAGAATTAGCAACAAGGAAAGATAAGAAAGAATGAATGAATTTGAGTTCTAGTGGAAGACATTGATACAAAAGAATGCTATCTAATTGTAACACCCGAAAATTCTCAAAACTATATTAGAAATATTTTGTAATTATTATGGAATTTTTAGGATATTTTTCCAGAATTTTTAGAGTAGCGGAAGTAGCAAAAATAAGTAGAAAAGCAAAATAGCTTAAGCGAGAATCGAACCCGGGACCTCTCGGGTCCGCTAAACCTTTAGACCGCTTAAGTAACCAGTTGAACCCAGCAGGGCCGTGCTGAAAGGAAAGGGAATCAATTAAATTTATATTGAAGTTGGGCGAATTAATTCCTAAATATAAATAGGAAAACTATTAAGTGAGGAGATTATTTTGATCGTGACTTTTCCTCCTCAAACCCTCACCCGCCGACCCTCTCCCTTCCTCACCTCTCGGCGCCCAAGCCAAACAAGCCTAGGGTTCCATCCCTAGGGCCATAGGAGCATCTTCCAGCAACATCAAGGATACGAGGACGCTCCTCTCCGCGAGAAGAACGCGTAGACGCGAGAAGATCATCGAAGAGATCTCTTCTCCGGGAAACCTAGCGCTTAGATCTGTAAGAAAATCCATAAAGGAGGTAAGAAACCCCTCACCTGCAGTATAAGTAGCTTCCGTTTGGTTTTCTATGCATTAGTTTAGTTATATGCAGATTTTTCGGCACCCAGGGTGTGTTTAAACCCTCCTCGCAGATTAGGGATCTAGTTGAGCACCTCTAGATGGGCCAGACACGTTGTTCTCCTTCAGTTGGAGGCTCTAGACGTTGTCGGGTGCCTAGAGGTGGTCTCCCTATTAGAGGGGAGAGTTGGAGCACACCAAGTGTTCGACAAAATGATTAGTGTAGCTAAATACTACCTCAGATATTTTTAACAGCTCAGTTAAATGTATTAGTAGCATTTAAATCAGTATATTAGTCTAGTTTCAGCTTACATGGGACTACGGTCCAATGGGTGGACTCCCACAGTCGCCTCTAGGTTTAGATAACCTAGCTCTAGGTTCAGATAACCTAGAAACAGCAAAATAAATAATTAGTAGCTATATTCAGTATTTTATTTTCTGTGGCACTGTACTGGACCAGATGTCCATTGGGCTGGGCTCCCATAGTCGGTCCCTAGGTTTAGATAACCTAGTAAACCCTACTAAATGCGGGACTTGCAAACTCGGGTCTAGCTAGGGATGCGCGCACATCAAGTACAGTTGTCGGGCCCAAACAGCAGCATGATTACTATTTTCACTTATTATGATAATAGCTTTCAAACTCGTAATCTAGTTATGTGAATATAGTTTTAGCTCAGTTTTAGTTTCAGTTTCAGTTTAGTTCTCCTAGTTGATACCATGAGATAGCTCCATGCTTAGATTTTATTATGCATGTCATGTTTCAGTATTTATGCCATGTAACTTCAGTATGCCATGCTTTAACAAATTCAGTGCATGTTTTTAAATAGCATTTCTTTAAAAACATGTTTGCATCGTTGCATGTTTTAGTGAGGTAGTTGGTTTCTTACTAAGCTTAAAGCTTACAGATACTATTTTCCCTTATACTGCAGATAAAGGTAAAGGGAAGATGGACTAGCAGAGGAAGCTGGAGATCAATGCAGAGATGGTGTGTGTGGCAGGAACCTGGAATGAAGATCCTTAGGAAGTTTAGCAAATTAAGAACTTAGTTTCTTTTCTTAAGACACTTTTATGCATTTCTAGTGGTTTAAATGCTATGAATTAATAAACCTTGCACTATGTCATGTTAGAATGCTAGTTAGTGGACATTAGAATGTTTTCCATGCATTGTATAATTGTTGTGTGAGGTTTTGGCACGAACTAGTGCTGAAATCAGAGTTTCAGTGCGAAATCAGAAACCCAGATCGATCTACGGATCGATCAGAACTGGGTTGTGCCACTGGATCGGTCAGCTGACCGATCCAGTCGCGAACAGAGAGTTGGCGTCTGTTATGGATCGGTCAGCCGACCGATCCAGATGCGAACAGAAGCTCACTGAAGCTCACTGATCGGTCAGCCGACCGATCAGTGAGACACTGGATCGGTCTACCGACCGATCAGTGTACTCCTGGATCGGTCGGTAGACCGATCCAGCCACATACAGAAGGATCTGTGTACTCCTGGATCGGTCGGTATGACCGATCCAGCCACATACAGAAGCGAGATAGCTTGTGGATCGGTCAGCCGACCGATCCAGAGGTTTCTCCGTGCCGGTATCAAGCGGGATCGATCACTGGATCGATCCGACAGCCTAATCGATCCATGGGTCGATTGAAATGCCTGATTACAGCTAGCAGGTCATCCGAGAGGCATAGATTATCTTCCCTAGCATGTGTACAACTCCTAGGTACACTTAGAATATTAAGTTTAGATTTTACAGTAATCAGTTTAGCAAAATTTTAATCAATCCAGATTTCCGCAATAGTAATTTAGCACAGCATAATGTAGCGATCGGCTTCACAGCCTAGTCAGTAGGAGGCGGGTCGTTACACTAATGAATACTTGACCATACTCCCTTCTTTAACTTCTTCCTTATCCTTTCTTCACTTGCTTCACCACTGATCAAAACTTTCAATTTCTCATTCCATTTATTTCATGCATTCAACCAATGAGACAACTTGCATCACACCTTACCCTCCCCCACACTTAAAACTTTGATCGTCTCGAGCAAAGACTAATTACTCAACATATCCATTAAATATCATTCTTGAAATATAAACATTACATGTATCCTTCAAGTTCTTCAAATTTTATACTGAATTAAAGACTTAACTATGAAGTTTCTATGCTGCAGAAGTAATAACAATTTTCAGTTCACAACTTTCACATTTTATCTGCTCTGATTTTTTTATTTTTGATACTATGATACAGCACATCTAATGTTCTGCAATTCCCTTATTGCTGATTTCCAACTTGTCACACTAATTAAAATGTTAAGCTTGATCTTTGATACATCTCGATACATAATCTTGCACTTCCTGAATTCTGCATTGACTGAAAATTCCAGCAATGATCATATTACTCTTTTAGCATTTGCAAATTTAGAATTTCAGAATTTCATTAGCTGCATTTCCATTCAGCAGTTCTCTTCAATTCCCCATTGAAACTGCAACCTTTAAATTCCTGCACAACTAAATTATATAGGTTCCCATTCCGTAAGCTTCTCCTCTTCTAATCAGCTCATGTCTAACCAATTCTCAGAATTCACCAACTCCTGTCCTCTCAGTTTAAGAAACCAAATTCCTAAATCATCAACGGTCAACTAAGTTGATACATTAGCTCTGCACAGTAGGCATCTTCATTCTTGCAGAATTCAGCCCAACTATTATGTCACTTCATTCCAGATCTAATTCAGCAAAGATATACTGGATTTCATCTGCCAAAAGGTTTATACATTCAAATTCGTAGAAGTCTTAGATGCTTTAGAAAACCTTGATTTGCAAGAGTTTCAGACATCATCTTCACTGCTTTGAGTTTTGTACCAATGAGTTGCTATTATCCTCATTTTTTCAGAATTCCTATTTCCATTGAAGGTACTCCATGAAAGGAATGATGCTCTGCAAAGAAATCTCGAATTTTAAACCATTTAAATTAGATATCAGTAGCTACAATGACTCACTGTTCCATCATTTTGCCTCTCTGCTTTTGGCACTGCATTTCTGTTTCCCGGCCATTATTACATTCTGTTTGCAGCTTCTAAAGAAGGTTACTCTGTTTGTATATAACTCTTGCTTCTTGATTAATAGAAGTTGACTTCATTTATAATTTACAACTTCACAAATCCGAAGCCCTTGCTTAAATTCAATAATTCACAGTTTCTGCAGCTCCTTTATATCCACTCTCCAACTTGTCAATTGTATCTCAAATTAACTTCTCAAATCACTACTAAACAGCATCCTTCAGAATTAAACAAATTTCATCCCTTGCCTCTGATATCTGAAGCTTAGTACAAATCCCAGAGTAAGTATCAAGAAATAAAATTCCAAGTGATTTAAGCATGAGGAATAAATAATTGAACTAGACATTGTTCCTCATTTTCAGTTCTGCTCTTTGATTTTCAGAAATCCTAACTCTAAAATTCTGATATAATATTTGGAAAGGTCATGGAGAGAAACTCAAACATCATTTAACATTAAATTCCAAGGAATTTGGCACAAACTAGCAATGATACACAACTTCCAAATTTCCTTCCTGCTGCAAAACTCTACTACTATACACTTCAGCAGCTTCAATTCCAGTAATTTGAAAGTTTCAAAATTCACTAATTAATGACATCAAAGTTGCTGAAGTCATGGAAATAAAGGAACAACATTTTAATAATGAGAACTAAGTGAAAATCATTTATTTTTCAGCAACAAATGGAGTTCCTGATTTTTGATATAACTTGATACACAATCCTGCAATTCTGATAATGAATTTCTGCAATGATCAGATTCCACCATGCTTCACATCCTAGAAACTGATAAAAACAGTATCCCTATGAGTTCTTTTCCCTTGTCCTTTATCAAATTTTCAGCAACAGATCCATGTTCCAGCAGTTTATAGTTTCTAGCTTGTTCACTGCTTGTGTAACAAATACTATCCTTCCGTACTTCCTTTTCAAATTGAATGATCAATATTACTTCTGCAGAGAAATTAACTTGAGTTCAACAAATCCTATTCTTTTAAGCTCCTTTATTGAGTTGCTGTTGCACTGCTTCCATAGCTCAACAACTTCATCTTAGATTTCTATTCAGTACAGATACTTCCCCCCACACTTCACCTTTATCCATCTCGGCCAAATAATTCATCATATAACAAACAAAATATCCACATCCAAAAGATTAAGAAATAAGAGAAAATAAAAATTGATATGATGATTATCAAGAAGAAAAACAAGAATTTGTGTGGAAGAAAGAAACAAATAGATTTACCTTCATAAACATGATTTAATCCATTGGATTGTGGTTTTGAAAGAATCAAAGCAAGTTCTAGAGTGCAATGACACACAAGTGCAACACTCAATTAAGGCTCATCCTCACTAGGCATGAAAATGTATCAATCTAATTTACCAATCAAGTTTCCATCATTAAGTAGTAACCTTGAGAAAATTAGAAATCCACTATAGACATTAAGCTCCAAAATAGATTCTCAAATCTAGCTCACATTCCCTACTTCTAACATGTTATAGAAAACTTGTCAAGGGGGTACCATTTCTTTATTCCAAATTCAAACTTTATTCTATAGGAAAATTGTAACAGTAAAGAATTTATTCCCATATACTAAACTTATTATTTGTAAACAAAGAATTTATTAAGCAACTAAACACGCAATAAGAAATGAATTAAAAGCTAAGTTGTGAAAGCAAAGAATTATTTGTGTGAAAGCAAAAACAAAAGCTAAATTGGAACGAACTCCCCTTTGATTTTGGTGAATTGCTTCATTATTGTTCATCTTGTCCACTCTGCATCATTTCCTCCCCCGAAGGAATTTCTTAAGTTGGTTGCTATACACTTTGAAAGGTTGACCAGTAGACACCTCCTGCATCTCAATAACACCATTAGAAAAAATATTGCTAACACAAAAAGAGTTCAATGGGTTAATTAGTTCCTTTGGTTGTCTCACTGGCTCCACAACTTCCTCTGCAATGTCCTTTGAAATTTCCTGTGATTCAATATCTAGTTCTGATGAAGGTACAATAATTGGTAGTGATTCTTGGGTGCTTGGCTCCATAGCACAAGTCCTACACTCTCTTCATTTACATCCAATTTAGGTGATTCTTGGGGTAATGCTTCCATGCAATCCCCTACACTTATAGATCCATCCACTGAAGTTTGACTACAATTAGGTGTTATCTCAATTATTTCCCTGTTATCAATATAACCTCCAGAATGTTTAGATTCATAACCCAATTCATCAGAGTCTGAAACAATTTCATCATAATCCGCATCAATAAAATTCATAGTATCCAGCCATTTGGATTTATAAACACTGAAAATAGAATGGTTCTTCTTTTGTTGCATCGTATCAAAAATGCTAAATTGAACAACTACATCAGCAATCTCCATAGATAAAGTTCCAGCATGCACATCAATCTTAGTTCTGGCAGTCTTAAGGAACGGTCTTCCCAAAATAATTGGAGCTCTATTCATTAATACATCGCCTTCCATATCCAAAATGTAGAAATCAACTGGAAATATAAGGTCACTCACTTTAACCAAAACATTCTCAATCACTCCAGTTGGATGAGCCTGACTACGGTTGGCTAACTGAATAACAACTCCCGTAGGCTGTAGAGGACCAATACCCAATGACAGAAAAACTGATTTCGGCATTACATTAATAGAAGCTCCTAAATCCAGCATAGCATCCTCAAACACATAATTTCCAATAGTACATGGAACGGTGAAGACTCTTGGATCGATCATCACACTTTTGAGGAATGGGTCGAATAAGAGCTGAAACATTTTTTCCCATGCTAACTAGTTCATTCCCCTTTAATTTCTTCTTATGCACACATACATCCTTGAGAAATTTTGCTTATTTCGGAACTTGTTCTATCATGGTCAACAAGGGCACATTCACCTCCACTTTGCTAAACAAATTTACAAGTTCTTGAAATTCCTTAGCTTTCTCTTCCTCAACATTTCTCCTTTGCTGGACTCTTCTTTGAGGGAAAGGTAATGGAACAGAAATCTCAGTACCCTGCTGTTGTGATTCTTTCTCTACATTTTGAGCTAAATTTGGAGCTAAATGTGAATCATCTTGTTCTGCTGAACCAAAATATGTTGAGGTTTGTTCTAATGAATTTCTTTCACTGATCTGAACTGATTGAGTGGGTTATGAATTCAAATTTCCTGGTACAAGATCTTTTGATTGTAAGTCTGGAGTTGGTGCAACAAAATCTGATCCAATTGAAATATTCTTCATTGGTTCAGTTATGGTTCTTCCACTTCGAAGAGTCAACGAACTCACATTCTTTGGGTTTGGCATTCTTTGAGAAGGTAGTTTACTTGAACCTTGAGCTTGCATTTGATTTAAGTTCGTTGCTAGTTGGCTAATCTGTCTTTCAAGGTTTTGTAAAGCTGAATCTGTCCTTTGCTTATGTTGCTGCTGCTGTAAAAATAATTGCTGCTGTTGCAAAATTTATTACATTAAATCATCCATCTTTTGTTGTGCATCCGAATTAGAAGAGCTATTAGAACTTCCTTGAGTTAAACTTAATCTTGAAGGTGCTGGAAGTGCATTCTGAATTACATTTTACCCCTGCTGAACTCCCTGATTTTGGAATTGCCATTGCTGATTTTGATTTGGAAACTGCTGAAAAGGCTAAAATTGTTGCTGGAATTGACTTGCAGGTTGATAATATTGCTGGAAAGGCTGATTCTGCCGCTGGAATTGATTTGCAGGCTGGTAAGAGTGCTGGAAATGTTGATTCGAAGTTGGTTACTGATAAAATGAGTTGCTATACTTAAAATTGGGATGATCTCTCCAACCAGGATTATAAGTAGAGGAGTGAGGGTCATATTTTTGAGGAAATTGAGCTCTAGAAAATGCTGCTACCGACTCATCTTGATGAAGATTTGGACACAACTCTGAATTATGATCTTGGCTTGAACAAATGCCACAAACTCCCTTCGATTGATATAGAAACTGTGTACTTGGAAAAATGGAAGCTTGATTAGCATTATTCAGCGCCAATTGCTTTACCAAAGATGTTAACTCTAATAATGAGCTTCTTATCTCCTTTTGTTCATTGGGAACCATTTGAACCTCTCCAACCCCTCTTGTTGTCAAAGCTCTACTTCCAAATTGTTGTGAATTTTCTGCCATGTTTGAAATAAGCTCCCTAGCTTGTTCTGGAGTCTTGTTCACTAAAGCTCCTCCAGCTGCTGCATCTATCATACTTCTGTCCATAGGTAGTAAACCCTCATAGAAGTATTGGACTAGTAGCTGCTCACTGATTTGGTGTTGAGGACAACTTGAACATAATTTCTTGAATCGCTCCCAATAGTCGTATAATGTCTCTCCCACCACTTGCTGAATCTCACAGATACTTTTCCTGATAATTGCAGTTCTTGAAGCTGGAAAGAATTTCTCCAAGAAAGCCTTCTTCATATCTATCCAAGAAGTGATGTATCCTGGTGGCAAATAATACAGCCAATCTTTTGCTACTCCTATTAATGAAAATGGAAAAGCCCTCAGTTTGATATCTTCTTCTGAAATTCCTTGTGGCTTCATGGTTGAGCAGACCACATGGAATTCATGCAAATGTCTATTTGGGTCTTATCCAGATAATCCTTGATATTTTGGAAGCAAATGAATCAATCCAGATCTAAGCTCGAAGTCTCCTGCCAAATCAGGATACGTAATGCAAGAATATTTGAAAGCCTCATCAGGAGCTGCAAGCTCCTTCATTGTTCTGCTATGATCATCCATGGGGGTATCTGAAGATGATAAAGAACTTCCTGAGTATTCTGAAACTTTCTCTTGAATTCTCAAGGCTCTGAAGGTCCTTTCAATTTCTGGATCAAAATCAAGTAACTTATCACCTGAAGACTTGGTCATACCACCAAAAATCAATAATTAGAACAAAAGTGGATAGACAATAAAATCAAGAAAGTAAAAACAAAGAAAAGAGATAAACCATGCACGATCTAAAGACAAACAAACTCTACTAGTTTCCCCGGCAATGGTGCCAAAATTTGATAAGCACAAAATCTAAGTGTCAACCATTTTCATGTCACATTGTACATCAAATTAATAAAGATCGGAACATTCTTAAACTAAAGATAAAACATGTAGTATGAAGTCCCAAGTCGAATCTCACAAGGAAACTAATAGTAGAATATTTGATCTTAGCCTAGAATTATTTTTCTTTTGAAGTTTTCTCCTGATGAAATAGAAGTGTCTAATTTTTATTCAAATTCCAAATAAAGAATTGAAGTGCAATTAATAGATCTAATCTAAAACACAATTAATCTAGATAAAGAAAACTAACATACTCTATGATTTAGAAGCTAAAGGAGATATAACAGAATTAAAATTGCAGAAATTACATGTGCAAGAACTTGTCACAAACTACAATTGCTGAAATTGAAAGTTCAAAAACAAAAGTGCAAATTCCCAGCTAGAAAATTAAATGAAACATATTCTATTTGCAGAATTGAAATCTAAAGGGACAGAACTACAGCTACTCAATTCAGATTTGAAGAAACAATGAATTAAAGAGCAAAATCTAAAGAGAACAGACTAGCAAAATCAATAAACTGCAAAATCGAAATCTAAACCATCTCTATTCAAATCCACTCTTCTAATGAGCCTTTCCTTGCTGTCACACAAGAATCCTTAATGTAAACTCACTTCGGATTTGGAGAAGGAGCTCTCGACCACTGAACTCAGTTCAGTATTCTCCAGCACCAAAGACAATCTTCCCGAAAAAGCTGGTGAAGAATGAATCTGCCAAACTTGAAATTCTGCAGATCTGAAATCTGGATTCTCTGGATCGATACTCTCAGATTGAGAGTGAGCCACTATCAACAGAGAAACACCTCCGTTGATGGCTGAAACAGAGGAATCGAACAAATCTGAGCTCCGGAGAGGAAATCGCCGGCGCGCGCAGAGGATCAAGATTTGGAAGCCAACGGATGGAAGTTCCAACGCCAATGAGACTCACTGAGAAGTAGATCTGGAAGAGGATGGGGAACACCGGCGTCGCAGCGGAGAAGAAGATGGCACTATGGAGAAAATCGCGACGCCGAGCTCGGCCTACTGTAGCTTCTCACGCGGGTTTTTAAACCTCCTCAGTTTTGATCGGACGGCTGTGAAACTACTGAGCTAAATCAATGGCTAGAACATATCAGATCTGGATCAAAGCTTCGAAATCCTCATCAATGGCTCAGATCTGCTCCTCATTAGGTCGGATGAACTAGATCTTCAACGGATGGCTTAGATCTGTTCAATCTTGGATGAACGACCCATAATGCTCCGAGGCTTGATCGACTTGATTAGCCTCTGATTTGAGCCCAAGTGTGACCTGATCTGATCGGGTCCATGCCCCTTTTGATGCATACAAAATAAGAGTCAAATATTAGCACTAAATATCATGAAAATTAGCTAATTTGTAATTAGGTCCAAAATCAAATGCAATATTGAGATATGATGCTAATGTGAGATTAAGCTATGAATAAACTAATAAAAACATGCATTATGATTCAAAATAATATAGCCAAAATCATGGTTATCATTTGTCAATCACAAGCAAGGTAAACCTAGGGTGTTGGTGAGATGCTCAAATACTAGTCCTGGGAGAACATGATTTCTAAGGGGATTTTTCTAGTCTAAGGCTAAAATTGTTTTAAAATTCTAAAAATAGGAAGGTTTTTAAAAAAACTTTTAACCTAGAATTTAAAACAATTAAATTTAAAATAATTTTGAATTTTGAAAATCCTAGTCTATTAAACACATTCCTAATTTTCTACGCAGATTGCTAAATTCACTTTCAGGGAGTGGTTTTGTGAATATGTCAGCTAGATTGGATTTGGACTCAATGTATTTGAGTTCAATGTCCCCTTTAGTAACATGATCCTTGATAAAGTGATGCCTAATTTCAATATGTTTAGTTATGGAATGATGCACTGAATTTTTTGTTAGGTTAATTGAGCTAATGTTATCAATTAAGACTTTGACATTTGAAAGGTTTAAGTTAAAAACTTTTAGGGTGTGCATCATCCATAATAATTGTGCAACACACTCTCCTATTGCTATATACTCTGACTCAGTTGTAGATAAGGCAACACAGTGTTGCTTTCTACTAAACCAGCTGACAAGTGATGGACCCAATAATTGACATCCGCCACTTATGCTTTTGCAGTCTAATTTGCATCCAGCATAATCTGAGTCAAAATACCCTATTAATTCAAAATTATTAGTCCTAGGATACCAAATGTCTATATTTGTTGTTCCTTTAAGGTATCTAAAGATTCTTTTGACTTGAGTCAAATGAGATTCTTTAGCACAGGTTTGGTATCTGGCACACATACTGACTGCAAATAAGATATCTGGTCGACTTGCAATTAGGTATAGTAGGCTACCTATGGCACTCATATAATGTTTTAGGTCAATTGGTTTTCCATTGGGATCATCATCTAGGATTGTGTTTACTGCCATAGGTATTTTTATCTCTTTGGTGTTTTCCATTCCAAATTTTTTAAGTAATTCCTTAGTATATTTTTGTTGATAAATGTAGTTACCTTCATTTGTCTGTTTGATTTGTAATCCTAAAAAATAGGTTAATTTTCCTACCAGACTCATTTCAAATTCTTATTCTATTAAACTTGTAAATTCATTTAAGAATTCTGAATTTGTTGAACCAAAGATTATGTCGTCTACGTAACTTTGTGCTATAAAAATATCTTCTTTTATTAATTTGACAAATAAGGTTGGGTCAATTTGACCTTGGTTAACCCTTTAGAGATTAGGTAAGACGTTAGTCTTTCATATCAGGCCCTGGGTACTTGCTTAAGTCTATACAAGGCTTTCTTTAATTTATAGACATAATCAGGGTGTTCTAGACTTTCAAACCCAGGTACTTGTCCTACGTAGACTTCTTCTTTTATTAGTCCATTCAGGAATGCTGACTTAACATCCATTTGGTATAGTCTAAATCCTTTGTGTGCTGCATAACTTAGTAACATCCTAATGGACTCTAGTCTAGCTACTGGGGCATATGTTTCATCATAATCAAGTCCTTCCACTTGACTAAACCCCTTAGTAACTAGCCTGGCCTTATTTCTAGTAATTTCACCAGTTTCACTTAGTTTGTTTCTAAATACCCATTTTGTTTCTATTATTTTCTTATTCTTGGGTGGTGGTACCAAGTCCCAAACTTCATTACGCTCAAATTGAGCTAATTCTTCTAATTTTTGAGATTAAAGATATTTGACTTAGGTTTCTAAAGGAGGATCTAGTTTGAACCCTAAGATCTGGGTCACTAATTATTTGATCAGTTGGGTGATTTGGATTGACTCTTATTGTTCTAGGGGGTAGGCTCTCCTGAGGTTGTTCTTCTTCATGACTTAGGATTTGGTTGGTTCCTTTAGAGTTATTATTTTCTCGAACAAATTCACTTGATTGATGTTGTGTTTGTTCTAGGTTTTGTTTGGATTCTTCAAATTTCACATTAGTGGTTTCTTCAATTCTTAAGGTAACCTTATTGTAAACCCTATAGCCTCTACTATTTAGGGAGTATCCTAAGAAAATTCTATTTTCATCCTTGGAGGTAAATTTTCCTAAATGTTCTCTTGTGTTTAAGATAAATACTGGGCACCCAAACACTCTAAAGTATTTTATATTAGGTTTTTTATTGTAATAAACTTCAAAAAATGTTTTGTTATAGGTTTTGTTTAGTGTTGTTCTATTTTGTACATAGCAAGCTGTACTAACAGCTTCTGCCCAAAAATATTTAGGTAAGTTGTATTCATTTAACATCGTTCTAGAGGCCTCAAGTAATGTTCTATTTTTTCTTTCTACAATCTCATTTTGTTGGGGGATTTTGGGGCACGAAAATTTGTGATGGTAGCCATTTTCTAGAAAAAATTTGCTAAAGTTATGATTTTTAAATTCTCCCCCATTATCACTTCTAATTCTTTTAATTTTAAGGTCCTTTTCATTTTCAACTTGTTTACAAAAGTTTGTAAAAATTTCAAAAGTTTCATACTTATTTTTTAAGAATTTTACCCAAGTGAACCTAGAATAGTCATCTATTATAACTAGATAGTATAGACTTCCATTTATTGATTTGACTCCATGGGAGTCAAATAAGTCTAAATGTAACAGTTCTAAGATTGAGTTGGTTTGTGATTCATTAGTTGGTTTGTGGGTAGATTCTGTTTGCTTACCTTGTTGACAAGCATTACATATGGTTGAATCCAGGTTAGGTAATTTTGGTAGTCCTCTAACTAGTCCATTTAGTCTGCTTATATTTCTGAAGTTTGTATGTGACATTCTTCTATGCCATAACCAGGTTTCTTCTTTTTGTGTTAAATAACACTTAATTGAAGAGGTGGTTAAGTTAATTGCATAGATGTTGTCTTTCCTAAACCCTGTTAGGCTTATGTTAGGATTGTCTAGGTGTTTGATTAAGAATTCTGTAGATAAAAACCTAACCTTATACCTAGTATCACACAGTTGACTGATACTTAAAAGATTATACTTGTAATTTTCAATAAGTAAAACATTTGTAATAATAAAGTCAATTTTTAGTTCGATGTTACCTATACCAATTACCTTGAGTTTGTCGTTGTTCCCAAAGGCAACTGTTCCTAGGCTTTTGTAGGTGAGTTGAGTGAATTTTGTGTGATCTCCAGTCATATGTTTGGAGCAAACACTGTCCAAAATCCACTTAGTTTCCTACAATAGGTAGGAATTGGGGTTAGTCTAACTATTGGACTTAAAAAAGTACATTAAGTTTTAATAAAGTTTTAAGTTTAAAAAAATTTAAGTTTTAACTTTTAAAATAAATTTTTAAGTTACAAAATTTAAGTTTTAAAATAACTTTGTTTTTAAAAAAAAATTATTATTTTTTTTTAAAAAAAAATCTTAAGTTAAAAAAAATTAAGTTTTAATTTTTAAAATAAATTTAAAAAAAATTTAAAATAAATTTTTAAGAAAAAAATTTAAGTTATAAAAAAAAATTTAAAATAAATTTTTAAGTTAAAAAAAATTTTAAAATAAATTTTTAAGTTAAAAAAATTTAAGTTTTTAATTGTTAAAATAAATTTAAAAAAAAATAAGTTTTAATTTTTAAAATAATTTTTTTTAAAAAAAATTAAAATAAATTTTAATTTAATTTAATTTTAATTTAATATAATTTAATTCAATTCAATTTAGTTTAATTTAATTTAATTCAATTTAGTTTAATTTAATTTAATTCAATTTAGTTTAATTTAATTTAATTTAATTCAATTTAGTTTAATTTAATTTAATTTAATTTAATTCAATTTAGTTTAATTTAATTTAATTTAATTTAATTCAATTTAGTTTAATTTAATTTAATTCAATTCAATTTAATTTAATTTAATTTAATTCAATTTAGTTTAATTTAATTTAATTTAATTCAATTTAGTTTAATTTAATTTAATTTAATTCAATTTAACTTAATTTAATTTAATTTAATTCAATTTAGTTTAATTTAACTTAATTTAATTCAATTTAGTTTAATTTAATTTAATTTAATTCAATTTAGTTTTATTTTATTTAATTTAATTCAATTTAGCTTAATTTAATTTAATTTAATTTAATTTAATTCAATTTAGTTTAATTTAATTTAATTTAATTCAATCTAGTTTAGTTTAATTTAATTTAATTCAATTGAGTTTAATTTAATTTAATTTAATTTAATTTAATTTAATTTAATTCAATTTAGTTTAATTTAATTTAAATGTCCTTAGTCATCTCACCCGATCTATGTTTTCAATCAGGGAATCCTATAATTTTGTGAGATGAATTAGATTCAATTTTAGAGTTTGTTTTTAACTTGTGTTAGATTCAGGTTTAGCTTTGGGTTCAACAAATAGGCGTTCTCTGAATAAACTTCTGGGCTATGGTGAGTCACTCGGACATCATTAAAGTAACCATGCCTTCGAGGTTTTCCAAATAGTCCTATCCACTGGACTTAGTACAAAACTTTGGTCTAACTGGTTAGGATCCATAAAGGGTAGCTTCGGCCAGTTCCACTTAGCCAAATGCACAAGGTCGAAGTCATATCTTCCTAGACATGCATAGACTAAGCTTCCCTAACGTTCTATCATCTAAAATTTCACCAATACCATTTTTTAAGTTAAATTTGAACCCTTTTTAACTAATCCTAATTACCCTGTCGGGTAGGTTGGTTAAGGTTACCCTGCCGGGTAGGTTAGTTTTGGAGGTGCCAGCTATTCTGGAGCCTCCCCCTAAATTAATGACCATTTAATTTAATTTTATTCTTGGTTTATGTCTATTTCTTTTATAATTATATTTTACTTGGTGATAGTTTACATTTTGTTGAGTTTTAATATGTTTAGATTTTAAATTTTTTGGTTTAGGCTTGTATTTTGGTCTTTGACTTGATTTATTCGAGTTTATATAAAATATTTTTTCTTTAGATATGTAGTATTGATTAAGTCCTACTTGCGTGATTAAACACGCTTTCGGAACCCAAGCTTGTTTTGTTGGTTTGTGTTGGGTTATTAATGACTTGAATGTTTTATTTGAGCTTGACTTATAGCCAAATCCGGTTTTATTGTAAATTGCTTTTTGATTATTTAATATTAAATCTAAGTTTTTGGATCTTGTTGTGAACTTTTCTAACATTTCTTTTAAATTATTAATTTCATTTTTTAGTGATAAATTCTCCTCCTTAAGTGTTAGATCTTGAGTTGGATTTGAATTTTTTATTTGTTCCATGAGATTTTGATTTTCTTCAAGGAGCAACTCATTTTCTTTTTCTATTTTAACTAATTTATTGTTTAAGCAAGAGATAATTTTAAAAAATTTCTTATTTAAATTTTGGTATACCTCTTCAGGACCTTCGGAAACGAGTACGGACTCGTGGCTCGATTCGGGTTCGGACCTGACTTCTGATTCTTCCTCCGATTCTTCTTCGCGGGCCATCGGTGCGAGGTAACTCTTGTTCTTCTGTTCTTCAGCTTCCGATTCATCCGAGGAAGTGTCGTCCCACGTTGCTTTAAGGGCCTTCTTTTTAGTCATCCTTGGTTTCTCATTTTTCAATTTCGGACACTTGTTGTTGTAGTGGCCCTTTTTGTTGCATCCAAAGCATGTCACACTCCTCGGGTCGGTTGGAGAGTTGATCCTTTGAAGGTCCTTCTTGCTGAAGCTCTTTTTCCTTCTGGTGAACATTTTCCTTACCAAGTTCACCAGATGCTCTTCATCTTCAGAGTTCTGATCAGAGTCGTCTTCAGGTTCAGACTTGTTCTTTATTTTCTCCTTGGAGGAACCTGCAAACAAAGCTACACTCTTCTCGGCCCCGACGTTAGTTTGTTCGTGTAGTTCTAATTCACTAAACAACTCGTCTAATTTAAGTTTAGATAAGTTTTTAGAAATTTTGTAGGCATCCACAATAGATGCCCACAAACTATTATGTGGAAATGCATTCAGTGCATACCTTATTAAGCCCCGGTTCTCCATTTGGTGGCCTATCGCGTGGAGCCCATTGAGGATGTCCTTGATCCTCGTGTGCAGTTGACTTGCAGTTTCCCCTTCCTGCATTTTTATATTAAATATTTTATTTAAGAGTAAATCCCTTTTTGTTACCTTGGCGTCGCTGGTTCCTTCGTGCAGCTCGATCAGTTTATCCCATAGTTCTTTAGCATTTTTATGCGGTCTGACCCGGTTTAGTTCTTCTCTCGTTAATCCGCACTGTAAAGTGTTGATGGCTTTGTTCTCCGTTGATGCCTTCTTCTTTAGGTCTGTTGTCCAATCTTCAGGATCCAGTAGATTTCCTGAGCTGTCTACTGGTATTTTATAGGCTTTGGTGAAACTCATCCACTGGTCGAAATCTGTCTTGAGATATACTTCCATCCGCTTCTTCCAGTACGAGAAATCATCCCCGTTGAAAATGGGAGGTCGTACTGTGCTGAAACCTTCAAGCTGAGACATTTTAATCCCTGCACTCAATCAACCAAATAGACAGGCAAATTCCCAAGACTTAGTCTTGGATTAGCAGTGCGGGAAAAAAGATAATAGAGGAACTAAATTGGTGTTGCACCAATTTAGATTTAATTGCAATGAAAAAACTTTCCAAAAAGATAATAGTATCAGTCTGGAATTAAACGTTAAGACCGAAAGCTAAAGAAAACAAAAGAAAATTTCACCCCTTTGTCTGATTGGTGGTTGCACCAAATCAAAGCGGTACCTGCTCTGATACCACTTGTTGGATCGTAGACGTTCGATAGAGAAGGGGGGGGTGAATATCGAATGTAAAAATTCGTTCGAGTATAAACACAGCGGAAATAGAGAAACAATGCTAACACAAACCAATTTTACTTGGTTCGGAGCCTGTGTCGACTCCTACTCCAAGGCCCGCGGTCGTTGACCACTTTCGGTGGGCAATCACTAGCAATTCGAAATTTATTACAAACTAAGTACAGAAAAAGCTAATGAAAAATGATAGCAATACCGACAAAGGAATGAATCGAAAAGAAAGCGTGTGTTGTCGGAGCTTTTCTAGCGTCGCAGGAGCGCAGAGCAGCAGAGCAAGCAATAGAAGATCTCTTTTCTTCAGTTGTTTTTTAAGCTCCCCTCTGACCCTCCTTTTATAGGATGCTCGGGGCGCCTGGATCCCTTCCGGGCGCACTGGTGTGACGTAGCCCACCCAATCAACGAGCTCCACGTGTCGATGCACGCCAGGGATAGAAATTGCCTCCCGGGCTCCCGGATCCCTTCCTGGCGCTCGGACCACTTTTTCTCTAGAAGCTCCTTTATCTGCAAGAAAGAGTTAGTCCGAGGCAAACAATATGTATATCCTGCAAAATAAGATGTTAGCACAGTTTATACTTTAATCAAAGGATATTATGACTTAGATTCCGTCTTTCTGAGACCGGAATCTAGTCACGATCTCGACTTAGATATCCGAAATGGATCTAAGCCGGATCGACGCCTAATGTTCCCTTCCCGGGAACGCGTCCTCACAGTCACTCCCTTCCAGTGACTTACCTTTACTCACTTGCCAGACATTCGGTCAGCCCTTCGACCCGTCTGGACTTCTCGCCAGCTATCCAGTCAGCCCGTCGACCTAGATGGACTTCTCGCTAAGCATCCGGTCAGCCCGTCGACCCGCTTGGACTTCTCGCCAGCTATCCGGTCAGCCCGTCGACCTAGCTGGACTTCTCGTCAAGCATCCGATCAGCCAGTCGACCCGCTTGGACTTTGTGCCAGACATTCGGTCAGCCCGTCGACTTGTCTGGACTTATCCTGCACACTCGATCAGAGTGTCAGATAACGACTAACCTAACTTAACCTGATTTATCATTCATCAAAACCTGAGTTAGACCGTTAGTGCTAACCGCACCAACAGTTACCTCCTTTAGAAGTGACTTGATCCGAACATTAGACTTAACTAATTTGCGCATTAAGTAATTTATTAAATTATATAGATGATTTGTACTTACAGAGGGGTTTGGCCCTTCGGAAATGGATGCAGATCCGTGGCTTCTCTCGAACTCAGCCTCCGATTCGTCCTCGCTTCCGAATTCCTTGATCTGGTCCCAGGTCATCATTGCGAGAAAAGTCGTCTACTCGAGTTCTTCATCGTCGAACTCCTCTGAAGATGACTCGTCCCAAGTTGCCTTCAAGGCCTTCTTCCTTCTTGCCTTTTTTGCATCTTTCTGGTTTAGACAGTTGGCCTTGATGTGCCCCTTTTGGTTACACCCGTAGCACGTCACCTCGAACTTCACCTTTGGTTGGGCCTCCTTGGACTAGATTACCTTTTTGACGTCCTTCTTGTTGAAACCCCTCTTTTTTCTGTAGAGTTTCCTTACTAGGTTAACGAGTTCAGTCGTGAGCTCATCATCATCGTTGTCCAAATCTGGTTCTTCTTCTGATTCTAGTTCGGTTCTTCGCTTTGTTTTAGTTTCCCAGGTTCTGCTTGTACCTACAACCAAAGCAATCCCTTTCTCGGCTGGACGTGAGTTAATCTATTCATGTAACTCAAATTCTGCAAATAATCCATCTAGTTTAATTGACGAAAGATCCTTAGAGACCTTGTAGGCATCTACCATGGATGCCCACAAGGTGTTCCTCGGAAAGGTGTTTAAGGCATACCTCAATATGTCGCGGTTCTCCACTTTCTGTCTGATCGCATGAAGCCCATTTAGTAGGTCTTGTATCCGGGCGTGGAGTTGGCTAGCCGTCTCATTTTCCTAAATTTTAATATTATATAGTTTATTAAGTATTAAATCCCTTTTCCTTCGTGAAGCTCGATAAGCTTCTCCCACAATTCCTTAGCGCTGGAGAAAGGGCTGACGCGGTTAAGCTCCTCCTTAGATAGGCCACACTAGAGGGTGCAAGTCGCCTTGGCATTCGTTTCTACCTTTTTTTATAAGAGTTGCGTCCCAGTCCTCGTATGGTAGTGGCTTACCGGCGCCGTCAGTTGGTAGTTGAAGCCCGGTTTTGATGATCATCCAGACTTCAAAGTGAGTTTGGAGATACGCCTCCATCCGGTGTAACGACCCGGCCCTTTGGCCTCTTGGGCAGCCCTTGTGGCGGCCCAACTGGTGGCCCTTATGTCGTTGGTCCATTTGGCGACCTCTCATGTCGTCAACTGACGACCCTTGGCAGTGCCGTTACTTACTGGCCAGGGGTGAAAAGTCCTAGTGAGTAACGGCACGGCCAAGGGTCGATGAGAGGTCGCCAAATGGGCTGACGACATAAGGGCCACCAGTTGGGCCGCCACAAGGGCTTCCCAAGAGGCCAAAGGGCCGGGTCGTTACATCCGGCCCTTCCAATACACGAAGTCATCTCTGGTGAAGAGCGGTGAGCGAGCAACACTATAGCCTTCTTGAAGGGTTATTTGATTACTAGCACAAAGAAAATGAACACAGGAATGTCCCAGGACTTGATCCTAGATTAGTAGTGCGGGATATATGTATATAAGAAAAAAATGAACTCGAGTGGTGTTGCACCAACCTCGAGCAAAAATCTGATTCCCAAAAACAAACTAGATCGGAAGATGGCAAGAGTACTGATTCCGATCGACGTCGAAAAATTAAAAATACCACGAAAAAGTGCTTGATTGGTGGTTGCACCAAATAGAAGCTACGCCGCTCTGATACCAATTGTTGGATCAAGATCATGCTAGAGGGGGTTGAATAGCACTCGTGGCTTTAACGCATTTCGGATTCATAAAACACTCGAGAATTTAGGCAGCGAAAAATACAAAGACATAAAAGCACACCAAGATTTTACTTAGTTCGAAGCCTTGGATGACTCCTACTCCAAGGCCCGCGCTCGTTGAGAGTTTACTTTGGGCAATCACTATAATCACATAAAATATTTACAAGAGGGATTACAAGAAATGTAAAATAAATTATACCGACAACACAATATTAACTAAATCGGAGTGCCGGGTCGTCGGAAACTTGCTGTAGCTTTGTCGGAACTTCTCGTTAGTAGCTGGATGCAGAAAGGTTGCTCGTGAATCAATATTTTTAGTTGCTGGTTGAGATGTTCTTTTATCGGACGTTGAGGTCACCTCCATGCCTGTCCAAGGCACCTCCAATCTTGTCGAGTCAGCCGCGCGAATCAACATTGAACTGGTCGCAACTTATCTGGTTGAGGGCGCCTCCATCTCCCTTTGAGGCGCCTCCAAGCCTGTCTGAGGTGCCTCAAGATTCATCTGAGGCGCCTCTAGCCCTGCTGCGTGTGTTGCATCTGCCTTGCACCTGAGGCACCTCAAGCTCCATGAGGGTGTCTCGGGTACTGTTCATCCGAGGCAAAACTTTGTGTTTTAGTACCTGTAAGATATGTTAGTCCCAAAATACCCTGCAGCACAATGTTAGCACATAACAAATATAATAGATGAAATGTATAACAGCTTTTAGGCTATCCGGTTCTGACTTCAGATTTCCAACCAGAAACCCTAGTTCAAACCTGTTGGTTGTTATTCAGAATATCATACCGGTTCCCCTGTACAAAAATTTTATCCAAGCCCTGAACCATTACTAACAACCTATTGTATTCTTTAGAAATTAAATTAGGAATTGGAAATGGAACTTAACATTATTAATTCCAAATTTAACTTATCTGTTCTTAATGGTTTAGACTTGGATCGCAAACTATGCTTAACATTATTGATCCAAATCCACCTATGTTATAAATTCAATTAAATATTAATTTCTAAAATTGACTTCCAGGATTGCAGGTGAGGCACTAGGCCTTCTTGGGTATGGGATCATCCACCATTGCCTAGACAAAGCCTTTTAAAGAAATTTAATATTTAATTTCCTTATATAAACCTAGGTTTAACCAAAAGGAAAAATCGAATCACAAATTCAAAAAACAAAAAAAACACAAACTCGAATCACAAATTCGAAACCTAGAATCGTATGCCTCTTGTGTTTGGTATTTCAAAAACTATACAAAGAAAACTAGTATGATACGGAATAGAAATTACTAGTTATACCTTTCTTTGTAAATAGCAACCTCTTGATCTCCTATCATATTCCTCTTCTTATCTCAGACGTCGTGTGGGCGATGATCTACCGAGACGAGAACCACCCAAGCTTCCTTCTTCTTCTTGTGAGTTTCGGCCACCACAAGAATTCCAAGAATATATGAGGTTTGGCCACACCACCAAGTTCCAAGGGATGTTAGAAACAAAACCTCCTTTCTCTCCTTCTCCAAGCAAAATCCGGCCACCAACAAGCTCCTTGAGAGTTGATGTCGCCGGCCACCAATGAAGAAGAAAAGGAGGAGAGGAAGAGGATGAGAAGGGTCGGCCACCAACCAAGAAATAGAAGAGAGGCATACTAGAACACAAGTTGTGAGGTAAGGCACCTCTACCCTCTCTTTTATATTCCTTGGTCTTGGCAAATAAGGAAAGTTTTATAAAAACTTTCTTATTCTCTTAGCCAATGAAAGGAAAATTTAATTAATATTTCCTTTCTTATTTCTATATGGCCGGCCACCTCATGATCCTCCAACCAAGGAAAGTTTTAAACAAAAATTAAAACTTCCTAATTTGTTTCTGGAAATTTTTAAAATAAAAATTTCTCTTTTAAAAAATTTCCTTCATGGTTGGTTATAAAAGGAAACTTTTATAAATTAAAATATCTCTATTAAAATATGTGGATGATTTCCAAAATGGAAAGTTATCTTTAAAATTAAAATCTTCCTCTCAATCTACAAATAAGGAAAGATATCAAATCTTTTCTTAATCTTTTGTAGAAACTATAATAGGAAAGATTTAATTTTAAAACTCTCTTTTAAATCATGAGGATGGTTAAAAAAGGAAAGTTTGATAAAAAAAAAATTAAAATATTCCTTTCAACTATAAATAAGGAAAGATTTCTAGCCTTTCTCTTAATCTTTTGTAGAAAGGTATAAAAGTAAAGATTTAAATTTTAAACTCTCTTTTAAAACCATGATATCCACATAAGAAAAATTTTAAAAAATAAAATCCCTTTAATTTTATTGGGGCCGACCACCTAAGCTTGGACTCAAGCTACGGCCGACCACACTTCAAACCATCCAAGCCATGTCTTGGTCGGCCCTTGCTTGGGCTCCAAGCTTGGCTTGGCCGGCCACATAAGGATGGGTAAGAAGGTGGGTATGGGTGGGTATAATACTTTATAAATAAGAGGCTACGATAGGGACCGAGAGGATGAATTGGTTTTGGTCTCCCGATGAAATTAAGCTTCCCATGTTCGCCCCGAACACCCAACTTAATTTCATCAATAATAATTTATACCACTAAAGAATTAGTATTGAACTACCACATCAATCCCAAATTACATTTTGGGCTCCTTCTTATCATGAGTGTGTTAGTCTCCCTGTATTTAAGATATAGAATGTCCACTAATTAAATGAGTTACTAACAACTCACTTAATTAATATCTAGCTCCAAGAGTAGTACCACTCAACCTTATCGTCATGTCAGACTAAGTCCACCTGCAGGGTTTACATGACAATCCTTATGAGCTCCTCTTGGGGACATCATCAACCTAGATTACTAGGACACAGTTTCCTTCTATAATCAACAACACACACTATAAATAATATCATTTCCCAACTTATCGAGCCTATTGATTTATTGAACAAAATCGCACCCTTTGATAAGTCAAAGAAATAAATACTAGATATATGTGCTTGCTATTATATCAGGATTAAAAGCACACACTTCCATAATAACAAAGGTCTTGTTCTTTTATGTAGTCAGTACAAAAAGGACTTACCTTAAATGGTCCTGCTCAATACACTCAGAGTGTACTAGTGTAATTTTATAGTTAAGATTAACCAATACGAAATTACACTACGACTATTCCAATGGTTTGTTCCTTTCCATCTTAGTCATGAGCTACTGTTTAAATTTATAAAGAATTGATAACATGATCTTCTGTGTGTGAAACCACATACCATGTTATCTACAATATAAATTAATTGAACAACTACACTTAACTTATAAATTTAGACATTTGACCAATGTGATTCTTATTTCTAAATAAATGTTTATACAAAAGCTAGGCTTTTAGTATACACTCTAACAATCTCCCACTTATACTAAAAGACTATGCTGCATAAATGCTGCCATACATCTGATTCCCAACCCCTTAACATGCCCATCAAAAGCTCTTGCCTTAAGGGCCTTAGTGAAAGGATCTTCCAGGTTATCATCTGATGCAATCTAGGCGACAACAACTTTTCCTCATTATACGATGTCTCGTATTGGGTAGTTTTTGCGCTCTATGTGTTTACTTGCCTTATGGGCTCATGGTTCCTTCGAGTTTGCTACTGCACCAAATAATTTTGGGCAAACCAGGAATTATATCTAAGTCCATCATTAAGTTTCTAAGTCATACATCTTCTGTGACTGCCTCAAAGACTGCCACATACTCAGTTTCTATGGTGGAGTCCGAAAAAGCACCTATGCTTAACACTCCTCCATAATTATGACTTCACCTCCTAAAGTAAACACAAAACCCCGAGGTTGAATTACTATTGTCCCTATCAGATTGGAAGTCGGAATCCTTCTAACCCACAGGGAGCAAATCATCTGCCTAGCATATAATCTCTAGTCCTTCTCAGGTACTTTAATATATGCTTTACAGCAGTCCAATGTCCTTGTCCAGGGTTACTTTGATATCTGCTATCCATGCCCACGGCAAAACAGATATCCGATCTCGTACACAGCATAGCATACATTAGGCTTCCGACAGCCGAAGCATAAGGAACTGTCTTCATGTCTTCTATCTCCTTTGATATCTTTGGAGACATCTCTTTAGATAAAGCTACTCCATGCCTAAATGGTAGAAAACCTTTCTTGGAGTCTTGCATGCTAAAACGAGCTAAGATTGCATCGATATATGAAGCTTGGGATAAGCACAGCATCCTTTTCTTGTGATCCCTTATTACTTTGATCCCAAGAATATGTGTGCATTCTCCTAAGTCCTTCATATCGAATTTCTTGGACAACCATACCCTTACTTCCGACAACACTTTGATATTGTTTCCAACTATAAAAAAATGTCATCTACGTATAGTACAAGAAATACCACCACGTTTCCATCACACTTCTTGTATACACAAGATTCATCCGGACACTGAATAAATCCATAAGACTGGATTACAACCGGATGTTCCAAGACCTTGAAGCTTTGCTTTAGTCCATAAATAGACTGATTAAGCTTACATACTAGATGCTCTTTGCACTTTGCAATGAACCCCACTGGTTGCTTTATATGGATGCTTTCTTCAAGACTTCCATTAAGGAAAGCTATCTTGACATCCACTTGCCAAATCTCATAATCCATATGAGTAGCAAAAGATAAAGAATCTAGATAGACTTAAGCAGGGCTACTGGTGAAAAGGTTTCCTTACACTTTTCAACAAGCCTTGCTTTGAAAGTTTCCACCTTCCCATCTGTCCTTCTTTTTCTATTATAGACCTATTTAAACGCAATGACTTTTACACCATTTAGTGGTTCTAGAAGCTCCCAGACTTTATACATAGATTCTATTTTTATATTCATTGCTCTTTGCCAAGATGCTGCATCTTTATCTTGGAGTGCTTCATCATATGTCCGGGGATCAGGTTCATGTTCACCAGGGATCTAGTCCAAAGATTCTCTAAAACATGAATCTTTCAGGTTACCTAATAACCCTCCCACTTCGAGGAGGCACTTTGTGCAATTGTGTATTATTTGTGATACGTGTTACAATTTCTTGTGATATTTCATCTTGTACAGTTGGTACTAGATTAGACGTGTCCTTTATTATTTCCTTAAGAACAAATTTACTTATGGGCTTGTGGTTCATTACATAGTCCTCTTCTAAAAATCAGGCATTGATGCTTACAATGACCTTCTGATTTTTAAGGACTATAAACCTCCTTTCATTTCTCTAGGATAACTCACAAATAAGTGAACTCTTGTCCGACTTATCAGTGTCTCCCTTCAATACATGTGCTGGACTACCCCAAATCTAAATATGCTTCAGACTAGGCTTACACTCATTCTACAATCCTATGGGAGTAGAGGGTTCTGACTTTAGAAGGTACTATGTTCACTTCCATTTCCAGAGTATATCCTCAAAATGAATTTGGTAATTCTGAATAACTCATCATTGATCTAACTATTTCCATAAGAGTCCTATTCCTTCGTTCTACTACATCATTCTGTTGGGGTGTAGCACATGTAGTCAGTTAGGATTGAATCCCGACTTCTGATAAACTCTCCTAAGAGGTACTCGCCACTACGATCTCACTGTAGTATCTTGATACTTTTTCCTTGACATTTCTCCATATCAGCTTTGTACTCTTTGAACTTATCAAAGCACTTAGACTTGCGGCGCATCAAGTAAATATACCCGTATCTCGAATAGTCGTCTATAAAAGAGATGAAATATTTGAAACCACATCCTGCCTAGATAGTCATAGGTCCACACAAATCAGAATGAACCAATTCCAGCACTTCTTTGGCTCTATACCCCTTAGACTTAAAAAGCCTCTTGGTCATTTTTCCTTCCAAGTAAGATTCGCAGGTTGGAAAGTTTTTCACCACCAATGAACCCAAAAGTTCATCGGCTATTATCCTTTGAATCCTACTTAAGTTAATATGACCTAGCCTTAGGTGCGAAAGATATGATTGGTTCATTTCCAAAGGTTGTTTTCTCTTATTAGAGTTAGAAGGTGTGTTATTAATTACTGTTTGTTGCATCGTGGGAGTTATTAGATTATAAATTGTCAACCAACGTACCAGAACAGATAACTTCCCTATTTATCTTAATAACAACTTTGTTATCAAAACATAATATCAAGTTCTTTGAATAGTTTAGAAACTGAAATCTAATTCTTTCTAAACTTGGTACGTAAAGACAATTTCTCAAAATCCATGTTTTATTCCTATCAGAGGATAAACATCTCCCACTGCAACAACTGCTACTTTTGCAGCAGTGCCCATGTAGATGGTGATTTTCCCTTCATATAGTTGTCGGGTTTCCTGGAACCTCTACAATGAATTGCAGACATGATCAATGGCTCTCGTATCTACACACCAGGTACCAGTAGATAACACCAGTAAACATGTTTTAACAACTAATGAATAAAATACACTTTTATTGTTCTCATTTCTGAGAGGACAGTCCACCTTAGAGTCCAAGTTTTGTTTCCAATCATAATTGGGACTACTAAGTCTATTCTATAGTATAACAACTAGGGGATTGACTAATCATCACATTAGATTTGGATCATTAGGTGGATTAATTTGTGCTTGAGGCTAGCTTGGGATTGATTTGGATTTCTTTATTAGGTTAGAGATTTATTAATCTGTTGTTGATGAGCATTTAATTTTCAGCCTCTTGTGGTTGGGTTTGTGATGCTTAGTAAATGGATTGCTAAATGAATCAATTTAAGAGTTGATAATGTTGGATTAAGTCTAATCTAACCGTTGGATTTGGGTGAATCGAGATTCATAGTTCGATTAGGGGTTTTCCCTAATTAAGTTGAGTTTGGAAGAGTTGAGTTTGGGTTAGTTAGTTGTTGTTTATGAAATTACCTAAATTGTACATTCCCATAATTTGCAGGACGTTAATTCGAGACGAGCACTTCGACGTGGAGATGGTTTAGTACGATCTACATTTAAGGCGGGTACTTCTTGCTTTGTTTTCTTTTAGTACTTTGACCTTAGTGCATGAATTATTTTGGATAAGGATTGTTTACCTTGACTCCACTCTTACTTTCCTGCGCTTGATACTTCCACGCAATCTTTGAGAAATTCGTACCATATCTATACAGTCTCTTGTTGTTATCCATGATCAGTAGCAGATACTAGATACCGTGTTTGTATACTTTGACTATTGTTTATTTATGTACTATATTGAGCATGCTGGCTTCATGTAGCATACCTGTTTCTGCTTATATATATATGATGACTGTTGCATTGTTCGCATCATGTCATTGCATGCATGCCGCATCCTCGGCCACTCGAGAGAGTGGTAGCTGGAGTTGATGCCGCTTGTCCTGTCGTGCCGCACTCGGCCACTCGTGTGAGTGGTAGCTGGAGTACGAGCAGCAGAGACCCCGTCGCAGATGTAGCTAGTTAGCTACTATGCAACTGTCCCCTCGGCCACTTGTGTGAGTGGTAGCTGGAGTGGTGTACAATCTGTCACTGACCCGACCTCTCGACCATACAGGGGTCATGGTGCGGAGAGGTGGGCAGGAGTGACCATCCGTGCATACGCTGTTGTTATTATATTTGCTTTTGCTGCTGCTGGTTATATATGCTGTTATTGTTTACTTACTGCTGTTGTTCACATATGCTGATATGCCTACGTATGTTGAGATATATTCTCATTGTAGATGTTTAGTTATTGGAAATTTGTATATACCTTGCTTATTACCTCTGTAGTTATGAACAGTAATGTAGTAGATTAGTACCAGTTCTGACCTACTATACCTAGCCTAGGACATGGTTTCAGGTATGAGCATTTGTTTTGGTTCTATTGTAGTATCTGCTATTTCTTATGAGACTGTATACTGTTAACACTCTCTACTTATATGTTATGTTCATGCACTATCTCTTTCCTTACCCGCTGAGTTCCAATACTCACCACCTCGCAAATTGGTTTTCTTTCGCCAGGTAACAAATAGATGAGTCATGGATACTTGGAGAGTCTCGGCTGTCGGTCCCACGTCACACTCAAGGATAGTTTCTTTTGGGTCTTGTCACTGTTTGGATGTATATTAGTTTTGCGTATTTTGGTTTTGTACAAGTCGATGTGTTTTTTTAGAGTCTAGTCTGGTGGTTGTAGGTATTTTTGTTAGTGTCGTTGTTGGTTTTACGTTCGTATCGTTTTATGTCTTCCGCTGCTGTGTGTTTACGTTTAGCCGTGTAGATTTATTAAACTGCGTGGTTATATTTATTTTGTTCCAGCCGAGTGGGCTGATGATATAAACTGCGTGGTTGTGTTTATCTCATTTTTGTCCAGCCGGGTAGGCTGAGTATATCAAATTGCGTGTTCTGTTGTTTATATTTTGTATATATATTCCAGCCGGGTGTGGCTGAGGTATATTTTGTATGTAGTAATGCTTCAGATTGTCACCCGTACAGGGGAGATGCTGTCGAAATTTCTTCAGACAGGGACTCCTCCGGGGCGTGACACTAAGTCTATTCTATAGTATAACAGCTAGGAGATTGACTAACATTTTAAAATCCTAAGAATCAAAAAAATATTTGGTCAAGACCAACACCTCAAAATCCCCGTGAATTTTGTATGCCACGTTAGTGTGGACGTATAAAAATTCAATCTTTAAGAGAAGATTTTATCCATTAATTTTATTATCTCATCAACCTAACTTTATGACAAATAAAATTAATAGTTAGTCTGTCTTTGATCAAATATTTGGTCAAAACTTTTGAATTTAAAATAATATTGATTGCTCAAAACAATATCATTTAAATTCACCAACACCTCAAACACCGTGAATTTTTTATGCCACGATAGTGTGGGCGTATACAAATTCAAACATTTGTAAGAGGAGGGTTTTACCCATTAAGAACCTTGTCAACCTATCTTTATGACAAATAAAATTACCTCAAACACCATGAATTTTGTATGCCACTATAGTGTGGACGTATACAAATCCAAACATTTGTAAGAGGAGGTTTTAACATTTAATTTTATTATCTTGTCAACCTAACAAATAAAATTACCTCAAACACCGTGAATTTTGTATGCCATGATAGTATGATGTATACAAATTCAAACATTTGTAAGAGGAGGTTTTAACCATTAATTTTATTATCTTGTCAACTTGACAACTAAAATTACCCCAAACGCCGTGAATTTTGTATGCCATGATAGTGTGGACGTATACAAATTCAAACATTTGTAAGAGGGGTTTTACCCATTAATTTTATTATCTTGTCAACTTGACAAATAAAATTACCCCAAACATCGTGAATTTTGTATGTCATGATAGTGTGGACGTATACAAAATCTCAACATTTGTAAGAGGGGGTTTTAATTTTATTATCATGTCAACCTATCTTTATGACAAATTAATAGTTGGTTTTCCTTTGGTCACACAAATAATAGCAGTGACTCCGATGGGGAGGATACTATTAAATGTGCCTAAGTGTATACCATTACTTGATATTTAGTCCATTAAATAAGATTGTGCCCCTTCTGATGGGGAAGATCACACGCTTCTAATTAATTTCCTATAATCATCCGAAATGGAAGTTTGATTTAGCGATCTGCAAACAAACTCATCCGATGGGGAGGGAGGCACTCAGAGCCAACACGCAAGTTTGTCGCATCACTTACAAACCAGTAATGGAGACTGTGGAATTTTATTTACTAATCCCTCTCCCACTTAGTTATTTAAGGTGAGGAATTTTAAACTATTCACACACACATCACAGTAAATAAAAGCAATAAATGTGGAAATTAATTTTCCAACTATTATGGCCTTTCTATCACTATCCTCTGTGTGCTTCCAACCCTAACTGCTGCCATCTTTAGCCACCGCAATTGGGTCTAGTCGCCGCATCTATCTTGCTTCTTTTTCCACTGCGCCTCTGGTCCACAAATAGTACCACGCCTTGCAAGGATACGATCTGCGACAAAAATAGAATTTTACATATATCGATCCTATATTCCACAAAGGAATGTACATGTAATCTAGATCGAAAAATATAAAATCCTAATAACTAATATAGCTTCTGCTGTATTTAATATTACAATCATGCACATACACAATAAAATGCCCTTGACATGTCCAAGGGTCCAATCAGACACAATATCTATAAGTCATAATAGTTGGAGCCTGCAACCACAAAGTTAGCACATCCTACTATTATCCTGCCTAAATTATGTATGAAATGTACATAATTAAACTGAAAACCAAACATACAGAGGCAAACCCTAGCTTTGATACCAATTGTTGGTTGCTATGCGGAATATCATACCGGTTCCCCTGTATAAAAATTTTGTATAAGTCCTGAACCTTTACTAACAACCTATTGTGTTCTTTAGAAATAAAATTAGGAATCACAAATGGAACTTAACATTATTGATTCCAAATTTAACTTATCTATTCTTAATGGTTTAGACTTGGATCGCAAACGATGCTTAACATTATTGATCCAAATCCACCCATGTTATAAATTTAATTAAATATTAATTTCTAAAATTGGCTTCCAGGACTGCATGGCGAGGCACTAGGCCTTCTTGGGTATGGGATCATCCACCATCGCCTAGACAAAGCCTTTTAAAGAAATTTAATATTTAATTTCCTTATATAACCCTAGGTTTAACCAAAATGAACAATCGAACCATAAATTTGAAAAATAAAAAAAAATACAAACTCGAATCACAAATTCGAAACCTAGAATTATATGCCTCTTGTGTTTGGTATTTCAAAAACTATACAAAGAAAACTAGTATGATGTGGAATAGAAATTACTAGTTATACCTTTCTTTGTAAACAACAACCTCTTGATCTTCTACCGTATTCCTCTTTTTATCTCGGGTGTCGTGTGGGCGACGATCTACCGAGACGAGAACCACCCAAGCTTCCTTCTTCTTCTTGTGAGTTTCAGCCACCACAAGAATTCCAAGAATAGATGAGGTTTGGCCACACCACCAAGCTCTAAGGGATGCTAGAAACAAAACCTCCTTTCTCTCCTTCTCCAAGCAAAATCTGGCCACCAACAAGCTCCTTGAGAGTTGATGCCACCAGCCACCAATGAAGAAGAAAAGGAGGAGAGGAAGAGGATGAGAAGGGTCGGCCACCAACCAAGAAATAAAAGAGAGGAATACTGGAACACAAGTTGTGAGGTGAGTCACCTCTACCCTCTCTTTTATATTCCTTGGTCTTGGCAAATAAGAAAAGTTTTATAAAAACTTCCTTATTCTCTTAGCCATTGAAAGGAAAATTTAATTAATATTTCCTTTCTTATTTCTATATGGTTGGCCACCTCATGATACTCCATCCAAGGAAAGTTTTAAACAAAAATTAAAACTTTCTAATTTGTTTCTGAAAATTTTTAAAATAAAAATTTCTCTTTTAAAAAATTTCCTTCATGGTTGGTTATAAAAGGAAACTTTTATAAATTAAAATCTCTCTATTAAAACATGTAGATGATTTCCAAAAAGGAAAGTTATCTTTAAAATTAAAATCTTCCTCTCAATCTACAAATAAGGAAAGATATCAAATCTTTTCTTAATCTTTTGTAGAAACTATAATAGGAAAGATTTAATTTTAAAAATCTCTTTTAAATCATGAGGATGGTTAAAAAAGGAAAGTTTTATCAAAAAATTAAAATCTTCCTTTCAACTACAAATAAGGAAAGATTTCTAACATTTCTCTTAATCTTTTATAGAAAGGTATAAAAGTAAAGATTTAAATTTTAAACTCTCTTTTAAAACCATGATATCCACATAAGAAAAATTTTTAAAAATAAAATCCCTTTAATTTTATTGTGGCCGGCCACCTAAGCTTGGACTCAAGCTAAGGCTGACCACACTTCAAACCATCCAAGCCATGTCTTGGCCGGCCCTTGCTTGGGCTCCAAGCTTGGCTTGGCCGGCCACATAAGGATGGGTAAGAAGGTGGGTATGGGTGGGTATAATACTTTATAAATAAGAGGCTACGATAGGGACCGAGAGGATGAATTGGTTTTGGTCTCCCGATGAAATTAAGCTTCCCGTGTTCGCCCCGAACATCCAACTTAATTTCATCAATAATAATTCATATCACTAAAGAATTAGTATTGAACTACCACATCAATCCCAAATTACATTTTGGGCTCCTTCTTATCATGAGTGTGTTAGTCTCCCTGTGTTTAAGATATAGAATGTCCACTAATTAAATGAGTTACTAACAACTCACTTAATTAATATCTAGCTCCAAGAGTAGTACCACTCAACCTTATCGTCATGTCAGACTAAGTCCACCTGCATGGTTTACATGACAATCCTTATGAGCTCCTCTTGGGGACATCATCAACCTAGATTACTAGGACACAGTTTCCTTCTATAATCAACAACACACACTATAAATAATATCATTTCCCAACTTATCGGGCCTATTGATTTATCGAACTAAATCGCACCCTTTGATAAGTCAAAGAAATAAATACTAGATATATGTGCTTGCTATTATATCAGGATTAAAAGCACACACTTCCATAATAACAAAGGTCTTGTTCTTTTATGTAGTCAGTACAAAAAGGACTTACCTTAAATGGTCCTGCTCAATACACTCAGAGTGTACTAGTGTAATTTTATAGTTAAGATTAACCAATACGAAATTACACTACGACTATTCCAATGGTTTGTTCCTTTCCATCTTAGTCGTGTGCTACTATTTATAATTTATAAGGAATTGATAACATGATCTTCTGTGTGTGATACCACATACCATGTTATCTATAATATAAATTAATTGAACAACTACACTTAACTTATAAATGTAGACACTTGACTAATGTGATTCTTATTTCTAAATAAATGTTTATACAAAAGCTAGGCTTTTAGTATACACTCTAACAGAACTGACGTCTACTGTTCCCTCTTCCGAGGAATGCGTCCTCACCTACTCCACTCAGGAGAGCATACCTATTTGCTAGTCCGGTCCTCCAGACCAATTGGAATTTTTTCCTAGGGTTACCACCCCCTAGGACCTAGGGTTATCGTCCCCTAGGATTTTTCTCCACCTAGGATTACCGCCCCCTAGGACCTAAGGTTCCCCCCCCCCCCCTTAGGATTTTCCTCCACCTAGGGTTACCACCCCCTAGGACCTAAGGTTGCTGCCCCTTAGGGTTTTTCCTCCACGTAGGGTTACCACCCCCTAGGACCTAAGGTTACCGCCCCTTAGGATTTTACACTTGCCTAACCGCAGTTAGGACTTTCCTGAAAACCTTATATAAGGTCGTTAGATAACAATTAACCTTAACTTTGAATCCCTTTTGCCATTATCAAGACTAAGGTTTGATTGTCGGATGCTTCCCGCACCAACACCCTTCCCGGGAACGCGTCCTCACAGTCACTCCCCTCTAATGACTTACCTTCACTTACCTGCCAGACGTCCGGTCAGCCCTTTGACCCGTCTTGATTTCGTGTCAGCTACCTGGTCAGCCCGTCGATCTAGCTAAGCTTCCCTACAACACTGAGTTAGCACAGTATTAACAGAATTCAAGTATAACCTAGGGTTGCCTAGCTTCACTCACTAGGACTTCCATTGCCTGCCTTCACTCACCAGGACTTCCTCCACCTAGCTTCACTCACTAGGGCTTGGCTTCACTCACCAGGACTTCCTCCACCTAGCTTCACTCACTAGAGCCCGACTTCACTCACTGGGATTTCCACCACCTAGCTTCACTCACTAGGGCCCGACTTCACTCACCGGGACTTCCACTTTGCCTAACCTTTGGTTAGGACTTACCTTTGCTAGTAATCTAGTCCTAACTAGACTTCTCTCTCCCAAACATCAAGTCCTATTTGGGTCAACCCTTGGTCATATTGTCAAACATCAAAACTCTAGAGGTTAATTGCACCAACACCTACATCTTATCATGAAGTTGTACAAGGCCAAGATTCTGAGAAATGGCTAGAGGCCATGAGATCCGAAATGGAATCCATGTACACTAATCAAGTATGGACTTTGGTTGATCTACCTGAAGGGATCAAATCTATTAGGTGTAAGTAGGTCTTCAAGGTGAAGACTTATATAAATGGTCATATGCATACCTATAAAGGTAGATTAGTGGCCAAAGGATTCAAGTAGATTCATGGTATAGACTATGATTAAACCATTTTACCAATTGTCATTCTCAAGTCTATTCAGATCATGCTTGCTATTGTATCTTACTATGATTATGAGATCTGATAGATAAATGTTAAAACTACATTTCTTAATGAAAATCTACTCAAGGATGTGTACATGATACAACCTGAGGGTTTTGTAGACCCAGAGCATGCTGGAAAGGTACGTAAGTTGTAATGATCCATTTATGGATTAAAGCAAGCTTCTAGAAGCTAGAATCTTCAATTCGATGATGCAATCAAATTATTTGGTTTCATCAAGAATGAAAATGAACCTTGTGTCTACAAGAGGGTTAGTGGGAGCACAGCCATCTTTCTCATATTGTATGTAGATGATAGACTTCTCATTAGAAATGATATCCATACTCTTTCGTCAGTAAAAACATGGCTTGGAAATTATTTCTCAATGAAGAACTTAGGTGAAGAAGCCTCTATCTTAGGCATTAAGATCTATAGAGATAGATCTAAGAGATTGCTTGGTTTAAGTCAGAGTACATATAGTGATAAGGTACTTAATCATTTTTCAATGCAGAATTCCAAGAAGAGATTCTTGCCGATGTCATATGGTGTGAGTCTTTCGAAGACTCAATGTCTCTCTTCTAAGGAAGAAAGGGACCACATTGATCAAATTCCTTATGCATCTACTATAGGATCTATCATGTACGCCATGCTTTGTACTCATCTGATGTCTCATATGCGTTAAATATGAAGAGCATATACAAATCAGATCTAGGTGAAGATCACTGGACAACAGTCAAGAATATTTTTAAGTACGTGAGAAGAACATAAGATTATTTCTTAATCTTTGGAGGTAATGAAGAGCTTGCTGTAAAGGATTACACCGATACTATCTTCCAAACTAATAAGGATGATTCCAGATCATAGTTAAGGTATGTATTTTACTTAAATGGTGATGTTGGGTATTAGATATTCTGGCAGTTCCATCTCATTCAAGTGATCATCGATACAGGAGATGTGAGACTATGTAGAATATTGACCAATGCTAACATTGAGGATCCTTTAACCATTGCTTTGGCACAGAGAAAGCATGATGGTTACACTAAGTCAATAGATATTAGATATTTCAATGATTGACACTAGAGACATAAGGAGATTATTAGTGTAAGCCCTAAGAGCCAATCAAGATTTGATTGACTTAGGACATATTGTATCATATTTTATTTTATTAATAAAAGATAAAGTTGGTTATTATATTTATTTCAGTTCAGTACCAAATGAATAAGTATAATAATATCCTATGGTAGTAGGTTCTAGTGTACAACATATCAATTGGTTGAATTGATAGTGGGAGCCTGTAGTACATATAGACACTACTCTTAACTATTTCTAGTTGAGCATTAATATGTAAGGACAATATTAATGCATTGAGACTAGCATGTAGGTCAACGGATGACTTAATCTCATACGTCATGGATATGAGAAATCAGGTTGACACATGAGTATATATTAGAGAATATGTACTAAATGACCTGCCATAATAATATTTCATGGATCATTATATGAGTGTCATAAATATTCTCATGTGACTATTGGTATGAATAGTCCATAGACTGAAGTCACTACAGTTCCCTACATAAGAACTTGTGTACTTTGGTATCGTCAAACGTCACATATAATAGGGTGAACTATAAAATCGATCACTAGGTATACAATGAGTTATGCAGAGGAATGTGAGTGATGTAGATGGGATTTATCCATTTCATATGATGGAAGCTATATCTATGGACCCCCTTGATTAGTAGGAGACAAAAATACATGGTCATACTCAAAGAAGTCAATATGAGATATTGAGCTCATTTGTTTTGAGTGTGTCCACTTAGAGATCAAGAAACACAAAAATTGATAAGAGGATGACACGGTTTATGCCTCATTGATCAATCTAGATATCAAGGATAGAGGAACTGAGTTATACAAGATAATAGCCACGGACAGGTTAGGTCATATCTCGACTTTCTCGTCACTTGGGTAGCAATGATGTATTACTAGATGTCACTCATTGTTTATGAATCTAAAGTGGTTTTAGATACATTGTTAATATTATGAGAGCCTATTGGGTCACACATAAAGAACATGTTAGTTTGGAGATTGGTACTTTAGTTTGACTAAAATACTGAGGATCTTAAGATTAATGAGTTAATCCAAAGTATTGGTGTCATCTCTGTAATGATTGGTACTAGTGCTAGTGGGAGATTGTTGGTATTAGCCCTAAGAGCCAATTATGAGATGATTAGGCTTTTGGAGTTACTCATTGAGTTAGACTCAAATGAATCCACTCATTAGATTGAGCACTCTTTAGATTGAGTCCAATCTGAATTAGACACATTGGATTAATGGGTTAGACTCATTGGATTATTGGATTAATGGGTTATACTCATTGGGTTATTGGATTAATGGCTAATCTAATATAATAATCCAACCCATTAAGAGGAATACAAAGAGACAAAAACCCTTAGTATTCATTGGATGAATATAAATAGGTTTTTGATTAGATTTTTCATTAAAGATGAAAAGTGTGACTCTTGATCTTCACTTCTTCCTCTTCTTCCTTCTTGGTCAAATCCCATTTTTGGACGAACCTCCATGTGTGGTTAGCACCATAGTGGTGGTTCTTCTCCAAATCATGAGTTCATGAGATGAAGGAACGTGTTCATGTGGATACCAGGTATAGCCACTTGATCGCACTGAGATCTGCATCCAAAGAAAAGTTGATGTCGGGATTATGAAGGGCACACAACAAAGGTATAACTTCCTCTCATGTAAAACTTAGTATATGTATTTTTCTCCTTCGCATGGATCTTCTAGAGAGGATCTAGTTTATTTTCTGTTGCGCTTTCTGCGTGTTTAGCCCGCTAAATTCTAACACCCATCACTATTTGTCGCTTTTCTTGTAGTGATGTCAAAGACTGCTTGTCATTTGTAAAGGATAAGAAATGTTCTTTTTTAATGTCAATGCAAAGGAGACACGGGATTATGTATCCTTTAGGTGCCCCCATCACGAGTTAATTATGGACAATGCCGGAGCCAAAAGGTCAAATCCACTCAGGCCAATCAAAAATACGAACGGCATGGGAATTCCCTAGGCTGACCTCGAGAACAATCACACGTTCTTCGTTTCTTCCATCATAAATCTGAGCAAGAACTCCACCTCAACGTCGCCGGACTCCCGGGTAGACTATAACATAGCTCCGCCCTTGATTATGGAGAAAGATTATTTTATATGTAATAGGAGAGTATTTATAGAAGAATGTTTAAAGTCTTCGACTTTAGTTTAGTGTAACTATTTTTTATTTTTCAAAAATCCTAAATTCCTTAAATCCTATCATCCTAAATATTATACCTTAAATTCAAAATCCTAAACCCTAAAATAAAAGTTTAAAAAAAAATTATGCACTCTAAATGTTATATCCTAAACATTAAACCCTAAATCCCAAATCTTAAATCCTAAACTCAAATCTTAAAAAAAAATGCACCTTAAATACTATCTATTATACCCCGTGAACACCTAAATTTTTTTTTATTTTAAATTTTATTTTATATTGAATACTATAACTTAACCCCTAAACCCTAATATGATATGGGTTTCTAAAGGTTGATGGCTTTGTTCTGATATGAGTTTTTTTTATTATTGATATGGATTCTCTGATATGGATAATTTATGGGAAACCTCAAGGTGCATGCCTAGCTATTGAAGGCATGGATTTTGAGATGCTTGAATTTGTTTGAGTTTTGTGTTATGGTTTCTAATGTAGGATGAGCAATGCAGATTTTTGAAGGTTTTGTAGTATGTTTATGCATAAAGCCTGCAAAAAATTGAGGATTTTTAATGCTATTGTTCTTTTTTTTTTTTGGAATGGGGGAGGGCTGCTATTATTCTCATTGGTTTGGCAAATTTGTGGAGCTTCAATTTGTTTAAAGTGGAAGGATATCTGGGGTTGCTATTAAAATCATGAGTTGTTGGATTTCTTACGGGGCATCTTTTTCTCCTTGTGATATTCATGATGATTTATTTGTAAAGGTGTTGGAAAATGGTTTTTGGAATGGAAAAACACAGTGTCATCAGTCGATGAAAGTCAGAATTGACTTCAAATTTGAAATCTGCGTTTCACGTAGATAAATCTAGACTATTGATTTGCTCAAAACCGATTACGGATGAATGAGAAATTAATTGTTTAAAGTGAAGTCCAAAATTAGTAGATGGGGAATAGTCCCACATCTAAAAGAACAAGGAAAGATTGTCTCCTTATATATGTTGATGTGTTATTAGACTTAACACAAAAAGCACAAGATGCTCACTTCCCATGGGTGAGCAGGTGCTCGTACCTGCGAGCCCGCCACCCGCCAGGTGTGCATGGACACTTTGTTGGCACACTTTGCACTTTGCATCATCGTGAGGAGCTTAAATTTATGCTCCAAGCGGTGGTGACATATCACCTAACTACTCAGGCATGACGTGGCATGGGTACGCGCAGGGAGAGATGACCAGACTGTTGACTGGGTAAACGAGCGGCAACCATTGGATCGAAGATGGTGATAGATCGCAAGTGATGCGATCTGGAGCGTTGATTGTGAAGAGTCACGATTGGATCACTGGTGACGGAATCTAATCTGAAGCGGTGGTGACATATCACCTGACTACTCAAGCATGACGTGGCATGGGTACGCGCAGGGAGAGATGACCAAACTATTGACTGGGTAAATGAGCGGCAACCATTGGATCGAAGATGGTGATAGATCGCAAGTGATGCGATTTGGAGCGTTGATAACGAAGAGTCACGATCAGACCACTGGTGACGGAATCTAATATGAAGTGTTAGACTGAAAGGATTAATCTGGCAGCTAAGATTAGAAGGGATCTGGAATGATACAACTCTTTGATCCAATGGCTTATATCAGAGGCTATATGAAAGGGTTACAACCTTTTTCAAATCTAAAGGCCCATATCAAGTGCAATCTGAATGGATGCACTCCTCTGGATTAAACAATCCAGATGAGTTTTCACCAATGGGTACCTCACCTCTTCACTTGGTATAAGAAGAACCCCCAGATGTTGGAAAAACACACTCATTCAATCAACCCATCCAAGCATCTAAGAGTAGCTTCATTCCTTCTGCATTCAGAGTCCAAAAAGCCTACGAGAAGGTTCGTCGGTCTCGAATTTTGTAGTGCTGCTACTCCGAGACAACGTCGTTGTATCTTGGAAACGAATTGCTGCTATCCGTTAGCACCTGTAGCGGAGCAATATCGTTTTACGGAGATAGTGTTGAACACTAGCCTCGACGATTTCAGTTTGCATCTTTTCCAGCAGTAATCCTCGACAACTCCAATAGTCATAAAGTGACTACGACCACACTGGAGCCAACAGTTCGCCGTTAAAGACAATCGGTTAGACAAACATAAAATGATATCGTGCAAACTGAGATGGCTACGATCAATGATGTTCCAACCGCCGTTCCACACAGAGAAAAACAGGTTCCGACCACCAATCCACCCAGAGAGAAGTCAGAAAAGTTCAATAAAGCCGACTTCAAAAGATGGCAGCAAAAGATGCAATTCTACTTGACAACGTTAAAACTCGTATGGTTTTTGCATGAAGACCCGCCAGCCACTACAAAAGGTAATTTCGATAGTAAGGTTGCATGTGATGCATGGTCGCACGGAGATTTCCTGTGCTGAAACTATGTTCTCAACGCATTGGATTGTTGGGATTTTCGGGCCGCAAAAACTGCTTTTTCGCGTTGCGGAAACCTCGAATCTCCCATGCCACCAGATCCGTGCGAAGTTTATAAACAAAAATTTTGAGTACGAGTTTACTAAAGCCTAGATCTACACTAAAGAAGGAAGTTACCCCCGATACGATGCCCTTCGCAATCCCGCTCGTCCAACGGTTCGTCGGATCTCGAGATCGTCAAGCGTACGATCCTCTAGAAGTATCCACACGAACAAACTAGGTGGAGAGGCCAAACAAAAGGTGTGCTAGCACCTATGAAGTGTTCGTCCAAGAGAGGAGAGGGAGAAGAAAATTGAGAGCAAGAGGAAGAAGATGGAGTGAATGCCTTGAATGAAAAATCAACTCTTTTCCTCACAATAAGTGGCCGGCCACAATGGAGTTGTAACCTCCATTCTCATTTAATGTGGCCATTAAAGAGAAGATTTGTAACCTCCATGAGGTGGCACACACATGTGCCAACTATGATGATGTGGCACATTATCATTAGTCCTCCTAATGCCAACTCACAAATGAGGTGGAAAATAGTCAAGTCAAACTTGACTCTTCCTCTTCCTCTCAAGTCAAGTCAAACTTGACATTATAACTCCCATGGTTGATCAAATCCAACCATTTGATTCAAGCGAATTTAATATAATGAATCTAATTCATTTAATTAAATTGATTCAATGAGTCATAATCTAAATTAGACTAATTGAACACATGAATGAAATTGAGTCCAACTCAATTAGTTCAATTAGGATTACTCTTAATCCAATTTGATTCATCACATGAATCTAATCCTCTTGGTTCATCATATGAACCTAATCTCCATCTAATTATCCTTTGTGTGTGACCCTATAGGTTCTTATAACGTTGGCAATGCTCCTAAACCCATTTAGAAGCATAAGTAATGAGCGGTATCTAGCAATACATCATTACTACCCAAGTTATAAGAATGTTGAGATCCAACATTACCTTGTGACTACTAATTATGACTCCTCACAATATATGACAAGTGTCCTTCTATCTTAGACATCTAGATTGATCAATATGGGGCATAGATCGTGTCATCCTCTAATCAATCTAAATCTTGAACTCCAAGTAGACTCACTCAATCAAATGAGCTCAATATCTCATATTGACTCATTTGGGCATGGCCATGCACTTCGTGGTCTCATTCTATCAAGAATATCAATGTCGCTCCCATCATATAGGAGGGATAGATCCCATCTACATTACTCACATCCCTCTGCATAATTCATTACATACCCAGTAATCGCCTTTATAGTCCACCCAGTTACGGGTGACGTTTGATGAAGCTAAAGTACATAACTCCTTATGTAGGGATCCATGGTGACTTCAGGTCTAAGGACTAGTAGTCATACTAATAGCCACATGAGAAAGTATATGACACTCATAAAATGATCCATGATATTTTCTCATGGTGGGTCATTCAGTATACATTCTCCAATGCATACTCATGTGTTAACTTGATATCTCTATATCCACGACTTGTGAGATCAAGTCATCGAGTTTGTAACGCCCGCCCCTCCTGCTAGTGAGGCGGGGTTACTTTGCTTATCTATTTCTATTTGTGGAAACATACATGCGTATTGAAATTTCTTTTGAAAATAAAACACTTAAAAAAATATTCTAAAGTCGTGCGGAACAATAACAAAAGACACTTGGTTCATGTTGACATAACAAAATAACTTAAGCAGGTCTTTATTTTCCTTAGCCGAGCCACCACCACACACATCTCCTTGCCTCTCTTGCAGCTCCCTTAGGTCATCCATTGTTTGCCCTTATTTGTGGTACAAGGAAAGTAAGCTATAAGCACACAGGCTTAGTAAGATCTTTCCCTACTCACAAAATCCATATATCAAAGCATAAATACATAAGCATACAACCATAAAAATACGATCATCTAACATCATAAAGGCATAGCATGTCATATCATAAATCATAAATAACATCATGCTATATCATATCATAAATCATCATGTCATATAAATATCATAAGAGCATAGTATGTCATATCGTAAATCTTATCATATCATCTTATAAAGAACATCATGCTATATCATATCATAAATCATCATTTCATATAAATCATAAATCATATCATGCAAGATGTCTTTTAAAACATGTGTCATGTCATATGCAAGATGTCTTAAAACATATCATATAGTACTTGAATATAATATCATCATGAGGGCCCGGCTTGTACCACATACATACATAAATGCGCGCAATCCCTAGGACAGGGTAGCTAGCCCCAAACCTACTAGGGATCTAGGTCCGTTCATAGTCCGTCGACCTAGGGACGTACTAAGGAGCATATCCCTTTACTAGACCCGTTCATAGTCCGTCGGCCTAGGGGCGCTTATGGAGCCCACCCTTGGTACAAGCCATACAAAGTAAAATATCATATCATGGTTCATATCATAACATAACATATCTTATCTTATCATATCATGAGGAGTAAAACATGCATATTTGGGCACACAGCACATGCATGGATCGTAAACATACATAATGAGCATGTCATTTGCTATAATATAAAGTATGCATATTTGGGCACACAGCACATGCATGGATTATAAGCATACATAATGAGCATGTCATTTACCATATCATAAAGCATGCATATTTGGGCACACAGCACATGCATGTATCATAAGCATACATAATGAGCATGTTATTTGTCATATCATAAAGCATGCATATTTGGGCACACAGCACATGCATGTAAGCATACATAATGAGCATGTTATTTATCATATCATAAAGCATGCATCTTTGGGCACATAGCACATCATAAAAGACACAATCATGCATGACATCATCAAATAACATCTCCTAATTCATAACGTATCATGTGAGGCATATCTAAGCTTCTAAACTCAAAGTGGCCGAACCACTCATAAGGAGAAAACCAAGCTATAGGCAACATGCAAGTGTAAACACCTAGCTAAATTCATATCATATTATCAAGAGGTACATGAGCATGCTAGGTTAACTTTTTAGCTTCTCTAAACCCTAAATTGGTTCTTGGCCGAAACATACATGAAGGGAAGTTAAGCTTTAAAACAACATGTAAACATAAACACCTAGCTAAATTCATATCATATCATCAAGAGGTACATGAGCATGCTAGGTTAACTTTTTAGCTTCTCTAAGCCCTAGTTTGGTTCTTGGTCGAACCTTACATGAAGGGAAAATAAGTTTTAAACAGCATGTAAACATAAACACCTAGCTAAATTCATATCATATCATCAAGAGGTACATGAGCATGCTAGGTTAACTTTTTAGCTTCTCTAAGCCCTAGTTTGGTTCTTGGCCGAACCATCCATGAAGAGAAAACTAGGTTTTAAATCAACATGTAAGCATAATCACCTAGCTAAATTCATATCATATTATCAATAGGTACATGAGCATGCTTGGTTAACCTTTTAGCTTCTCTAAACCCTAATTTTGTTCTTGGCCGAAACATACATGAAGAGAAAACTAGGTTTCAAATCAACATGTAAGCACAATCACCTAGCTAAATTCATATCATATTATCAAGAGGTACATGAGCATGCTAGGTTAACCTTTTAGCTTCTCTAAACCCTAATTTTGTTATTGGCTAAAACATACATGAAGGAAAAGCTAACTTTAAGCAACATTCAAGCATAAGAAAAACCAACCCAATCCCTTAACATAGCATACATATCATAAGCATGTAGTGAACATGATTAGTTTAGGTCTTAAGCTTTCCTAGGTCCTTCATCTATACTTGGCCGAAAGTTCATGTTTATAAATCTAGGTTTTAAGTCAACATACATGAGAACATTAACTAGCTTCTTATACTTGGGTACTTATCATAAGAACATAATGAACATGCTTTATTTAGATCTTGATCTACCCAAATCTTTCTTTTCTATACTTGGCCGAGAGTTCCAACTTGTGACCCTAGGTTTTAAGCATTCTACTCTTATGTAAAACAAAAGCAACTTGTACCACAGGTGAGGGGAAACTTACATCCTTTCTCTTGTGGTTTTTCTTAAGGAAAGATACTCTAGGTGAAGAGGAAGAAAAGAGCTTCTTTTTCTTGTACTCCCTTTTGTTTCTCTTGCTTGGAAGGGGTAGACCTTGAAGGCTCCTTCTTGTAAATTAGTTTTCTTGGAGAGGAACCTTAGCTTAGCTTTTGGAAATGAGGAGAGGGAGAGCTTTTGGTTTCAGTGGAGAATGAAGAAGGAGAGGGAAGGAGGAAGAAAAAGAAAGGATTAATCACTTGTCTTTTCTTCTCTCCATTCTATTTATTTCCTATGTAATGAACATACCTTCATTCATCCCCCTTAGCCCTTCTATTTTCTTCATTCCTTTAATTCCACGAAAATAGAGAGAAGGAGGGAAGCAAGCAACTTGTCTTTTGCTTGCTTTTCTCTTAACCAAGAGGAAGAGAAAGTAAGCTACTTGGTTTTCTCTTGTTCCTTTACTTAACCATCCTCTCACCTTTAACTAATATTTCTATTCTTTTCTATTCACATATCATTCATTACTCTAGTGGTTCTATGCACCAATTTTAACTCTATCATTTGTGGGAGGTTCAAGGTTCAATCTTTGACCTCACCTCTTTTTATTTTGATTTTCTATTTTTTCCATTTTTCTCTTTCTTTCTTTTATTCTTCTATTTTAAAGAAAAACACTCCTAGGTATAGCTTAGCATTTTGTGGGTGTTACAGTACCCCATACCTCATAGAAAGTTCGTCCTCGAACTTAAAATAGCTCCGGATACTTCCGTTTCATATCGTCTTCTCGTTCCCAAGTGGCTTCTTCGAACCGTTGATTTTGCCACAAGACTTTTACTAAGGGTACTTCTTTGTTCCTCAGTCTTTTGACATCTCGATCTAATATCTGAACCGGTTGGCTCTCATAGGTTAGATCCTCCTGCACTTGTACTGTCCGTGGTTCGATTACTTGGTCCGTGCTCGGAATACATTTCTTTAGCATTGAAACGTGGAACACGTTGTGGATGGCTGACATCTCCTGAGGTAACTCTATTTCATAAGCGACCTTACCAATTCTTTTCAGAACTTGATATGGTTCTACATAGCGCAGGCTTAACTTTCCCTTTTTACCAAACCTCATTACTCCTTTCATAGGAGCTACTTTGAGGAATACTGAGTCCCCGATACTGAATTCCAATGGTCTTCGCCGCTTATCCGCGTAATTTTTCTGCCGACTCTGCGCAGTTTCTATTCTTTGGCGGATGTTCTATATAGCACGGGTGGTGTTATCGATGAATTCTGTTTGAAACCCCATCTCTTTCTTTTCACCGCCTTCGTACCAACATATAGGAGATCTACATTTCCTCCCGTACAGAGCCTCGTAGGGCGTCATTCCAATAGTCGCTTGGTGACTATTATTGTAGGCGAATTCTGCTAAGCATAAATATCGGCACCAGCTCCCTTTGAAGTCTAAGACGCAAGCCCGTAACATGTCTTCTAGTACTTGGTTCACCCTTTCTGTTTGTCCGTCGGTCTGAGGGTGGAAGGCAGTACTGAACAATAACTTTGTACCAAGAGCCTTCTGAACACATTCCCAAAAATGTGAAATAAAGCGACTATCTCTGTCAGAAATGATGGTCTTAGGAATCCCATGTAATCTAACAATTTCCTTGACGTATAACTGAGCCAGTTGCTCAATTGAATAAGTCATCTTGATTGCTAGAAAGTGGGCGGATTTGGTTAATCTATCCACGATTACCCATATAGCGTCATAGCCGTTGGTTGTCTTAGGTAGTCCTGAAATAAAGTCCATAGAGATATCTTCCCATTTCCATTCTGGAATTTGGACAGACTGCAGTAATCCTCCAGGCCTCTGGTGTTCTGCTTTAACCCTCTGACAGGTCAGGCAGGTACTGACGTACTGAGCCACATCTCTTTTCATACCGGACCACCAGAATTTCTTTCTCAAATCTTGGTACATTTTGGTAGATCCCGGATGCATTGCATAGGGTATTACGTGGGCTTCTTCTAGTATCTTCTTCTGCAACTCTGGGTCATCGGGAACACATAAGCGATCCTTGAGGTATAATATCTCACTATCAGCGATATGGAATTCGTCATTCTTTCCCTCTAACACTTCTTGCTTTATCCACTGGATACTCAAGTCACGAGTCTGCTTTTCTAATACATCATCGAACAACGTCGGTGCTATAGTCAGGGTAGAGAGTTGTCCAGTCACATCTTCAGCCCTATAGCACTGATTTTCCCTGGGTTCCCCTATGAACTCGAATATTGGTTCAGCTTCAGGTCGGAAAACCACTTTTCTTTGACGACACTCGATTGAAGCGCCGTACTTGCTCAAGAAATCCATGCCCAATATACTGTCATAATCTTGCATGTCCAGCACTATCAAGTCACAGTAGAGTTCTCTGTCTGCGATTCTAATAGGTGCGGCTCGCAACATATGAGTAGATGGCATTACTTCTCCCGAGGGTAGGGTTGTTAAGAATTTTCCATTTAAAGCTTGTGGTGATATCTCCATCTTCTTCATGAAAGGTATAGAGACGAACGAGTGCATCGCCCCAGTATCAAATAACACATTAGCATATTTACTGAAAATAGGCAGCTGACCTGTGACAACGGTAGAGGCACTTGCCACATCATCTTTGGTAAGAGAGAAAACCCTAGCGTTCGTCGTAGTTGGCGGGGCTTCCAAACTCCCTTGGCTAATCGGAGTCCCTTCAATGGCCGCTTGCATATAGTGTAGCTGTGAGGGAGCACTTCTGTTCTGGTCATTTTGCTGGAACGATGTCTGGGACTGGGTAGGGCAGTCTCTGGCCAGGTGTCCCTCCCGTCTGCAACTGTAACATTTTCTCGTACCCTTGCGACATACTCCGGAATGCTGCTTTCCACAAATGCTACACTAAGGGTACTTAGGTTGCTTATTTGCTGGTCCTCCTTTGGTGTTGTCCCATTGTTTCCTTTTTCCATTAGAGTTTCCTTTCCAGCTGGGTTTGGTACTCTGAGATTTCTGCCCTTGCGTCTATGCCTGATTCTTATTCTCGTTCATCGCCTTCTGATAATGCTTGGTGATCAGGGCACTGCTGACCAGTTCTTCTGTAGTCTGCGATCTATTAATTCCGCCGGCCACATTCAGTGCTATCTCGGGTCGGAGCATTTTCAGCATCAGTCTAACCCTTTCTCTTTCTATGCTGACTAACTCTGGGCAGAGGAGTGCAAGACGATTGAAGCGCTTTACTGCTTCGTTTACTAATAAGTCACCTTGTCGGAACTCGGTGAACTCGTCGTAATGCCGGTTCGTCACTTGCATATGGAAGAATTCTTCGAAGAACTCTGTCTCGAAGTCCGTCCAGTTCATCAGATTAATTTGTCTCTTAGCCTTAACTCTTTCCCACCACATTCTTGCGTCTCCGGAAAAACAAAATGACACACATTTGATCTTTTCCAATACAGGCCAGTCCAGTAATTCCACAATACTTTCCACTGTCTTGAACCAGGTTTGAGCGTCCCATGGCTCACAAGTACCCGAGAAGTTCTCTGGTTTCAGCCTTAGCCACTGTATCAAATAAGTCTCCTGTCAGACCACTGGGCAGGGGCTACCGGCCGTATTGGTGCAGCTAGTGGTATGATGGGCGCTGCATTCTGATTTACTGGTGGGGTGACAGGGTTTCCTTGCTGATTCATCAGAGCAGTGATTAGTTGTTGTTGTTCCGTGATCTTACGCTGGAGATCGGTGACTACCTGGGTCAGATCTGGTGGGGTCACTGTCTCATCAGCCCGGTTACCGCGTCTTCTAGCCATATCTATTTTCATAAATAACAATGAGGCTAACATAAGTCTAGAGTCATCCCTACTTATATTCGTACACATTAAACATTGCTTATCATACATGAAGAAAATCCATATCAGTCATACCTAGGTTCATGGATACTAAAACATTTCCTATCATACATAGAGTAAGTACAGAAAGTCTTACTTGGAGTGGCAGGGTGGAGGCTTGATGTGTGTGTAGCGGAAAGGCTAATTTGGCTCTGATACCAACCTGTAACGCCCGCCCCTCCTACTAGTGAGGCGGGGTTACTTTACTTATCTATTTCTATTTGCGGAAACATACATGCGTATTGAAATTTCTTTAGAAAATAAAACACTTAAAAAAATATCCTGAAGTCGTGCGGAACAATAACATAAGACACTTGGTTCATGTTGACATAACAAAATAAGTTAAGCAGGTCTTTATTTGCCTTAGCCGAGCCACCACCACACACATCTCCTTGCCTCTCCTGCAACTCCCTTAGGTCATCCATTCTTTGCCCTTATCTATGGTACAAGGAAAGTAAGCTATAAGCACACAGGCTTAGTAAGATTCTTTACTACTCACAAAATCCATATATCAAAGCATAAATACATAAGCATACAACCATAAAAATACGATCATCTAACATCATAAAGGCATAGCATGTCATATCATAAATCATAAATAACATCATGCTATATCATATCATAAATCATCATGTCATATAAATATCATAAGAGCATAACATGTCATATCGTAAATCTTATCATATCATCTTATAAAGAACATCATGCTATATTATATCATAAATCATCATGTCATATAAATCATAAATCATATCATGCAAGATGTCTTTTAAAACATGTGTCATGTCATATGCAAGATGTCTTAAAACATATCATATAGTACTTGAACATAATATCATCATGAGGGTCTGGCTTGTACCACATATATACATAAATGCGCGCAATCCCTAGGACAGGGTAGCTAGCCCCGAACCTACTAGGGACCTAGGTCCGTTCATAGTCCGTCGACCTAGGGGCGTACTAAGGAGCCAATCCTTTTACTAGACACGTTCATAGTCCGTCGACCTAGGGGCATACTAAGGAGCTCATCCCTTTACTAGACTCGTTCATAGTCCGTCGGCCTAGGGGCGCTTATGGAGTCCACCCTTGGTACAAGCCATACAAAGTAAAATATCATATCATGGTTCATATCATAACATAACATATCTTATCTTATCATATCATGAGGAGTAAAACATGCATATTTGGGCACACAGCACATGCATGGATCATAAACATACATAATGAGCAAGTCATTTGCTATAACATAAAGCATGCATATTTGGGCACACAGCACATGCATGGATTATAAGCATACATAATAAGCATGTCATTTACCATATCATAAAGCATGCATATTTGGGCACATAGCACATGCATGTATCATAAGCATACATAATGAGCATGTTATTTGTCATATCATAAAGCATGCATATTTGGGCACACAGCACATGCATGGATCATAAGCATACATAATGAGCATGTTATTTGTCATATCATAAAGCATGCATATTTGGGCACATAGCACATCATAAAAGACACAATCATGCATGGCATCATCAAATAACATCTCCTAATTCATAACATATCATGTGAGGCATATCTAAGCTTCTAAACTCATAGTGGCCGAACCACTCATAAGGAGAAAACCAAGCTATAGGCAACATGCAAGTGTAAACACCTAGCTAAATTCATATCATATTATCAAGAGGTACATGAGCATGCTAGGTTAACTTTTTAGCTTCTCTAAACCCTAATTTGGTTCTTGGCCGAAACATACATGAAGGGAAGTTAAGCTTTAAAACAACATGTAAATATAAACACCTAGCTAAATTCATATCATATCATCAAGAGGTACATGAGCATGCTAGGTTAACTTTTTAGCTTCTCTAAGCCCTAGTTTGGTTCTTGGCCGAACCTTACATGAAGGGAAAATAAGTTTTAAACAACATGTAAGCATAAACACCTAGCTAAATTCATATCATATCATCAAGAGGTACATGAGCATGCTAGGTTAACTTTTTAGCTTCTCTAAGCCCTAGTTTGGTTCTTGGCCGAACCATCCATGAAGAGAAAACTAGGTTTTAAATCAACATGTAAGCATAATCACCTAGCTAAATTCATATCATATTATCAAGAGGTACATGAGCATGCTAGGTTAACCTTTTAGCTTCTCTAAACCCTAATTTTGTTCTTGGCCGAAACATACATGAAGAGAAAACTAGGTTTCAAATCAACATGTAAGCACAATCACCTAGCTAAATTCATATCATATTATCAAGAGGTACATGAGCATGCTAGGTTAACCTTTTAGCTTCTCTAAACCCTAATTTTGTTCTTTGCCAAAACATACATGAAGGAAAAGCTAACTTTAAGCAACATTCAAGCATAAGAGAAACCAACCCAATCCCTTAACATAGCATACATATCATAAGGATGTAGTGAACATGATTAGTTTAGGTCTTAAGCTTTCCTAGGTCCTTCATCTATACTTGGCCGAAAGTTCATGTTTATAAATCTAGGTTTTAAGTCAACATACATGAGAACATTAACTAGCTTCTTATACTTGGGTACTTATCATAAGAACATAATGAACATGCTTTATTTAGATCTTGATCTACCCAAATCTTTCTTTTCTATACTTGGCCGAGAGTTCCAACTTGTGACCCTAGGTTTTAAGCGTTCTACTCTTATGTAAAACAAAAGCAACTTGTACCACAGGTGAGGGGAAACTTACATCCTTTCTCTTGTGGTTTTTCTTAAGGAAAGATACTCTAGGTGAAGAGGAAGAAAAGAGCTTCTTTTTCTTGTACTCCCTTTTGTTTCTCTTGCTTGGAAGGGGTAGACCTTGAAGGCTCCTTCTTGTAAATTAGTTTTCTTGGAGAGGAACCTTAGCTTAGCTTTTGGAAATGAGGAGAGGGAGAGCTTTTGGTTTCGGTGGAGAATGAAGAAGGAGAGGGAAGGAGGAAGAAAAAGAAAGGATTAATCACTTGTCTTTTCTTCTCTCCATCCTATTTATTTCCTATGTAATGAACATACCTTCATTCATCCCCCTTAGCCCTTCTATTTTCTTCATTCCTTTAATTCCACGAAAATAGAGAGAAGGAGGGAAGCAAGCAACTTGTCTTTTGCTTGCTTCTTCTCTTAACCAAGAGGAAGAGAAAGTAAGCTACTTGGTTTTCTCTTGTTCCTTTACTTAACCATCCTCTCACCTTTAACTAATATTTCTATTCTTTTCTATTCACATATCATTCATTACTCTAGTGGTTCTATGCACCAATTTTAACTCTATCATTTGTGGGAGGTTCAAGGTTCAATCTTTGACCTCACCTCTTTTTATTTTGATTTTCTATTTTTTCCATTTTTCTCTTTCTTTCTTTTATTCTTCTATTTTAAAGAAAAACACTCCTAGGTATAGCTTAGCATTTTGTGGGCGTTACAGAGTTGACCTACATGCTAGTCTCGTCGCATTAACATTGTCCCTGAATGTTAATACTCGACTAGGAATGATTAAGAGTAGTGTTCTCTATATCATCTCACTATCGGTTCAACTAACCGATTGATATAGGTAAGACCCCTCTACTCAAGGATGCTATTATACTTAGTTATTTGACACCAATACAAGTAAGTATAATAACCAAAACAAATGTCTTTATTAATATACAAGAATATGATACAATGAGTCCATACAACAATCATCAAATGATTGGCTCTAGGACTCTAACTAACATGGACAACACGTTGTATAATGTGTATTGTTCAATAGAGATGGCAAAATCTCTATGGGAGTCACTTGAAAAGAAATACAAAATCGAAAGCGTCGGGTTGAAGAAATTCATCGTTGGCCAGTTTCTGGATTTCAAGATGGTGGATTCCAAGAGCATGACGTCTCAAGTCCAAGACTTGCAACTGATACTGCATGATCTGGATGCCAAAGGCATGAAGCTGAACGAGTCATTCAAAGTAGCCACGGTAATCGAGAAACTTCCTCCATCATGGATGGATTTCAAAAATTACCTAAAGCACAAGCAAAAGGAGATGGGACTTGAAGACCTAATCCTGAGGCTACGAATAGAGGAAGATAATTGAAAGTTATCGACTCTAGAGGAACGAAGCGGACAATCGATGAGATGTCCAACCTGGCTGAGCTGAACGCCAAGAAGCCGAAGCAATTCAAAAAGAAGAACCAAGGCAAGAAGTTCAATGGCACTTGCTACAACTGCGAAAAACGAAGGCACATGTCCAAAGACTGCAGACTCCCAAAGAAACCAACCAAGAGTCGGAAAGATGTAGCAAACCAAGACACAACTTCTGACGACATGGAACTGGATCTCACTGCGATCGTGTTTGAAGCCAACATGGTGGTGGACAACCCAAAGCAGTGGTGGTTCGATACTGGAGCGACACGTCATATGTGTTCTAATAAAATGATGCTCTCCAAGTATACTCCGATAATTGGAAGAAAGCCCTATATGGGCAATTCCACGACATCCCCGATCATCGGACTCGAGAAAGTAGTTTTGAAAATGATGTCCAGGAAGGAGCTAACACTCATTGATGTGCTCCATGTTCCCGACATCAGGAAGAACTTAGTTTGTGGATCAGCACTTGTTGAAGCCGATTTCAGACTAGTGTTCCAGTCCAACAACTTTGTACTTATGAAGAATAGCGTCTTCATAGGTAAGGGGTACTTAGAACAGAGTCTGTTCAAAATGGTTGTAATGACTGTACATCGTGAATTTGATGGTAATAAAATAAAAGCTTCCAGCTATGTTGTTGAGTGTTTTAATTTATGGCATGATCGACTTGGGCATGTCAATAATAAAACTCTGAAACGTCTCGTCAAGTTAAATTTATTACCAAACGTCAATGTTGACGAAACACACAAATGTGAAGTGTGTGTAGAAGTAAAAATGATGAGACTACCTTTTCATTCAGTGGAAAGGTCAACAACTCCTCTAGAGTTAATACATAGTGATCTATGTGACTTAAAATTCGTGCAAAGTAGAGGAGGTAAAAAGTATTTTGTTACTTTTATCGATGACTACACAAGCTTCTGTTATGTCTTTCTTTTAAGAAAGAAAGATGAAGCCTTAGAAGCATTCAGAACCTATAAAACAGAAGTTGAAAATCAACTTGATAAACAAATTAAAATAATTCATAGCGATAGAGGTGGAGAATATGGTGCACCGGTTGATGAGTTTTGTTCAAAATCTGGCATTATCCATCAAACAACGGCTCCTTACTCGCCTCAATCAAATGGTGTTGTCGAACGTAAAAATCGGACAGTAAAGGAAATGATGAATGCCTTATTGATAAATTCAGGCTTACCCCAGAGCTTGCGGGGGAAAGCTATATTATCGGCAAACCACATTCTCAACAAAATCCCTCACAAGAAAAATGATAAAACACCATATAAACTATGGAAAGGTCGCGACTCATCTTACAAATACCTGAAAGTGTGGGGGTGCTTAGCAATGGTCCAAGTATTGGAATGTATACTAAAAGCCTAGCTTTTTGTATTAACATTTATTTAGAAATAAGAATCACATTAGTCAAATCTCTACATTTATGCTAAGTGTAGTTGTTCATTTAATTTATATTATAGATAACATGGTGTGAGGAGACACATAGAAGTTCATGTTATCAGTTCCTTATAAATTATAAATAATTGCTCACGACCAAGATGGAATGGGGCAAACCATTGGAGTGGTTGTAGTGTAATTAGGTATTAGTTTATATTGACTAATAAATTACACTAGTACACTATAAGTGTATTGAGCAGGACCATTTGAGGTAGTTTCTTTTTATACTGACTATATAAAAGAACAATACCTCTGTTATTATGAAAGTGTGTACTCTTAATCACGATATAATAACAAGCACGTATACTTAATATTTATTTCTTTAATTTATCAAAGGGTGTGATTTAACTCGTTAAATCAATAAGCCTGATAAGTTGGGAAATGATATTATTTATATGGTGTATTGTTGATTATAGAATGAAATTGTGTCCTAATAATCTAGGTTGATGATGTCCCTGCTAGAGTGTATACTAAAAGCCTAGCTTTTTGTAAATATTTATTTTGAAATAAAGAATTACATTGGTTAAATGTCTACATTTATATGCTAAGTGTAGTTATTCAATTAATTTATATTGTAGATAACATGGTGTGTGGTGTCACACACAGAAGATCATGTTATCAATTCCTTATAAATTATAAACTGTAGCTCACGACTAAGATGGATAGGAACAAACCATTGGAATAGTCATAGTGTAATTTGGTATTAGTTTATCTTGACTATAAAATTACACTAGTACAATCTGAGTGTATTGAGCAGGACCATTTAAGGTAAGTTCTTTTTATACTGACTGCATAAAAGAACAAGACCTTTGTTATTATGGAAGTGTGTGCTCTTAATCCTGATATAATAACAAGCGCATATATTTAGTATTTATTTCTTTAATTTATCAAAGGGTGCGATTTAGTTCGATAAATCAAAAGGCCCGATAAGTTAGGAAATAATATTATTTATAGTGTGTGTTATTGATTATAGAAGGAAACTGTGTCCTAGGAATCTAGGTTGATGATGTCCCTAAGAGGAGCTCATAAGGATTGTCATGTAAATCCTGTAGGTGGACTTAGTCCAACATGACGATGAAGTTGAGTGGTACTACTCTTGGAGCTAGATATTAATTAAGTGAGTTGTCAGTAACTCATTTAATTAGTAGACATTCTATATCTTAAACACAGGGAGACTAACACACTCATTATAAGAAGGAGCCCATATAGTAATATGGGATTGGTACGGTAGTTCAATAATAACTCTTTAATGGAATGAGATATTATTGATGAACTCGAGTTGGGTGTTCGGGGCGAACACGGGAAGCTCAAGTCATTGGGAGACCAAAACCAATTCCTCCTCTCGATCCATGTCGTAGCCTCATATTTATAAAGTCTTATACCCACCAATACCCACCTTCTTACCCATCCTTAGGTGGTCGGCCAAGCCATGCTTGGAGCCCAAGCAAGGGTCAGCCAAGATAAAGCTTGGATGGGTTGAGGTGTGGCCGACCCTAACTTGGAGCCCAAGCTTAGGTGGCCGGCCACATAAAAAATAAAAGGAATTTATTTTAAAATCTTTCCTTATGTGGAAGCCATGATTTTAAAAAAGAGTTTAAAATTTAAATCTTTCCTTTTATATCTTTCTACAAAAGATTAAGAGAAAGGTTTGATATCTTTCCTTATTTGTAGTTAAAAGGATGATTTTAATTTTTGATAAAACTTTCCTTTTTTATAACCATCCTCATGATTTTAAAAGAGTTTTAAAATTTAATTTTACCTTTTATAGTTTCTACAAAGGATTAAGAGAAAGGTTTGATATCTTTCCTTATTTGTAGATTGAAAGGAAAATTTTAATTTTGGAGAAAACTTTCCTTATTGAAATCATCCACATGTTTTAATAGAGAGATTTTAATTTATAAAATTTTCTTTTTATATCCAAACCATGAAGGGAATTTTTAAAAGAGAAATTTTTATTAAAATTTCCGGAAATAAATTAGGAAGTTTTAATTTTGTGTTAAAAACTTTCCTTGCTTGGAGGATTTGAGGTGGTTGACCACATTAATAGAAGAAAAGGAATTTTTTAATTCCTTTCTATGGCAAGGAAAATAAGGAAGTTTTTATTAAAACTTTCCTTATTTGCCAAGACCAAGGAATATAAAAGAGAGGGTAGAGGTGCCTCACCTCATAACAACAATACATCTTCTATTGTTCCTCTCTTCCTTGGTGGTGGTCGGCCCTCTCTTCCTCTTCCTCTCCTATTCTTCTTCTTTGTGTGGCCGGCAACATCTTCATCTCAAGGAGCTTGGTGGTGGCCGGATCTTGTTAGAGGAAGAAGGAGAGATAGGAGGCTTTGATTCATAGCATCCCTTGGAGCTTGGTTGGTGGCCAAAGTTCTTCATCTCTAGAAGACACTTGGTGGACGAAACTTGCAAGAAGAAGAAGGAGGCTTGGGTGGATTCTCGTCTCGGTAGATCATCGCCTACACAACGGCCAAGATAAGAAGAGGAATACGACAGAAGATCGTGAGATCTATAAGCTATAAAAGGTATAACTAGTTATTAGTTTCCTCGTCATAACTAGTTCGTCCTTTTATTTAGATCTTGAAATACCAAACACAAGAGGCTAATGAATCTAGGTTATCGAATTTATGTTTTCAATTTTGTGTTTCTTTTGTTTTTCAAATTTGTGATTCTATTGTTCTTTTTGGTTAAACCTAGGGTTACTATAAGAAAATTAAATATTGAATTTCATTGAAAGGCTTTATCTAGGAAGTGGTGGATGCTCCCATACCCAAGAAGGCCTAGTTCCTCACCATGTTTAACCTGGAAGCTGATCTCTAAAATTAATATTTAATTGAATTTGTAACATGGGTGGGTTTGGATCAATAATGTTAAGCATCGTTTGCGATCCAAGTCTAAACTACTAAGAACAGATAAGTTGAATTTGGAATCAATAATGTTAAGTTCTGTTTGCGATTCCAAATTTAATTTCTAAAGAACACAATAGATTGTTAGGAATGGTTCAGGACTTGTACAAAATTTTTGTACAGGGGAACCGGTACGATATTCTGAGTAGCAACCAACAATTGGTATCAGAGCTAGGGTTTGCCTCCATGTGTTTGGTTTTCAGTTTAATTATGCATATATCATACATATTTTAGGCAGGATAATAGTAGGATGACCAAATAGATTTAATTCTGTGGTTGCAGGCATCCTAGATCCAACTATTATGGCCCTAATGTGATTTTGTGTGATTGGACCCTCGGACATGTCGAGGGCATTTTATGTGTGTGCATGATTGAATGTATTAAATACAGTAGGAGCTGTATTAGTTTTAGGATTTTACATTTTTGTTTCGATATAGATTACATGTACATTCCTTCATGGAATATAGGACCGATATATTTAAAATTCTATTTTTGTCGGGGATCGTATCCTTGCGAGGTGTGGTACTATTTGTGGACCAGAGGCACAGCGGAAAAAGAAGCAAGATAGATGCGGCGACTACACTCAATTGTGGTGGCTAAAGATAGCAGCAGCTAGGGTTGGCAACACACAGAGGACAGTGATGGAAAAGGCCATAATAGTTGGAAAATTGTTTTTCCATATTTATTGCTTTATTTGTTGTAATGTGTGTGTGTGTGCATGTTAAAATTCCTCACCTTAAATAACTAAGTGGGAGAGGGATTAGTAAATAAATTCCACGGTCTCTATTACTGGTTTGTAAGTGATGCAACAAACTTGCGTGTTAGCTCTGAGTGTCTCCCTCCACAACGGATGAGTTTGTTTACAGATCACTAGATCAAACTTCCTTTATAGATGGTTATAAGAAATTATTTAGGAGCGTGTGATCTTCTCCAACTGAAGGGGCACGATCCTATTTAATGGACTAAGTATCAACTAATGGTGTACACTTAGACACATTTAATAGTATCCTCCCGAACGGAGTCACTGCTATTATTTGTGTGGCCAAAGGGATACTAACTATTAATTTTATTTATCATAAAGTTAGGATGACAAGATAAAAAAATTAATGGGTAAAACCTCCTCTTACAAATGTTGAATTTGTATACGTCCACATTAGCGTGGCATGCAAAATTCACGGTATTTTGGGGTGTTGGTAAATTTAAATAGTATTGTTTGAGGAATCAATATTATTCTAAATTTAGAGTCTTGACCAAAACTTATTTTATGATTCTTAGGATGACTTTCAACCCACTGGCTATTATACTGAAAGGGAACAAACTTACTGGTCCCAACTACATAGATTGGAAAAGAATGTTTGACATTGTCCTAAATGCTGAAGGCTATAAGTTTGTACTGTTAGAGGTCTGCCCTAATGTGCTTAACGGCGATTCTAGTAAAGAGGAGATTGAGCATCATAGGAAATGGGTCAAGGCAGATGAGATGACGCGGTGTTACATTTTGGCTTCAATGTCAAATGTACTGCAACATCAGCATCAGGACTTACCAACTGCCTATGACATGATGAACAAACTTAAGGAACTCTTCGAACACCAAAATCGGGTTGCTACGCAAGAGGCAATGAGAAAACTAATGACAGCCACCATGTCAGAGGGGACACCCATAAGGGATCATATCCTAAAGATGATGGCTTATTTGAACGAAATACAGATCCTTGGAGCTGAAATCGATGGGGAAACCGAGATCGATATTATTCTCCAAACACTACCCAGAAGTTTTGAGCAGTTCCGCCTGAACTATAACATGAACAAAAGGGCTTATATGTTGGCGAAACTTCTGACAGAACTTCAGGCAGCAGAAGGTATATTTTGTCATAGTTCTCATATTCACTTTACTGAAAATATTTCTACTTCTAAGTCGAAAGGCAAGAAGAAGAAGAAATAGGCTGGCTCGGCAAAGAAGTTGAAAAGATCTCTAGGTACTGGACCTAAAGCTGGAGTGAAGAAGCCAAAGGGAAAGTGCTTCATCTGCAAGCAGACTGGACATTGGAAGGCGGACTATCCTCGTAGGAGAGAGAACAATAAAGGTATATTTTATTCTCTAGTTGTTGAAACATGTTTAGCGGTGTTATCTACCAGTACCTAGTGTGTAGATACAGGAGCCACTGATCATGTCTGCAATACATTGCAGGGGTTCCAAGAAACCCGACAACTATTTGAGGGAGAGATAACCGTCTACATGGGCAATGCTACGAAAGTGGCGGCTATTGCAGTGGCAGACTTCTACTTATCATTTGATAGGAATAGAAGTTTGGTTTTGAGAAATTGTCTTTATGTACCAACTTTTAGAAAGAATTTAGTTTCAGTTTCTAAACTGTTTGTGGATGGATATTATGTTTCTTTTGATGACAAAGTAGGTATCAAGAAGAATAGGGTTATTATCTATTTTGGTACATTAGTAGGCAAATTATATACTCTAAATCCAATAACTCCCATAAAGCAACAAATGGAAATTAATAGCACATCTTCTAATTCTAATAAGAGAAAGGAACCTTCACAAATGAACCAAATATATCTTTAGCATATAAGGCTTGGTCATATTAACTTGAAAAGGATTCAAAGGCTTATAACCGATGGACTCTTGGGTTCATTAGTGTTGGAAAACTTTCCAACTTGTGAATCTTGCTTGGAAGGTAAAATGACAAAGAGACCTTTTAAGGACAAGGGGTATAGAGCCAAAGATGTGTTGGAACTGGTTCATTCTTATTTGTGTGGTGTTATGTCTATCCAGGCAAGAGGTGGTTTCAAATATTTTATCTCTTTTATAGATGACTATTCGAGATATGGGTGCATTTACTTGATGCACCGCAAGTCTGAATGCTTTGATAAGTTCAAAGAGTACAAGGCTGATGTGAAGAAACGTCATGTTAAAAGTATCAAGACACTACGGTCTGATAGTGGTGGCGAATACCTCTTTGGAGAGTTTAGGAATTACTTATCAGTGTTAGAGTGTATACTAAAAGCCTAGCTTTTTATAAATATTTATTTTGAAATAAAGAATCACATTGATCAAATGTCTACATTTATATGCTAAGTGTAGTTGTTCAATTAATTTATATAGTAGATAACATAGTGTGTGGTGTCACATACAAAAGATCATGCTATCAATTCCTTATAAATTATAAACAGTAGCTCACGACTAAGATGGAAAGGAACTAACCATTGGAATAGTCGTAGTGTAATTTGGTATTAGTTTATCTTAATTATAAAATTACACTAGTACACTCTGAGTGTATTGAGCAGGACCATTTAAGGTAAGTTCTTTTTATACTGACTGCATAAAGAAACAAGACCTTTGTTATTATGGAAGTGTGTGCTCTTAATCCTGATATAATAACAAGCACATATACTTAATATTTATTTCTTTAATTTATCAAAGGGTGTGATTTAGTTTGATAAATCAATAGGCCCGATAAGTTGGGAAATGGTATTATTTATATGGTGTGTTGTTGATTATAGAATGAAACTGTGTCCTAGTAATCTAGGTTGATGATGTCCCCAAGAGGAGCCCATAAGGATTATCATGTAAACCCTGCAGGTGGACTTAGTCCGACATGACGATGAAGTTGAATGGTACTACTCTTGGAGCTAGATATTAATTAAGTGAGTTGTCAGTAACTCATTTAATTAGTGGATATTCTATATCTTAAACACAGGTAAACTAACACACTCATGATAAGAAGGAGCTCATATAGTAATATGGGATTGGTGTGGTAGTTCAATAATAACTCTTTAGTGGAATGAGATATTATTGATGAACTCGAGTTGGGTGTTCGGGGTGAACACGGGAAGCTCAAGTTCATCGGGAGACCAAAACCAATTCCTCCTCTCAGTCCCTGTCGTAGCCTCTTATTTATAAAGTGTTATACCCACCCATACCTACCTTCTTACCCATCTTAATGTGGCCGGCCAAGCCAAGCTTGGAGCGCAAGCTAGGGGTCGGCCAAGATCAAGCCTTGATGGAGCAAATAGGTGGTCGGCCCTAGCTTGAACCCAAGCTTAGGTGGTCGACCATAATAAATTAAAAAGGATTTTATTTTTTAAAATCTTTCTTATGTGGAAGCCATGGTTTTAAAAGAGAGTTTAAAATTTAAATCTTTCCTTTTATAGTTTTCTACAAAAAATTAAGAGAAAGGTTTGATATCTTTCCTTATTTGTAGTTAAAAGGAATATTTTAATTTTTGATAAAACTTTCCTTTTTTGTAACCATCCTCATGATTTTAAAAGAGAGTTTTAAAATTTAAATCTTTCCGTTTATAATTTCTACAAAAGATTAAGAAAAAATTTGATATCTTTCCTTATTTGTAGATTGAAAGGAAGATTTTAATTTTAGAGAAAACTTTCCTCTTTGTAAATCATCCACATGTTTTAATAGAGAGATTTTAATTTATAAAAGTTTCCTTTTATGACCAACCATGAAGGGAATTTTTAAAAGAGAAATTTTATTTAAAAATTTTAGGAAATAAATTAGAAAGTTTTAATTTTATGTTTAAAACTTTCCTTCCTTGGAGGATTAGATATGGCCAACCATATTGATAGAGAAAAGGAATTTTTTTTAATTAGTTAAATTTTCCTTTTCAATGGCAAGGAAAATAAGGAAGTTTTTATTAAAACTTTCCTTATTTGCCAAGACCAAGGAATATAAAAGAGAGGGTAGAGGTGCCTCACCTCATAAGAACATACATCTAGTATTCCTCTCTTCTCTTCCTTGTGGTGGCCGACCCTCATCTTCTTCCTCTTCTCCTTTTCTTCTTCATTGGTGGCCGGCAGCATCAACTCTCAAGGAGCTTGTTGGTGGCCGGATTTTGCTTGGAGAAGAAGTAGAGAAAGGAGGCTTTGTTTCTTTGCATCCCTTGGAGCTTGGTTGGTGGCCGAAGACCTTCAACTCTAGGAGATTCTTGGTGGCCAAAACTTGCAAGGAGAAGAAGGAGGCTTGGGTGGATTCTCGTCTCGGTAGATCGTCACCCACACGACGTCCGAGATAAGAAGAGGAATACGGCAGAAGATCGTGAGGTCTATAAGCTATAAAAGGTATAACTAGTTATTAGTTTCTGCATCATAACTAGTTCATCCATTTATTTAGATCTTGAAATACCAAACACAAGAGGCTAATGAATCTAGGTTATTGAATTTATGTTTTCGATTTTGTGTTTCTTTTGTTTTTCGAAATTGTGATTTGATTGTTCTTTTTGGTTAAACCTAGGGTTACTATAAGGAAATTAAATATTAAATTTCGTTGAAAGACTTTTTCTAGGAAGTGGTGGATGCTCCCATACCCAAAAAGGCCTAGTGCCTCGCCATGTTTAACCTGGAAGCCAATCTCTGAAATTTATATTTAATTGAATTTGTAACATGAGTGGATTTGTATCAATAATGTTAAGCATCGTTTGCAATCCAAGTTAAAACCACTAAGAATAGATAGATTGAATTTGGAATCAATAATGTTAAGTTCCGTTTGCGATTCCAAATTTAATTTCTAAAGAACACAATAGGTTGTTAGGAATGGTTCAGGACTTGTACAAAATTTTTGTACAGGGGAACCGGTACGATATTCTGAGTATCAACCAACAATTGGTATCAGAGCTAGGGTTTGCCTCTGTGTGTTTGGTTTTCAGTTTAATTATGCACATGTCATACATAATTTAGGCAGGATAATAGTAGGATGTACTAACTCTATGGTTGCAGGCTCCAACTATTATGGCTTATAGAGATTATGTGTGATTGGACCCTTGGGCATGTCAAGGGTATTTTATGTGTATGCATGATTGTATGTATTAAATACAACAGGAGCTATATTAGTTTTAGGATTTTATATTTTTGTTTCGATCTAGATTACATGTACATTCCTTTGTGGAATATAGGATCGATATATGTAAAATTCTATTTTTGTCGTGGATCGTATCCTTGCGAGGCATGGTACTATTTGTGTACCAGAGGCGCAGCGAAAAAAGAAGCAAGATAGATGCGGCGACTAAACCCGATTGCGGTGGCTAAAGATGGCAGCAGCTAGGGTTGGCAGCACACGGAGAACAGTGATGGAAAAGTCCATAATAGTTGGAAAATTGTTTTTCCATATTTATTACTTTATTTGCTGTGATGTGTGTGTGCATGTTAAAATTTCTCACCTTAAATAACTAAGTGGGAGAGGGATTAGTAAATAAATTCCACGGTCTCCATTACTGGTTTGTAAGTGATGCAAAAAACTTGCGTGTTGGCTCTGAGTGCCTCCCTCCACAACGGATGAGTTTGTTTGTAGATCACTAGATCAAACTTCCTTTATGGATGGTTATAGGAAATTATTTAGCAGCGTGTGATATTCTCCAACTGAAGGGGCACAATCCTATTTAATGGACTAAGTACCAAGTAATGGTATACACTTAGGCACATTTAATAGTATCCTCCCCAACGGAGTCACTGCTATTATTGTTGTAACCAAAGGAATACCAACTATTAATTTTATTTATCATAAAGTTAGGATGACAAGATAATAAAATTAATGGGGTAAGACCCTCCTCTTACAAATGTTGAATTTGTATACGTCCACACTAACGTGGCATGCAAAATTCACGGTGTTTTGAGGTGTTGGTAAATTTAAATAGTATTGTTTGAGAAATCAATATTATTCTAAATTTAGAGTCTTGACCAAAACTTATTTTGTGATTCTTAGGATGACTTTCAACCCACTAGCTATTATACTGAAAGAAAACAAACTTACTTGTCCCAACTACATAGATTGGAAAAGAAACTTGGACATTGTCCTAACTGCTGAAGGCTATAAGTTTGTACTGTTAGAGGTCTGCCCTAATGTACCTAACGATGATTCTAGTGAATAGGAGATTGAGCATCATAGGAAATGAGTCAAGGCAGATGAGATGGCGCGATGTTACATTTTGTCTTCAATGTCAAATGTACAACAACATCAGCATCAGGACTTGCCAACTGCCTATGACATGATGAACAATCTCAAGGAACTCTTCGGACACTAGAATCAGACTACTAGGCAAGAGGCAATGAGAAAGTTAATGACAACCACCATGTTAGAGGGGACACCCGTAAGGGATCATATCCTAAAGATGATGGCTTATTTGAACGAAATACAGATCCTTGGAGAAGAAATCAATGGGGAAACCCAGATCGATATTATTCTCCAAACGCTACACAGAAGTTTTGAGCAGTTTCGCCTGAACTATAACATGAACAAAAGGGCTTATACGTTGGCGAAACTTCTGATAGAACTTCAAGCAGCAGAAGGTATATTTTGTCATAGTTCTCATATTCACTTTGCTGAAAATGTTTCTACTTCTAAGTCGAAAGGCAAGAAGAAGAAGAAATAGGTTGGCTCGGCAAAGAAGTTGAAAAGATCTCTAGGTACTGGACCTAAACCTGGAGTGAAGAAGCCAAAGGGAAAGTGCTTCATCTGTAAGCAGTCGGGACATTGGAAGGCAGGCTATCATTGTAAGAGAGAGAACAATAAAGGTATATCTTATTTTCTTGTAGTTGAAATATGTTTAGCGGTGTTATCTACCAGTACCTGGTGTGTAGATACAGGAGCCACTGATCATGTCTGCAATACATTGCAGGGGTTCTAGGAAACCCGACGACTATTTGAGGGAGAGATAACCGTCTACATGGGCAATGCTACGAAAGTGGCGATTGTTGCAGTGAGAGACGTCTAATTATCATTTGATAGGAATAGAAGTTTGGTTTTGAGAAATTGCCTTTATGTACCAACTTTTAGAAAGAATCCAATTTCAGTTTCTAAACTGTTTATGGATGGATATTTTGTTTCTTTTTATGACAAAGTAGTTATCAAGAAGAATAGGATTATTATCTGTTCTAGTACCTTGGTAGGTAATTTGTATACTCTAAATCCAATAACTCCCATAAAGCAACAAATAGGAATTAATAGCACATCTTCTAATTCTAATAAGAGAAAGGAACCTTCGCAAATGAACCAAATATATCTTTGGCATCTAAGGCTTGGTTATATTAACTTGAGTAGGATTCAAAGGCTTATAGCCGATGGACTCTTGGGTTCATTAGTGTTGGAAAACTTTCCAACTTGCGAATCTTGCTTGGGAGGTTAAATGACCAAGAGACCTTTTAAGGCCAAGGGGTATAGAGCCAAAGATGTGTTGGAACTGGTTCATTTTGCTTTGTGTGGTCCTATGTCTATCCAGGCAAGAGGTGGTTTCGAATATTTTGTCTCTTTTATAGATGACTATTCAAGATATGGGTATATTTACTTGATGCATCGCAAGTCCGAATGCTTTGATAAGTTCAAAGAGTACAAAACTGATGTGGAGAAACGTCATGGTAAAAGTATCAAGACACTACGGTCTGATCATGGTGGCGAATACCTCTTTAGAGAATTTAGGATATACTTATCAGAGGCTGGGATTCAATCTCAATTGTCTGCACCTGGTACACCCCAACAAAATGGTGTGGCAGAACGAAGGAATAGAACTCTTATGAAAATGGTTAGATCGATGATGAGTTATTCAGAATTACCAGATTTGTTTTGGGGGTATGCTCTGGAAACAGCAGTGTACATTCTGAATGTAGTACCTTCTAAATCAGTATCCTCTACTCCCATGGATTATGGAATGGGCGTAAGCCTAGTCTGAGTCATATTCGGATATGAGATAGTCCAGCACATGTGCTGAAGGGAGATACTGATAAGTTGGAATCACACAAAGAAGTTTGTCTGTTTATACGATATCCTAATGGAATGAAAGGTGGTTTGTTTTATAATACTAAAAATTAGAAGATCATTGTTAGCACTAATGCTCGATTTTTATAGGAAGATTATGTAATAAACTATAAGCCCATGAGTGAAATTGTTCTAGAAGAAATACGAGAGGACACGCCTACTTTAGTCCCAACAGTGCAAGATGAAATATCTCAAGAAACTGCAACACGTATCACAAATGATACACAACAACAGATAGTGCCTCGTCGTAGTGGGGGAGTTGTTAGGCAACCTGAAAGATTCATGTTTTTGGGAGAGTTGCCGAACTTTGTCCCAAGTAAACATGAACCGGATCCCCAAACATATGACGAAACACTCCAAGATATAGATACAGAATCTTGGCAAAGAGCAATGAATTCAGAAATAGAATCTATGTATTCTAATAAGGTCTAGGAGCTTGTACAACCACCAAATGGTGTAAAAGTCGTTGGATGTAAGTGGATCTACATAAGGAAAAGAGGGACAGATGGGAAGGTGGAAACCTTCAAAGCAATGCTTGTTGCGAAAGGGTACACTCAGAAAGAGGGAATCGATTTTGAGGAAACTTTTTCGCCAGTAGCCATGCTTAAGTCTATCCAGATACTCTTATCCATTGCCGCTCATATAGATTATGAGGTTTGGAAAATGGATGTCATGACAGCTTTCCTTAATGGAAGTCTTGAAGAAAACATCCATATGAAGCAACCAGAGGGATTTATTGAAAAAGGTAAAGAGCATCTAGTATGTAAGCTCAATCGGTCGATTTATGGACTGAAGCAAGCTTCAAGATCTTGGAACATCCAGTTTAATGAAGTAATCCAATCATATGGATTTATTCAGTGTCCGGATGAGTCTTGTGTATACAAGAAGTGTGATGGAAACGTGGTGGTATTTCTTGTACTATACGTAGATGACATTTTGTTAGTTGGAAACAATATCAAAGTGTTGTTGGAAGTAAGGGTATGGTTGTCCAAGCAATTCGATATGAAGGACTTAGGAGAATGCGCACATATTCTTGGGATCAAAGTAATAAAGGATCGCAAGAAAAGGATGTTGTACTTGTCCCAAGCTTCATATATCGATACAATCCTTGCTCGTTTTAGCATGCAAGACTCCAAGAAAAGTTTTCTACCTTTTAGGCATGCAGTAGCTTTATCTAAAGAGATGTCTCCGAAGACATCAAAGGAGATAGAGGACATGAAGGCAGTTCCTTATGCTTCAGCTATCGGAAGCCTAATGTATGTTATGTTGTGCACGAGACCGGATATCTATTTTGTAGCGACCACCCTTCTTACTACTACTACACTCTAAGGATGACCGTTACTTGACTACTAACTCTACTTAACCGGTATGATAAAAAAATCACATGGAAACCCTACCGAAAAATTTCGACAGAGTCTCCCCTGTACCGGTGACCATATCCGTAAATACATACAGAGTATACTCAGCCACAGGCGGCTGGAACATATATTTTCACAACCACGCAGTTTAATAAATCAAAACATGCAGGTAATGAAAAGCGGAAACATAACTTCTTACTACAAAATTTTCTTATCAACTTAATAAGAAATTAAACTAAACAAACTCTTAAACTAAGTGAGTTCTTTAGCTAAGTCCAAAGGATCTCCATAGTCCACACATCACACACCGTCACAGCATCTCCTTGTCGCCTTCTTCCTTTTACTTTAGCTTTTCCTTTATCTGCAGTAGGAGGAAAATAGTATCTATAAGCTAAAAGCTTAGTGAGCGCTATCCTACTCACAAAAACTCGATATGCATGTATATAAATAAAAACATGCTAAAACTGAATGCTAACATGTAAAGCTACTCATGCTCATAAATAGCAAAGAAATCAACTAACTGAAAAGCTAACATGTATAGCTACTCATGCTCATAAATAGCAAAGGAATCATGCTAACTGAAATACTAAACATGTATAGCTAATCATGCTCATAAATAGCAAAGGAATCATGCTAACTGAAATACTAAACATGTATAGCTAATCATGCTCATAAATAATAAAGGAATCATACTAACTGAAATACTAAACATGTATAGCTAATCATGCTCATACATAGCGAAGAAACTAACTGAAAAGCTAACATGTAAAGCTACTCATGCTCATAAATAGCAAAGAAATCAACTAACTGAAAAGCTAACATGTATAGCTACTCATGCTTATAAATAGCAAAGGAATCATGCTAACTGAAATACTAAACATGTATAGCTAATCATGCTCATAAATAGCAAAGGAATCATGCTAACTGAAATACTAAACATGTATAGCTAATCATGCTCATAAATAATAAAGGAATCATACTAACTGAAATACTAAACATGTATAGCTAATCATGCTCATACATAGCGAAGAAACTAACTGAAAAGCTAACATGTAAAGCTACTCATGCTCATAAATAGCAAAGAAATCAACTAACTAAAAAGCTAACATGTATAGCTACTCATGCTCATAAATAGCAAGGAAATCAACTAACTGAAAAGCTACTCATAGAACTATCATGTGTATCAATAAGAAACTGAATTGATACCTAAGCTAAACTAATTAATGCTAAACTGAGTCTAACTTGTATTCACATAACTAATTTGTGAAGTTTTGAAAACTATTTACATAATAGATTAAAATAATAATCATGCTGCTGATGGGCCCGGCAACTGTACTTGCTGTGCGCGCATCCCTAACTAAACCCGGGATTGCAAGTTCCGAGTCTAATAGGGTTTACTAGGTTATCTAAACCTAGGGACGACTGTGGGAGCCCAACCCAATGGATATCTAATCCAGTACAGTGCCACTGCTGAAAATAAAATACTGATTTCATAGCTAATTTTCTTACCTTGCTTTAACTAGGTTATCTGAACCTAGAACTAGGTTATCTGAACCTAGAGGCGACTGTGGGAGCCCACCCATTGGACCGTAGTCCCATATAAGCTGAAGCAAGACTAAATAAGTTATTTTAAATGCTTCTACTGCATTAAATGAGCTATTAAAATGCCTACTGTAGCATTATATTAGCTAAGCCTTTTATCAAGCACTTGGTGTGCGCTAGAACACACCCTACGTACTGAAAATCTGTATACAAAGCTTAACCTAAATCTGCATGCAAAGCTTAACAAAAAATCTGCATATTAAGTCTATCAAAATTTACATACTAAGCTTATCTAAAATCTGCATGCTATAAAAATAGAGCAAAAGAGAGCTAACTTAGACTTACTAAACATGTTGTAAGATAAACAACTGAAAGCTACTTTAAACTTCCTAAACATGCTATAAATAAAGCAAAAGAATACAACTTCAAGCTTCTTTAACGTGCTATAAAATAGGCAACAGAATGCTACTTCAAACTTTCTAACATGCTATAAATAAAGCAAAAGAATACAACTTTAAGCTTCTTAAACATGCTGTCCAAAAACTAAATCTCTAATCAACTTTGATTCTGTACAACGATTCTGTACAACATGATCTGAAAGCAAGGAAGGAAACTATAACAGAATATAGAGCTCAGACTGTATACTAATGCTTGCAATAACTAATCTAGGAACTAGCATAGATGGTTGGAAACTAAAATGAAACCCAATGAAAATCCATCTGATGCAAATTCGACATACTGTCAAGCTACACGATCCAGTTGCAATCCCAATGGTAGGAAACAAAGGCATCATTAATCAAGGTTAAATCCACTACACCCTTTTTCCTTCCTAAAGGCCACGGCAGGTTCAACAAGAACAAAGAGAAACAAAAACTTGATCTCCTGCAAGCTTAGATTCGGCACAAACCCAAATCCAAATTACTCAACAATAAGATGAGACCATAATCAACCTAACAAATTCGGATTTAATGGTCATGGCAGCAAACACAAGAAAACTTCAAGCAAATCCGAAAGCAAAGAAAACAAATCAAAGCTCGGAACTACTCCTACTGCAGGTGAAAAGCAACTCACTCCTTGTATCCTTGAACTCACAGCCGGAAAGGGGGATCTAGGGTTTCGGATAGATGAGAATCCCGGCAGCTTCTTTGCGTTTCCGAGCTCCTCTCGTCGAGGTAGTCACACGCGGATGAAGACCGGTCGGAAAACAATGCTCGTCGGCCGCCGGAGACATGCCCTAAGTCGTCTTCATTTCCGCCCGAGCGAGAGCCGTCGCGCGGCGTCGTGAGCGTGAGAGAAGAAAGGGAATTTCGGGAGAAATTTTAGGTTTAGGGAAAAGGATTTAAAACTTATACTCAAGGTTATTTTCGTTTCCAACTATAGATTAAATGGAATTTTTCTCCTTCTTTAATAACAAACAATCGCTAGCACACTTGGTCAGCCCGGCTTTAACCAAATCAGAGATCTTGGCTTCGATTCCTCAGCCGCGCACTTTTATTTCCAATTTATTTTAAACGTCTCAACTATAGCTTAAATATTTGTTGCTGCCTATCTATTTAGCAACGACCGCTAGCCCAGTTGGTTGACCGTGTTTTGCTTAAGGCGTGGCTCTCAGTTCGAAACTCGACTTCGAAACTCAGCTGTAACCATTTTTCCTTTTTATTTATTTTAAACGTTCCAACTACTGCATATATACATTTCGCTCCATATAAGATTAATAAAAATCGTGTAGCTCAGCTGGTTGGGCTAGTTTTGCTCGAAGTCACAGATTGCAGGTTCAAATCCTGGCTTCAACATATTCCTTTTCTTTTCTTTTTTAAACACTTCTTCGTCTTGGTAAAAATATCAAACGAACTCCAAAATTACATAAAAATACTCTAAAAATTTCTAAAAATCTCTAGAATATTTTAAAAGTATTTCCAAATATTTTTATGGACTTTTAGAACTCGAAATAGGAAAAATTGGGTCGTTACATATTTTACTGTGGGAATGGTTAGCAGATATCAAAGTAACCCTGGACAAGGACATTAGACTGCTGTAAAGCATATATTGAAGTACCTGAGAAGGACTAGAGATTATATGCTGGTTTACCAAGTAGATGATTTGCTCCCTGTGGGTTACACGGATTCTGACTTCCAATCATATAGGGATAATAGTAAGTCTACATCAGGCTATGTGTTTACTTTAGGAGGTGAAGCCATTGCATGGAGGAGTGTTAAGCAGAAATGTGTTTCTGACTCAACCATGGAAGCTGAGTATGTGGCAGCCTCTAAGGCAGCCAAAGAAGTTGTGTGGCTCAGGAACTTCCTAATGGACTTAGATGTGATTCCTGGTTTGCCCAAAATCATCACAATTTATTGTGATAATAGTGGTGCAGTAGCAAACTCGAAGGAACCACGAGCTCATAAGGCGAGTAAACACATAGAGCACAAGTACCACCTGATACAAGACATCATAAAGCGAGGAGAAGTTGTTGTCGCCAAGATTGCATCAGCAGATAACCTGGCAGATCCTTTCACTAAAGCCCTTCTGGCGAAAGCTTTTGATCAGCATATTGAAGGAATGGGAATCAGATGTATGGCAGCGTTTATGATAGCATAGTCTTTTAGTATAAGTGGGAGATTGTTAGAGTGTATACTAAAAGCCTAGCTTTTTGTAAACATTTATTTTGAAATATAGAATCACATTGGTCAAATGTCTACATTTATATGCTAAGTGTAGTTGTTCAATTAATTTATATTGTAGATAACATGGTGTGTGGTGTCACATACAGAAAATCATGTTATCAATTCCTTATAAATTATAAACAGTAGCTCACGACTAAGATGAAAAGGAAAAACCCTTGGAATGGTCTTAGTGTAATTTGGTATTAGTTTATCTTAACTATAAAATTACACTAGTACACTCTGAGTGTATTGAGCAGGACCATTTAAGGTAAGTTCTTTTTATACTGACTGCATAAAAGAACAAGACCTTTGTTATTATGGAAGTGTGTGCTCTTAATCATGATATAATAACAAGCACATATACTCAATATTCATTTCTTTAATTTATCAAAGGGTACGATTTAGTTCGATAAATCAATAGGCCCGATAAGTAGGGAAATGATATTATGTATATGGTGTGTTGTTGATTATAGAATGAAACTGTGTCATAGTAATCTAGGTTAATGATGTCCCCAAGAGGAGCTCATAAGGATTGTCATGTAAACCCTGCAGGTGGACTTAGTCCGACATGACGATGAAGTTGAGTGGTACTACTTTTGGAGCTAGATATTAATTGAGTTGTCAGTAACTCATTTAATTAGTGGGCATTCTATATCTTAAACACAGGGAGACTAACACACTCATGATAAAAAGGAGCCCATATAGTAATATGGGTGGTGCGGTAGTTCAATAATAACTCTTTAGTGGAATGAGATATTATTGATGAACTCGAGTTGGGTGTTCGAAGCGAACACGGGAAGCTCAAGTTCATCGAGAGACCAAAACCAATTCCTCCTCTCAGTCCCTGTCGTAGCCTCTTATTTATAAAGTGTTATACCCACCCATACTCACCTTTTTACCCATCTTAAGATGGCCAGCCAAGCCAAGTTTGGAGCCCAAGCTAGGGGCCGGCCAAGATCAAGCCTTGATGGAGCAAGTAGGTGGTCGGCCCTAGCTTGAACCCAAGCTTAGGTGGCCGGCCATAATAAATTAAAAAGGATTTTATTTTTTTTAAACCTTTCTTATGTGGAAGCCATGGTTTTAAAAGAGTTTAAAATTTAAATCTTCCCTTTTATAGTTTTCTACAAAAGATTAAGAGCAAGGTTTGATATCTTTCCTTATTTGTAGTTAAAAGGAAGGTTTTAATTTTTGATAAAACTTTCCTTTTTTGTAACCATCCTCATGATTTTAAAAGAGAGTTTTAAAATTTAAATCTTTCCTTTTATAGTTTCTACAAAAGATTAAGAAAAAATTTGATATCTTTCCTTATTTGTAGATTGAAAGGAAGATTTTAATTTTAGAGAAAACTTTCCTTTTTGTAAATTATTCACATGTTTTAATAGACAGATTTTAATTTATAAAAGTTTCCTTTTACAACTAACCATGAAGAGAATTTTTAAAAGAGAAATTTTATTTAAAAATTTTCGGAAACAAATTAGGAAGTTTTAATTTTGTGTTTAAAACTTTCCTTCCTTGGAAGATTAGATATGGCCGACCACATTGATAGAGAAAAGGAATTTTTTTTTAATTAGTTAAATTTTCCTTTTCAATGGCAAGGAAAATAAGGAAGTTTTAATTAAAACTTTCCTTATTTGCCAAGACCAAGGAAGATAAAAGAGATGGTAGAGGTGCCTCACCTCATAAGAACATACATCTAGTATTCCTCTCTTCTCTTCCTTGTGGTGGCCGGCCCTCATCTTCTTCCTCTCCTCCTTTTCTTTTTCATTGGTGGCCGGTAGCATCAACTCTCAAGGAGCTTGTTGGTGGCCAGATTTTGCTTGGTGAAGAAGTAGAGAAAGGAGACTTTGTTTCTTTGCATCCCTTGGAGCTTGGTTGGTGGCCGAAGACCTTCATCTCTACGAGATTCTTGGTGGTGGAAACTTGCAAGGAGAAGAAGGCGGCTTGGGTGGATTCTTGTCTCGGTAGATCGTCGCCCACACGACGTCCGAGATAAGAAGAGGAATACGGCAGAAGATCGTGAGGTCTATAATCTATAAAAGGTATAACTAGTTATTAGTTTCCGCATCATAACTAGTTCATCCTTTTATTTAGATCTTGAAATACCAAACACAAGAGGCTAATGAATCTATGTAATCGAATTTATGTTTTCAATTTTGTGTTTCTTTTGTTTTCCGAACTTATGATTCGATTGTTCTTTTTGGTTAAACCTAGGGTTACTATAAGGAAATTAAATATTAAATTTCGTTGAAAGGCTTTGTCTAAGAAGTGGTGGATGCTCCCATACCCAAGAAGGCCTAGTGCCTCGCCAGGTTTAACCTGGAAGTCAATCTCTGAAATTAATATTTAATTGAATTTGTAACATGGGTGGATTTGGATCAATAATGTTAAGCATCGTTTACGATTCAAGTCTAAACCACTAAGAACAGATAGATTGAATTTGGAATCAATAATGTTAAGTTTCATTTATGATTCCAAATTTAATTTCTAAAGAACACTATAGATTGTTAGGAATGGTTCAGGACTTGTACAAAAATTTTGTACAGGGGAACCGGTACGATATTCTGAGTAGCAACCAACAATTAGAGGCTGGGATTCAATCCTAATTGTCTGCACCTGGTACACCCCAACAGAATGGTGTGGCAGAACGAAGGAATAGAACTCTTATGGAAATGGTTAGATCAATGATGAGTTATTCGGAATTACCAAATTCGTTTTGGGGATGTGCTCTGGAAACAGCAGTGTACATTCTGAATATAGTACCTTCTAAATCAGTACCCTTTACTCCCATGGAATTGTGGAATGGGCGTAAGTCTAGTCTAAGTCATATTCTGATATGGGGTAGTCCAGCACATGTGCTGAAGGGAGATACTGACAAGTTGGAATCACATACAGAAGTTTGTCTGTTTGTACGATATCCTAAGGGAACGAAAGGTGGTTTGTTTTATAATCCTAAAAATCAGAAGATCATTATGCTCGATTTTTAGAAGAATATTATGTAATAAACCATAAGCCCATGAGTGAAATTGTTCTAGAAGAAATGAGAGAGGAAATTCCTACTTTAGTACCAACAGTGCAAGATGAAATATCACAAAAAACTGCAACACGTATCACAAATGATACACAACAACAGACAGTACCTCGTCGCAGTGGGAGGGTTGTTAGGCAACTTGAAAGATTCATATTTTTGGGAGAGTCGTCGAACTTGGTCCCAGGTAAACATGAACCTGATCCCCGAACATATGACGAAGCACTCCAAGATAAAGATGTAGTATCTTGGCAAAGAGCAATGAACTCTGAAATAGAATTTATGTATTCTAAGAATGTCTGGGAGCTTGTAGAACAACCAAATGGTGTAAAATTCATTGGATATAAGTGGATCTACAAAAGGAAAAGAGGGATAGATAGGAAGGTGGAAACCTTCAAAGCAAGGCTTGTTGCGAAAGGGTATACTCAGAAAGAGGGAATCGATTATGAGGAAATATTTTCACCAGTAGCTATACTTAAGTCTATCCGGATACTCTTATCTATTGCTGCTCATATGGATTATGAGGTTTGTGTTGACCTCCGTAAGTGTACAGAAATGTCGCAAGTAATAATAAAAGATATCGAATCCACAGGGACTGGAATAAGCACTAAAAATGTCTCAAAGCGAGTTAGCTAAACAACCAATCAATTGATTTACAAAATCTAAGTGTAACTATAAAAGGTAAACAAAGACATAAAAGAATAGGAAACAAGAATAAGGGCAATGATAAAGGTATGTTCTAGGAGTTTTGGTTTCTTTGTAATGTTATTCAATGTAATGATCTACCAAATCTCATTTCTCAATTGTCCATCATTTGTAGAAGGTTGTTGGTTCCCTCTTGCAATAGACAACCGGCCTAGGACTGAAATATATCTAAATGCGATCAATTAGGAATGAACCCTATGTTGTCCTTACACGGGCTTTCCTGTCACGTGCGTCCCTCGGAAAATCAACATAGAAATCACTACTTCTCAACCTCATTAGATATAAAGATTAATGCATACAATCTATCCTACCCTCTTGAAATACCTAATTTCCCCTTCAAGATTACCCCTCAAACGTCCTTACACGGGCATGTTCCTGTCACGAACGTCTCTCGAAAAATCAAATGAGGAATTACCTTTACAAGATCTAAAAGATATTCAAACATTCAATCAAGTATGGTAATTAAGCCATAATCACAACAATCTACACAAGAAAGAATAGATACAAACAGGGCAAAATCATAAAAATAGAAATGTTGGCAAATCCACAAGAGTTTACATCAAATCTCCATTACAAATACTCCCTTCATCCTAGAACAAGAGATCTAATCCATGGAACAAGGAAAGAATCCAAAAGAAGAAGAAAAGACAAACATCTTGATCCCAAATCCACAAAAGATAGGGAAGAAAAGCTTATCTAGGATGAAGACCGTCTTCGGATCCAATCCTCGCTCCCCGGAGTCGAAACGTTGAAGATCCGCCCTTAGAATCGCTGGAATCCCTCTAAGAAGGTGAAGGAATGCCCAAATCTTCAACTCCCCCCAAAAGGGAGAAGATCCCCTTTGAAAGGAAGAAGAAACCTTTATATAGAGGGGGAAAATCGGGCGCCACATGGCCCCAGAACCTGGCCGTGTGTGGGACACGGCCTGGCTCACTCCCCTATCTGCCAACCTCACACGGGTGTGTGTGAGACACGATCGTGGCACACACTGCTTCTACTTCCCTTGCATGGCCATGTAGATCTACACGGCCTGCTCTGCCTCTACCTCTGGAAACCTTACACGGGCGTGTGGCTCACACAGCAATGTCATTCTTCTCCTCTGGAAACCTTACACGGCCGTGTGGCTCACACGGCCAAGTCATTCTTCTCCTCTGGAAACCTTACACGGTCGTGTGGCTCACACGGCCATGGGCCATGTGGCTCACACGGCCGTGTGGAGCTCACACCCCCTTGCATGACATGGTCATGTGGCTCACACACCCCTTGATTGGCCCTGCATAGCTATGTCTTATTGCAACATCTTTTACTCCATCAAGATGGGATTTTCTCTAGTTGATGTCTTCATAAAAGTTGTAGATCCTGAAGTAATCTACAAATTGGTTCAAAGAACAGCCCAAAACTCTAACGGAACACAAAGTTATCCCTATTTTACTCTTGGTGTGTAGTGTAGGGATTCCACACGGCCCTTTGCTAAGGCCGTGTCACATAGAAACGCATTTTATACCTTCAAGATGTGGTTTTCTCTGGTTGAATTCTTCATAAGAGTTGTAGATCTTGAATTTATCTACATTTTTATATCTGGAACGGCTCAAAACTCCAACGAATCACAAAGTTATGGTCATTTTACTTTTGGTCTGCAGTGGTGAAAGTTACACACGGCCTTCGCACGGCCGTGTGAGGTTCACACGACCTTTACACGCCCCCTACATGGCCTTGACACGGCTGTGTGGGTGCCACACGGTCATAACATGAAGAAAACTTAGTTTTGCATGCCCGTGTCACTCTAGAAGCTCTCGACTTCATTTAAACTCCGTTTTTGCTCCAAATCATGTCCTATCAATCAAAACAAGCAAAGAGTAGATCTCCGAACAAAATAATGGAAGTATGACATTATAATGAAATAAGGTGCAATAAACATAGATTATGTGCATGAAGTACAAGTAGATGTGCGTCAAAGTATGTATAAAAGTGTATATAATCTACGCACATCAGTTTGACAAATGGATGTCAAGACAGCTTTCCTTAACGGAAGTCTTGAAGAAAATATCCATATGAAGCAACCAGAGGGGTTCATTGAAAAAGGAAAAGAACATCTAGTGTGCAAGCTAAATCGGTCTATTTATGGACTGGAGCAAGCTTCAAGATCTTGGAACATCCGATTTAATGAAGTAATCCAGTCGTATGGATTTATTCAGTGTCCGGATGAGTCTTGTGTATACAAGGTGTGATGGAAACGTGGAGGTATTTCTTGTACTATATATAGATGACATTTTTGTTAATTGGAAACAATATCAAAGTGTTGTCGGAAGTAAGGGTATGGTTATCCAAGAAATTTGATATGAAGGACTTGGGAGAATGTGCAAATATTCTCGGGATCAAAATAATAAGGGATCGCAAGAAAAAAATATTGTGCTTATCCCATGCTTCATATATCGATACGATCCTAGCTCATTTTAGCATGCAAGACTCCAAGAAAGGTTTTCTACTTTTTAGGCAAGTAGCTTTATCTAAAGAGATGTCTTCGAAGACATCAAAAGAGATAGAAGAAATAAAGGCAATTCCTTATGTCGCAGCTGTAGGAAGCCTAATGTATATGCTATGTACGAGACTGGATATCTGTTTTGCCGTGGGCATGGTTAGCAGATATCAAAGTAATGGAGGACAGGGAAATTAGACTGTCGTAAAGCATATATTAAAGTACATAAGAGGAATAAAGATTATATGCTAGTTTATAAGGCAGATGATTTGCTCCCTGTGGGTTACACGGATTCGGACTTCCAATCAGATAGGGACAATAGTAAGTTAACCTCGAAGTTTTGTGTTTATTTTAGGAGATGAAGTCATAACAATGGAGGAGGGTTAAACATAGGTGCTTTTTCGAACTCCACCATAGAAGCTGAGTATGTGGCAGCCTCTGAGGCAGCCATAGAAGTTATTTGGCTCAGAAACTTCATGATGGACTTAGATATAATTCCTGGTTTGCCCAAAAATTATTACAATTTATTGTAATAATAGTGTTACAATATCAAACTCGAAGAAACCATAAGTCCATAAGGCAAGTAAACACAATTGAGCGCAAGTACCACCTATTACGAGACATCATATAAACAAGGAGAAGTTGTTGTCACATAGATCGCATCAGATGATAACCTGGAAGATCCTTTCACTAAGGCCCTTAAGGCAAGAACTTTTGATAGGCATGTTGAGGGGTAAGGAATCAGATGTATGGCAGGGTATATGGCAGCATAGTCTTTTAGTTTAAGTGGAAGATTGTTGGAATGTATACTAAAAGCTTAGTTTTTTGTATTAACATTTATTTAGAAATAAGAATCACATTGGTCAAATCTTTACATTTATGCTAAGTGTAGTTGTCCATTTAATTTATATTGTAGATAACATAGTGTGAGGAGACACATAGAAGTTCATGTTATCAGTTCCTTATAAATTATAAACAGTTGCTCATGACCAAGATGGAATGGGACAAACCATTGGAGTGGTTGTAGTGTAATTAGGTATTAGTTTATCTTGACTAATAAATTACACTAGTACACCATAAGTGTATTGAGCAGGACCATTTGAGGTAGTTTCTTTTTATACTAACTATATAAAAGAATAATACCTCTGTTATTATGGAAGTGTGTACTCTTAATCATGATATAATAACAAGCACATATACTTAATATTTATTTCTTTAATTTATCAAAGGGTGCGATATAGCTCATTAAATCAATAGGCCTGATAAGTTGGGAAATGTTATTATTTATATGGTGTGTTATTGATTATAGAATGAAATTGTGTCCTAGTAATCTAGGTTGATTATGTCCCCTTGAGGAGCTCATAAGAATTGTCATGTGAACCCTATAGGTGGACTTAGTCCGACATGACAATAAGGTTGAGTGGTACTACTCTTCGTGCTAGATATTAATTAAGTGAGTTGTCAGTAACTCATTTAATTAGTGGGCATTCAATATCTTAAACACAGGGAGACTAACACACTCATGATAAGGAGCACATATTATAATATGGGATTGGTGCGGTAGTGCAATAATAACTCTTTAGTGAAATGAGATATTATTGATGAACTTGAGTTGGATGTTTGGGGCGAACACGGGAAGCTCAAGCTCATCGGGAGACCAAAACCAATTCCTCCTCTCGGTCCCTATTGTAGCCTCTTATTTATAAAGTCTTATATCCATCAATACCCACTTTCTTACCCACCTTAAGGTGGCCGGCCAAGCCAAGCTTGGATCCCAAGTTAGGGTCATCCAAACCAAGGTTAGATGGGTTCAAGTTGTGGTCGGCCCTAGCTTGGAGCCCAAGCAAGGGTGGTCGGCCACATTCACATTGAAAGAGAGTTTAAAATTATAAATCTATCCTTTTATAGCTTTCTACAAAGGATTAAGAGAAATGTTTGATATTTTTCCTTATTTGTAGTTACAAGGAAGATTTTAATTTTTTGATAAATTTTTAAATCTTTCCTTATGTGGAAGCCATGGTTTTAAAAGAGAGTTTTAAAATTATAAATCTTTCCTTTTATAGCTTTCTACAAAGGATTAAGAGGAAGGTTTGATATCTTTCCTTATTTATAGTTTAAAGGAAGATTTTAATTTATGATAAAACTTTCCTTTTGTAACCATCCACATGTTTTAAAAGAGAGATTTTAATTTATAAAACTTTTCTTTTATAACCAACCATGAAGGAATTTAAAGAAAGAAATTTTTTAATTAAAATTTCATACCGAAAACAATTAAGGAAGTTTTAATTTTTTGTTTAAAACTTTCCTTATTTGGAGGACAAGGTAGGGGTCGGCCATTAAAGGTTTATAAGGTAGTTTTAATTAAATTTTCCTTCTTAGACATTGGAAAGGAATATAAGGAAGTTTTAAGTATGTTTAAAACTTTTCTTATTTACCAAGACCAAGGAATATAAAAAAGAGGGTAGAGGTGCCTCACCTCACGACACATCTTGTATTCCTCTCTTCTCTTCCTTGGTGGTGGTCGGCCCTTTTACTCTTCCTCCTCTCTTCATCTTTGTGGCCAGCGGCATCAACACTTGAAGGAGAAAATTGGTGGTCGGTTCATGCTTGGAGAAAAAGGAGGCATTGTTTCCTAGCATCCCTTGGAGCTTGGTTGGTGGCTGAACTTCATCATCTCTTGGAGAAATTTGGTGGCCGAAACTTGGAAGGAAGAAGAAGGTTTGGGTGGATTCTCATCTTGGTAGATCGTCGCCCATACGACGTCCGAGATAAGAAGAGGAATACAATAGAAGATCAAGAGGTCTATAAGCTACATAAGGTATAACTAGTTATTAGTTTCCGCATCATAACTAGTGCATCCTTTTGTATAGATCTTGTAAAACCAAACACAAGAGGTTATCAATTTTAATTATCGATTTTTGTTTCGATAATGTGTTTCTATTGAGGTCTCTATTGTTAAACCTTGTTTACTGTGAGAAGTTTAAATATCCAATTTCTTTAAAAGGCTTTATCTAGGTAGTGGTGGATGATCCCATACTAGTGCCTCGCCATGTTTGACCTGGAAGTCAATCCTTGAAATAGATGTTTGATCAACTTCTGTAATATGGTTTAACTTAGGAAGATCACATCGGTTGAACTTGAAGTAAGAATGTTAAGTTTTATTCCCAATTCAAGTTTAACTTCTAAATGGAAAATTTGGATTAATAATGTCAAGCATCGTTTGCAATCCAGATTTAACTTTAGTAGGACACATGGGTAGCTAGGATAGTTCTATGCTTGTACAAATTTTTGTACACGGAAACTAGGATGGTATTCCGAGTAGCAACCAACAATTGGTATCAGAGCTAGGTTTTAACCTCTGTGTATTTAGTTTTAGTTTAATTATGCACATGTCATACATATTTTAGGCAGGATAATAGTAGGATGTGCAAATAGATTAACTCTGTGGTTGTAGGCTCCAACTATTATGGCCTATTGTGATTGTGTGTGATTGGACCCTTGGACATGTCAAGGGCATTTTATATGTGTGCATGATTGTATTTATTAAATACAGCAAGGGCTGTATTAGTTCTAGGATTCTATATTATTGTTCGATCTAGACTCTATGTACATTCCTTTGTGGAATATAGGATCAATATATGTAAAATTCTATTTTTGTCGCGGGTCATATCCTTGCGAGGCATGGTGCCATTTGAGGACCAGAGACGCAGTGAAAAAGGAAGCTTGATGGTAGCGACGACATGAGCCCTTGGGCTGGCGGCAAGTTTGACGACTGCTAAGGCTGGTGACACAAGGAGGACAGTGATGGAAGAGGCCATAATAGTTGGAAAATTATTTTTCCATATTTATTACTTTTTATTTGCTGTGATGTGTGTGTGTGCATGTGATGTGTGCTTGCATGATAAAATCCTCATCTTAAAAAAAACTAAGTGGGAGAGGGAATAGTAAATAAATTCCATGGTCTCCATTACAATTTGTAGGTGATGCAACAAACTTGCGTGTTGGCTCTGAGTGCCTCCCTCCACAACGGATGAGTTTGTTTGCGGATCACTAGATCAAACTTCCTTTATGGATGGTTATAGGAAATTATTTAGGAGCGTGTGATCTTCTCCAACAGAAGGGGCACTATCCTATTTAATGGACTAAGTATCAAGTAATGGTATACACTTAGGCGCATATAATAGTATCCTCCCTAACAGAGTCACTGCTATTATTTATCTGACCAAAGGAAAACCAGCTATTAATTTGTCATAAAGCTAGGTAAAACCCCCTCTTACAAATGTTTGAATTTGTATGCGTCCACACTAACATGGCATACAAAATTCATGATATTTGAGATAATTTTATTTGTCATAAAGTTAGGTTGACAAAAATAAAATTAATGGGTAAAACCTTATCTTACAAACAAATGAATTTGTATACGTCCACACTAACGTGGCAAACAAAATTTATGCCGTTTGAGGTAATTTAAGGCTGACAAGATAATTAATGGATAAGACTCTCCTCTTACAAATATCTGAATTTGTATACATCCACACTAACATGGCATATAAAATTCATGGTGTTTGAGGTGTTGTTGAATTTAAATGATATTATTTTGAGGAATCAAAATTATTTTAAATTCTAAAGTTTTAACCAAATATTTGATCAAAGACAGACCAACTATTAATTTTATTGACAAGATAATAAAATTAATGGATAAAATCTTCTCTTACAAATGTTTGAATTTATATACGTCCACACTAATGTGGCATACAAAATTCACAGGGATTTTGAGGTGTTAGTCTTGACCAAATATTTTTGTGATTCTTAGAATTTCAAATGTTTTTCAATCCCCTAGCTGTTATACTATATAATAGACTTAGTAGTCCAAATTATAATGATTGAAAATAAAACTTGGACACTAAGGTGGATTGTCCTCTCAGAACTAAGAACAATAAAGGTGTATTTTATTCATTAGTTGTTGAAACATGTTTAGTGGTGTTATCTACTGGTACCTGGTGTGTAGATACAGGAGCCACTGATTATGTCTGTAATTCATTGCAGGGGTTCCAAGAAACCCGACAACTATATAAAGGGGAAATCACCGTCTACATGGGCACTACTGCAAAAGTAGCAGCTGTTGCAATGGGAGATGTTTATCCTCTAATAGGAATAAAACATGGATTTTGAGAAATTGTCTTTATGTACCAAGTTTTAGAAAGAACTTGATTTCAGTTTCTAAAACTATTCAAAGAACTTGATATTCTATCTCTTTTGATAATAAAGTTGTTATCAAGAAAAATAGGGAAGTTATCTGTTCTGGTATGTTGGTTAGCAATTTATATATTCTAAATCCAATAACTCCCACGATGCAACAAATGGAAATTAATAACACATTTTCTTACTCTAATAAGAGAAAGCAACCTTCGAAAATGAACCAATCATATCTTTGGCATCTAAGGCTAGGACATATTAACTTGAGTAGGATTCAAAGGTTAATAGCCAATGGAATTTTGGGTTCATTAGTGGTGAAAAACTTTCCAACCTGCGAGTCTTACTTGGAAGGAAAAATGACCAAGAGGTCTTTTAAGACTAAGGGGTATAGAGTCAAAGATGTGTTGGAATTATTCTGATTTGTGTGGATCTATGACTATCCAGGCAAGAGATAGTTTCGAATATTTCGACGACTATTCGAGATACGGGTACATTTACTTGATGCACCATAATTCTGAGTGCTATGATGAGGTCAAAGAGTACAAGGCTGATGTGGAGAAACATCTTGATAAAAGTATCAAGACACTACGGTCTGATCATAGTGACGAGTACCTCTTAGGAGAGTTTAAGAGTCACTTATCAAAAGTCAGGATTCAATCCCAACTGACTGGACCAGGTACACCCCAATAGAATGGTGTGGCAGAACGAAGGAATAGGACTCTTATTGAAATAGTTAGATCAATGATGAGTTATTCAGAATTACCAAATTCATTTTAGGGATATACTCTGGAAACAGAAGTGAACATAGTACTTTCTAAGTCAGAACTCTCTACTCCCATAGAATTATAGAATGGGCGTAAGCCTAGTCTAAAGCATATTCGGATTTAGGGTAGTCCAGCACATGTGCTGAAGGGAGACACTGATAAGTTAGGAATTACGAACAAGAGTTCACTTGTTTATGGGTTATCCTAGAGAAACGAAAGATGGTTTTTAGTCCTAAAAATCATAAGGTCATTGTTAGCACCAATGCCCAATTTTCAGAAGAGGATTATTTAATGAACCACAAGCCCATGAGTAAAATTGTTCTTAAAGAAATAATAAAGGACACGTCTAATCTAGTATCAACACTACAAGATGAGATACCACAAGAAACTGCAACACGTATCACAAATGATGCACAATTACAGACAGTGTCTCATCATAGTGGGAGGGTTGTTAGGCAACCTAAAAGATTCATGTTTTAGGAGAGTCTTTGGACTTGATCCCTGGTGAACATGAACCTGATCCCCGGACATATGACGAAGCACTCCAAGATAAAGATGCAGCATCTTGGCAAAGAGCAATGAATATAGAAATAGAATATATGTATTCTAATAAAGTCTGGGAGCTTGTAGAACCACCAAATGGTGTAAATATGTCTATAATAGAAAAAGAGGGGCAGACGAGAAGGTGGAAATTTTTAAAGCAAGGCTTGTTGAAAAAGGGTATCGATTATGAGGAAACCTTTTCACCGATAGTCATTCTTAAGTCTATCCATATTCTTTTATCTATTGTTGTTCATATGGACTATAAGATTTAGCAAATGGATGTCAAGACAGTTTTCCTTAATAGAAGTCTTGAAGAAAACATCCATATGAAGCAACCAGAGGGATTCATTGCAAAGGGCAAAGAGCATTTTGTTTGTAAGCTCAATCGGTCTATTTATGGACTAAAGCAAAGCTTCAAGGTGTTGGAACATCCAGTTTAATAAAGTAATCCAGACCTATGGATTTATTCAGTGTCAGGATAAGTCTTGTGTATATAAGAAGTGTAATGGAAACGTGGTGGTATTTCTTGTACTATACGTAGATGACATTTTTGTTAGTTGGAAACAATATCAAAGTGTTGTCGGAAGTAAGGGTGTGGTTGTCCAAGCAATTCGATATGAAGGACTTGGGAGAATGTGTCACGCCCCAGGTAGTCCCTGTCCGAAGAAATTTCGGCAGCATCTCCCCTGTACGAGTGACAATGTGAATCTCAGTATACATATATCTATACCTCGGCCACACTCGGCCGGAACAATACACACAAATAGTAAACAATCCACGCAGTTATATTCAACATTTCTACACAGATATAATATGAACAACCCACGCAGTTATATAAAGAAAAGATGATATAGAAATCAACGAAGATATACGTACACATCCTACTCCACTACAACGAAGAATACAAAATCCACGAAGTAATGAAATATTCGCAGCGGAAAACAAAGTAACAAACCCAAATGTTCGATATAAAGTCCACGATACAAACCCACATCACAAGTATACGTATAAGAGCGAATACAGAAAACGATATCTAGAAATCCTCGCGACAAGGGGGCTAGCGACTGGAATATCTCCCGACGGCCTCAACCTGAAAAATAGTAACAACGGGGTGAGTTCAAAGAACTCAGCAGGTAATCCAATAGATATGTACAACAACATATAACTACCAGCAACAATCCTACGATACAGCATCCTAACAGTATACATATATAGTACAGTCTGCTAAGTATAATAGGTATGCATAACTAAATAAACTGCAGTAACCAACAATAAGCATGAAATACAATCTACTGCAAGAATATAAGAAGTGCATAACTGAAATAAACTGTACTCACCTGCGAGGCTTGGGCGAATGACTATGGACATACACAGATAAAGATAGTCAGAGCAAATACGCATGTATCCTGTATGCATGTCAATCATATGCAGTCACCCAAATGCACCATCCAATATGCAACAATCACAATAAATGCAATTTGTGCATATGATGCAATATGACATGGTCACCCCTGACGCCAGTCAGCATCTCACACACAATGGTGAGACCGCGTGGGTAGGGCTGTGACACCGTGCACTCTGCCGTCACTACCCCTGAAGAGTGACCGAGTGGACGGGATGCACCGGAGTACACCTATTCTCCAACCTCAACTATAGGAGGGAGCGCGATGCTCTCATCTCCCGGTACGCAATGACGGGGAGGGACCCCGATGTGCTACCACGCTGCCTATCACACTACCCATGAGTGGAGCCTCCAGCGGAGCACCACCGGGCAACCTACACACCCTGTGTGTTGTGCCACTACCCATGCAGTGGTCACGTGGTGAGCAGGTCAATGTAGCCGGCCGACGAGCTCAATAATAATGGAGTCGTCAATCGCCCAGCATGCAATCATGCGATATGGTGCATGCGGCTACAATATGTCATACCTGAACATATCCTCCATATGTGTAGATGCCAAACAGACAAACACATATATAATAATGATAATAAATAGCATAATCCCAACATCACATATCCAACATGTATAACAACTAATCCAGTATAGTGAAGCACTATAAATATCCATATCCACGAGCATATATACACATGGTAAGAAGTAAAGGTATACCAGCCTAATGTATAGTAGATAACAGTAGAAGCATGTATCAGGTATCAACTAAACTAAATCCAGGAAAATACTAACTACCAACACTAGTAAGTATATATAAACTGTACATATCATAAGACACTATCAAAAGATAAGTCAAAGGGTACCCGCCTCAAATAACAGGTAGTATCACGCCAAATCCAACGTCGAGACTCCTGTCTCGAATCAGAGTCCTGTATTAAACAAACAAACAATATACATATTTTATTTAGCTAAATCCAAATGAATAGCTAAATAAAATCCCTAAACTAAATTAGGGCAAAATCCCTAATCACCACTTACCAATTTAAATCTAATGGTCGATTAGGGCTAGTTACCTAATCCCTAATCACCAATTAGATTAGAAATCTAACGGTTGATTAGGGTTAATTACCCTAACCCTAACCATTTCATTAGATTTCTTCTACACAATAAAATCTACACGCAATCAAAAACCCTAATTCAAATCTACACATCATGTGTTAACTAATCATGGATTAATCCAATGCATTCCTAATCCAATACATAAATCAAATTCATCTAGAACAAGATCATCAAACTAATATCCAATTTCAATACCTCATGTACTCAAAATCCCTACTCATACCTCAATTCCTTGCTCTAATCTGTTGATCCACAGCAGGGATTATAGCTGCCGAACCAAAAATAAGCAACCTCACAGAACACTGCTGGAAACCGAGCTGCCACAGAACCCAATTCCAGATCCACCGCAGGAGCACATAACCTCACTGATGGATCAGTCGGATCAAGCAATGAATCAAGCAAGAAGATCACAGATCCAAACACCAACTGAATTAACAACCTAACCTTACCTCAATCGATTGTCTCCAAAAGAAATTGCCCAATCCGTGACCTAAATCAACCTCAAGAAGAGGAGGATCAAGAACAGAGGAGGATCAGTCTATAGAGAAGAAGGTCTAAGCCCTAAAACAGCTATCCGATGCTTCCTCTAATCCAACAAGAAGAATCAATGAAGAACATCACCCAATCGATCGAAATCTGGTAACACCTTACCTTAAGGATCGTTGCTAGGGCACGGCTCTATTGCCGCGACGTCTGATCGGAGCCAACCGAAGAGACCTAGGGCACAGTTGCACAAGGAGAAAGGGCTCGGGTGAAGCCATCCCCTCTCTCGAACCTCCGGAAGAAAACCCTCACCGGCGATCGGGTGGATCTCGCTCGATCCAGTGGCGTCGGCAGGTAGGCGTGAGAAGACGCGATGTTGTGAAGCGACCCAGAGAGGAAGACACCGGTCGGACCTGAGCTCAATGGGCGTCGATGCCGGTGGAGAAAGATCGTCGGAGCTGGAGCCTGGCTTCCGTCGGCGTTGCTTGTCCGCGAGAGAACAGAGAGAGGAAGAGGGGAGATCGGGGAAGTGAGGAGGAAGAAGTTGGGATCGGCGATAGGTTTAGGAAAAGAATAAGAAAAAGAAAAGTATTTATATTTAAAACTTTTCCTCACTTAAACGGGTATCCCAACTAGGCTTAATCCGTACCCAAAATTAATCCCCTCAAAATCTGTCATACGAGCTCCGAAAAATTCCCAGAAAATTTCTAAAAATTCTGGAAAAAATTCTATAAGGCTATTTTCCAAATAACCCTATTAATTAAATTTTTTTTCAAGATCTCACAGAATGTGCACATATTCTCAGGATCAAAATAATAAGGGATCGCAAGAAAAAAATATTGTGCTTATCCCATGCTTCATATATCGATACGATCCTAGCTCATTTTAGCATGCAAGACTCTAAGAAAGTTTTTCTACTTTTTAGGCATGGAATATCTTTATCTAAAGAGATGTCTCTGAAGGCATCAAAAGAAATAGAAGAAATAAAGGCAGTTCCTTATGCCGCAGCTGTAGGAAGCCTAATGTATGCTATGTACGAGACTGGATATCTGTTTTGTCGTGGGCATGGTTAGCAGATATCAAAGTAATGCAGGACAGGGACATTGGACTACCGTAAAGCATATATTAAAGTACATAAGAGGAACAAAGATTATATGCTAGTTTATAAGGCAGATTATTTACTCCCTGTGGGTTACACGGATTCGGACTTCCAATCAGATAGGGACAATAGTAAGTTAACCTCGGGGTTTTATGTTTATTTTAGGACATGAAGCCATAACAATGGAGGAGTGTTAAATATAGATGCTTTTTCGAACTCCACCATAGAAGCTGAGTATGTGGCAGCCTCTGAGGCAGCCATAGAAGTTATTTGGCTCAGAAACTTCATGATGGACTTAGATATGATTCCTGGTTTGCCCAAAAATTATTACAATTTATTGTAATAATAGTGGTGCATTATCAAACTCGAAGAAACCATAAGTCCATAAGGTAAGTAAACACAATTGAGCGCAAGTACTACCTAATACGAGACATCGTATAAACAATGAGAAGTTGTTGTCGCCTAGATCGCATCAGATGATAACCTGGAAGATCCTTTCACTAAGGCCCTTAAGGCAAGAACTTTTGATAGGCATGTTGAGGGGTAAGGAATCAGATGTATGGCAGGGTATATGGCAGCATAGTCTTTTAGTATAAGTGGGAGATTGTTGGAATGTATACTAAAAGCCTAGTTTTTTGTATTAACATTTATTTAGAAATAAGAATCACATTGGTCAAATCTTTACATTTATGCTAAGTGTAGTTTTCCATTTAATTTATATTGTAGATAACATGGTGTGAGGAGACACATAGAAGTTCATGTTATCAGTTCCTTATAAATTATAAACAGTTGCTCACGACCAAGATGGAATGGGACAAACCATTGGAGTGGTTGTAGTGTAATTAGGTATTAGTTTATCTTGACTAATAAATTACACTAGTACACCATAAGTGTATTGAGCAGGACCATTTGAGGTAGTTTCTTTTTATACTAACTATATAAAAGAATAATACCTCTGTTATTATGGAAGTGTGTACTCTTAATCATGATATAATAACAAGCACATATACTTAATATTTATTTCTTTAATTTATCAAAGGGTGCGATATAGCTCATTAAATCAATAGGCCCGATAAGTTGGAAAATGATATTATTTATATGGTGTGTTGTTGATTATAGAATGAAAATATGTCCTAGTAATATAGGTTGATAATGTCCCCTTGAGGAGCTCATAAGGATTGTCATGTAAACCCTGTAGGTGGACTTAGTCCGACATGACAATAAGATTGAGTGGTACTACTTTTCGAGCTAGATATTAATTAAGTGAGTTGTCAGTAACTCATTTAATTAGTGGGCATTCAATATCTTAAACACAGAGAGACTAACACACTCATGATAAGAAGGAGCACATATTGTAATATGGGATTGGTGCGGTAGTGCAATAATAACTCTTTAGTGGAATGAGATACTTTTCATGAACTTGAGTTGGGTGTTCGGGGTGAACACGGGAAGCTCAAGCTCATCGGGAGACCAAAACCAATTCCTCCTCTCGGTTCTTATTGTAGCCTCTTATTTATAAAGTCTTATATCCACCAATGCCCACTTTCTTACCCACCTTAAGGTGGTCAGCCAAACCAAGCTTGGAGCCCAAGCTAGGGCCGACCAAACCAAGGTTAGATGGGTTCAAGTTATGGTCGTCCCTTGCTTGGAGCCCAAGCAAGGGTGGCCGGCCACATTCACATTGAAAGAGAGTTTAAAATTATAAATCTTTCCTTTTATTACTTTCTACAAAGGATTAAGAAAAAGGTTTGATATCTTTCCTTATTTTTAGTTAAAAGGAAGATTTTAATTTTTTGATAAATTTTTAAATCTTTTCTTTTATAGCTTTCTACAAAGGATTAAGAGAAAGGTTTGATATCTTTCCTTATTTGTAGTTTAAATGAAGATTTTAATTTTTGATAAAACTTTCCTTTTTGTAACCATCCACATGTTTTAAAAGAGAGATTTTAATTTATAAAACTTTCCTTTTATAACCAACCATGAAGGGATTTAAGGAAAAAAAATTAATTAAAATTTCTCATCGGAAGCAATTAAGGAAGTTTTAATTTTTTGTTTAAAACTTTCCTTTTTTGGAGGACAAGGTAGGGTCAGCCATTAAAGGTTTATTAGGAAGTTTTAATTAAATTTTCCTTCTTAGACATTGGCAAGGAATATAAGGAAGTTTTAAATATGTTTAAAACTTTCCTTAATTGACAATTATTTGTCAATGTTGGGGTTACAAGGTTGCAAACATAGTCTCACATTGAAAACACATGGGAAAGATCATGGGTTTATAAGAGAAAGATATCTCTATTGGAATGAGGTCTTTTGGGTAGAGCCCAAGAGCAAAACCATGAGGGCTTAGGCCCAAAGTGGACAATATCATGTCATTGTAGAGATATCTAAATTCTCTTCGATCCTACAATTAGTATCAGAGCCCGAACTGTCAGCAGGTTTAACCGCCGACTGTGCACAAGAGCTATGGTCTAATTGAGTCATGTGGGTACAATATTGACCTCGAACAAAGGAAGTGGGAGCTCCTATGTTCGGATCAAGAGGACCAGACATCAGACAGGAAGTCCTAGTTGTGACTAGGCAAGGAAGTCCTAGTAGGTCGGGTGGACCGAGGGGCAGGAAGACCTGGTGGGTCGATGATCGGATGTGGGAAGCTTGTGGTCCTTTGTTTGAGGGGAGATTGTTGGGGTTGCAAGGTTACAAACATAGTCCCACATTGAAAACACATGGAAAAGATCATGGGTTTATAAGAGAAAGATATCTCTATTGGAATGAGGCCTTTTGGATAGAGCCCAAAAGCAAAACCATGAGGGCTTAAGCCCAAAGTGAACAATATCATGTCATTATAGAGATATCTAAATTCTTTTCGATCCTACAGCCAAGACCAAAGAATATAAAAGAGAGGGTAGAGGTGCCTCACCTTACAACACATCTTCTATTCCTCTCTTCTCTTCCTTGGTGGTGGCCGACCCTTTTGCTCTTCCTCTTCTCTTCATCTTTGTGGCCGGCGGCATCAACAGTTGAAGGAGAAAATTGGTGGCCGGTTCATGCTTGGAGAAGAAGGAGGCATTGCTTCCTAGCATCCCTTGGAGCTTGGTTGGTTGCCGAACTTCATCATCTCTTGGAGAAAGTTGGTGGCCGAAACTTGGATGGAAGAAGAAGGCTTGGGTGGATTCTCATCTTGGTAGATCATCGCCTACACGACGTCCGAGATAAGAAGAGGAATACAATAGAAGATCAAGAGGTCTATAAGCTACATAAGGTATAACTAGTTATTAGTTTCCGCATCATAACTAGTGCATCCTTTTGTATAGATCTTGTAAAACCAAACACAAGAGGTTATCGATTTTAATTATCATTTTTGTTATCGATTTTTGTTTCGATTTCATGTTTTGATAATGTGTTTCTATTGAGGTCTTTATTGTTAAACCTTGTTTACTGTGAGAAGTTTAAATATCTGATTTCTTTGAAAGGTTTTGTCTAGGCAGTGGTAGATGATCTCATACCCAAGAAGGCCTAGTGCCTCGCCACATTTGACCTGGAAGCCGATCCTTGAAATAGATGTTTGATCAACTTCTGTAATATGGTTTAACTTAGTAAGATCACATCAGCTGAACTTGAAGTAAAAACGTTAAGTTTCGTTCCCAATTCAAGTTTAACTTTTGAAGGAAAAAATTTGGATTAATATTGTTAAGCATCGTTTGCAATCCAAATTTAACTTTAGAAGAACACATGGGTAGCTAGGATAGTTCTATGCTTGTATAAATTTTTGTACAAGGGAACTAGGAAGGTATTCCGAGTAGCAACCAACACAAAGTACCCAAGCCAAAGCAAGTAAAGATCAGACCTAAAACATTCGATGCAATATTTGTCGGATATGCCCATAACAGTAGCGCATATTGATTCATAGTTCACAAATCAGACATTCCTAATATTCATGTGGGAACAACCATAGAATCTCATAATGTGATATTCTTTGAAAATGTATTCCCAAATAAAAGGAAAAAATGTTCCAAGTAATGACAATGAGAGTTCTAACGAAAATGATGTTTCTAAACTTAGTTGTCGTAAAAGAACAATTGGCAATCAAAGCGAAGAGTTGTTGGTTGCTACTCGGAAAACCTAGAGGTTCCACTATACAAAAATTTTGTACAAAGGTCTGAACCTTTTCCTAGCTACCATGTGTTCTTTTAAATTAAATTTTGGATCGCCTGCGGAACTTAACACGTTTGATCCAAAACTTAATCTATTTGTTCTTTTAGGTTTTGACTTGGATCTCCTGCGAAACTTAACACGTTCGACCCAAATCATCTTAAGTTATTAATTACATTAAATATTAATTTCCATAATTGGTTCCCAGTACTGACGTGGCGAGGCACATGGCCTTCTTGGATATGGGAGCAACCACCACCGACTAGACAAAACCTTTTATAGAAATCTAATATTTAATTTCCTAAAATAACTTTAGGTTAACCAAAAAGAACAATCAAATCACAAGGAAAAATAAAACAAAAGAACACAACTTCGAAAAACATATTCGAAATACTAGAATCGTAAGCCTCTTGTATTTGGTATTATTTCCAAAAATAACTAGTATGATGCGGAAAGGAAAAATACTAGTTATACCTTTTAGAAAGACCTCTTGATCTTCTATCGTATTCCTCTTCTAACCTCGGACGTTGTGTGGGTAACGATCTTCCGAGATGAGAACCACCAAGCACCTTCTTCTTCCTTGCAAGTTTCGGCCATCAAAACATCTTCTAGGATGAAGAGGTTCGGCCACCACCACCATGCTCCAAGGGATGCTAGAAACAAAGCTTTCTTTCTCTCCTTCTTCTTCTTCTTCTCTAAACTTGATCCGGCCACCATATGAGTCTCCACAAGAAAGATGAGGTTCGGCCATCAAAGAGAAGAAAGGAGGAGAGGATGGACGGCCACACCAAGGAAGAAAAAGAGAGAGGAAAAATAATAGAGTTGTTTACCATGAAGGCACCTCTACCCTCTCTTTTATAATCCTTGGCCTTGGCAAATAAGGAAATTTAAATAAAAATTTCCTTAATTCTTTTGCCATTGATAAGGAAAATTTATTTAATTAAAAACAATTTTACCTCATCAACAATGTGGCCGGCCACTTTAAACCAAGCAAAGGAAATTTAATTCAATCAAGAATTAAAACTTTCCTAATTTGTTTCCAGAAATTTTATAAAAAATTTCTCTAATAATTTTTCCCTTCATGATGATTAATAAAAAGAAAATTTTATAAATTAAAATATTTCTTTTAAACATGTGGATAAAAAGAAAGTTATCTTTAAAAATTAAAATCTCTTCCAATCTACAAATAAGGAAAGATATCTAATCTTTTCTTAATCTTTGTAGAAGCTTTATAAAAGAGATATTTAATTTTTAAACTCTCCTTTAAATCATGAACATGATTAAAAGGAAAGTTTTTACCAAAATTAAAATCAACCTTTTAATCTACAAATAAGGAAAGAGATTTAACTCTTCTCTTAATCTTTTGTAGAATCTTATAAAAGGAAAGATTAAAATTTTTAAACTCTCTATTAAATCATGTTATCCACATAAGAAAAATTTTAAAAATAAAATTCCTTTTTATTTTAATAGGGCCGGCCACCTAAGCTTGAGTTCAAGCTAGGGCCGGCCATATGAATTCACCCATGAACCAAAACATGGCCGGCCCTAGCTTGGTCTCCAAGCTAGCTTGGCCGGCCCCCTATAGGATGGGTAAGAAGGTGGGTATAGGTGGGTATAGTACTCTATAATCAAGAGGCTACGATAGGGACCGAGAGGAGGAATTGGTTTTGGTCTCCCGATAAAATTAAGCATCCCGTGTTCGCCCCGAACACACAACTTAATTTTATCAATAATAATTCATTCCACTAAAGAATTATTATTGAACTACCGCACCAATCCCAAATTACATTTTTGGGCTCCTTCTTATTATGAGTGTGTTAATCTCCCTGTGTTTAAGATAACAAATGTCCACTGATTAAGTAAGTTACTGACAACTCACTTAATTAATATCTAGCTCCAAGAGTAGTACCACTCAACTTCATCGTCATGTCGGACTAAGTCCACCTACAGGATTTAACATGACAATCCTTATGAGCTCCTCTTGGGGACATTCTCAACCTAGATCACTAGGACACAGTTTCCTTCTATAATCAACAACACACACTATAAGTGATATCATTTCCCAACTTATCGGGCTTATTGATTCATCGAACTAAATCTCACCCATTGATAAATTAAAGAAATAAATATCAAATATATGTGCTTGTTATTATATTAGGATTAAGAGCACACACTTCCATAATAACTGAGGTCTTTGTTTCTTTATAAAGTCAGTATAAAAGAAACAACCTCTAATGGTCCTACTCAATACACTCTAAGTGTACTAGTGTAATTATATAGTTAAGATAAACTAATACCTAATTACACTACGACCTTCCAATGGTTTGTTCCTTTCCATTATGGTCGTGAGCTACTGTTTATAATTTATAAGGTACTGATAACATGATCCTCTGTGTGTGACACCACAGACCATGTTATCTACAATATAAATTAATTGAACAACTACATTTATCATAAATGTAAACATTTGACCAATGTGATTCTTATTTCTAGATAAATGTTTATACCAAAAGATAGGCTTTTAGTATACACTCTAACAATCTCCCACTTATACTAAAAGACTAAGCTGCCATATCTGCTGCCATACATCTGATTCCCATGCCTTTCAAAAATCTCTTGCCTTAATGACCTTAGGTTATCATCTGATGTAATCTAGGCGGCAACAACTTCTCCTTGTTTATACGATTTCTCGTATTGGGTGGTACTTGCGCTCTATTGTGTTTTCTTACCTTATAGACTTATGGTTTCTTCAAGTTTGCTACTACACCAATGTTATTACAATAAATTGTAATAATCTTTGGACAAACCAGAAATCATATCTAAGTCTATCTTGAGGTTATTGAGTCATTCAGCTTTTATGGCTATCTCAGAGGCTTGCCATATACTCAGCTTCTATGGTGGAGTCCTGAAAAACACCTATGCTTATCACTCTTCCATAGTTATGACTTTACCTCCTAAAGTAAACACAAAACCCCGAGGTTGACTTATTATTGTCCCTATCCGATTGGAAGTCAAAATCCATGCAACCCACAGGGACTAAATTAACTGCCTTGTAAGCTAGCATATAATCTCTAGTTCCTCTATATGCTTTACTGCAGTCTAATGTCCTTGTCTAGGGTTACTTTGATATCTGCTAACTATGCCCTTGGCAAAACAGATTTCTGATCTCGTGCATAGCATACATTAGGTTGTCTAACTACCGAAGCATAAAGAACTGCCTACATGTCCTCAATCTCCTTTGATGTCATCGGAGACATCTCTTTAGATAAAGACACTCCATGCTTAAAAGGTAAGAAACCTTTCTAGGAGTTTTGCATGTTGGTGCAGGAAGCATCCGACGATCGAACCTAAGTTTTGATAATGGCAAAGGGATTCAAAGTTAAGATTCTCTGTTATCTAACATGTTGAATGAGTATTTCAGGAAAGTCCTAACTGCGGTTAGGCAGGTTAAAACCCTAGGGGGTGGTAACCCTAGGTGAAGAAAAGTCCTAGCTGCGGTTAGGCAAAGGGAAAACCCTAGGGGGTGGTAACCCTAGGTCATAGGGGGTGGTAACCCTATGCGGAAAGTCTTGGCAGGTCGATGGCTTCAGGCAAAAGTCCTAGGGGGTGGTAACCCTAGGTGGAAAGTCCTGGTGTCGCGAACCAGGTGAAAGACTGGACTAGCCGGGAAGCGGATGTCCAGCAGAAAGTCCGGAAGCTTCGAGTGCTGAGCAAAATTCCAGTCGATCTGGAGGATCGACTGGCAACAGGTAAATCTCCTGAGTGGAGTAGGTGAGGACGCGTTCCCCGTAGAGGGAACAGTAGGCGTCGGGTCGACCTAGGGTTTCCGGTCGGAAACCCGAAGTCAGACTCAGACAGTCCGGAGACTGTCTATACTTCATTTATCATTTTTATTGTGCTAACTTTATGTTGCAGGATATTGTTTGGGACTAACGTATCTTGCAGGTGCAAAGGAGCAACCTAAAGCCTCGGATGAACAGTGTCCGAGGCGCCTCCATGGAGCTTGGAGGCACCTCGGGTGCAAAAGCTGAGCTAGCTGCGAAAGTTCATCGAAGGCGCCTTGAAGGGAGTATAAGGCGCCTTGGAAGGCGCCTTGAGCAGGGTATATGGCGCCTCCAAGGGATGAAGTTCGACCAGTTCAGATCTGATCCACGCGGAAGACTAGGCAACATGGAGGCGCCTTGAACACCCTTTATAAGGGGGTTTCGACCAGCATCTCAATGAATTAAGTTCTGAGCTTTCCTTCTTCAACGTGCTGCTAACAAAGTCATTCCGAAGTGCTGTTGCAACATTCCGACGACCCGGAGCTTCGTTTTTCTCTTCTTTAAGTTGTCGGTACAAAGTTATTCTAATTGCTGTTACATTTTGTAATCTGTAATTCTTATCGAGCTTATAGTTGTTGCCCACCAGAAGCGATCAAGGATCACGGGCCTTCGAGTAGGAGTCGCCTTAGGCTCCGAACGAAGTAAATCCCTTTGTGTCTTTGTGTTTATTTTATTCCGCTGCATTTTAATTACTCCGATAGTTTTCCGATAATCGAACAAATAGCCACGAGCGCTATTCACCCCCCTCCCCTCTAGCGCTTCTCGATCCAACATTGCATGCTTAAAACGAGCAAGGATTTTTCCGATGTATCAAGCTTAGGATAAGTATATTTTTCTTGCGATCCTTTGATCTCAAAAATATATACATTCTCCCAAGTCCTTTATATCGAATTATTTGGACTACCATACCCTTACTTCTGACAACATTTTGATATTGTTTCCAACTACCAAAAATGTTATCTACGTATAGTACAAGAAATATCACCACGTTTCCATCACACCTTTTGTATACACAAGACTTATCCGTTTACTCAATAAATCCATAGGTCTGGATTACTTTGATAAACTGGATGTTCCAAGACCTTGAAGCTTTGCATCAGTCCATAGACTGATTGAGCTTGCACACAAGATACTCTTAGCCCTTTGCAATGAACCCTTCTGGTTGCTTTATATGGATGCTTTCTTCAAGACTTCCATTAAGGAATGTTGTCTTGACATCCACTTACCAAATAGATAAAAGTATCCGGATAGACTTAAGCATGGCTACCAGTGAAAAAGTTTCCTTTTTCATCTAGCCTTGCTTTGAAAGTTTCTACCTTCTTGTCTATCCCTCTTTTCCTATTATAGACCTTTTTATACCCAAAGGCTTTTACACCATTTGGTAGTTCTACAAGCTTCCAGATTTTATTAGAATACATATATTCTAATTCTGTTATTCATTACTCTTTGCCAAGATATTGCATCTTTATCTTGGAGCGCTTCGTCATATGTCCGGAGATCAGGTTCATGTCCTCCAGGGATCGAATCCAAAAACTCTCCCAAAACATGAATCTTTTTAGGTTGCCTAACAACCCTCCCACTACGACAAGGCACTTTCTGCAATTGTATATCATTTGTGATACGTGTTGCAGTTTCCTTGTGGTATCTCATCTTGTACAATTGGTACTAGATTAGACATGTCTTTTATTATTTCCTTAAGAACAAATTTTCTTATGGGCACGTGGTTTATTACATAGTCCTTTTCTAAAAATCGGTCATTGATGCTAACAATGACCTTCTGATTTTTAAGACTATAAACCTACTTTCATTTCTCTAGGATAACCCACAAACAAGTGAATTCCTGTCCAACTTATCATTGTCTCTCTTCAGCATATGTGCTGGACTACCCGAATCTGAATATGCTTCGAAATAGGCTTACGCCTATTCAGCAATTCTATATGAGTAGAGAGTTCTGACTTTGGAAGGTACTATATTCACTTCCGTTTCCAGAGTATATCCTAAAAATGATTTTGGTAATATTCTAAATAACTCATCAATCTACTTATTTCCATAAGAGTCCTATACCTTCCTTTTTCTACACCATTATGTTGGGGTGTACCAGGTGTAGTTAGTTGAAATTGAATCCCTACTTCTGATAAGTGACTCTTAAATTCTCCCAAGAGGTACTTGCCACTATGTTCTAACCATAGTGACTTTTACTTTAACATTTCTCCGCATCAGCCTTGTACTATTTGAACTAATCAAAGTACTTAGTCTTGCGGTACATTAAGTAAATTTATTTGTATCTTGAATAGTTGTCTATAAAATAGACGAAATATTCAATACTACCTCTTGTCTGGATAGTCATAGGATCACACAAATCAGAATGAACCAATTTCAATATATCTTTGACTCCATACCCCTTAGACTTAAAAGCTTCTTGGTTATTTTTTCTTCCAAGTAAGACTCACAGGTTGGAAAGATTTCCACTACCAATGAACCCAAAAGTTCATCAGCTACCAATGAATCCTACTCAAGTTAATATAACCTAGCCTTAGATGCCAAAGATATTAATGGTTCATTTCCGAAGGTTGCTTTCTCTTAAAATTAGAAGATGTGTTACTAATTTCCATTTGTTGCATCGTGGGAGTTATTGGATTTATAAATTGTCAACCAACGTACCAGAATAGATAACTTCCCTCTTTTTCTTAATAACAACTTTGTTATTAAAAGAGGCAGAATATCAAGTTCTTTGAATAGTTTAGAAACTGAAAACTAGTTCTTTCTAAACTTGGTGCGTAAAGGCAATTACTCAAAAATCCATGTTTTATTCTTATCAAAACATGGATTTTGCTAAATATCGATTGGATATCTGAGTTTAGCAGAATTTGCATACAACAACAGCTATCAGGCCACTATCGGTATGGCACCTTACGAGGCTCTCTATGGGCGGAGGTGTAGATCTCCAATCTGCTGGTATGAGAGTGGTGAACAGAAAGAACTAGAACTTCAGACAGATCTAGTAGCAGATACCACAGCAGCTATACAGCAGATCCACCAGAGGATAGAGACAACTCAGAGCCGCCAGAAAAGCTATGCTGATACACAGCGCAGACCATTAGAGTTTTCGGTTGGGGATTCAGTGTTCCTCAGAGTAGCTCCCATGAAGGGAGTAATGCGTTTTGGGAAGAAGGGTAAATTGAGTCCCAGATATGTGGGACCATACCTTATCACTAGAAGAGTTGGCTGTTAGTTAGAGCTCTAGAGCCAATCATTTGATGATTGTATGGACTCATGTATATCATATTCTTGTATATTAATAAAGGCTTTTGTTTGGTTATTATACTTATTTATATTAGTGCCAAATAGACTAAGTATAATAGCGTCCTTGAGTAGAAGGTTCATACCTATATCAATCGATTAGTTGAATTGATAGTGAGATGATATAGGGAACACTACTCTAAATCATTCCTAGTCGAGTATTAGCATTCAGGGACAATGTTAATACAATAAGACTAGCATGTAGGTCAGCTCGATGACTTGATCTCACAAGTCATGGATATAGAGATATCAAGCTGACACATGGGTATGCATTAGAGAATGTATACTGAATGACCCGCCATGAGAAAGTATCATGGATCGTTATATGAGTGTCATATACTTTCTCATGTGGCTATTAGTATGACTATTAGTCCTTAGACCTGAAGTCACCATGGATCCCTACATAAGGAGTTATGTACTTTAGTTTCGTCAAACGTCACCCGTAACTGGGTGGACTATAAAGGCGATTACTGGGTATATAACGAATTATGTAGAGGGATGTGAGTGATGTAGATGGGATCTATCCCTCCCATATGGCGGGAGCGACATCGGTATTCTTGATAGAGTGAGACCACTAAGTGCATGGCCATGCCCAAATGAGTCAACATTAGATGTTGAGCTCATTTGATCGAGTGAGTCTACTTGGAGTTCAAGATTTAGATTGATTAGAGGATGACACGGTCTATGCCTCATATTGATCAATCTAGATGTCTAGGATAGAAGGACACTTGTCATTATTTTGTGAGTAGTCACAATTGGTAGTCACGAGGTGATGTCGGATCTCGACATTCTTGTAACTTGGGTAGTAATGATGTGTTGCTAGATACCGCTCATTACTTATGCTCCTAAATGGGTTTAGGGCATTGCCAACGTTACAAGAACCTATAGGGTCACACACTTAGGACAATTAGGTGGAGATTAGGTTCATATGATGAACCAAGAGGATTAGATTCATTTGATGAATCAAATTGGATTAAGAGTAATCCTAATTGGGATAACTTGAGTTCGACTCAAGTTGATTCATGTGTTAAATGAGTCTAATTTAGATTTTGACTCATTGAATCAATTTAATTTAATGAATTAGATTCATTATATTAAGTTGGCTCGAATCAAATGGTTGGATTAGATCCACCATGGTAGAGATTGAGTCAAGTTTGACTTGACTTAAGAAGGAAGACCAAAGGTCAATTTTGACTTGACCTTTTGCCACCTCATTGGTGGTTGGCATTAGGTGGACCAATAATGATGTTCCACATCATCATGGGTGCCACCTCATGGAAGTGACAAAGTCACTCTCTTAATGGTTTCATATTAATTGCAATTAATGCAATTAATGTGATTTTATGGTTTCATATTAATTGCAATTAATGCAATTAATGTGAATTTTGAAATGTGGCCGGCCACTTTGTTTTGGGTGAAGAAATTCATTTTTCATTCACTTGTGTGCATCTTCCTCCTTCTCCCTTTCAAGCTCTCCCTCTCCCTCTCCTCCCTTGGCCGAACCACATAGGTGCTAGCACACCTTGGTTTTTGGTCATTTCCATCTAGTGTGTCCATGTGGATACTTCTAGAGGACCGGCGCTTGACGGTCTTGAGATCCGGCATCATTTGGACGAGCGGGAACGCGAAGGGCATCGCATCAAAGGTATAAATGGTTTATCCTTATGTAGATCTACTGTAGATTAAAGTTTTTCAAACTCGTACTCGTATTTTCGTTCGGTTTTACCTTGCACGAGATCCGTGGCTTGGGCGATTCGGGGTTTCCGCGACGCGAAAAGCGGTTTTCGCGGCCCGAAAAACCCAACAAAAACTTGGTCCGAGTTTATTTTTATTTTTATGAAAAAAATAAAACCTTCTGTGATTTTCTGTAAAAAATAGTTTTTTATGATTTTATGGGTAATTTTTCCGTAGAAGCGAAGCACAAGTGTCTCGGCACTTGTAGGCTTCGGCTACCGGAAAGATCTTTCAAAACCGGCTTCGTTTTGCCCCAAATCCTTTTGGGGCAGCGAGCTTGGGTGCCATTAGATCGCAAAGGAGCAACTCACGATGGTTAGATCGTGGGTAGGGGTACTGCCCCTAACCCCGCAAGGGGATTTGCTCCGCGATTGCACTCGAAATCGCTAAAAACGAACCCGCCGGGAAGATTTTTCCGAAACGGCAATGTCTCGACCCAAATAGTTTTGGGACAGCGGGTTTAGGTGCTGTTGGATCGCAAAGGAACCCTCGCGATGGTTAGATCGTGGGTAGGGGCGATGCCCCTGGGCCCCGCAAGGGGATCCGTTCCGCGATTGCGCCCGAAACCGCTAAACGGGACCGCCGGGAAATTTTATTCGTAAAATTGTAAAAATTAATTTTAAAATTATAGAAAATTATGAAAATATATAATTTTGAATTATATATATTACTTTGTGATAGTCATGGCCCAAAGCCCAATATGATTGGTTGTGTTGTAATTCATAATACGGCCTGCGTGCCGTTATGTGTTTGCGAGTGTTGTATTATATTCGCGACCTGCGTGTCGTGCCTTCTCATATTTTATTGTTGTAAATTAGATTTAGACTCGAATGTAACTCGAGTTTCAAATTGTAATGTACAAATTGGAGCGGTGGAGGGTCCACACGAGACGGAGTTCCGAGGCGGGCACGAGCAACACAAGGTGGTCAAAGGGAGGCGCTTGGAGAAGCTGTTGACCCTAGGTTGACCAATCGATCTTCTCATTGGCTTGAGAAGATCGTAGTAGGGCCATGACTAAATCACAAATAGATTAATTAATTAATTATTATGTATTTGATGCATGTTTAATAATTAATTAATTAATTAATTAGTGCCTTAACGATTAGATTAGATCTAAGTCGTGCACATGATGCACCCTTGCGATTAGATTAGATCTAAGTCGTGCACAAGATGCATTCTTCTCGATTAGATTAGATCTAGATCGAACCAACTCTAAAATGCCTAACCGTGCCATGATACCTATCACTACCTCGATCACATGTATTGTTGAATCTGCCAAAGCAGAGCAATACATATTATCTTGGTAGGGTACGGAGGGACAATCTTGGTCCCGTCTATCAACGCATGGGTGAATACAAACTCAATTAGATTGAGTATTCATAGTTACTCGGTTGGATCGAGTCAACTATAGGCATTCTTCCAATAGTTGGAAAGATAGGTCAATATCACATCTATATTAACTCTCGGGCGTATTAGCCAAAGCTAACTCGAGTTTTAATATAAATGCGGATATTGATTCTATAAACAAGAGTTGCATAGAGATGTAATTGGTAATCGTTACCTACCGATCTTACTAAGCATTGGGCGTATTAGCCAAAGCTAACTCAAGGGTTAGTATGATGTGGATCTTGTCCCACAGAATTATAGAATTCAGTGGGAGCATCATTTAATTAAAAGGCCTAATTAAATGATTTTTAAGAATATGATATTTATTTATGCAAATTTTCTGTTGTAGATAACCATGACGTCAAACACGAATTCCTTCTCCCTGCGATCTGTCCTTGAGAAGGACAAGCTCAACGGAGCGAATTTCCTGGACTGGTACAGGAACTTGAGAATAGTTCTCACCCAGGAGCGTAAGCTGTACGTTCTGGAGCAGCCCATTCCGGAGGCTCCTCCTGCTAATGCCCCGCGAGCCGACAAAGATGCTTACAAGAAGCATCAAGACGACGCATTAGATGTGTCCTGTCTTATGCTCGCAACCATGAACTCTGAGCTTCAGAAGCAACATGAGTTGATGAACGCTTACGATATGGTTGAACATCTTTGTCACCTATATCAAGGACAAGCAAGGCACTGGAAGAGGAACTCCAAAGAATACCTGGAAGATCTTAAGAAGAAGAGAAATAAGATTTCTACTTCAGGTATAAATATTATAGAAGTCAACCTCTCTATTTCTTCATCGTGGGTATTAGATACCGGATATGCTTCGCACATTTGTACTAATGTACAAGTGCTGAGGAATAGCAGGGCATTGACGAAGGGTGAGATAGACCTACGAGTAGGCAATGGAGCACGAGTTGCTGCTATTGCTGTAGGAACTTATCATCTATCTCTTCCCTCTGGGCTTGTACTAGAATTAGATGATTGTTGTTATGTGCCTGCCTTGACTAAGAACATAATTTCTGTTTCTTGTTTGGACAAGAAAGGATTTTCGTTTATAATAAAGAACAAATGTTTTTCCGTCTATTTAAACGATATGTTCTATTGTAGTGCACCTCTGATAAACGGACTCTATATTCTAGATCTAGAGAGCCCTATCTATAACGTAAATACCAAGAGATTCAAGTCAAATGACATGAACCAAACATACCTCTGGCACTGTCGCTTAGGTCATATAAATGACAAGCGCTTATCCCAGCTCCATAAGGATGGTTTGCTGGACTCATTTGATTTTGAATCATATGAGATATGCGAGTCATGCCTACGAGGCAAGATGACCAAGACGCCCTTTAGTGGGCATAGCGAGAGAGCAACTGATTTGTTAGGACTCATACATAGTGATGTATGTGGCCCTTTCAATGTTGCTGCTAGAGGCGGTTATAGGTACTTCATCACATTTACTGATGATTTCAGTAGATACGGTTATGTGTACTTGATGACACATAAGTCTGAATCCTTTGAAAAGTTCAAAGAATTCAAGAATGAAGTACAGAACCAGCTTGGCAAGAGTATTAAGGTACTTCGATCAGATCGAGGTGGTGAATACTTAAGCCATGAGTTTCGTGACTACTTAGCTGAGTGTGGGATTTTATCTCAACTCACTCCTCCTAGAACACGACAGTGGAATGGTGTATCCGAAAGGAGGAATCGTACCTTATTAGATATGGTGCGATCTATGATGAGTCACACAGATCTTCCGACATATCTATGGGGATATGCTCTAGACACGGCAGCTTTCATACTCAACCGAGTTCCATCAAAGGTCGTGATAAAGACACCATATAGGATATGGACTAGGAGAGATGCCCAGGTGTCTTTCATGAGGATTTGGGGTTGTGAGGCTTACGTTCGACTTCAAGTCTCAGACAAGTTAGGACCCAAATCTGACAAGTGCTATTTCATCGGATATCCCAAGGAAACTAAGGGATATTACTTCTACATTCCCAGTCAGCACAAGGTAGTTGTGGCAAAGACTGGGGTCTTTCTAGAAAGGGACTTTGTTTCTAGAAAGACTAGTGGGAGCGCGTTCGATCTTGAAGAAGTTCAAGATGCGAACAATAGCACTAATGCCTCGATGGAAATTGAACTGGAACCACAAAGTGTTGTGGATGATGTTGTTCCACAAGGAGTTGAGGAACAACAACCGATTCAAGTAGACATACCTCTTCGCAGGTCTGATAGGGTACGTCGTCAGCCTGAGAGATACTCATTTCTCTTGTCTGACCATGATGACATTGTGTTCTTAGAGGATGAGCCTACCACCTATCAAGAAGCTGTGACCAGATTCTTAGAAATGCCTAGAAGCCATGAGATCCGAGATGGAATCCATGTACACCAACCAAGTATGGACTTTGGTTGATCCACCTGAAGGGGTAAAACCATTGGGTGCAAGTGGGTCTTTAAGAGAAAGACTGACATGGATGGAATTATCTACAAGGGTCGCTTGGTAGCTAAAGGTTTCAAGCAGATTCATGGTATTGACTATGATGAAACTTTTTCTCCAGTGGCGATGTTTAAGTCCATTCGGATCATGCTTGCTATTGCAGCCTACCATGACTATGAGATATGGCAGATGGATGTCAAAACCGCGTTTCGAATGGAAACCTACTCGAGGATGTGTACATGACACAACCGAGGGTTTTGTAGATCCACACGATACTAGTAGAGTATGCAAGTGCATAGGTCCATTTATGGACTAAAGCAAGCTTCTGGTGGAATCTTCGATTCGATAATGCGATCAAGCAGTTTGGTTTCATCAAGAGCGAAGATGAGCCTTGTGTCTACAAGAAGGTTGTAGGGGACATAGTTGTCTTCCTCATATTATATGTGGATGACATACTACTCATTGGGAAGGACATCCTATGCTTGATCTGTCAAGACCCGGCTAGGAGTTGCTTCTCAATGAAGGACTTAGGTGAGGCATCCGCATTCTAGGATACGGATCTATAGAGATAGATCTAAAGATTGCTTGGCCTAAGTCGAGTACATATATTGACAAGGTACTCTTCGGTTTGCCATGCAGAACTCTAAGAAGGGATTTCGCCGATGTCACATGGCGTGAGTCTTCAAGACTCAAGGTCCCTCTTCTAGAGAGAGAGAGACCGCATGGATCAGATCCCTATGCCTCAGCCATAGGATCGATCATGTACGACATGCTTTGTACTCGACCGATGTCTCGTATGCTTTGAGCATGACGGGCAGATACCAGTCAGATCGAAAGTCTTTGGATAGCGGTCAAGAATATTCTTAAGTACTACGAAGGACTAAAGAATATTTCTTGATATATGGAGGCAATGATGAGCTAACTGTAAAGGGTTACGATGATGTCAGCTTCAGACCGATCGGGATGATTACCGATCGCAGTCGTGGTTCGTATTTTGCATTAATGGTGGTGTCGGTGGAAGAGTTCAAGCAAGATACGGTGGCTGATTCTACAATGAAGTCGAGTATATTCTGCATCGAGGCGAAAGGAAGCGATTTGGATCATAGTTCATCACGAACTTGGGGTGGTTCCTAACATCACGACCCAGTTGAGATCTATTGTGACAACAATGGAGCTATAGCAGAAGGAACCTCGCACCAGCGGACCAAGCACATACTACTGCGCTTCCATCTCATTCGAGATGATCGATAGAGGAGATGTGAAGATTTGCGAGTACCTACTGAGGCTAACATCGCGGATCCCTTGACCAAGGCTTTGGCACAGAGGAAGCATGATGGTCACACTAGGTCTTTAGGCCTTAGAGCCTATACTGATTGGCACTAGTGCTAGTGGGAGATTGTTAGTTAGAGCCCTAGAGCCAATCATTTAATGATTGTATGGACTCATGTATATCATATTCTTGTATATTAATAAAGGCATTTGTTTGGTTATTATACTTATTTATATTAGTGCCAAATAGACTAAGTATAATAGCGTCCTTGAGTAGAAGGTTCATACCTATATCAATCGATTAGTTGAATCGATAGTGAGATGATATAGGGAACACTACTCTAAATCATTCCTAGTCGAGTATTAGCATTCAGGGACAATGTTAATACAATTAGCATGTAGGTCAGCTCGATGACTTGATCTCACAAGTCATGGATATAGAGATATCAAGCTGACACATGGGTATACGTTGGAGAATGTATACTGAATGACCCGCCATGAGAAAGTATCATGGATCGTTATATGAGTGTCATATACTTTCTCATGTGGCTATTAGTATGACTATTAGTCCTTAGACCTGAAGTCACCATGGATCCCTACATAAGGAGTTATGTACTTTAGTTTCGTCAAACGTCACCCGTAACTGGGTGGACTATAAAGGCGATTATTGGGTATATAACGAATTATGTAGAGGGATGTGAGTGATGTAGATGGGATCTATCCCTCCCATATGACGGGAGCGACATCGGTATTCTTGATAGAGTGAGACCACTAAGTGCATGGCCATGCCCAAATGAGTCAACATTAGATGTTGAGCTCATTTGATCGAGTGAGTCTACTTGGAGTTCAAGATTTAGATTGATTAGAGGATGACACGGTCTATGCCTCATATTGATCAATCTAGATGTCTAGGATAGAAGGACACTTGTCATTATTTTGTGAGTAGTCACAATTGGTAGTCACGAGGTGATGTCGGATCTCGACATTCTTGTAACTTGGGTAGTAATGATGTGTTGCTAGATACCGCTCATTACTTATGCTCCTAAATGGGTTTAGGGCATTGCCAACGTTACAAGAACCTATAGGGTCACACACTTAGGACAATTAGGTGGAGATTAGGTTCATATGATGAACCAAGAGGATTAGATTCATTTGATGAATCAAATTGGATTAAGAGTAATCCTAATTGGGCTAACTTGAGTTCGACTCAAGTTGATTCATGTGTTAAATGAGTCTAATTTAGATTTTGACTCATTGAATCAATTTAATTTAATGAATTAGATTCATTATATTAAGTTGGCTCGAATCAAATGGTTGGATTAGATCCACCATGGTAGAGATTGAGTCAAGTTTGACTTGACTTGAGAAGGAAGACCAAAGGTCAATTTTGACTTGACCTTTTGCCACCTCATTGGTGAGTTGGCATTAGGTGGACCAATAATGATGTTCCACATCATCATGGGTGCCACCTCATGGAAGTGACAAAGCCACTCTCTTAATGGTTTCATATTAATTGCAATTAATGCAATTAATGTGATTTTATGGTTTCATATTAATTGCAATTAATGCAATTAATGTGAATTTTGAAATGTGGCCGGCCACTTTGTTTTGGGTGAAGAAATTCATTTTTCATTCACTTGTGTGCATCTTCCTCCTTCTCCCTTTCAAGCTCTCCCTCTCCCTCTCCTCCCTTGGCCGAACCACATAGGTGCTAGCACACCTTGGTTTTTGGTCATTTCCATCTAGTGTGTCCGTGTGGATACTTCTAGAGGACCGGCGCTTGACGGTCTTGAGATCCGGCATCATTTGGACGAGCGGGAACGCGAAGGGCATCGCATCAAAGGTATAAATGGTTTATCCTTATGTAGATCTGCTGTAGATTAAAGTTTTTCAAACTCGTACTCGTATTTTCGTTCGGTTTTACCTTGCACGAGATCCGTGGCTTGGGCGATTCGGGGTTTCTGCGACGCGAAAAGCGGTTTTCGCGGCCCGAAAAACCCAACAACCACCATGCTCCAAGGGATGCTAGAAACAAAGCTTTCTTTCTCTCCTTCTTCTTCTTCTTCTCTAAACTTGATCCGGCCACCATATGAGTCTCCACAAGAAAGATGAGGTTCGGCCATCAAAGAGAAGAAAGGAGGAGAGGATGGCCGGCCACACCAAGGAAGAAAAAGAGAGAGGAAAAATAATAGAGTTGTTTACCATGAAGGCACCTCTACCCTCTCTTTTATAATCCTTGGCCTTGGCAAATAAGAAAATTTAAATAAAAATTTCCTTAATTCTTTTGCCATTGATAAGGAAAATTTATTTAATTAAAAACAATTTTATCTCATCAACAATGTGGCCGGCCACTTTAAACCAAGCAAAGGAAATTTAATTCAATCAAGAATTAAAACTTTCCTAATTTGTTTCCGGAAATTTTATAAAAAATTTCTCTAATAATTTTTCCCTTCATGATGATTAATAAAAAGGAAATTTTATAAATTAAAATATTTCTTTTAAACATGTGGATAAAAAGAAAGTTATCTTTAAAAATTAAAATCTCCTCCAATCTACAAATAAGGAAAGATATCTAATCTTTTCTTAATCTTTGTAGAAGCTTTATAAAAGAGATATTTAATTTTTAAACTCTCTTTTAAATCATGAACATGATTAAAAGGAAAGTTTTTACCAAAATTAAAATCAACCTTTTAATCTACAAATAAGGAAAGATATTTAACTCTTCTCTTAATCTTTTGTAGAATCTTATAAAAGGAAAGATTAAAATTTTTAAACTCTCTATTAAATCATGTTATCCACATAAGAAAATTTTTAAAAATAAAATTCCTTTTTATTTTAATAGGGCCGGCCACCTAAGCTTGAGTTCAAGCTAGGGCCGGCCACATGAATTCACCCATGAACCAAAACATGGCCGGCCCTAGCTTGGTCTCCAAGCTAGCTTGGCCGGCCCCCTATAGGATGGTAAGAAGGTGGGTATAGGTGGGTATAATACTCTATAATCAAGAGGCTATGATAGGGACCGAGAGGAGGAATTGGTTTTGGTCTCCCGATAAAATTAAGCATCCCGTGTTCGCCCCGAACACACAACTTAATTTTATCAATAATAATTCATTCCACTAAAGAATTATTATTGAACTACCGCACCAATCCCAAATTACATTTTTGGGCTCCTTCTTATTATGAGTGTGTTAATCTCCCTGTGTTTAAGATAACAAATGTCCACTGATTAAGTAAGTTACTGACAACTCACTTAATTAATATCTAGCTCCAAGAGTAGTACCACTCAACTTCATCGTCATGTCGGACTAAGTCCACCTGCAGGGTTTAACATGACAATCCTTATGAGCTCCTCTTGGGGACATTCTCAACCTAGATCACTAGGACACAGTTTCCTTCTATAATCAACAACACACACTATAAGTGATATCATTTCCCAACTTATCGGGCTTATTGATTCATCGAACTAAATCTCACCCATTGATAAATTAAAGAAATAAATATCAAATATATGTGCTTGTTATTATATTAGGATTAAGAGCACACACTTCCATAATAACTGAGGTCTTTGTTTCTTTATAAAGTCAGTATAAAAGAAACGACCTCTAATGGTCCTACTCAATACACTCTAAGTGTACTAGTGTAATTATATAGTTAAGATAAACTAATACCTAATTACACTACGACCTTCCAATGGTTTGTTCCTTTCTATTATGGTCATGAGCTACTGTTTATAATTTATAAGGTACTGATAACATGATCCTCTGTGTGTGACACCACACACCATGTTATCTACAATATAAATTAATTGAACAACTACATTTATCATAAATGTAAACATTTGACCAATGTGATTCTTATTTCTAGATAAATGTTTATACCAAAAGCTAGGCTTTTAGTATACACTCTAACAAGAGCCACGTCGTAGCAAACGGGCTAGAGTTGAGAAATCATTAGGGCTAGACTTCATGACCTTTATGTCAGAAATGGACCCAAGAACATTAAGCGAAACTCTCTCTAGTCCCGACGCCCCAATGTGGAAAGAAGCCTTCAATAGTGAAATCGGGTTCATCATGAATAACTATACTTGGGAACTAATAGACCTTCCTTCTGGTACCAAATCATTAGATTGTAAGTGGATACTAAAAACGTAAGTATAAAACTGATGGATCAATTGATAAGTATAAGACCAGACTTGTAGCCAAAGGGTACAAGCAAAAGGAAGGCCTTGACTACTTTGATACATACTCACCGGTGACAAGGATTACATCCATACGAGTGCTGATAGTCATTGCAGCACTGTATGACCTTGAAATACACCAAATGGATGTTAAGACTGCATTCTTAAATGGTGAGTTGGAAGAAAAAATCTATACGGAGCAACCCGAGGGGTTCGTAGCTCTAGAAAAGAGGAAAAGGTGTGTCGACTTGTTAAGTCATTATACGGATTTAAACAAGCGCATAAACAATGGCACGAAAAATTTGACAAAATAATGCTGTCAAAGAATTCAAAATAAATGAATGTAACAAATACATTTACGTTAAAAACACACCTGAAGGTCATGTAATGGTCTGTCTATACGTAGACGACATGCTTATAATAGGCAGTAATCATGAGGTAATCATGAGTACAAAGAAAATGTTGACCAAGAATTTCGATATGAAAGATATGGGTCTAGCAGATGTTACATTGGGAATTAAAATTCTTAGGACATCCGATGGAATAGTTTTGACACAATCTCATTATGTAGAGTCAGTATTAAAAAGGGTCAACGCGTATAATCTCTCTGTAGTGAAAACACCTATGGATCTAAGCCAACACTTAGTGAAAAACCATGGTGAGCCCATATCACAATTGGAATATTCTCAAATAATAGGCAGCTTGATGTATCTTACAAACTGCACACGTCAGGATATTGCCTGTACGGTTAACAAGCTGAGTCGTTTTACGAGTAATCCAAACGACACCCATTGAAAAGTACTAATTCAAGTTCTTAAATATTTGAAATATACTATGAACTACGGATTATATTACGAAAAGTATCCTGTTGTCTTAGAGAGATATTATGATGCTAATTGGATATCAGATACAAAAGATTCCAAATCCACTAGTGGGTATGTATTCACAATCAATTGAGGAGCGATATCTTGGAAATCCACTAAGCAGACGTGCATTGCTTGGTCAACTATGGAATCCAAGTTTATAGCACTAGACAAAGCGGCTGAAGAAGCTGAATGGCTGCAAAATTTCTTGGAAGATATTTGGAGCTAGACAAAACCTATGCTCGTCGTACTTATACACTGTGATAGTTAAACAACAATTGGAAGGGCACAGAGTAGTATATATAATGGTAAGTCATGATATATACGTCGTAGACATAATACCATTAGGCAGTTGATCTCGAACGGAGTGATTGCAATCAACTATGTCAAGTCCAAAGATAATTTGGCAGTTTCTCTTACGAAGAGGCTAAGTCGAGATCAAGTATACTGCTCATCGAGAGGAATGGGATTAAAAATCTACAACTAAAATGACTATAACGGTAACCTAACCTTGTTGATTGGAGATCCCAAGATCTTGGTTCAATGGGACAACGAAGTTACAGAAGTTGTGTTACAGCACACGAGATATATTATCTCTATCCCAATCCTAGGATGAACTTGTGTTGTCCTACCACATGTAGTGAGTTAAGCTTATGCTTTTAATGACTTATATACCTTTATAAGGTAGAGTATGGTAGGATACTCTTGATAGAAGTCTCACCTATGTGAGTGTGAAGACAGGTCGCTTCAATGAAACACTCATGAATCCAAGATGGTGTCCATGACCAAAATGAAACCAACCATGAGAACCAAAAAAGTATGTGAGATAAGTCTCTATGTGGGTGTTATTGTCTTAGTATACACAAACAGCTGAATAGTTCAAGACATCACGTTCACTGTACAGCCTAGTATGCTCAATAATATTCTACTATGTAAGGTTCAAAGCCACAAGCTACCTCTCCCGATGCATTGATTTATCGATTGGACTCTTGAAAAGGTGTCAGCATGCATACATACATAAATTTTCATTCATGTGGGGGATTGTTGGAATATAATTTTTCGAATGAAAAAACGAGGTGTCATCAGTCGATGAAAGTCAGAATTGATTTCAAATTCGAAATCTACGTTTCGTGTAGATAAATCTAGACTATTGATTTGCTCGAAACCGATTACGGATGAATGAGAAATTAATTGTTTAAAGTGAAGCCCAAAATTAGTAGATGGGGAATAGTCCCACATCTAAAAGAATAAGGAGAGATTGTCTTTTTATATATGTTGATGTGTTATTGGAGTTAACACAAAAAGCACAAGGTGCTCTCTTCTCATGGGTGATCAGGTGCTTGCACCTGTGAGCCCGCCACGCGTGCAGGGACACAATGGGTGCTTTGTTGGTGCACTTTGCATTTCAAATTTATGCTTCAGGCGGTGGTGACATATCACCTGACTACTCAGGCATGACGTGGAATGAGTACGTGCAGGGAGAGATGACCAAACTGTTGACTGGGCAAATGAGTGGCAACCATTGGATCAAAGATGGTGACAGATCGCAATCGGACCACTAGTGATGGGATCTAATCTGAACCGTTAGACTGCTGAGATCAGAGGCTATATGAAAGGGTTACAACCTTTTTCAAATCTAAAGGCTCATATCAAGTGCAATCTGAATGGTTGCACTCCTCTGGATTAAACGGTCCAAATGAATCCTTACCAAAGGGTACCTCACCTCTTCACTTGGTATAAGAAGAACCCCCCAGATGTTGGAAAAACACACTCATTCAATCAACCCATCCAAGCATCTAAGAGTAGCTTCATTCCTTCTGCATTCAGAGTCCAAAAAGTCTACGAGAAGGTTCGCCGGTCTCGAAGTTTGTAGTGCTGCTACTCTGTGACAACATCGTTGTATCTTGGAAACGAATTGCTGCTATCCGTTAGCACCTGTAGCAGAGCAATATCATTTTACGGAGATAATGTTGAATACTAGCCTCGACGATTTCAGTTTGCATCCTTTCCAGCGGCAATCCTCGACAGCTCCAATAGTCGTAAAGCGACTACGATCACACAGGAACCAACAGTTCGCCGTTAAAGACAATCGGTTAGACAAAAGGAGCGGGTGTAATTCTATTGGTGTTATGGATATGGAAGCTGTTGTTATTTAATGGGTTTTATATACGTGAAAGTTTACGGATGAAGAAGCTTTTTTGGTGTTTGGATGTGTATTCTATTGATTTGAGATGGTGTCTCAAATCTGAAGTGTGTTTGGATGATTTTGATTTCAAGAAGCTGATTGATGATGGAAATTTTTTGGTGCTAGGGTTGATCTCGTCGAAAAGATATGGAATTCTCTTGTGTGCTGAAGTTGTGTGCAAGTATTGGATTGGAATGGTTATAGTCTGTTTGGATATTTTGGATATGTTTTCTTTTTGATGTGCTCTGGATTTATTTCTGTGAGCTTGGAGTCATATTCTGGAGTGTTGGTGGTTTATTTGGAGATGCAAGTCTTCAAGAAAGTGACTGAGATCTCTTTGGTATGTTGACGTTATTTTGCTAAAAATATTTGTAAGTAAAGTCTTTTTGTTTTGAGATCTTGGAATGTAAGTCTGGAGAGGATTTGTATACATGTAAATCTTTGGAGTTCTGTAAATTATAATATGAGGTCAGATTTAGCCCCCTTTACTAGGATTTTTTATATATATAAAATTTTCTTTTGAATAAGAAACACGGAGCTAAAAAAAATTTTTTAAAAAAATCTCTATTTGGATATATATATATATATATATATAACTTTAAATATATAATCAGACTTGATTATATATATATATATATATATATATATATATATATATAAGTTTAAATATATAATCAGACTTGATTCTATATTAAACATGATAAAATATTTAAGATCAACATTATAATCTCTTTATTATTGTAAAAAAAATTATCTATTTTTTTAAAACAAAATATCCATGTGATATTTGCCCTACCTCTTTCATATGTTATGCTACTTGCATTTGCATTAATTCATTTTCATCTCAAAGTATTTCCAATTTACTTTCCTTCTCAATATTGGCTCTTAATAATTATCAAAATAATTTAAAGATTTAACTATTCTTTAAAATGATTCTAAATTTTCATTATGTTAAAATACTCGCTTAATATTTTAAAATTCATTAAACTGGAAAATATATATTATCTTGCATACGTCAATTATGATGCAGAGGTCTGGCCATGGCAGCCACCGGAACAAGAGGGGAAGAAGACCAGCCCAATGGTTTCTCTTTGGCCGGCCCAACACTTGGAGCCTTGCGGTCCTCCAATCAACCGTTCCCCACTTGCCTTCCTTTCGCCGAAAACAAATCTCCTCATCTCCTCCTCAATTTCTGCAACCTCCTTTCTCATTCCATCCCACTCCATTACTTCCTGTATGTGCAGAGGTAAAGCAGGTGCCGAAGATTCCGTGTCTTTCGTGCTCACAACAACCGCAAGCATCGACGAGAACGCAACGAGAGATAGTGTACAATCGAAACAAGCCATGAAGCGTGTGTGTTTTGCGTTCCCTCTCTTACTTTACCATTTCCAAACTTCCCACCGCTCTATAATCAACAAGAACAAAAATAAAGAGGGCATACGCAGCGGGGACGTTGATTGATAGACTAATAATTTCTTACTGAAAGGAATGACATTCCTCGAGATATTGATGGTTGAAACAGGTACGTCTATTTCATTCTCCTTCACAGAAAGGTTTCTTAAATGCAAAGTATTGTAGAAACACTAGGCACTTTCTGATGTCAAGATACAGTTATGTGATAATTTAATTGAACTGATGGGATCAGTGTCATGATAAGCAGTCCATATTTGGTAGACCCCTAGATAAAGATAACTGATTAATTGCAGTATTAATGGCTCTCCATAATCTTCTCATTTCAGTTTCATGACCAACTTCCTGCAATAGAATTTCATAATTACTGATAGAGAGACTTAAAGACTTGCAGGATTTTGGATAAATTTCTGTTCAATAAGCCAAGACAGTAACAAATTCTTCACGTTGCATATAACATATTGCTTAAAATCGCGTTTTGAGACTTAATTATGTGAATAATGTCGGAGAGAGATGCATTTATAGAGCAGTTGGCCACGAGATTAAGACATCGCACCATTAATTGTTTAAGCAAAGAAGTAATGTTGTTTGTCCTTTCCATGATGAAGTATGCAATCTGATTAAGCTACAGAGAGTTATTAAAATATGTCCTTTCTGAATCATGCTTTGTGATATCATAATGGTATATATTAAAGTGCCTTGTTTCTTTTGCAGTTTCAACGACTTCAGCTAGAAAACAGAAGGTGGAGCTGTCAAATGACGCTGATCAGCTACAACTAAGTTTAACGGCTGAACAAGTCATTGCCAGAACAGTACTGCCATGGATAACAAAAACAAGTTGAGTAGCTGATGATCTTCTCAGTGGATCGATCAGAGGTCCAAGGACCAGTACAAGACTCAGCAAGCAGAGCCTTCTGGACGACCCCAAGCCGGAGCTTTGGGGTTGTGACCACCGGGGAGCACGGCGTCCCATGCGGTCTTGGTCAAGTTTTGACAGCATGGTGCAGTGGGCGGGAAGTGGGGCAAGCTTGTACCTCTCCGGCCTCCGCGGCTGGGGTCCGCCCTTTGGTTTGGCATACCGCGCCCGGTGATGACGGACGGTGGCCCTCCAGCGTTGAATTCACAGGAAGTAGCAGTTGAATCAGATTCAGCTGCTCGAATTGAATCCGGAAATTATGAACTCAGAGAACAGTCACTCGATTTAAATTTTCAAAAGCAGCATTATTTTCTCATGCATGCAGAAAGGATTGGCAAACAGGTTGGCACTTAAATGAGGTTTCTGACCGTAATTAAGTAATTAATATATGGGTCTCCATCATAAAGCCTCTTACTTTTATGTTGCTTGTGAATATCTCTGGATTCAGATTAGAAGTGTGATACGACAGTTTATCGTTTTGTTTTGTTTTGTTTCAAATTATTATGAGTCAATGATTTAGAAGATATTTCCGAGTCTTTAGAAAAGGCAAACTACACTACGAAGGACTGACTTTTATTAAGAAGATCCTGAGAAGGAAAAAAAATAAAGTAAAATCCAGATGTTGCCAGTAAAAAGAGCTTAGCACACATCAATGCACCTGTACTTGTGGAACCAAGAGATTTCTGAAAGAAAAAAAAAGTTTAATGTTGTGCCATAAAAGCTGCTGCGCTATTATCCAAAACCATTCTGAATTGGTATGCAATCGTAGCAAGTTCTTCCAATTACTTCCAAGTTGTTTCAAACATAAAGAAGCTGAAGATTCTTAAATGCAGATGCTCTGCAGTTTCAGAGCCTCCACTCCACACTTTTATTTTCCTTTCAAATCTACAAACATCACAGATAGATAAAATGACACCATTCTGGATAAGGAGGAGTGACAGACTCCCAGGGTCCAGCACCTGGGATTGAAGGCAATCATAACAACTGACAGTTCTATTGTTAAGAAAATTTGAATCATGTAGAGTTTTTTTTTTTAACAAATAAAAAATCATTGAAGAAGAAGGGGAAAAAAGATACTGTTTCCTCCATTTTTCCAATTCTGTCCTCTTTTGTTTTATCTGAAAGGGAAAAACAATCTGTTGAATCGATTTAGTTAGATATGTTGACTCTCGCCCTGATGGAGGACAAGTCTGTTACAACTAACGACCGGATTTTTCAAAAGTGGCGCCCATGACTCTGCCCCTTTTTTTTTTTCTTTCTTTTTTCTCTTCCTATCAAAAAAAAAATTGAAATAAACATAGAAGATTTAAAAAAAAAATGGGTATATTATTTATTGATTTGATTCTCCCACACCTCTCCTATCTCTAGCAATACGCATCAATTAAAGGTCACTCCGGTCATTGGACTGTAGATTTTGTCTCACCCTTTAAACCCGGAAGGCGGCCTCGACGGCGCCGGTCTTCTTCCCATCTCTATATAGTCTCAGTCTCCTTATTGTTCCTTGCCTCCTTCCCCTTTCTCCCTCTCCCTCGTCCCCCAGATGTTCTTGTGAGCCTGCATAATAGTAACTACCTTTTTAAGTTAGGAGGAGGGAGAAGGAGGAGAAGAAGATGGGGTGGTCATGGCAGTGGAGCTTGTGCCTGTGCGCGATAGGGGCATGTACGGTGATGGCAGTCAAAGTGCTGGAGTATTTGTGGTGGAGGCCCAGGAGGGTGGAGCGCCATTTTGCCAAGCAAGGCATACGAGGTCCCCCTTACCGATTCTTCATTGGCTGCGTCAAGGAGATGGTAGGCCTCATGCTCGAGGCCTCCTCTAAGCCGATGATGATGTCTCAGAACCAGCACAACATCCTTCCCAGAGTCCTCGCCTTCTACCACCACTGGAAGAAGATCTACGGTACTGTAAACGCATGGCACGATCTTTTTTGTCTTGCTCCCTCCTCCCATTCTGGCCGACCCCTCCTTCCATGTTCCCTTTTCGAAAAGATCGTTGTGGGGTTATACATCTGGACCTTCTCTCTTTTTGTTTAGCTCGATTGCTGATTATGTGGGCGTTTCATGGTACATGAGCTGCTTCTTTCTTTGTTCTCTTGATCACTTTGTCTGCATCTCTCGGCTGTCCTAACTGGTAGTTGATGTCCCGCTTTTCTAGGATTCGTGTCCTGCTCGATCGCTATCTCAGAAAAAAAAAACAAAAGCTTGTTTTGGTTCTCATTCAGCTCTCTTCCTGTCTATGATGGATTGCAGGCTCCCCCTTCCTGCTCTGGTTTGGCCCGACTCCGCGGCTCGCTGTCACTGACCCCGAGCTTATCCGGGAGATTATGCTGTCGCGGTCCGAGGTCTTCGAGCGCTACGAGTCTCACTTGGAGGTCCGACGGCTGGAGGGCGAGGGGCTGGTGAGTCTCCGAGGCGAGAAGTGGGCTCACCACCGCAGGGTCCTCACCCCTGCTTTCCACATAGAGAACCTCAGAGTAGGCCCTGCTCCTGCTCCCTCCGCTGCCTCTTCGATCGCTGTCGTTTTCAGTTTAATCAATTCGAGAATTGTAAAATTTCCAGCTGTTGATTCCCTTCGTCGGTAAGACGGCGCTTGGCATGGTGGAGAAGCTGCCGGTCTCCGGGGAGGAGGTGGAGATCGACGTGTCCGAGTGGTTCCAGACCGTGACGGAGGACGCCATCACCCGGACCGCCTTCGGGAGAAGCTTCGACGACGGCAAGGCCGTGTTCAAGCTGCAGACTCAGCAGATGGCCTTTGCGGCTGAAGCTTTCCGCAATATATTCATCCCTGGCTACAGGTATCGTGTCGTCGTCCAACTTCTAGCACTGTTTCTGCCTCATTTAAAATTGATTCGATTAAATAAAATGATCAAAATTAGATTTTTACCGACGAAAAAGAATACCAGCTCGTGGAAATTAGAGAAGCAAATCAAGAACAGCCTGGTCGAGTTGATTGGCCGGCGAAGGGAAATGAAGGAGGAGGAGAAAGGGAAGCAGCCACCAAGAAATGTGAAGGATCTGCTTGGTCTAATGATCAATGCGAGCGAACCCAAACAGAGCACGGCAGCGGAGTGCCCGCGAACAGTGCCGACGCCAGCGTCGTCGTGGATGACCGTCCATGACATTGTGGAGGAGTGCAAGACGTTCTTCTTCGCCGGGAAGCAGACCACCTCCAACCTTCTGACGTGGACTACCGTGCTGCTGGCGATGCACCCGGAATGGCAGGAGCGCGCGAGGGCGGAGGTCCTCCGCGTCTGCGGTCCCCGCGACGTGCCCTCCCGCGAACACCTTCCCAAGCTCAAGACGGTACGCTTAACCATATCACAGAAATATCGATGCCCAATTTTAAGTCTTGCTAATGAACCCATCGTCGCGGCAGTTGACGATGATAATCTACGAGACGCTGAGACTGTACCCGCCGGCGGTGGCGACGATCCGGCAGGCGAAGGCGGATGTGGAGTTGGGAGGATACCATATCCCTCAGGGCACGGAGCTGCTGATCCCAATCATGGGCCTGCACCACGACGCGGAGCTGTGGGGCCCGGACGTGGCGCAGTTCAATCCGGAGCGATTCGCCAACGGCGCCGCCCGCGCCGCCCGGCACCCGACGGCCTTCATCCCTTTCGGCCTGGGCTCACGCATGTGCATCGGCCAGAACCTGGCGCTTCTCGAGGCCAAGATCACCATCGCCGTCCTCCTCCAGCGCTTCTCTTTCCGCCTCGCGCCCTCCTACGTCCACGCCCCCACGGTCCTCTTACTCCTCTACCCACAATTCGGCGCCCCAGTCCTCTTCCGCTCCCTCACCTCATGATACACTCAAAAACTACAGAGCGTCTATTCTTTTGGAATGATACACGGCTAACCAAGTCCCCGCTGCCCGCCATGGCCACCACACCTTCTTGCCCATGCAAATCCAAGTTTCGTCCTTTATCAGTGTTCTCCAAATGTGACATTTCAGTACGTATTCACCTTGTATTATACCACTCATCCAACTATTTCAAATCAATACAAAATTTCTTCATCTCGATTAGTATTCGCAATGCATGTGTCGTTGCACATTCTCCTTTACGGGCAGCGAGAACACAGACATGTGCAGGCAAGTAGATCAATGTGGAGGAGGGTTCAGTTATCTCTGCTGTGCCCTGCTCCCCATGAAAGCATGTGGAAAGAGAGTTCCACGCCATTTCTTCTCTCTTTTTGTTTTTTCCTTCCTTCCTTCCTTCCTTCCTTTCCTTTGTATAAAGATAAGAGAAGCCATGTGATCATCTATGCGCTACACTTTCCTTTGAGATTAAGCTGATCATCTTTACCAACATGCAAGCTGAACTTTATCATTGGACGCTGCTCTAAAAAGGTGTGAGGAAACCATGGCTCTTATCTTTCCGAGGTTAATTAATCATCCAACAGAGACAACTTTAGGCATGCATGCCTCCCATGTTTATGGTAAGCAGTGAAAGGCAGCAGCTCCGAGCTGCAATCAGAAAGCTAAAATATTCATATTAATCATGACTGGGATTCTAAAGAATCCATAGTACACCACACAGATGATTGGAATCGAGGAATTTTATCCAAAGAAAACTCTATCTTGTTTTATAATAGTTCAAGTTTTGATTTCTGATAGGTGGTCTTTCCTAACGGCGGATCATTTCAGATTGTATAAGGCTTGAAGCATTGGATAGAAATAAAAAGTGGTTTCTGATGTTATCAGCTGAAAGCTGCATTGTAGGCCTTTTAGTCAACTTTGAAGCTGTAATGGAAGTAAGGTGTATGATTGACATGACTCCGCAATTTTTTTGCTCCACGAAAATTCTGAGAGAAAAAATAAATTGATGTAATATGTTAAAATTAAATAAAGAAAGAATTGTTTCCTACGAAAGCAGTGTTAGAAAAAGGAAAAAATAAGGAAAGATCAACTCAAATATAAACGCAAGAAAGGGGAAAAAATATACCTATCAGCAATTTGTTCTACGCAATAGGCAAAGAAGTACAAGAAACTCCAGCTGTTTGAAGTTGTAATAATGGAGTTAATTATACTTAGTTTGCTTTGACTTGGAAGATAAGCCAACACCTGTCCAATTTCGTAGGGAAGCAGAGTTACAGGCAGGAAGCTAGCAAAAAAGAAAACATAAAAAAACAAAAAGGGTTAGCACTCAATATTTGAGCCTTATTCGATGGGAAATGTGAATGAAAGAAAATTTCATTTGGAATGGATTTTTAGTTTTACATTGAAAATTTTAGTTTTAGTGTTAGTTTATATTATTATACATGTATGTATGATGTAAATAAATATATAGTAAGAGACTCTCTTTCATATATGGATGTGTGGGAATACAAATCTAGGTTCCGGATTGTATTGAATCAAATTAACTTATGTGTGAGCACGATTTAAACACGTCACATGCTGGAATGATTGGGACAAAATTTGCCCAACTTTTGATTCAATGTAATTTTTCTTGCTCAAGTAATAATTGATGGATTAACTTGTGGTTAATGGAGAATCCATAACTGCCCGAGTGAAATGATCGACTATTAATGGGGTCGGCAACGACGCTTTGATTCAGGCAGTAAAGGAAATAAATGGCATTTACTCGACCATTTATCGCAACCAAAACTTGAGCAGAAAGAAGAAGAAATCTCCATCTACTTTTTTTCCTCCAGGTTTTTCCTCTATGTTGTGCACCCGCTCGATAGACTCACCGGTGATAACAGTCGGGCACAATCTCAGTTCGCCTTAATCCACCAATGCTTGGTAGCGATCATGGTCTCTGTATCCTGGAAAACAGACCACTTGAGAGAACCTCGAAGCACAATCGAAGATCAGACGAATCTATTTCATGGAAACTACATTAAGCGCGGGCCTCGACATCTCCCTCTACTTCTCGACTCGGCACCTTTGCTTCCCAGCTTCCCGACTCAGCCTCCTGACTTGACTTCTCAACTCCCAACTCAGCTTCCCGACTCAACTTCCCATTTTCTAACTCGGCATTCACTCGGGAGCATTCAACGACTCGGGAGCACTTGTCACTCAGAAATATTCAGCCACTTGGACTCAGCACTCAGACTCGGCCATACAAAACGGCCTTGTCTTTGGAGCATCTCAGTAACCATCTAAGCAGCTCATCCTTCCTTTCTTGTCAATCTAAGATTATCAGTTCAAGTCAACTCAACAGATAAGTTGCAGTTGAAGTTGTAATTTCAATTCAGCTACTTCCCTAATATCTTCAACAGATTGTCCAACAATCTTGAAATAGAGTATGTTTTATTGAGATGACCATGGAAACGATTGAGATGCAACAGGATCAATGTGTGAAGGCTCCCTCAACCCCGATTGGAAATGTTCTAATCAATCATAAGGAAGAGCCAAAGAAGTTCACTGGGTTGAACTTAAAGAGGTGGGAGTAAAAGATATTCTTCTACTTGACCACACTCACTCTAGCTCAGTACTTGACCGAGGATCCTCCCAAGCATGCTGAGAATATTGATGTTCAGACTATCAGTGCAGCGGAGGTATGGACTCATTATGAGTTCCTATGCGGAAACTATATCCTCAACTGCCTTGTCAACTAATTGTATATTGTGTACAACACAGAGAATAACCAAGCAACTATGGGAGTCCTTGGACGAGAAGTATAAGATAGAGGATGTGGGGACCAAAAAACTCATCATGAGTCGATTCCTGGATTACAAGAGGATTGATTCTAAGACTATGATCAGCCAAGTCCAGGAGTTTTAGGTGATCTTGCACGAGATCCACTCGGAAGGTATGGTTCTGAGTGAAACCTTCCAGGTGGCAGCTATCATTGAAAAGTTGTCTCTTTACTGGAAGGACTTCAAGAACTACCTGAAACATAAGTGGAAGGAAATAAATGTGGAAGAACTCATTGTTAGACTTCGAATTGAGGAAGACAATAAGAGTTCAGAGAGAAAGTTGTTCTTTATATTGTAAATGTCAACGTAGTCAAGCACAGCTAAAGCTCAAAATGAAAGAACCCCAAAGCTTCCAAGATGGGGCCCAGAGGAAGCATAAGTAAAAAGAAATTCTCAGGGAAGTATTTCAATTGTGACCGAGTCGATTACAAATCTTCAAAATGCAGAAAGTCGAAGAAAAACAGGAGGTCAACCTGAATGAGGTACCAGAAATAGAGGACCTTTGCGCCGTAGTCTCCAAACTGAACCTAGTGGGTTCAAACCCGTGGCAATGGTGGTGCCACCAGATATATCTGCTACAATAAGGAGCTACTTCACAACTTTAAAGAAATCAAAGATGGAGACAAACTATTCATAGGAAACTCATCAAACTCGTACATTATGAGTTAAAGAAAAGTAGTGCTGAAGCTGATCTCGGGCAAGGAGTTAACTCTCAACAATGTGTTATATGTTCCGAAGATTCGAAAGAATCTAGTGTTTGGATTACTTCTGAGCAAGCATGACTTCCGCATTACTTTTGAGTCAGACAGAGTTGTTCCATCCAAAAATAGAATATTTTTAAGAAAGGGTTATGTAACCAAAGGGTTATTCAAGCTCGGTGTAATGACCATTACACTTAGGTGCGTTTGGTTCAAGTTATCATGTATAACCTCGGTTATGTGATTACCAGGTAATCACATAACCAAGGTTATGGGGAAAAAAACATAACCAAATGTTGTTAGGTTCAACGTAGGTAATGCAACAAAAACTTGTTTGTTTGAAGGTTTTAATGAATACCTTAGTTTAATATTTTACCGTATTATCCTCAGTTACAAAATCAACTATACATATTATTATTATTATTATTATTATTATTTATTTTTTTATGTTTTTTTACTTTTCTTTTTCTTGTATATTTTTTTACTTTTTATGTGTTTTTTTTATTTTTTTAATATTTTTATAGTATTTATATTTACATTTTTTTATATTTTACATTTTAAAAATTTTAATTTTTATTTATTTATTTTATTTTATTTATTTTTAAATTTTTTAAAAATTTTTATTTTTAAAATTTTTAATTTTTTAAAATTTAAATTTTTTTATTTTTTATTTTTAAAAAAATATATTTTTGTAATTATTTATTTTTACAATTTTTTAAACATTTATTTTACATTTTTTAATATTTTTTTTACATTTTTTCTCTTTTTTCCATATTTTTTCTTATCGGAGGGTATTTTTGGTAAAAAAAATTCGTTAACCCCGGAATCAAGAAAAACCTTAGTTTTCTGAGGTTTTCCGATTTCGGGCTGCATGACCCTTTTGTTGACATGTCGGGCATGGAACATTACTCGGGAATCATCGAATACCTAAACCAAACAAGGTTTTTGTTGATAACCTTGGAAGGATAACCAAGGTTATCAAGAATAACTCCGAACCAAATGCACCCTTAGGGTGCATTTGGTTCAAGTTATTATGTATAACCTTGGTTATGTGATTACCTGGTAATCACATAACTAAGGTTATGGGGAATAAAACATAATCAAATGTTTTTTGGTTCAACTTAGGTAATGCAACAAAAACTTATTTGTTTGAAGGTTTTAATGAATACCCTAGTTTAATATTTTACCGTATTACCCTCAGTAACAAAACCAATTATACATAATAATAATAATAATAATATTATTATTATTATTATTTAATTTTTTATTTTTTTTACTTTTCTTTTTCTTGTATATTTTTTTACTTTTTTATGTCTTTTTTTATTTTTTTATGTTTTTATATTATTTATATTTTTTAATTTTTTACTTTTTTTATTTTAATTTTTATTTATTTATTTTATTTTTAAAAGTTTTTATTTTTTATTTTTTTAAAAGAAAAATAAAATTTTTTATTTTTTAAATTTATATATATTTTTATTTTTATTTTTAAAATTTATATATTTTTAAATTTTTAAAATTTGTTAAAAATTTTTAAATTTTTATAAAAATTTTATTTTTTATTTTTTTTTAAATTTTTTTATTTTTATAAATTATTTATTTAAAAAAAAATTAAATTTAAATTTTTTTAAACATTTTTTTTTTACATTTTTTAATTTTTTTTTCTCTTTTTTCATGTTTTTTTTATCGGAGGGTATTTTTGGTAAAAAAAATTCGTTAACCCCGGAATCAAGAAAAACCTTAGTTTTCTAAGGTTTTCTGATTCCGGGCTGCATGACCCTTTTGCTGACGTGTCGGGCATGGAACATTACTCGGGAATCATCGAATACATAAACCAAACAAGGTTTTTGTTGATAACCTTGGATGGATAACCAAGGTTATCAAGAATAACCCCGAAACTCTTCCGTTTATATGCTTAAGTCTTCGTGTTTGTGATATGACAGATTAGAACATGTTAACTACGATATATTTTATAGATTAATTAGCATGCAAAGTATACCAACATTCCACATTGATCCGAAACACAAGTGTAAAATTTGTATCAAAAAATGACAATGTCATCATTTAAATATATTGAAAGAAGCAGCAAACCACCTGGCCTAATTCACACTGACTTATAAGACCTAAATGATACACAGACTCATGGTGGAAATAAATACTCCATCACTTTTGTAGATGATAATCCAAAATATTTGATACGGATATATCTTAGGGGCCTAAGGGAATTAAGAAAAGGAAGAGGGCAATTGGGTCAATTCATTATTAGGGGTTTTAGAAGGGGGAAGAGGCTTCGAGGAAAAGGGGAGCAGGGGTTTTTCTCCATTGCCGCCATCGCGTCCCTCTCCACGCCAACAGCCCGCACACCGCCTCCCCCTTTCTTTTCTGGCGTCCACTGGCGCTCATCGACGACCTCTCTACCATAGCGGTTTTTACCAGAGCTCTCCTGTCACTTTCCTCACCTCCTTTCTTCTCCATGCCGACGCTGCCGGGGAGAACTGTCGCTACGACAAACGCCTTCGGCATCACTCACCGCAGCCTCTACCTGAACCTTTTGCCAACACGTCGATAGCCTACTCCTCATCGCTCACTCAACCGCCTAGAACATAGAAATCTACTCCATAAAATGAGGAAAGAAATCCGAAGAGAAGAAAATTACAAGCATTCTTGATCCTAAATCCAAGAAGAGGAAGAAAGAAAGCTTATCTATGATGAAGAACCGTCTTCGAATCTCATCCTCGTTCGGAGTCGAAATGTTGAAGAATCTGTCCTTGAATCGTCGGAAATCCCTCCAAGATGGTGGAGAAATCGCCCAAATCTTGTTCTCTCCCAAAGGGGAGAAGATCCCCTTTCAAATGAAGAAGAAGGGCTTATATAGAAGGGGGGTCTGGGCGCCACACGGCCTCGAGGCACGGTCGTGTGAAGCTCGCACGGCCTGGCTCACTCCCCTCACTGCCTATCTCACACGGTTGTGTGTGAGACACGGTCGTGGCTTGCTCCTCCACTACTTCCCTTGCATGGTCGTGTAGATCTACACGGCTTGCACTGCCTCCGGCTCTGGAGCTCTTGCACGATCGTGTGGTGCACACGGCCAAGGCATTCTTGGGCTCTGGAAATGCTGCACGGCCGTGTAGATCTACACGACAGTGTACAGCTTCGGTTCTGGATGGCTTGTAAGGTCGTGTGGTGCACACGGCCATGAACCCTCTTGGCTTCAAACCTGGCACGGTCGTGTGATGCTCACACGACCATGGCTTCTTCCTTCTCTGCTGCAGCCTCATGGGTGGTGATCACCACACGGCCTGGGCAACCCCCCATGTCATGGTCATGTGGCACACAGGGCTTGTGTCTTCCTTCTTCGTTCAAGCGTCAAATCTTCTCCAAAATCGACTCCTGCATACAGAAAATGTCCAAAAAGCATATCTCCGAACAAAAAGAGTAAATATGTTGAAAGGAAAGCTAGAAGTACGAAAATGCATGGATAAAGCATGCTCAAAGTATATGAATGTGCGTCAACACATGCTAAATAAGTATATACAATCTACGCACATCAACATACCTAATGTCTAATCATGAATTCAACATATGAATTCTAATATGGCTTTCAACAGGTTCAGTTAATGGTGGGTTCATTTACTTCGATCATTATTAACACATAAATGATCTCATCTTGACACAATTATGAAAACGACCTCAACTTATGGATCTGTCTCTAATTTCAGTTACATAAGTTATTCCATAAGTAACAGTCTTACCCCTATTTGTACTTAACAAACAGAGATGATTGTCTATGTGAGTGGACCAATATCCACCTACCAATATGCTCACCGAGATCTTATATGAATGTAAAAAATACAACATATACACTAAATAAATTATGACAAATGACACAATCATAACACAAAGTCTGATTGTTATTTCAATATTGTTACATTCTACAAAGTCTCAAAGACTTTACATGTTTTTTAAATGACTCTTCAGTCATTGGCTTAGTAAAAGGATCTACAAGCATAGCACGTGTAGGAACATACTCAAGAATTACTATTCTTTTAACCACAATATCCCTCATAAAATTATATTTAATTTCTATATGTTTGCCTTTGGTATGATATTTGGGATCCTTATAAAAAGCTATTGCAGCTTGACTGTCGCAGTAGACAGTTACTGGACTCCCACTATCCTCAACAATTTTCAAATGCTTCAAGAACCTTCTCAACCAGACTGCTTCTTGCACAGCCACTGAACATGTCACATATTCAGCTTCCATAGTCGACAAAGCTACACAAGCTTGTTTCTTGCTGTTCCAGGAGATAGCGCCACCATTTAGCAAGAATGCATAGCCTGATATAGATTTTATATCATCTAGGTCTCCAACCCAATCTGCATCTGAATAATCTTTCAGACTCATATCTGATCCTTGAAAAAAAAGACAATAATCTATTATCGCCTTCAGATATCTGAATATCCTTTTTATTTCCTTCCGGTGTCTCGGTCCTAGGTTTGACTGGAAGCGACTAACCAATCCCACAACATAGCTGATATCGGGACGTGTACACAACATAGTGTACATCAAACTACCAATAGCACTGGCATATAGTTTTTTATTCATCTCAGCTATTTCCTCATTAGTTTTAGGGCGCATACTCTTGCTCAACACAGTTCCTTTCACAATAGGTGTATGTTCTATGTTGCAATTAGACATACTGAAATAATGTAACATTTTATTTATATAAGACTCTTGTGACAGACCCAAAAGTCTTTTAGGATGATCTCTTATGATCTTCACTCCTAAGATGTATTCAGCTTCTCCCATATCAGTTGTATCAAATTGTGATGATAGTCACTTCTTGACTTCATTCACATATCCTATGTCATTTCCAGCTATCAGCATATCATCAACATATAATGATAAAATGACATACTTTCCTTTTTCCCTTTTCAGGAAAACACAATGATCCTCATTGATCATCTCGAAACCATAAGATAAAATAATTTCGTTAAATCTTATGTTCCATTGTCTTGACACTTGCTTGAGCCCATATATAGACTTTCTAAGTCTACATACTTTCTGCTCTTGACCTTCAGCAATGAAACCTTCTGGTTAAACCATATAGATTTCTTCGTCAAGATCACCATTGAGGAAAGCGGTTTTTACATCTATTTGATGTAATTCCAAGTCATAATGTGTCACAAAGGCCAAAATAACTCTTATTAATACAAATTTCACTACGGGAGAAAATGTCTCTTCAAAGTCAATACCCTCCATTTGGGTATATCCTTTTGCAACTAAACGAACTTTGTATCTGTTAATCGATCCATCTGCTTTCCTATTTATTTTGATAATCCACTTATTCCCAATATCCCTTCGGCCCGGAGGAAGATCGATCAAGTCCCAAACATGATTTTGGATCATGGACTCCATCTCTTCAACCATTGCAGTTTTCCATTTTTCTCTAACTCTACATCCCAATGCTTCCTCAATGAATTGAGGTTTGTCGTCGTCAATTGGAAGTGTAACCAATGCCTCATTCTCAATATTAAACCTCTTCTTAGGTTTGATCTTACAAACACTTCTCCGTAAGTTGGGCTATTGAGAAGTCAACTCATGACTCGGCATATCACTCCCACTCAGTTGACTAGACTCAGATGTTCCTTTTGACACCTCTCTTGTTGATAATATCTCATCCTCCTCAAATAGAGGAACATTTTTATCAACATCACCTCTGATTGGGAACTCTATTTCGAGAAAAGTCGCATCTCGCGAGTCTATTTCGGAGATGGTTCCATCTAGTTGCTCACCTATGAAAACATAACTTTTGGAGGTCTCATGATATCTTATAAAGATACATTTCTGAACCCTAGGTCTCAGTTTTCCATACTTGTGAGAACTATCATGAACATAAGCAGCTGACCCCCAGGGTCTCAAATTACTTAAATCTGGTTTTCTACCTGTCTAACGTTCATATGGGGTAGATGGAACTAATTTTGAAGGCACTTTGTTAAGTATATAGGTTGCAGTTAATAATGCATCTCCCCAATAGGAGATTGGCAAATTAGCTTGTGTCATCATAGACCTAACCATTTCAAGAAGAGTCCTATTTCTTCTTTCAGCTACCCCATTTTGCTGTGGAGTTCTAGGGATTGTCAGCTATTTAATAATCCCTCTATCATTACATATTGTTTTGAACATATCAAACAAATACTCCCCTCTATGGTCAGTGCGTAAAGTCTTAACTTTACGTTCCGTTTGATTCTCAACTTCGTTCATATAACGAATGAAGCAATCTAATGCTTCATATTTGTGAGAAATCAAATACACATGACCGAACCTAGAGAAATCATCAATAAATGTAATGAAATAGGAAGCTCCATGTCTAGCCTTCACATTCATTGGACCACAGATATCCAAATGAATTAACTGCAATGTTGATTCAGATCTAATAGCCTTACCAAATGGTTTCCTAGTTGCTTTTCCAACAAGACAATGCTCACATATAGATAATTGAATCTTAGCCCGAGTGCCTAATAGACCCTCTCTAGCCAACCGATTCATACGTTCTTGTCTTATGTGTCCTAATCTAGCATGTCAAACCTCATCAGTTATATCTGCATCACTAGTTAGAGCAATATTTGAAAAACAACCATCAATAGCATAATTGACATCTGGTTCTACATCAAGAATCATAAAACCATTTGTTAAAAAACCATGTATGATTGACACTGAGTCAATCTTAAGTTCAACAGACCGACTGTAAAAACTAATACAATACCCTAAATCAAGAAGACACGTAACGGAAACAAGATTCTGTCGAATTTCAGGAGCATATAGGACATCATGTAGAAACAAAACTCTACCACCACGGAGGTTGAGTTTGCAAGTGTCGACTCCTTTGACTTCAACTCTTGCATTGTTTCCCACATAGATCCACTTGTTGCCAGCTGGTACCCGACGGTACTCAACAAATGTAACTCGCTCTCAAGCTACATGGTTGGTTGCTCCCGAATCTATAATCCACAAAGGATAAGAATCAGCTAACAACACTAAGCTAGCAACAAAATGCTCTTGAAAAGAAGACACACTTGGATTTACCTTTTTCGGCTCAGTGCACTCCCGAGCCAAGTGACCCTTCTTGCCGCAATTAAAGCAAGTCAACTTGTTTTTAGGTTTTTTTCCAGTCTTTTTTACTATTTTCTTGATTGGGCTCTATCCCACAGTAGCAGCTTCCTGCTTCTTTCCCTTCCCTTTCTTGAACCATTTCTTTTTCTTGGATCCATATGATCCAGCAGAACCTACAGCCACATAGGCTTGTCCAGAAATCCTTGCGGATTCAACTCTCTCCGCCTCCAATTCTACATGGCGTGAGACGTCAGTGAAACTCTTAATACTCTCACTGTAAGTTAGGGTCTGTTTTATGGTCTCCCAAGAATCTAGAAGTGAACGAATAACTACTTGAACCTGTTGTTCATCAGTCAACTCATCACATGCAGTTTTAAGCTCCCGAATCATGTTCGACATCTCCCTGAGGTGTTGAACCATTGATACATTCGGACACTTTTTGTAGCTGTCAAACTTGATTGTCAACTGTCGAAACTTGCTCGGATTTACTCCACTGTAATTTTCTTTAAGGGCTGCCTAGACTGCATGAGCCGTAAAATATGACTCATACTCAAAAGTTAGGTCATCTACCATTAAACTAATCGATATGCCCTTTGCAGTGGAGTCCTTTTTCTTCCATGCCTTATAGGCATCAAGATCTCGTCTGTGTTGTGCAGTAGGACCATCTACAGGTACTTCCATAACCTGATTTACAGCCTCTAGAACTTCTTGTTCCTCAAGTACATATTGTATCCTGAGGTGTCAGATCTTATAGTTATCCCCATTAAGTTTTTCACCTTTGTTAAGTTCAGCTATTATATTTTTTATTGTCATAATTTATCATAAACAAACACATTATTTAGTATTCAGTGTAAATCATATACATGTAATTTATGATTGACTCAATATTACTTTGAGTTGGTTTACAAAATCAAGTGACAACTATGTTTTTACTCATCATTCGTATGACCAATCAAATTAATATTAATCAATTTTATTACATACATCCCAACAAATGAACTGATCATTTTTAATATCATGAATTCTTTAATTAAATGAACTAATCATTTAATATATCATGATTTCTTTAATTAAATGAACTAATCATTTAATACATCATGAACTAATCATGCATCATGTCAAGCAAACAACATAAATAAATGAACATATCATTAACATAAAATTATGTTGCATATTGTTAACATATAACTAACTGACATGAATGAAATGGACTAACATTGTTCATACATAATGAAAATAACAGAACCCTAGAAAACTAGATAGGCAACTACCACTCTTACTAGGATAGACACTAGTGCAGTGGCCAAAATAATCCCTCTCAGCCTGGACTCATTTAGGGTAATCTCAGGCAGGACAACTTCAAGATTCTCTATAGGATCCTCCACATACTCTCCCAGATCCTCTTCTGATTCTTCAGGATCTTCTGAATCCTCTTCAAATTCCTCTGGATCTACAGGACCTTCTAAATCCTCTTCAGGATCTTCTGAATCCTCTTCAGATTCCTCTGGATCTTCAGGACCCCAATAGAGATGAAGTAACTGTCTGCACATCTCTGAATACGAGATGTGCCCATCATAATCATCCCAAAGTTAGAATGTTATCTGCCTAAGATTTTCCGGCAGTGAATAGACTAGAGCTCATCTTCTGTGTGTGTCTTGAACTGGAAACTCTTCTCGCTCGAGTTTCCAGAACAACCGATCGAGCCGACCAATAAGCCATCTGAGTCCTTGAATAGGGTCGAAATCAAGCTCCTTAATCTCTTCCCAAAGCTCATGTTGTCGTAAATCACGACTAGCCATCTGAAAAATTGAAATTAAATAAGTCAGTACCAAACCGACTAACTAGTACAAAACCAGCTTATTTCAATTTATACAGACATAGTACCAATATAATAAATCAAGAAAAATAAATTTTCTTGATTTTCAAGAGTTTAGATCGACAATTAAAACTGATCTAATTAGTCAGGCTCATTGAATCGATTGATTAGGGATCCAGATTCTAAGCTTGGTCCATTGTCCTTAATTAGAATTAATCTAATTGGACAAAGATTTGTCCTTAATTAGAACTAATCTAATTGGACAGAGATTTTTGTACCTATGTTCTCTTACTTTTAATCTAAGTCAATTTCTACCAATTTCAGACTTATTGATCAAACTCAGACCCATTTGATCAAAGCAATATTCATTGGTTTAAGTCTGACTGATTAGAATAAATCTAATCATTTGATCAAATTTGACCCATTTGATCATATTTGGTCCAAACCCAATCAAATTGATTTGGTTAAACCAACTAATGATTTAAACATGAACCGGGTCTAAGTGGACCAAAATTACTCTTGACCATTTATCATTAATGGTGAAATTAATTGAACTCAATTTTCAATTAATTAATGAGTGAACAAAATTAATGCTACAGTATGCATTATTTGGCAAAAATTTATACTTTAATTAAAAAACATAAACATATTATGTTTCTTAATTTCAAATGCATGCAGATTTATAATGAAACGTTACTACTATTTTTTTTTAATGTATTTCATTCTTCACAACATGCATTAAACAGATAAAAAGCCTGTTTATACCGTGAACTCTAAAAAATAATCTTCTGTAACTCCACGTTCTATACCGCCTTCGCTCGTTTCTTCGCCATGAACCCACGCTGCACACCACCTCACAGCGACGAATGCTGGTTGCCACACACCGCCTCCCCTTTTGTGCAGAAACTGCAAGAGGCAGCCTCGAGTACGCCGTCGGCAACACACGGAGACAAACTCCATGAGTGTTCATTCGAAGCCTTATAACAGCCGTTGATCACGGTTGCTGTCGGTGCTGGCGACTGTGGCAGATTGCAACATAGACGCAATCTTGCTCGGCTACGGCAAAACTAAACGGAGACAGACTCCGTTCAAGGCAGCGATTATTATCGCTGATCACAACTTAGTCATGATTTCGCCTAGAAAAAAAAAAACAAACAGAACCAAGCCATAAAATGGATTCAACGCAGAAATAAGGATTTAACATGCATTTAGAATTAACACAGCTCTGATACCAATGTAGATATATTCTAAATGCATAAAAGAGGAATTAAATTAAAGCGGAAAAACTTACAGCGATCTCCCGCAGATCCGCAATCGGCAATGGCGAAACTCGCTGTCGGAAGAGTGATCACAGGATCGAAAAGCCCTCCGCAATTCCACGAACCAAATCCCACCGCCTCAGATATTCTCCTTCATGTCTCTGCGTTGCACACTTGTAATTTCACACACCTTATGATCCTTGGACGCACCCCTTTATATAAGGAAATAAACCATGGGCATAATGGACTTTTCCATTATGAGTAGTGGGGAACGTGGGCATGTTCCCACATCCCCACTCTCCCCATTTCCAACAATACCATGCTATCATGACATGATAATTGATATTCATATTTCATTATGGAAAATACTATGATATTTTTGTTACATCTCATACATGCATCATTTCATTTATAATGTATTTAGAGTTTATTTTTAGAAAGTATGCATGTGATATATGTCATAATAATTTTCATACATTATTTCAATTTCTTGTGTTTAAGGACAATAACATTAATTATCAAATGACATCTTAGGTAGATGATCGAAATTTTAAAATGTCTAGTTAGAAATGCATGATCCCTTAGTTAGGGAAAATCAATATATATATCTCACAAGGACTATAAATTGGCTTGTATGTGTTTTGATACATATAGATAAAGTGAGATATTAGGAGGATGAACAAAACTCAAGATGTTAATTTAGTGTATCTATTTAAGTTTTAGTTTCATTAAAACACATAGATTATATGTTATCCAATTATAGGGAAAGCAAGTGATCAAATAATGTGCATTTAGCCTAAAAATCATGGTTGGAAATTGGTTTTGAAAAATGATTTCAAAAATACTTTGGAAAACCTTGGTGAAGTCGATCTTTTGATAGAAATCACTATTGAATAGTTAAATACAAACTTGAGAGAAACATTAAAGTTTTCAATGATTTCCAATTACATTTAAGTCTTTAAAAATGATGGTTATTTTCATAGAAACTATTTTTCTTTAATAGTATATGACATAAGTAATGTCTACCCAAAATTTCATATTTTTTAGAATTTTATAAAATTATTTATGTATTTCTAAAATTCGGTAAGAAATCAAAATTATAAATTCAGTATCAATCGATTACCACACCAATCAATTGAAGTGAATTTCTACAAGCACAGAGGCTTGCGAAATCGATCAAGTGATCGATTAAAAGGTACTAATCAATTAAGTCAATAGATTAGCACTGCAGTAATCGATTGAAACTCAACTTCTATCGATTCAAAGAGGATATGATTGATTGATAGCTAAAGTCAATCGATTAAGGATGCTAGTTTTGGCTAACATAATTTGATTTCAATCCACTAAGCCTCGTTTAGTCGAGTTAACCATCTCTAACCCTCTAAAGTGCTTTGATAAGTATTTAAGGGTAATTTTTTTGATGAAAATAAGAAAAGGATAGTTAAAAGTGACTAACTTGGAGTTTAAGAGGATGTTTAATTTCAATATTGAACTTTGAACTTTAAACTTCAATTTTGGACTTTCTAAAAGATTAGAAACTCCAAATCATTATTGGTACAATGATAGAAGTTTATAGCATGTTTTGAGTGGGAGAATCTCCTTAAAAACATAATTTAAGAATTCAGAACAAATGTTCTAGCAAGAGCATTGGATGATGGATGCTCAAGGATGAGCATTAAGGACAATGAAGGGTATAAAACCTTCATTATGAGGCTGTGAACAATAAGTGAGGTTAAGAACAACAAGTGAGATAAATCTTGGGAGAAAATTTTTGTTGAACCCTTATGTTAAAAAAAAATTTGAGTTAAAAAATTCTCCATATTCAAAGGGGGAGAATGTGAAACTCTTATGTTAAGGGAAGAATATAGGAAACCATCATTCATGCTTTAGCATAAAGAAGAAGTTGGAGTTATTAGATGAACCTAACATAAACGTATTGTCAAACATCAAAAATGGAGAGATTGTTAGTACAATTGTCCTTAGATCAAAGTTAACCAGTTTGGCTCAAGTTTGAGTTTTGATGTTTGACTAATATATGGAGATTATAGGTACAATTGTCTATTAGGAAGAATATTGGTGCAAGTCTCCTCTAATCAACGGTTAACCAATTTAAAGTGAGAGAGTAGTCAAGTAGGTCAAAGTTGATCGGATACTTATTGAGAAAGTCCTAACTAAAGGTTAGACAAAGATAAGACCAATGGGATAGTTGGCAAAAGAAGAAAAACTAAGTGAATCAATATTGTCGGACACTTGATGTGAAAAGTTCTGGTGAGTGAAGCCGGACAATGAGAAAAGTCCTGGTGAGTGAAGTCAGACAGATGAAAAATCCTGATGAGTGAAGACAGACAATTTGAAAGTCCTTATGAGTGAAGTCAGACAGTTGGAAAGTCCTAGTAAGAGCCAGGCAATTGAAAAGTCCTGGTGAGTAAATCCAAGCAGTGAGAAAAACCTTGGTTAGTGAAGTCAGTGGAAAAATCCTAGTCAGTGAAGCCAAGAGGTGAAAAGTCCTGGTAAGTCAAGTCAGACATTGAAAAATCTAAGTGGATCAAAGGTTGACCGAATACCTAGTATTTGGAAGTCCAAGTGAGTCATGGAGAATCGAACACTTAGCACAAAGAGAAAAATCTAAGTGGGTCAAAGGATTGACCAAATATTTGGTGAACAAGTCCCAACTGATCACGGTTAAAGGTTGACCGAATACCTAGTATTTAGAAGTCCAAGTGAGTCATGGAGAATCGAACACTTAGCACAAAGAGAAAAATCTAAGTGGGTCAAAGGATTGACCAAATATTTGGTGAAGAAGTCCCAACTGATCACGGTTAACTGAATGTTGGATAATGAAACCTCTAGACTTGGATTAAGCAAGTTAGGGTTTGGCAATCGATTGACCCTAAGCTAATCAATTAGGTAATTGATTAGGAGGTTCTTGTGAGAACACATAAAGAGTCTGACTCGATTGGTCAATCGATTGACCCAATCGATTCAACCGTTTCTAATCGATTGTGTTAATAGTATTTTGTCGCGAGGAGAGGGAATCGATTAAGGCCTTTTTGCGAGTGAACAAAGAGTTGCGGAATTGATTGGGTAATCAATTAAGGCTCTCTGAATCAATTGGGATGACTCACCAATCGATTAGGGTTCAAAAAAAAGAGTTTTGCAGGTGTTGGATGGTCGAATGATGTGGCAATTGATTTAGGAGTGAGTTTAATCAATTGGGAGGCATCGAAGAACCCTAGAAAAGGGTTTTCGTAAACTTTTTAAAGATACATCTCTTTACAACACTGAACGCCAGTTCTTGAGATTTGGGGAAGACAAGTAATGTTATATTTCCCACCTTCAAGAGGCAAATTCGAGCAAGAAGAAGAGAGTAAGCTAAGATTTCATTGTTGTAATCTAGTGTAAGATTTGTTCTTGCTCTTCTTAGTGTATTTCGTGTGGTGAACTTGTACGAGGCTTCTTTGCCTCCAAATTATTTTCAAGAAGAAGTGTTTTCATAGTATAGATGTGTGCACTGTGTGAATCCTTGAATTAGTCACCTCAAGAAGGTAGATATCAAGTAAGTCCTCGTGTTCATATTGGAGAGTTCTTCGCTTCAAGTATTTCGCTGCAACTTATCTCCGTCGAAGCGAGAGAAGCTATTCACCCCCCCCCCCTTCTAACTCCCCTTGGTCCCAATAGATTCAAAATCAATAAATATAATAAATGTATTTACATGAAAATCATAGAGAATAACTATATCATCTTGTATCTATATGTAGATAGTGTTGGGGTTGTAAGGTTGCAAACATAGTCCCACATTGAAAACACATGGAAAAGATCATGGGTTTATAAGAGAAAAAGATATCTCCATTGGCATGAGACCTTTTGGGGAGAGCCCAAGAGCAAAATCATGAGGGTTTAGGCCCAAAGTGGACAATATCTTACCATTGTGGAGATATCTACATTCCTTATGATCCTACAATTGGTATCAGAGCCCGGACTGCCAGAAGGTTTAACCGTCAACTATGCACAAGAGCAATGGTCTGATTGAGCCATGTGAGTACAATATTGACCTCGAACAAAAAAAGTTGGGACTCCCCCACTCCTATGTTCGGATCAAGAGGACCAAACACCAGGCAGGAAGTCCTAATTGCAGCTAGGCAAGGAAGTCCTAGTACGTCGGGTGAACCAAAGGGTAGGAAGACCTGGTGGGTCGAGGATCGAACGTGGGAAGCATGTGGTCCTTTGTTTGAGGGGGGATTGTTGGGGTTGCAAGGTTGCAAACATAGTCCCACATTGAAAACACATGGAAAAGATCATTGGTTTATAAGAGAAAAAGATATCTCCATTGCCATGAGGCCTTTTAGGGAGAGCCCAAGAGCAAAATCATCAGGGCTTGGCCCAAAGTGGACAATATCATATTATTATGGAGATATCTAAATTTCTTATGATCCTACAAATAGTATAGTTATTATTGGGAGTAATGATAAGATAAGATAATCCACTAAAGATATGTTGAACTCAAGATTTGACATGAAAGACATGAACCTAGTTGATGTGATTCTGAAAATTAAAATTCTTAGAACAATTGAAGGACTTGTCCTTAGTCAATCTCATTATGTGGATAATATTTTTAAGTTCAACAAGGGTGATATTGCGTTGGCACGAATATCGATAGATATGAATCAACATCTATCGAAGAATTGAGAAGAAAGTATCTCTTAGATAGAGTACTCTTGAGTAATTGGAAGTCTGATGTACCTAATGAATTGTACACGATCAGTCTTAGCTTACGTAGTAAGTAAACTGAGTAGATATATGAGTAATCTTGATTTTGAGACTAGAAAGGGATAACAAGAGTACTAAGGTACTTGAAATATATTCATGAATATGAACTGCACTATACGAGATATTCTACTGTGATCGAAGGATATAGCGATGTGAGTTGAATATCTGATATTAAAGACTCTAAGTCTACGAGTGGATATGTATTCATTCTAGGAGATAAAGTGATTTCATGAAAATTTTCTAAGAAACCCGTAATAACCAAATCCATGATGAAATCTGAGTTTGTAGCTCTTGACAAATGTAGTAAAGAGATTGAATGACTACGACAATTCTTAGAAGATATTCCTCGATGACCAAAATTAATGTTAGCAATTGCATACATTGCGATAGTCAATCAACAATTAGTCGAGCACATAGTCATCTATCTAATGGTAACTCTAGACATATACGTCATAGACATAATACTATTAGACAACTACTCTCGATAGGAGTTATCACTATTGACTATATGAAGTCAAAAGATAACCTAGCAGATCCGCTAACCAAAGAGTTAATTCGAGAGTTAGTTGCAAGCTTATCATGAGGGATGAGTTTGATGCCGATGAAAAATGTTGGTGCAAAGAAAACTCAACCTATGTTGACTAAATATCCCAAGAACTAAGCTTAAATAAATAACCTAACTACACTGACAATGTTGCTCACTATGGGTGTATAACTCAATAAATCAGTGAAGGATAGAGGTTAAGCGCATGACTTTTAATGATCCAGTCGAGTAATATGGATTACTCTTAATGGATCACCTATGTAAGAAAAAAATAGGGTCGCTTTGAAGAGAATTAGAGGTACAATTATTAGAGTTTCTCACAGAACCAAGCGTGCTCATGGCTAAGAACGAACATACTCATGAGAACTAAGTTGTATCAGGGAGAGTCTTCGAATAGATATGTCAATAATTACACAGACGACAGAATAGTTCAAGGACATCGTATCTACTATCAGCTAGTAAGCAAATAGATCTTCACAAGGGAAGGTTCAAAAGGTAAAACATACATGTCCTATACTAGATTCAACTATTGAATGCTATCATATACCCTATTTTCATTCATATGGGGGATTGCTAGAAATGTGAATAGAAAAGAGATGGAATGGATGAAAAAAACTTCATTGTGAATGAGTTTTTAGTCCTACATTGAAAATTTCATTACTTTGGTATTGGTTTATATTGTTGCACATGCATATATGATGTGAACAAATATATGGAAAGAGACACTCTCTCATGTGTGAGTACGTAGGAGGTGTAAATCCAAGGTCCGGATTTCACTGAATCAAGTTAACTCGTGTACGAGCACGACCTACACGCGTTGAATGCTGAACTGATCGAGGTAAAATTTGCCTAAGTTTTTATTCAATTTTTCTTGCTCAAAGTAATAACGGATGCATTAACTTGAGGTTCATGGAGAATCCATAAGTGCCCGAGTGAAATGATTGACTATTGATGGGGTCGACAGTAACGTTTCAATTCGGACAACAAAGGCAATAAATGGCATTTACTCAGCCATTTATTGCAGCTAAAGGGGGTGGGGCTCCTATATAGGAGGTCAAAACTTGAGCAGAAAGAAGAAATCTCCATCTACTTTGTTTTCCTCTAGTTTTTTTCCTCTCTGTCGTGCACCTGCTTGGCAGACTCATCCGTGATAGCAATCAGGTTCATCCTCAATTAGTCATGATCCACCAGCGCTTGGTGGCAATCATGGTCTGCCGCTGTATCTTGAAAACAGACGACTCGAGAAACTCAAAGTACAACCGGAGTGGACGGAATCTATTTCAAGGAAACTACATTGAGCACAAAGCTCAACATCTCCCTCTACTTCCCAACTCCCGATTCAGTGACTGCTTCCCAGCTTCCCAACTCGGCTTCCTGACTCTCGACTCAGCTTCCCAACTCAGTGTCTCGACTTAGCTTCCCATTTCTCGACTCAGCATTCACTCAGGAGCATTCAGCGACTCGAGAGCACTTGCCACTCAAGAACATTCGACCACTCAGACTCGGCACTCAGCATTCAGATTCAGCCATACAAGGCAGCCCAATTTTTCAGACAGCTCAACAACCATCCAAGCAGCTCATCTTTCCTTGTTCGATAATTTGAGATTATCCGTTCAGTCCACTCGACAGATAAGTTGTAATTGAAGCTGTAATTTCAATTCAACTAATCCTCCAATATCTTTGACAAATTGTCCAACAAATTCTATAACGATCTGGTCTGATATGGGCCTGGAGTGATCTTCCATGGGTTTCCAGGGATAAGAACAAATTGAAACACACCAAAACACTCATGAGTAGTTCCTCACCATGAGACAAAATCTTAAGATTGATAATAAATGATGTTAGTTAAATTAGATAAACTGGTACCGATGCTTATTTATCCTTCAATCAAAAGCATCAAACTTGTAGGAACCCAAGAACAAAGAGCTGCAAGAGCAACAATTTCCTCTCAAGTCGTGCAGAATTGGCAGCCAAATCAAATCTCCCTCCGGCAGGTCTCCTCCAACCCCCAGAATCTCCAGCACGAGCACTCACAAGAAACCACAGCACGAATCCAACATGGCCCGGAGCTGTTGGTCGTTGGGTGCGACCCAACGCCCGACAGCCGTCCGACCAAAGATAGCCATAGCTGTGATCGAGATGCTCAAATGCCAACGTCCCAATCGACTCAACTATAAAATAAATAAATGATACTCCCCTAATGGCACAGGGTTCTCGTGGTGAAAGAGCTCGGGCTCTGCTGCATGGAGTGCCGTGAATTCCAGCTCAAGAAGGGAGAGAGGAGGTGGCAGGCAGCGTATTTTTATTGAGTCGAATTTCCCCAGTAAATTCCATCAGATCCATGGTTCCTGCTGAGACAGCTCCTCGTTCGCAGGCCCATTTGTTTTTATGGCTTCCCCAATTAAATGCCAAACACCTTCGTCCTTGATTTGTGCCAGTCTGTCGGAGCATTGGAAACACAGGGAGCATGGCCATCTCCTCTTCCATGATTAGCAACCTGCGTATTGTACAAGAAAAACTATATTTTAGCTGCGGAGGGCCTTTGGCTTACAGCTGCCCGTGAGCCAATTCATGCAGCGGCTTGAAGTTAAACGTGCTTAGCTGGAGGTGAGCATCATCTCCATTGTTTAACTTCTTTCTCGAGCAGCATCAGTGATCAACTATCTTGGGGGCCTGCATAATTATGATAATATCGTACTAGTACTTGCCAGTAGGTTAATTGTGAATGCTCTCTTAGATAATATTTAACCTGCTAAAGCAATATATCTGATTTAGATCTACTCATTTCAGAAGAAATGCAAAAAAAAAATATATGAAAAAAAAGGATGATCATCTAAACTACATCCATGACGAAATCAATTAATGCAAAGGGAGAGAGGCGTCTCCAGAAGACACTAGTTAATTAAATTCCTTGTAGAATTTCAGACAGAAAATGAACAGCTCAAGTGCCAGCCCTCTTCTACATAAATATCCTCAACACTGCGCTGTCATCACTAAGAATATGCATTAGTTCCTTTCATCTACAAAAACATAGTTGCGTACACTAAGACTTGCCTTTTTAAACGAAGTGGTTTCAAGTGTGGTGAGGTTTGACATTTTAAAGTAGGTCGTCTATAATTTAACTTTTTAATTAATTATTCATGATTTAGATATTGACCTTAAGTAGAACTTAGTTTAAAAAGTTGACTTTCAGGAAGTGCCTGATGTGTGGGGAGCTTTAAATTCTTAAAAATGTTTTATTTGATACAACTTGTACTTTGTAAAATAGAGTTGTGACCTCATATGAACATGCAATTTATTTCTTGCCCAAAAGACAAAACACATACAGCTGCAATTTTATCGCATTTTTAATTATATCTTAAATCCATCATTAATCATTTCTGACAGACAACAACCTTAATTAGTTGTGCATTGGCTTTGATATAAGTCTTCCACTTTCATTTGCATGCATTAATTAGCTTTGTTACCGCCCATGGTTAAGGCCTCGGTAGGCTAAAAAAACATCCAACAAAGTTCAATAATAAAAATTAATCTTTTATAATTGAAAGATAGAGATTTCTAGTTGACTAAATTTTGACCAATAAGATTTACTCATACTTCAAATGTTTCACTCTTCATCATTTCATATTAATATGAATTGAATAATACACAATTTAAAAAGAAATTGAAATTCTTTTTAACTGTATTTTAATGATCTTTTTAGTATTAATTAAATTTGAGTATAACTTTACCTTTAGCATGTTTGAACCGGATCTGGCCAGAATCTTAGCCCGGCCGACGGGATGATTATCCATTGACCTAAAATGATGAGTCAAAATCCTAATTAACCCATTGTGGCCAATTACAATTTCAATAAAAAAAAATTGTGAACCAGCAATTCCAACCATTAAAATATATGACCAATTTTACTCTCTTTTTTTAATAAATCTAAATTATTTGATCACTTTTTTATTAACCGCTACAATTAACATAATTATTTTATAAATCTATAAATACCCTAGTCCATTTAAAAAATAAAAAACAACTCCTATCGTCTCTCAATTTTTAAATTTCAACCATTTTCAACTTCAATTCAAATGGAAGAATCTAGTTGATCTTGTAAGGGCAAGGAGAAGGTTAAGATTAACGCTTAAACTCCCACCATGACTCAAGTTACCTAGATTAGGCTCTCAAATAAGATTTAAATATCAAAGATAGATCTTAGTAACCAGTTAAAGATTATATCGTATCCAAGCCCTACATAAATAGTAATCCATGCATGCCCTAATAAATAGAATACAAACATATTCTCTGAAACTAATTTTTATATATTAATAATATAATCTTAATATGTGTTTTTTGGGGGGTCCGACCATGACACATAATAATCAAGATAGTGAGTCACATAAGATCCAAGAATGCGATTAGTGTCTAAGGGAAGGATTATTATAGAGTCTTGACCATAAACCATAAACCCTGAATGTTGAAGCAACGAGCATTCAGATTGGCAACCTTACAATTGTAATCAAGCAATGCAAGTAATCAAGGAAGGATCAAACCCTTCGTATAGATTGCGGATTAAAGCATCAGTATCAAGAGGAGGGCCAAGGGTAGAGTGAATGGTTATAGTTCATTCACGACTGTTTTTACGGGCTATAGAGTTTGAGTTTCACCGTACATTAATTATCTTCCTATGGTAAGAAGATGGGCAAGAAAGGAAGCATAAATAGCTGTCAGTGTAATTCGCAAGCTTATCCATTAAAATAATAAAGGTAGTCATAATACAAGAGTACTGAGAAACTATAGACTTAATTAATGCACAGATGCAATCAGTTCAAAAAAGTTTAATGTACAAGTCAATTTCTAGTTTCTCTTCCGAGCCAACATAAAGAGACAAGCCAACAGAGACACTAGGAGACATCAGCATCACTAGATGGTTGGGGTTCAATAAAAATGACCGGCAAAAACAAGTATAGCTTGCAGAATTTAGTGTGGGACAAGAAAGAACTTACAACATTGAATGAGGCCGAGATATACATGGGCAAAGATGCTTGGCCTCCCTGAGCAGCCACGTATCCCTCCGATCACATGCCCATCACATGTCTCTGCTATAACCGGCATAGGGACAACGCAGCAGATTCAGATGGCCTCATCACCTTGACAGACAGAGATGTACAACTAACAGTCTTTATGTCCCAGTGGGCCTCTACCAGACCTACCATGAATAGATGCATGTCCTTTAAATCTTTGTGCACTGCTGTTGTTTATCCATATGCAACTACTGTTCATACACGTTTGGCAATGGAATCAATATGATGTAAATGGATTGGCAAGGAAGGGTTGAGTTACCATATGTTTGTCCATCCACAGCAGCAGAATGATGAGAGAATAGATAAACACAAGATCCATGCGAGGCTCCCCCTTGCGACAATAAAGCCCTCTGCCACAATACCTGTGGCAACCAAAAAGCAGGTATACAGACAGGAAGAGGCCATTTGACGGCTGGAATACATGCTGAACAGAGAGACAATTTGAGCCTATATTTGGCTCCATAACAGCGGCAGCACAACCATCTGCCGAAAATATATATCTAAAGATGCAACTTCACAAGATAATTAAGTGAGTCACAGTGATGCCATCCCTGAGAATTAATCTGCCAAGGGATCTGGCGCTAAGGTTACAAAAGGAAAAGGACTGCAAGGAAAAAACTACACTACAACTTTGGCAGCTCCTGCTGATAATATTATCTTTTACCTGGAATTACTATTGTCTTTGCCCTTGTGCAGACCTTTACACAGCCATTATATTTACCACTTTTTGTACAAGTCACTAGCCATTCTAATTCATGAACAACCCATTTAATTAGTAGGAAAGTTGATTAAAACCACTGCAACATGCTCCAGCAATTAGTACATTGTGCAATCTCCAGGAGAGCTTTGGCATGATGACAATAAATTTAATCTGTACTTGCGTCTGCAACCGTTAACAGTTCAAGGTAAGAATATAAGGATCCAGGGCTACAGCAGATTCAACATATTATACCCACAGTTATTTCTTGGTTTAATATAATGTCCAGCACTAGTATCTAAACCAGGATCAGCATCTAAAATTCGTTTATGCCAGAATTCTATAACTTTTCTTAATTTATTCGAGTTAAATAATAGCATTGAGAGTCAACTGAAAAGCCAGCATTAGATACATTTGTACAAGGAGCAGTAACAGTGTAACCAGTTGTACCACAAAAGTGGCAACAAGAACACCTTTTCAAATACAAGTCGATCATCAGCATTTCTGAATACAATACATTTATATATTTTGCATGTGCCTTGCTAAATTAAATGAATTGATAAATAAGCTTTAGTTTACTATGCATGTCTTGCAAGGCTGATCAACCCAGTATCAAATAAATCAGCAATGAAGTTGAGATCTTGCAGATTAGCTGTTTCTTCAAAAACAAAAAGTGGCAGAAATGCCACAGTGAATTTCAGTCATATCCACTTTAACTGATGCAACAAAGCTCAAGTAACTGGTTCGTAGTTGCAGTAATCGAACACTCCCTGTGGTAGCTAGTTGTTGGAGCACTAGTATGTTTCAGTTGACGCTCATGATCTGATTTGTTGCTGTGACCGTCTTGCTCTTGTTATAGTCATAGCTATCCAATATATTCAATGCATCATGCATAGATGAATTCACTCTATGATATCATTTTTCAAAAGAAGAAAAAAGAAAAAGCTCAAGTCACCTAGTTCAGAAAGAAATCTAGGGAAAAGTAGATACAAGTCAATAGAAATAATTCAACTCAATCAATAAAAGTAGTACTTCCAATCCACATTGACTATTTGATTTCAATAGTAATTATTGAAAGAAATAAAGTGGAAAACACGTCATTAGTGATTTGATGGTTTAATAAGGTGAAACATCCTTAGTGGATATCTTTCCAGGCATGTTGGATTCTGACCACTCCCACCAAATCCTTGTACTCGAGAACAGTATAATTTAATTGCCTAAAGCATATAGATTTCACAAAATAAAGACTATGAATCATATTCATTAAATATAGACAAAAAAATTACAAACTTTGAAAGAAATTCAAGTTCAGACAGAGCCGCTTACAGGTTAAAATGGCTTTAACCTGGTACTGAACTGTAGTATTATTAGTGAGCAGACTTTTATAAAGCTTAATTGTGGGCTAAGATCCATATAGCCGACTCAAATTGTTAGGATAATTAAATTTTCTTTTTCTTGAATATGTAAAGGGTTGTAGTTCAAATAGATGAATTAACAACTTCCAGAACTAATACATACCCATTTTTATGACATGTAGGCACGAATAGGCCAGACTAGATGGATGCATCACCAGCAGTGTAAAAGCATAACCTGGTAACCATTAGATTACGAGGCAGTATGAAAAAATTGTAAAAGAATTATAGAAACAATAATATTATAGCTGCACACAATGACATTGTTGGTTTAAAGAAATTAATTTCAAGATATAGATATAACCAAGGAATAAGATACCAAGTTGTGTGGGTCAGCTCAGCTAGAATTTACTATAGTGCCCGCGGACTGACACTAAAACCTTTTGATGCATGGGCGGAGCTCTCCATGAGGTCATGACGGACACACCTGGACGCAAGCTCTCCAAGAAGTGGCACTAGCCTTGTGGAGGCCGCACAGCCAAGCGAAACCACCACGAGAAGACTTGTGGCTTGTGAAAGCCCTCAAGGCCGGGCAAGGCCTCCATGACCTTCCGAACTGGATTTTTTTTCTTTTTCTTTATTTTTCACCACTATTGATTCCTTTTCTTCCTTATCTATTCATAAGCATAAACACGGAGCCTAACGAAGAAAAAAAATACCTTGTTAAAGGGAAGGACGAAATGGGTGCAATGAAGATGGATTGCTAGGAAAGATAAAACAAGAGAATTAAATATAATATAATTTCTAATATTATAAAATATACTATAACGATTGAACTAAATTATTATATATATAAATTAGGTTCAATTTTAAACTAATCAAAATAATACAAATTAAATATTCTTTAGACCTACTTGATCCTAATCACATGTCCACTTGGTGCACTAAATCAATATTTACTCAATTTTAATTTTAAAAATATTAGTTTAACTTAACTTAATTAATTATTATATTCTTTAAAACTATTTAAAATACAAAATTTTTAAGTATGATATAATTTGGTATTTAAAAGTTTTTTTGTAATCTAACTTTTGTAATGTTAATAGAGATCGAGAATCAGAGTATATATATATATATATATATATATATCCCCTTATCCTTTTACTATGCAATATTTTTACGTACTCTCTAAGTACAAAAATAATATTAATCAATTAATAATTTGAAGTTTTCAAATAAATATAGCATAATTAATGCTTCAAATCATCAAAATATATCTAAAGATGGTAAAACTGAAGATGAATCTTCATAACCAATATATATGCAAGCTCTTGAACTTGATGCCTCTGTAATAAAACTTGAAACCGAAGATTAATCTCCATCACCATTATAAATGCAACATTTTGGATTTTATGCTTCTGTAATAAAATTATAATCAAGACTATTTAATTATGTGCAATAAGAATAAAAATATAGCTTTTAAGTTTATACATTACTGAATAGTTATTGCAAAAGGTTCAATAAACATCAAACATCTCACAAGATAATATTGAAACTTGAGCTGATATTCAACATCTCAAATATAACTCAATAGTAAATATTTATTGCAATTAAATATTAATAAAAATAATTTTTAATTAGCATATATTATATTTAAAATTTTCAAAACTGAATCAACACAACATGATATGGTACCAAAAACCGTGTAGCATTCCGGCTCAAACTTTTAAACCTTGGTATGGTTTGTTTTTATTTATTAACATTTGATTGTTATAGATGCTTAATATTAATTATATTTTTAGTTGTCGAATGGTGAGTTCAAATTTTAATATTATTTCGTGAGACGTTTGGTGCTTATTAAATCTTTTATAACAACTATTCACTAATGTATAAATTTAAAATCTATATTATTATTATTACTATTATTACACATAATTAAATAGTCTTAATTATACTTGATTGTAAAAAAAACATCAAAACTAAGATCTTGCATTTATAATGGTGATTGAAGATTGATCTTTAGTTTCACATAGGCATCAAATTCAATAATGGTCATGAAGATTCATCTTCTGTTTCAACATCTTTATATATATATATAGTTATTGATGATTTAACATTGATTATGTTACATTTATTTAACAACTTCAAACTAGTTATCAATTAATGTAATTATTGTATTTTAAGAATATATAAAAGTGTTGCCTAAATTTTATATTTTATGGTAAAATGACAAGGGGATGATACTTTGATTTATTAATAACATATATATATATATATATATATATATATGATAATTCTTGGATGATAACTATCACAAAGGCTATAACACAATAAAATCTTTTAAATACCAAATTTTATCTTACTTAAAAATTTTGTATTTTAAAATAATTAAATTAATTAAATTTAACTAATATTTTAAAACTTAGGATTGAGTACAAGTTAATTTAGGGTTAGGTGGAGTCCACCAAGTAGACATGGTGATTAGGAGATTTATTTTGATCTGTTTAAAATTGAACTATATATATATATTATAAGATTAGAAATTATATCATATTTAATTATCTTTTATATGTTTCCTAGTAATCTATCACCTCTATTGTGTCCACTATGTCCTCTACCGTAACAATGTATTTTTTTCTCCCTAAGGCTCTGTGTTTACCCTTGTCGGCCGATGAAGAAGGTAAAAGAATCAATGATGGGGAAAAACTAGAGATAAAAAATAGAAATAAGGGGAAAAAGAAAAGGTTGTTGGGCTTCTGGGCCACCATGGCGAGCGCTTCCCGATTTATCCTAGCGGCCAGTGGGAAACTTTTATGGGGTCGGACCGATCGCCACAAGTTCGACATTACCTAACTTGGTTAATCATTTTTTTTCGATCTAACAGCAAAACGATAAATTCTACCAATGTTAAATAGCACACAGCTCATCATCTTATTCCATGGGGAGCATGTAAATCTTCTTACCATCTACGTTGATACAGGTTTAGAAAAGAAAACTTTATTATTTGATACTTTATATTTAGTGATATTATTTCTAATGTTGAGGATGACACATATTTAGTATTACTATCCTTTTGCCAATATTGATACATAAATATATTTTTTTATTACCACATATTACTAGATCTAAAATATTGTTTGTGAACACATTACCATAACATGAAAAACCTAGTGCACAATTTTAATATCTAGAGTTGAAGTTCAATAAGGATATGATATTAGGAGTGATATGCATCTTGGATAAAGCTGTTAATTTGGGT